>NW_027488370.1:0-1250000 GCF_051014445.1 Colletes latitarsis | reverse complement strand
TACGTGATCCAAACCAGAAAAAACCCAGGATCCGTTCAACAAGTATGTGAAAAACGCGAAACTGTGAGCCTGATGAGGGCAAATCCCAGACCTATCCCAGACCTAACATGCGTTATCCTCTAAAATATTTATCAAGACCAGGTTTAATTGATTGTTTCAGTGTGGTCCCACATTACTACGTGATCCAAACCAGAAAAACCCCAGGATCCGTTCAACAAGTATGTGAAGAATGCGAAAGTATGAGTCTGATGAGTGAAAATCCCAGGCCTGACCTAGACCTAACATGCGTTATCCTCTAAAATAATGAGCGAAACCAGGTTTAGTGGACTGTTTCAGTGTGGTACCACACTACTACGGGATCCAAACCAGAAAAAACCCAGGATCTGTTCAACAAGTATGTGAAAAACGCGAAAGTATGAGCCTGGTGAGGGCAAATCCCAGACCTATTCCAGACCTAACTTGCGTTATCCTCTAAAATATTGATCGAAACCAGGTTTAATTGACAGTTTCAGTGTGGTACCACATTACTACGTGATCCAATCCAGAAATAGCCCAGGATCTAGCCATGAAGTATCAGAAATATGCGAAAGTATGAGCCTGACGAGGGCAAATCCTAGACCTAACACAGACCTAACATGCGTTATCCTCTAAAATATTTATCAAGACCAGGTTTAATTGATTGTTTCAGTGTGGTCCCACATTACTACGTGATCCAAACCAGAAAAACCCTAGGATCCGTTCAACAAGTATGTGAAGAATGCGAAAGTATGAGTCTGATGAGTGAAAATCCCAGGCCTGACCTAGACCTAACATGCGTTATCCTCTAAAATAATGAGCGAAACCAGGTTTAATGGACTGTTTCAGTGTGGTACCACACTACTACGGGATCCAAACCAGAAAAAACCCAGGATCTGTTCAACAAGTATGTGAAAAACCCGAAAGTATGAGCCTGATGTGGGCAAATCCCAGACCTATCCCAGACCTAACTTGCGTTATCCTCTAAAATATTGATCGAAACCAGGCTTAATTGACAGTTTCAGTGTGGTACCACATTACTACGTGATCCAATCCAGAAATAGCCCAGGATCTAGCCATGAAGTATGAGAAATATGCGAAAGTATGAGCCTCACGAGGGCAAATCCTAGACCTAACCCAGACCTAACATGCGTTATCCTCTAAAATATTTATCAAGACCAGGTTTAATTGATTGTTTCAGTGTGGTCCCACATTACTACGTGAGCCAAACCAGAAAAACCCCAGGATCCGTTCAACAAGTATGTGAAGAATGCGAAAGTATGAGTCTGATGATTGAAAATCCCAGGCCTGACCTAGACCTAACATGCGTTATCCTCTAAAATAATGAGCGAAACCAGGTTTAATGGACTGTTTCAGTGTAGTACCACACTACTACGGGATCCAAACCAGAAAAAACCCAGGATCCGTTCAACAAGTATGTGAAAAACGCGAAAATGTGAGCCTGATGAGGGCAAATCCCAGACCTATCCCAGACCTAACTTGCGTTATCCTCTAAAGTATTGAGCGAAACCAGGTTTAATTGACTGTTTCAGTGTGGTACCACATTACTACGTGATCCAATCCAGAAATAGCCCAGGATCTAGCCATGAAGTATGAGAAATATGCGAAAGTATGAGCCTGACGAGGGCAATTCCTAGACCTAACCCAGACCTAACATGCGTTATCCTCTAAAATATTTATCAAGACCAGGTTTAATTGATTGCTTCAGTGTGGTCCCACATTACTACGTGATCCAAACCGGAAAAAACCCAGGGTCCGTTCAACAAGTATGTGAAGAATGCGAATGTATGAGTCTGATCAGTGAAAATCTCAGGCCTTACCTAGACCTAACTTGCGTTGTCCTCTAAAATATTTATCAAGACCAGGTTTAATGGACGGTTTCAGTGTGGTACCTCATTACTACGTGACCCAAACCAGAAAAAACCCAGGATCCGTTCAACAAGTATGTGAAGAATGCGAAAGTATGAGTCTGATGAGTGAAAAAACCAGGCCTGACCTAGACCTAGCATGCGTTATCCTCTAAAATATTGGGCGAAACCAGGTTTAATGGACTGTTTCAGTGTGGTACGACACTACTACGGGATCCAAACCAGAAAAAACCCAGGATCTGTTCAACTAGTATGTGAAAAACGCGAAAGTATGAGCCTGATGAGGGCAAACCCCAGACCTATCCCAGACCTAACTTGCGTTATCCTCTAAAATATTGATCGAAACCAGGTTTAATCGACTGTTGCAGTGTGGAACCACATTACTACGTGATCCAAACCAGAAAAAACCCAGGATCTGTTCAACAAGTATGTGAAAAACCCGAGAGTATGAGCCTGATGAGGGCAAATCCCAGACCTATCCCAGACCTAACTTGCGTTGTCCTCTAAAATATTGATGGAAACCAGGTTTAATTGACTGTTTCAGTGTGGTACCACTTTACTACGTGATCCAACTCAGAAATAGCCCAGGATCCGTTCAACAAGTATGTGAAAAACGCGAAAATGTGAGCCTGATGAGGGCAAATCTTAGACCTAACCCAGACCTAAGATGCGTTATCCTCTAAAATATTTATCCAGACCAGGTTTCATTGAATGTTTCAGTGTGGTACCACTTTACTACGTGATCCAATCCAGAAATAGCCCAGGATCTAGCCATGAAGTATGAGAAATATGTGAAAGTATGAGCCTGATGAGGGCAAATCCTAGACCTAACCCAGACCTAACATGCGTTATCCTCTAAAATATTTATCAAGACCAGGTTTAATTGAATCTTTCAGTGTGGTACCACTTTACTACGTGATCCAATCCAGAAATAGCCCAGGATCTAGCCATGAAGTATGAGAAATATGTGAAAGTATGAGCCTGATGAGGGCAAATCCTAGACCTAACCCAGACCTAACATGCGTTATCCTCTAAAATATTTATCAAGACCAGGTTTAATTGAATCTTTCAGTGTGGTACCACGTTACTACGTGAACCAAACCAGAAAAACCCCAGGATCCGTTCAACAAGTATGTGAAGAATGCGAAAGTACGAGTCTGATGAGTGAAAATCCCAAGCCTAACCTAGACCTAACATGTGTTATCCTCAAAAATATTGATCAAAACCTGGTTTAATCGAATGTCTCAGAGTGGTACCACATTACTACTGATCCCAGCTAGAAAATAACCCAGGATCTGTTCAACGAGTACGTGAAGTGTGCGAAAGTAGGAGTCTGATGATGGCAAATCCCAGACCTATCCCAGACCTAACATGCGTTATCCTCTAAAATATTTATCAAGACCAGTTTTAATTGATTGTTTCAAGTGTGGACCCACATTACGACGTGTTCCAAACCAGAAAAAACCCTGGATCCGTTCAACAAGTATGTGAAGAATGCGAAAGAATGAGTCTGATGAGTTAAAATCCCATGCCTAACCTAGACCTAACATGCGTTATCCTCAAAAATATTGATCGAAACCTGGTTTAATCGACTGTTTCAGTGTGGTACCACATTACTATGTGATCCAAACCAGAAAATAACCCAGGATCTATTCAACGAGTATGTGAAGTGTGCGAAAGTATGATTCTGATGAGGGCAAATCCCAGACCTATCCCAGACCTAACTTGCGTTATCCTCTAAAATATTGATCGAAACCAGGTTTAATCGACTGTTTCAGTGTGGAAACACATTACTACGTGATCCAAACCAGAAAAAAACCCAGGATCTTGTCATCGAGTATGTGAAGTGTGCGAAAGTATGAGTCTGATGAGGGCTAATCCCAGACCTATCCCAGACCTAACTTGCGTTATCCTCTAAAATATTGATCGAAACCAGGTTTAATTCACTGTTTTAGTGTGGTACCACATTACTACGTGATCCAAACCAGAAAAAACCCAGGATCTGTTCAACAAGTATGTGAAAAACGCGAAACTGTGAGCCTGATGAGGGCAAATCTTAGACCTAACCCAGAACTAAGATGCGTTATCCTCTAAAATATTGATCGAAACCAGGTTTAATTGACAGTTTCAGTGTGGTACCACATTACTACGTGATCCAATCCAGAAATAGCCCAGGATCTAGCCATGAAGTATCAGAAATATGCGAAAGTATGAGCCTGACGAGGGCAAATCCTAGACCTAACACAGACCTAACATGCGTTATCCTCTAAAATATTTATCAAGACCAGGTTTAATTGATTGTTTCAGTGTGGTCCCACATTACTACGTGATCCAAACCAGAAAAACCCTAGGATCCGTTCAACAAGTATGTGAAGAATGCGAAAGTATGAGTCTGATGAGTGAAAATCCCAGGCCTGACCTAGACCTAACATGCGTTATCCTCTAAAATAATGAGCGAAACCAGGTTTAATGGACTGTTTCAGTGTGGTACCACACTACTACGGGATCCAAACCAGAAAAAACCCAGGATCTGACAACAAGTATGTGAAAAACCCGAAAGTATGAGCCTGATGAGGGCAAATCCCAGACCTATCCCAGACCTAACTTGCGTTGTCCTCTAAAATATTGATGGAAACCAGGTTTAATTGACTGTTTCAGTGTTGTACTTCATTACTACGTGATGCAATCCAGAAAAAGCCCAGGATCTAGCCATCAAGTATGAGAAATATGCAAAAGAATGAGCCTGATGAGAGCAAATCCCAGACCTAACCTAGACCTAACATGAATTATTCTCTAAAATATTGGTCGAAACCAGGTTTAATTGACTGTTTCAGTGTGGTCCCACATTACTACGTGATCCAAACCAGAAACAACCCAGGATCCGTTCAACAAGTATGTGAAAAACGCGAAACTGTGAGCCTGATGAGGGCAAATCCCAGACCTATCCCAGACCTAACATGCGTTATCCTCTAAAATATTTATCAAGACCAGGTTTAATTGATTGTTTCAGTGTGGTCCCACATTACTACGTGATCCAAACCAGAAAAACCCCAGGATCCGTTCAACAAGTATGTGAAGAATGCGAAAGTATGAGTCTGATGAGTGAAAATCCCAGGCCTGACCTAGACCTAACATGCGTTATCCTCTAAAATAATGAGCGAAACCAGGTTTAATGGACTGTTTCAGTGTGGTACCACACTACTACGGGATCCAAACCAGAAAAAACCCAGGATCTGTTCAACAAGTATGTGAAAAACCCGAAAGTATGAGCCTGATGTGGGCAAATCCCAGACCTATCCCAGACCTAACTTGCGTTATCCTCTAAAATATTGATCGAAACCAGGCTTAATTGACAGTTTCAGTGTGGTACCACATTACTACGTGATCCAATCCAGAAATAGCCCAGGATCTAGCCATGAAGTATGAGAAATATGCGAAAGTATGAGCCTCACGAGGGCAAATCCTAGACCTAACCCAGACCTAACATGCGTTATCCTCTAAAATATTTATCAAGACCAGGTTTAATTGATTGTTTCAGTGTGGTCCCACATTACTACGTGAGCCAAACCAGAAAAACCCCAGGATCCGTTCAACAAGTATGTGAAGAATGCGAAAGTATGAGTCTGATGATTGAAAATCCCAGGCCTGACCTAGACCTAACATGCGTTATCCTGTAAAATAATGAGCGAAACCAGGTTTAATGGACTGTTTCAGTGTAGTACCACACTACTACGGGATCCAAACCAGAAAAAACCCAGGATCCGTTCAACAAGTATGTGAAAAACGCGAAAATGTGAGCCTGATGAGGGCAAATCCCAGACCTATCCCAGACCTAACTTGCGTTATCCTCTAAAGTATTGAGCGAAACCAGGTTTAATTGACTGTTTCAGTGTGGTACCACATTACTACGTGATCCAATCCAGAAATAGCCCAGGATCTAGCCATGAAGTATGAGAAATATGCGAAAGTATGAGCCTGACGAGGGCAATTCCTAGACCTAACCCAGACCTAACATGCGTTATCCTCTAAAATATTTATCAAGACCAGGTTTAATTGATTGCTTCAGTGTGGTCCCACATTACTACGTGATCCAAACCGGAAAAAACCCAGGGTCCGTTCAACAAGTATGTGAAGAATGCGAATGTATGAGTCTGATCAGTGAAAATCTCAGGCCTTACCTAGACCTAACTTGCGTTGTCCTCTAAAATATTTATCAAGACCAGGTTTAATGGACGGTTTCAGTGTGGTACCTCATTACTACGTGACCCAAACCAGAAAAAACCCAGGATCCGTTCAACAAGTATGTGAAGAATGCGAAAGTATGAGTCTGATGAGTGAAAAAACCAGGCCTGACCTAGACCTAGCATGCGTTATCCTCTAAAATATTGGGCGAAACCAGGTTTAATGGACTGTTTCAGTGTGGTACGACACTACTACGGGATCCAAACCAGAAAAAACCCAGGATCTGTTCAACTAGTATGTGAAAAACGCGAAAGTATGAGCCTGATGAGGGCAAACCCCAGACCTATCCCAGACCTAACTTGCGTTATCCTCTAAAATATTGATCGAAACCAGGTTTAATCGACTGTTGCAGTGTGGAACCACATTACTACGTGATCCAAACCAGAAAAAACCCAGGATCTGTTCAACAAGTATGTGAAAAACCCGAGAGTATGAGCCTGATGAGGGCAAATCCCAGACCTATCCCAGACCTAACTTGCGTTGTCCTCTAAAATATTGATGGAAACCAGGTTTAATTGACTGTTTCAGTGTGGTACCACTTTACTACGTGATCCAACTCAGAAATAGCCCAGGATCCGTTCAACAAGTATGTGAAAAACGCGAAAATGTGAGCCTGATGAGGGCAAATCTTAGACCTAACCCAGACCTAAGATGCGTTATCCTCTAAAATATTTATCCAGACCAGGTTTCATTGAATGTTTCAGTGTGGTACCACTTTACTACGTGATCCAATCCAGAAATAGCCCAGGATCTAGCCATGAAGTATGAGAAATATGTGAAAGTATGAGCCTGATGAGGGCAAATCCTAGACCTAACCCAGACCTAACATGCGTTATCCTCTAAAATATTTATCAAGACCAGGTTTAATTGAATCTTTCAGTGTGGTACCACTTTACTACGTGATCCAATCCAGAAATAGCCCAGGATCTAGCCATGAAGTATGAGAAATATGTGAAAGTATGAGCCTGATGAGGGCAAATCCTAGACCTAACCCAGACCTAACATGCGTTATCCTCTAAAATATTTATCAAGACCAGGTTTAATTGAATCTTTCAGTGTGGTACCACGTTACTACGTGAACCAAACCAGAAAAACCCCAGGATCCGTTCAACAAGTATGTGAAGAATGCGAAAGTACGAGTCTGATGAGTGAAAATCCCAAGCCTAACCTAGACCTAACATGTGTTATCCTCAAAAATATTGATCAAAACCTGGTTTAATCGAATGTCTCAGAGTGGTACCACATTACTACTGATCCCAGCTAGAAAATAACCCAGGATCTGTTCAACGAGTACGTGAAGTGTGCGAAAGTAGGAGTCTGATGATGGCAAATCCCAGACCTATCCCAGACCTAACATGCGTTATCCTCTAAAATATTTATCAAGACCAGTTTTAATTGATTGTTTCAAGTGTGGACCCACATTACGACGTGTTCCAAACCAGAAAAAACCCTGGATCCGTTCAACAAGTATGTGAAGAATGCGAAAGAATGAGTCTGATGAGTTAAAATCCCATGCCTAACCTAGACCTAACATGCGTTATCCTCAAAAATATTGATCGAAACCTGGTTTAATCGACTGTTTCAGTGTGGTACCACATTACTATGTGATCCAAACCAGAAAATAACCCAGGATCTATTCAACGAGTATGTGAAGTGTGCGAAAGTATGATTCTGATGAGGGCAAATCCCAGACCTATCCCAGACCTAACTTGCGTTATCCTCTAAAATATTGATCGAAACCAGGTTTAATCGACTGTTTCAGTGTGGAAACACATTACTACGTGATCCAAACCAGAAAAAAACCCAGGATCTTGTCATCGAGTATGTGAAGTGTGCGAAAGTATGAGTCTGATGAGGGCTAATCCCAGACCTATCCCAGACCTAACTTGCGTTATCCTCTAAAATATTGATCGAAACCAGGTTTAATTCACTGTTTTAGTGTGGTACCACATTACTACGTGATCCAAACCAGAAAAAACCCAGGATCTGTTCAACAAGTATGTGAAAAACGCGAAACTGTGAGCCTGATGAGGGCAAATCTTAGACCTAACCCAGAACTAAGATGCGTTATCCTCTAAAATATTGATCGAAACCAGTTTTAATTGATTGTTTCAAGTGTGGACCCACATTACGACGTGTTCCAAACCAGAAAAAACCCTGGATCCGTTCAACAAGTATGTGAAGAATGCGAAAGTATGAGTCTGATGAGTGAAAATCCCAGGCCTGACCTAGACCTAACATGCGTTATCCTCTAAAATAATGAGCGAAACCAGGTTTAATGGACTGTTTCAGTGTGGTACCACACTACTACGGGATCCAAACCAGAAAAAACCCAGGATCTGTTCAACAAGTATGTGAAAAACCCGAAAGTATGAGCCTGATGAGGGCAAATCCCAGACCTATCCCAGACCTAACTTGCGTTGTCCTCTAAAATATTGATGGAAACCAGGTTTAATTGACTGTTTCAGTGTTGTACTTCATTACCACGTGATGCAATCCAGAAAAAGCCCAGGATCTAGCCATCAAGTATGAGAAATATGCAAAAGAATGAGCCTGATGAGAGCAAATCCCAGACCTAACCTAGACCTAACATGAATTATTCTCTAAAATATTGGTCGAAACCAGGTTTAATTGACTGTTTCAGTGTGGTCCCACATTACTACGTGATCCAAACCAGAAAAAACCCAGGATCCGTTCAACAAGTATGTGAAAAACGCGAAAGTATGAGCCTGGTGAGGGCAAATCCCAGACCTATTCCAGACCTAACTTGCGTTATCCTCTAAAATATTGATCGAAACCAGGTTTAATTGACAGTTTCAGTGTGGTACCACATTACTACGTGATCCAATCCAGAAATAGCCCAGGATCTAGCCATGAAGTATCAGAAATATGCGAAAGTATGAGCCTGACGAGGGCAAATCCTAGACCTAACACAGACCTAACATGCGTTATCCTCTAAAATATTTATCAAGACCAGGTTTAATTGATTGTTTCAGTGTGGTCCCACATTACTACGTGATCCAAACCAGAAAAACCCTAGGATCCGTTCAACAAGTATGTGAAGAATGCGAAAGTATGAGTCTGATGAGTGAAAATCCCAGGCCTGACCTAGACCTAACATGCGTTATCCTCTAAAATAATGAGCGAAACCAGGTTTAATGGACTGTTTCAGTGTGGTACCACACTACTACGGGATCCAAACCAGAAAAAACCCAGGATCTGTTCAACAAGTATGTGAAAAACCCGAAAGTATGAGCCTGATGAGGGCAAATCCCAGACCTATCCCAGACCTAACTTGCGTTGTCCTCTAAAATATTGATGGAAACCAGGTTTAATTGACTGTTTCAGTGTTGTACTTCATTACTACGTGATGCAATCCAGAAAAAGCCCAGGATCTAGCCATCAAGTATGAGAAATATGCAAAAGAATGAGCCTGATGAGAGCAAATCCCAGACCTAACCTAGACCTAACATGAATTATTCTCTAAAATATTGGTCGAAACCAGGTTTAATTGACTGTTTCAGTGTGGTCCCACATTACTACGTGATCCAAACCAGAAAAAACCCAGGATCCGTTCAACCAGTATGTGAAAAACGCGAAACTGTGAGCCTGATGAGGGCAAATCCCAGACCTATCCCAGACCTAACATGCGTTATCCTCTAAAATATTTATCAAGACCAGGTTTAATTGATTGTTTCAGTGTGGTCCCACATTACTACGTGATCCAAACCAGAAAAACCCCAGGATCCGTTCAACAAGTATGTGAAGAATGCGAAACTATGAGTCTGATGAGTGAAAATCCCAGGCCTGACCTAGACCTAACATGCGTTATCCTCTAAAATAATGAGCGAAACCAGGTTTAATGGACTGTTTCAGTGTGGTACCACACTACTACGGGATCCAAACCAGAAAAAACCCAGGATCTGTTCAACAAGTATGTGAAAAACCCGAAAGTATGAGCCTGATGTGGGCAAATCCCAGACCTATCCCAGACCTAACTTGCGTTATCCTCTAAAATATTGATCGAAACCAGGTTTAATTGACAGTTTCAGTGTGGTACCACATTACTACGTGATCCAATCCAGAAATAGCCCAGGATCTAGCCATGAAGTATGAGAAATATGCGAAAGTATGAGCCTGACGAGGGCAAATCCTAGACCTAACCCAGACCTAACATGCGTTATCCTCTAAAATATTTATCAAGACCAGGTTTAATTGATTGTTTCAGTGTGGTCCCACATTACTACGTGAGCCAAACCAGAAAAACCCCAGGATCCGTTCAACAAGTATGTGAAGAATGCGAAAGTATGAGTCTGATGAGTGAAAATCCCATGCCTAACCTAGACCTAACATGCGTTATCCTCAAAAATATTGATCGAAACCTGGTTTAATCGACTGTTTCAGTGTGGTACCACATTACTATGTGATCCAAACCAGAAAATAACCCAGGATCTGTTCAACGAGTATGTGAAGTGTGCGAAAGTATGATTCTGATGAGGGCAAATCCCAGACCTATCCCAGACCTAACTTGCGTTATCCTCTAAAATATTGATCGAAACCAGGTTTAGTCGACTGTTTCAGTGTGGAAACACATTACTACGTGATCCAAACCAGAAAAAAACCCAGGATCTGTTCAACAAGTATGTGAAAAACGCGAAACTGTGAGCCTGATGAGGGCAAATCTTAGACCTAACCCAGACCTAAGATGCGTTATCCTCTAAAATATTGATCGAAACCAGGTTTAATTGACAGTTTCAGTGTGGTACCACATTACTACGTGATCCAATCCAGAAATAGCCCAGGATCTGTTCAACAAGTATGTGAAAAACGCGAAAGTATGAGCCTGATGAGGGCAAATCCCAGACCTATCCCAGACCTAACTTGCGTTATCCTCTAAAGTATTGAGCGAAACCAGGTTTAATTGACTGTTTCAGTGTGGTACCACATTACTACGTGATCCAATCCAGAAATAGCCCAGGATCTAGCCATGAAGTATGAGAAATATGCGAAAGTATGAGCCTGACGAGGGCAATTCCTAGACCTAACCCAGACCTAACATGCGTTATCCTCTAAAATATTTATCAAGACCAGGTTTAATTGATTGCTTCAGTGTGGTCCCACATTACTACGTGATCCAAACCAGAAAAACCTCAGGATCCGTTCAACAAGTATGTGAAGAATGCGAAAGTATGAGTCTGATGAGTGAAAATCCCAGGCCTGACCTAGACCTAACATGCGTTATCCTCTAAAATAATGAGCGAAACCAGGTTTAATGGACTGTTTCAGTGTGGTACCACACTACTACGGCATCCAAACCAGAAAATAACCCAGGATCTGCTCAACGAGTATGTGAAGTGTGCGTAAGTATGAGTCTGATGAGGGCAAATCCCAGACCTATCCCAGACCTAACTTGCGTTATCCTCTAAAATATTGATCGAAACTAGGTTTAACCGACTGTTTCAGTGTGGAACCACATTACTACGTGATCCAAACCAGAAAAAACCCAGGATCAGTTCAACAAGTATGCGAAGAATGCGAAAGTATGAGTCTGATGAGTGAAAATCCCAAGCCTAACCTAGACCTAACATGCGTTATCCTCAAAAATATTGATCAAAACCTGGTTTAATCGACTGTTTCAGTGTGGTCCCACATTACTACGTGATCCAAACCAGAAAAAACCCAGGATCCGTTCAACAAGTATGTGAAAGACGCGAAACTGTGAGCCTGATGAGGGCAAATCTTAGACCTAACCCAGACCTAAGATGCGTTATCCTGTAAAATATTTATCCAGACCAGGTTTCATTGAATGTTTCAGTGTGGTACCACTTTACTACGTGATCCAATCCAGAAATAGCCCAGGATCTAGCCATGAATTATGAGAAATATGCGAAAGTATGAGCCTGATGAGGGCAAATCCTAGACCTAACCCAGACCTAACATGCGTTATCCTCTAAAATATTTATCAAGACCAGGTTTAATTGATTGTTTCAGTGTGGTCCCACATTACTACGTGATCCAAACCAGAAAAACCCCAGAATCCGTTCGACAAGTATGTGAAGAATGCGAAAGTATGAGTCTGATGAGTGAAAATCCCAGGCCTGACCTAGACCTAACATGCGTTATCCTCAAAAATAATGAGCGAAACCAGGTTTAATGGACTGTTTCATTGTGGTACCACACTACTACGGGATCCAAACCAGAAAAAACCCAGGATCTGTTCAACAAGTATGTGAAAAACCCGAAAGTATGAGCCTGATGAGGGCAAATCCCAGACCTATCCCAGACCTAACTTGCGTTGTCCTCTAAAATATTGATGGAAACCGGGTTTAATTGACTGTTTCAGTGTTGTACTTCATTACTACGTGATGCAATCCAGAAAAGGCCCAGGATCTAGCCATCAAGTATGAGAAATATGCGAAAGAATGAGCCTGATGTGAGCTAATCCCAGACCTAACCTAGACCTAACATGAATTATTCTCTAAAATATTGGTCGAAACCAGGTTTAATTGACTGTTTCAGTGTGGTCCCACATTGCTACGTGATCCAAACCAGAAAAAACCCAGGATCCTTTCAACAAGTATGTGAAAAACGCGAAACTGTGAGCCTGATGAGGGCAAATCTTAGACCTAACCCAGACCTAACATGCGTTATCCTCTAAAATATTTATCCAGACCAGGTTTCATTGAATGTTTCAGTGTGGTACCACTTTACTACGTGATCCAATCCAGAAATAGCCCAGGATCTAGCCATGAAGTATGAGAAATATGCGAAAGTATGAGCCTGATGAGGGCAAATCCTAGAACTAACCCAGACCTAACATGCGTTATCCTCTAAAATATTTATCAAGACCAGGTTTAATTGAATGTTTCAGTGTGGTACCACGTTACTACGTGAACCAAACCAGAAAAACCCCAGGATCCGTTCAACAAGTATGTGAAGAATGCGAAAGTATGAGTCTGATGAGTGAAAATCCCATGCCTAAACTAGACCTTACATGCGTTATCCTCAAAAATATTGATCGAAACCAGGTTTAATCGACTGTTTCAGTGTAGAAACACATTACTACGTGATCCAAACCAGAAAAAAACCCAGGATCTTGTCATCGAGTATGTGAAGTGTGCGAAAGTATGAGTCTGATGAGGGCTAATCCCAGACCTATCCCAGACCTAACTTGCGTTATCCTCTAAAATATTGATCGAAACCAGGTTTAATTGACTGTTATAGTGTGGTACCATATTACTACGTGTTCCAAACCAGAAAAAACCCAGGATCTGTTCAACAAGTATGTGAAAAACGCGAAACTGTGAGCCTGATGAGGGCAAATCTTAGACCTAACCCAGACCTAAGATGCGTTATCCTCTAAAATATTTATCCAGACCAGGTTTCATTGAATGTTTCAGTGTGATACCACTTTACTACGTGATCCAATCCAGAAATAGCCCAGGATCTAGCCATGAAGTATGAGAAATATGCGATAGTAAGAGCCTGATGAGGGCAAATCCTAGACCTATCCCAGACCTAGCTTGCGTTATCCTCTAAAATATTTATCAAGACCAGGTTTAATTGATTGTTTCAGTGTGGTCCCACATTACTACGTGATCCATACCAGAAAAACCCCAGGATCCGTTCGACAAGTATGTGAAGAATGCAAAAGTATGAGTCTGATGAGTGAAAATCCCAGGCCTGACCTAGACCTAACATGCGTTATCCTCAAAAATAATGAGCGAAACCAGGTTTAATGGACTGTTTCAGTGTGGTACCACACTACTACGGGATCAAAACCAGAAAAAACCCAGGATCTGTTCAACAAGTATGTGAAAAACCCGAAAGTATGAGCCTGATGAGGGCAAATCCCAGTCCTATCCCAGACCTAACTTGCGTTGTCCTCTAAAATATTGATGGAAACCGGGTTTAATTGACTGTTTCAGTGTTGTACTTCATTACTACGTGATGCAATCCAGAAAAAGCCCAGGATCTAGCCATCAAGTATGAGAAATATGCGAAAGAATGAGCCTGATGAGAGCAAATCCCAGACCTAACCTAGACCTAACATGAATTATTCTCTAAAATATTGGTCGAAACCAGGTTTAATTGACTGTTTCAGTGTGGTCCCACATTGCTACGTGATCCAAACCAGAAAAAACCCAGGATCCTTTCAACAAGTATGTGAAAAACGCGAAACTGTGAGCCTGATGAGGGCAAATCTTAGACCTAACCCAGACCTAAGATGCGTTATCCTCTAAAATATTTATCCAGACCAGGTTTCATTGAATGTTTCAGTGTGATACCACTTTACTACGTGATCCAATCCAGAAATAGCCCAGGATCTAGCCATGAAGTATGAGAAATATGCGATAGTAAGAGCCTGATGAGGGCAAATCCTAGACCTATCCCAGACCTAGCTTGCGTTATCGTCTAAAATATTGATCGAAACCAGGTTTAATTGACTGTTTCAGCGTGTTACCACATTACTACGTGATACAATGCAGAAACAGCCTTGGATCTAGCCATGAAGTATGAGAAATATGCGAAAGTATGAGCCTGATGGGGGCAAATCCTAGACGTAACCCAGACCTAACATGCGTTATCCAATAGAATATTGATCGCAACCAGGCTTAATGGACTGTTTCTGTGTGGTACCACACAACTACGTGATCCAAACCAGAAAAAACCCAGGATCTGTTCAACAAGTATGTAAAAACGCGAAAGTATGAGCCTGAATAGGGCAAATCCCAGACCTATCCCAGACCTAACTTGCGTTGTCCTCTAAAATATTGATCGAAACCAGGTTTAATTGACTGTTTCAGTGCGGTACCACATTACTACGTGATCCAATCCAGAAATAGCCCAGGATCTAGCCATGGAGTATGAGAAATATGCGAAAGTATGAGTCAGATGAGGGCAAATCCCAGACCTATCCCAGACCTAACTTGCGTTATCCTCTAAAATATTGATCGAAACTAGGTTTAACCGACTGTTTCAGTGTGGAACCACATTACTACGTGATCCAAACCAGAAAAAACCCAGGATCAGTTCAACAAGTATGCGAAGAATGCGAAAGTATGAGTCTGATGAGTGAAAATCCCAAGCCTAACCTAGACCTAACATGCGTTATCCTCAAAAATATTGATCAAAACCTGGTTTAATCGACTGTTTCAGTGTGGTCCCACAGTACTACGTGATCCAAACCAGAAAAAACCCAGGATCCGTTCAACAAGTATGTGAAAGACGCGAAACTGTGAGCCTGATGAGGGCAAATCTTAGACCTAACCCAGACCTAAGATGCCTTATCCTGTAAAATATTTATCCAGACCAGGTTTCATTGAATGTTTCAGTGTGGTACCACTTTACTACGTGATCCAATCCAGAAATAGCCCAGGATCTAGCCATGAAGTATGAGAAATATGCGAAAGTATGAGCCTGATGAGGGCAAATCCTAGACCTAACCCAGACCTAACATGCGTTATCCTCTAAAATATTTATCAAGACCAGGTTTAATTGATTGTTTCAGTGTGGTCCCACATTACTACGTGATCCAAACCAGAAAAACCCCAGAATCCGTTCGACAAGTATGTGAAGAATGCGAAAGTATGAGTCTGATGAGTGAAAATCCCAGGCCTGACCTAGACCTAACATGCGTTATCCTCAAAAATAATGAGCGAAACCAGGTTTAATGGACTGTTTCATTGTGGTACCACACTACTACGGGATCCAAACCAGAAAAAACCCAGGATCTGTTCAACAAGTATGTGAAAAACCCGAAAGTATGAGCCTGATGAGGGCAAATCCCAGACCTATCCCAGACCTAACTTGCGTTGTCCTCTAAAATATTGATGGAAACCGGGTTTAATTGACTGTTTCAGTGTTGTACTTCATTACTACGTGATGCAATCCAGAAAAGGCCCAGGATCTAGCCATCAAGTATGAGAAATATGCGAAAGAATGAGCCTGATGTGAGCTAATCCCAGACCTAACCTAGACCTAACATGAATTATTCTCTAAAATATTGGTCGAAACCAGGTTTAATTGACTGTTTCAGTGTGGTCCCACATTGCTACGTGATCCAAACCAGAAAAAACCCAGGATCCTTTCAACAAGTATGTGAAAAACGCGAAACTGTGAGCCTGATGAGGGCAAATCTTAGACCTAACCCAGACCTAACATGCGTTATCCTCTAAAATATTTATCCAGACCAGGTTTCATTGAATGTTTCAGTGTGGTACCACTTTACTACGTGATCCAATCCAGAAATAGCCCAGGATCTAGCCATGAAGTATGAGAAATATGCGAAAGTATGAGCCTGATGAGGGCAAATCCTAGAACTAACCCAGACCTAACATGCGTTATCCTCTAAAATATTTATCAAGACCAGGTTTAATTGAATGTTTCAGTGTGGTACCACGTTACTACGTGAACCAAACCAGAAAAACCCCAGGATCCGTTCAACAAGTATGTGAAGAATGCGAAAGTATGAGTCTGATGAGTGAAAATCCCATGCCTAAACTAGACCTTACATGCGTTATCCTCAAAAATATTGATCGAAACCAGGTTTAATCGACTGTTTCAGTGTAGAAACACATTACTACGTGATCCAAACCAGAAAAAAACCCAGGATCTTGTCATCGAGTATGTGAAGTGTGCGAAAGTATGAGTCTGATGAGGGCTAATCCCAGACCTATCCCAGACCTAACTTGCGTTATCCTCTAAAATATTGATCGAAACCAGGTTTAATTGACTGTTATAGTGTGGTACCACATTACTACGTGTTCCAAACCAGAAAAAACCCAGGATCTGTTCAACAAGTATGTGAAAAACGCGAAACTGTGAGCCTGATGAGGGCAAATCTTAGACCTAACCCAGACCTAAGATGCGTTATCCTCTAAAATATTTATCCAGACCAGGTTTCATTGAATGTTTCAGTGTGATACCACTTTACTACGTGATCCAATCCAGAAATAGCCCAGGATCTAGCCATGAAGTATGAGAAATATGCGATAGTAAGAGCCTGATGAGGGCAAATCCTAGACCTATCCCAGACCTAGCTTGCGTTATCCTCTAAAATATTTATCAAGACCAGGTTTAATTGATTGTTTCAGTGTGGTCCCACATTACTACGTGATCCATACCAGAAAAACCCCAGGATCCGTTCGACAAGTATGTGAAGAATGCAAAAGTATGAGTCTGATGAGTGAAAATCCCAGGCCTGACCTAGACCTAACATGCGTTATCCTCAAAAATAATGAGCGAAACCAGGTTTAATGGACTGTTTCAGTGTGGTACCACACTACTACGGGATCAAAACCAGAAAAAACCCAGGATCTGTTCAACAAGTATGTGAAAAACCCGAAAGTATGAGCCTGATGAGGGCAAATCCCAGTCCTATCCCAGACCTAACTTGCGTTGTCCTCTAAAATATTGATGGAAACCGGGTTTAATTGACTGTTTCAGTGTTGTACTTCATTACTACGTGATGCAATCCAGAAAAAGCCCAGGATCTAGCCATCAAGTATGAGAAATATGCGAAAGAATGAGCCTGATGAGAGCAAATCCCAGACCTAACCTAGACCTAACATGAATTATTCTCTAAAATATTGGTCGAAACCAGGTTTAATTGACTGTTTCAGTGTGGTCCCACATTGCTACGTGATCCAAACCAGAAAAAACCCAGGATCCTTTCAACAAGTATGTGAAAAACGCGAAACTGTGAGCCTGATGAGGGCAAATCTTAGACCTAACCCAGACCTAAGATGCGTTATCCTCTAAAATATTTATCCAGACCAGGTTTCATTGAATGTTTCAGTGTGATACCACTTTACTACGTGATCCAATCCAGAAATAGCCCAGGATCTAGCCATGAAGTATGAGAAATATGCGAAAGTATGAGCCTGATGGGGGCAAATCCTAGACGTAACCCAGACCTAACATGCGTTATCCAATAGAATATTGATCGCAACCAGGCTTAATGGACTGTTTCTGTGTGGTACCACACAACTACGTGATCCAAACCAGAAAAAACCCAGGATCTGTTCAACAAGTATGTAAAAACGCGAAAGTATGAGCCTGAATAGGGCAAATCCCAGACCTATCCCAGACCTAACTTGCGTTGTCCTCTAAAATATTGATCGACACCAGGTTTAATTGACTGTTTCAGTGCGGTACCACATTACTACGTGATCCAATCCAGAAATAGCCCAGGATCTAGCCATGGAGTATGAGAAATATGCGAAAGTATGAGTCAGATGAGGGCAAATCCCAGACCTATCCCAGACCTAACATGCGTTATCCTCTAAAATATTTATCAAGACCAGGTTTAATTGATTGTTTCAGTGTGGTCCCACATTACTACGTGATCCAAACCAGAAAAAACCCAGGATCCGTTCAACAAGTATGTGAAGAATGCGAAAGTATGGGTCTGATGAGTGAAAATCCCAGACCTAACCTAGACCTAACATGCGTTATCCCCTAAAATATTGATCCAAACCAGGTTTAATGGACTGTTTCAGTGTGGAACCACACTACTACGTGATCCAAGCCAGAAAAAACCCAGGATCTGTTCAACAAGTATGTGAAAAACGCGAAAGTATGAGCCTGATGAGGGCAAATCCCAGACCTATCCCAGACCTAACTTGCGTTATCCTCTAAAATATTGATCGAAACCAGGTTTAAATGACTGTTTCAGTGTGATACCACATTACTACGTGATCCAATCCAGAAATAGCCCAGGATCTAGCCATGAGGTATGAGAAATATGCGAAAGTATGAGTCTGATGAGGGCAAATCCCAGATCTATCCCAGACCTAACATGCGTTATCCTCTAAAATATTTATCAAGACCAGGTTTAATGGACGGTTTCAGTGTGGTACCACATTACTGCGTGACCCAAACCAGAAAAATCCCAGGATCCGTTCAACAAGTATGTGAAGAATGCGAAAGTATGAGTCTGATGAGTGAAAAAACCAGGCCTGACTTAGACCTAACATGCGTTATCCTCTAAAATATTGAGCGAAACCAGGTTTAATGGACTGTTTCAGTGTGGTACCACACTACTACGGGATCCAAACCAGAAAAAAACCCAGGATCTGTTCAACTAGTATGTGAAAAACGCGAAAGTATGAGCCTGATGAGGGCAAACCCCAGACCTATCCCAGACCTAACTTGCGTTATCCTCTAAAATATTGATCGAAACCAGGTTTAATCGACTGTTTCAGTGTGGAACCACATTACTACGTGATCCAAACCAGAAAAAAACCCAGGATCTTGTCAACGAGTATGTGAAGTGTGCGAAAGTATGAGTCTGATGAGGGCTAATCCCAGACCTATCCCAGACCTAGCTTGCGTTATCCTCTAAAATATTGATCGAAACCAGGTTTAATTGGTTGTTTTAGTGTGGTACCACATTACTACGTGATCCAAACCAGAAACAACCCAGGATCTGTTTAACAAGTATGTGAAAAACGCGAAACTGTGAGCCTGATGAGGGCAAATCTTAGACCTAACCCTGACCTCAGATGCGTTCTCCTCTAAAATATTTATCCAGAACAGGCTTCATTGAATGTTTCAGTGTGGTACCACTTTTCTACGTGATCCAATCCAGAAATAGCCCAGGATCTAGCCATGAAGTATGAGAAATATGCGATAGTAAGAGCCTGATGAGGGCAAATCCTAGTCCTACCCCAGACCTAACTTGCGTTATCCTTTAAAATATTGATCGAAACCAGGTTTAATTGACTGTTTCAGCGTGGTACCACATTGCTACGTGATACAATGCAGAAACAGCCCAGGATCTAGCCATGAAGTATGAGAAATATGCGAAAGAATGAGCCTGATGAGAGCAAATCCCAGACCTAACCTAGAGCTAACATGCGTTATCCTCTAAAATATTGAGCGAAACCAGGTTTAATGGACTGTTTCAGTGTGGTACCACACTACTACGGGATCCAAACCAGAAAAAACCCAGGATCCGTTCAACAAGTATGTGAAGAATACGAAAGTATGAGTCTGATGAGTGAAAATCCCAGGCCTAACCTAGACCTAACATGCGTTATCCTCAAAAATATTGATCGAAACCTGGTTTAATCGACTGTTTCAGTTTGGTACCACATTACTATGTGATCCAAACCAGAAAATAACCCAGGATCTGCTCAACGAGTATGTGAAGTGTGCGTAAGTATGAGTCTGATGAGGGCAAATCCCAGACCTATCCCAGACCTAACTTGCGTTATCCTCTAAAATATTGATCGAAACTAGGTTTAACCGACTGTTTCAGTGTGGAACCACATTACTACGTGATCCAAACCAGAAAAAGCCCAGGATCAGTTCAACAAGTATGCGAAGAATGCGAAAGTATGAGTCTGATGAGTGAAAATCCCAAGCCTAACCTAGACCTAACATGCGTTATCCTCAAAAATATTGATCAAAACCTGGTTTAATCGACTGTTTCAGAGTGGTACCACATTAGTAGTGATCCAAACCAGAAAATAACCCAGGATCTGTTCAACGAGTATGTGAAGTGTGCGAAAGTATGAGTCTGATGAGGGCAAATCCCAGACCTATCTCATACCTAACATGCGTTATCCTCTAAAATTTTTATCAAGACCAGGTTTAATAGATTGTTTCAGTGTGGACCCACATTACGACGTGTTCCAAACCAGAAAAAACCCAGGATCCGTTCAACAAGTATGTGAAGAATGCGAAAGTATGAGTCTGATGAGTGAAAATCCCATGCCTAACCTAGACCTAACATGCGTTATCCTCAAAAATATTGATCGAAACCTGGTTTAATCGACTGTTTCAGTGTGGCACCACATTACTATGTGATCCAAACCAGAAAATAACCCAGGATCTGTTCAACGAGTATGTGAAGTGTGCGAAAGTATGAGTCGGATGAGGGCAAATCCCAGACCTATCCCAGACCTAACTTGCGTTATCCTCTAAAATATTGATCGAAACCAGGTTTAATCGTCTGTTTCAGTGTGGAAACACATTACTACGTGATCCAAACCGGAAAAAAACCCAGGATCTTGTCATCGAGTATGTGAAGTGTGCGAAAGTATGAGTCTGATGAGGGCTAATCCCAGACCTATCCCAGACCTAACTTGCGTTATCCTCTAAAATATTGATCGAAACCAGGTTTCATTGACTGTTTTAGTGTGGCACCACATTACTACGTGATCCAAACCAGAAAAAACCCAGGATCTGTTCAACAAGTATGTGAAAAACCCGAAAGTATGAGCCTGATGAGGGCAAATCCCAGACCTATCCCAGACCTAACTTGCGTTGTCCTCTAAAATATTGATGGAAACCGGGTTTAATTGACTGTTTCAGTGTTGTACTTCATTACTACGTGATGCAATCCAGAAAAGGCCCAGGATCTAGCCATCAAGTATGAGAAATATGCGAAAGAATGAGCCTGATGTGAGCTAATCCCAGACCTAACCCAGACCTAACATGCGTTATCCTCTAAAATATTTATCAAGACCAGGTTTAATTGATTGTTTCAGTGTGGTCCCACATTACTACGTGATCCAAACCAGAAAAACCCCAGGATCCGTTCAACAAGTATGTGAAGAATGCGAAAGTATGAGTCTGATGAGTGAAAATCCCAGGCCTGACCTAGACCTAACATGCGTTATCCTCTAAAATAATGAGCGAAACCAGGTTTAATGGACTGTTTCAGTGTGGTACCACACTACTACGGGATCCAAACCAGAAAAAACCCAGGATCTGTTCAACAAGTATGTGAAAAACGCGAAAGTATGAGCCTGGTGAGGGCAAATCCCAGACCTATTCCAGACCTAACTTGCGTTATCCTCTAAAATATTGATCGAAACCAGGTTTAATTGACAGTTTCAGTGTGGTACCACATTACTACGTGATCCAATCCAGAAATAGCCCAGGATCTAGCCATGAAGTATCAGAAATATGCGAAAGTATGAGCCTGACGAGGGCAAATCCTAGACCTAACACAGACCTAACATGCGTTATCCTCTAAAATATTTATCAAGACCAGGTTTAATTGATTGTTTCAGTGTGGTCCCACATTACTACGTGATCCAAACCAGAAAAACCCTAGGATCCGTTCAACAAGTATGTGAAGAATGCGAAAGTATGAGTCTGATGAGTGAAAATCCCAGGCCTGACCTAGACCTAACATGCGTTATCCTCTAAAATAATGAGCGAAACCAGGTTTAATGGACTGTTTCAGTGTGGTACCACACTACTACGGGATCCAAACCAGAAAAAACCCAGGATCTGTTCAACAAGTATGTGAAAAACCCGAAAGTATGAGCCTGATGAGGGCAAATCCCAGACCTATCCCAGACCTAACTTGCGTTGTCCTCTAAAATATTGATGGAAACCAGGTTTAATTGACTGTTTCAGTGTTGTACTTCATTACTACGTGATGCAATCCAGAAAAAGCCCAGGATCTAGCCATCAAGTATGAGAAATATGCAAAAGAATGAGCCTGATGAGAGCAAATCCCAGACCTAACCTAGACCTAACATGAATTATTCTCTAAAATATTGGTCGAAACCAGGTTTAATTGACTGTTTCAGTGTGGTCCCACATTACTACGTGATCCAAACCAGAAAAAACCCAGGATCCGTTCAACCAGTATGTGAAAAACGCGAAACTGTGAGCCTGATGAGGGCAAATCCCAGACCTATCCCAGACCTAACATGCGTTATCCTCTAAAATATTTATCAAGACCAGGTTTAATTGATTGTTTCAGTGTGGTCCCACATTACTACGTGATCCAAACCAGAAAAACCCCAGGATCCGTTCAACAAGTATGTGAAGAATGCGAAACTATGAGTCTGATGAGTGAAAATCCCAGGCCTGACCTAGACCTAACATGCGTTATCCTCTAAAATAATGAGCGAAACCAGGTTTAATGGACTGTTTCAGTGTGGTACCACACTACTACGGGATCCAAACCAGAAAAAACCCAGGATCTGTTCAACAAGTATGTGAAAAACCCGAAAGTATGAGCCTGATGTGGGCAAATCCCAGACCTATCCCAGACCTAACTTGCGTTATCCTCTAAAATATTGATCGAAACCAGGTTTAATTGACAGTTTCAGTGTGGTACCACATTACTACGTGATCCAATCCAGAAATAGCCCAGGATCTAGCCATGAAGTATGAGAAATATGCGAAAGTATGAGCCTGACGAGGGCAAATCCTAGACCTAACCCAGACCTAACATGCGTTATCCTCTAAAATATTTATCAAGACCAGGTTTAATTGATTGTTTCAGTGTGGTCCCACATTACTACGTGAGCCAAACCAGAAAAACCCCAGGATCCGTTCAACAAGTATGTGAAGAATGCGAAAGTATGAGTCTGATGAGTGAAAATCCCATGCCTAACCTAGACCTAACATGCGTTATCCTCAAAAATATTGATCGAAACCTGGTTTAATCGACTGTTTCAGTGTGGTACCACATTACTATGTGATCCAAACCAGAAAATAACCCAGGATCTGTTCAACGAGTATGTGAAGTGTGCGAAAGTATGATTCTGATGAGGGCAAATCCCAGACCTATCCCAGACCTAACTTGCGTTATCCTCTAAAATATTGATCGAAACCAGGTTTAGTCGACTGTTTCAGTGTGGAAACACATTACTACGTGATCCAAACCAAAAAAAAACCCAGGATCTGTTCAACAAGTATGTGAAAAACGCGAAACTGTGAGCCTGATGAGGGCAAATCTTAGACCTAACCCAGACCTAAGATGCGTTATCCTCTAAAATATTGATCGAAACCAGGTTTAATTGACAGTTTCAGTGTGGTACCACATTACTACGTGATCCAATCCAGAAATAGCCCAGGATCTGTTCAACAAGTATGTGAAAAACGCGAAAGTATGAGCCTGATGAGGGCAAATCCCAGACCTATCCCAGACCTAACTTGCGTTATCCTCTAAAGTATTGAGCGAAACCAGGTTTAATTGACTGTTTCAGTGTGGTACCACATTACTACGTGATCCAATCCAGAAATAGCCCAGGATCTAGCCATGAAGTATGAGAAATATGCGAAAGTATGAGCCTGACGAGGGCAATTCCTAGACCTAACCCAGACCTAACATGCGTTATCCTCTAAAATATTTATCAAGACCAGGTTTAATTGATTGCTTCAGTGTGGTCCCACATTACTACGTGATCCAAACCAGAAAAACCTCAGGATCCGTTCAACAAGTATGTGAAGAATGCGAAAGTATGAGTCTGATGAGTGAAAATCCCAGGCCTGACCTAGACCTAACATGCGTTATCCTCTAAAATAATGAGCGAAACCAGGTTTAATGGACTGTTTCAGTGTGGTACCACACTACTACGGGATCCAAACCAGAAAATAACCCAGGATCTGCTCAACGAGTATGTGAAGTGTGCGTAAGTATGAGTCTGATGAGGGCAAATCCCAGACCTATCCCAGACCTAACTTGCGTTATCCTCTAAAATATTGATCGAAACTAGGTTTAACCGACTGTTTCAGTGTGGAACCACATTACTACGTGATCCAAACCAGAAAAAACCCAGGATCAGTTCAACAAGTATGCGAAGAATGCGAAAGTATGAGTCTGATGAGTGAAAATCCCAAGCCTAACCTAGACCTAACATGCGTTATCCTCAAAAATATTGATCAAAACCTGGTTTAATCGACTGTTTCAGTGTGGTCCCACATTACTACGTGATCCAAACCAGAAAAAACCCAGGATCCGTTCAACAAGTATGTGAAAGACGCGAAACTGTGAGCCTGATGAGGGCAAATCTTAGACCTAACCCAGACCTAAGATGCGTTATCCTGTAAAATATTTATCCAGACCAGGTTTCATTGAATGTTTCAGTGTGGTACCACTTTACTACGTGATCCAATCCAGAAATAGCCCAGGATCTAGCCATGAAGTATGAGAAATATGCGAAAGTATGAGCCTGATGAGGGCAAATCCTAGACCTAACCCAGACCTAACATGCGTTATCCTCTAAAATATTTATCAAGACCAGGTTTAATTGATTGTTTCAGTGTGGTCCCACATTACTACGTGATCCAAACCAGAAAAACCCCAGAATCCGTTCGACAAGTATGTGAAGAATGCGAAAGTATGAGTCTGATGAGTGAAAATCCCAGGCCTGACCTAGACCTAACATGCGTTATCCTCAAAAATAATGAGCGAAACCAGGTTTAATGGACTGTTTCAGTGTGGTACCACACTACTACGGGATCCAAACCAGAAAAAACCCAGGATCTGTTCAACAAGTATGTGAAAAACCCGAAAGTATGAGCCTGATGAGGGCAAATCCCAGACCTATCCCAGACCTAACTTGCGTTGTCCTCTAAAATATTGATGGAAACCGGGTTTAATTGACTGTTTCAGTGTTGTACTTCATTACTACGTGATGCAATCCAGAAAAGGCCCAGGATCTAGCCATCAAGTATGAGAAATATGCGAAAGAATGAGCCTGATGTGAGCTAATCCCAGACCTAACCTAGACCTAACATGAATTATTCTCTAAAATATTGGTCGAAACCAGGTTTAATTGACTGTTTCAGTGTGGTCCCACATTGCTACGTGATCCAAACCAGAAAAAACCCAGGATCCTTTCAACAAGTATGTGAAAAACGCGAAACTGTGAGCCTGATGAGGGCAAATCTTAGACCTAACCCAGACCTAACATGCGTTATCCTCTAAAATATTTATCCAGACCAGGTTTCATTGAATGTTTCAGTGTGGTACCACTTTACTACGTGATCCAATCCAGAAATAGCCCAGGATCTAGCCATGAAGTATGAGAAATATGCGAAAGTATGAGCCTGATGAGGGCAAATCCTAGAACTAACCCAGACCTAACATGCGTTATCCTCTAAAATATTTATCAAGACCAGGTTTAATTGAATGTTTCAGTGTGGTACCACGTTACTACGTGAACCAAACCAGAAAAACCCCAGGATCCGTTCAACAAGTATGTGAAGAATGCGAAAGTATGAGTCTGATGAGTGAAAATCCCATGCCTAAACTAGACCTTACATGCGTTATCCTCAAAAATATTGATCGAAACCAGGTTTAATCGACTGTTTCGGTGTAGAAACACATTACTACGTGATCCAAACCAGAAAAAAACCCAGGATCTTGTCATCGAGTATGTGAAGTGTGCGAAAGTATGAGTCTGATGAGGGCTAATCCCAGACCTATCCCAGACCTAACTTGCGTTATCCTCTAAAATATTGATCGAAACCAGGTTTAATTGACTGTTATAGTGTGGTACCACATTACTACGTGTTCCAAACCAGAAAAAACCCAGGATCTGTTCAACAAGTATGTGAAAAACGCGAAACTGTGAGCCTGATGAGGGCAAATCTTAGACCTAACCCAGACCTAAGATGCGTTATCCTCTAAAATATTTATCCAGACCAGGTTTCATTGAATGTTTCAGTGTGATACCACTTTACTACGTGATCCAATCCAGAAATAGCCCAGGATCTAGCCATGAAGTATGAGAAATATGCGATAGTAAGAGCCTGATGAGGGCAAATCCTAGACCTATCCCAGACCTAGCTTGCGTTATCCTCTAAAATATTTATCAAGACCAGGTTTAATTGATTGTTTCAGTGTGGTCCCACATTACTACGTGATCCATACCAGAAAAACCCCAGGATCCGTTCGACAAGTATGTGAAGAATGCAAAAGTATGAGTCTGATGAGTGAAAATCCCAGGCCTGACCTAGACCTAACATGCGTTATCCTCAAAAATAATGAGCGAAACCAGGTTTAATGGACTGTTTCAGTGTGGTACCACACTACTACGGGATCAAAACCAGAAAAAACCCAGGATCTGTTCAACAAGTATGTGAAAAACCCGAAAGTATGAGCCTGATGAGGGCAAATCCCAGTCCTATCCCAGACCTAACTTGCGTTGTCCTCTAAAATATTGATGGAAACCGGGTTTAATTGACTGTTTCAGTGTTGTACTTCATTACTACGTGATGCAATCCAGAAAAAGCCCAGGATCTAGCCATCAAGTATGAGAAATATGCGAAAGAATGAGCCTGATGAGAGCAAATCCCAGACCTAACCTAGACCTAACATGAATTATTCTCTAAAATATTGGTCGAAACCAGGTTTAATTGACTGTTTCAGTGTGGTCCCACATTGCTACGTGATCCAAACCAGAAAAAACCCAGGATCCTTTCAACAAGTATGTGAAAAACGCGAAACTGTGAGCCTGATGAGGGCAAATCTTAGACCTAACCCAGACCTAAGATGCGTTATCCTCTAAAATATTTATCCAGACCAGGTTTCATTGAATGTTTCAGTGTGATACCACTTTACTACGTGATCCAATCCAGAAATAGCCCAGGATCTAGCCATGAAGTATGAGAAATATGCGATAGTAAGAGCCTGATGAGGGCAAATCCTAGACCTATCCCAGACCTAGCTTGCGTTATCGTCTAAAATATTGATCGAAACCAGGTTTAATTGACTGTTTCAGCGTGTTACCACATTACTACGTGATACAATGCAGAAACAGCCTTGGATCTAGCCATGAAGTATGAGAAATATGCGAAAGTATGAGCCTGATGGGGGCAAATCCTAGACGTAACCCAGACCTAACATGCGTTATCCAATAGAATATTGATCGCAACCAGGCTTAATGGACTGTTTCTGTGTGGTACCACACAACTACGTGATCCAAACCAGAAAAAACCCAGGATCTGTTCAACAAGTATGTAAAAACGCGAAAGTATGAGCCTGAATAGGGCAAATCCCAGACCTATCCCAGACCTAACTTGCGTTGTCCTCTAAAATATTGATCGAAACCAGGTTTAATTGACTGTTTCAGTGCGGTACCACATTACTACGTGATCCAATCCAGAAATAGCCCAGGATCTAGCCATGGAGTATGAGAAATATGCGAAAGTATGAGTCAGATGAGGGCAAATCCCAGACCTATCCCAGACCTAACATGCGTTATCCTCTAAAATATTTATCAAGACCAGGTTTAATTGATTGTTCAGTGTGGTCCCACATTACTACGTGATCCAAACCAGAAAAAACCCAGGATCCGTTCAACAAGTATGTGAAGAATGCGAAAGTATGGGTCTGATGAGTGAAAATCCCAGACCTAACCTAGACCTAACATGCGTTATCCCCTAAAATATTGATCCAAACCAGGTTTAATGGACTGTTTCAGTGTGGAACCACACTACTACGTGATCCAAGCCAGAAAAAACCCAGGATCTGTTCAACAAGTATGTGAAAAACGCGAAAGTATGAGCCTGATGAGGGCAAATCCCAGACCTATCCCAGACCTAACTTGCGTTATCCTCTAAAATATTGATCGAAACCAGGTTTAAATGACTGTTTCAGTGTGATACCACATTACTACGTGATCCAATCCAGAAATAGCCCAGGATCTAGCCATGAGGTATGAGAAATATGCGAAAGTATGAGTCTGATGAGGGCAAATCCCAGATCTATCCCAGACCTAACATGCGTTATCCTCTAAAATATTTATCAAGACCAGGTTTAATGGACGGTTTCAGTGTGGTACCACATTACTGCGTGACCCAAACCAGAAAAATCCCAGGATCCGTTCAACAAGTATGTGAAGAATGCGAAAGTATGAGTCTGATGAGTGAAAAAACCAGGCCTGACTTAGACCTAACATGCGTTATCCTCTAAAATATTGAGCGAAACCAGGTTTAATGGACTGTTTCAGTGTGGTACCACACTACTACGGGATCCAAACCAGAAAAAAACCCAGGATCTGTTCAACTAGTATGTGAAAAACGCGAAAGTATGAGCCTGATGAGGGCAAACCCCAGACCTATCCCAGACCTAACTTGCGTTATCCTCTAAAATATTGATCGAAACCAGGTTTAATCGACTGTTTCAGTGTGGAACCACATTACTACGTGATCCAAACCAGAAAAAAACCCAGGATCTTGTCAACGAGTATGTGAAGTGTGCGAAAGTATGAGTCTGATGAGGGCTAATCCCAGACCTATCCCAGACCTAGCTTGCGTTATCCTCTAAAATATTGATCGAAACCAGGTTTAATTGGTTGTTTTAGTGTGGTACCACATTACTACGTGATCCAAACCAGAAACAACCCAGGATCTGTTTAACAAGTATGTGAAAAACGCGAAACTGTGAGCCTGATGAGGGCAAATCTTAGACCTAACCCTGACCTCAGATGCGTTCTCCTTTAAAATATTTATCCAGAACAGGCTTCATTGAATGTTTCAGTGTGGTACCACTTTTCTACGTGATCCAATCCAGAAATAGCCCAGGATCTAGCCATGAAGTATGAGAAATATGCGATAGTAAGAGCCTGATGAGGGCAAATCCTAATCCTATCCCAGACCTAACTTGCGTTATCCTTTAAAATATTGATCGAAACCAGGTTTAATTGACTGTTTCAGCGTGGTACCACATTGCTACGTGATACAATGCAGAAACAGCCCAGGATCTAGCCATGAAGTATGAGAAATATGCGAAAGAATGAGCCTGATGAGAGCAAATCCCAGACCTAACCTAGAGCTAACATGCGTTATCCTCTAAAATATTGAGCGAAACCAGGTTTAATGGACTGTTTCAGTGTGGTACCACACTACTACGGGATCCAAACCAGAAAAAACCCAGGATCCGTTCAACAAGTATGTGAAGAATACGAAAGTATGAGTCTGATGAGTGAAAATCCCAGGCCTAACCTAGACCTAACATGCGTTATCCTCAAAAATATTGATCGAAACCTGGTTTAATCGACTGTTTCAGTTTGGTACCACATTAGTAGTGATCCAAACCAGAAAATAACCCAGGATCTGCTCAACGAGTATGTGAAGTGTGCGTAAGTATGAGTCTGATGAGGGCAAATCCCAGACCTATCCCAGACCTAACTTGCGTTATCCTCTAAAATATTGATCGAAACTAGGTTTAACCGACTGTTTCAGTGTGGAACCACATTACTACGTGATCCAAACCAGAAAAAGCCCAGGATCAGTTCAACAAGTATGCGAAGAATGCGAAAGTATGAGTCTGATGAGTGAAAATCCCAAGCCTAACCTAGACCTAACATGCGTTATCCTCAAAAATATTGATCAAAACCTGGTTTAATCGACTGTTTCAGAGTGGTACCACATTAGTAGTGATCCAAACCAGAAAATAACCCAGGATCTGTTCAACGAGTATGTGAAGTGTGCGAAAGTATGAGTCTGATGAGGGCAAATCCCAGACCTATCTCATACCTAACATGCGTTATCCTCTAAAATTTTTATCAAGACCAGGTTTAATAGATTGTTTCAGTGTGGACCCACATTACGACGTGTTCCAAACCAGAAAAAACCCAGGATCCGTTCAACAAGTATGTGAAGAATGCGAAAGTATGAGTCTGATGAGTGAAAATCCCATGCCTAACCTAGACCTAACATGCGTTATCCTCAAAAATATTGATCGAAACCTGGTTTAATCGACTGTTTCAGTGTGGCACCACATTACTATGTGATCCAAACCAGAAAATAACCCAGGGTCTGTTCAACGAGTATGTGAAGTGTGCGAAAGTATGAGTCGGATGAGGGCAAATCCCAGACCTATCCCAGACCTAACTTGCGTTATCCTCTAAAATATTGATCGAAACCAGGTTTAATCGTCTGTTTCAGTGTGGAAACACATTACTACGTGATCCAAACCGGAAAAAAACCCAGGATCTTGTCATCGAGTATGTGAAGTGTGCGAAAGTATGAGTCTGATGAGGGCTAATCCCAGACCTATCCCAGACCTAACTTGCGTTATCCTCTAAAATATTGATCGAAACCAGGTTTCATTGACTGTTTTAGTGTGGCACCACATTACTACGTGATCCAAACCAGAAAAAACCCAGGATCTGTTCAACAAGTATGTGAAAAACGCGAAACTGTGAGCCTGATGAGGGCAAATCTTAGACCTAACCCAGACCTAAGATGCGTTATCCTCTAAAATATTTATCCAGACCAGGTTTCATTGAATGTTTCAGTGTGGTACCACTTTACTACGTGATCCAATCCAGAAATAGCCCAGGATCTGTTCAACAAGTATGTGAAAAACGCGAAAGTATGAGCCTGATGAGGGCAAATCCTAGACCTCGCCCAGACCTAACTTCCGTTATCGTCTAAAATATTGATCGAAACCAGGTTTAATTGACTGTTTCAGCGTGTTACCACATTACTACGTGATACAATGCAGAAACAGCCCCGGATCTAGCCATGAAGTATGAGAAATATGCGAAAGTATGAGCCTGATGGGGGCAACTCCTAGACGTAACCCAGACATAACATGCGTTATCCTCTAAAATATTTATCAAGACCAGGTTTAATTGATTGTCTCAGTGTGGTCCCACATTACTACGTGATCCAAACCAGAAAAAAACCCAGGATCTGTTCAACGAGTATGTGAAGTGTGCGAAAGTATGAGTCTGATGAGGGCAAATCCCAGAGCTATCCCAGACCTAACCTGCGTTGTCCTCTAAAATATTGATGGAAACCAGGTTTAATTGACTGTTTCAGTGTTGTACTTCATTACTACGTGATGCAATCCAGAAAAAGCCCAGGATCTAGCCATCAAGTATGAGAAATATGAGAAAGAATGAGCCTGATGAGGGCAAATCTTAGACCTAACCCAGACCTAAGATGCGTTATCCTCTAAAATATTTATCCAGACCAGGTTTCATTGAATGTTTCAGTGTGGTACCACTTTACTACGTGATCCAATCCAGAAATAGCCCAGGATCTGTTCAACAAGTATGTGAAAAACGCGAAAGTATGAGCCTGATGAGGGCAAATCCCAGACCTATCCCAGACCTAACTTGCGTTGTCCTCTAAAATATTGATGGAAACCATGTTTAATTGACTGTTTCAGTGTTGTACTTCATTACTACGTGATGCAATCCTGAAAAAGCCCAGGATCTAGCCATCAAGTATGAGAAATATGCGAAAGAATGAGCCTGATGAGAGCAAATCCCAGACCTAACCTAGACCTAACATGCGTTATCCTCTAAAATATTGATCCAAACCAGGTTTAATGGACTGTTTCAGTGTGGAACCACACTACTACGTGATCCAAGCCAGAAAAAACCCAGGATCTGTTCAACAAGTATGTGAAAAACGCGAAAGTATGAGCCTGATGAGGGCAAATCCCAGACCTATCCCAGACCTAACTAGCGTTATCCTCTAAAATATTGATCGAAACCAGGTTTAATTGACAGTTTCAGTGTGGTATCACATTACTACGTGATCCAATCCAGAAATAGCCCAGGATCTAGCCATGAAGTATGAGAAATATGCGAAAGTATGAGGCTGACGAGGGCAAATCCTAGACCTAACCCAGACCTAACATGCGTTATCCTCTAAAATATTTATCAAGACCAGGTTTAATTGATTGTTTCAGTGTGGTCCCACATTACTACGTGATCCAAACAAGAAAAACCCCAGGATCCGTTCAACAAGTATGTGAAGAATGCGAAAGTATGAGTCTGATGAGTGAAAATCCCAGAATTAACCTAGACCTAACATGCGTTATCCTCTAAAATATTGATCCAAACCAGGTTTAATGGACTGTTTCAGTGTGGAACCACACTACTACGTGATCCAAGCCAGAAAAAACCCAGGATCTGTTCAACAAGTATTTGAAAAACCCGAAAGTATGAGCCTGATGAGGGCATATCCCAGACCTATCCCAGACCTAACTTGCGTTGTCCTCTAAAATATTGATGGAAACCAGGTTTAATTGACTGTTTCAGTGTTGTACTTCATTACTACGTGATGCAATCCAGAAAAAGCCCAGGATCTAGCCATCAAGTATGAGAAATATGCGAAAGAATGAGCCTGATGAGAGCAAATCCCAGACCTAACCTAGACCTAACATGAATTATTCTCTAAAATATTGGTCGAAACCAGGTTTAATTGACTGTTTCAGTGTGGTCCCACATTGCTACGTGATCCAAACCAGAAAAAACCCAGGATCTGTTCAACGAGTATGTGAAGTGTGCGAAAGTATGAGTCAGATGATGGCAAATCCCTGACCTATCCCAGACCTAACATGCGTTATCCTCTAAAATATTTATCAAGACCAGGTTTAATTGATTGTTTCAGTGTGGACCCACATTACGACGTGTTCCAGACCAGAAAAAACCCTGGATCCGTTCAACAAGTATGTGAAGAATGCGAAAGTATGAGACTGATGAGTGAAAATCCCATGCCTAACCTAGACCTAACATGCGTTATCCTCAAAAATATTGATCGAAACCTGGTTTAATCGACTGTTTCAGTGTGGTACCACATTACTATGTGATCCAAACCAGAAAATAACCCAGGATCTGTTCAACGAGTATGTGAAGTGTGCGAAAGTATGTTTCTGATGAGGGCAAATCCCAGACCTATCCCAGACCTAACTTGCGTTATCCTCTAAAATATTGATCGAAACCAGGTTTAATCGACTGTTTCAGTGTAGAAACACATTACTACGTGATCCAAACCAGAAAAAAACCCAGGATCTTGTCATCGAGTATGTGAAGTGTGCGAAAGTATGAGTCTGATGAGGGCTAATCCCAGACCTATCCCAGACCTAACTTGCGTTATCCTCTAAAATATTGATCGAAACCAGGTTTAATCGACTGTTTCAGTGTGGAAACACATTACTACGTGATCCAAACCAGAAAAAAACCCAGGATCTGTTCAACAAGTATGTGAAAAACGCGAAACTGTGAGCCTGATGAGGGCAAATCTTAGACCTAACCCAGACCTAAGATGCGTTATCCTCTAAAATATTGATCGAAACCAGGTTTAATTGACAGTTTCAGTGTGGTACCACATTACGACGTGTTCCAAACCAGAAAAAACCCTGGATCCGTTCAACAAGTATGTGAAGAATGCGAAAGTATGAGACTGATGAGTGAAAATCCCATGCCTAACCTAGACCTAACATGCGTTATCCTCAAAAATATTGATCGAAACCTGGTTTAATCGACTGTTTCAGTGTGGTACCACATTACTATGTGATCCAAACCAGAAAATAACCCAGGATCTGTTCAACGAGTATGTGAAGTGTGCGAAAGTATGTTTCTGATGAGGGCAAATCCCAGACCTATCCCAGACCTAACTTGCGTTATCCTCTAAAATATTGATCGAAACCAGGTTTAATCGACTGTTTCAGTGTAGAAACACATTACTACGTGATCCAAACCAGAAAAAAACCCAGGATCTTGTCATCGAGTATGTGAAGTGTGCGTAAGTATGAGTCTGATGAGGGCTAATCCCAGACCTATCCCAGACCTAAATTGCGTTATCCTCTAAAATATTGATCGAAACCAGGTTTAATCGACTGTTTCAGTGTGGAAACACATTACTACGTGATCCAAACCAGAAAAAAACCCAGGATCTGTTCAACAAGTATGTGAAAAACGCGAAACTGTGAGCCTGATGAGGGCAAATCTTAGACCTAACCCAGACCTAAGATGCGTTATCCTCTAAAATATTGATCGAAACCAGGTTTAATTGACAGTTTCAGTGTGGTACCACATTACTACGTGATCCAATCCAGAAATAGCCCAGGATCTGTTCAACAAGTATGTGAAAAACGCAAAAGTATGAGCCTGATGAGGGCAAGTCCCAGACCTATCCCAGACCTAACTTGCGTTATCCTCTAAAATATTGATCGAAACCAGGTTTAATTGACTGTTTCAGTGTGGAACCACACTACTACGACATCCAAGAGAGAAAAAACCCAGGATCTGTTCAACAAGTATGTGAAAAACGCGAAAGTATGAGCCTGATGAGGGCAAATCCCAGACCTATCCCAGACCTAACTTGCGTTATCCTCTAAAATATTGATCGAAACCAGGTTTAATTGACAGTTTCAGTGTGGTACCACATTACTACGTGATCCAATCCAGAAATAGCCCAGGATCTAGCCATGAAGTATGAGAAATATGCGAAAGTATGAGCCTGACGAGGGCAAATCCTAGACCTAACCCAGACCTAACATGCGTTATCCTCTAAAATATTTATCAAGACCAGGTTTAATTGATTGTTTCAGTGTGGTCCCACATTGCTACGTGATCCAAACCAGAAAAACCTCAGGATCCGTTCAACAAGTATGTGAAGAATGCGAAAGTATGAGCCTGATGAGTGAAAATCCCAGGCCTGACCTAGACCTAACATGCGTTATCCTCTAAAATAATGAGCGAAACCAGGTTTAATGGACTGTTTCAGTGTGGTACCACACTACTACGGGATCCAAACCAGAAAAAACCCAGGATCTGTTCAACAAGTATGTGAAAAACCCGAAAGTATGAGCCTGATGAGGGCAAATCCCAGACCTATCCCAGACCTAACTTGCGTTGTCCTCTAAAATATTGATGGAAACCAGGTTTAATTGACTGTTTCAGTGTTGTACTTCATTACTACGTGATGCAATCCAGAAAAAGCCCAGGATCTAGCCTTCAAGTACGAGAAATATGCGAAAGAATGAGCCTGATGAGAGCAAATCCCAGACCTAACCTAGACCTAACATGAATTATTCTCTAAAATATTGGTCGAAACCAGGTTTAATTGACTGTTTCAGTGTGGTCCCACATTACTACGTGATCCAAACCAGAAAAAACCCAGGATCTGTTCAACAAGTATGTGAAAAACGCGAAAGTATGAGCCTGATGAGGGCAAATCCCAGACCTATCCCAGACCTAACTTGCGTTGTCCTCTAAAATATTGATCGAAATCAGGTTTAATTGACAGTTTCAGTGTGGTACCACACTACTACGGGATCCAAACCAGAAAAAACCCAGGATCTGTTCAACAAGTATGTGAAAAACCCGAAAGTATGAGCCTGATGAGGGCAAATCCCAGACCTATCCCAGACCTAACTTGCGTTGTCCTCTAAAATATTGATGGAAACCAGGTTTAATTGACTGTTTCAGTGTTGTACTTCATTACTACGTGATGCAATCCAGAAAAAGCCCAGGATCTAGCCATCAAGTACGAGAAATATGCGAAAGAATGAGCCTGATGAGAGCAAATCCCAGACCTAACCTAGACCTAACATGAATTATCCTCAAAAATATTGATCGAAACCAGGTTTAATCGACTGTTTCAGTGTAGAAACACATTACTACGTGATCCAAACCAGAAAAAAACCCAGGATCTTGTCATCGAGTATGTGAAGTGTGCGAAAGTATGAGTCTGATGAGGGCTAATCCCAGACCTATCCCAGACCTAACTTGCGTTATCCTCTAAAATATTGATCGAAACCAGGTTTAATTGACTGTTTTAGTGTGGTACCACATTACTACGTGATCCAAACCAGAAAAAACCCAGGATCTGTTCAACAAGTATGTGTAAAACGCGAAACTGTGAGCCTGATGAGGGCAAATCTTAGACCTAACCCAGACCTAAGATGCGTTATCCTCTAAAATATTTATCCAGACCAGGTTTCATTGAATGTTTCAGTGTGATACCACTTTACTACGTGAACCAATCCAGAAATAGCCCAGTATCTAGCCATGAAGTATGAGAAATATGCGATAGTAAGAGCCTGATGAGGGCAAATCCTAGACCTATCCCAGACCTAGCTTGCGTTATCGTCTAAAATATTGATTGAAACCAGGATTAATTGACTGTTTCAGCGTGTTACCACATTACTACGTGATACAGTGCAGAAACAGCCCAGGATCTAGCCATGAAGTATGAGAAATATGCGAAAGTATGAGCCTGATGGGGGCAAATCCTAGACGTAACCCAGTCCTAACATGCGTTATCCTCTAGAATATTGATCGCAACCAGGTTTAATGGACTGTTTCTGTGTGGTACCACACAACTACGTGATCCAAACCAGAAAAAACCCAGGATCTGTTCAACAAGTATGTGAAAAACGCGAAAGTATGAGCCTGAATAGGGCAAATCCCAGACCTATACCAGACCTAACTTGCGTTATCCTCTAAAATATTGATCGAAACCAGGTTTAATTGACTGTTTCAGTGTTGTACTTCATTACTACGTGATGCAATCCAGAAAAAGCCCAGGATCTAGCCATCAAGTATGAGAAATATGCGAAAGAATGAGCCTGATGAGAGCAAATCCCAGACCTAACCTAGACCTAACATGAATTATCCTCAAAAATATTTATCAAGACCAGGTTTAATTGATTGTTTCAGTGTGGTCCCACATTACTACGTGATCCAAACCAGAAAAACCCCAGGATCCGTTCAACAAGTATGTGAAGAATGCGAAAGTATGAGTCTGATGAGTGAAAATCCCAGGCCTGACCTAGACCTAACATGCGTTATCCTCTGAAATAATGAGCGAAACCAGGTTTAATGGACTGTTTCTGTGTGGTACCACACAACTACGTGATCCAAACCAGAAAAAACCCAGGATCTGTTCAACAAGTATGTGAAAAACGCGAAAGTATGAGCCTCATGAGGGCAAATCCCAGACCTATCCCAGACCTAACTTGCGTTATCCTCTAAAATATTGATCGAAACCAGGTTTAATTGACAGTTTCAGTGTGGTACCACATTACTACGTGATCCAATCCAGAAATAGCCCAGGATCTGTTCAACAAGTATGTGAAAAACGCAAAAGTATGAGCCTGATGAGGGCAAGTCCCAGACCTATCCCAGACCTAACTTGCGTTATCCTCTAAAATATTGATCGAAACCAGGTTTAATTGACTGTTTCAGTGTGGAACCACACTACTACGTGATCCAAGAGAGAAAAAACCCAGGATCTGTTCAACAAGTATGTGAAAAACGCGAAAGTATGAGCCTGATGAGGGCAAATCCCAGACCTATCCCAGACCTAACTTGCGTTATCCTCTAAAATATTGATCGAAACCAGGTTTAATTGACAGTTTCAGTGTGGTACCACATTACTACGTGATCCAATCCAGAAATAGCCCAGGATCTAGCCATGAAGTATGAGAAATATGCGAAAGTATGAGCCTGACGAGGGCAAATCCTAGACCTAACCCAGACCTAACATGCGTTATCCTCTAAAATATTTATCAAGACCAGGTTTAATTGATTGTTTCAGTGTGGTCCCACATTGCTACGTGATCCAAACCAGAAAAACCTCAGGATCCGTTCAACAAGTATGTGAAGAATGCGAAAGTATGAGCCTGATGAGTGAAAATCCCAGGCCTGACCTAGACCTAACATGCGTTATCCTCTAATATAATGAGCGAAACCAGGTTTAATGGACTGTTTCAGTGTGGTACCACACTACTACGGGATCCAAACCAGAAAAAACCCAGGATCTGTTCAACAAGTATGTGAAAAACCCGAAAGTATGAGCCTGATGAGGGCAAATCCCAGACCTATCCCAGACCTAACTTGCGTTGTCCTCTAAAATATTGATGGAAACCAGGTTTAATTGACTGTTTCAGTGTTGTACTTCATTACTACGTGATGCAATCCAGAAAAAGCCCAGGATCTAGCCATCAAGTACGAGAAATATGCGAAAGAATGAGCCTGATGAGAGCAAATCCCAGACCTAACCTAGACCTAACATGAATTATTCTCTAAAATATTGGTCGAAACCAGGTTTAATTGACTGTTTCAGTGTGGTCCCACATTACTACGTGATCCAAACCAGAAAAAACCCAGGATCTGTTCAACAAGTATGTGAAAAACGCGAAAGTATGAGCCTGATGAGGGCAAATCCCAGACCTATCCCAGACCTAACTTGCGTTGTCCTCTAAAATATTGATGGAAACCAGGTTTAATTGACTGTTTCAGTGTTGTACTTCATTACTACGTGATGCAATCCAGAAAAAGCCCAGGATCTAGCCATCAAGTACGAGAAATATGCGAAAGAATGAGCCTGATGAGAGCAAATCCCAGACCTAACCTAGACCTAACATGAATTATCCTCAAAAATATTGATCGAAACCAGGTTTAATCGACTGTTTCAGTGTAGAAACACATTACTACGTGATCCAAACCAGAAAAAAACCCAGGATCTTGTCATCGAGTATGTGAAGTGTGCGAAAGTATGAGTCTGATGAGGGCTAATCCCAGACCTATCCCAGACCTAACTTGCGTTATCCTCTAAAATATTGATCGAAACCAGGTTTAATTGACTGTTTTAGTGTGGTACCACATTACTACGTGATCCAAACCAGAAAAAACCCAGGATCTGTTCAACAAGTATGTGTAAAACGCGAAACTGTGAGCCTGATGAGGGCAAATCTTAGACCTAACCCAGACCTAAGATGCGTTATCCTCTAAAATATTTATCCAGACCAGGTTTCATTGAATGTTTCAGTGTGATACCACTTTACTACGTGAACCAATCCAGAAATAGCCCAGGATCTAGCCATGAAGTATGAGAAATATGCGATAGTAAGAGCCTGATGAGGGCAAATCCTAGACCTATCCCAGACCTAGCTTGCGTTATCGTCTAAAATATTGATTGAAACCAGGTTTAATTGACTGTTTCAGCGTGTTACCACATTACTACGTGATACAGTGCAGAAACAGCCCAGGATCTAGCCATGAAGTATGAGAAATATGCGAAAGTATGAGCCTGATGGGGGCAAATCCTAGACGTAACCCAGTCCTAACATGCGTTATCCTCTAGAATATTGATCGCAACCAGGTTTAATGGACTGTTTCTGTGTGGTACCACACAACTACGTGATCCAAACCAGAAAAAACCCAGGATCTGTTCAACAAGTATGTGAAAAACGCGAAAGTATGAGCCTGAATAGGGCAAATCCCAGACCTATCCCAGACCTAACTTGCGTTATCCTCTAAAATATTGATCGAAACCAGGTTTAATTGACTGTTTCAGTGTTGTACTTCATTACTACGTGATGCAATCCAGAAAAAGCCCAGGATCTAGCCATCAAGTATGAGAAATATGCGAAAGAATGAGCCTGATGAGAGCAAATCCCAGACCTAACCTAGACCTAACATGAATTATCCTCAAAAATATTTATCAAGACCAGGTTTAATTGATTGTTTCAGTGTGGTCCCACATTACTACGTGATCCAAACCAGAAAAACCCCAGGATCCGTTCAACAAGTATGCGAAGAATGCGAAAGTATGAGTCTGATGAGTGAAAATCCCAGGCCTGACCTAGACCTAACATGCGTTATCCTCTGAAATAATGAGCGAAACCAGGTTTAATGGACTGTTTCTGTGTGGTACCACACAACTACGTGATCCAAACCAGAAAAAACCCAGGATCTGTTCAACAAGTATGTGAAAAACGCGAAAGTATGAGCCTGATGAGGGCAAATCCCAGACCTATCCCAGACCTAACTTGCGTTATCCTCTAAAATATTGATCGAAACCAGGTTTAATTGACAGTTTCAGTGTGGTACCACATTACTACGTGATCCAATCCAGAAATAGCCCAGGATCTAGCCATGAAGTATGAGAAATATGCGAAAGTATGAGCCTGACGAGGGCAAATCCTAGACCTAACCCAGACCTAACATGCGTTATCCTCTAAAATATTTATCAAGACCAGGTTTAATTGATTGTTTCAGTGTGGTCCCACATTGCTACGTGATCCAAACCAGAAAAACCTCAGGATCCGTTCAACAAGTATGTGAAGAATGCGAAAGTATGAGTCTGATGAGTGAAAATCCCAGGCCTGACCTAGACCTAACATGCGTTATCCTCTAAAATAATGAGCGAAACCAGGTTTAATGGACTGTTTCAGTGTGGTACCACACTACTACGGGATCCAAACCAGAAAAAACCCAGGATCTGTTCAACAAGTATGTGAAAAACCCGAAAGTATGAGCCTGATGAGGGCAAATCCCAGACCTATCCCAGACCTAACTTGCGTTGTCCTCTAAAATATTGATGGAAACCAGGTTTAATTGACTGTTTCAGTGTTGTACTTCATTACTACGTGATGCAATCCAGAAAAAGCCCAGGATCTAGCCATCAAGTACGAGAAATATGCGAAAGAATGAGCCTGATGAGAGCAAATCCCAGACATAACCTAGACCTAACATGAATTATTCTCTAAAATATTGGTCGAAACCAGGTTTAATTGACTGTTTCAGTGTGGTCCCACATTACTACGTGATCCAAACCAGAAAAAACCCAGGATCTGTTCAACAAGTATGTGAAAAACGCGAAAGTATGAGCCTGATGAGGGCAAATCCCAGACCTATCCCAGACCTAACTTGCGTTATCCTCTAAAATATTGATCGAAACCAGGTTTAATTGACAGTTTCAGTGTGGTACCACATTACTACGTGATCCAATCCAGAAATAGCCCAGGATCTAGCCATGAAGTATGAGAAATATGCGAAAGTATGAGCCTGACGAGGGCAAATCCTAGACCTAACCCAGACCTAACATGCGTTATCCTCTAAAATATTTATCAAGACCAGGTTTAATTGATTGTTTCAGTGTGGTCCCACATTGCTACGTGATCCAAACCAGAAAAACCTCAGGATCCGTTCAACAAGTATGTGAAGAATGCGAAAGTATGAGTCTGATGAGTGAAAATCCCAGGCCTGACCTAGACCTAACATGCGTTATCCTCTAAAATAATGAGCGAAACCAGGTTTAATGGACTGTTTCAGTGTGGTACCACACTACTACGGGATCCAAACCAGAAAAAACCCAGGATCTGTTCAACAAGTATGTGAAAAACCCGAAAGTATGAGCCTGATGAGGGCAAATCCCAGACCTATCCCAGACCTAACTTGCGTTGTCCTCTAAAATATTGATGGAAACCAGGTTTAATTAACTGTTTCAGTGTTGTACTTCATTACTACGTGATGCAATCCAGAAAAAGCCCAGGATCTAGCCATCAAGTACGAGAAATATGCGAAAGAATGAGCCTGATGAGAGCAAATCCTAGACCTAACCTAGACCTAACATGAATTATTCTCTAAAATATTGGTCGAAACCAGGTTTAATTGACTGTTTCAGTGTGGTCCCACATTACTACGTGATCCAAACCAGAAAAAACCCAGGATCTGTTCAACAAGTATGTGAAAAACGCGAAAGTATGAGCCTGATGAGGGCAAATCCCAGACCTATCCCAGACCTAACTTGCGTTGTCCTCTAAAATATTGATCGAAACCAGGTTTAATTGACAGTTTCAGTGTGGTACCACACTACTACGGGATCCAAACCAGAAAAAACCCAGGATCTGTTCAACAGGTATGTGAAAAACCCGAAAGTATGAGCCTGATGAGGGCAAATCCCAGACCTATCCCAGACCTAACTTGCGTTGTCCTCTAAAATATTGATGGAAACCAGGTTTAATTGACTGTTTCAGTGTTGTACTTCATTACTACGTGATGCAATCCAGAAAAAGCCCAGGATCTAGCCATCAAGTACGAGAAATATGCGAAAGAATGAGCCTGATGAGAGCAAATCCCAGACCTAACCTAGACCTAACATGAATTATCCTCAAAAATATTGATCGAAACCAGGTTTAATCGACTGTTCCAGTGTAGAAACACATTACTACGTGATCCAAACCAGAAAAAAACCCAGGATCTTGTCATCGAGTATGTGAAAAACGCGAAAGTATGAGCCTGATGAGGGCAAATCCCAGACCTATCCCAGACCTAACTTGCGTTATCCTCTAAAATATTGATCGAAACCAGGTTTAATTGACAGTTTCAGTGTGGTACCACATTACTACGTGATCCAATCCAGAAATAGCCCAGGATCTAGCCATGAAGTATGAGAAATATGCGAAAGTATGAGCCTGACGAGGGCAAATCCTAGACCTAACCCAGACCTAACATGCGTTATCCTCTAAAATATTTATCAAGACCAGGTTTAATTGATTGTTTCAGTGTGGTCCCACATTGCTACGTGATCCAAACCAGAAAAACCTCAGGATCCGTTCAACAAGTATGTGAAGAATGCGAAAGTATGAGTCTGATGAGTGAAAATCCCAGGCCTGACCTAGACCTAACATGCGTTATCCTCTAAAATAATGAGCGAAACCAGGTTTAATGGACTGTTTCAGTGTGGTACCACACTACTACGGGATCCAAACCAGAAAAAACCCAGGATCTGTTCAACAAGTATGTGAAAAACGCGAAACTGTGAGCCTGATGAGGGCAAATCTTAGACCTAACCCAGACCTAAGATGCGTTATCCTCTAAAATATTTATCCAGACCAGGTTTCATTGAATGTTTCAGTGTGATACCACTTTACTACGTGAACCAATCCAGAAATAGCCCAGGATCTAGCCATGAAGTATGAGAAATATGCGATAGTAAGAGCCTGATGAGGGCAAATCCTAGACCTATCCCAGACCTAGCTTGCGTTATCGTCTAAAATATTGATTGAAACCAGGTTTAATTGACTGTTTCAGCGTGTTACCACATTACTACGTGATACAGTGCAGAAACAGCCCAGGATCTAGCCATGAAGTATGAGAAATATGCGAAAGTATGAGCCTGATGGGGGCAAATCCTAGACGTAACCCAGTCCTAACATGCGTTATCCTCTAGAATATTGATCGCAACCAGGTTTAATGGACTGTTTCTGTGTGGTACCACACAACTACGTGATCCAAACCAGAAAAAACCCAGGATCTGTTCAACAAGTATGTGAAAAACGCGAAAGTATGAGCCTGAATAGGGCAAATCCCAGACCTATCCCAGACCTAACTTGCGTTATCCTCTAAAATATTGATCGAAACCAGGTTTAATTGACTGTTTCAGTGTTGTACTTCATTACTACGTGATGCAATCCAGAAAAAGCCCAGGATCTAGCCATCAAGTATGAGAAATATGCGAAAGAATGAGCCTGATGAGAGCAAATCCCAGACCTAACCTAGACCTAACATGAATTATCCTCAAAAATATTTATCAAGACCAGGTTTAATTGATTGTTTCAGTGTGGTCCCACATTACTACGTGATCCAAACCAGAAAAACCCCAGGATCCGTTCAACAAGTATGTGAAGAATGCGAAAGTATGAGTCTGATGAGTGAAAATCCCAGGCCTGACCTAGACCTAACATGCGTTATCCTCTGAAATAATGAGCGAAACCAGGTTTAATGGACTGTTTCTGTGTGGTACCACACAACTACGTGATCCAAACCAGAAAAAATCCAGGATCTGTTCAACAAGTATGTGAAAAACGCGAAAGTATGAGCCTGATGAGGGCAAATCCCAGACCTATCCCAGACCTAACTTGCGTTATCCTCTAAAATATTGATCGAAACCAGGTTTAATTGACAGTTTCAGTGTGGTACCACATTACTACGTGATCCAATCCAGAAATAGCCCAGGATCTAGCCATGAAGTATGAGAAATATGCGACAGTATGAGCCTGACGAGGGCAAATCCTAGACCTAACCCAGACCTAACATGGGTTATCCTCTAAAATATTTATCAAGACCAGGTTTAATTGATTGTTTCAGTGTGGTCCCACATTGCTACGTGATCCAAACCAGAAAAACCTCAGGATCCGTTCAACAAGTATGTGAAGAATGCGAAAGTATGAGTCTGATGAGTGAAAATCCCAGGCCTGACCTAGACCTAACATGCGTTATCCTCTAAAATAATGAGCGAAACCAGGTTTAATGGACTGTTTCAGTGTGGTACCACACTACTACGGGATCCAAACCAGAAAAAACCCAGGATCTGTTCAACAAGTATGTGAAAAACCCGAAAGTATGAGCCTGATGAGGGCAAATCCCAGACCTATCCCAGACCTAACTTGCGTTGTCCTCTAAAATATTGATGGAAACCAGGTTTAATTGACTGTTTCAGTGTTGTACTTCATTACTACGTGATGCAATCCAGAAAAAGCCCAGGATCTAGCCATCAAGTACGAGAAATATGCGAAAGAATGAGCCTGATGAGAGCAAATCCCAGACCTAACCTAGACCTAACATGAATTATTCTCTAAAATATTGGTCGAAACCAGGTTTAATTGACTGTTTCAGTGTGGTCCCACATTACTACGTGATCCAAACCAGAAAAAACCCAGGATCTGTTCAACAAGTATGTGAAAAACGCGAAAGTATGAGCCTGATGAGGGCAAATCCCAGACCTATCCCAGACCTAACTTGCGTTGTCCTCTAAAATATTGATCGAAACCAGGTTTAATTGACAGTTTCAGTGTGGTACCACACTACTACGGGATCCAAACCAGAAAAAACCCAGGATCTGTTCAACAGGTATGTGAAAAACCCGAAAGTATGAGCCTGATGAGGGCAAATCTTAGACCTAACCCAGACCTAAGATGCGTTATCCTCTAAAATATTTATCCAGACCAGGTTTCATTGAATGTTTCAGTGTGATACCACTTTACTACGTGAACCAATCCAGAAATAGCCCAGGATCTAGCCATGAAGTATGAGAAATATGCGATAGTAAGAGCCTGATGAGGGCAAATCCTAGACCTATCCCAGACCTAGCTTGCGTTATCGTCTAAAATATTGATTGAAACCAGGTTTAATTGACTGTTTCAGCGTGTTACCACATTACTACGTGATACAATGCAGAAACAGCCCAGGATCTAGCCATGAAGTATGAGAAATATGCGAAAGTATGAGCCTGATGGGGGCAAATCCTAGACGTAACCCAGACCTAACATGCGTTATCCTCTAGAATATTGATCGCAACCAGGTTTAATGGACTGTTTCTGTGTGGTACCACACAACTACGTGATCCAAACCAGAAAAAACCCAGGATCTGTTCAACAAGTATGTGAAGAATGCGAAAGTATGGGTCTGATGAGTGAAAATCCCAGACCTAACCTAGACCTAACATGCGTTATCCTCTAAAATATTGATCGAAACCAGGTTTAATTGACTGTTTCAGTGTGATACCACATTACTACGTGATCCAATCCAGAAATAGCCCAGGATCTAGCCATGAAGTATGAGAAATATGCGAAAGTATGAGTCTGATGAGGGCAAATCCCAGACCTATCCCAGACCTAACATGCGTTATCCTCTAAAATATTGATCGAAACCAGGTTTAATCGACTGTTTCAGTGTGGAACCACATTACTACGTGATCCAAACCAGAAAAAAACCCAGGATCTTGTCAACGAGTATGTGAAGTGTGCGAAAGTATGAGTCTGATGAGTGAAAAAACCAGGCCTGACATAGACCTAACATGCGTTATCCTCTAAAATATTGAGCGAAACCAGGTTTAATGGACTGTTTCAGTGTGGTACTACGGGATCCAAACCAGAAAAAACCCAGGATCTGTTCAACTAGTATGTGAAAAACGCGAAAGTATGAGCCTGATGAGGGCAAACCCCAGACCTATCCCAGACCTAACTTGCGTTATCCTCTAAAATATTGATCGAAACCAGGTTTAATCGACTGTTTCAGTGTGGAACCACATTACTACGTGATCCAAACCAGAAAAAAACCCAGGATCTTGTCAACGAGTATGTGAAGTGTGCGAAAGTATGAGTCTGATGAGGGCTAATCCCAGACCTATCCCAGACCTAGCTTGCGTTATCTTCTAAAATATTTATCGAAACCAGCTTTAATTGACTGTTTCAGCGTGGTACCACATTACTACGTGATACAATGCAGAAACAGCCCAGGATCTAGCCATGAAGTATGAGAAATATGCGAAAGAATGAGCCTGATGAGAGCAAATCCCAGACCTAACCTAGACCTAACATGAGTTATCCTCTAAAATATTGAGCGAAACCGGGTTTAATGGACTGTTTCAGTGTGGTACCACACTACTACGGGATCCAAACCAGAAAAAACCCAGGATCTGTTCAACAAGTATGTGAAAAACGCGAAACTGTGAGCCTGATGAGGGCAAACCTTAGACCTAACCCAGACCTAAGATGCGTTATCCTCTAAAATATTTATCCAGAACAGGTTTCATTGAATGTTTCAGTGTGGTACCACTTTACTACGTGATCCAATCCAGAAATAGCCCAGGATCTAGCCATGAAGTATGAGAAATATGCGATAGTAAGAGCCTGATGAGGGCAAATCCTAGACCTATCCCAGACCTAACTTGCGTTATCCTCTAAAATATTGATCGAAACCAGGTTTAATTGACTGTTTCAGCGTGGTACCACATTACTACGTGATACAATGCAGAAACAGCCCAGGATCTAGCCATGAAGTATGAGAAATATGCGAAAGAATGAGCCTGATGAGAGCAAATCCCAGACCTAACCTAGACCTAACATGAGTTATCCTCTAAAATATTGAGCGAAACCAGGTTTAATGGACGGTTTCAGTGTGGTACCACATTACTACGTGATACAAACCAGAAAAAACCCAGGATCCGTTCAACAAGTATGTGAAGAATGCGAAAGTATGAGTCTGATGAGTGAAAATCCCAGGCCTAACCTAGACCTAACATGCGTTATCCTCAAAAATATTGATCGAAACCTGGTTTAATCGACTGTTTCAGTTTGGTACCACATTACTATGTGATCCAAACCAGAAAATAACCCAGGATCTGTTCAACGAGTATGTGAAGTGTGCGTAAGTATGAGTCTGATGAGGGCAAATCCCAGACCTATTCCAGACCTAACTTGCGTTATCCTCTAAAATATTGATCGAAACTAGGTTTAACCGACTGTTTCAGTGTGGAACCACATTACTACGTGATCCAAACCAGAAAAAACCCAGGATCAGTTCAACAAGTATGCGAAGAATGCGAAAGTATGAGTCTGATGAGTGAAAATCCCAAGCCTAACCTAGACCTAACATGCGTTATCCTCAAAAATATTGATCAAAACCTGGTTTAATCGACTGTTTCAGAGCGGTACCACATTACTAGTGATCCAAACCAGAAAATAACCCAGGATCTGTTCAACGAGTATGTGAAGTGTGCGAAAGTATGAGTCTGATGAGGGCAAATCCCAGACCTATCCCAGACCTAACATGCGTTATCCTCTAAAATTTTTATCAAGACCAGGTTTAATAGATTGTTTCAGTGTGGACCCACATTACGACGTGTTCCAAACCAGAAAAAACCCAGGATCCGTTCAACAAGTATGTGAAGAATGCGAAAGTATGAGTCTGATGAGTGAAAATCCCATGCCTAACCTAGACCTAACATGCGTTATCTTCAATAATACTGATCGAAACCTGGTTTAATCGACTGTTTCAGTGTGGTACCACATTACTATGTGATCCAAACCAGAAAATAACCCAGGATCTGTTCAACGAGTATGTGAAGTGTGCGAAAGTATGAGTCTGATGAGGGCAAATCCCAGACCTATCCCAGACCTAACATGCGTTATCCTCTAAAATTTTTATCAAGTCCAGGTTTAATAGATTGTTTCAGTGTGGACCCACATTACGACGTGTTCCAAACCAGAAAAAACCCAGGATCCGTTCAACAAGTATGTGAAGAATGCGAAAGTATGAGTCTGATGAGTGAAAATCCCATGCCTAACCTTAGACCTAACATGCGTTATCCTCAAAAATATTGATCGAAACCTGGTTTAATCGACTGTTTCAGTGTGGTACCACATTACTATGTGATCCAAACCAGAAAATAACCCAGGATCTGTTCAACGAGTAAGTGAAGTGTGCGAAAGTATGAGTCTGATGAGGGCAAATCCCAGACCTATCCCAGACCTAACTTGCGTTATCCTCTAAAATATTGATCGAAACCAGGTTTAATCGTCTGTTTCAGTGTGGAAACACATTACTACGTGATCCAAACCAGAAAAAAACCCAGGATCTTGCCATCGAGTATGTGAAGTGTGCGAAAGTATGAGTCTGATGAGGGCTAATCCCAGACCTATCCCAGACCTAACTTGCGTTATCCTCTAAAATATTGATGGAAACCAGGTTTAATTGACTGTTTCAGTGTTGTACTTCATTACTACGTGATGCAATCCAGAAAAAGCCCAGGATCTAGCCATCAAGTATGAGAAATATGCGAAAGAATGAGCCTGATGAGAGCAAATCCCAGACCTAACCTAGACCTAACATGAATTATTCTCTAAAATATTGGCCGAAACCAGGTTTAATTGACTGTTTCAGTGAGGTCCCACATTACTACGTGATCCAAACCAGAAAAAACCCAGGATCCGCTCAACAAGTATGTGAAAAACGCGAAACTGTGAGCCTGATTAGGGCAAATCTTAGACCTAACCCAGACCTAAGATGCGTTAGCCTCTAAAATATTTATCCAGACCAGGTTTCATTGAATGTTTCAGTGTGGTACCACTTTACTACGTGATCCAATCCAGAAATAGCCCAGGATCTAGCCATGAAGTATGAGAAATATGCGAAAGTATGAGCCTGATGAGGGCAAATCCTAGACCTAACCCAGACCTAACATGCGTTATCCTCTAAAATATTTATCAAGACCAGGTTTAATTGATTGTTTCAGTGTGGTCCCACATTACTACGTGATCCAAACCAGAAAAACCCCAGGATCCGTTCAACAAGTATGTGAAGAATGCGAAAGTATGAGTCTGATGAGTGAAAATCCCAGGCCTGACCTAGACCTAAGATGCGTTATCCTCTAAAATAATGAGCGAAACCAGGTTTAATGGACTGTTTCAGTGAAGTACCACACTACTACGGGATCCAAACCAGAAAAAACCCAGGATCTGTTCAACAAGTATGTGAAAAACCCGAAAGTATGAGCCTGATGAGGGCAAATCCCAGACCTATCCCAGACCTAACTTGCGTTGTCCTCTGAAATATTGATGGAAACCAGGTTTAATTGACTGTTTCAGTGTTGTACTTCATTACTACGTGATGCAATCCAGAAAAAGCCCAGAATCTAGCCATCAAGTATGAGAAATATGCGAAAGAATGAGCCTGATGAGAGCAAATCCCAGACCTAACCTAGACCTAACATGAATTATTCTCTAAAATATTGGTCGAAACCAGGTTTAATTGACTGTTTCAGTGTGGTCCCACATTACTACGTGATCCAAACCAGAAAAAACCCAGGATCCGTTCAACAAGTATGTGAAAAACGCGAAACTGTGAGCCTGATGAGGGCAAATCTTAGACCTAACCCAGACCTAAGATGCGTTATCCTCTAAAATATTTATCCAGACCAGGTTTCATTGAATGTTTCAGTGTGGTACCACTTTACTACGTGATCCAATCCAGAAATAGCCCAGGATCTAGCCATGAAGTATGAGAAATATGCGAAAGTATGAGCCTGATGAGGGCAAATCCTAGACCTAACCCAGACCTAACATGCGTTATCCTCTAAAATATTTATCAAGACCAGGTTTAATTGAATGTTTCAGTGTGGTACCACGTTACTACGTGAACCAAACCAGAAAAACCCCAGGATCCGTTCAACAAGTATGTGAAGAATGCGAAAGTATGAGTCTGATGAGTGAAAATCCCAGGACTGACCTAGACCTAACATTCGTTATCCTCTAAAATAATGAGCGAAACCAGGTTTAATGGACTGTTTCAGTGTGGTACAACACTACTACGGGATCCAAACCAGAAAAAACCCAGGATCTGTTCAACAAGTATGTGAAAAACGCGAAAGTATGAGGCTGATGAGGGCAAATCCCAGACCTATCCCAGACCTAACTTGCGTTGTCCTCTAAAATATTGATGGAAACCAGGTTTAATTGACTGTTTCAGTGTTGTACTTCATTACTACGTGATGCAATCCAGAAAAAGCCCAGGATCTAGCCATCAAGTATGAGAAATATGCTTAAGAATGAGCCTGATGAGAGCAAATCCGAGACCTAACCTAGACCTAACATGAATTATTCTCTAAAATAATGGTCGAAACCAGGTTTTATTGACTGTTTCAGTGAGGTCCCACATTACTACGTGATCCAAACCAGAAAAAACCCAGGATCCGCTCAACAAGTATGTGAAAAACGCGAAACTGTGAGCCTGATGAGGGCAAATCTTAGACCTAACCCAGACCTAAGATGCGTTAGCCTCTAAAATATTTATCCAGACCAGGTTTCATTGAATGTTTCAGTGTGGTACCACTTTACTACGTGATCCAATCCAGAAATAGCCCAGGATCTAGCCATGAAGTATGAGAAATATGCGAAAGTATGAGCCTGATGATGGCAAATCCTAGACCTAACCCAGACCTAACATGCGTTATCCTCTAAAATATTTATCAAGACCAGGTTTAATTGATTGTTTCAGTGTGGTCCCACATTACTACGTGATCCAAACCAGAAAAACCCCAGGATCCGTTCAACAAGTATGTGAAGAATGCGAAAGTATGAGTCTGATGAGTGAAAATCCCAGGCCTGACCTAGACCTAACATGCGTTATCCTCTAAAATAATGAGCGAAACCAGGTTTAATGGACTGTTTCAGTGTGGTACCACACTACTACGGGAACCAAACCAGAAAAAACCCAGGATCTGTTCAACAAGTATGTGAAAAACCCGAAAGTATGAGCCTGATGAGGGCAAATCCCAGACCTATCCCAGACCTAACTTGCGTTGTCCTCTAAAATATTGATGGAAACCAGGTTTAATTGACTGTTTCAGTGTTGTACTTCATTACTACGTGATGCAATCCAGAAAAAGGCCAGGATCTAGCCATCAAGTATGAGAAATATGCGAAAGAATGAGCCGGATGAGAGCAAATCCCAGACCTAACCTAGACCTAACATGAATTATTCTCTAAAATATTGGTCGAAACCAGGTTTAATTGACTGTTTCAGTGTGGTCCCACATTACTACGTGATCCAAACCAGAAAAAACCCAGGATCCGTTCAACAAGTATGTGAAGAATGCGAAAGTATGAGTCCGATGAGTGAAAATCCCAGGCCTAACCTAGACCTAACATGCGTTATCCTCAAAAATATTGATCGAAACCTGGTTTAATTGACTGTTTCAGTGTGGTCCCACATTACTACGTGATCCAAACCAGAAAAACCCCAGTATCCGTTCAACAAGTATGTGAAGAATGTGAAAGTATGAGTCTGATGAGTGAAAATCCCAGGCCTGACCTAGACCTAACATGCGTTATCCTCTAAAATAATGAGCGAAAACAGGTTTAATGGACTGTTTCAGTGTGGTACCACACTACTACGGGATCCAAACCAGAAAAAACCCAGGATCTGTTAAACGAGTATGTGAAGTGTGCGAAAGTATGAGTCTGATGAGGTCAAATCCCGGACCTATCCCAGACCTAACATGCGTTATCCTCTAAAATATTGATCGAAACCAGGTTTAATCGACTGTTTCAGCGTGGTACTTCATTACTACGTGATGCAATCCAGAAAAAGCCCAGGATCTAGCCATGAAGTATGAGAAATATGCGAAAGTATGAGCCTAATGAGGGCAAATCCTAGACCTAACCCAGACCTAACATGCGTTATTCTGTAAAATATTGATGGAAACCAGGTTTAATTGACTGTTTCAGTGTTGTACTTCATTACTACGTGATCCAAAACAGAAAAAACCCAGGATCTGTTCTACATGTATGAAAAATATGCGAAAGAATGAGCCTGATGAGAGCAAATCCCAGACCTAACCTAGACCTAACATGAATTATTCTCTAAAATATTGATCGAAACCAGGTTTAATTGACTGTTTCAGTGTGGTACTTCATTACTACGTGATGCAATCCAGAAAAAGTCCAGGATCTAGCCATCAAGTATGAGAAATATGCGAAAGAATGAGCCTGATGAGAGCAAATCCCAGACCTAACCTAGACCTAACATGAATTATTCTCTAAAATATTGATCGAAACCAGGTTTAATTGACTGTTTCAGTGTGGTACTTCATTACTACGTGATGCAATCCAGAAAAAGTCCAGGATCTAGCCATGAAGTATGAAAAATATGCGAAAGAATGAGCCTGATGAGAGCAAATCCCAGACCTAACCTAGACCTAACATGAATTATTCTCTAAAATATTGGTCGAAACCAGGTTTAATTGACTGTTTCAGTGTGGTCCCACATTACTACGTGATCCAAACCAGAAAAAACCCAGGATCCGTTCAACAAGTATGTGAAAAACGCGAAACTGTGAGCCTGATGAGGGCAAATCTTAGACCTAACCCAGACCTAAGATGCGTTATCCTCTAAAGTATTTATCCAGACCAGGTTTCATTGAATGTTTCAGTGTGGTACCACTTTACTACGTGATCCAATCCAGAAATAGCCTAGGATCTAGCCATGAAGTATGAGAAATATGCGAAAGTATGGGCCTGATGAGGGCAAATCCTAGACCTAACCCAGACCTAACATGCGTTATCCTCTAAAATATTTATCAAGACCAGGTTTAATTGAATGTTTCAGTGTGGTACCACGTTACTACGTGAACCAAACCAGAAAAACCCCAGGATCCGTTCAACAAGTATGTGAAGAATGCGAAAGTATGAGTCTGATGAGTGAAAATCCCAGGACTGACCTAGACCTAACATGCGTATCCTCTAAAATAATGAGCGAAACCAGGTTTAATGGACTGTTTCAGTGTGGTACAACACTACTACGGGATCCAAACCAGAAAAAACCCAGGATCTGTTCAACAAGTATGTGAAAAACGCGAAAGTATGAGCCTGATGAGGGCAAATGCCAGACCTATCCCAGACCTAACTTGCGTTGTCCTCTAAAGTATTGATGGAAACCAGGTTTAATTGACTGTTTCAGTGTTGTACTTCATTGCTACGTGATGCAATCCAGAAAAAGCCCAGGATATAGCCATCAAGTATGAGAAAAATGCGAAAGAATGAGCCTGATGAGAGCAAATCCCAGACCTAACCTAGACCTAACATGAATTATTCTCTAAGATATTGGTCGAAACCAGGTTTAATTGACTGCTTCAGTGTGGTCCCACATTACTACGTGATCCAAACCAGAAAAAACGCAGGATCCGTTCAACAAGTATGTGAAGAATGCGAAAGTATGAGTCCGATGAGTGAAAATCCCAGGCCTAACCTAGACCTAACATGCGTTATCCTCAAAAATATTAATCGAAACCTGGTTTAATTGACTGTTTCAGTGTGGTCCCTCATTACTACGTGATCCAAACCAGAAAAACCCCAGAATCCGTTCAACAAGTATGTGAAGAATGTGAAAGTATGAGTCTGATGAGTGAAAATCCCAGGCCTGACCTAGACCTAACATGCGTTATCCTCTAAAATAATGAGCGAAAACAGGTTTAATGGACTGTTTCAGTGTGGTACCACACTACTACGGGATCCAAACCAGAAAAAACCCAGGATCTGTTCAACGAGTATGAGAAGTGTGCGAAAGTATGAGTCTGATGAGGTCAAATCCCAGACCTATCCCAGACCTAACTTGCGTTATCCTCTAAGATATTGATCGAAACCAGGTTTAATTGACTGTTTCAGTGTTGTACTTCATTACTACGTGATGCAATCCAGAAAAAGCCCAGGATCTAGCCATCAAGTAAGAGAAATATGCGAAAGAATGAGCCTGATGAGAGCAAATCCCAGACCTAACCTAGACCTAACATGAATTATTCTCTAAAATAATGGTCGAAACCAGGTTTAATTGACTGTTTCAGTGTGGTCCCACATTACTACGTGATCCAAACCAGAAAAAACGCAGGATCCGTTCAACAAGTATGTGAAGAATGCGAAAGTATGAGTCTGATGAGTGAAAATCCTAGACCTATCCCAGACCTAACTTGCGTTATCCTCTAAAACATTGATCGAAATCAGGTTTAATTGACTGTTTCAGTGTGGTACCACATTACTACGTGATGCAATCCACAAACAGCCCAGGATCTAGCCATGAAGTATGAGCAATATGCGAAAGTATGAGCCTGATGAGGGCAAATCCTAGACCTATCCCAGACCTAACTTGCGTTATCCTGTAAAACATTGATCGAAATCAGGTTTAATTGACTGTTTCAGTGTGGTACTACATTACTACGTGATGCAATCCACAAACAGCCCAGGATCTAGCCATGAAGTATGAGCAATATGCGAAAGTATGAGTCTGACGAGGTCAAATCCCGGACCTATCCCAGACCTAACATGCGTTATCCTCTAAAATATTGATCGAAACCAGGTTTAATCGACTGTTTCAGCGTGGTACTTCATTACTACGTGATGCAATCCAGAAAAAGCCCAGGATCTAGCCATGAAGTATGAGAAATATGCGAAAGTATGAGCCTAATGAGGGCAAATCCTAGACCTAACCCAGACCTAACATGCGTTATTCTGTAAACTATTGATGGAAACCAGGTTTAATTGACTGTTTCAGTGTTGTACTTCATTACTACGTGATCCAAAACAGAAAAAACCCAGGATCTGTTCTACATGTATGTAAAATATGCGAAAGAATGAGCCTGATGAGAGCAAATCCCAGACCTAACCTAGACCTAACATGAATTATTCTGTAAAATTTTTATCAAGACCAGGTTTAATTGAATGTTTCATTGTGGTACCTCATTACTACGTGATCAAAACCAGAAAAAACCCAGGATCTGTTCTACATGTATGAAAAATATGCGAAAGAATGAGCCTGATGAGAGCAAATCCCAGACCTAACCTAGACCTAACATGAATTATTCTCTAAAATATTGATCGAAACCAGGTTTAATTGACTGTTTCAGTGTTGTACTTCATTACTACGTGATGCAATCCAGAAAAAGCCCAGGATCTAGCCATGAAGTATGAGAAATATGCGAAAGTATGAGCCTGATGAGGGCAAATCCCAGACCTATCCCAGACGTAACATGCGTTGTCCTCTAAGATATTGATCGAAACCAGGTTTAATTGAATGTTTCCGCGTGGTACCACATTACTACGTGATGCAACCCAGAAACAGCCCAGGATCTAGCCATGAAGTATGAGCAATATGCGAAAGTATGAGCCTGATGAGGGCAAATCCTAGACCTAACCCAGACCTAACATGCGTTATCCTCTAAAATACTGATGGAAACCAGATTTAATTGACTGTTTCAGTGTGGTCCCACATTACTACGTGATCCAAACCAGAAAAAACCCAGGATCCGTTCAACAAGTATGTGAAGAATGCGAAAGTATGAGTCTGATGAGTGAAAATCCCAGGCCTAACCTAGACCTAACATGAATTATTCTCTAAAATATTGATCAAAACCAGATTTAATTGACTGTTTCAGTGTGGTCCCACATTACTACGTGATACAATCCAGAAACAGCCCAGGATCTAGCCATGAAGTATGAGAAATATGCGACAGTAAGAGCCTGATGAGGGCAAATCCTAGACCTATCCCAGACCTAACTTGCGTTATCCTCTAAAATATTGATCGAAACCAGGTTTAATTGACTGTTTCAGTGTTGTACTTCATTACTACGTGATCCAAACCCGAAAAAAACTAGGATCTAGCCATCAAGTATGAGAAATATGCGAAAGAATGAGCCTGATGAGAGCAAATCCCAGACCGAACCTAGACCTAACATGAATTATTCTCTAAAATATTGATCGAAACCAGGTTTAATTGACTGTTTCAGTGTGGTCCCACATTACTACGTGATCCAAACCAGAAAAAACCCAGGATCCGTTCAACAAGTATGTGAAGAATGCGACAGTATGAGTCTGATGAGTGAAAATCCCAGGCCTAACCTAGACCTAACATGAATTAGTCTCTAAAATATTGATCAAAACCAGATTTAATTGACTGTTTCAGTGTGGTCCCACATTACTACGTGACCCAAACCAGAAAAACCCCAGGGTCCGTTCAACAAGTATGTGAAGAATGCGAAAGTATGAGTCTGAGGAGTGAAAATCCCAGGTCTAACCTAGACCTAACATGCGTTATCCTCAAAAATATTGATCGAAACCTGGTTTAATCGACTGTTTCAGTGTGGTACCATATTACTATGTGATCCAAACCAGAAAATAACCCAGGATCTGTTCAATGAGTATGTGAAGGGTGCGAAAGTATGAGTCTGACGAGGTCAAATCCCAAACCTATCCCAGACCTAACTTGCGTTATCCTCTAAAATATTGATCGAAACCAGGTTTAATTGACTGTTTCAGTGTTGTACTTCATTACTACGTGATGCAATCCAGAAAAAGCCCAAGATCTAGCCATCAAGTATGAGAAATATGCGAAAGAGTGATCCTGATGGGAGCAAATCCCTGACCTATCCTAGACCTACAATGAATTATTCTCTAAAATATTGATCAAAACCAGGTTTAATTGACAGTTTCAGTGTGATACCACATTACTACGTGATCCAATCCAGAAATAGCCCAGGATCTAGCCATGAAGTATGAGAAATATGCGAAAGTATGAGCCTGATGAGGGCAAATCCTAGACCTAACCCAGACCTAACATGCGTTATTCTCTAAAATATTTATCAAGACCAGGTTTAATTGAATGTTTCAGTGTGGTACCACATTACTACGTGATCAAAACCAGAAAAAACCCAGGATCCGTTCAACAAGTATGTGAAGAATGCGAAAGTATGTGTCTGATCAGTGAAAATCTCAGGCCTTACCTAGACCTAACATGCGTTGTCCTCTAAAATATTGATGGAAACCAGGTTTCAATGACTGTTTCAGTGTGCTACAACATTACTACGTGATGCAATCCAGAACGAGCCCAGGATCTAGCCATCAAGTATGAGAAATATGCGACAGAATGAGCCTGATGGGAGCAAATCCCAGACCTAACCTAGACCTAACATGCGCTATCCTCTAAAATATTGAGCGAAACCAGGTTTAATGGACTGTTTCAGTGTGGTACCACACTACTTCGTGATCCAAACCAGAGAAAGCCCAGGATCTGTTCAAGAAGTATGTGAAAAACGCTAAACTGTGAGCCTGATGAGGGCAAATCTTAGACCTAACCCAGACCTAAGATGCGTTATCCTCTAAAATATATATCCAGACCAGGTTTCATTGAATGTTTCAGTGTGGTACCACTTTACTACGTGATCCAATCCAGGAATAGCCCAGGATCTAGACATGAAGTATGAGAAATATGCGAAAGTAAGAGCCTGATGAGGGTAAATCCTAGACCTATCCCAGACCTGACTTGCGTTATCCTCTAAAATATTGATCGAAACCAGGTTTAATTGACTGTTTCAGCGTGGTACCACATTACTACGTGTTACAATCCAGAAACAGCCCAGGATCTAGCCATGAAGTATGAGAAATATGCGAAAGTATGAGCCTGATGAGGGCAAATCCTAGACCTAACCCAGACCTAACATGCGTTATCCTCTAAAATATTTATCAAGATCAGGTTGAATTGATTGTTTCAGTGTGGTCCCACATTACTACGTGATCCAAACCAGAAAAAACCCAGTATCTGTTCAACATGTTTGGGAAATATGCGGAAGAATGAGCCTGATGTGAGCAAATCCCAGACCTAACCTAGACCTAACATGAATTATTCTCTAAAATATTAATCGAAACCAGGTTTACTTGACTGCTTCAGTGTGGTCCCACATTACTACGTGATCCAAACCAGAAAAAACCCAGGATCCGTTCAACAAGTATGTGAAGAATGCGAAAGTATGAGTCTGATGAGGTCAAATCCCAGAACTATCCCAGACTTAACTTGCGTTATCCTCTTAAATGTTGATCGAAACCAGGTTTAATTGACTGTTTCAGCGTGGTACCACATTACTACGTGATACCATCCAGAAACAGACCAGGATCTAGCCATGAAGTATGAGAAATATGCGAAAGTATGAGCCTGATAAGGGCAAATCCTAGACCTAACCCAAACCTAACATGCGTTATCCTCTAAAATATTTATCAAGACCAGGTTTAATTGAATGTTTCAGTGTGGTACTTCATTACTACGTGATGCAATCCAGGAAAAGCCCAGGATCTAGCCATCAAGTATGAGAAATATGCGAAAGAATGAGCCTGATGAGAGCAAATCCCAGACATGACCTAGACCTAACATGAATTATTCTCTAAAATATTGATCGAATCCAGGTTTAATTGACTGTTTCAGTGCGGTCCCACTTTACTACGTGATCCAAACCAGAAAAAAACCCAGGATCCGTTCAACAAGTATGTGAAGAATGCGAAAGTATGGGTCTGATGAGGTCAAATCCCAGACCAATCCCAGACTTAACTTGCGTTATCCTCTAAAATATTGATCGAAACCAGGTTTAATCGACTGTTTCAGTGCGGTACCACATTACTACGTGATCCAAACCAGAAAAAACCCAGGATCCGTTCAACAGGTATGTGAAGACTGCGAAAGTATGAGTCAGATGAGTGAAAATCCCAGACCTAACCTAGACTTAACATGCGTTATCATCTAAAATATTGATCGAAACCTGGTTTAATCGACTGTTTCAGTGTGGTACCACATTACTATGTGATCCAAACCAGAAAATGACCCAGGATCTGTTCAAGGAGTATGTGAAGTGTGCGAAAGTATGAGTCTGATGAGTGAAAATCCCAGACCTAACCTAAACTTAACATGCGTTATCCTCTAAAATATTGATCGAAACCAGGTTTAATCGACTGTTTCAGTGCGGTACCACATTACTACGTGATCCAAACCAGAAAATAACCCAGGATCTGTTCAAGGAGTATGTGAAGTGTGCGAAAGTATGAGTCTGATGAGTGAGAATCCCAGGGCTAACATAGACCTAACATTCGTTATCCTCTAAAATATTGATCGAAACCAGGTTTAATCAACTGTTTCAGTGTGGTACCACATTACTACGTGATCCAAACCAGAAAAAACCCAGGATCAGTTCAACAAGTATGTGAAGAATGCGAAAGTATGAGTCTGATGAGTGTTATTCCCAGGGCTGACCTATACCTAACATGCGTTATCCTCTAAAATATTGATCGAAACCAGGTTTAATTGACTGTTTCAGTGTTGTACTTCATTACTACGTGATGCAATCCAGAAAAAGCCCAGGATCTAGCCATCAAGTATGAGAAATATGCGAAAGAATGAGCCTGATGAGAGCAAATCCCAGACCTAACCTAGACCTAACATGCGTTATCCTCTAAAATATTGAGCTAAACCAGGTTTAATGGACTGCTTCAGTGTGGTACCACACTACTTCGTGATCCAAACCAGAAAAAACCCAGGATCTGTTCAACAAGTATGTGAAAAACGCTAAACTGTGAGCCTGATGAGGGCAAATCTTAGACCTAACCCAGACCTAAGATGCGTTATCCTCTAAAATATTTATCCAGACCAGGTTTCATTGAATGTTTCAGTGTGGTACCACTTTACTACGTAATCCAATCCAGAAATAGCCCAGGATCTAGCCATGAAGTATGAGAAATATGCGAAAGTATGAGCCTGATGAGGGCAAATCCCAGACCTATCCCAGACCTAACATGCGTTGTCCTCTAAGATATTGATCGAAACCAGGTTTAATTGAATGTTTCCGCGTGGTACCACATTACTACGTGATGCAACCCAGAAACAGCCCAGGATCTAGCCATGAAGTATGAGCAATATGCGAAAGTATGAGCCTGATGAGGGCAAATCCTAGACCTAACCCAGACCTAACATGCGTTATCCTCTAAAATACTGATGGAAACCAGATTTAATTGACTGTTTCAGTGTGGTCCCACATTACTACGTGATCCAAACCAGAAAAAACCCAGGATCCGTTCAACAAGTATGTGAAGAATGCGAAAGTATGAGTCTGATGAGTGAAAATCCCAGGCCTAACCTAGACCTAACATGAATTATTCTCTAAAATATTGATCAAAACCAGATTTAATTGACTGTTTCAGTGTGGTCCCACATTACTACGTGATACAATCCAGAAACAGCCCAGGATCTAGCCATGAAGTATGAGAAATATGCGACAGTAAGAGCCTGATGAGGGCAAATCCTAGACCTATCCCAGACCTAACTTGCGTTATCCTCTAAAATATTGATCGAAACCAGGTTTAATTGACTGTTTCAGTGTTGTACTTCATTACTACGTGATCCAAACCCGAAAAAAACTAGGATCTAGCCATCAAGTATGAGAAATATGCGAAAGAATGAGCCTGATGAGAGCAAATCCCAGACCGAACCTAGACCTAACATGAATTATTCTCTAAAATATTGATCGAAACCAGGTTTAATTGACTGTTTCAGTGTGGTCCCACATTACTACGTGATCCAAACCAGAAAAAACCCAGGATCCGTTCAACAAGTATGTGAAGAATGCGACAGTATGAGTCTGATGAGTGAAAATCCCAGGCCTAACCTAGACCTAACATGAATTAGTCTCTAAAATATTGATCAAAACCAGATTTAATTGACTGTTTCAGTGTGGTCCCACATTACTACGTGACCCAAACCAGAAAAACCCCAGGGTCCGTTCAACAAGTATGTGAAGAATGCGAAAGTATGAGTCTGAGGAGTGAAAATCCCAGGTCTAACCTAGACCTAACATGCGTTATCCTCAAAAATATTGATCGAAACCAGGTTTAATTGACTGTTTCAGTGTTGTACTTCATTACTACGTGATGCAATCCAGAAAAAGCCCAAGATCTAGCCATCAAGTATGAGAAATATGCGAAAGAGTGATCCTGATGGGAGCAAATCCCTGACCTATCCTAGACCTACAATGAATTATTCTCTAAAATATTGATCAAAACCAGGTTTAATTGACAGTTTCAGTGTGATACCACATTACTACGTGATCCAATCCAGAAATAGCCCAGGATCTAGCCATGAAGTATGAGAAATATGCGAAAGTATGAGCCTGATGAGGGCAAATCCTAGACCTAACCCAGACCTAACATGCGTTATTCTCTAAAATATTTATCAAGACCAGGTTTAATTGAATGTTTCAGTGTGGTACCACATTACTACGTGATCAAAACCAGAAAAAACCCAGGATCCGTTCAACAAGTATGTGAAGAATGCGAAAGTATGTGTCTGATCAGTGAAAATCTCAGGCCTTACCTAGACCTAACATGCGTTGTCCTCTAAAATATTGATGGAAACCAGGTTTCAATGACTGTTTCAGTGTGCTACAACATTACTACGTGATGCAATCCAGAACGAGCCCAGGATCTAGCCATCAAGTATGAGAAATATGCGACAGAATGAGCCTGATGGGAGCAAATCCCAGACCTAACCTAGACCTAACATGCGCTATCCTCTAAAATATTGAGCGAAACCAGGTTTAATGGACTGTTTCAGTGTGGTACCACACTACTTCGTGATCCAAACCAGAGAAAGCCCAGGATCTGTTCAAGAAGTATGTGAAAAACGCTAAACTGTGAGCCTGATGAGGGCAAATCTTAGACCTAACCCAGACCTAAGATGCGTTATCCTCTAAAATATATATCCAGACCAGGTTTCATTGAATGTTTCAGTGTGGTACCACTTTACTACGTGATCCAATCCAGGAATAGCCCAGGATCTAGACATGAAGTATGAGAAATATGCGAAAGTAAGAGCCTGATGAGGGTAAATCCTAGACCTATCCCAGACCTGACTTGCGTTATCCTCTAAAATATTGATCGAAACCAGGTTTAATTGACTGTTTCAGCGTGGTACCACATTACTACGTGTTACAATCCAGAAACAGCCCAGGATCTAGCCATGAAGTATGAGAAATATGCGAAAGTATGAGCCTGATGAGGGCAAATCCTAGACCTAACCCAGACCTAACATGCGTTATCCTCTAAAATATTTATCAAGATCAGGTTGAATTGATTGTTTCAGTGTGGTCCCACATTACTACGTGATCCAAACCAGAAAAAACCCAGTATCTGTTCAACATGTTTGGGAAATATGCGGAAGAATGAGCCTGATGTGAGCAAATCCCAGACCTAACCTAGACCTAACATGAATTATTCTCTAAAATATTAATCGAAACCAGGTTTACTTGACTGCTTCAGTGTGGTCCCACATTACTACGTGATCCAAACCAGAAAAAACCCAGGATCCGTTCAACAAGTATGTGAAGAATGCGAAAGTATGAGTCTGATGAGGTCAAATCCCAGAACTATCCCAGACTTAACTTGCGTTATCCTCTTAAATGTTGATCGAAACCAGGTTTAATTGACTGTTTCAGCGTGGTACCACATTACTACGTGATACCATCCAGAAACAGACCAGGATCTAGCCATGAAGTATGAGAAATATGCGAAAGTATGAGCCTGATAAGGGCAAATCCTAGACCTAACCCAAACCTAACATGCGTTATCCTCTAAAATATTTATCAAGACCAGGTTTAATTGAATGTTTCAGTGTGGTACTTCATTACTACGTGATGCAATCCAGGAAAAGCCCAGGATCTAGCCATCAAGTATGAGAAATATGCGAAAGAATGAGCCTGATGAGAGCAAATCCCAGACATGACCTAGACCTAACATGAATTATTCTCTAAAATATTGATCGAATCCAGGTTTAATTGACTGTTTCAGTGCGGTCCCACTTTACTACGTGATCCAAACCAGAAAAAAACCCAGGATCCGTTCAACAAGTATGTGAAGAATGCGAAAGTATGGGTCTGATGAGGTCAAATCCCAGACCAATCCCAGACTTAACTTGCGTTATCCTCTAAAATATTGATCGAAACCAGGTTTAATCGACTGTTTCAGTGCGGTACCACATTACTACGTGATCCAAACCAGAAAAAACCCAGGATCCGTTCAACAGGTATGTGAAGACTGCGAAAGTATGAGTCAGATGAGTGAAAATCCCAGACCTAACCTAGACTTAACATGCGTTATCATCTAAAATATTGATCGAAACCTGGTTTAATCGACTGTTTCAGTGTGGTACCACATTACTATGTGATCCAAACCAGAAAATGACCCAGGATCTGTTCAAGGAGTATGTGAAGTGTGCGAAAGTATGAGTCTGATGAGTGAAAATCCCAGACCTAACCTAAACTTAACATGCGTTATCCTCTAAAATATTGATCGAAACCAGGTTTAATCGACTGTTTCAGTGCGGTACCACATTACTACGTGATCCAAACCAGAAAATAACCCAGGATCTGTTCAAGGAGTATGTGAAGTGTGCGAAAGTATGAGTCTGATGAGTGAGAATCCCAGGGCTAACATAGACCTAACATTCGTTATCCTCTAAAATATTGATCGAAACCAGGTTTAATCAACTGTTTCAGTGTGGTACCACATTACTACGTGATCCAAACCAGAAAAAACCCAGGATCAGTTCAACAAGTATGTGAAGAATGCGAAAGTATGAGTCTGATGAGTGTTATTCCCAGGGCTGACCTATACCTAACATGCGTTATCCTCTAAAATATTGATCGAAACCAGGTTTAATCGACTGTTTCAGTGAGCTATCACACTACTACGTGACCCAAACCAGAAAATAACCCAGGATCTGTTCAAGGAGTATGTGAAGTGTGCGAAGGTATGAGTCTGATGAGTGAGAATCCCAGGGCTAACATAGACCTAACATTCGTTATCCTCTAAAATATTGATCGAAACCAGGTTTAATCAACTGTTTCAGTGTGGTACCACATTACTACGTGATCCAAACCAGAAAAAACCCAGGATCCGTTCAACAAGTATGTGAAAAATGCGAAAGTATGAGTCCGATCAGTGAAAATCTCGGGCCATACCTAGACCTAACTTGCGTTGTCCTCTAAAATATTGATGGACACCAGGTTTCATTGACTGTTTCAGTGTGGAACCACATTACTACGTGATCCAAACTAGAAAAAACCCAGGATCAGTTCAACAAGTATGTGAAGAATGCGAAAGTATGAGTCTGATGAGTGTAATTCCCAGGGCTAACCTAGACCTAACATGCGTTGTCCTCTAAAATATTGATGGAAACCAGGTTTCATTGACTGTTTCAGTGTGGTACAACATTCCTACGCGATGCAATCCAGAAAAAGCCCAGTATCTAGCCATCAAGTATGAGAAATATGCGAAAGAATGAGCCTGATGAGAGCAAAACCAGACCTAACCTAGACCTAACATGCGTCATCCTCTAAAATATTGAGCGAAACCTGGTTTAATGGACTGTTTCAGTGTGGTACCACACTACTTCGTGATCCAAACCAGAATAAACCCAGGATCTGTTCAACAAGTATGTGAAAAACGCGAAACTGTGAGCCTGATGAGGGCAAATCTTAGACCTAACCCAGACCTAAGATGCGTTATCCTCTAAAATATTTATCCAGACCAGGTTTAATTGAATGTTTCAGTGTGGTACCACTTTACTACGTGATCCAATCCAGAAATAGCCCAGGATCTAGCCATGAAGTATGAGAAATATTGGAAAGTAAGAGCCTGATGAGGGCAAATCCTAGACCTATCCCAGACCTAACTTGCGTTATCCTCTAAAATATTGATCGAAACCAGGTTTAATTGACTGTTTCAGTGTGGTCCCACATTACTACGTGATCCAAACCAGAAAAAACCCAGGATCCGTTCAACAAGAATGTGAAGAATGCGAAAGTATGAGTCTGATGAGTGAAAATCCCAGGCCTAACCTAGACCTAACATGCGTTCTCCTCTAAAATATTGATCGAAACCTGGTTTAATCGACTGTTTCAGTGTGGTACCACATTACTATGTGATCCAAACCAGAAAATAACCCAGGATCTGTTCAACGAGTATGTGAAGTGTGCGAAAGTATGAGTCTGATGAGGTCAAATCCCAGAACTATCCCAGACCTAACTTGCGTTTTCCTCTAAAATATTGATCGAAACCAGGTTTAATTGACCGTTTCAGTGTGGTACCACATTACTACCTGATCCAAACCAGAAAAAACCCAGGATCAGTTCAACAAGTATGTGAAGAATGCGAAAGTATGAGCCTGATGAGGGCAAATCCCAGACCTATCCCAGACCTAACTTGCGTTATCCTCTAAAATATTGATCGAAACCAGGTTTAATTGACCGTTTCAGTGTGGTACCACATTACTACCTGATCCAAACCAGAAAAAACCCAGGATCTGTTCAACAAGTATGTGAAAAACGCTAAACTGTGAGCCTGATGAGGGCAAATCGTAGACCTAATCCAGACCTAAGATGCGTTAACCTCTAAAATATTTATCCAGACCAGGTTTCATTGAATGTTTCAGTGTGGTACCACTTTACTACGTGATGCAATCCAGAAAAAACCCAGGATCAGTTCAACAAGTATGTGAAGAATGCGAAAGTATGAGCCTGATGAGGTCAAATCCCAGACCTATCCCAGACCTAACTTGCGTTATTCTCTAAAATATTGATCGAAACCAGGTTTAATTGACTGTTTCAGTGTGGTCCCACATTACTACGTGATCCAAACCAGAAAAAACCCAGGATCCGTTCAACAAGAATGTGAAGAATGCGAAAGTATGAGTCTGATGAGTGAAAATCCCAGGGCTAACCTAGACCTAACATGCGTTCTCCTCTAAAATATTGATCGAAACCTGGTTTAATCGACTGTTTCAGTGTGGTACCACATTACTATGTGATCCAAACCAGAAAATAACCCAGGATCTGTTCAACGAGTATGTGAAGTGTGCGAAAGTATGAGTCTGATGAGGTCAAATCCCAGACCTATCCCAGACCTAACTTGCGTTTTCCTCTAAAATATTGATCGAAACCAGGTTTAATTGACCGTTTCAGTGTGGTACCACATTACTACGTGATCCAAACCAGAAAAAACCCAGGATCTGTTCAACAAGTATGTGAAAAACGCTAAACTGTGAGCCTGATGAGGGCAAATCGTAGACCTAACCCAGACCTAAGATGCGTTTTCCTCTAAAATATTGATCGAAACCAGGTTTAATTGCCCGTTTCAGTGTGGTACCACATTACTACCTGATCTAAACCAGAAAAATCCCAGGATCAGTTCAACGAGTATGTGAAGTGTGCGAAAGTATGAGTCTGATGAGGTCAAATCACAGACCTAACTTTGACCTAACATGAATTATTCTCTAAAATATTGATCGAAACCAGGTTTAATTGACCGTTTCAGTGTGGTACCACATTACTACGTGATCCAAACCAGAAAAAACCCAGGATCCGCTCAACAAGAATGTGAAGAATGCGAAAGTATGAGTCTGATGAGTGAAAATCCCAGGCCTAACCTAGACCTAACATGCGTTCTCCTCTAAAATATTGATCGAAACCTGGTTTAATCGACTGTTTCAGTGTGGTACCACATTACTATGTGATCCAAACCAGAAAATAACCCAGGATCTGTTCAACGAGTATGTGAAGTGTGCGAAAGTATGAGTCTGATGAGGTCAAATCCCAGACCTACCCCAGACCTAACTTGCGTTTTCCTCTAAAATATTGATCGAAACCAGGTTTAATTGACCGTTTCTGTGTGGTACCACATTACTACGTGATCCAAACCAGAAAAAACCCAGGATCTGTTCAACAAGTATGTGAACAACGCTAAACTGTGAGCCTGATGAGGGCAAATCGTAGACCTAACCCAGACCTATGATGCGTTAACCTCTAAAATATTTATCCAGACCAGGTTTCATTGAATGTTTCAGTGTGGTACCACTTTACTACGTGATGCAATCCAGAAAAAACCCAGGATCAGTTCAACAAGTATGTGAAGAATGCGAAAGTATGAGCCTGATGAGGGCAAATCCCAGACCTATCCCAGACCTAACTTGCGTTATCCTCTAAAATATTGATCGAAACCAGGTTTAATTGACTGTTTCAGCGTGGTACTTCATTACTACGTGATGCAATCCAGAAAAAGCCCAGGATCTAGCCATGAAGTATGAGAAATATGCGAAAGTATGAGCCTAATGAGGGCAAATCCTAGACCTAACCCAGACCTAACAGGCGTTATTCTGTAAAATTTTTATCAAGACCAGCTTTAATTGAATGTTTCATTGTGGTACCTCATTACTACGTGATCAAAACCAGAAAAAACCCAGGATCTGTTCTACATGTGTGAAAAATATGCGAAAGAATGAGCCTGATGAGAGCAAATCCCAGACCTAACCTAGACCTAACATGAATTATTCTCTAAAATATTGATCGAAACCAGGTTTAATTGACTGTTTCAGTGTTGTACTTCATTACTACGTGATGCAACCCAGAAAAAGCCCAGGATCTAGCCATCAAGTATGAGAAATATGCGAAAGAATGAGCCTGATGAGAGCAAATCCCAGACCTAACCTAGACCTAACATGAATTATTCTCTAAAATATTGAGCGAAACCAGGTTTAATGGAGTGTTTCAGTGTGGTACCACATTACTTCCTGATCCAAACCAGAAAAAACCCAGGATCTGTTCAACAGGTATGTGAAAAACGCTAAACTGTGAGCCTGATGAGGGCAAATCGTAGACCTAACCCAGACCTAAGATGCGTTATCCTCTAAAATATTTATCCAGACCAGGTTTAATTGAATGTTTCAGTGTGGTACCACTTTACTACGTGATCCAATCCAGAAATAGCCCAGGATCTAGCCATGAAGTATGAGAAATATGCGAAAGTAAGAGCCTGATGAGGGCAAATCCTAGACCTATCCCAGACCTAACTTGCGTTATCCTCTAAAATATTGATCGAAACCAGGTTTAATGGACTGTTTCAGTGTGGTACCACACTACTTCGTGATCCAAACCAGAAAAAACCCAGGATCCGTTGAACAAGTATGGGAAAAATGCGAAAGTATGAGTCCGATCAGTGAAAATCTCAGGCCTTACCTAGACCTAACTTGCGTTGTCCTCTAAAATATTGATGGAAACCAGGTTTCATTGACTGTCTCAGTGTGGTACCACATTACTACGTGATCCAAACCAGAAAAAACCCAGGTTCCGTTCAACAAGTATGTGAAGAATGCGAAAGTATGAGTCTGATGAGTGAAAATCCCAGGCCTAACCTAGACCTAACTTGCGTTGTCCTCTAAAATATTGTTCGAAACCAGGTTTCATTGACTGTTTCAGTGTGGTACTACATTACTACGTGATGCAATCCAGAAAAAGCCCAGGATCTAGCCATCAAGTATGAGAAATATGCGAAAGAATGAGCCTGATGAGAGCAAAACCAGACCTAACCTAGACCTAACATGCGTTATCCTCTAAAATATTGAGCGAAACCTGGTTTAATGGACAGTTTCAGTGTGGTACCACACTACTTCGTGATCCAAACCACAAAAAACCCAGGATCTGTTCAACAAGTATGTGAAAAACGCGAAACTGTGAGCCTGATGAGGGCAAATCTTAGACCTAACCCAGACCTAAGATGCGTTATCCTCTAAAATATTTATCCAGACCAGGTTTAATTGAATGTTTCAGTGTGGTACCACATTACTACGTGATCCAATCCAGAAATAGCCCAGGATCTAGCCATGAAGTATGAGAAATATGCGAAAGTAAGAGCCTGATGAGGGCAAATACTAGACCTATCCCAGACCTAACTTGCGTTATCCTCTAAAATATTGATCGAAACCAGGTTTAATTGACTGTTTCAGCGTGGTACCACATTACTACGTGATACAATCCAGAAACAGCCCAGGATCTAGCCATGAAGTATGAGAAATATGCGAAAGAATGAGCCTGATGAGAGCAAATCCCAGATCTAACCTAGACCTAACATGAATTATTCTCTAAAATATTGATCGAAACCATGTTTAATTGACTGTTTCAGTGTGGTCCGACATTACTACGTGATCCAAACCAGAAAAAACCCAGGATCCGTCCAACAAGAATGTGAAGAATGCGAAAGTATGAGTCTGATGAGTGAAAATCCCAGGCCTAACCTAGACCTAACATGCGTTCCCCTCTAAAATATTGATCGAAACCTGGTTTAATCGACTGTTTCAGTGTGGTACCACATTACTATGTGATCCAAACCAGAAAATAACCCAGGATCTGTTCAACGAGTATGTGAAGTGTGCGAAACTATGAGTCTGATGAGGTCAAATCTGAGACCTATCCCAGACCTAACTTGCGTTATCCTCTAAAATATTGATCGAAACCAGGTTTAATTGACCGTTTCAGTGTGGTACCACATTACTACGTGATCCAAACCAGAAAAAAACCAGGATCAGTTCAACAAGTATGTGAAGAATGCGAAGGTATGAGCCTGATGAGGGCAAATCCCAGACCTATCCCAGACCTAACTTGCGTTATCCTCTAAAATATTGATCGAAACCAGGTTTAATTGACCGTTTCAGTGTGGTACCACATTACTGCGTGGTCCAAACCAGAAAAAAACCAGGATCCGTTCAGCAAATATGTGAAGAATGCGAAAGTATGAGTCTGATGAGTGAAAATCCCAGGCCTAACCTAGACCTAACATGCGTTCTTCTCTAAAATATTGATCGAAACCTGGTTTAATCGACTGTTTCAGTGTGGTACCACATTACTATGTGATCTAAACCAGAAAATAACCCAGGATCTGTTCAACGAGTATGTGAAGTGTGCGAAAGTATGAGTCTGATGAGGTCAAATCCCAGACCTATCCCAGACCTAACTTGCGTTTTCCTCTAAAATATTGATCGAAACCAGGTTTAATTGACAGTTTCAGTGTGGTACCACATTACTACCTGATCCAAACCAGAAAAAACCCAGGATCAGTTCAACAAGTATGTGAAGAATGCGAAAGTATGAGTCTGATGAGTGAGAATCCCAGGGCTAACATAGACCTAACATTCGTTATCCTCTAAAATATTGATCGAAACCAGGTTTAATCGACTGTTTCAGTGTGGTACCACATTACTACGTGATCCAAACCAGAAAAAACCCAGGATCAGTTCAACAAGTATGTGAAGAATGCGAAAGTATGAGTCTGATGAGTGTAATTCCCAGGGCTAACCTAGACCTAACATGCGTTGTCCTCTAAAATATTGATGGAAACCAGGTTTAATCGACTGTTTCAGGGTGGTATCACACTACTACGTGACCCAAACCAGAAAAAACCCAGGATCTGTTCAACAAGTATGTGAAAAACGCGAAAGTATGAGCCTGATGAGGGCAAATCCCAGACCTATTCCAGACCTAACTTGCGTTATCCTCTAAAATATTGATCGAAACCAGGTTTAATTGACCGTTTCAGTGTGGTACCACATTACTACGTGATCCAAACCAGAAAAAACCCAGGATCCGTTGAACAAGTATGGGAAAAATGCGAAAGTATGTGTCCGATCAGTGAAAATCTCAGGCCTTACCTAGACCTAACTTGCGTTGTCCTCTAAAATATTGATGGAAACCAGGTTTCATTGACTGTCTCAGTGTGGTACCACATTACTACGTGATCCAAACCAGAAAAAACCTAGGATCCGTTCAACAAGTATGTGAATAATGCGAAAGTATGAGTCTGATGAGTGAAAATCCCAGGCCTAACCTAGACGTAACATGCGTTGTCCTCTAAAATATTGATGGAAACCAGGTTTCATTGACTGTTTCAGTGTGGTACCACAATACTACGTGATCCAAACCAGAAAAAACCCAGGATAAGTCAACAAGTATGTGAAGAATGCGAAAGTATGAGTCTGATGAGTGTAATTCCCAGGGCTAACCTAGACCTAACATGCGTTGTCCTCTAAAATATTGATGGAAACCAGGTTTCATTGACTGTTTCAGTGTGGTACTACATTACTACGTGATGCAATCCAGAAAAAACCCAGGATCTGTTCAACAAGTATGTGAAAAACGCGAAAGTATGAGTCTGATGAGGTCAAATCCCAGACCTATCCCAGACTTAACTTGCGTTATCCTCTAAAATATTGATCGAAACCAGGTTTAATCGACTGCTTCAGCGTGGTGCCACATTACTACGTGATCCAAACCAGAAAATAACCCAGGATCTGTTCAACGAGTATGTGAAGTGTGCGAAACTATGAGTCTGATGAGGTCAAATCTGAGACCTATCCCAGACCTAACTTGCGTTATCCTCTAAAATATTGATCGAAACCAGGTTTAATTGACCGTTTCAGTGTGGTACCACATTACTACGTGATCCAAACCAGAAAAAAACCAGGATCAGTTCAACAAGTATGTGAAGAATGCGAAGGTATGAGCCTGATGAGGGCAAATCCCAGACCTATCCCAGACCTAACTTGCGTTATCCTCTAAAATATTGATCGAAACCAGGTTTAATTGACCGTTTCAGTGTGGTACCACACTACTTCGTGATGCAAACCAGAAAAAGCCCAGGATCTGTTCAACAAGTATGTGAAAAACGCTAAACTGTGAGCCTGATGAGGGCAAGTTTTAGACCTAACCCAGACATACGATGCGTTATCCTCTGAAATATTTATCCAGACCAGGTTTCATTGAATGTTTCAGTGTGGTACCACTTTACTACGTGATCCAATCCAGAAATATCCCAGGATCTAGCCATGAAGTATGAGAAATATGCGAAAGTAAGAGCCTGATGAGGGCAAATCCTAGACCTATCCCAGACCTAACTTGCTTTATCCTCTAAAATATTGATCGAAACCAGGTTTAATTGACTGTTTCAGCGTGGTACCACATTACTACGTGATCCAATCCAGAAACAGCCCAGGATCTAGCCATGAAGTGTGAGAAATATGCGAAAGTATGAGCCTGATGAGGGCAAATCCTAGACCTAACCCAGACCTAACATGCATTATCCTCTAAAATATTTATAAAGATCAGGTTTAATTGATTGTTTCAGTGTCCTCCCACATTAATACGTGATCCAAACCAGAAAAAACCCAGGATCTGTTCAACATGTATGAGAAATATGCGAAAGAATGAGCCTGATGAGAGAAAATCCCAGACCTAACTTAGACCTAACATGAATTATTCTCTAAAATATTGATCGAAACCAGGTTTACTTGACTGTTTCAGTGTGGTCCCACATTACTACGTCATCCAAACCAGAAAAAACCCAGGATCTGTTCAACAAGTATGTGAAAAACGCGAAAGTATGAGTCTGATGAGGTCAAATCCCAGACCTATCCCAGACTTAACTTGCGTTATCCTCTAAAATATTGATCGAAACCAGGTTTAATCGACTGTTTCAGCGTGGTGCCACATTACTACGTGATCCAATCCAGAAATAGCCCAGGATCTAGCCATGAAGTATGAGAAATATGCGAAAGTATGAGCCTGATGGGAGCAAATCCCAGACCTAACCTAGACCTAACATGAATTATTCTCTAAAATATTGATCGAAACCTGGTTTAATTGACTGTTTCAGTGTGGTCCCACATTACTGCGTGACCCAAACCAGAAATAACCCAGGATCCGTTCAACAAGTATGCGAAGAATGCGAAAGTATGAGTCTGATGAGTGAAAATCCCAGGCCTAACCTAGACCTAACATGAGTTATCCTCTAAAATATTGATCCAAACCAGGTTTAATGGACTGTTTCAGCGTGGTACCACACTACTACGTGATCCAAACCAGAAAAAACCCAGGATCTGTTCAACAAGTATGTGAAAAACGCGAAAGTATGAGTCTGATGAGGTCAAATCCCAGACCTATCCCAGACTTAACTTGCGTTATCCTATAAAATATTGATCGAAACCAGGTTTAATCGACTGTTTCAGCTTGGTGCCACATTACTACGTGATACAATCCAGAAACAGCCCAGGATCTAGCCATGAAGTATGAGAAATATGCGAAAGTATGAGCCTGATGAGGGCAAATCCTAGACCTAACCCAAACCTAACATGCGTTATCCTCTAAAATATTTATCCAGACCAGGTTGCATTGAATGTTTCAGTGTGGTACCACTTTACTACCTGATACAATCCAGAAACTGCCCAGGATCTAGCCATGAAGTATGAGAAATATGCGAAAGTATGAGCCTGATGAGGGCCAAACCTCAGACCTAACCCAAACCTAACATGCGTTATCCTCTAAAATATTTATGAAGAAAAGGTTTAATTGAATGTTTCAGTGTGGTACCACAATACTACGTGAACCAAACCAGAGAAAACCCAGGATCCGTTCAACAAGTATGTTAAAACTGCCACAGTATGACTCTGATGAGGGCAAATCCCAGGCCTAACCTAGACCTAACATGCGTTGTCCTCTAGAATATTGATGGAAACCAGGTTTCATTGACTGTTTCAGTGTGGTACTACATTAATACGTGATGCAATCCAGAAAAAGCCCAGGATCTGTTCAACAAGTATGTGAAAAACGCGAAAGTATGAGTCTGATGAGGTCAAATCCCAGACCTATCCCAGACTTAACTTGCGTTATCCTCTAAAATATTGATCGAAACCAGGTTTAATCGACTGTTTCAGCGTGGTGCCACATTACTACGTGATACAATCCAGAATCAGCCCAGGATCTGTTCAACAAGTATGTGAAAAACGCGAAAGTATGAGTCTGATGAGGTCAAATCCCAGACCTATCCCAGACTTACCTTGCGTTATCCTATAAAATATTGATCGAAACCAGGTTTAATCGACTGTTTCAGCGTGGTGCCACATTACTACGTGATACAATCCAGAAACAGCCCAGGATCTAGCCATCAAGTATGTGAAATATGCGAAAGTATGAGCCTGATGAGGGCAAATCCTAGACCTAACCCAAACCTAACATGCGTTATCCTCCCAAAATATTTATCAAGACCAGGCTTAATTGAATGTTTCAGTGTGGTACCACATTACTACGAGAACCAAACCAGAAAAAACCCAGGATCCGTTCAACAAGTATGTGAAGAATGCAAAAGTATGATTCTGATCAGTGAAAATCTCAGGCCTTACCTAGACCTAACTTGCGTTGTCCTCTAAAATATTGATGGAAATCAGGTTTCATTGACTGTTTCAGTGTGGTACTACATTACTACGTGATGCAATCCAGAAAAAGCCCAGGATCTAGCCATCAAGTATGAGAGATATGCGAAAGAATGAGCCTGATGAGAGCAAATCCCAGACCTAACCTAGACCTAACATGCGTTATCCTCTAAAATATTGAGCGAAACCAGGTTTAATGGACTGTTTCAGTGTGGTACCACACTACTTCGTGATCCAAACCAGAGAAAGCCCAGGATCTGTTCAAGAAGTATGTGAAAAACGCTAAACTGTGAGCCTGATGAGGGCAAATCTTAGACCTAACCCAGACCTAAGATTCGTTATCCTCTAAAATATTTATCCTGACCAGGTTTCATTGCATGTTTCAGTGTGGTACCACTTTACTACCTGATACAATCCAGAAACAGCCCAGGACCTAGCCATGAAGTATGAGAAATATGCGAAAGTATGAGCCTGATGAGGGCCAAACCTCAGACCTAACCCAAACCTAACATGCGTTATCCTCTAAAATATTTATCAAGAAAAGGTTTAATTGAATGTTTCAGTGTGGTACCACATTACTACGTGAACCAAACCAGAAAAAACCCAGGATCCGTTCAACAAGTATGTTAAAACTGCGACAGTATGACTCTGATGAGGGCAAATCCCAGGCCTAACCTAGACCTAACATGCGTTATCCTCTAAAATATTGATCGAAACCAGGTTTACTTGACTGTTTCAGTGTGGTCCCACATTACTACCTGATCCAAACCAGAAAAAACCCAGGATCTGTTCAACAAGTATGTGAAAAATGCGAAAGTATGAGTCTGATGAGGTCAAATCCCAGACCTATCCCAGACTTAACTTGCGTTATCCTATAAAATATTGATCGAAACCAGGTTTAATCGACTGTTTCAGCGTGGTGCCACATTACTACGTGATACAATCCAGAAACAGCCCAGGATCTAGCCATGAAGTATGAGAAATATGCGAAAGTAGGAGCCTGATGAGGGCAAATCCTAGACCTAACCCAAACCTAACATGCGTTATCCTCTAAAATATTTATCAAGACCAGGTTTAATTGAATGTTTCAGTGTGGTAACACATTACTACGTGAACCAAACCTGAAAAAACCCAGGATCCGTTCAACAAGTATGTTAAAACTGCGACAGTATGACCCTGATGAGGGCAAATCCCAGGCCTAACCTAGACCTAACTTGCGTTGTCCTCTAGAATATTGATGGAAACCAGGTTTAATTGACTGTTTCAGTGTTGTACTCCATTACTACGTGATGCAATCCAGAAAAAGCCCAGGATCTAGCCATCAAGTATGAGAAATATGCGAAAGAATGAGCCTGATCGGAGCAAATCCCAGACCTAACCTAGACCTAACATGAATTATTCTCTAAAATATTTATCAAGATCAGGTTTAATTGATTGTTTCAGTGTGGTCCCACATTACTACGTGATCCAAACCAGAAAAAACCCAGGATCTGTTCAACAAGTATGTGAAAAACGCGAAAGTATGAGTCTGATGAGGTCAAATCCCAGACCTATCCCAGACTTACCTTGCGTTATCCTATAAAATATTGATCGAAACCAGGTTTAATCGACTGTTTCAGCTTGGTGCCACATTACTACGTGATACAATCCAGAAACAGCCCAGGATCTAGCCATGAAGTATGAGAAATATGCGAAAGTAGGAGCCTGATGAGGGCAAATCCTAGACCTAACCCAAACCTAACATGCGTTATCCTCTAAAATATTTATCAAGACCAGGTTTAATTGAATGTTTCAGTGTAGTAACACATTACTACGTGAACCAAACCAGAAAAAACCCAGGATCCGTTCAACAAGTATGTTAAAACTGCGACAGTATGACCCTGATAAGGGCAAATCCCAGGCCTAACCTAGACCTAACATGCGTTGTCCTCTAGAATATTGATGGAAACCAGGTTTAATTGACTGTTTCAGTGTTGTACTTCATTACTACGTGATGCAATCCAGAAAAAGCCCAGGCTCTAGCGATCAAGCATGAGAAATATGCGAAAGAATGAGCCTGATGGGTGCAAATCCCAGACCTAACCTAGACCTAACATGAATTATTCTCTAAAATATTGATCAAAACCAGGTTTATTTGACTGTTTCAGTGTGGTCCCACATTACTACGTGATCCAAACCAGAAATAACCCAGGATCCGTTCAACAAGTATGTGAAGAATGCGAAAGTATGAGTCTGATGAGTGAAAATCCCAGGCCTAACCTAGACCTAACATGCGTTATCCTCTAAAATATTTATCAAGACCAGGTTTAATTGAATGTTTCAGTGTGGTACCACAATACTACGTGATCCAAACCAGAAAAAACCCAGGATCCGTTCAACAAGTATGTGAAGAATGCGAAAGTATGAGTCTGATCAGTGAAAATCTCAGGCCTTACCTAGATCTAACTTGCGTTGTCCTCTAAAATATTGTTGGAAACCAGGTTTCATTGACTGTTTCAGTGTGGTACCACACTACTTCCTGATCCAAACCAGAGAAAGCCCAGGATCTGTTCAAGAAGTATGTGAAAAACGCTAAACTGTGAGCCTGATGAGGGCAAATCTTAGACCTAACCCAGACCTAAGATGCGTTATCCTCTAAAATATTTATCCAGACCAGGTTGCATTGAATGTTTCAGTGTGGTACCACTTTACTACCTGATACAATCCAGAAACAGCCCAGGATCTAGCCATGAAGTATGAGAAATATGCGAAAGTATGAGCCTGATGAGGGCCAAACCTCAGACCTAACCCAAACCTAACATGCGTTATCCTCTAAAATATTTATGAAGAAACGGTTTAATTGAATGTTTCAGTGTGGTACCACATTACTACGTGAACCAAACCAGAGAAAACCCAGGATCCGTTCAACAAGTATGTTAAAACTGCCACAGTATGACTCTGATGAGGGCAAATCCCAGGCCTAACCTAGACCTAACATGCGTTGTCCTCTAGAATATTGATGGAAACCAGGTTTCATTGACTGTTTCAGTGTGGTACTACATTAATACGTGATGCAATCCAGAAAAAGCCCAGGATCTAGCCATCAAGTATGAGAAATATGCGAAAGAATGAGTCTGATGAGAGCAAATCCCAGACCTAACCTAGACCTAACATGCGTTATCCTCTAAAATATTGATCGAAACCAGGTTTAATTGACTGTTTCAGCGTGGTACCACATTACTACGTGATCCAATCCAGAAACAGCCCAGGATCTAGCCATGAAGTATGAGAAATATGCGAAAGTATGAGCCTGATGAGGGCAAATCCTAGACCGAACCCAGACCTAACATGCGTTATCCTCTAAAATATTTTTCAAGATCAGGTTTAATTGATTGTTCAGTGTGGTCCCACATTACTACGTGATCCAAACCAGAAAAAACCCAGGATCTGTTCATCATGTATGAGAAATATGCGAAAGAATGAGCCTGATGAGAGCAAATCCCAGACCTAACATAGACCTAACATGAATTATTCTCTAAAATATTGATCGAAACCAGGTTTACTTGACTGTTTCAGTGTGGTCCCACATTACTACGTGATCCAAACCAGAAAAAACCCAGGATCTGTTCAACAAGTATGTGAAAAACGCGAAAGTATGAGTCTGATGAGGTCAAATCCCAGACCTATCCCAGACTTAACTTGCGTTATCCTCTAAAATATTGATCGAAACCAGGTTTAATCGACTGTTTCAGCGTGGTGCCACATTACTACGTGATACAATCCAGAATCAGCCCAGGATCTAGCCATGAAGTATGAGAAATATGCGAAAGTATGAGCCTGATGAGGGCAAATCCTAGACCTAACCCAAACCTAACATGCGTTATCCTCTAAAATATTTATCAAGAAAAGGATTAATTGAATGTTTCAGTGTGGTACCACATTACTGCGTGAACCAAACCAGAAAAAACCCAGGATCCGTTCAACAAGTATGTTAAAACTGCGACAGTATGACCCTGATGAGGGCAAATCCCAGGCCTAACCTAGACCTAACATGCGTTGTCCTCTAGAATATTGATGGAAACCAGGTTTAATTGACTGTTTCTGTGTTGTACTTCATTACTACGTGATGCAATCCAGAAAAAGCCCAGGATCTAGCCATAAAGTATGAGAAATATGCGAAAGAATGAGCCTGATGAGAGCAAATCCCAGACCTAACCTAGACCAAACATGCGTTATCCTCTAAAATAATGATCGAAACCTGGTTTAATTGACTGTTTCAGTGTGGTCCCACATTACTACGTGATCCAAACCAGAAATAACCCAGGATCCATTCAACAAGTATGTGAAGAATGCGAAAGTATGAGTCTGATGAGTGAAAATCCCAGGCCTAACCTAGACCTAACATGCGTTATCCTCTAAAATATTGATCCAAACCAGGTTTAATGGACTGTTTCAGCGTGGTACCACACTACTACGTGATCCAAACCAGAAAAAACCCAGGATCTGTTCAACAAGTATGTGAAAAACGCGAAAGTATGACCCTGATGAGGGCAAATCCCAGGCCTAACCTAGACCTAACTTGCGTTGTCCTCTAGAATATTGATGGAAACCAGGTTTAATTGACTGTTTCAGTGTTGTACTCCATTACTACGTGATGCAATCCAGAAAAAGCCCAGGATCTAGCCATCAAGTATGAGAAATATGCGAAAGAATGAGCCTGATCGGAGCAAATCCCAGACCTAACCTAGACCTAACATGAATTATTCTCTAAAATATTTATCAAGATCAGGTTTAATTGATTGTTTCAGTGTGGTCCCACATTACTACGTGATCCAAACCAGAAAAAACCCAGGATCTGTTCAACATGTATAAGAAATATGCGAAAGAATGAGCCTGATGAGAGCAAATCCCAGACCTAACTTAGACCTAACATGAATTATTCTCTAAAATATTGATCGAAACCAGGTTTACTTGACTGTTTCAGTGTGGTCCCACATTACTACGTGATCCAAACCAGAAAAAACCCAGGATCTGTTCAACAAGTATGTGAAAAACGCGAAAGTATGAGTCTGATGAGGTCAAATCCCAGACCTATCCCAGACTTACCTTGCGTTATCCTATAAAATATTGATCGAAACCAGGTTTAATCGACTGTTTCAGCGTGGTGCCACATTACTACGTGATACAATCCAGAAACAGCCCAGGATCTAGCCATCAAGTATGTGAAATATGCGATAGTATGAGCCTGATGAAGGCAAATCCTAGACCTAACCCAAACCTAACATGCGTTATCCTCCCAAAATATTTATCAAGACCAGGCTTAATTGAATGTTTCAGTGTGGTACCACATTACTACGAGAACCAAACCAGAAAAAACCCAGGATCCGTTCAACAAGTATGTGAAGAATGCAAAAGTATGATTCTGATCAGTGAAAATCTCAGGCCTTACCTAGACCTAACTTGCGTTGTCCTCTAAAATATTGATGGAAACCAGGTTTCATTGACTGTTTCAGTGTGGTACTACATTACTACGTGATGCAATCCAGAAAAAGCCCAGGATCTAGCCATCAAGTATGAGAAATATGCGAAAGAATGAGCCTGATGAGAGCAAATCCCAGACCTAACCTAGACCTAACATGCGTTATCCTCTAAAATATTGAGCGAAACCAGGTTTAATGGACTGTTTCAGTGTGGTACCACACTACTGCGTGATCCAAACCAGAGAAAGCCCAGGATCTGTTCAAGAAGTATGTGAAAAACGCTAAACTGTGAGCCTGATGAGGGCAAATCTTAGACCTAACCCAGACCTAAGATTCGTTATCCTCTAAAATATTTATCCTGACCAGGTTTCATTGCATGTTTCAGTGTGGTACCACTTTACTACCTGATACAATCCAGAAACAGCCCAGGACCTAGCCATGAAGTATGAGAAATATGCGAAAGTATGAGCCTGATGAGGGCCAAACCTCAGACCTAACCCAAACCTAACATGCGTTATCCTCTAAAATATTTATGAAGAAACGGTTTAATTGAATGTTTCAGTGTGGTACCACATTACTACGTGAACCAAACCAGAGAAAACCCAGGATCCGTTCAACAAGTATGTTAAAACTGCCACAGTATGACTCTGATGAGGGCAAATCCCAGGCCTAACCTAGACCTAACATGCGTTATCCTCTAAAATATGGATCGAAACCAGGTTTACTTGACTGTTTCAGTGTGGTCCCACATTACTACCTGATCCAAACCAGAAGAAACCCAGGGTCTGGTCAACAAGTATGTGAAAAACGCGAAAGTATGAGTCTGATGAGGTCAAATCCCAGACCTATCCCAGACCTAACATGCGTTATCCTCTAAAATATTGATCGAAACCAGGTTTAATTGACTGTTTCAGCGTGGTACCACATTACTACGTGATCCAATCCAGAAACAGCCCAGGATCTAGCCATGAAGTATGAGAAATATGCGAAAGTATGAGCCTGATGAGGGCAAATCCTAGACCGAACCCAGACCTAACATGCGTTATCCTCTAAAATATTTTTCAAGATCAGGTTTAATTGATTGTTCAGTGTGGTCCCACATTACTACGTGATCCAAACCAGAAAAAACCCAGGATCTGTTCATCATGTATGAGAAATATGCGAAAGAATGAGCCTGATGAGAGCAAATCCCAGACCTAACATAGACCTAACATGAATTATTCTCTAAAATATTGATCGAAACCAGGTTTACTTGACTGTTTCAGTGTGGTCCCACATTACTACGTGATCCAAACCAGAAAAAACCCAGGATCTGTTCAACAAGTATGTGAAAAACGCGAAAGTATGAGTCTGATGAGGTCAAATCCCAGACCTATCCCAGACTTAACTTGCGTTATCCTCTAAAATATTGATCGAAACCAGGTTTAATCGACTGTTTCAGCGTGGTGCCACATTACTACGTGATACAATCCAGAATCAGCCCAGGATCTAGCCATGAAGTATGAGAAATATGCGAAAGTATGAGCCTGATGAGGGCAAATCCTAGACCTAACCCAAACCTAACATGCGTTATCCTCTAAAATATTTATCAAGAAAAGGATTAATTGAATGTTTCAGTGTGGTACCACATTACTGCGTGAACCAAACCAGAAAAAACCCAGGATCCGTTCAACAAGTATGTTAAAACTGCGACAGTATGACCCTGATGAGGGCAAATCCCAGGCCTAACCTAGACCTAACATGCGTTGTCCTCTAGAATATTGATGGAAACCAGGTTTAATTGACTGTTTCTGTGTTGTACTTCATTACTACGTGATGCAATCCAGAAAAAGCCCAGGATCTAGCCATAAAGTATGAGAAATATGCGAAAGAATGAGCCTGATGAGAGCAAATCCCAGACCTAACCTAGACCAAACATGCGTTATCCTCTAAAATAATGATCGAAACCTGGTTTAATTGACTGTTTCAGTGTGGTCCCACATTACTACGTGATCCAAACCAGAAATAACCCAGGATCCATTCAACAAGTATGTGAAGAATGCGAAAGTATGAGTCTGATGAGTGAAAATCCCAGGCCTAACCTAGACCTAACATGCGTTATCCTCTAAAATATTGATCCAAACCAGGTTTAATGGACTGTTTCAGCGTGGTACCACACTACTACGTGATCCAAACCAGAAAAAACCCAGGATCTGTTCAACAAGTATGTGAAAAACGCGAAAGTATGACCCTGATGAGGGCAAATCCCAGGCCTAACCTAGACCTAACTTGCGTTGTCCTCTAGAATATTGATGGAAACCAGGTTTAATTGACTGTTTCAGTGTTGTACTCCATTACTACGTGATGCAATCCAGAAAAAGCCCAGGATCTAGCCATCAAGTATGAGAAATATGCGAAAGAATGAGCCTGATCGGAGCAAATCCCAGACCTAACCTAGACCTAACATGAATTATTCTCTAAAATATTTATCAAGATCAGGTTTAATTGATTGTTTCAGTGTGGTCCCACATTACTACGTGATCCAAACCAGAAAAAACCCAGGATCTGTTCAACATGTATAAGAAATATGCGAAAGAATGAGCCTGATGAGAGCAAATCCCAGACCTAACTTAGACCTAACATGAATTATTCTCTAAAATATTGATCGAAACCAGGTTTACTTGACTGTTTCAGTGTGGTCCCACATTACTACGTGATCCAAACCAGAAAAAACCCAGGATCTGTTCAACAAGTATGTGAAAAACGCGAAAGTATGAGTCTGATGAGGTCCAATCCCAGACCTATCCCAGACTTACCTTGCGTTATCCTATAAAATATTGATCGAAACCAGGTTTAATCGACTGTTTCAGCGTGGTGCCACATTACTACGTGATACAATCCAGAAACAGCCCAGGATCTAGCCATCAAGTATGTGAAATATGCGATAGTATGAGCCTGATGAAGGCAAATCCTAGACCTAACCCAAACCTAACATGCGTTATCCTCCCAAAATATTTATCAAGACCAGGCTTAATTGAATGTTTCAGTGTGGTACCACATTACTACGAGAACCAAACCAGAAAAAACCCAGGATCCGTTCAACAAGTATGTGAAGAATGCAAAAGTATGATTCTGATCAGTGAAAATCTCAGGCCTTACCTAGACCTAACTTGCGTTGTCCTCTAAAATATTGATGGAAACCAGGTTTCATTGACTGTTTCAGTGTGGTACTACATTACTACGTGATGCAATCCAGAAAAAGCCCAGGATCTAGCCATCAAGTATGAGAAATATGCGAAAGAATGAGCCTGATGAGAGCAAATCCCAGACCTAACCTAGACCTAACATGCGTTATCCTCTAAAATATTGAGCGAAACCAGGTTTAATGGACTGTTTCAGTGTGGTACCACACTACTGCGTGATCCAAACCAGAGAAAGCCCAGGATCTGTTCAAGAAGTATGTGAAAAACGCTAAACTGTGAGCCTGATGAGGGCAAATCTTAGACCTAACCCAGACCTAAGATTCGTTATCCTCTAAAATATTTATCCTGACCAGGTTTCATTGCATGTTTCAGTGTGGTACCACTTTACTACCTGATACAATCCAGAAACAGCCCAGGACCTAGCCATGAAGTATGAGAAATATGCGAAAGTATGAGCCTGATGAGGGCCAAACCTCAGACCTAACCCAAACCTAACATGCGTTATCCTCTAAAATATTTATGAAGAAACGGTTTAATTGAATGTTTCAGTGTGGTACCACATTACTACGTGAACCAAACCAGAGAAAACCCAGGATCCGTTCAACAAGTATGTTAAAACTGCCACAGTATGACTCTGATGAGGGCAAATCCCAGGCCTAACCTAGACCTAACATGCGTTATCCTCTAAAATATGGATCGAAACCAGGTTTACTTGACTGTTTCAGTGTGGTCCCACATTACTACCTGATCCAAACCAGAAGAAACCCAGGGTCTGTTCAACAAGTATGTGAAAAACGCGAAAGTATGAGTCTGATGAGGTCAAATCCCAGACCTATCCCAGACTTAACTTGCGTTATCCTATAAAATATTGATCGAAACGAGGTTTAATCGACTGTTTCTGCGTGGTGCCACATTACTACGTGATACAATCCAGAAACAGCCCAGGATCTAGCCATGAAGTATGAGAAGTATGCGAAAGTATGAGCCTGATGAGGGCAAATCCTAGACCTAACCCAAACCTAACATGCGTTATCCTATAAAATATTTATCAAGACCAGGTTTAAATGAATGTTTCAGGGTGGTAACACATTACTACGTGAACCAAACCAGAAAAAACCCAGGATCCGTTCAACAAGTATGTTAAAACTGCGACAGTATGACCCTGATGAGGGCAAATCCCAGGCCTTACCTAGACCTAACATGAATTATTCTCTAAAATATTGATCGAAACCTGGTTTAATTGACTGCTTCAGTGTGGTCCCACATTACTACGTGATCCAAACCCGAAATAACCCAGGATCCGTTCAACAAGTATGTGAAGAATGCGAAAGTATGAGTCTGATGAGTGAAAATCCCAGGCCTAACCTAGACCTAACATGCGTTATCCTCTAAAATATTGATCCAAACCAGGTTTAATGGACTGTTTCAGCGTGGTACCACACTGCTACGTGATCCAAACCAGAAAAAACCCAGGATCTGTTCAACAAGTATGTGAAAAACGCGAAAGTATGAGCCTGATGAGGGCAAATCCCAGACATATCCCAGACCTAACTTGCGTTGTCGTCTAAGATATTGATGGAAACCAGGTTTAATTGACTGTTTCAGTGTTGTACTTCATTACTACGTGATGCAATCCTGAAAAAGCCCAGGATCTAGCCATCAAGTATGAGAAATATGCGAAAGAATGAGCCTGATGAGAGCAAATCCCAGACCTAACCTAGACCTAACATGCGTTATCCTCTAAAATATTGAGCGAAACCAGGTTTAATGGACTGTTTCAGTGACGTACCACACTACTTCGTGATCCAAACCAGAAAAAGCCCAGGATCTGTTCAACTAGTATGTGAAAAACGCTAATCTGTGAGCCTGATGAGGGCAAATCTTAGACCTAACCCAGACATAAGATGCGTTATCCTCTAAAATATTTATCCAGACCAGGTTTCATTGAATGTTTCAGTGTGGTACCACTTTACTACGTGATCCAATCCAGAAATAGCCCAGGATCTAGCCATGAAGTATGAGAAATATGCGAAACTAAGAGCCTGATGAGGGCAAATCCTAGACCTATCCCAGACCTAACTTGCGTTATCCTCTAAAATATTGATCGAAACCAGGTTTAATTGACTGTTTCAGCGTGGTACTACATTACTACGTGATCCAATCCAGAAACAGCCCAGGATCTAGCCATGAAGTATGAGAAATATGCGAAAGTATGAGCCTGATGAGGGCAAATCCTAGACCTAACCCAGACCTAACATGCGTTATCCTCTAAAATATTTATCAAGATCAGGTTTAATTGATTGTTTCAGTGTGGTCCCACATTACTACGTGATCCAAACCAGAAAAAACCCAGGATCTGTTCAACATGTATGAGAAATATGCGAAAGAATGAGCCTGATGAGAGCAAATCCCAGACCTAACTTAGACCTAACATGAATTATTCTCTAAAATATTGATCGAAATCACGTTTACTTGACTGTTTCAGTGTGTTCCCACATTACTACGTGATCCAAACCAGAAAAAACCCAGGATCTGTTCAACAAGTATGTGAAAAACGCGAAAGTATGAGTCTGATGAGGTCAAATCCCAGACCTATCCCAGACTTACCTTGCGTTATCCTATAAAATATTGATCGAAACCAGGTTTAATCGACTGTTTCAGCGTGGTGCCACATTACTACGTGATACAATCCAGAAAAAACCCAGGATCTAGCCATCAAGTATGAGAAATATGCGAAAGAATGAGCCTGATGAGAGCAAATCCCAGACCTAACCTAGACCTAACATGCGTTATCCTCTAAAATATTGAGCGAAACCAGGTTTAATGGACTGTTTCAGTGTGGTACCACACAACTTCGTGATCCAAACCAGAGAAAGCCCAGGATCTGTTCAAGAAGTATGTGAAAAACGCTAAACTGTGAGCCTGATGAGGGCAAATCTTAGACCTAACCCAGACCTAAGTTGCGTTATCCTCTAAAATATTTGTCCAGACCAGGTGTCATTGAATGTTTCAGTGTGGTACCACTTTACTACCTGATACAATCCAGAAACAGCCCAGGATCTAGCCATGAAGTATGAGAAATATGCGAAAGTATGAGCCTGATGAGGGCCAAACCTCAGACCTAACCCAAACCTAACATGCGTTATCCTCTAAAATATTTATCAAGAAAAGGTTTAATTGAATGTTTCAGTGTGGTACTACATTACTACGTGAACCAAACCAGAAAAAACCCAGGATCCGTTCAACGAGTATGTTAAAACTGCGACAGTATGAGTCTGATGAGGGAAAATCCCAGGCCTAACCTAGACCTAACATGCGTTGTCCTCTAGGATATTGATGGAAACCAGGTTTAATTGACTGTTTCAGTGTTGGACTTCATTACTACGTGATGCAATCCAGAAAAAGCCCAGGATCTAGCCATCAAGTATGAGAAATATGCGAAAGAATGAGCCTGACGAGAGCAAATCCCAGACCTAACCTAGACCTAACATGAATTATTCTCTAAAATATTGATCGAAACCAGGTTTAATTGACTGTTTCAGTGTTGTACTTCATTACTACGTGATGCAATCCAGAAAAAGCCCAGGATCTAGCCATCAAGTATGAGAAATATGCGAAAGAATGAGCCTGATGGGAGCAAATCCCTGACCTAACCTAGACCTAACATGAATTATTCTCTAAAATATTGATCAAAACCAGGTTTAATTGACTGTTTCAGTGTAGTACCACATTACTACGTGATCCAATCCAGAAATAGCCCAGGATCTAGCCATGAAGTATGAGAAATATACGAAAGTATGGGCCTGATGAGGGCAAATCCTAGACCTAACCCAGACCTAACATGCGTTATTCTCTAAAATATTTATCAAGACCAGGTTTCATTGAATGTTTCAGTGTGGTACCACTTTACTACGTGATCCAATCCAGAAATAGCCCAGGATCTAGCCATGAAGTATGAGAAATATGCGAAAGTAACAGCCTGATGAGGGCAAATCCTAGACCTATCCCAGACATAACTTGCGTTATCCTCTAAAATATTGATCGAAACCAGGTTTAATCGACTGTTTCAGCGTGGTACCACATTACTACGTGATACAATCCAGAAACAGCCCAGGATCTAGCCATGAAGTATGAGAAATATGCGAAAGTATGAGCCTGATGCGGGCAAATCCTAGACCTAACCCAGACCTAACATGCGTTATCCTCTAAAATATTTATCAGGACCAGGTTTAATTGAATGTTTCAGTGTGGTACCACATTACTACGTGAACCAAACCAGAAAAAACCCAGTATCCGTTCAACAAGTATGTTAAAACTGCGACAGTATGAGCCTGATGAGGGCAAATCCCAGGCCTAACCTAGACCTAACATGCGTTGTCCTCTAAAATATTGATGGAAACCAGGTTTAATTGACTGTTTCAGTGTTGTACTTCATTGCTACGTGATGCAATCCAGAAAAAGCCCAGGATCTAGCCATCAAGTATGAGAAATATGCGAAAGAATGAGCCTGATGAGAGCAAATCCCAGACCTAACCTAGACCTAAAATGAATTATTCTCTAAAATATTGATCGAAACCAGGTTTAATTGACTGTTTCAGTGTTGTACTTCATTACTACGTGATGCAATCCAGAAAAAGCCCAGGATCTAGCCATCAAGTATGAGAAATATGCGAAAGAATGAGCCTAATGAGAGCAAATCCCTGACCTAACCTAGACCTAACATGAATTATTCTCTAAAATATTGATCAAAACCAAGTTTAATAGACTGTTTCAGTGTGGTACCACATTACTACGTGATCCAATCCAGAAATAGCCCAGGATCTAGCCATGAAGTATGAGAAATATGCGAAAGTAAGAGCCTGATGAGGGCAAATCCTAGACCTAACCCAGACCTAACATGCGTTATTCTGTAAAATTTTTATCAAGACCAGGTTTAATTGAATGTTTCATTGTGGTACCTCATTACTACGTGATCAAAACCAGAAAAAACCCAGGATCCGTTCAACAAGTATGTGAAGAATGCGAAAGTATGAGTCTGATCAGTGAAAATCTCAGGCCTTACCTAGACCTAACTTGCGTTGTCCTCTAAAATATTGATGGAAACCAGGTTTCATTGACAGTTTCAGTGTGGTACTACATTACTACGTGATGCAATCCAGAAAAAGCCCAGGATCTAGCCATCAAGTATGAGAAATATGCGAAAGAATGAGCCTGATGAGAGCAAATCCCAGACCTAACCTAGACCTATCATGCGTTATCCTCTAAAATATTGAGCGAAACCAGGTTCAATGGACTGTTTCAGTGTGGTACCACACTACTTCGTGATCCAAACCAGAAAAAACCCAGGATCTGTTCAACAAGTATGTGAAAAACGCTAAACTGTGAGCCTGATGAGGGGAAATCTTAGACCTAACCCAGACCTAAGATGCGTTACCCTCTAAAATATTTATCCAGACCAGGTATAATGGACTGTTTCAGTGTGGTACCACACTACTTCGTGCTCCCAACCAAACCAGAAAAAACCCAGGATCTGTTCAACAAGTATGTTAAAACTGCGACAGTATGACACTGATGAGGGCAAATCCCAGGCCTAACCTAGACCTAAAATGCGTTATCCTCTAAAATATTGATCGAAATCAGGTTTACTTGACTGTTTCAGTGTGGTCCCACATTACTACCTGATCCAAACCAGAAGAAACCCAGGATCTGTTCAACAAGTATGTGAGAAACGCGAAAGTATGAGTCTGATGAGGTCAAATCCCAGACCTATCCCAGACTTAACTTGCGTTATCCTATAAAATATTGATCGAAACCAGGTTTAATCGACTGTTTCTGTGTGGTGCCACATTACTACGTGATACAATCCAGAAACTGCCCAGGATCTAGCCATGAAGTATGAGAAATATGCGAAAGTATGAGCCTGATGAGGGCAAATCCTAGACCTAACCCAAACCTAACATGCGTTATCCTATAAAATACTTATCAAGACCAGGTTTAATTGAATGTTTCAGTGTGGTAACACATTACTACGTGAAACAAACCAGAAAAAACCCAGGATCCGTTCAACAAGTATGTTAAAACTGCGACAGTATGACCCTGATGAGAGCAAATCCCAGGCCTAACCTAGACCTAACATGAATTATTCTCTAAAATATTGATCGGAACCTGGTTTAATTGACTGTTTCAGTGTGGTCCCACATTACTACGTGATCCAAACCCGAAATAACCCAGAATCCGTTCAACAAGTATGTGAAGAATGCGAAAGTATGAGTCTGATGAGTGAAAATCCCAGGCCTAACCTAGACCTAACATGCGTTATCCTCTAAAATATTGATCAAAACCAGGTTTAATGGACTGTTTCAGCGTGGTACCACACTGCTACGTGATCCAAACCAGAAAAAACCCAGGATCCGTTCAACAAGAATGTGAAGAATGCGTAAGTATGAGTCCGATGAGTGAAAATCCCAGGCCTAACCTAGACCTAACATGCGTTATCCTCAAAAATATTGATCGGAACCTGGATTAATCGACTGTCTCAGTGTGGTACTACATTACTACGTGATGCAATCCAGAAAAAGCCCAGGATCTAGCCATCAAGTAAGAGAAATATGCGAAAGAATGAGCCTGATGAGAGCAAATCCCAGACCTAACCTAGACCTAACATGCGTTATCCTCTAAAATATTGAGCGAAACAAGGTTTAATGGACTGTTTCAGTGACGTACCACACTACTTCGTGATCCAATCCAGAAATAGCCCAGAATCTAGCCATGAAGTATCAGAAATATGCGAAAGTAAGAGCCTGATGAGGGCAAATCCTAGACCTAACCCAGACCTAACATGCGTTATTCTGTAAAATTTTTATCAAGACCAGGTTTAATTGAATGTTTCACTGTGGTACCTCATTACTACGTGATCAAAACCAGAAAAAACCCAGGATCCGTTCAACAAGTATGTGAAGAATGCGAAAGTATGAGTCTGATCAGTGAAAATCTCAGGCCTTACCTAGACCTAACTTGCGTTGTCCTCTAAAATATTGATGGAAACCAGGTTTCATTGACTGTTTCATTGTGGTACTACATTACTACGTGATGCAATCCAGAAAAAGCCCAGGATCTAGCCATCAAGTATGAGAAGTATCCGAAAGAATGAGCCTGATGAGAGCAAATCCCAGACCTAACCTAGGCCTAACATGCGTTATCCTCTAAAATATTGAGCGAAACCAGGTTTAATGGACTGTTTCAGTGTGGTACCACACTACTTCGTGATCCAAACCAGAAAAAACCCAGGATCTGTTCAACAAGTATGTGAAAAACGCTAAACTGTGAGCCTGATGAGGGCAAATCTTAGACCTAACCCAGACCTAAGATGCGTTATCCTCTAAAATATTTATCCAGACCAGGTATAATGGACTGTTTCAGTGTGGTACCACACTACTTCGTGATCCAAACCAGAAAAAACCCAGGATCTGTTCAACAAGTATGTTAAAACTGCGACAGTATGACTCTGATGAGGGCAAATCCCAGGCCTAACCTAGACCTAACATGCGTTATCCTCTAAAATATTGATCGAAACCAGGTTTACTTGACTGTTTCAGTGTGGTCCCACATTACTACCTGATCCAAACCAGAAGAAACCCAGGATCTGTTCAACAAGTATGTGAAAAACGCGAAAGTATGAGTCTGATGAGGTTAAATCCCAGACCTATCCCAGACTTAACTTGCGTTATCCTATAAAATATTGATCGAAACCAGGATTAATCGCCTGTTTCTGCGTGGTGCCACATTACTACGTGATACAATCCAGAAACAGCCCAGGATCTAGCCATGAAGTATGAGAAATATGCGAAAGAATGAGCCTGATGAGAGCAAATCCCAGACCTAACCTAGACCTAACATGAATTATTCTCTAAAATATTGATCGAAACCAGGTTTAATTGACTGTTTCAGTGTGGGCCCACATTACTACGTGATCCAAACCCGAAATAACCCAGGATCCGTTCAACAAGTATGTGTGGAATGCGAAAGTATGAGTCTGATGTGTGAAAATCCCAGGCCTAACCTAGACCTAACATGCGTTATCCTCTAAAATATTCATCCAAACCAGGTTTAATGGACTGTTTCAGCGTGGTACCACACTGCTACGTGATCCAAACCAGAAAAAACCCAGGATCTGTTCAACAAGTATGTGAAAAACGCGAAAGTATGAGCCTGATGAGGGCAAATCCCAGACATATCCCAGACCTAACTTGCGTTGTCCTCTAAGATATTGATGGAAACCAGGTTTAATTGACTGTTTCAGTGTTGTACTTCATTTCTACGTGATGCAATCCTGAAAAAGCCCAGGATCTAGCCATCAAGTATGAGAAATATGCGAAAGAATGAGCCTGATGAGAGCAAATCCCAGACCTAACCTAGACCTAACATGAATTATTCTCTAAAATATTGATCGAAACCAGGTTTAATTGACTGTTTCAGTGTGGGCCCACATTACTACGTGATCCAAACCAGAAAAAACCCAGGATCCGTTCAACAAGAATGTGAAGAAAGCGAAAGTATGAGTCCGATGAGTGAAAATCCCAGGCCTAACCTAGACCTAACATGCGTTATCCTCAAAAATATTGATCGAAACCTGGATTAATCGACTGTTTCAGTGTGGTACTACATTACTACGTGATGCAATCCAGAAAAAGCCCAGGATCTAGCCATCAAGTATGAGAAATAAGCGAAAGAATGAGCCTGATGAGAGCAAATCCCAGACCTAACCTAGACCTAACATGCGTTATCCTCTAAAATATTGAGCGAAACCAGGTTTAATGGACTGTTTCAGTGACGTACCACACTACTTCGTGATCCAAACCAGAAAAAGCCCAGGATCTGTTCAACTAGTATGTGAAAAACGCTAATCTGTGAGCCTGATGAGGGCAAATCTTAGACCTAACCCAGACCTAAGATGCGTTATCCTCTAAAATATTTGTCCAGACCAGGTTTCATTGAATGTTTCAGTGTGGTACCACTTTACTACCTGATACAATCCAGAAACAGCCCAGGATCCAGCCATGAAGTATGAGAAATATGCGAAAGTATGAGCCTGATGAGGGCCAAACCTCAGACCTAACCCAAACCTAACATGCGTTATCCTCTAAAATATTTATCAAGAAAAGGTTTAATTGAATGTTTCAGTGTCGTACTACATTACTACGTGATCCAAACCAGAAAAAACCCAGGATCTGTTCAACATGTATAAGAAATATGCGAAAGAATGAGCCTGATGATAGCAAATCCCAGACCTAACGTAGACCTAACATGAATTATTCTCTAAAATATTGATCGAAACCAGGTTTACTTGACTGTTTCAGTGTGGTCCCACATTACTACGTGATCCAAACCAGAAAAAACCCAGGATCTGTTCAACAAGTATGTGAAAAACGCGAAAGTATGAGTCTGATGAGGTCAATTCCCAGACCTATCCCAGACTTACCTTGCGTTATCCTATAAAATATTGATCGAAACCAGGTTTAATCGACTGTTTCAGCGTGGTGCCACATTACTACGTGATCCAATCCAGAAATAGCCCAGGATCTAGCCATGAAGTATGAGAAATATACGAAAGTATGAGCCTGATGAGGGCAAATCCTAGACCTTACCCAGACCTAACATGCGTTATTCTCTAAAATATTTATCAAGACCAGGTTTCATTGAATGTTTCAGTGTGGTACCACTTTACTACGTGATCCAATCCAGAAATAGCCCAGGATCTAGCCATGAAGTATGAGAAATATGCGAAAGTAACAGCCTGATGAGGGCAAATCCTAGAACTATCCCAGACATAACTTGCGCTATCCTCTAAAATATTGATCCAAACCAGGTTTAATGGACTGTTTCAGCGTGGTACCACACTGCTACGTGATCCAAACCAGAAAAAACCCAGGATCTGTTCAACAAGTATGTGAAAAACGCGCAAAGTATGAGCCTGATGAGGGCAAATCCCAGACATATCCCAGACCTAACTTGCGTTGTCCTCTAAGATATTGGTGGAAACCAGGTTTAATTGACTGTTTCAGTGTTGTACTTCATTTCTACGTGATGCAATCCTGAAAAAGCCCAGGATCTAGCCATCAAGTATGAGAAATATGCGAAAGAATGAGCCTGATGAGAGCAAATCCCAGACCTAACCTAGACCTAACATGAATTATTCTCTAAAATATTGATCGAAACCAGGTTTAATTGACTGTTTCAGTGTGGACCCACATTACTACGTGATCCAAACCAGAAAAAACCCAGGATCCGTTCAACAAGTATGTGAAGAAAGCGAAAGTATGAGTCCGATGAGTGAAAATCCCAGGCCTAACCTAGACCTAACATGCGTTATCCTCTAAAATATTGAGCGAAACCAGGTTTAATGGACTGTTTCAGTGTGGTACCACACAACTTCGTGATCCAAACCAGGGAAAGCCCAGGATCTGTTCAAGAAGTATGTGAAAAACGCTAAACTGTGAGCCTGATGAGGGCAAATCTTAGACCTAACCCAGACCTAAGATGCGTTATCCTCTAAAATATTTGTCCAGACCAGGTTTCATTGAATGTTTCAGTGTGGTACCACTTTACTACCTGATACAATCCAGAAACAGCCCAGGATCCAGCCATGAAGTATGAGAAATATGCGAAAGTATGAGCCTGATGAGGGCCAAACCTCAGACCTAACCCAAACCTAACATGCGTTATCCTCTAAAATATTTATCAAGAAAAGGTTTAATTGAATGTTTCAGTGTCGTACTACATTACTACGTGAACCAAACCAGAAAAAACCCAGGATCCGTTCAACAAGTATGTTAAAACTGCGACAGTATGACTCTGATGAGGGCAAATCCCAGGCCTAACCTAGACCTAACATGCGTTGTCCTCTAGAATATTGATGGAAACCAGGTTTAATTGACTGTTTCAGTGTTGTACTTCATTACTAGGTGATGCAATCCAGAAAAAGCCCAGGATCTAGCCATCAAGTATGAGAAACATGCGAAAGAATGAGCCTGACGAGAGCAAATCCCAGACCTAACCTAGACCTAACATGAATTATTCTCTAAAATATTGATCGAAACCAGGTTTAATTGACTGTTTCAGTGTTGTACTTCATTACTACGTGATGCAATCCAGAAAAAGCCCAGGATCTAGCCATCAAGTATGAGAAACATGCGAAAGAATGAGCCTGACGAGAGCAAATCCCAGACCTAACCTAGACCTAACATGAATTATTCTCTAAAATATTGATCGAAACCAGGTTTAATTGACTGTTTCAGTGTTGTACTTCATTACTACGTGATGCAATCCAGAAAAAGCCCAGGATCTAGCCATCAAGTATGAGAAATATGCGAAAGAATGAGCCTGATGGGAGCAAATCCCTGACCTAACCTAGACCTAACATGAATTATTCTCTAAAATATTGATCAAAACCAGGTTTAATTGACTGTTTGAGTGTAGTACCACATTACTACGTGATCCAATCCAGAAATAGCCCAGGATCTAGCCATGAAGTATGAGAAATATACGAAAGTATGAGCCTGATGAGGGCAAATCCTAGACCTTACCCAGACCTAACATGCGTTATTCTCTAAAATATTTATCAAGACCAGGTTTCATTGAATGTTTCAGTGTGGTACCACTTTACTACGTGATCCAATCCAGAAATAGCCCAGGATCTAGCCATGAAGTATGAGAAATATGCGAAAGTAACAGCCTGATGAGGGCAAATCCTAGACCTATCCCAGACATAACTTGCGTTATCCTCTAAAATATTGATCGAAACCAGGTTTAATTGACTGTTTCAGTGTTGTACTTCATTACTACGTGATGCAATCCAGAAAAAGCCCAGGATCTAGCCATCAAGCATGAGAAATATGCGAAAGAATGAGCCTGACGAGAGCAAATCCCAGACCTAACCTAGACCTAACATGAATTATTCTCTAAAATATTGATCGAAACCAGGTTTAATTGACTGTTTCAGTGTTGTACTTCATTACTACGTGATGCAATCCAGAAAAAGCCCAGGATCTAGCCATGAAGTATGAGAAATATGCGAAAGTATGAGCCTGATGAGAGCAAATCCCAGACCTAAACCGGACCTAACATGAATTATTCTCTAAAATATTGATCGAAACCAGGTTTACTTGACTGCTTCAGTGTGGTCCCACAATACTACGTGATCCAAACCAGAAAAAACCCAGTATCCGTTCAACAAGTATGTTAAAACTGCGACAGTATGAGCCTGATGAGGGCAAATCCCAGGCCTAACCTAGACCTAACATGCGTTGTCCTCTAAAATATTGATGGAAACCAGGTTTAATTGACTGTTTCAGTGTTGTACTTCATTGCTACGTGATGCAATCCAGAAATAGCCCAGGACCTAGCCATCAAGTATGAGTAATATGCGAAAGAATGAGCCTGATGAGAGCAAATCCCAGACCTAACCTAGACCTAACATGAATTATTCTCTAAAATATTGATCGAAACCAGGTTTAATTAACTGTTTCAGTGTTGTACTTCATTACTACGTGATGCAATCCAGAAAAAGCCCAGGATTTAGCCATCAAGTATGAGAAATATGCGAAAGAATGAGCCTGACAGAGCAAATCCCTGACCTAACCAAGACCTAACATGAATTATTCTCTAAAATATTGATCAAAACCAGGTTTAATAGTCAGTTTCAGTGTGGTACCACATTACTACGTGATCCAATCCAGAAATAGCCCAGGATCTAGCCATGAAGTATGAGAAATATGCGAAAGTAAGAGCCTGATAAGGGCAAATCCTAGACCTAACCCAGACCTAACATGCGTTATTCTGTAAAATTTTTATCAAGACCAGGTTTAATTGAATGTTTCTTTGTGGTACCTCATTACTACGTGATCAAAACCAGAAAAAACCCAGGATCCGTTCAACAAGTATGTGAAGAATGCGAAAGTATGAGTCTGATCAGTGAAAATCTCAGGCCTTACCTAGACCTAACTTGCGTTGTCCTCTAAAATATTGATGGAAACCAGGTTTCATTGACAGTTTCAGTGTGGTACTACAATACTACGTGATGCAATCCAGAAAAAGCCCAGGATCTAGCCATCAAGTATGAGAAATATGCGATAGAATGAGCCTGATGAGAGCAAATCGCAGACCTAACCTAGACCTAACATGCGTTATCCTCTAAAATATTGAGCGAAACCAGGTTCAATGGACTGTTTCAGTGTGGTACCACACTACTTCGTTATCCAAGCCAGAAAAAACCCAGGATCTGTTCAACAAGTACGTGAAAAACGCTAAACTGTGAGCCTGATGAGGGCAAATCTTAGACCTAACCCAGACCTAAGATGCGTTATCCTCTAAAATATTTATCCAGACCAGTTTTCATTGAATGTTTCAGTGTGGTCCCACATTACTACGTGATCCAAACCAGAAAAAACCCAGGATCCGTTCAACAAGTATGTGAAGAATGCGAAAGTATGAGTCTGATGAGTGAAAATCCCAGGCCTAACCTAGACCTAACATGCGTTATCCCCTAAAATATTGAACGAAACCAGGTTTAATTGACTGTTTCAGCGTGGTACCACATTACTACGTGATCCAATCCAGAAACAGCCCAGGATCTAGCCATGAAGTATGAGAAATATGCGAAAGTAAGAGCCTGATGAGGGCAAATCCTATACCTATCCCAGACCTAACTTGCGTTATCCTCTAAAATATTGATCGAAACCAGGTTTAATGGACTGTTTCAGTGTGTTACCACACTACTTCGTGATCCAAACCAGAAAAAACCCAGGATCTGTTCAACAAGTATGTGAAAAACGCTAAACTGTGAGCCTGATGAGGGCAAATCTTAGACCTAACCCAGACATAAGATGCGTTATCCTCTAAAATATTTATCCAGACCAGGTTTCATTGAATGTTTCAGTGTGGTACCACTTTACTACGTGATCCAATCCAGAAATAGCCCAGGATCTAGCCATGAAGTATGAGAAATATGCGAAAGTAAGAGCCTGATGAGGGTAAATCCTAGACCTATCCCAGACCTAACTTGCGTTTTCCTCTAAAATATTGATCGAAACCAGGTTTAATTGACTGTTTCAGCGTGGTACCACATTACTACGTGATCCAATCCAGAAACAGCCCAGGATCTAGCCATGAAGTATGAGAAATATGCGAAAGTATGAGCCTGATGAGGGCAAATCCTAGACCTAACCCAGACCTAACATGTGTTATCCTCTAAAATATTTATCAAGATCAGGTTTAATTGATTGTTTCAGTGTGGTCCGACATTACTACGTGATCCAAACCAGAAAAAACCCAGGATCTGTTCAACATGTATGAGAAATATGCGAAAGAATGAGCCTGATGAGAGCAAATCCCAGACCTAACATGAATTATTCTCTAAAATATTGATCGAAACCAGGTTTACTTGACTGTTTCAGTGTGGTCCCACATTACTACGTGATCCAAACCAGTGAAAACCCAGGATCTGTTCAACAAGTATGTGAAAAACGCGAAAGTATGAGTCTGATGAGGTCAAGTCCCAGACCTATCCCAGACTTAACTTGCGTTATCCTCTAAAATATTGATCGAAACCAGGTTTAATCGACTGTTTCAGCGTGGTGCCACATTACTACGTGATACAATCCAGAAACAGCCCAGGATCTAGCCATGAAGTATGAGAAATATGCGAAAGTATGAGCCTGATGAGGGCAAATCTTAGACCTAACCCAAACCTAACATGCGTTATCCTCTAAAATATTTATCAAGACCAGGTTTAATTGAATGTTTCAGTGTGGTACCACATTACTACGTGAACCAAACCAGAAAAAACCCAGGATCCGTTCAACAAGTATGTTAAAACTGCGACAGTATGATGCTGATGAGGGCAGATCCCAGGCCTAACCTAGACCTAACATGGGTTGTCCTCTAGAATATTGATGGAAACCAGGTTTAATTGACTGTTTCAGTGTTGTACTTCATTACTACGTGATGCAATCCAGAAAAAGCCCAGGATCTAGCCATCAAGTATGAGAAATATGCGAAAGAATGAACCTGATGAGAGCAAATCCCAGACCTAACCTAGACCTAACATGAATTATTCTCTAAAATATTGATCGAAACCTTGTTTAATTGACTGTTTCAGTGTTGTACTACATTACTACGTGATGCAATCCAGAAAAAGCCCAGGATCTAGCCATCAAGTATGAGAAATATGCGAAAGAATGAGCCTGATGGGAGCAAATCCCTGACCTAACCTAGACCTAACATGAATTATTCTCTAAAATATTGATCAAAACCAGGTTTAATTGACTGTTTCAGTGTAGTACCACATTGCTACGTGATCCAATCCAGAAATAGCCCAGGATCTAGCCATGAAGTATGAGAAATATGCGAAAGTATGAGCCTGATGAGGGCAAATCCTAGACCTAACCCAGACCTAACATGCGTTATTCTCTAAAATATTTATCAAGACCAGTTTTAATTGAATGTTTCAGTGTGGTACTACATAACTAAGTGATTAAAACCAGAAAAAACCCAGGATCCGTTCAACAAGTATGTGAAGAATGCGAAAGTATGAGTCTGATCAGTGAAAATCTCAGGCCTTACCTAGACCTAACTTGCGTTGTCCTCTAAAATATTGATGGAAACCAGGTTTCATTGACTGTTTCATTGTGGTACTACATTACTACGTGATGCAATCCAGAAAATGCCCAGGATCTAGCCATCAAGTATGAGAAATATCCGAAAGAATGAGCCTGATGAGAGCAAATCCCGGACCTAACCTAGACCTAACATGCGTTATCCTCTAAAATATTGAGCGAAACCAGGTTTAATGGACTGTTTCAGTGTGGTACCACACTACTTCGTGATCCAAACCAGAAAAAACCCAGGATCTGTTCAACAAGTATGTGAAAAACGCTAAACTGTGAGCCTGATGAGGGCAAATCTTAGACCTAACCCAGACCTAAGATGCGTTATCCTCTAAAATATTTATCCAGACCAGGTTTAATGGACTGTTTCAGTGTGGTACCACACTACTTCGTGATCCAAACCAGAGAAAGCCCAGGATCTGTTCAAGAAGTATGTGAAAAACGCTAAACTGTGAGCCTGATGAGGGCAAATCTTAGACCTAACCCAGACCTAAGATGCGTTATCCTCTAAAATATTTATCCAGACCAGGTTTCATTGAATGTTTCAGTGTGGTACCACTTTACTACCTGATACAATCCAGAAACAGCCCAGGATCTAGCCATCAAGTATGAGAAATATGCGAAAGAATGAGCCTGATGGGAGCAAATCCCTGACCTAACCTAGACCTAACATGAATTATTCTCTAAAATATTGATCAAAACCAGGTTTAATTGACTGTTTCAGTGTAGTACCACATTACTACGTGATCCAATACAGAAATAGCCCAGGATCTAGCCATGGAGTATGAGAAATATGCGAAAGTATGAGCCTGATGAGGGCAAATCCTAGACCCAACCCAAACCTAACATGCGTTATCCTCTAAAATATTTATCAAGACCAGGTTTAATTGAATGTTTCAGTGTGGTACCACATTACTACGTGAACCAAACCAGAAAAAACCCAGGATCCGTTCAACAAGTATGCTAAAACTGCGACAGTATGACCCTGATGAGGGCAAATCCCAGGCCTAACCTAGACCTAACATGCGTTGTCCTCTAAAATAGTGATGGAAACCAGGTTTCATTGACTGTTTCAGTGTGGTACCACTTCACTACGTGATGCAATCCAGAAAAAGCCCAGGATCTAGCCATCAAGTATGAGAAATATGCGAAAGAATGAGCCTGATGAGAGCAAATCCCAGACCTAACCTAGACCTAACATGAATTATTCTCTAAAATATTGATCGAAACCAGGTTCAGTTGACTGTTTCAGTGTTGTACTTCATTACTACGTGATGCAATCCAGACAAAACCCAGGATCCGTTCAACAAGTATGTGAAGAATGCGAAAGTATGAGTCTGATGGGTGAAAATCCCAGGCCTAACCTAGACCTAACATGCGTTATCCTCTAAAATATGGATCGAAACCTGGTTTAATCGACTGTTTCAGTGTGGTACCACATTACTATGTGATCCAAACCAGAAAATAACCCAGGATCTGTTCAAGGAGTATGTGAAGTGTGCGAAAGTATGAGTCTGATGAGGTCAAATCCCAAACCTATCCCAGACCTAACTTGCGGTATCCTCTAAAATATTGATCGAAACCAGGTTTAATTGACTGTTTCAGTGTTGTTCTTCATTACTACGTGATCCAAACCCGAAAAAACCCAGGATCTGTCAACATGTATGAGAAATATGCGAAAGAATGAGCCTGATGAGAGCAAATCCCAGACCTATCCTAGACCTAACATGAATTATTCTCTAAAATATTGATCAAAACCAGGTTCAATTGACTGTTTCAGTGTGGTACCACATTACTACGTGAACCAAACCAGAAAAAACCCAGGATCCGTTCAACAAGTATGTGAAGAATGCGAAAGTATGAGTCTGATGGGTGAAAATCCCAGGCCTAACCTAGACCTAACATGCGTTATCCTCTAAAATATGGATCGAAACCTGGTTTAATCGACTGTTTCAGTGTTGTACTTCATTACTACGTGATGCAATCCAGAAAAAGCCCAGGATCTAGCCATCAAGTATGAGAAATATGCGAAAGAATGAGCCTGATGAGAGCAAATCCCTGACCAAACCTAGACCTAACATGAATTATTCTCTAAAATATTGATCAAAACCAGGTTTAATTGACTGTTTCACTGTGGTACCACATTACTACGTGATCCAATCCAGAAATAGCCCAGGATCTAGCCATGAAGTATGAGAAATATGCGAAAGTATGAGCCTGATGAGGGCAAATCCCAGACCTATCCCAGACCTAACTTGCGTTGTCCTCTAAGATATTGATCGAAACCAGGTTTAATTGACTGTTTCAGTGTGGTACCACATTACTATGTGATCCAAACCAGAAAATAACCCAGGATCTGTTTAAGGAGTTTGTGAAGTGTGCGAAAGTATGAGTCTGATGAGGTCAAATCCCAAACCTATCCCAGACCTAACTTGCGGTATCCTCTAAAATATTGATCGAAACCAGGTTTAATTGACTGTTTCAGTGTTGTACTTCATTACTGCGTGATCCAAACCCGAAAAAACCCAGGATCTGTCAACATGTATGAGAAATATGCGAAAGAATGAGCCTGATGAGGTCAAATCCCAGGCCTTACCTAGACCTAACATGCGTTATCCTCAAAAATATTGATCGAAACCTGGTTTAATCGACTGTTTCAGTGTGGTACCACATTACTACGTGATCTAAACCAGAAAAAACCCAGGATCCGTTCAACAAGTATGTGAAGAATGCGAAAGTACGACTCTGATGAGGGCAAATCCCAGGCCTAACCTAGACCTAACATGCGTTGTCCTCTAAAATATTGTTGGGAACCAGGTTTCATTGACTGTTTCAGTGTGGTACTACATTACTACGTGATGCAATCCAGAAAAAGCCCAGGATCTAGCCATCAAGTATGAGAAATATGCGAAAGAATGAGCCTGATGAGAGCAAATCCCAGACCTAACCTAGACCTAACATGCGTTATCCTCTAAAATATTGATCGAAACCAGGTTTAATGGACTGTTTCAGTGTGTTACCACACTACTTCGTGATCCAAACCAGAAAAAACCCAGGATCTGTTCAACAAGTATGTGAAAAACGCTAAACTGTGAGCCTGATGAGGGCAAATCTTAGACCTAACCCAGACATAAGATGCGTTATCCTCTAAAATATTTATCCAGACCAGGTTTCATTGAATGTTTCAGTGTGGTACCACTTTACTACGTGATCCAATCCAGAAATAGCCCAGGATCTAGCCATGAAGTATGAGAAATATGCGAAAGTAAGAGTCTGATGAGGGTAAATCCTAGACCTATCCCAGACCTAACTTGCGTTTTCCTCTAAAATATTGATCGAAACCAGGTTTAATTGACTGTTTCAGCGTGGTACCACATTACTACGTGATCCAATCCAGAAACAGCCCAGGATCTAGCCATGAAGTATGAGAAATATGCGAAAGTATGAGCCTGATGAGGGCAAATCCTAGACCTAACCCAGACCTAACATGTGTTATCCTCTAAAATATTTATCAAGATCAGGTTTAATTGATTGTTTCAGTGTGGTCCGACATTACTACGTGATCCAAACCAGAAAAAACCCAGGATCTGTTCAACATGTATGAGAAATATGCGAAAGAATGAGCCTGATGAGAGCAAATCCCAGACCTAACATGAATTATTCTCTAAAATATTGATCGAAACCAGGTTTACTTGACTGTTTCAGGATGGTCCCACATTACTACGTGATCCAAACCAGTAAAAACCCAGGATCTGTTCAACAAGTATGTGAAAAACGCGAAAGTATGAGTCTGATGAGGTCAAGTCCCAGACCTATCCCAGACTTAACTTGCGTTATCCTCTAAAATATTGATCGAAACCAGGTTTAATCGACTGTTTCAGCGTGGTGCCACATTACTACGTGATACAATCCAGAAACAGCCCAGGATCTAGCCATGAAGTATGAGAAATATGCGAAAGTATGAGCCTGATGAGGGCAAATCTTAGACCTAACCCAAACCTAACATGCGTTATCCTCTAAAATATTTATCAAGACCAGGTTTAATTGAATGTTTCAGTGTGGTACCACATTACTACGTGAACCAAACCAGAAAAAACCCGGGATCCGTTCAACAAGTATGTTAAAACTGCGACAGTATGATGCTGATGAGGGCAGATCCCAGGCCTAACCTAGACCTAACATGGGTTGTCCTCTAGAATATTGATGGAAACCAGGTTTAATTGACTGTTTCAGTGTTGTACTTCATTACTACGTGATGCAATCCAGAAAAAGCCCAGGATCTAGCCATCAAGTATGAGAAATATGCGAAAGAATGAACCTGATGAGAGCAAATCCCAGACCTAACCTAGACCTAACATGAATTATTCTCTAAAATATTGATCGAAACCTTGTTTAATTGACTGTTTCAGTGTTGTACTACATTACTACGTGATGCAATCCAGAAAAAGCCCAGGATCTAGCCATCAAGTATGAGAAATATGCGAAAGAATGAGCCTGATGGGAGCAAATCCCTGACCTAACCTAGACCTAACATGAATTATTCTCTAAAATATTGATCAAAACCAGGTTTAATTGACTGTTTCAGTGTAGTACCACATTGCTACGTGATCCAATCCAGAAATAGCCCAGGATCTAGCCATGAAGTATGAGAAATATGCGAAAGTATGAGCCTGATGAGGGCAAATCCTAGACCTAACCCAGACCTAACATGCGTTATTCTCTAAAATATTTATCAAGACCAGTTTTAATTGAATGTTTCAGTGTGGTACTACATAACTAAGTGATTAAAACTAGAAAAAACCCAGGATCCGTTCAACAAGTATGTGAAGAATGCGAAAGTATGAGCCTGATCAGTGAAAATCTCAGGCCTTACCTAGACCTAACTTGCGTTGTCCTCTAAAATATTGATGGAAACCAGGTTTCATTGACTGTTTCATTGTGGTACTACATTACTACGTGATGCAATCCAGAAAATGCCCAGGATCTAGCCATCAAGTATGAGAAATATCCGAAAGAATGAGCCTGATGAGAGCAAATCCCGGACCTAACCTAGACCTAACATGCGTTATCCTCTAAAATATTGAGCGAAACCAGGTTTAATGGACTGTTTCAGTGTGGTACCACACTACTTCGTGATCCAAACCAGAAAAAACCCAGGATCTGTTCAACAAGTATGTGAAAAACGCTAAACTGTGAGCCTGATGAGGGCAAATCTTAGACCTAACCCAGACCTAAGATGCGTTATCCTCTAAAATATTTATCCAGACCAGGTTTAATGGACTGTTTCAGTGTGGTACCACACTACTTCGTGATCCAAACCAGAGAAAGCCCAGGATCTGTTCAAGAAGTATGTGAAAAACGCTAAACTGTGAGCCTGATGAGGGCAAATCTTAGACCTAACCCAGACCTAAGATGCGTTATCCTCTAAAATATTTATCCAGACCAGGTTTCATTGAATGTTTCAGTGTGGTACCACTTTACTACCTGATACAATCCAGAAACAGCCCAGGATCTAGCCATCAAGTATGAGAAATATGCGAAAGAATGAGCCTGATGGGAGCAAATCCCTGACCTAACCTAGACCTAACATGAATTATTCTCTAAAATATTGATCAAAACCAGGTTTAATTGACTGTTTCAGTGTAGTACCACATTACTACGTGATCCAATACAGAAATAGCCCAGGATCTAGCCATGGAGTATGAGAAATATGCGAAAGTATGAGCCTGATGAGGGCAAATCCTAGACCCAACCCAAACCTAACATGCGTTATCCTCTAAAATATTTATCAAGACCAGGTTTAATTGAATGTTTCAGTGTGGTACCACATTACTACGTGAACCAAACCAGAAAAAACCCAGGATCCGTTCAACAAGTATGCTAAAACTGCGACAGTATGACCCTGATGAGGGCAAATCCCAGGCCTAACCTAGACCTAACATGCGTTGTCCTCTAAAATAGTGATGGAAACCAGGTTTCATTGACTGTTTCAGTGTGGTACCACTTCACTACGTGATGCAATCCAGAAAAAGCCCAGGATCTAGCCATCAAGTATGAGAAATATGCGAAAGAATGAGCCTGATGAGAGCAAATCCCAGACCTAACCTAGACCTAACATGAATTATTCTCTAAAATATTGATCGAAACCAGGTTTAGTTGACTGTTTCAGTGTTGTACTTCATTACTACGTGATGCAATCCAGACAAAACCCAGGATCCGTTCAACAAGTATGTGAAGAATGCGAAAGTATGAGTCTGATGGGTGAAAATCCCAGGCCTAACCTAGACCTAACATGCGTTATCCTCTAAAATATGGATCGAAACCTGGTTTAATCGACTGTTTCAGTGTGGTACCACATTACTATGTGATCCAAACCAGAAAATAACCCAGGATCTGTTCAAGGAGTATGTGAAGTGTGCGAAAGTATGAGTCTGATGAGGTCAAATCCCAAACCTATCCCAGACCTAACTTGCGGTATCCTCTAAAATATTGATCGAAACCAGGTTTAATTGACTGTTTCAGTGTTGTACTTCATTACTACGTGATCCAAACCCGAAAAAACCCAGGATCTGTCAACATGTATGAGAAATATGCGAAAGAATGAGCCTGATGAGAGCAAATCCCAGACCTATCCTAGACCTAACATGAATTATTCTCTAAAATATTGATCAAAACCAGGTTCAATTGACTGTTTCAGTGTGGTACCACATTACTACGTGAACCAAACCAGAAAAAACCCAGGATCCGTTCAACAAGTATGTTAAAACTGCGACAGTATGATGCTGATGAGGGCAAATCCCAGGCCTAACCTAGACCTAACATGCGTTATCCTCTAAAATATAGATCGAAACCTGGTTTAATCGACTGTTTCAGTGTGGTACCACATTACTATGTGATCCAAACCAGAAAGTAACCCAGGATCTGTTCAAGGAGTATGTGAAGTGTGCGAAAGTATGAGTCTGATGAGGTCAAATCCCAAACCTATCCCAGACCTAACTTGCGGTATCCTCTAAAATATTGATCGAAACCAGGTTTAATTGATTGTTTCAGTGTGGTCCCACATTACTACGTGATGCAAACCAGAAAAAACCCAGGATCTGTTCAACATGTATGAGAAATATGCGAAAGAAAGAGCCTGATGAGAGCAAATCCCAATCCTAACTTAGACCTAACATGAATTATTCTCTAAAATATTGATCGAAAACAGGTTTACTTGACTGTTTCAGTGTGGTCCCACATTACTACGTGATCCAAACCAGACAAAACCCAGGATCCGTTCAACAAGTATGTGAAGAATGCGAAAGTATGAGTCTGATGGGTGAAAATCCCAGGCCTAACCTAGACCTAACATGCGTTATCCTCTAAAATATGGATCGAAACCTGGTTTAATCGACTGTTTCAGTGTTGTACTTCATTACTACGTGATGCAATCCAGAAAAAGCCCAGGATCTAGCCATCAAGTATGAGAAATATGCGAAAGAATGAGCCTGATGAGAGCAAATCCCTGACCAAACCTAGACCTAACATGAATTATTCTCTAAAATATTGATCAAAACCAGGTTTAATTGACTGTTTCACTGTGGTACCACATTACTACGTGATCCAATCCAGAAATAGCCCAGGATCTAGCCATGAAGTATGAGAAATATGCGAAAGTATGAGCCTGATGAGGGCAAATCCCAGACCTATCCCAGACCTAACTTGCGTTGTCCTCTAAGATATTGATCGAAACCAGGTTTAATTGACTGTTTCAGTGTGGTACCACATTACTATGTGATCCAAACCAGAAAATAACCCAGGATCTGTTTAAGGAGTTTGTGAAGTGTGCGAAAGTATGAGTCTGATGAGGTCAAATCCCAAACCTATCCCAGACCTAACTTGCGGTATCCTCTAAAATATTGATCGAAACCAGGTTTAATTGACTGTTTCAGTGTTGTACTTCATTACTGCGTGATCCAAACCCGAAAAAACCCAGGATCTGTCAACATGTATGAGAAATATGCGAAAGAATGAGCCTGATGAGGTCAAATCCCAGGCCTTACCTAGACCTAACATGCGTTATCCTCAAAAATATTGATCGAAACCTGGTTTAATCGACTGTTTCAGTGTGGTACCACATTACTACGTGATCTAAACCAGAAAAAACCCAGGATCCGTTCAACAAGTATGTGAAGAATGCGAAAGTATGACTCTGATGAGGGCAAATCCTAGGCCTAACCTAGACCTAACATGCGTTGTCCTCTAAAATATTGTTGGAAACCAGGTTTCATTGACTGTTTCAGTGTGGTACTACATTACTACGTGATGCAATCCAGAAAAAGCCCAGGATCTAGCCATCAAGTATGAGAAATATGCGAAAGAATGAGCCTGATGAGAGCAAATCCCAGACCTAACCTAGACCTAACATGCGTTATCCTCTAAAATATTGAGCGAAACCAGGCTTAATGGACTGTTTCAGTGTGGTACCACACTACTTCGTGATCCAAACCAGAGAAAGCCCAGGATCTGTTCAAGAAGTATGTGAAAAACGCTAAACTGTGAGCCTGATGAGGGCAAATCTTAGACCTAACCCAGACCTAAGATGCGTTATCCTCTAAAATATCTATCCAGACCAGGTTTCATTGAATGTTTCAGTGTGGTACCACTTTACTACCTGATACAATCCAGAAACAGCCCAGGATCTAGCCATGAAGTATGAGAAATATGCGAAAGTATAAGCCTGATGAGGGCCAAGCCTCAGACCTAACCCAAACCTAACATGCGTTATCCTCTAAAATATTTATCAAGAAAAGGTTTAATTGAATGTTTCAGTGTGGTACCACATTACTTCGTGAACCAAAGCAGAAAAAACCCAGGATCCGTTCAACAAGTATGTTAAAACTGCGACAGTATGACTCTGATGAGGGCAAATCCCAGGCCTAACCTAGACCTAACATGCGTTGTCCTCTAGAATATTGATGGAAACCAGGTTTAATTGACTGTTTCAGTGTTGTACTTCATTACTACGTAATGCAGTCCAGAAAAAGGCCAGAATCTAGCCATCAAGTATGAGAAATATGCGAAAGAATGAGCCTGATGAGAGCAAATCCCAGACCTAACCTAGACCTAACATGAATTATTCTCTAAAATATTGATCGAAACCAGGTTTAAGTGAATGTTTCAGTGTTGTACTTCATTACTACGTGATGCAATCCAGAAAAAGCCCAGGATCTAGCCATCAAGTATGAGAAATATGCGAAAGAATGAGCCTGATGAGAGCAAATCCCTGACCTAATCTAGGCCTAACATGAATTATTCTCTAAAATATTGATCAAAACCAGGTTTAATTGACTGTTTCAGTGTGGTACCACATTACTACGTGATCCAATCCAGAAATAGCCCAGGATCTAGCCATGAAGTATGAGAAATATGCGAAAGTAAGAGCCTGATGAGAGCAAATCCTAGACCTAACCCAGAGCTAACATGCGTTGTCCTCTAAAATATTTATCAAGATCAGGTTTAATTGATTGTTTCAGTGTGGTCCCACATTACTACGTGATCCAAACCAGAAAAAACCCAGTATCTGTTCAACATGTATGAGAAATATGCGAAAGAATGAGCCTGATGAGAGCAAATCCCAGACCTAACCTCGACCTAACATGAATTATTCTCTAAAATATTGATCGAATCCAGGTTTACATGACTGCTTCAGTGTGGTCCCACAATACTATGTGATCCAAACCAGAAAAAACCCAGGATCCGTTCAACAAGTATGTGAAGAATGCGAAAGTGTAAGTCTGATGAGGGAAAATCCCAGGCCTAACCTAGACCTAACATGAGTTATCCTCTAAAATATTGATCGAAACCAGGTTTAGTCGACTGTTTCAGTGTGGTCCCACATTACTACGTGATCCAAACCAGAAAAAACCCTGTATCTGTTCAAGATGTATGAGAAATATGCGAAAGAATGAGCCTGATGAGAGCAAATCCCAGACCTAACCTAGACCTAACATGAATTATTCTCTAAAATATTGATCGAAACCAGGTTTACTTGACTGCTTCAGTGTGGTCCCACAATACTACGTGATCCAAAACAGAAAAAACCCAGGATCCGTTCAACAAGTATGTGAAGAATGCGAAAGTATGAGTCTGATGAGGTCAAATCCCAGACCTATCCCAGACTTAACTTGCGTTATCCTCTAAAATATTGATCGAAACCAGGTTTAATCGACTGTTTCAGCGTGGTACCACATTACTACGTGGTACAGTCCAGAAACAGCCCAGGATCTAGCCATGAAGTGTGAGAAATATGCGAAAGTATGAGCCTGATGAAGGCAAATCCTAGACCTAACCCAAACCTAACATGCGTTATCCTCTAAAATATTTATCAAGACCAGGTTTAATTGAATGTTTCAGTGTGGCACCACATTACTACGTGAACCAAACCAGAAAAAACCCAGTATCCGTTCAACACGTATGTTAAAACTGCGACAGTATGAGCCTGATGAGGGCAAATCCCAGGCCTAACCTAGACCTAACATGCGTTGTCCTCTAAAATATTGATCGAAACCAGGTTTAATTGAATGTTTCAGTGTTGTACTTCATTACTACGTGATGCAATTCAGAAAAAGCCCAGGATCTAGCCATCAAGTGTGAGAAATATGCGAAAGAATGAGCCTGATGAGAGCAAATCCCTGACCTAATCTAGGCCTAACATGAATTATTCTCTAAAATATTGATCAAAACCAGGTTTAATTGACTGTTTCAGTGTGGTACCACATTACTACGTGATCCAATCCAGAAATAGCCCAGGATCTAGCCTTGAAGTATGAGAAATATGCGAAAGTATGAGCCTGATGAGGGCAAATCCTAGACCTAACCCAGACCTAACGTGCGTTATTCTGTAAAGTTGATATCAAGACCAGGTTTAATTGAATGTATCATTGTGGTACCTTATTACTACGTGATCAAAACCAGAAAAAACCCAGGATCCGTTCAACAAGTATGTGATGAATGCGAAAGTATGAGTCTGATCAGTGAAAATCTCAGGCCTTACCTAGACCTAACTTGCGTTGGCCTCTAAAATATTGATGGAAACCAGGTTTCATTGACTGTTTCAGTGTGGCACTACATTACTACGTGATGCAATCCAGAAAAAGCCCAGGATCTAGCCATCATGTATGAGAAATATGCGAAAGAATGAGCCTGATGAGAGCAAATCCCAGAGCTAACCTAGACCTAACATGCGTTATCCTCTAAAATATTGAGCGAGACCAGGTTTAATGGACTGTTTCAGTGTCGTACCACACTACTTCGTGATCCAAACCAGAAAAAACCCAGGATCTGTTCAACTAGTATGTGAAAAACGCTAAACTGTGAGCCTGATGAGGGCAAATCTTAGACCTAACCCAGACCTAAGATGCGTTACCCTCTAAAATATTTATCCAGACCAGGTTTAATGGACTGTTTCAGTGTGATACCACACTACTTCGTGATCCAAACCAGAAAAAACCCAGGATCTGTTCAACCAGTATGTGAAAAACGCTAAGCTGTGAGCCTGATGAGGGCAAATCTTAGACCTAACCCAGACCTAAGATGCGTGATCCTCTAAAATATTTATCCAGACCAGGTTTCATTGAATGTTTCAGTGTGGTCCCACATTACTACGTGATCCAAACCAGAAAAAACCCAGGATCCGTTCAACAAGTATGTGAAGAATGCGAAAGTATGAGTCGGAGGAGTGAAAATCCCAGGCCTAACCTAGACCTAACATGCGTTATCCCCTAAAATATTGATCGAAACCAGGTTTCATTGAATGTTTCAGTGTGGTACCACTTTACTACGTGATGCAATCCAGAAAAAGCCCAGGATCTAGCCATGAAGTATGAGAAATATGCGAAAGTATGAGCCTGATGAGGGCAAATCCTAGACCTAACCCAGACCTAACATGCGTTAGCCTCTAAAATATTTATCAAGACCTGGTTTAGTTGAAAGTTTCAGTGTGGTACCACATTACTACGTGATCCAAACCAGATAAAACCCAGGATCTAGCCATCAAGTGTGAGAAATATGCGAAAGAATGAGCCTGATGAGAGCAAATCCCAGACCTAACCTAGACCTTACATGCGTTATCCTCTATAATATTGAGCGAAACCAGGTTTAATGGACTGTTTCAGTGTGGTACCACACTACTTCGTGATCCAAACCAGAAAAAACCCAGGATCTGTTCAACAAGTATGTGAAAAACGCTAAACTGTGAGCCTGATGAGGGCAAATCTTAGACCTAACCCAGACCTAAGATGCGTTATCCTCTAAAATATTTATCCAGACCAGGTTTCATTGAATGCTTAAGTGTGGTCCCACATTACTACGTGATCCAAACCAGAAAAAACCCAGGATCCGTTCAACAAGTATGTGAAGAATGCGAAAGTATGAGTCTGATGAGGTCAAATCCCAGACCTATCCCAGACTTAACTTGCGTTATCCTCTAAAATATTGATCGAAACCAGGTTTAATCGACCGTTTCAGCGTGGTACCACATTACTACGTGATACTGTCCAGAAACAGCCCAGGATCTAGCCATGAAGTATGAGAAATATGCGAAAGTATGAGCCTGATGAGGGCAAATCCTAGACCTAACCCAAACCTAACATGCGTTGTCCTCTAAAATATTGATGGAAACCAGGTTTAATTGACTGTTTCAGTGTTGTACTTCATTACTACGTGATGCAATGCAGAAAAAGCCCAGGATCTAGCCATCAAGTATGAGAAATATGCGAAAGAATGAGCCTGATGAGAGCAAATCCCTGACCTAATCTAGACCTAACATGAATTATTCTCTAAAATATTGATCAAAACCAGGTTTAATTGACTGTTTCAGTGTGGTACCACATTACTACGTGATCCAATCCAGAAATAGCCCAGGATCTAGCCATGAAGTATGAGAAATATGCGAAAGTATGTGCCTGATGAGGGCAAATCCTAGACCTAACCCAGACCTAACATGCGTTATTCTGTAAAATTGATATCAAGACCAGGTTTAATTGAATGTTTCATTGTGGTACCTCATTACTACGTGGTCAAAACCAGAAAAAACCCAGGATCCGTTCAACAAGTATGTGAAGAATGCGAAAGTATGAGTCTGATCAGTGAAAATCTCAGGCCTTACCTAGACCTAACTTGCGTTGTCCTCTAAAATATTGATGGAACCCAGGTTTCATTGACTGTTTCAGAGTGGTACTACATTACTACGTGATGCAATCCAGAAAAAGCCCAGGATCTAGCCATCAAGTACGAGAAATATGCGAAAGAATGAGCCTGATGAGAGCAAATCCCAGACCTAACCTAGACCTTACATGCGTTATCCTCAAAAATATTGATCGAAACCTGGTTTAATCGACTGTTTCAGCGTGGTACCACATTACTACGTGGTACAGTCCAGAAACAGCCCAGGATCTAGCCATGAAGTGTGAGAAATATGCGAAAGTATGAGCCTGATGAAGGCAAATCCTAGACCTAACCCAAACCTAACATGCGTTATCCTCTAAAATATTTATCAAGACCAGGTTTAATTGAATGTTTCAGTGTGGCACCACATTACTACGTGATCCAAACCAGAAAAAACCCAGGATCCGTTCAACAAGTATGTGAAGAATGCGAAAGTATGAGTCGGAAGGGTGAAAATCCCAGGCCTAGCCTAGACCTAACATGCGTTATCCCCTAAAATATTGATCGAAACCAGGTTTCATTGAATGTTTCAGTGTGGTACCACTTTACTACGTGATGCAATCCAGAAAAAGCCCAGGATCTAGCCATGAAGTATGAGAAATATGCGAAAGAATGAGCCTGATGAGAGCAAATCCCAGACCTAACCTAGACCTTACACGCGTTATCCTCAAAAATATTGATCGAAACCTGGTTTAATCGACTGTTTCAGTGTGGTACCACATTACTATGTGATCCAAACCAGAAAATAACCCGGGATCTGTTCAACGAGTCTGTGAAGTGTGCGAAAGTATGAGTCTGATGAGGTCAAATCCCAGACCAATCCCAGACTTAACTTGCTTTATCCTCTAAAATATTGATCGAAACCAGGTTGAATTGACTGTTTCAGTGTGGTCCACATTACTACGTGATCCAAACCAGAAAAAACCCAGGATCCGTTCAACAAGTATGTGAAGAATGCGAAAGTATGAGTCTGATGAGTGAAAATCCCAGGCCTAACCTAGACCTAACATGCGATATCCTCAAAAATTTTGATCGAAACCTGGTTTAATCGACTGTTTCAGTGTGGTACCACATTACTATGTGATCCAAACCAGAAAATAACCCGGGATCTGTTCAACGAGTATGTGAAGTGTGCGAAAGTATGAGTCTGATGAGGTCAAATCCCAGACCAATCCCAGACTTAACATGCGTTATCCTCTAAAATATTGATCGAAACCAGGTTTAATCGACTGTTTCAGTGTGGTACCACATTACTATGTGATCCAAACCAGAAAATAACCCGGGATCTGTTCAACGAGTATGTGAAGTGTGCGAAAGTATGAGTCTGATGAGGTCAAATCCCAGACCAATCCCAGACTTAACTTGCGTTATCCTCTAAAATATTGATCGAAACCAGGTTGAATTGACTGTTTCAGTGTGGTCCACATTACTACGTGATCCAAACCAGAAAAAACCCAGGATCCGTTCAACAAGTATGTGAAGAATGCGAAAGTATGAGTCTGATGAGTGAAAATCCCAGGCCTAACCTATACCTAACATGCGTTAACCTCTAAAATATTGATCGAAACCAGGTTTCATTGCATGTTTCAGTGTGGTACCACTTTACTACGTGACGCAATCCAGAAAAAGCCCAGGATCTAGCCATGAAGTATGAGAAATATGCGAAAGTATGAGCCTGATGAGGGCAAATCCTAGACCTAACCCAGACCTAACATGCCTTAGCCTCTAAAATATTTATCAAGACCTGGTTTAATTGAAAGTTTCAGTGTGGTACCACATAACTACGTGATGCAATCCAGATAAAGCCCAGGATCTAGCCATCAAGTTTGAGAAATATTCGAAAGAATGTGCCTGATGAGAGCAAATCCCAGACCTAACCTAGACCTAACATGAATTATTCTCTAAAATATTGATCGAAACCAGGATGAATTGACTGTTTCAGTGTGGTCCCACATTACTACGTGATCCAAACCAGAAAAAACCCAGGATCCGTTCAACAAGTATGTGAAGAATGCGCAAGTATGAGTCTGATGAGTGAAAATCCCAGGCCTAACCTAGACCTAACATGCGTTATCCTCAAAAATATTGATCGAAACCTGGTTTAATCGACTGTTTCAGTGTGGTACCACATTACTATGTGATCCAAACCAGAAAATAACCCAGGATCTGTTCAACGAGTATGTGTAGTGTGCGAAAGTATGAGTCTGATCAGGTCAAATCCCAGACCAATCCCAGACTTAACTTGCGTTATCCTCTAAAATATTGATCAAAACCAGGTTTAATCGACTGTTTCAGTGTGGTACCACATTCCTACGTGATCCAAACCAGAAAAAAACCAGGATCTAGCCATCAAGTATGAGAAATATGCGAAAGAATGAGGCTGATGAGAGCAAATCCCAGACCTAACCTAGACCTTACATGCGTTATCCTCTATAATATTGAGCGAAACCAGGTTTAATGGACTGTTTCAGTGTGGTACCACACTACTTCGTGATCCAAACCAGAAAAAACCCAGGATCTGTTCAACAAGTATGTGAAAAACGCTAAACTGTGAGCCTGATGAGGGCAAATCTTAGACCTAACCCAGACATAAGATGCGTTATCCTCTAAAATATTTATCCAGACCAGGTTTCATTGAATGATTCAGTGTGGTACCACTTTACTACGTGATCAAATCCAGAAATAGCCCAGGCTCTAGCCATGAAGTATGAGAAATATGCGAAAGTATGAGCCTGATGAGGGCAAATCCTAGACCTAACCCAGACCTAACATGCGTTAGCCTCTAAAATATTTCTCAAGATCAGGTTTAATTGATTGTTTCAGTGTGGTCCCACATTACTACGTGATCCAAACCAGAAAAAACCCAGGATCTAGCCATCAAGTATGAGAAATATGCGAAAGAATGAGACTGATGTGTGAAAATCCCAGGCCTAACCTAGACCTAACATGCGTTAACCTCTAAAATATTGATCGAAACCAGGTTTCATTGCATGTTTCAGTGTGGTACCACTTTACTACGTGACGCAATCCAGAAAAAGCCCAGGATCTAGCCATGAAGTATGAGAAATATGCGAAAGTATGAGCCTGATGAGGGCAAATCCTAGACCTAACCCAGACCTAACATGCGTTAGCCTCTAAAATATTTATCAAGATCAGGTTTAATTGATTGTTTCAGTGTGGTCCCACATTACTACGTGATCCAAATCAGAAAAAACCCAGGATCTGTTCAACATGTATGAGAAATATGCGAAAGAATGGGCCTGATGAGAGCAAATCCCAGACCTAACCTAGACCTAACATGAATTATTGTCTAAAATATTGATCGAAACCAGGTTTACTTGACTGTTTCAGTGTGGTCCCACATTACTACTTGATCCAAACCAGAAAAAACCCATGATCTGTTCAACAAGTATGTGAAAAACGCGAAAGTATGAGTCTGATGAGGTCAAATCCCAGACCTATCCCAGACTTAACTTGCGTTATCCTCTAAAATATTGATCGAAACCAGATTTAATCGACTGTTTCAGCGTGGTGCCACATTACTACGTGATACAATCCAGAAACAGCCCAGGATCTAGCCATGAAGTATGAGAAATATGCGAAAGTATGAGCCTGATGAGGGCAAATCCTAGACCTAACCCAAACCTAACATGCGTTATCCTCTAAAATATTTATCAAGACCAGGTTTAATTGAATGTTTCAGTGTGGTACCACATTACTACGTGAACCAAACCAGAAAAAACCCAGGATCCGTTCAACAGGTATGTTAAAACTGCGAGAGTATGACCCTGATGAGGGCAAATCCCAGGCCTAACCTAGACCTAACATGCGTTGTCCTCTAGAATATTGATGGAAACCAGGTTTAATTGACTGTTTCAGTGTTGTACTTCATTACTACGTGATGCAATCCAGAAAAAGCCCAGGATCTAGCCATCAAGTATGAGAAATATGGGAAAGAATGAACCTGATGAGAGCAAATCCCAGACCTAACCTGGACCTAACATGAATTATTCTCTAAAATATTGATCGGATCCAGGTTTAATTGACTGTTTCAGTGTTGTACTACATTACTACGTGATGCAATCCAGAAAAAGCCCAGGATCTAGCCATCAAGTATGAGAAATATGCGAAAGTATGAGCCTGATGGGAGCAAATCCCTGACCTAACCTAGACCTAACATGCGTTATTCTCTAAAATATTTAACAAGACCAGGTTTAATAGAATGTTTCAGTGTGGTGCCACATTACTACGTGATCAAAACCAGAAAAAACGCAGGATCCGTTCAACAAGTATGTGAAAAACGCTAAACTGTGAGCCTGATGAGGGCAAATCTTAGACCTAACCCAGACCTAAGATGCGTTATCCTCTAAAATATTTATCCAGACCAGGTTTAATGGACTGTTTCAGCATGGTACCACTTTACTACCTGATACAATCCAGAAACAGCCCAGGATCTAGCCATGAAGTATGAGAAATATGCGAAAGTATGAGCCTGATGAGGGCAAATCCTAGACCTAACCCAAACCTAACATGCGTTATCCTCTAAAATATTCATCAAGAAAAGGTTTAATTGAATGTTTCAGTGTGGTACCACATTAATACGTGAACAAATCCAGAAAAAACCCAGGATCCGTTCAACAAGTATGTGAAGAATGCGAAAGTATGAGTCTGATGAGGTCAAATCCCAGACCTATCCCAGACTTAACTTGCGTTATCCTCTAAAATATTGATCGAAACCAGGTTTAATCGACCGTTTCAGCGTGGTACCACATTACTACGTGATACCGTCCAGAAACAGCCCAGGATCTAGCCATGAAGTATGAGAAATATGCGAAAGTATGAGCCTGATGAGGGCAAATCCTAGACCTAACCCAAACCTAACATGCGTTGTCCTCTAAAATATTGATGGAAACCAGGTTTAATTGACTGTTTCAGTGTTGTACTTCATTACTACGTGATGCAATCCAGAAAAAGCCCAGGATCTAGCCATCAAGTATGAGAAATATGCGAAAGAATGAGCCTGATGAGAGCAAATCCCTGACCTAATCTAGACCTAACATGAATTATTCTCTAAAATATTGATCAAAACCAGGTTTAATTGACTGTTTCAGTGTGGTACCACATTACTACGTGATCCAATCCAGAAATAGCCCAGGATCTAGCCATGAAGTATGAGAAATATGCGAAAGTATGAGCCTGATGAGGGCAAATCCTAGACCTAACCCAGACCTAACATGCGTTATTCTGTAAAATTGATATCAAGACCAGGTTTAATTGAATGTTTCATTGTGGTACCTCATTACTACGTGGTCAAAACCAGAAAAAACCCAGGATCCGTTCAACAAGTATGTGAAGAATGCGAAAGTATGAGTCTGATCAGTGAAAATCTCAGGCCTTACCTAGACCTAACTTGCGTTGTCCTCTAAAATATTGATGGAACCCAGGTTTCATTGACTGTTTCAGGGTGGTACTACATTACTACGTGATGCAATCCAGAAAAAGCCCAGGATCTAGCCATCAAGTATGAGAAATATGCGAAAGAATGAGCCGGATGAGAGCAAATCCCAGACCTAACCTAGACCTTACATGCGTTATCCTCAAAAATATTGATCGAAACCTGGTTTAATCGACTGTTTCAGCGTGGTACCACATTACTACGTGGTACAGTCCAGAAACAGCCCAGGATCTAGCCATGAAGTGTGAGAAATATGCGAAAGTATGAGCCTGATGAAGGCAAATCCTAGACCTAACCCAAACCTAACATGCGTTATCCTCTAAAATATTTATCAAGACCAGGTTTAATTGAATGTTTCAGTGTGGCACCACATTACTACGTGATCCAAACCAGAAAAAACCCAGGATCCGTTCAACAAGTATGTGAAGAATGCGAAAGTATGAGTCGGAAGGGTGAAAATCCCAGGCCTAGCCTAGACCTAACATGCGTTATCCCCTAAAATATTGATCGAAACCAGGTTTCATTGAATGTTTCAGTGTGGTACCACTTTACTACGTGATGCAATCCAGAAAAAGCCCAGGATCTAGCCATGAAGTATGAGAAATATGCGAAAGAATGAGCCTGATGAGAGCAAATCCCAGACCTAACCTAGACCTTACATGCGTTATCCTCAAAAATATTGATCGAAACCTGGTTTAATCGACTGTTTCAGTGTGGTACCACATTACTATGTGATCCAAACCAGAAAATAACCCGGGATCTGTTCAACGAGTATGTGAAGTGTGCGAAAGTATGAGTCTGATGAGGTCAAATCCCAGACCAATCCCAGACTTAACTTGCTTTATCCTCTAAAATATTGATCGAAACCAGGTTGAATTGACTGTTTCAGTGTGGTCCACATTACTACGTGATCCAAACCAGAAAAAATGCAGGATCCGTTCAACAAGTATGTGAAGAATGCGAAAGTATGAGTCTGATGAGTGAAAATCCCAGGCCTAACCTAGACCTAACATGCGATATCCTCAAAAATTTTGATCGAAACCTGGTTTAATCGACTGTTTCAGTGTGGTACCACATTACTATGTGATCCAAACCAGAAAATAACCCGGGATCTGTTCAACGAGTATGTGAAGTGTGCGAAAGTATGAGTCTGATGAGGTCAAATCCCAGACCAATCCCAGACTTAACATGCGTTATCCTCTAAAATATTGATCGAAACCAGGTTTAATCGACTGTTTCAGTGTGGTACCACATTACTATGTGATCCAAACCAGAAAATAACCCGGGATCTGTTCAACGAGTATGTGAAGTGTGCGAAAGTATGAGTCTGATGAGGTCAAATCCCAGACCAATCCCAGACTTAACTTGCGTTATCCTCTAAAATATTGATCGAAACCAGGTTGAATTGACTGTTTCAGTGTGGTCCACATTACTACGTGATCCAAACCAGAAAAAACCCAGGATCCGTTCAACAAGTATGTGAAGAATGCGAAAGTATGAGTCTGATGAGTGAAAATCCCAGGCCTAACCTAGACCTAACATGCGTTAACCTCTAAAATATTGATCGAAACCAGGTTTCATTGAATGATTCAGTGTGGTACCACTTTACTACGTGATCCAATCCAGAAATAGCCCAGGCTCTAGCCATGAAGTATGAGAAATATGCGAAAGTATGAGCCTGATGAGGGCAAATCCTAGACCTAACCCAGACCTAACATGCGTTAGCCTCTAAAATATTTATCAAGATCAGGTTTAATTGATTGTTTCAGTGTGGTCCCACATTACTACGTGATCCAAACCAGAAAAAACCCAGGATCTAGCCATCAAGTATGAGAAATATGCGAAAGAATGAGACTGATGTGTGAAAATCCCAGGCCTAACCTAGACCTAACATGCGTTAACCTCTAAAATATTGATCGAAACCAGGTTTCATTGCATGTTTCAGTGTGGTACCACTTTACTACGTGACGCAATCCAGAAAAAGCCCAGGATCTAGCCATGAAGTATGAGAAATATGCGAAAGTATGAGCCTGATGAGGGCAAATCCTAGACCTAACCCAGACCTAACATGCGTTAGCCTCTAAAATATTTATCAAGATCAGGTTTAATTGATTGTTTCAGTGTGGTCCCACATTACTACGTGATCCAAATCAGAAAAAACCCAGGATCTGTTCAACATGTATGAGAAATATGCGAAAGAATGGGCCTGATGAGAGCAAATCCCAGACCTAACCTAGACCTAACATGAATTATTGTCTAAAATATTGATCGAAACCAGGTTTACTTGACTGTTTCAGTGTGGTCCCACATTACTACTTGATCCAAACCAGAAAAAACCCATGATCTGTTCAACAAGTATGTGAAAAACGCGAAAGTATGAGTCTGATGAGGTCAAATCCCAGACCTATCCCAGACTTAACTTGCGTTATCCTCTAAAATATTGATCGAAACCAGATTTAATCGACTGTTTCAGCGTGGTGCCACATTACTACGTGATACAATCCAGAAACAGCCCAGGATCTAGCCATGAAGTATGAGAAATATGCGAAAGTATGAGCCTGATGAGGGCAAATCCTAGACCTAACCCAAACCTAACATGCGTTATCCTCTAAAATATTTATCAAGACCAGGTTTAATTGAATGTTTCAGTGTGGTACCACATTACTACGTGAACCAAACCAGAAAAAACCCAGGATCCGTTCAACAAGTATGTTAAAACTGCGAGAGTATGACCCTGATGAGGGCAAATCCCAGGCCTAACCTAGACCTAACATGCGTTGTCCTCTAGAATATTGATGGAAACCAGGTTTAATTGACTGTTTCAGTGTTGTACTTCATTACTACGTGATGCAATCCAGAAAAAGCCCAGGATCTAGCCATCAAGTATGAGAAATATGGGAAAGAATGAACCTGATGAGAGCAAATCCCAGACCTAACCTGGACCTAACATGAATTATTCTCTAAAATATTGATCGGATCCAGGTTTAATTGACTGTTTCAGTGTTGTACTACATTACTGCGTGATGCAATCCAGAAAAAGCCCAGGATCTAGCCATCAAGTATGAGAAATATGCGAAAGTATGAGCCTGATGGGAGCAAATCCCTGACCTAACCTAGACCTAACATGCGTTATTCCCTAAAATATTTGTCAAGACCAGGTTTAATAGAATGTTTCAGTGTGGTGCCACATTACTACGTGATCAAAACCAGAAAAAACGCAGGATCCGTTCAACAAGTATGTGAAAAACGCTAAACTGTGAGCCTGATGAGGGCAAATCTTAGACCTAACCCAGACCTAAGATGCGTTATCCTCTAAAATATTTATCCAGACCAGGTTTAATGGACTGTTTCAGCATGGTACCACTTTACTACCTGATACAATCCAGAAACAGCCCAGGATCTAGCCATGAAGTATGAGAAATATGCGAAAGTATGAGCCTGATGAGGGCAAATCCTAGACCTAACCCAAACCTAACATGCGTTATCCTCTAAAATATTCATCAAGAAAAGGTTTAATTGAATGTTTCAGTGTGGTACCACATTAATACGTGAACAAATCCAGAAAAAACCCAGGATCCGTTCAACAAGTATGTGAAGAATGCGAAAGTATGAGTCTGATGAGGTCAAATCCCAGACCTATCCCAGACTTAACTTGCGTTATCCTCTAAAATATTGATCGAAACCAGGTTTAATCGACCGTTTCAGCGTGGTACCACATTACTACGTGATACTGTCCAGAAACAGCCCAGGATCTAGCCATGAAGTATGAGAAATATGCGAAAGTATGAGCCTGATGAGGGCAAATCCTAGACCTAACCCAAACCTAACATGCGTTGTCCTCTAAAATATTGATGGAAACCAGGTTTAATTGACTGTTTCAGTGTTGTACTTCATTACTACGTGATGCAATCCAGAAAAAGCCCAGGATCTAGCCATCAAGTATGAGAAATATGCGAAAGAATGAGCCTGATGAGAGCAAATCCCTGACCTAATCTAGACCTAACATGAATTATTCTCTAAAATATTGATCAAAACCAGGTTTAATTGACTGTTTCAGTGTGGTACCACATTACTACGTGATCCAATCCAGAAATAGCCCAGGATCTAGCCATGAAGTATGAGAAATATGCGAAAGTATGAGCCTGATGAGGGCAAATCCTAGACCTAACCCAGACCTAACATGCGTTATTCTGTAAAATTGATATCAAGACCAGGTTTAATTGAATGTTTCATTGTGGTACCTCATTACTACGTGGTCAAAACCAGAAAAAACCCAGGATCCGTTCAACAAGTATGTGAAGAATGCGAAAGTATGAGTCTGATCAGTGAAAATCTCAGGCCTTACCTAGACCTAACTTGCGTTGTCCTCTAAAATATTGATGGAACCCAGGTTTCATTGACTGTTTCAGGGTGGTACTACATTACTACGTGATGCAATCCAGAAAAAGCCCAGGATCTAGCCATCAAGTATGAGAAATATGCGAAAGAATGAGCCTGATGAGAGCAAATCCCAGACCTAACCTAGACCTTACATGCGTTATCCTCAAAAATATTGATCGAAACCTGGTTTAATCGACTGTTTCAGCGTGGTACCACATTACTACGTGGTACAGTCCAGAAACAGCCCAGGATCTAGCCATGAAGTGTGAGAAATATGCGAAAGTATGAGCCTGATGAAGGCAAATCCTAGACCTAACCCAAACCTAACATGCGTTATCCTCTAAAATATTTATCAAGACCAGGTTTAATTGAATGTTTCAGTGTGGCACCACATTACTACGTGATCCAAACCAGAAAAAACCCAGGATCCGTTCAACAAGTATGTGAAGAATGCGAAAGTATGAGTCGGAAGGGTGAAAATCCCAGGCCTAGCCTAGACCTAACATGCTTTATCCCCTAAAATATTGATCGAAACCAGGTTTCATTGAATGTTTCAGTGTGGTACCACTTTACTACGTGATGCAATCCAGAAAAAGCCCAGGATCTAGCCATGAAGTATGAGAAATATGCGAAAGAATGAGCCTGATGAGAGCAAATCCCAGACCTAACCTAGACCTTACATGCGTTATCCTCAAAAATATTGATCGAAACCTGGTTTAATCGACTGTTTCAGTGTGGTACCACATTACTATGTGATCCAAACCAGAAAATAACCCGGGATCTGTTCAACGAGTATGTGAAGTGTGCGAAAGTATGAGTCTGATGAGGTCAAATCCCAGACCAATCCCAGACTTAACTTGCTTTATCCTCTAAAATATTGATCGAAACCAGGTTGAATTGACTGTTTCAGTGTGGTCCACATTACTACGTGATCCAAACCAGAAAAAACCCAGGATCCGTTCAACAAGTATGTGAAGAATGCGAAAGTATGAGTCTGATGAGTGAAAATCCCAGGCCTAACCTAGACCTAACATGCGATATCCTCAAAAATTTTGATCGAAACCTGGTTTAATCGACTGTTTCAGTGTGGTACCACATTACTATGTGATCCAAACCAGAAAATAACCCGGGATCTGTTCAACGAGTATGTGAAGCGTGCGAAAGTATGAGTCTGATGAGGTCAAATCCCAGACCAATCCCAGACTTAACATGCGTTATCCTCTAAAATATTGATCGAAACCAGGTTTAATCGACTGTTTCAGTGTGGTACCACATTACTATGTGATCCAAACCAGAAAATAACCCGGGATCTGTTCAACGAGTATGTGAAGTGTGCGAAAGTATGAGTCTGATGAGGTCAAATCCCAGACCAATCCCAGACTTAACTTGCGTTATCCTCTAAAATATTGATCGAAACCAGGTTGAATTGACTGTTTCAGTGTGGTCCACATTACTACGTGATCCAAACCAGAAAAAACCCAGGATCCGTTCAACAAGTATGTGAAGAATGCGAAAGTATGAGTCTGATGAGTGAAAATCCCAGGCCTAACCTAGACCTAACATGCGTTAACCTCTAAAATATTGATCGAAACCAGGTTTCATTGCATGTTTCAGTGTGGTACCACTTTACTACGTGACGCAATCCAGAAAAAGCCCAGGATCTAGCCATGAAGTATGAGAAATATGCGAAAGTATGAGCCTGATGAGGGCAAATCCTAGACCTAACCCAGACCTAACATGCCTTAGCCTCTAAAATATTTATCAAGACCTGGTTTAATTGAAAGTTTCAGTGTGGTACCACATAACTACGTGATGCAATCCAGATAAAGCCCAGGATCTAGCCATCAAGTTTGAGAAATATTCGAAAGAATGTGCCTGATGAGAGCAAATCCCAGACCTAACCTAGACCTAACATGAATTATTCTCTAAAATATTGATCGAAACCAGGATGAATTGACTGTTTCAGTGTGGTCCCACATTACTACGTGATCCAAACCAGAAAAAGCCCAGGATCCGTTCAACAAGTATGTGAAGAATGCGCAAGTATGAGTCTGATGAGTGAAAATCCCAGGCCTAACCTAGACCTAACATGCGTTATCCTCAAAAATATTGATCGAAACCTGGTTTAATCGACTGTTTCAGTGTGGTACCACATTACTATGTGATCCAAACCAGAAAATAACCCAGGATCTGTTCAACGAGTATGTGTAGTGTGCGAAAGTATGAGTCTGATCAGGTCAAATCCCAGACCAATCCCAGACTTAACTTGCGTTATCCTCTAAAATATTGGTCAAAACCAGGTTTAATCGACTGTTTCAGTGTGGTACCACATTACTACGTGATCCAAACCAGAAAAAAACCAGTATCTAGCCATCAAGTATGAGAAATATGCGAAAGAATGAGGCTGATGAGAGCAAATCCCAGACCTAACCTAGACCTTACATGCGTTATCCTCTATAATATTGAGCGAAACCAGGTTTAATTGATTGTTTCAGTGTGGTCCCACATTACTACGTGATCCAAACCAGAAAAAACCCAGGATCTAGCCATCAAGTATGAGAAATATGCGAAAGAATGAGACTGATGTGTGAAAATCCCAGGCCTAACCTAGACCTAACATGCGTTAACCTCTAAAATATTGATCGAAACCAGGTTTCATTGCATGTTTCAGTGTGGTACCACTTTACTACGTGACGCAATCCAGAAAAAGCCCAGGATCTAGCCATGAAGTATGAGAAATATGCGAAAGTATGAGCCTGATGAGGGCAAATCCTAGACCTAACCCAGACCTAACATGCGTTAGCCTCTAAAATATTTATCAAGATCAGGTTTAATTGATTGTTTCAGTGTGGTCCCACATTACTTCGTGATCCAAATCAGAAAAAACCCAGGATCTGTTCAACATGTATGAGAAATATGCGAAAGAATGGGCCTGATGAGAGCAAATCCCAGACCTAACCTAGACCTAACATGAATTATTGTCTAAAATATTGATCGAAACCAGGTTTACTTGACTGTTTCAGTGTGGTCCCACATTACTACTTGATCCAAACCAGAAAAAACCCATGATCTGTTCAACAAGTATGTGAAAAACGCGAAAGTATGAGTCTGATGAGGTCAAATCCCAGACCTATCCCAGACTTAACTTGCGTTATCCTCTAAAATATTGATCGAAACCAGATTTAATCGACTGTTTCAGCGTGGTGCCACATTACTACGTGATACAATCCAGAAACAGCCCAGGATCTAGCCATGAAGTATGAGAAATATGCGAAAGTATGAGCCTGATGAGGGCAAATCCTAGACCTAACCCAAACCTAACATGCGTTATCCTCTAAAATATTTATCAAGACCAGGTTTAATTGAATGTTTCAGTGTGGTACCACATTACTACGTGAACCAAACCAGAAAAAACCCAGGATCCGTTCAACAAGTATGTTAAAACTGCGAGAGTATGACCCTGATGAGGGCAAATCCCAGGCCTAACCTAGACCTAACATGCGTTCTCCTCTAGAATATTGATGGAAACCAGGTTTAATTGACTGTTTCAGTGTTGTACTTCATTACTACGTGATGCAATCCAGAAAAAGCCCAGGATCTAGCCATCAAGTATGAGAAATATGGGAAAGAATGAACCTGATGAGAGCAAATCCCAGACCTAACCTGGACCTAACATGAATTATTCTCTAAAATATTGATCGGATCCAGGTTTAATTGACTGTTTCAGTGTTGTACTACATTACTACGTGATGCAATCCAGAAAAAGCCCAGGATCTAGCCATCAAGTATGAGAAATATGCGAAAGTATGAGCCTGATGGGAGCAAATCCCTGACCTAACCTACACCTAACATGCGTTATTCTCTAAAATATTTAACAAGACCAGGTTTAATAGATTGTTTCAGTGTGGTGCCACATTACTACGTGATCAAAACCAGAAAAAACGCAGGATCCGTTCAACAAGTATGTGAAAAACGCTAAACTGTGAGCCTGATGAGGGCAAATCTTAGACCTAACCCAGACCTAAGATGCGTTATCCTCTAAAATATTTATCCAGACCAGGTTTAATGGACTGTTTCAGCATGGTACCACTTTACTACCTGATACAATCCAGAAAGAGCCCAGGATCTAGCCATGAAGTATGAGAAATATGCGAAAGTATGAGCCTGATGAGGGCAAATCCTAGACCTAACCCAAACCTAACATGCGTTATCCTCTAAAATATTCATCAAGAAAAGGTTTAATTGAATGTTTCAGTGTGGTACCACATTAATACGTGAACAAATCCAGAAAAAACCCAGGATCCGTTCAACAAGTATGTTAAAACTGCGACAGTATGACCCTGATGAGGGCAAATCCCAGGCCTAACCTAGACCTAACATGCGTTGTCCTCTAGAATATTGATGGAAACCAGGTTTAATTGACTGTTTCAGTGTTGTACTTCATTACTACGTGATGCAATCCAGAAAAAGCCCAGGATCTAGCCATCAAGTATGAGAAATATGCGAAACAATGAGCCTGATGAGAGCAAATCCCAGACCTAACCTAGACCTAACATGAATTATTCTCTAAAATATTGATCGAAACCAGGTTTAATTGACTGTTTCAGTGTTGTACTACATTACTACGTGATGCAATCCAGAAAAAGCCCAGGATCTAGCCATCAAGTATGAGAAATATGCGAAAGAATGAGCCTGATGGGAGCAAATCCCTGACCTAACCTAGACCTAACATGAATTATTCTCTAAAATATTGATCAAAACCAGGTTTAATTGACTGTTTCAGTGTAGTACCACATTACTACGTGATCCAATCCAGAAATAGCCCAGGATCTAGCCATGAAGTATGAGAAATATGCGAAAGTATGAGCCTGATGAGGACAAATCCTGGACCTAACCCAGACCTAACATGCGTTATTCTCTAAAATATTTATCAAGACCAGGTTTAATTGAATGTTTCAGTGTGGTACCACACTACTACCTGATCAAAACCAGAAAAAACCCAGGATCCGTTCAACAAGTATGTGAAGAATGCGAAAGTATGAGTCTGATCAGTGAAAATCTCAGGCCTCACCTAGACCTAACTTGCGTTGTCCTCTAAAATATTGATGGAAACCAGGTTTCATTGACTGTTTCAGTGTGGTACTACATTACTACGTGATGCAATCCAGAAAAAGCCCAGGATCTAGCCATCAAGTATGAGTAATATGCGAAAGTAAGAGCCTGATGAGGGCAAATCCTAGACCTATCCCAGACCTAACTTGCGTTATCCTCTAAAATATTGATCGAAACCAGGTTTAATTGGCTGTTTCAGCGTGGTACCCCATTACTACGTGATACAATCCAGAAACAGCCCAGGATCTAGCCATGAAGTATGAGAAATATGCGAAAGTATGAGCCTGATGAGAGCAAATCCTAGACTTAACCCAGACCTAACATGCGTTATCCTCTAAAATATTTATCAAGATCAGGTTTAATTGATTGTTTCAGTGTGGTCCCACATTACTACGTGATCCAAACCAGAAAAAACCCAGGATCCGTTCAACAAGTATGTGAAGAATGCGAAAGTATGAGTCTGATGAGGTCAAATCCCAGACCTATCCCAGACTTAACTTGCGTTATCCTCTAAAATATTGATCGAAACCAGGTTTAATCGACTGTTTCAGTGTGGTACCACATTACTACGTGATCCAAACCAGAAAAAACCCAGGATCTGTTCAACAAGTATGTGAAAAACGTGAAAGTATGAGCCTGATGAGGGCAAATCCCAGACATATCCCAGACATAACTTGCGTTGTCCTCTAAGATATTTATCAAGTCCAGGTTTAATTGAATGTTTCAGTGTGGTACCACATTACTACGTGATCCAAACCAGAAAAAACACAGGATCCGTTCAACAAGTATGTGAAGAATGCGAAAGTATGAGTCTGATGAGGTCAAATCCCAGACCTATCCCAGACTTAACTTGCGTTATCCTCTAAAATATTGATCGAAACCAGGTTTAATCGACTGTTTCAGTGTGGTACCACATTACTACGTGATCCAAACCAGAAAAAACCCAGGATCTGTTCAACAAGTATGTGAAAAACGTGAAAGTATGAGCCTGATGAGGGCAAATCCCAGACATATCCCAGACATAACTTGCGTTGTCCTCTAAGATATTGATGGAAACAAGGTTTAATTGACTATTTCAGTGTTGTACTTCATTGCTACGTGATGCAATCCAGAAGAAGCCCAGGATCTAGCCATCAAGTATGAGAAATATGCGAAAGAATGAGCCTGATGAGAGCAAATCCCAGACCTAACCTAGACCTTACATGCGTTATCATATAAAATATTGAGCGAGACCAGGTTTAATGGACTGTTTCAGAGTGGTACCACATTACTACGTGATCCAAACCAGAAAAAACCCAGGATCCGTTCAACAAGTATGTGAAGAATGCGAAAGTATGAGTCTGATGAGGTCAAATCCCAGACCATTCCCAGACTTAACTTGCGTTATCCTCTAAAATATTGATCGAAACCAGGTTTAATCGACTGTTTCAGTGTGGTACCACATTACTACGTGATCCAAACCAGAAAAAACCCAGGATCTAGCCATCAAGTATGAGAAATATGCGAAAGAATGAGCCTGATGAGAGCAAATCCCAGACCTAACCTAGACCTAACAAGAATTATTCTCTAAAATATTGATCGAAACCAGGTTTAATTGACTGTTTCAGTGTTGTACTTCATTACTACGTGATGCAATCCAGAAAAAGCCCAGGATCTAGCCATCAAGTATGAGAAATATGCGAAAGAATGAGCCTGACGAGACCAAATCCCTGACCTAACCTAGACCTAACATGAATTATTCTCTAAAATATTGATCAAAACCAGGTTTAATTGACTGTTTCAGTGTGGTACCACATTACTACGTGATCCAATCCAGAAATAGCCCAGGATCTAGCCATGAAGTATGAGAAATATGCGAAAGTATGAGCCTGATGAGGGCAAATCCCAGACCTAACCTAGACCAAACATGAATTATTCTCTAAAATATTGATCGGAACCAGGTTTAATTGACTGTTTCAGTGTTGTACTACATTACTACGTGATGCAATCCAGAAAAAGCCCAGGATCTAGCCATCAAGTATGAGAAATATGCGAAAGAATGAGCCTGATGGGAGCAAATCCCTGACCTAACCTAGACCTAACATGCGTTATTCTCCAAAATATTTATCAAGACCAGGTTTAATTGAATGTTTCAGTGTGGTACCACACTACTACGTGATCGAAACCAGAAAAAACCCAGGATCCGTTCAACAAGTATGTGAAGAATGCGAAAGTATGAGTCTGATCAGTGAAAATCTCAGGCCTCACCTAGACCTGACTTGCGTTGTCCTCTAAAATATTGATGGAAACCAGGTTTCATTGACTGTTTCAGTGTGGTACTACATTACTACGTGATGCAATCCAGAAAAAGCCCAGGATCTAGCCATCAAGTATGAGAAATATGCGAAAGAATGAGCCTGATGAGAGCAAATCCCAGACCTAACCTAGACCTAACATGCGTTATCCTCTAAAATATTGAGCGAAACCAGGTTTAATGGACTGTTTCAGTGAGGTACCACACTACGTCGTGATCCAAACCAGAGAAAGCCCAGGATCTGTTCAAGAAGTATGTGAAAAACGCTAAATTGTGAGCCTGATGAGGGCAAATCTTAGACCTAACCCAGACCTAAGATGCGTTATCCTCTAAAATTTTTATCCAGACCAGGTTCCATTGAATGTTTCAGTGTGTTACCACTTTACTACGTGATCCAATCCAGAAATAGCCCAGGATCTAGCCATGAAGTATGAGAAATATGCGAAAGTAAGAGCCTGATGAGGGCAAATCCTAGACCTATCCCAGACCTAACTTGCGTTATCCTCTAAAATATTGATCGAAACCAGGTTTAATTGGCTGTTTCAGCGTGGTACCCCATTACTACGTGATACAATCCAGAAACAGCCCAGGATCTAGCCATGAAGTATGAGAAATATACGAAAGTATGAGCCTGATGAGAGCAAATCCTAGACTTAACCCAGACCTAACATGCGTTATCCTCTAAAATATTTATCAAGATCAGGTTTAATTGATTGTTTCTGTGTGGTCCCACATTACTACGTGATCCAAACCAGAAAAAACCCAGTATCTGTTCAACATGTATGAGAAATATGCGAAAGAATGAGCCTGATGAGAGCAAATCCCAGACCTAACCTATACCTAACATGAATTATTCTCTAAAATATTGATCAAAACCAGGTTTAATTGACTGTTTCAGTGTAGTACCACATTACTACGTGATCCAATCCAGAAATAGCCCAGGATCTAGCCATGAAGTATGCGAAATATGCGAAAGTATGAGCCTGATGAGGACAAATCCTAGACCTAACCCAGACCTAACTTGCGTTATTCTCTAAAATATTTATCAAGTCCAGGTTTAATTGAATGTTTCAGTGTGGTACCACATTACTACGTGATCCAAACCAGAAAAAACACAGGATCCGTTCAACAAGTATGTGAAGAATGCGAAAGTATGAGCCTAATCAGGGAAAATCCCAGGCCTAACCTAGACCTAACATGCGTTATCCTCTAAAATATTGATCGAAACCAGGTTTAGTCGACTGTTTCGGTGTGGTCCCACATTACTACGTGATCCAAACCAGAAAAAACCCAGGATCCGTTCAACAAGTATGTGAAGAATGCGAAAGTATGAGTCTGATGAGGCAAATCCCAGACCTATCCCAGACTTAACTTGCGTTATCCTCTAAAATATTGATCGAAACCAGGTTTAATCGACTGTTTCAGCGTGGTACCACATTACTACGTGATCTAAACCAGAAAAAACCCAGGATCCGTTCAACAAGTATGTGAAGAATGCGAAAGTATGAGTCTGATGAGGTCAAATCCCAGACCATTCCCAGACTTAACTTGCGTTATCCTCTAAAATATTGATCGAAACCAGGTTTAATCGACTGTTTCAGTGTGGTACCACATTACTACGTGATCCAAACCAGAAAAAACCCAGGATCTAGCCATCAAGTATGAGAAATATGCGAAAGAATGAGCCTGATGAGAGCAAATCCCAGACCTAACCCAGACCTAACATGCGTTATCCTCTAAAATATTTATCAAGACCAGGTTTAATTGAATGTTTCAGTGTGGTACCACATTACTACGTGAACCAAACCAGAAAAAACCCAGGATCCGCTCAACAAGTATGTTAAAACTGCGACAGTATGACCCTGATGAGGGCAAATCCCAGGCCTAACCTAGACCTAACATGCGTTGTCCTCTAAAAGATTGATGGAAACCAGGTTTAATTGACTGTTTCAGTGTTGTACTTCATTACTACGTGATGCAATCCAGAAAAAACCCAGGATCTAGCCATCAAGTATGAGAAATATGCGAAAGAATGAGCCTGATGAGAGCAAATCCCAGACCTAACCTAGACCTAACATGAATTATTCTCTAAAATATTGATCGAAACCAGGTTTAATTGACTGTTTCAGTGTTGTACTTCATTACTACGTGATGCAATCCAGAAAAAGCCCAGGATCTAGCCATCAAGTATGAGAAATATGCGAAAGTATGAGCCTGATGTGGACAAATCCTGGACCTAACCCAGACCTAACTTGCGTTATTCTCTAAAATATTTATCAAGACCAGGTTTAATTGAACGTTTCAGTGTGGTACCACACTACTACGTGATCAAAACCAGAAAAATCCCAGGATCCGTTCAACAAGTATGTGAAGAATGCGAAAGTATGAGTCTGATCAGTGAAAATCTCAGGCCTCACCTAGACCTAACTTGCGTTGTCCTCTAAAATATTGATGGAAACCGGGTTTAATTGGCTGTTTCAGCGTGGTACCACATTACTACGTGATACAATCCAGAAACAGCCCAGGATCTAGCCATGAAGTATGAGAAATATGCGAAAGTAAGAGCCTGATGTGGGCAAATCCTAGACCTATCCCAGACCTAACTTGCGTTATCCTCTAAAATATTGATCGAAACCAGGTTTAATTGGCTGTTTCAGCGTGGTACCCCATTACTACGTGATACAATCCAGAAACAGCCCAGGATCTAGCCATGAAGTATGAGAAATATGCGAAAGAATCAGCCTGATGAGAGCAAATCCCAGACCTATCCCAGACCTAACATGCGTTATCCTCTAAAATATAGATCGAAACCTGGTTTAATCGACTGTTTCAGTGTGGTACCACATTACTATGTGATCCAAACCAGAAAATAACCCAGGATCTGTTCAAGGAGTATGTGAAATGTGCGAAAGTATGAATCTGATGAGGTCAAATCCCAGACCTATCCCAGACCTAGCTTGCGTTATCCTCTAAAATATTGATCGAAACCAGGTTTAATCGACTGTTTCAGTGTGGTACCACATTACTACGTGATCCAAACCAGAAAAAATCCAGGATCCGTTCAACAAGTATGTGAAGAATGCGAAAGTATGAGTCTGATGAGGTCAAATCCCAGGCCTAACCTAGACCTAACATGCGTTATCCTCAAAAATATTGATCGAAACCTGGTTTAATCGACTGTTTCAGTGTGGTACCACATTACTACGTGATCTAAACCAGAAAAAACCCAGGATCCGTTCAACAAGTATGTGAAGAATGCGAAAGTATGAGTCTGATGAGGTCAAATCCCAGACCATTCCCAGACTTAACTTGCGTTATCCTCTAAAATATTGATCGAAACCAGGTATAATCGACTGTTTCAGTGTGGTACCACATTACTACGTGATCCAAACCAGAAAAAACCCAGGACCTAGCCATCAAGTATGAGAAATATGCGAAAGAATGAGCCTGATGAGAGCAAATCCCAGACCTAACCTAGACCTTACATGCGTTATCCTCTAAAATATTGAGCGAGACCAGGTTTAATGGACTGTTTAAGCGTGGTACCACACTACTACGTGATCCAAACCAGAAAAAACCCAGGATCTGTTCAACAAGTGTGTGAAAAACGCGAAAGTATGAGCCTGATGAGGGCAAATCCCAGACATATCCCAGACCTAACTTGCGTTATCCTCTAAAATATTGATCGAAACCAGGTTTAATTGACAGTTTCAGTGTGGTACCACATTACTACGTGATCCAATCCAGAAATAGCCCAGGATCTAGCCATGAAGTATGAGAAATATGCGAAAGTATGAGCCTGACGAGGGCAAATCCCAGGCCTAACCTAGACCTAACATGAATTATTCTCTAAAATATTGATCGAAACCAGGTTTAATTGACTGTTTCAGTGTGGTCCCACATTACTACGTGATCCAAACCAGAAAAAACCCAGGATCCGTTCAACAAGTATGTGAAGAATGCGAAAGTATGAGTCTGATGAGTGAAAATCCCAGACCTAACCTAGACCTAACATGCGTTATCCTGAAAAAAATTGGTCGAAACCTGGTTTAATCGACTGTTTCAGTGTGGTACCACATTACTATGTGATCCAAACCAGAAAATAACCCAGGATCCGTTCAACGAGTATGTGAAGTGTGCGAAAGTATGAGTCTGATGAGGTCAAATCCCAGACCATTCCCTGACTTAACTTGCGTTATCCTCTAAAATATTGATCGAAACCAGGTTTAATCGACTGTTTCAGTGTGGTACCACATTACTACGTGATCCAAACCAGAAAAAAACCAGGATCTAGCCATCAAGTATGTGAAGAATGCGAAGGTATGAGTCTGATGAGTGAAAATCCCAGGCCTAACCTAGACCTAACATGGGTTATCCTCTAAAATATTGATCCAAACCAGGTTTAATGGACTGTTTCAGCGTGGTACCACACTACTACGTGATCCAAACCAGAAAAAACCCAGGATCTGTTCAACAAGTATGTGAAAAACGCGAAAGTATGAGCCTGATGAGGGCAAATCCCAGACATATCCCAGACCTAACTTGCGTTGTCCTCTACGATATTGATGGAAACCAGGGTTAATTGACTGTTTCAGTGTTGTACTTCGTTACTACGTGATGCAATCCAGAAAAAGCCCAGGATCTAGCCATCAAGTATGAGAAATATGCGAAAGAATGAGCCTGATGACAGCAAATCCCAGACCTGACCTAGACCTAACATGAATTATTCTCTAAAATATTGATCGAAACGAGGTTTAATTGACTGTTTCAGTGTGGTCCCACATTACTACGTGATCCAAACCAGAAAAAACCCAGGATCCGTTCAACAAGTATGTGAAGAATGCGAAGGTATGAGTCTGATGAGTGAAAATCCCAGGCCTAACCTAGACCTAACATGCGTTATCCTCAAAAATATTGATCGAAACCTGGTTTAATCGTCTGTTTCAGTGTGGTACCACATTACTATATGATCCAAACCAGAAAATAACCCAGGATCTGTTCAACGAGTATGTGACGTGTGCGAAAGTATGAGTCTGATGAGGTCTAATCCCAGACCAATCCCAGACTTAACTTGCGTTATCCTCTAAAATATTGATCGAAACCAGGTTTAATCGACTGTTTCAGTGTGGTTCCACATTACTACCTGATCCAAACCAGAAAAAACCCAGGATCCGTTCAAGAAGTATGTGAAGAATGCGAAAGTATGAGTCCGATCAGTGAAAATCTCAGGCCTTACCTAGACCTAACATGCGTTGTCCTCTAAAATATTGATCCAAACCAGGTATAATGGACTGTTTCAGTGTGGTACCACACTACTACGTGATGCAATCCAGAAAAAGCCCAGGATGTAGCCATGAAGTATGAGAAATATGCGAAAGTATGAGCCTGATGAGGGCAAATCCTAGACCTAACCCAGACCTAACATGCGTTAGCCTCTAAAATATTTGTCAAGACCAGGTTTAATTGAATGTTTCAGTGTGGTACCACATTACTACGTGATGCAATACTGAAAAAGCCCTGGATCTAGCCATCAAGTTTGAGAAATATGCGAAAGAATGAGCTTGATGAGGGCAAATCCCAGACCTAACTTTGACCTAACATGAATTATTCTCTAAAATATTGATCGAAACCAGATTTAATTGACCGCTTCAGTGTGGTACCACATTACTACGTGATCCAAACCAGAAAAAACCCAGGATCCGTTCAAGAAGTATGTGAAGAATGCGAAAGTATGAGTCCGATCAGTGAAAATCTCAGGCCTTACCTAGACCTAACATGCGTTGTCCTCTAAAATATTGATGGAAACCAGGTTTCATTGTCTGTTTCAGTGTGGTACTACATTACTACGTGATGCAATCCAGAAAAAGCCCAGGATCTAGCCATCAAGTATGAGAAATATGCGAATGAATGAGCCTGATGAGAGCAAATCCCAGACCTAACCTAGACCTAACATGCGTTATCCTCTAAAATATTGATCCAAACCAGGTTTCATTGACTGTTTCAGTGTGGTACCACACTACTTCGTGATCCAAACCAGAAAAAACCCAGGATCTGTTCAACAAGTATGTGAAAAACGCGAAACTGTGAGCCTGATGAGGGCAAATCTTAGACCTAACCCAGACCTAAGATGCGTTACCCTCTAAAATATTTATCCAGACGAGGTTTCATTGAATGTTTCAATGTGGTACCACTTTATTACGTGATCCAATCCAGAAATAGGCCAGGATCTAGCCATGAAGTATGAGAAATATGCGAAAGTAAGAGCCTGATTAGGGCATATCCTAGACCTATCCCAGACCTAACTTGCGTTATCCTCTAAAATATTGATCGAATCCAGGTTAAATTGACTGTTTCAGCGTGGTACCACATTACTACGTGACACAATCCAGAAACAGCCCAGCATCTAGCCATGAAGTATGAGAAATATGCGAAAGAATGAGCCTGATGAGAGCAAATCCCAGACCTAACCTTGACCTGACATGAATTATTCTCTAAAATATTGATCGAAACCTGCTTTAATCGACTGTTTCAGTGTGGTACCACATTACTATGTGATCCAAACCAGAAAATAACCCAGGATCTGTTCAACGAGTACGTGAAGTGTGCGAAAGTATGAGTCTGATGAGGTCAAATCCCAGACCTATCCCAGTCCTAACTTGCGTTATCCTCTAAAATTTTGATCGAAACGAAGTTTAATTGACCGTTTCAGTGTGGTACCACATTACTACGTGATCCAAACCAGAAAAAACCCAGGATCAGTTCAACAAGTATGTGAAGAATGCGAAAGTATGAGCCTGATGAGGGCAAATCCCAGACCTATCCCAGACCTAACTTGCGTTATCCTCTAAAATATTGATCGAAACCAGGTTTAATTGACCGTTTCAGTGTGGTACCACATTACTACGTGTTCCAAACCAGAAAAAACCCAGGATCCGTTCAACAAGTATGTGAAGAATGCGAAAGTATGAGTCTGATGAGTGAAAATCCCAGGCCTATCCCAGACTTAACTTGCGTTATCCTCTAAAATATTGATCGAATCCAGGTTAAATTGACTGTTTCAGCGTGGTACCACATTACTACGTGACACAATCCAGAAACAGCCCAGCATCTAGCCATGAAGTATGAGAAATATGCGAAAGAATGAGCCTGATGAGAGCAAATCCCAGACCTAACCTTGACCTGACATGAATTATTCTCTAAAATATTGATCGAAACCTGCTTTAATCGACTGTTTCAGTGTGGTACCACATTACTATGTGATCCAAACCAGAAAATAACCCAGGATCTGTTCAAGGAGTATGTGAAGTGTTGCGAAAGTATGAGTCTGATGAGGTCAAATCCCAGACCATTCCCAGACCTAACTTGCGTTATCCTCTAAAATATTGATCGAAACCAGCTTTAATCGACTGTTTCAGTGTGGTACCACATTACTACGTGATCCAAACCAGAAAAAACCCAGGTTCTAGCCATCAAGTATGAGAAATATGCGAAAGAATGAGCCTGATGAGAGCAAATCCCAGACCTAACCTAGACCTTACACGCGTTATCCTTTAAAATATTGAGCGAAACCAGGTTTAATGGACTGTTTCAGTGTGGTACCACATTACTTCGTGATCCAAACCAGAAAAAACCCAGGATCTGTTCAACAAGTATGTGAAAAACGCTAAACTGTGAGCCTGATGAGGGCAAATCTTAGACCTAACCCAGACCTAAGATGCGCTAACCTCTAAAATATTTATCCAGACCAGGTTTCATTGAATGTTTCAGTGTGGTACCACTTTACTACGTGATCCAATCCAGAAATAGCCCAGGATCTAGCCTTGAAGTATGAGAAATATGCGAAAGTATGAGCCTGATGAGGGCAAATCCTAGACCTAACCCAGACCTAACATGCGTTATCCTCTAAAATATTTATCAAGACCAGGTTTAATTGATTGTTTCAGTGTGGTCCCACATTACTACGTGATCCAAACCAGAAAAAACCCAGGATCTGTTCAACATGTATGAGAAATATGCGAAAGAATGAGCCTGATGTGGGCAAATCCCAGACCTGACCTAGACCTAACATGAATTATTCTCTAAAATATTGATCGAAACCAGGTTTAATTGACAGTTTCAGTGTGGTCCCACATTACTACGTGATCCAAACCAGAGAAAACCCAGGATCCGTTCAACAAGTATGTGAAGAATGCGAAAGTATGAGTCTGATGAGTGAAAATCCCAGGCCTAACCTAGACCTAACATGCGTTATCCTCTAAAATATTGATCCAAACCAGGTATAATGGACTGTTTCAGTGTGGTACCACACTACTACGTGATCCAAACCAGAAAAAACCCAGGACCTGTTCAACAAGTATGTGAAAAACGCGAAAGTATGAGCCTGATGAGGGCAAATCCAAGACCTATCCCAGACCTAACTTGCGTTGTCCTCTAAGATATTGATGGAAACCAGGTTTAATTGACTGTTTCAGTGTTGTACTTCATTACTACGTGATGCAATCCAGAAAAAGCCCAGGATCTAGCCATCAAGTTTGAGAAATATGCGAAAGAATGAGCCTGATGACGGCAAATCCCAGACCTAACTTTGACCTAACATGAATTATTCTCTAAAATATTGATCGAAACCAGGTTTAATTGACCGTTTCAGTGTGGTACCACATTACTACGTGATCCAAACCAGAAAAAACCCAGGATCCGTTCAACAAGTATGTGAAAAATGCGAAAGTATGAGTCCGATCAGTGAAAATCTCAGGCCTTACCTAGACCTAACATGCGTTGTCCTCTAAAATATTGATGGAAACCAGGTTTCATTGTCTGTTTCAGTGTGGTACTACATTACTACGTGATGCAATCCAGAAAAAGCCCAGGATCTAGCCATCAAGTATGAGAAATATGCGAATGAATGAGCCTGATGAGAGCAAATCCCAGACCTAACCTAGACCTAACATGCGTTATCCTCTAAAATATTGATGGAAACCAGGTTTCATTGACTGTTTCAGTGTGGTACCACACTACTTCGTGATCCAAACCAGAAAAGACCTAGGATCTGTTCAACAAGTATGTGAAAAACGCGAAACTGTGAGCCTGATGAGGGCAAATCTTAGACCTAACCCAGACCTAAGATGCGTTACCCTCTAAAATATTTATCCAGACGAGGTTTCATTGAATGTTTCAATGTGGTACCACTTTACTACGTGATCCAATCCAGAAATAGGCCAGGATCTAGCAATGAAGTATGAGAAATATGCGAAAGTAAGAGCCTGATGAGGGCAAATCCTAGACCTATCCCAGACCTAACTTGCGTTATCCTCTAAAATATTGATCGAATCCAGGTTAAATTGACTGTTTCAGCGTGGTACCACATTACTACGTGACACAATCCAGAAACAGCCCAGCATCTAGCCATGAAGTATGAGAAATATGCGAAAGAATGAGCCTGATGAGAGCAAATCCCAGACCTAACCTTGACCTAACATGAATTATTCTCTAAAATATTGATCGAATCCAGGTTAAATTGACTGTTTCAGCGTGGTACCACATTACTACGTGACACAATCCAGAAACAGCCCAGCATCTAGCCATGAAGTATGAGAAATATGCGAAAGAATGAGCCTGATGAGAGCAAATCCCAGACCTAACCTTGACCTGACATGAATTATTCTCTAAAATATTGATCGAAACCTGCTTTAATCGACTGTTTCAGTGTGGTACCACATTACTATGTGATCCAAACCAGAAAATAACCCAGGATCTGTTCAAGGAGTATGTGAAGTGTTGCGAAAGTATGAGTCTGATGAGGTCAAATCCCAGACCATTCCCAGACCTAACTTGCGTTATCCTCTAAAATATTGATCGAAACCAGCTTTAATCGACTGTTTCAGTGTGGTACCACATTACTACGTGATCCAAACCAGAAAAACCCCAGGTTCTAGCCATCAAGTATGAGAAATATGCGAAAGAATGAGCCTGATGAGAGCAAATCCCAGACCTAACCTAGACCTTACACGCGTTATCCTTTAAAATATTGAGCGAAACCAGGTTTAATGGACTGTTTCAGTGTGGTACCACATTACTTCGTTATCCAAACCAGAAAAAACCCAGGATCTGTTCAACAAGTATGTGAAAAACGCTAAACTGTGAGCCTGATGAGGGCAAATCTTAGACCTAACCCAGACCTAAGATGCGCTAACCTCTAAAATATTTATCCAGACCAGGTTTCATTGAATGTTTCAGTGTGGTACCACTTTACTACGTGATCCAATCCAGAAATAGCCCAGGATCTAGCCTTGAAGTATGAGAAATATGCGAAAGTATGAGCCTGATGAGGGCAAATCCTAGACCTAACCCAGACCTAACATGCGTTATCCTCTAAAATATTTATCAAGACCAGGTTTAATTGATTGTTTCAGTGTGGTCCCACATTACTACGTGATCCAAACCAGAAAAAACCCAGGATCTGTTCAACATGTATGAGAAATATGCGAAAGAATGAGCCTGATGTGGGCAAATCCCAGACCTGACCTAGACCTAACATGAATTATTCTCTAAAATATTGATCGAAACCAGGTTTAATTGACAGTTTCAGTGTGGTCCCACATTACTACGTGATCCAAACCAGAAAAAACCCAGGATCCGTTCAACAAGTATGTGAAGAATGCGAAAGTATGAGTCTGATGAGTGAAAATCCCAGGCCTAACCTAGACCTAACATGCGTTGTCCTCTAAAATATTGATGGAAACCAGGTTTCATTGTCTGTTTCAGTGTGGTACTACATTACTACGTGATGCAATCCAGAAGTAGCCCAGGATCTAGCCATCAAGTATGAGAAATATGCGAAAGAATGAGCCTGATGAGAGCAAATCCCAGACCTGACCTAGACCTAACATGAATTATTCTCTAAAATATTGATCGAAACCAGGTTTAATTGACAGTTTCAGTGTGGTCCCACATTACTACGTGATCCAAACCAGAAAAAACCCAGGATCCGTTCAACAAGTATGTGAAGAATGCGAAAGTATGAGTCTGATGAGTGAAAATCCCAGGCCTAACCTAGACCTAACATGCGTTATCCTCTAAAATATTGATGGAAACCAGGTTTCATTGACTGTTTCAGTGTGGTACCACACTACTTCGTGATCCAAACCAGAAAAGACCTAGGATCTGTTCAACAAGTATGTGAAAAACACGAAACTGTGAGCCTGATGAGGGCAAATCTTAGACCTAACCCAGACCTAAGATGCGTTACCCTCTAAAATATTTATCCAGACGAGGTTTCATTGAATGTTTCAATGTGGTACCACTTTACTACGTGATCCAATCCAGAAATAGGCCAGGATCTAGCAATGAAGTATGAGAAATATGCGAAAGTAAGAGCCTGATGAGGGCAAATCCTAGACCTATCCCAGACCTAACTTGCGTTATCCTCTAAAATATTGATCGAATCCAGGTTAAATTGACTGTTTCAGCGTGGTACCACATTACTACGTGACACAATCCAGAAACAGCCCAGCATCTAGCCATGAAGTATGAGAAATATGCGAAAGAATGAGCCTGATGAGAGCAAATCCCAGACCTAACCTTGACCTAACATGAATTATTCTCTAAAATATTGATCGAAACCTGGTTTAATCGACTGTTTCAGTGTGGTACCACATTACTATGTGATCCAAACCAGAAAATAACCCAGGATCTGTTCAACGAGTACGTGAAGTGTGCGAAAGTATGAGTCTGATGAGGTCAAATCCCAGACCTATCCCAGACCTAATTTGCGTTATCCTCTAAAATATTGATCGAAACCAGGTTTAATTGACCGTTTCAGTGTGGTACCACATTACTACGTGATCCAAACCAGAAAAAACCCAGGATCCGTTCAACAAGTATGTGAAGAATGCGAAAGTATGAGTCTGATGAGTGAAAATCCCAGGCCTAACCTAGACCTAACATGCGTTATCCTCTAAAATATTGATCGAAACCTGGTTTAATCGACTGTTTCAGTGTGGTACCACATTACTATGTGATCCAAACCAGAAAATAACCCAGGATCTGTTCAAGGAGTATGTGAAGTGTTGCGAAAGTATGAGTCTGATGAGGTCAAATCCCAGACCATTCCCAGACCTAACTTGCGTTATCCTCTAAAATATTGATCGAAACCAGCTTTAATCGACTGTTTCAGTGTGGTACCACATTACTACGTGATCCAAACCAGAAAAAACCCAGGTTCTAGCCATCAAGTATGAGAAATATGCGAAAGAACGAGCCTGATGAGAGCAAATCCCAGACCTAACCTAGACCTTACATGCGTTATCCTCTAAAATATTGAGCGAGACCAGGTTTAATGGACTGTTTAAGCGTGGTACCACACTACTACGTGATCCAAACCAGAAAAAACCCAGGATCTGTTCAACAAGTGTGTGAAAAACGCGAAAGTATGAGCCTGATGAGGGCAAATCCCAGACATATCCCAGACCTAACTTGCGTTATCCTCTAAAATATTGATCGAAACCAGGTTTAATTGACAGTTTCAGTGTGGTACCACATTACTACGTGATCCAATCCAGAAATAGCCCAGGATCTAGCCATGAAGTATGAGAAATATGCGAAAGTATGAGCCTGACGAGGGCAAATCCCAGGCCTAACCTAGACCTAACATGAATTATTCTCTAAAATATTGATCGAAACCAGGTTTAATTGACTGTTTCAGTGTGGTCCCACATTACTACGTGATCCAAACCAGAAAAAACCCAGGATCCGTTCAACAAGTATGTGAAGAATGCGAAAGTATGAGTCTGATGAGTGAAAATCCCAGACCTAACCTAGACCTAACATGCGTTATCCTCAAAAAAATTGATCGAAACCTGGTTTAATCGACTGTTTCAGTGTGGTACCACATTACTATGTGATCCAAACCAGAAAATAACCCAGGATCCGTTCAACGAGTATGTGAAGTGTGCGAAAGTATGAGTCTGATGAGGTCAAATCCCAGACCATTCCCTGACTTAACTTGCGTTATCCTCTAAAATATTGATCGAAACCAGGTTTAATCGACTGTTTCAGTGTGGTACCACATTACTACGTGATCCAAACCAGAAAAAAACCAGGATCTAGCCATCAAGTATGTGAAGAATGCGAAGGTATGAGTCTGATGAGTGAAAATCCCAGGCCTAACCTAGACCTAACATGGGTTATCCTCTAAAATATTGATCCAAACCAGGTTTAATGGACTGTTTCAGCGTGGTACCACACTACTACGTGATCCAAACCAGAAAAAACCCAGGATCTGTTCAACAAGTATGTGAAAAACGCGAAAGTATGAGCCTGATGAGGGCAAATCCCAGACATATCCCAGACCTAACTTGCGTTGTCCTCTAAGATATTGATGGAAACCAGGGTTAATTGACTGTTTCAGTGTTGTACTTCGTTACTACGTGATGCAATCCAGAAAAAGCCCAGGATCTAGCCATCAAGTATGAGAAATATGCGAAAGAATGAGCCTGATGACAGCAAATCCCAGACCTGACCTAGACCTAACATGAATTATTCTCTAAAATATTGATCGAAACGAGGTTTAATTGACTGTTTCAGTGTGGTCCCACATTACTACGTGATCCAAACCAGAAAAAACCCAGGATCCGTTCAACAAGTATGTGAAGAATGCGAAAGTATGAGTCTGATGAGTGAAAATCCCAGGCCTAACCTAGACCTAACATGCGTTATCCTCAAAAATATTGATCGAAACCTGGTTTAATCGTCTGTTTCAGTGTGGTACCACATTACTATATGATCCAAACCAGAAATTAACCCAGGATCTGTTCAACGAGTATGTGACGTGTGCGAAAGTATGAGTCTGATGAGGTCTAATCCCAGACCAATCCCAGACTTAACTTGCGTTATCCTCTAAAATATTGATCGAAACCAGGTTTAATCGACTGTTTCAGTGTGGTTCCACATTACTACCTGATCCAAACCAGAAAAAACCCAGGATCCGTTCAAGAAGTATGTGAAGAATGCGAAAGTATGAGTCCGATCAGTGAAAATCTCAGGCCTTACCTAGACCTAACATGCGTTGTCCTCTAAAATATTGATCCAAACCAGGTATAATGGACTGTTTCAGTGTGGTACCACACTACTACGTGATGCAATCCAGAAAAAGCCCAGGATGTAGCCATGAAGTATGAGAAATATGCGAAAGTATGAGCCTGATGAGGGCAAATCCTAGACCTAACCCAGACCTAACATGCGTTAGCCTCTAAAATATTTGTCAAGACCAGGTTTTATTGAATGTTTCAGTGTGGTACCACATTACTACGTGATGCAATACTGTAAAAGCCCTGGATCTAGCCATCAAGTTTGAGAAATATGCGAAAGAATGAGCTTGATGAGGGCAAATCCCAGACCTAACTTTGACCTAACATGAATTATTCTCTAAAATATTGATCGAAACCAGATTTAATTGACCGCTTCAGTGTGGTACCACATTACTACGTGATCCAAACCAGAAAAAACCCAGGATCCGTTCAAGAAGTATGTGAAGAATGCGAAAGTATGAGTCCGATCAGTGAAAATCTCAGGCCTTACCTAGACCTAACATGCGTTGTCCTCTAAAATATTGATGGAAACCAGGTTTCATTGTCTGTTTCAGTGTGGTACTACATTACTACGTGATGCAATCCAGAAAAAGCCCAGGATCTAGCCATCAAGTATGAGAAATATGCGAATGAATGAGCCTGATGAGAGCAAATCCCAGACCTAACCTAGACCTAACATGCGTTATCCTCTAAAATATTGATCCAAACCAGGTTTCATTGACTGTTTCAGTGTGGTACCACACTACTTCGTGATCCAAACCAGAAAAAACCCAGGATCTGTTCAACAAGTATGTGAAAAACGCGAAACTGTGAGCCTGATGAGGGCAAATCTTAGACCTAACCCAGACCTAAGATGCGTTACCCTCTAAAATATTTATCCAGACGAGGTTTCATTGAATGTTTCAATGTGGTACCACTTTACTACGTGATCCAATCCAGAAATAGGCCAGGATCTAGCCATGAAGTATGAGAAATATGCGAAAGTAAGAGCCTGATTAGGGCATATCCTAGACCTATCCCAGACCTAACTTGCGTTATCCTCTAAAATATTGATCGAATCCAGGTTAAATTGACTGTTTCAGCGTGGTACCACATTACTACGTGACACAATCCAGAAACAGCCCAGCATCTAGCCATGAAGTATGAGAAATATACGAAAGAATGAGCCTGATGAGAGCAAATCCCAGACCTAACCTTGACCTGACATGAATTATTCTCTAAAATATTGATCGAAACCTGCTTTAATCGACTGTTTCAGTGTGGTACCACATTACTATGTGATCCAAACCAGAAAATAACCCAGGATCTGTTCAACGAGTACGTGAAGTGTGCGAAAGTATGAGTCTGATGAGGTCAAATCCCAGACCTATCCCAGACCTAACTTGCGTTATCCTCTAAAATATTGATCGAAACCAGGTTTAATTGACCGTTTCAGTGTGGTACCACATTACTACGTGTTCCAAACCAGAAAAAACCCAGGATCCGTTCAACAAGTATGTGAAGAATGCGAAAGTATGAGTCTGATGAGTGAAAATCCCAGGCCTATCCCAGACTTAACTTGCGTTATCCTCTAAAATATTGATCGAATCCAGGTTAAATTGACTGTTTCAGCGTGGTACCACATTACTACGTGACACAATCCAGAAACAGCCCAGCATCTAGCCATGAAGTATGAGAAATATGCGAAAGAATGAGCCTGATGAGAGCAAATCCCAGACCTAACCTTGACCTGACATGAATTATTCTCTAAAATATTGATCGAAACCTACTTTAATCGACTGTTTCAGTGTGGTACCACATTACTATGTGATCCAAACCAGAAAATAACCCAGGATCTGTTCAAGGAGTATGTGAAGTGTTGCGAAAGTATGAGTCTGATGAGGTCAAATCCCAGACCATTCCCAGACCTAACTTGCGTTATCCTCTAAAATATTGATCGAAACCAGCTTTAATCGACTGTTTCAGTGTGGTACCACATTACTACGTGATCCAAACCAGAAAAAACCCAGGTTCTAGCCATCAAGTATGAGAAATATGCGAAAGAATGAGCCTGATGAGAGCAAATCCCAGACCTAACCTAGACCTTACACGCGTTATCCTTTAAAATATTGAGCGAAACCAGGTTTAATGGACTGTTTCAGTGTGGTACCACATTACTTCGTGATCCAAACCAGAAAAAACCCAGGATCTGTTCAACAAGTATGTGAAAAACGCTAAACTGTGAGCCTGATGAGGGCAAATCTTAGACCTAACCCAGACCTAAGATGCGCTAACCTCTAAAATATTTATCCAGACCAGGTTTCATTGAATGTTTCAGTGTGGTACCACTTTACTACGTGATCCAATCCAGAAATAGCCCAGGATCTAGCCTTGAAGTATGAGAAATATGCGAAAGTATGAGCCTGATGAGGGCAAATCCTAGACCTAACCCAGACCTAACATGCGTTATCCTCTAAAATATTTATCAAGACCAGGTTTAATTGATTGTTTCAGTGTGGTCCCACATTACTACGTGATCCAAACCAGAAAAAACCCAGGATCTGTTCAACATGTATGAGAAATATGCGAAAGAATGAGCCTGATGTGGGCAAATCCCAGACCTGACCTAGACCTAACATGAATTATTCTCTAAAATATTGATCGAAACCAGGTTTAATTGACAGTTTCAGTGTGGTCCCACATTACTACGTGATCCAAACCAGAAAAAACCCAGGATCCGTTCAACAAGTATGTGAAGAATGCGAAAGTATGAGTCTGATGAGTGAAAATCCCAGGCCTAACCTAGACCTAACATGCGTTGTCCTCTAAAATATTGATGGAAACCAGGTTTCATTGTCTGTTTCAGTGTGGTACTACATTACTACGTGATGCAATCCAGAAAAAACCCAGGACCTGTTCAACAAGTATGTGAAAAACGCGAAAGTATGAGCCTGATGAGGGCAAATCCAAGACCTATCCCAGACCTAACTTGCGTTGTCCTCTAAGCTATTGATGGAAACCAGGTTTAATTGACTGTTTCAGTGTTGTACTTCATTACTACGTGATGCAATCCAGAAAAAGCCCAGGATCTAGCCATCAAGTTTGAGAAATATGCGAAAGAATGAGCCTGATGAGGGCAAATCCCAGACCTAACTTTGACCTAACATGAATTATTCTCTAAAATATTGATCGAAACCAGGTTTAATTGACCGTTTCAGTGTGGTACCACATTACTACGTGATCCAAACCAGAAAAAACCCAGGATCCGTTCAACAAGTATGTGAAAAATGCGAAAGTATGAGTCCGATCAGTGAAAATCTCAGGCCTTACCTAGACCTAACATGCGTTGTCCTCTAAAATATTGATGGAAACCAGGTTTCATTGTCTGTTTCAGTGTGGTACTACATTACTACGTGATGCAATCCAGAAAAAGCCCAGGATCTAGCCATCAAGTATGAGAAATATGCGAATGAATGAGCCTGATGAGAGCAAATCCCAGACCTAACCTAGACCTAACATGCGTTATCCTCTAAAATATTGATGGAAACCAGGTTTCATTGACTGTTTCAGTGTGGTACCACACTACTTCGTGATCCAAACCAGAAAAGACCTAGGATCTGTTCAACAAGTATGTGAAAAACGCGAAACTGTGAGCCTGATGAGGGCAAATTTTAGACCTAACCCAGACCTAAGATGCGTTACCCTCTAAAATATTTATCCAGACGAGGTTTCATTGAATGTTTCAATGTGGTACCACTTTACTACGTGATCCAATCCAGAAATAGGCCAGGATCTAGCAATGAAATATGAGAAATATGCGAAAGTAAGAGCCTGATGAGGGCAAATCCTAGACCTATCCCAGACCTAACTTGCGTTATCCTCTAAAATATTGATCGAATCCAGGTTAAATTGACTGTTTCAGCGTGGTACCACATTACTACGTGACACAATCCAGAAACAGCCCAGCATCTAGCCATGAAGTATGAGAAATATGCGAAAGAATGAGCCTGATGAGAGCAAATCCCAGACCTAACCTTGACCTAACATGAATTATTCTCTAAAATATTGATCGAAACCTGGTTTAATCGACTGTTTCAGTGTGGTACCACATTACTATGTGATCCAAACCAGAAAATAACCCAGGATCTGTTCAACGAGTACGTGAAGTGTGCGAAAGTATGAGTCTGATGAGGTCAAATCCCAGACCTATCCCAGACCTAACTTGCGTTATCCTCTAAAATATTGATCGAAACCAGGTTTAATTGACCGTTTCAGTGTGGTACCACATTACTACGTGATCCAAACCAGAAAAAACCCAGGATCCGTTCAACAAGTATGTGAAGAATGCGAAAGTATGAGTCTGATGAGTGAAAATCCCAGGCCTAACCTAGACCTAACATGCGTTATCCTCTAAAATATTGATCGAAACCTGGTTTAATCGACTGTTTCAGTGTGGTACCACATTACTATGTGATCCAAACCAGAAAATAACCCAGGATCTGTTCAAGGAGTATGTGAAGTGTTGCGAAAGTATGAGTCTGATGAGGTCAAATCCCAGACCATTCCCAGACCTAACTTGCGTTATCCTCTAAAATATTGATCGAAACCAGCTTTAATCGACTGTTTCAGTGTGGTACCACATTACTACGTGATCCAAACCAGAAAAAACCCAGGTTCTAGCCATCAAGTATGAGAAATATGCGAAAGAACGAGCCTGATGAGAGCAAATCCCAGACCTAACCTAGACCTTACATGCGTTATCCTTTAAAATATTGAGCGAAACCAGGTTTAATGGACTGTTTCAGTGTGGTACCACATTACTTCGTGATCCAAACCAGAAAAAACCCAGGATCTGTTCAACAAGTATGTGAAAAACGCTAAACTGTGAGCCTGATGAGGGCAAATCTTAGACCTAACCCAGACCTAAGATGCGCTAACCTCTAAAATATTTATCCAGACCAGGTTTCATTGAATGTTGCAGTGTGGTACTACTTTACTACGTGATCCAATCCAGAAATAGCCCAGGATCTATCCATGAAGTATGAGAAATATGCGAAAGTAAGAGCCTGATGAGGGCAAATCCTAGAACTATCCCAGACCTAACTTGCGTTATCCTCTAAAATATTGATCGAAACCAGGTTTAATTGACTGTTTCAGCGTGGTACCACATTACTACGTGATACAATCCAGAAACAGCCCAGGATCTAGCCTTGAAGTATGAGAAATATGCGAAAGTATGAGCCTCATGAGGGCAAATCCTAGACCTAACCCAGACCTAACATGCGTTATCCTCTAAAATATTTATCAAGACCAGGTTTAATTGATTGTTTCAGTGTGGTCCCACATTACTACGTGATCCAAACCAGAAAAAACCCAGGATCTGTTCAACATGTATGAGAAATATACGAAAGAATGAGCCTGATGTGGGCAAATCCCAGACCTAACCTAGACCTAACATGAATTATTCTCTAAAATATTGATCGAAACCAGGTTTAATTGACTGTTTCAGAGTGGTCCCACATTACTACGTGATCCAAACCAGAAAAAACCCAGGATCTGTTCAACAAGTATGTGAAGAATGCGAAAGTATGAGTCTGATGAGTGAAAATCCCAGGCCTAACCTAGACCTAACTTGCGTTGTCCTCTAAGATATTGATGGAAACCAGGTTTAATTGACTGTTTCAGTGTTGTACTTCATTACTACGTGATGCAATCCAGAAGAAGCCCAGGATCTACCCATGAAGTATGAGAAATATGCGAAAGTATGAGCCTGATGAGGGCAAATCCTAGACCTAACCCAAACCTAACATGCGTTATCCTCTAAAATATTTATCAAGACCAGGTTTAATTGAATGTTTCACTGTGGTCCCACATTACTACGTGATCCAAATCAGAAAAAACCCAGGATCTGTTCAACATGTATGAGAAATATACGAAAGAATGAGCCTGATGTGGGCAAATCCCAGACCTAACCTAGACCTAACATGAATTATTCTCTAAAATATTGATCGAAACCAGGTTTAATTGACTGTTTCAGTGTGGTCCCACATTACTACGTGATCCAAACCAGAAATAACCCAGGATCCGTTCAACAAGTGTGTGAAGAATGCGAAAGTATGAGTCTGATGAGTGAAAATCCCAGGCCTAACCTAGACCTAACATGCGTTATCCTCTAAAATATTGATCCAAACCAGGTTTAATGGACTGTTTCAGCGTGGTACCACACTACTACGTGATCCAAACCAGAAAAAACCCAGGATCTGTTCAACAAGTATGTGAAAAACGCGAAAGTATGAGCCTGATGAGGGCAAATCCCAGACATATCCCAGACCTAACTTGCGTTGTCCTGTAAGATATTGATGGTAACCAGGTTTAATTGACTGTTTCAGTGTTGTACTTCATTACTACGTGATGCAATCCACAAGAAGCCCAGGATCTAGCCATCAAGTATGAGAAATATGCGAAAGAATGAGCCTGATGAGAGCAAATCCCAGACCTGACCTAGACCTAACATGAATTATTCTCTAAAATATTGATCGAAACCAGGTTTAATTGACTGTTTCAGTGTGGTCCCACATTACTACGCGATCCAAACCAGAAAAAACCCAGGATCCGTTCAACAAGTATGTGAAGAATGCGAAAGTATGAGTCTGATGAGTGAAAATCCCAGGCCCAACCTACCTAACATGCGTTATCCTCAAAAATATAGATCGAAACCTGGTTTAATCGACTGTTTCAGTGTGGTACCACATTACTATGTGATCCAAATCAGAAAATAACCCAGGATCTGTTCAACGAGTATGTGAAGTGTGCGAAAGTATGAGTCTGATGATATCAAATCCCAGGCCAATCCCAGACCTAACTTGCGTTATCCTTTAAAATATTTATCAAGGCCAGGTTTAATTGATTGTTCCAGTGTGGTCCCACATTACTACGTGATCCAAACCAGAAAAAACCCAGGATCTGTTCAACAAGTATGTGAAAAACGTGAAAGTATGAGCCTGATGAGGGCAAATCCCAGACATATCCCAGACATAACTTGCGTTGTCCTCTAAGATATTGATGGAAACAAGGTTTAATTGACTATTTCAGTGTTGTACTTCATTGCTACGTGATGCAATCCAGAAGAAGCCCAGGATCTAGCCATCAAGTATGAGAAATATGCGAAAGAATGAGCCTGATGAGAGCAAATCCGAGACCTGACCTAGACCTAACATGAATTATTCTCTAAAATATTGATCGAAACCAGGTTTAATTGACTGTTTCAGTGTGGTCCCACATTACTACGTGATCCAAACCAGAAAAAACCCAGGATCCGTTCAACAAGTATGTGAAAAACGCGAAAGAATGAGCCTGATGAGGGCAAATCCCAGACATATCCCAGACCTAACTTGCGTTGTCCTCTAAGATATTGATGGAAACCAGGTTTAATTGACTGTTTCAGTGTTGTACTTCATTACTACGTGATGCAATCCAGAAGAAGCCCAGGATCTAGCCATCAAGTATGAGAAATATGCGAAAGAATGAGCCTGATGAGAGCAAATCCCAGACCTGAACTAGACCTAACATGAATTATTCTCTAAAATATTGATCGAAACCAGGTTTAATTGACTGTTTCAGTGTGGTCCCACATTACTACGTGATCCAAACCAGAAAAAACCCAGGATCCGTTCAACAAGTATGTAAAGAATGCGAAAGTATGAGTCTGATGAGTGAAAATCCCAGACCTGACCTAGACCTAACATGCGTTATCCTCTAAAATATTGGTCCAAACCAGGTAAAATGGACTGTTTCAGTGTGGTACCACACTACTACGTGATCCAAACCAGAAAAAACCCAGGATCTGTTCCACAAGTATGTGAAAAACGCGAAAGTATGAGCCTGATGAGGGCAAATCCAAGACCTATCCCAGACCTAACTTGCGTTGTCCTCTAAGATATTGATGGAAACCAGGTTTAAATGACTGTTTCAGTGTTGTACTTCATTACTACGTGATGCAATCCAGAAGAAGCCCAGGATCTAGCCATCAAGTATGAGAAATATGCGAAAGAATGAGCCTGATGAGAGCAAATCCCAGACCTGACCTAGACCTAACATGAATTATTCTCTAAAATAATGATCGAAACCAGGTTTCATTGACTGTTTCAGTGTGGTCCCACATTAATACGTGATCCAAACCAGAAAAAACCCAGGATCTGTTCAACAAGTATGTGAAAAACGCGAAAGTATGAGTCTGATGAGGTCAAATCCCAGACCTATCCTAGACTTAACTTGCGTTATCCTCTAAAATATTGATCGAAACCAGGTTTAATCGACTGTTTCAGCGTGGTGCCACATTACTACGTGATACAATCCAGATTCAGCCTAGGATCTAGCCATGAAGTATGAGAAATATGCGAAAGTATGAGCCTGATGAGGGCAAATCCTAGACCTAACCCAAACCTAACATGCGTTATCCTCTAAAATATTTATCAAGACCAGGTTTAATTGAATGTTTCAGTGTGGTAACACATTACTACGTGAACCAAACCAGAAAAAACCCAGGATCCGTTCAACAAGTATGTTAAAACTGCGACAGTATGACCCTGATGAGGGCAAATCCCAGGCCTAACCTAGACCTAACATGCGTTGTCCTCTAGAATATTGATGGGAACCAGGTTTAATTGACTGTTTCAGTGTTGTACTTCATTACTACGTGATGCAATCCAGAAAAAGCCCAGGATCTAGCCATCAAGTGTGAGAAATATGCGAAAGAATGAGCCTGATGGGAGCAAATCCCAGACCTAACCTAGACCTAACATGAATTATTCTCTAAAATATTGATCAAAACCACGTTTATTTGACTGTTTCAGTGTGGTACTACATGACTACGTGATCCAATCCAGAAATAGCCCAGGATCTAGCCATGAAGTATGAGAAATATGCGAAAGTATGAGCCTGATGAGGGCAAATCCTAGACCTAACCCAAACCTAACATGCGTTATCCTCTAAAATATTTATCAAGAAAAGGTTTAATTGAATGTTTCAGTGTGGTACCACATTACTACGTGAACCATACCAGAAAAAACCCAGGATCCGTTCAACAAGTATGTTAAAACTGCGACAGTATGACCCTGATGAGGGCAAATCCCAGGCCTAACCTAGACCTAACATGCGTTGTCCTCTAGAATATTGATGGAAACCAGGTTTATTTGACTGTTTCAGTGTGGTACTACATGACTACGTGATCCAATCCAGAAATAGCCCAGGATCTAGCCATGAAGTATGAGAAATATGCGAAAGTATGAGCCTGATGAGGGCAAATCCTAGACCTAACCCAGACCTAACATGCGTTATTCTCTAAAATATTTATCAAGACCAGGTTTAATTGAATGTTTCAGTGTGGTACCACAATACTACGTGATCCAAACCAGAAAAAACCCAGGATCCGTTCAACAAGTATGTGAAGAATGCGAAAGTATGAGTCTGATCAGTGAAAATCCCAGACCTAACCTAGACCTAACATGCGTTATCCTCTATAATATTGAGCGAAACCAGGTTTAATGGACTGTTTCAGTGTGGTACCACACTACTTCGTGATCCAAACAGAGAAAGCCCAGGATCTGTTCAAGAAGTATGTGAAAAACGCTAAACTGTGAGCCTGATGAGGGCAAATCTTAGACCTAACCCAGTCCTAAGATGCGTTATCCTCTAAAATATTTATCCAGACCAGGTTTCATTGAATGTTTCAGTGTGGTACCACTTTACTACCTGATACAATCCAGAAACAGCCCAGGATCTAGCCATGAAGTATGAGAAATATGCGAAAGTATGAGCCTGATGAGGGCAAATCCTAGACCTAACCCAGACCTAACATGCGTTATCCTCTAAAATATTTATCAAGATCAGGTTTAATTGATTGTTTCAGTGTGGTCCCACATTACTACGTGATCCAAACCAGAAAAAACCCAGGATCTGTTCAACATGTATGAGAAATATGCGAAAGAATGAGCCTGATGATGGCAAATCCCAGACATATCCCAGACCTAACTTGCGTTGTCCTCTAAGATATTGATGGAAACCAGGTTTAATTGACTGTTTCAGTGTTGTACTTCATTACTACGTGATGCAATCCAGAAAAAGCCCAGGATCTAGCCATCAAGTATGAGAAATATGCGAAAGAATGAGCCTGATGAGAGCAAATCCCAGACCTAACCTAGACCTAACATGAATTATTCTCTAAAATATTGATCGAAACCAGGTTTAATTGACTGTTTCAGTGTGGTCCCACATTACTACGTGCTCCAAACCAGAAAAAACCCAGGATCCGTTCAACAAGAATGTGAAGAATGCGAAGTTATGAGTCCGATGAGTGAAAATCCCAGGCCTAAACTAGACCTAACATGCGTTATCCTCAAAAATATTGATCGAAACCTGGTTTAATCGACTGTTTCAGAGTGGTACCACATTACTATGTGATCCAAACCAGAAAATAACCCAGGATCCGTTCATGAAGTATGTGAAAAACGCTAAACTGTGAGCCTGATGAGGGCAAATCGTAGACCTAACCCAGACCTAAGATGCGTTATCCTCTAAAATATTTATCCAGACCAGGTTTCATTGAATGTTTCAGTGTGGTACCACTTTACTACGTGATCCAATCCAGAAATAGCCCAGAATCTAGCCATGAAGTATGAGAAATATGCGAAAGTAAGAGCCTGATGAGGGCAATTCCTAGACCTATCCCAGACCTAACTTGCGTTATCCTCTAAAATATTGATCGAAACCAGGTTTAATTGACTGTTTCAGCGTGGTACCTCATTACTACGTGATCCAATCCAGAAACAGCCCAGGATCTAGCCATGAAGTATGAGAAATATGCGAAAGTATGAGCCTGATGAGGGCAAATCCTAGACCTAACCCAGACCTAACATGCGTTATCCTCTAAAATATTTATCAAGATCAGGTTTAATTGATTGTTTCAGTGTGGTCCCACATTACTACGTGATCCAAACCAGAAAAAACCCAGGATCTGTTCAACATGTATGAGAAATATGCGAAAGAATGAGCCTGATGAGAGCAAATCCCAGACCTAAGTTAGACCTAACATGAATTATTCTCTAAAATATTGATCGAAGCCAGGTTTACTTGACTGTTTCAGTGTGGTCCCACATTACTACGTGATCCAAACCAGAAAAACCCCAGGATCTGTTCAACAAGTATGTGAAAAACGCGAAAGTATGAGTCTGATGAGGTCAAATCCCAGACCTATCCCAGACTTAACTTGCGTTATCCTCTGAAACATTGATCGAAACCAGGTTTAATCGACTGTTTCAGCGTGGTGCCACATTACTACGTGATACAATCCAGAATCAGCCCAGGATCTAGCCATGAAGTATGAGAAATATGCGAAAGTATGAGCCCGATGAGGGCAAATCCTAGACCTAACCCAAACCTAACATGCGTTATCCTCTAAAATATTTATCAAGACCAGGTTTAATTGAATGTTTCAGTGTGGTAACACATTACTACGTGAACCAAACCAGAAAAAACCCAGGATCCGTTCAACAAGTATGTTAAAACTGCGACAGTATGACCCTGATGAGGGCAAATCCCTGGCCTAAACTAGACCTAACATGCGTTGTCCTCTAGAATATTGATGGAAACCAGGTTTAATTGACTGTTTCAGTGTTGTACCACACTAATGCGTGAACCAAACCAGAAAAAACCCAGGATCCGTTCAACAAGTATGTTAAAACTGCGACAGTATGACCCTGATGAGGGCAAATCCCAGACCTAACCTAGACCTTAACATGCGTTGTCCTCTAGAATATTGATGGAAACCAGGTTTAATTGACTGTTTCTGTGTTGTACTTCATTACTACGTGATGCAATCCAGAAAAAGCCCAGGATCTAGCAATCAAGTATGAGAAATATGCGAAAGAATGAGTCTGATGAGAGCAAATCCCAGACCTAACCTAGACCTAACATGAATTATTCTCTAAAATATTGATCGAAAACAGGTTTAATTGACTGTTTCAGCGTGGTACCACATTACTACGTGATACAATCCTGAAACAGCCCAGGATCTAGCCATGAAGTATGAGAAATATGCGAAAGTATGAGCCTGATGAGGGCAAATCTTAGACCTAACCCAGACCTAAGATGCGTTATCCTCTAAAATATTTATCCAGACCAGGTTTCATTGAATGTTTCAGTGTGGTACCACTTTACTACCTGATACAATCCAGAAACAGCCCAGCATCTAGCCATGAAGTATGAGAAATATGCGTAAGTATGAGCCTGATGAGGGCAAATCCTAGACCTAACCCAAACGTAACATGCGTTATCCTCTAAAATATTTATCAAGAAAAGGTTTAATTGAATGTTTCAGTGTGGTACCACATTACTACGTGAACCATACCAGAAAAAACCCAGGATCCGTTCAACAAGTATGTTAAAACTGCGACAGTATGACCCTGATGAGGGCAAATCCCAGGCCTAACCTAGACCTAACATGCGTTGTCCTCTAGAATATTGATGGAAACCAGGTTTAATTGACTGTTTCTGTGTTGCACTTCATTACTACAGAATGCAATCCAGAAAAAGCCCAGGATCTAGCCATCAAGTATGAGAAATATGCGAAAGAATGAGGCTGATGAGAGCAAATCCCAGACCTAACCTAGACCTAACATGAATTATTCTCTAAAATATTGATCGAAACCAGGTTTAATTGACTGTTTCAGCGTGGTACCACATTACTACGTGATACAATCCAGAAACAGCCCAGGATCTAGCCATGAAGTATGAGAAATATGCGAAAGAATGAGCCTGATGAGAGCAAATCCCAGACCCAACATGAATTATTCTCTAAAATATTGATCGAAACCTGGTTTAATTGACTGTTTCAGTGTGGTCCCACATTACTACGTGATCCAAACCAGAAAAAACCCAGGATCTGTTCAACAAGTATGTGAAAAACGCGAAAGTATGAGCCTGATGAGGGCAAATCCCAGACATATCCCAGACCTAACTTGTGTTGTCCTCTAAGATATTGATGGAAACCAGGTTTAATTGACTGTTTCAGTGTTGTACTTCATTACTACGTGATGCAATCCAGAAAAAGCCCAGGATCTAGCCATCAAGTATGAGAAATATGCGAAAGAATGAGCCTGATGAGAGCAAATCCCAGACCTAACCTAGACCTAACATGAATTATTCTCTAAAATATTGATCGAAACCAGGTTTAATTGACTGTTTCAGTGTGGTCCCACATTACTACGTGATCCAAACCAGAAAAAACCCAGGATCCGTTCAACAAGAATGTGAAGAATGCGAAGTTATGAGTCCGATGAGTGAAAATCCCAGGCCTAAACTAGACCTAACATGCGTTATCCTCAAAAATATTGATCGAAACCTGGTTTAATCGACTGTTTCAGTGTGGTACCACATTACTATGTGATCCAAACCAGAAAATAACCCAGGATCTGTTCAACAAGTATGTGAAAAACGCGAAAGTATGAGTCTGATGATGTCAAATCCCAGACCTATCCCAGACTTAACTTGTGTTATCCTCTAAAATATTGATCGAAACCAGGTTTAATCGACTGTATCAGCGTGGTACCACATTACTACGTGATACAATCCAGAAACACCCCAGGATCTAGCCATGAAGTATGTGAAATATGCGAAAGTATGAGCCTGATGAGGGCAAATCCTAGACCTAACCCAAACCTAACATGCGTTATCTTCTAAAATATTTATCCAGACCAGGTTTCATTGAATGTATCAGTGTGGTACCACTTTACTACCTGATACAATCCAGAGACAGCCCAGGATCTAGCCATGAAGTATGAGAAATATGCGAAAGTATGAGCCTGATGAGGGCCAAACCTCAGACCTAACCCAAACCTAACACGCGTCATCCTCTAAAATATTTATCAAGAAAAGGTTTAATTGAATGTTTCTGTGCGGTACCACATTACTACGTGAACCAAACCAGAAAAAACCCAGGATCCGTTCAACAAGTATGTTAAAACTGCCACAGTATGACTCTGATGAGGGCAAATCCCAGGCCTAACCTAGACCTAACATGCGTTGTCCTCTAGAATATTGATGGAAACCAGGTTTCATTGACTGTTTCAGTGTGGTACTACATTACTACGTGACGCAATCCAGAAAAAGCCCAGGATCTAGCCATCAAGTATGAGAAATATGCGAAAGAATGAGCCTGATGAGAGCAAATCCCAGACCTAACCTAGACCTAACATGCGTTATCCTCAAAAATATTGATCGAAACCTGGTTTAATCGACTGTTTCAGTGTGGTACCACATTACTATGTGATCCAAATCAGAAAATAACCCAGGATCTGTTCAACGAGTATGTGAAGTGTGCGAAAGTATGAGTCTGATGATATCAAATCCCAGGCCAATCCCAGACCTAACTTGCGTTATCCTTTAAAATATTTATCAAGGCCAGGTTTAATTGATTGTTTCAGTGTGGTCCCACATTACTACGTGATCCAAACCAGAAAAAACCCAGGATCCGTTCAACAAGTATGTGAAAAACGCGAAAGAATGAGCCTGTTGAGGGCAAATCCCAGACATATCCCAGACCTAACTTGCGTTGTCCTCTAGGATATTGATGGAAACCAGGTTTAATTGACTGATTCAGTGTTGTACTTCATTACTACGTGATGCAATCCAGAAGAAGCCCAGGATCTAGCCATCAAGTATGAGAAATATGCGAAAGAATGAGCCTGATGAGAGCAAATCCCAGACCTGACCTAGACCTAACATGAATTATTCTCTAAAATATTGATCGAAACCAGGTTTAATTGACTGTTTCAGTGTGGTCCCACATTACTACGTGATCCAAACCAGAAAAAACCCAGGATCCGTTCAACAAGTTTGTAAAGAATGCGAAAGTATGAGTCTGATGAGTGAAAATCCCAGGCCTAACCTAGACCTAACATGCGTTATCCTCAAAAATATTGATCGACACCTGGTTTAATCGACTGTTTCAGTGTGGTACCACATTACTATGTGATCCAGACCAGAAAATAACCCAGGATCTGTTCAACGAGTATGTGAAGTGTGCGAAAGTATGAGTCGGATGATGTCAAATCCCAGACCAATCCCAGACTTAACTTGCGTTATCCTCTAAAATATTGATCGAAACCAGGTTTAATCGACTGTTTCAGTGTGGTACCACATTACTACGTGATCCAAACCAGAAAAAACCCACGATCCGTTCAACAAGTATGTGAAGACTGCGAAAGTATGAGTCTGATGAGTGAAAATCCCAGACCTAACCTAGACCTAACATGCGTTATCCTCTAAAATATTGGTCCAAACCAGGTATAATGGACTGTTTCAGTGTGGTACCACACTACTACGTGATCCAAACCAGAAAAAACCCAGGATCTGTTCAACAAGTATGTGAAAAACGCGAAAGTATGAGCCTGATGAGGGCAAATCCAAGACCTATCCCAGACCTAACTTGCGTTGTCCTCTAAGATATTGATGGAAACCAGGTTTAATTGACTGTTTCAGTGTTGTACTTCATTACTACGTGATGCAATCCAGAAGAAGCCCAGGATCTAGCCATCAAGTATGAGAAATATACGAAAGAATGAGCCTGATGAGAGCAAATCCCAGACCTGACCTAGACCTAACATGAATTATTCTCTAAAATAATGATCGAAACCAGGTTTCATTGACTGTTTCAGTGTGGTCCCACATTAATACGTGATCCAAACCAGAAAAAACCCAGGATCTGTTCAACAAGTATGTGAAAAACGCGAAAGTATGAGTCTGATGAGGTCAAATCCCAGACCTATCCTAGACTTAACTTGCGTTATCCTCTAAAATATTGATCGAAACCAGGTTTAATCGACTGTTTCAGCGTGGTGCCACATTACTACGTGATACAATCCAGATTCAGCCCAGGATCTAGCCATGAAGTATGAGAAATATGCGAAAGTATGAGCCTGATGAGGGCAAATCCTAGACCTAACCCAAACCTAACATGCGTTATTCTCTAAAATATTTATCAAGACCAGGTTTAATTGAATGTTTCAGTGTGGTACTACATGACTACGTGATCCAATCCAGAAATAGCCCTGGATCTAGCCATGAAGTATGAGAAATATGCGAAAGTATGAGCCTGATGAGGGCAAATCCTAGACCTAACCCAGACCTAACATGCGTTGTCCTCTAGAATATTGATGGGAACCAGGTTTAATTGACTGTTTCAGTGTTGTACTTCATTACTACGTGATGCAATCCAGAAAAAGCCCAGGATCTAGCCATCAAGTATGAGAAATATGCGAAAGAATGAGCCTGATGGGAGCAAATCCCAGACCTAACCTAGACCTAACATGAATTATTCTCTAAAATATTGATCAAAACCAGGTTTATTTGACTGTTTCAGTGTGGTACTACATGACTACGTGATCCAATCCAGAAATAGCCCTGGATCTAGCCATGAAGTATGAGAAATATGCGAAAGTATGAGCCTAATGAGGGCAAATCCTAGACCTAACCCAGACCTAACATGCGTTATTCTCTAAAATATTTATCAAGACCAGGTTTAATTGAATGTTTCAGTGTGGTACCACAATACTACGTGATCCAAACCAGAAAAAACCCAGGATCCGTTCAACAAGTATGTGAAGAATGCGAAAGTATGAGTCTGATGAGTGAAAATCCCAGACCTAACCTAGATCTAACATGCGTTATCCTCTAAAATATTGAGCGAAACCAGGTTTAATGGACTGTTTCAGTGTGGTACCACACTACTTCGTGATGCAAACAGAGAAAGCCCAGGATCTGTTCAAGAAGTATGTGAAAAACGCTAAACTGTGAGCCTGATGAGGGCAAATCTTAGACCTAACCCAGACCTAAGATGCGTTATCCTCTAAAATATTTATCCAGACCAGGTTTCATTGACTGTTTCAGCGTGGTACCACATTACTACGTGATACAATCCAGAAACAGCCCAGGATCTAGCCATGAAGTATGAGAAATATGCGAAAGAATGAGCCTGATGAGAGCAAATCCCAGACCTAACATGAATTATTATCTAAAATATTGATCGAAACCTGGTTTAATTGACTGTTTCAGTGTGGTCCCACATTACTACGTGATCCAAACCAGAAAAAACCCAGGATCTGTTCAACAAGTATGTGAAAAACGCGAAAGTATGAGCCTGATGAGGGCATATCACAGACATATCCCAGACCTAACATGCGTTGTCCTCTAAGATATTGATGGAAACCAGGTTTAATTGACTGTTTCAGTGTTGTACTTCATTACTACGTGATGCAATCCAGAAAAAGCCTAGGATCTAGCCATCAAGTATGAGAAATATGCGAAAGAATGAGCCTGATGAGAGCAAATCCCAGACCTAACCTAGACCTAACATGAATTATTCTCTAAAATATTGATCGAAACAAGGTTTAATTGACTGTTTCAGTGTGGTCCCACATTACTACGTGATCCAAACCAGAAAAAACCCAGGATCCGTTCAACAAGAATGTGAAGAATGCGAAGTTATGAGTCCGATGAGTGAAAATCCCAGGCCTAAACTAGACCTAACATGCGTTATCCTCAAAAATATTGATCGAAACCTGGTTTAATCGACTGTCTCAGTGTGGTACCACATTACTATGTGATCCAAACCAGAAAATAACCCAGGATCTGTTCATCAAGTATGTGAAAAACGCGAAAGTATGAGTCTGATGAGGTCAAATCCCAGACCTATCCCAGACTTAACTTGTGTTATCCTCTAAAATATTGATCGAAACCAGGTTTAATCGACTGTATCAGCGTGGTACCACATTACTACGTGATACAATCCAGAAACACCCCAGGATCTAGCCATGAAGTATGTGAAATATGCGAAAGTATGAGCCTGATGAGGGCAAATCCTAGACCTAACCCAAACCTAACATGCGTTATCCTCTAAAATATTTATCAAGACCAGGTTTAATTGAATGTTTCAGTGTGGTACCACATTACTACGCGAACCAAACCAGAAAAAACCCAGGATCCGTTCAACAAGTATGTGAAGAATGCGAAAGTATGAGTCTGATCAGTGAAAATCTCAGGCCTTACCTAGACCTAACTTGCGTTGTCCTCTAAAATAATGTTGGAAACCAGGTTTCATTGACTGTTTCAGTGTGGTACCACACTACTTCGTGATCCAAACCAGAGAAAGCCCAGGATCTGTTCAAGAAGTATGTGAAAAACGCTAAACTGTGAGCCTGATGAGGGCAAATCTTAGACCTAACCCAGACCTAAGATGCGTTATCCTCTAAAATATTTATCCAGACCAGGTTTCATTGAATGTTTCAGTGTGGTACCACTTTACTACCTGATACAATCCAGAGACAGCCCAGGATCTAGCCATGAAGTATGAGAAATATGCGAAAGTATGAGCCTGATGAGAGCCAAACCTCAGACCTAACCCAAACCTAACACGCGTTATCCTCTAAAATATTTATCAAGAAAAGGTTTAATTGAATGTTTCAGTGCGGTACCACGTTACTACGTGAACCAAACCAGAAAAAACCCAGGATCCGTTCAACAAGTATGTTAAAACTGCCACAGTATGACTCTGATGAGGGCAAATCCCAGGCCTAACCTAGACCTAACATGCGTTGTCCTCTAGAATATTAATGGAAACCAGGTTTCATTGACTGTTTCAGTGTGGTACTACATTACTACGTGACGCAATCCAGAAAAAGCCCAGGATCTAGCCATCAAGTATGAGAAATATGCGAAAGAATGAGCCTGATGAGAGCAAATCCCAGACCTAACCTAGACCTAACATGCGTTGTCCTCTAGAATATTGATGGAAACCAGGTTTAATTGACTGTTTCTGTGTTGTACTTCATTACTACGTGATACAATCCAGAAAAAGCCCAGGATCTAGCAATCAAGTATGAGCAATATGCGAAAGAATGAGCCTGATGAGAGCAAATCCCAGACCTAACCTAGACCTAACATGAATTATTCTCTAAAATATTGATCGAAACCAGGTTTAATTGACTGTTTCAGCGTGGTACCACATTACTACGTGATACAGTCCAGAAACAGCCCAGGATCTAGCCATGAAGTATGAGAAATATGCGAAAGAATGAGCCTGATGAGAGCAAATCCCAGACCTAACCTAGACCTAACATGAATTATTCTCTAAAATATTGATCGAAACCTGGTTTAATTGACTGTTTCAGTGTGGTCCCACATTACTACGTGATCCAAACCAGAAATAACCCGGGATCCGTTCAACAAGTATGTGAAGAATGCGAAAGTATGAGTCTGATGAGTGAAAATCCCAGGCCTAACCTAGACCTAACATGCGTTATCCTCTAAAATATTGATCCAAACCAGGTTTAATGGACTGTTTCAGCGTGGTACCACACTACTACGTGATCCAAACCAGAAAAAACGCAGGATCTGTTCAACAAGTATGTGAAAAACGCGACAGTATGAGCCTGATGAGGGCAAATCCCAGACATATCCCAGACCTAACTTGCGTTGTCCTCTAAGATATTGATGGAAACCAGGTTTAATTGACTGTTTCAGTGTTGTACTTTATTACTACGTGATGCAATCCAGAAAAAGCCCAGGATCTAGGCATCAAGTATGAGAAATATGCGAAAGAATGAGCCTGATGAGAGCAAATCCCAGACCTAACCTAGACCTAACATGAATTATTCTCTAAAATATTGATCGAAACCAGGTTTAATTGACTGTTTCAGTGTGGTCCCACATTACTACGTGATCCAAACCAGAAAAAACCCAGGATCCGTTCAACAAGAATGTGAAGAATGCGAAAGTATGAGTCCGATGAGTGAAAATCCCAGGCCTAACCTAGACCTAACATGCGTTATCCTCAAAAATATTGATCGAAACCTGGTTTAATCGACTGTTTCAGTGTGGTACCACATTACTATGTGATCCAAACCAGAAAATAACCCAGGATCTGTTCAACAAGTATGTGAAAAACGCGAAAGTATGAGTCTGATGAGGTCAAATCCCAGACCTATCCCAGACTTAACTTGGGTTATCCTCTAAAATATTGATCGAAACCAGGTTTAATCGACTGTTTCAGCGTGGTACCACATTACTACGTGATACAATCCAGAAACAGCCCAGGATCTAGCCATGAAGTATGTGAAATATGCGAAAGTATGAGCCTGACGAGGGCAAATCCTAGACCTAACCCAAACCTAATATGCGTTATCCTCCCAGAATATTTATCAAGACCAGGTTTAATTGAATGTTTCAGTGTGGTACCACATTACTACGAGAACCAAACCAGAAAAAACCCAGGATCCGTTCAACAAGTATGTGAAGAATGCGAAAGTATGATTCTGATCAGTGAAAATCTCAGACCTTACCTAGACCTAACTTGCGTTGTCCTCTAAAATATTGATGGAAACCAGGTTTCATTGACTGTTTCAGTGTGGTACTACATTACTACGTGATGCAATCCAGAAAAAGCCCAGGATCTAGCCATCAAGTATGAGAAATATGCGAAAGAATGAGCCTGATGAGAGCAATTCCCAGACCTAACCTAGACCTAACATGCGTTATCCTCTAAAATATTGATCGAAACCAGGTTTAATGGACTGTTTGAGTGTGGTACCACACTACTTCGTGATCCAAACCAGAGAAAGCCCAGGATCTGTTCAAGAAGTATGGGAAAAACGCTAAACTGTGAGCATGATGAGGGCAAATCTTAGACCTAACCCAGACCTAAGATGCGTTATCCTCTAAAATATTTATCCAGACCAGGTTTCATTGAATGTTTCAGTGTGGTACCACTTTACTACCTGATACAATCCAGAAACAGCCCAGGATCTAGCCATGAAGTTTGAGAAATATGCGAAAGTATGAGCCTGATGAGGGCCAAACCTCAGACCTAACCCAAACCTAACATGCGTTATCCTCCAAAATATTTATCAAGAAAAGGTTTAATTGAATGTTTCAGTGTGGTACCACATTACTACGTGAACCAAACCAGAAAAAACCCAGGATCCTTTCAACAAGTATGTTAAAACTGCGACAGTATGACTCTGATGAGGGCAAATCCCAGGCCTAACCTAGACCTAACATGCGTTATCCTCTAAAATATTGATCGAAACCAGGTTTACTTGACTGTTTCAGTGTGGTCCCACATTACTACGTGATCCAAACCAGAAAAAACCCAGGATCTGTTCAACAAGTATGTGAAAAACGCGAAAGTATGAGTCTGATGAGGTCAAATCCCAGACCTATCCCAGACTTAACTTGCGTTATCCTATAAAATATTGATCGAAACCAGGTTTAATCGACTGTTTCAGCGTGGTGCCACATTACTACGTGATACAATCCAGAAACAGCCCAGGATCTAGCCATGAAGTATGAGAAATATGCGAAAGTATGAGCCTGATGAGGGCAAATCCTAGACCTAACCCAAACCTAACATGCGTTATCCTCTAAAATATTCATCCAAACCAGGTTTAATGGACTGTTTCAGCGTGGTACCACCCTACTACGTGATCCAAACCAGAAAAAACCCAGGATCTGTTCAACAAGTATGTGAAAAACGCGAAAGTATGAGCCTGATGAGGGCAAATCCCAGACATATCCCAGACCTAACTTGCGTTGTCCTCTAAGATATTGATGGAAACCAGGTTTAATTGACTGTTTCAGTGTTGTACTTCATTACTACGTGATGCAATCCAGAAGAAGCCCAGGATCTAGCCATCAAGTATGAGAAATATGCGAAGGAATGAGCCTGATGAGAGCAAATCCGAGACCTGACCTGGACCTAACATGAATTATTCTCTAAAATATTGATCGAAACCAGGTTTAATTGACTGTTTCAGTGTGGTCCCACATTACTACGTGATCCAAACCAGAAAAACCCAGGATCCGTTCAACAAGTATGTGAAAAACGCGAAAGAATGAGCCTGATGAGGGCAAATCCCAGACATATCCCAGACCTAACTTGCGTTGTCCTCTAAGATATTGATGGAAACCAGGTTTAATTGACTGTTTCAGTGTTGTACTTCATTACAACGTGATGCAATCCAGAAGAAGCCCAGGATCTAGCCATCAAGTATGAGAAATATGCGAAAGAATGAGCCTGATGAGAGCAAATCCCAGACCTGACCCAGACCTAACATGAATTATTCTCTAAAATATTGATCGAAACCAGGTTTAATTGACTGTTTCAGTGTGGTCCCACATTACTACGTGATCCAAACCAGAAAAAACCCAGGATCCGTTCAACAAGTATGTAAAGAATGCGAAAGAATGAGTCTGATGAGTGAAAATCCCAGGCCTAACCTAGACCTAACATGCGTTATCCTCAAAAATATTGATCGACACCTGGTTCAATCGACTGTTTCAGTGTGGTACCACATTACTATGTGATCCAGACCAGAGAATAACCCAGGATCTGTTCAACGAGTATGTGAAGTGTGCGAAAGTATGAGTCTGATGATGTCAAATCCCAGACCAATCCCAGAATTAACTTGCGTTATCCTCTAAAATATTGATCGAAACCAGGTTTAATCGACTGTTTCAGTGTGGTACCACATTACTACGTGATCCAAACCAGAAAAAACCGAGGATCTGGCCAACAAGTATGTGAAATACGCGAAAGTACCAGACAGATGACGGGAAATCCTAGAATTAACCGTGACATAACCGGCGTTATCCTCTAAAATACTAATCGCAATCAGGTTTAATTGACTGTTTCAGTGTGGTACCACATTACTACGGGATCCAAATCAGAAATCGGCCAGGATCTGGCCAAGAAGTTTGCGAAAAATGCGAAAGTACGAGCCAGATGAGGGCAAATACCAGACCTAACCCAGACATTACCGGCGATATCCTCTAAAATATAAATCGCAAACAGGTTTAATTGACTGTTTCGGTGTGGAACCACATTACGACGGGATCCAATCCACAAAAAACCCAAGATCTGGCCAACAAGTATGCGAAAAATGCGAAAGTACGAGCCAGATGCGGGAAAATACCAGACCTAACCCAGACATCACCGGCGTTATCCTATAAAATATTAATCGCTGCCGGGTTTAATTGACCGTTTCGGTGTGGAACCACATTGCTACGGGATCAAAACCTGAAGAATCCCAGGATTTGGTCAACAAGTATGCGAAAAACACGAATGTAGGAGCCAGATGATTGCAAATACCAGAACTAACCCAGACATTACCAGCGTTATCCTCTAAAATACTAATAGGAACCAGCTTCTATTGACTGTTTCAGTGTGGTGCCACATTACTACGTAATCCAGACCAGAAAAAGGCCAGGATCTGGTCAACAAGTATGCGAAAAACGCGAAAGTACAAGCCAGATGAGGACAAATCCCAGACCTACCCGAGAGATAACCGGCGTTTTCCTCTAAAGTATTAATCGCAACCAGTTTAATTGACTGTTTCGGTGTGGAACCTCATTACTACGGGATACAAACCAGAAAAAACCCAGGATCTGGCCAACAAGTATGCGAAAAATGCGAATGTACGAGCCAGATGGGGGCAAATACCAGACCTAACCCAGACATAACCGGCGATATCCTGTAAAATATTAATCGCATACAGGTTTAATTGACTGTTTCGGTGTGGAACCACGTTACTACGTGGTCCAAGCCAGAAAAAGGCCAGGATCTGGCCAACAAGTTTGCGAAAAATACGAAAGTACGAGCCAGATGATTGCAAATACCAGAACTGTCCCAGACATAACCAGCGTTATCCTCTAAAATATTATCCGCAACGAGGTTTAATTGACTGTTTCGGTGTGGTACAACATTCCTACGTGGTCCATGCCAGAAAAAGTCCAGGAACTGGCCAACAAGTATGCGAAAAACGCGAAAATACAAGCCAGATGAGGACAAATCCCAGACCTACCCGAGAGATAACCGGCGTTATCCTCTAAGGTATTAATCGCAACTAGTTTAATTGACTGTTTCGGTGTGGAACCTCATTACTACGGGATACAAACCAGAAAAAACCCAGGATCTGGCCAACAAGTATGCGAAAGACGCGAAAGTATATGCCAGATGATAGCAAATACCAGAACTAACCCAGACATAACCAGCGATATCCTCTAAAATACTTATCGCAACCGGCTTCTATTGACTGTTTCAGTGTGGTACCACATTACTACGTGATCCAAACAAGAAAAGGGCCAGGATCTGGCCAACAAATGTACGAAAAACGCGAAAGTATGAGCCAGATGATTGCAAATACCAGAACTAACACAGACATAACCACCGTTATCAGCTAAAATACTAATCGGAACCAGCTTTTATTGACTGTTTCAGTGTGGTACCACATTACTACGGGATCCAAATCAGAAATCGGCCAGGATCTGTACAACAAGTATGCGAAATACGCGAAAGTACGAGACAGATGAGGTCAAATACCAGACCTAACCTAGACATAGCCGGCGTTATCCTCTAAAATATTAATCGCAACCAGGTTTAATTGACTGTTTCGCTGTGGAACCACATTACGACGGGATCCAATCCATAAAAAACCCAAGATCTGGCCAACAAGTATGCGAAAAATGCGAAAGTACGAGCCAGATGAGGGAAAATACCAGACCTAACCCAGACATCACCGGCGTTATCCTATAAAATATTAATCGCTGCCGGGTTTAATTGACACTTTCGGTGTGGAACCACATTACTACGGGATCCAAACCTGAAAAGACCCAGGATCTGGCCGACAACTATGCGAAAAATGCGAATGTACGAGCCAGATGAGGGCAAATACCAGACCTAACCCAGACATAACCGGCGATATCCTCTAAAATATAAATCGCAAACAGGTTTAATTGACTGTTTCGGTGTGGAACCACATTACGACGGGATCCAATCCACAAAAAACCCAAGATCTGGCCAACAAGTATGCGAAAAATGCGAAAGTACGAGCCAGATGCGGGAAAATACCAGACCTAACCCAGACATCACCGGCGTTATCCTATAAAATATTAATCGCTGCCGGGTTTAATTGACCGTTTCGGTGTGGAACCACATTGCTACGGGATCAAAACCTGAAGAATCCCAGGATTTGGTCAACAAGTATGCGAAAAACACGAATGTAGGAGCCAGATGATTGCAAATACCAGAACTAACCCAGACATTACCAGCGTTATCCTCTAAAATACTAATTGGAACCAGCTTCTATTGACTGTTTCAGTGTGGTGCCACATTACTACGTAATCCAGACCAGAAAAAGGCCAGGATCTGGTCAACAAGTATGCGAAAAACGCGAAAGTACAAGCCAGATGAGGACAAATCCCAGACCTACCCGAGAGATAACCGGCGTTATCCTCTAAAGTATTAATCGCAACCAGTTTAATTGACTGTTTCGGTGTGGAACCTCATTACTACGGGATACAAACCAGAAAAAACCCAGGATCTGGCCAACAAGTATGCGAAAAATGCGAATGTACGAGCCAGATGGGGGCAAATACCAGACCTAACCCAGACATAACCGGCGATATCCTGTAAAATATTAATCGCATACAGGTTTAATTGACTGTTTCGGTGTGGAACCACGTTACTACGTGGTCCAAGCCAGAAAAAGGCCAGGATCTGGCCAACAAGTTTGCGAAAAATGCGAAAGTACGAGCCAGATGATTGCAAATACCAGAACTGTCCCAGACATAACCAGCGTTATCCTCTAAAATATTATCCGCAACGAGGTTTAATTGACTGTTTCGGTGTGGTACAACATTCCTACGTGGTCCATGCCAGAAAAAGTCCAGGAACTGGCCAACAAGTATGCGAAAAACGCGAAAATACAAGCCAGATGAGGACAAATCCCAGACCTACCCGAGAGATAACCGGCGTTATCCTCTAAGGTATTAATCGCAACCAGTTTAATTGACTGTTTCGGTGTGGAACCTCATTACTACGGGATACAAACCAGAAAAAACCCAGGATCTGGCCAACAAGTATGCGAAAGACGCGAAAGTATATGCCAGATGATAGCAAATACCAGAACTAACCCAGACATAACCAGCGATATCCTCTAAAATACTTATCGCAACCGGCTTCTATTGACTGTTTCAGTGTGGTACCACATTACTACGTGATCCAAACAAGAAAAGGGCCAGGATCTGGCCAACAAATGTACGAAAAACGCGAAAGTATGAGCCAGATGATTGCAAATACCAGAACTAACACAGACATAACCACCGTTATCAGCTAAAATACTAATCGGAACCAGCTTTTATTGACTGTTTCAGTGTGGTACCACATTACTACGGGATCCAAATCAGAAATCGGCCAGGATCTGTACAACAAGTATGCGAAATACGCGAAAGTACGAGACACATGAGGTCAAATACCAGACCTAACCTAGACATAGCCGGCGTTATCCTCTAAAATATTAATCGCAACCAGGTTTAATTGACTGTTTCGCTGTGGAACCACATTACGACGGGATCCAATCCATAAAAAACCCAAGATCTGGCCAACAAGTATGCGAAAAATGCGAAAGTACGAGCCAGATGAGGGAAAATACCAGACCTAACCCAGACATCACCGGCGTTATCCTATAAAATATTAATCGCTGCCGGGTTTAATTGACACTTTCGGTGTGGAACCACATTACTACGGGATCCAAACCTGAAAAGACCCAGGATCTGGCCGACAACTATGCGAAAAATGCGAATGTACGAGCCAGATGAGGGCAAATACCAGACCTAACCCAGACATAACCGGCGATATCCTCTAAAATATAAATCGCAAACAGGTTTAATTGACTGTTTCGGTGTGGAACCACATTACGACGGGATCCAATCCACAAAAAACCCAAGATCTGGCCAACAAGTATGCGAAAAATGCGAAAGTACGAGCCAGATGCGGGAAAATACCAGACCTAACCCAGACATCACCGGCGTTATCCTATAAAATATTAATCGCTGCCGGGTTTAATTGACCGTTTCGGTGTGGAACCACATTGCTACGGGATCAAAACCTGAAGAATCCCAGGATTTGGTCAACAAGTATGCGAAAAACACGAATGTAGGAGCCAGATGATTGCAAATACCAGAACTAACCCAGACATTACCAGCGTTATCCTCTAAAATACTAATTGGAACCAGCTTCTATTGACTGTTTCAGTGTGGTGCCACATTACTACGTAATCCAGACCAGAAAAAGGCCAGGATCTGGTCAACAAGTATGCGAAAAACGCGAAAGTACAAGCCAGATGAGGACAAATCCCAGACCTACCCGAGAGATAACCGGCGTTATCCTCTAAAGTATTAATCGCAACCAGTTTAATTGACTGTTTCGGTGTGGAACCTCATTACTACGGGATACAAACCAGAAAAAACCCAGGATCTGGCCAACAAGTATGCGAAAAATGCGAATGTACGAGCCAGATGGGGGCAAATACCAGACCTAACCCAGACATAACCGGCGATATCCTGTAAAATATTAATCGCATACAGGTTTAATTGACTGTTTCGGTGTGGAACCACGTTACTACGTGGTCCAAGCCAGAAAAAGGCCAGGATCTGGCCAACAAGTTTGCGAAAAATGCGAAAGTACGAGCCAGATGATTGCAAATACCAGAACTGTCCCAGACATAACCAGCGTTATCCTCTAAAATATTATCCGCAACGAGGTTTAATTGACTGTTTCGGTGTGGTACAACATTCCTACGTGGTCCATGCCAGAAAAAGTCCAGGAACTGGCCAACAAGTATGCGAAAAACGCGAAAATACAAGCCAGATGAGGACAAATCCCAGACCTACCCGAGAGATAACCGGCGTTATCCTCTAAGGTATTAATCGCAACCAGTTTAATTGACTGTTTCGGTGTGGAACCTCATTACTACGGGATACAAACCAGAAAAAACCCAGGATCTGGCCAACAAGTATGCGAAAGACGCGAAAGTATATGCCAGATGATAGCAAATACCAGAACTAACCCAGACATAACCAGCGATATCCTCTAAAATACTTATCGCAACCGGCTTCTATTGACTGTTTCAGTGTGGTACCACATTACTACGTGATCCAAACAAGAAAAGGGCCAGGATCTGGCCAACAAATGTACGAAAAACGCGAAAGTATGAGCCAGATGATTGCAAATACCAGAACTAACACAGACATAACCACCGTTATCAGCTAAAATACTAATCGGAACCAGCTTTTATTGACTGTTTCAGTGTGGTACCACATTACTACGGGATCCAAATCAGAAATCGGCCAGGATCTGTACAACAAGTATGCGAAATACGCGAAAGTACGAGACAGATGAGGTCAAATACCAGACCTAACCTAGACATAGCCGGCGTTATCCTCTAAAATATTAATCGCAACCAGGTTTAATTGACTGTTTCGCTGTGGAACCACATTACGACGGGATCCAATCCATAAAAAACCCAAGATCTGGCCAACAAGTATGCGAAAAATGCGAAAGTACGAGCCAGATGAGGGAAAATACCAGACCTAACCCAGACATCACCGGCGTTATCCTATAAAATATTAATCGCTGCCGGGTTTAATTGACACTTTCGGTGTGGAACCATATTACTACGGGATCCAAACCTGAATAGACCCAGGATCTGGCCGACAACTATGCGAAAAATGCGAATGTACGAGCCAGATGAGGGCAAATACCAGACCTAACCCAGACATGACCAGCGTTATCCTCTAAAATATTATCCGCAACGAGGTTTAATTGACTGTTTCGGTGTGGTACAACATTCCTACGTGGTCCATGCCAGAAAAAGTCCAGGAACTGGCCAACAAGTATGCGAAAAACGCGAAAGTACAAGCCAGATGAGGACAAATCCCAGACCTACCCGAGAGATAACCGGCGTTATCCTCTAAAGTATTAATCGCAACCAGTTTAATTGACTGTTTCGGTGTGGAACCTCATTACTACGGGATACAAACCAGAAAAAACCCAGGGTCTGGCCAACAAGTATGCGAAAAACGCGAAAGTATATGCCAGATGATAGCAAATACCAGAACTAACCCAGGCATATCAGCGATATCCTCTAAAATACATATCGCAACCAGCTTCTATTGACTGTTTCAGTGTGGTACCACATTACTACGCGATCCAAACCAGAAAAAACCCAGGATCAGTTCAACAAGTATGTGGAAAACGCGATAGTATGAGCCTGATGAGGGCGAATCCCAGTCCTATCTCAGACCTAACTTGCGTTATCCTCTAAAATATTGATCGAAACCAGGTTTAATTGACTGTTTCAGCGTGGTACCACATTACTACGTGATACAATCCAGAAATAGCCCAGGATCTAGCCATGAAGTATGAGAAATATGCGAAAGTATGAGCCTGATGAGGGCAAATCCTAGACCTATCCCAGACCTTACTTGCGTTATCCTCAAAAATATTTATCAAGACCAGGTTTAATTGAATGTTTCAGTGTGGTACCACATTACTACGTGATCCATACCAGAAAAAACTCAGGATTTGTTCAACAAGTATGCGAAAAATGCGAAAGCATGAGTCTGATGAGGGAAAATCCCAGGCCTAACCTATACCTAACGTGCGTTGTCCTCAAAAATATTGATGGAAACTAGGTTTAATGGACTGTTTCAGTGTGGTACCACTTTACTACGTGATCGAAAGCAGAAAAAACCCTCGATCAGGTCAACATGAATGTTAGAACTGCGAAAGTATGACCCTGATGAGGGCAAATCCCAGGCCTAACCTAGACCTAACATGCGTTGCCCTCTAAAATATTGATGGAAACCAGGTTTAATTGACTGTTTCAGTGTTGTACTTCATTACTACGTGATGCAATCCCGAAAAAGCCCAGGATCTAGCCATGAAGTATGAGAAATATGCGAAAGTATGAGCCTGATGAGGGCAAATCCTAGACCTATCCCAGACCTAACTTGCGTTATCCTCAAAAATATTTATCAAGACCAGGTTTAATTGAATGTTTCAGTGTGGTACCACATTACTACGTGATCCATACCAGAAAAAACTCAGGATTTGTTCAACTAGTATGCGAAAAATGCGAAAGCATGAGTCTGATGAGGGAAAATCCCAGGTCTAACCTATACCTAACGTGCGTTGTCCTCAAAAATATTGATGGAAACTAGGTTTAATGGACAGTTTCAGTGTGGTACCACTTTACTACGTGATCGAAAGCAGAAAAAACCCTCGATCAGGTCAACATGAATGTTAGAACTGCGAAAGTATGACCCTGATGAGGGCAAATCCCAGGCCTAACCTAGACCTAACATGCGTTGCCCTCTAAAATATTGATGGAAACCAGGTTTAATTGACTGTTTCAGTGTTGTACTTCATTACTACGTGATGCAATCCAGAAAAAGCCCAGGATCTAGACATCAAGTATGAGAAATATGCGAAAGGATGAGCCTGCTGAGAGCAAATCCCAGACCTAACCCAGACCTAACATGAATTATTCTCTAAAATATTGATCGAAGCCAGGTTTAACTGACTGGTTCGGTGTGGCCCCACATTACTACACGATCCAATCCAGAAATAGCCCAGGATCCAGCCATGAAGTATGAGTAATATGCGAAAGTATGAGCCTGATGAGGGCAAATCCTAGTCCTAACCCAGACCTAACATGCGTTATCCTCTAAAATATTTATCAAGACCAGGTTTAATTTATTGTTTCAGTGTGGTACCACATTACTACGTGATCCACACCAGAAAAAATCCAAGATCCGTTCAACAAGTATGTGAAGAATGCGAAAGTATGAGTCTGATGAGTGAAAATCCCAGACCTAACCTAGACCTACCATGCGTTATCCTCAAAAATATTGATCGAAACCTGGTTTAATCGACTGTTTCAGTGTGATACCACACTACTACGTGATGCAATCCAGAAAAAGCCCAGGATCTAGCCATCAAGTATGAGAAATATGCGAAAGAATGAGCCTGATGAGGGCAAATCCTAGACCTATCCCAGACCTAACTTGCGTTATCCTCTAAAATATTCATCGAAACCAGGTTTAATTGACTGTTTTAGTGTGGTGCCACTTTACTACGTGATCCAAAGCAGAAAAAACCCTCGATCAGGTCAACATGCATGTTAAAACTGCGAAAGTATGACCCTGATGAGGGCAAATCCCAGGCCTTACCCAGACCTAACATGCGTTATCTTCTAAAATATTGAGCGAAACCAGGTTTAATGGACTGTTTCAGTGTGGTACCTCACTACTTCGTGATCCAAACCAGAAAAAACCCAGGATCTGTTCAACAAGTATGCGAAAAACGCGAAACTGTGAGCCTGATAAGGGCAAATCTTAGACCTAACCCAGACCTAAGATGCGTTATCCTCTAAAATATTTATCCAGACCAGGTTTCAATGAATGTTTCAGTGTGGTACCACATTACTACGTGATCCAATCCAGAAATAGCCCAGGATCTAGCCATGAGGTATGAGAAATATGCGAAAGTATGAGCCTGATGAGGGCAAATCCCAGACCTATCCCAGACCTAACTTGCGTTATCCTCTAAAATATTGATCGAAACCAGGTTTAATCGACTGTTTCAGTGTGGTACCACATTACTATGTGATCCAAACCAGAAAATAACCCAGGATCTGTTCAACGAGTATGTGAAGTGTGCGAAAGTATGAGTCAGATGAGGGCAAATCCCAGACCTATCCCAGACCTAACTTGTATTATCCTCTAAAATAGTGATCGAAACCAGGTTTAATTGACTGTTTCGGTGTGGTACCACATTACTACGTGATCCAATCCAGAAATAGCCCAGGATCTAGCCATGAAGTATGAGAAATATGCGAAAGTATGAGCCTGATGAGGGCGAATCCCAGACCTATCCCAGACCTAACTTGCGTTATCCTCTAAAATGTTGATCGAAACCAGGTTTAATTGAATGTTTCAGTGTGGCACCACATTACTACGTGATGCAATCCAGAACAAGCCCAGGATCTAGCCATCAAGTATGAGAAATATGCGAAAGTATGAGCCTGATGAGGGCGAATCCCAGACCTATCCCAGACCTAACTTGCGTTGTTCTCTAAAATATTGATCGAAACCAGGTTTAATCGACTGTTTCAGTGTGGTACCACATTAGTACGTGATCCAAGCCAGAAAATAACCCAGGATCTGTTCAACGTGTATGTGAAGTGTGCGAAAGTATGAGTCTGATGAGGTTAAATCCCAGACCTATCCCAGAGCTAACTTGCGTTATCCTCTAAAATATTGATCGAAACCAGGTTTAATCGACTGCTTCAGTGTGGTACCACATTACTACCTGATCCAAACCAGAAAAAACCCAGGATCAGTTCAACAAGTATGTGAAAAACGCGAAAGTATGAGCCTGTTGAGGGCGAATCCCAGACCTATCCCAGACCTAACATGCGTTATCCTCTAAAATATTGATCGAAACCAGGTTTCATTGACTGTTTCAGTGTGGCACCACATTACTACGTGATGCAATCCAGAAGAAGCCCAGGATCTAGCCATCAAGTATGAGAAATATGCGAAAGAATGAGCCTGATGAGAGCAAATCCCAGACCTAACCTAGACCTAACATGCGTTATCCTCTAAAATATTTATCAAGACCAGGTTTAATGGATTGTTTCAGTGTGGTACCACATTACTACGTGATCCAAACCAGAAAAAACCCAGGATCTGTTCAACAAGTACGTGAAAAACGCGAAAGTATCAGCCTGATGAGGGCAAGTCCTAGACCTAACCTAGACCTAACATGCGTTAACCTCTAAAATATTGATCGAAACCAGGATTAATTACACTGTTTCAGTGTGGTACCACATTACTACGTGATCCAATCCAGAAATAGCCCAGGATCTAGCCATGAAGTATGAGCCTGACGAGGGCAAATCCTAGACCAAACCCAAACCTAACGTGCGTTATCCTCTAAAATATTTATCAAGACCAGGTTTAATTGATTGTTTCAGTGTGGTCCCACATTACTACGTGATCCAAACCAGAAAAAACCCAGAATCCGTTCAACAAGTATGTGAATAATGCGAAAGTATGAGTCTGATGAGTGAAAATCCCAGGCCTAACCTATACCTAACATGCGTTATCCTCAAAAATATTCATCGAAACCAGGTTTAATTCACTGTTTCAGTGAGGTACCACATTACTACGTGATCCAATCCAGAAATAGCCCAGGATCAAGGCATGAAGTATGAGAAATATGCGAAAGTATGAGCCTGACGGGGGCAAATCCTAGACCTAACGCAGACCTAACATGCGTTATCCTCTAAAATAATTATCAAGACCAGGTTTAATTGATTGTTTCAGTGAGGTCCCACATTACTACGTGATCCAAACCAGAAAAAACCCAGGATCCGTTGAACAAGTATGTGAAGAATGCAAAAGTATGAGTCTGATGAGTGAAAATCCCAGGCCTAACCTATACCTAACATGCGTTATCCTCAAAAATATTCATCGAAACCAGGTTTAATTGACTGTTTCAGTGAGGTACCACATTACTACGTGATCCAATCCAGAAATAGCCCAGGATCTAGCCATGAAGTATGAGAAATATGCGAAAGTATGAGCCTGACGGGGGCAAATCCTAGACTTAACCCAGACCTAACATGCGTTATCCTCAAAAATATTTATCAAGACCAGGTTTAATTGAATGTTTCAGTGTGGTACCACATTACTACGTGATCGATACCAGAAAAAACTCAGGATTTGTTCAACAAGTATGTGAAAAATGCGAAAGCATGAGTCTGATGAGGGCAAATCCCAGGCCTAACCTATACCTAACGTGCGTTGTCCTCTAAAATATTGATGGAAACTAGGTTTAATGGACTGTTTCAGTGTGGTACCACTTTACTACGTGATCGAAAGCAGAAAAAACCCTCGATCAGGTCAACATGTATGTTAGAACTGCGAAAGTATGACCCTGATGAGGGCAAATCCCAGGCCTAACCTATACCTAACATGCGTTGCCCTCTAAGATATTGATGGAAACCAGGTTTAATTGACTGTTTCAGTGTTGTACTTCATTACTACGTGATGCAATCCAGAAAAAGCCCAGGATCTAGCCATCAAGTATGAGAAATATGCAAAAGAATGAGCCTGTTGAGAGCAAATCCCAGACCTAACCCAGACCTAACATGAATTATTCTCTAAAATATCGATCGAAACCAGGTTTAATTGACTGTTTCGGTGTGGTACCACATTACTACGTGATCCAAACCAGAAAAAACCCAGGATCCGATCAACAAGTATGTGAAGAATGCGAAAGTATGAGTCTGATGAGTGAAAATCCCAAGCCTAACCTAGACCTAACATGCGTTATCCTCAAAAATATTGATCGAAACCTGGTTTCGACTGTTTCAGTGTGGTACCATACTACTACGTGATGCAATCCAGAAAATGCCCAGGATCTAGCCATCAAGTATGAGAAATATGCGAAAGAATGAGCCTGATGAGGGCAAATCCTAGACCTATCCCAGACCTAACTTGCGTTATCCACTAAAATATTCATCGAAACCAGGTTTAATTGACTGTTTTAGTGTGGTGCCACTTTACTACGTGATCGAAAGCAGAAAAAACCCTCGATCAGGTCAACATGCATGTTAAAACTGCGAAAGTATGACCCTGATGAGGGCAAATCCCAGGCCTAACCTAGACCTAACATGCGTTATCTTCTAAGATATTGAGCGAAACCAGGTTTAATGGACTGTTTCAGTGTGGTACCTCACTACTTCGTGATCCAAACCAGAAAAAACCCAGGATCTGTTCAACAAGTATGCGAAAAACGCGAAACTGTGAGGCTGATGAGGGCAAATCTTAGACCTAACCCAGACCTAAGATGCGTTATCCTCTAAAATATTTATCCAGACCAGGTTTCAATGAATGTTTCAGTGTGGTACCACATTACTACGTGATCAAATCCAGAAATAGCACAGGATCTAGCCATGAAGTATGAGAAATATGCGAAAGAATGAGCCTGATGAGGGCAAATCCCAGACCTATCCCAGACCTAACTTGCGTTATCCTCTAAAATATTGATCGAAACCAGGTTTAATTGAATGTTTCAGTGTGGTACCACATTACTATGTGACCCAAACCAGAAAATAACCCAGGATCTGTTCAACGAGTACGTGAAGTGTGCGAAAGTATGAGTCTGATGCGGGCAAATCCCAGACCTATCCCAGACCTAACTTGTATTATCCTCTAAAATATTGATCGAATCCAGGTTTAATTGAATGTTTCAGTGTGGTACCACATTACTACGTGATCCAATCCAGAAATAGCCCAGGATCTAGCCATGAAGTATGAGAAATATGCGAAAGTATGAGTCTGATGAGTGAAAATCCCAGGCCTAACCTATACCTAACATGCGTTATCCTCAAAAATATTCATCGAAACCAGGTTTAATTGACTGTTTCAGTGAGGTACCACATTACTACGTGATCCAATCCAGAAATAGCCCAGGATCTAGCCATGAAGTATGAGAAATATGCGAAAGTATGAGCCTGACGGGGGCAAATCCTAGACCTAACGCAGACCTAACATGCGTTATCCTCTAAAATAATTATCAAGACAAGGTTTAATTGATTGTTTCAGTGAGGTCCCACATTACTACGTGATCCAAACCAGAAAAAACCCAGGATCCGTTCAACAAGTATGTGAAGAATGCCAAAGTATGAGTCTGATGAGGGCAAATCCCAGACCAATCCCAGACCTAACTTGCGTTATCCTCTAAAATATTGATCGAAACCAGGTTTAATCGACTGTTTCAGTGTGGTACCATATTACTACGCGACCCAAACCAGGAAAAACCCAGGATCAGTTCAACAAGTATGTGGAAAACGCGATAGTATGAGCCTGATGAGGGCGAATCCCAGACCTATCTCAGACCTAACTTGCGTTATCCTCTAAAATATTGATCGAAACCAGGTTTAATTGACTGTTACAGCGTGGTACCACATTACTACGTGATACAATCCAGAAACAGCCCAGGATCTAGCCATGAAGTATGAGAAATATGCGAAAGTATGAGCCTGACGAGGGCAAATCCTAGACTTAACCCAGACCTAACATGCGTTATCCTCAAAAATATTTATCAAGACCAGGTTTAATTGAATGTTTCAGTGTGGTACCACATTACTACGTGATCCAATCCAGAAATAGCCCAGGATCTAGCCATGAAGTATGAGAAATATGCGAAAGTATGAGTCTGATGAGTGAAAATCCCAGGCCTAACCTAGACTTAACATGCGTTATCCTCTAAACTATTTATCAAGACCAGGTTTAATTGATTGTTTCAGTGTGGTCCCACATTACTATGTGATCCAAACCAGAAAATAACCCAGAATCCTCTCAACAAGTATGTGAAGAATGCGAAAGTATGAGTCTGATGAGTGAAAATCCCAGGCCTAACCTAGACCTAACATGCGTTATCCTCAAAAATATTGATCGAAACCAGGTTTAATTGACTGTTTCAGTGAGGTACCACATTACTACGTGATCCAATCCAGAAGTAGCCCAGGATCTAGCCATGAAGTATGAGAAGTATGCGAAAGTATGAGCCTGATGAGGGCAAATCCTAGACCTAACCCAGACCTAACATGCGTTATCCTCTAAAATATTGATCGAAACCAGGTTTAATTGAATGTTTCAGTGTGGTACCACATTACTATGTGATCCAAACCAGAAAATAACCCAGGATCTGTTCAACGAGTATGTGAAGTGTGCGAAAGTATGAGTCTGATGAGGGCAAATCCCAGACCTATCCCAGACCTAACTGGCGTTATCCTCTAAAATAACGATCGAAACCAGGTTTAATTGACTGTTTCGGTTTGGCACCACATTACTACGTGATGCAATCCAGAAAAAACCCAGGATCTAGCCATCAAGTATGAGAAATATGCGAAAGAATGAGCCTGATGAGAGCAAATCCCAGGCCTAACCTAGACCTAACATGCGTTATCCTCAAAAATATTGATCGAAACCAGGTTTAATTGAATGTTTCAGTGTGGTACCACATTACTACGTGATCCAATCCAGAAATAGCCCAGGATCTAGCCATGAAGTATGAGAAATATGAGAAAGTATGAGCCTGATGAGGCTGAATCCCAGTCCTATCCCAGACCTAACTTGCGTTATCCTCTAAAATACTGATCGAAACCAGGTTTAATCGACTGTTTCAGTGTGGTACCACATTACTACGCGATCCAAACCAGAAAAAACCCAGGATCAGTTCAACAAGTATGTGGAAAACGCGATAGTATGAGCCTGATGAGGGCGAATCCCAGACCTACCTCAGACCTTACTTGCGTTATCCTCTAAAATATTGATCGAAACCAGGTTTAATTGACTGTTTCAGCGTGGTACCACATTACTACGTGATACAATCCAGAAATAGCCCAGGATCTAGCCATGAAGTATGAGAAATATGCGAAAGTATGAGCCTGATGAGGGCAAATCCTAGACCTAACCAAGACCTAACATGCGTTATCCTCAAAAATATTTATCAAGACCAGGTTTAATTGAATGTTTCAGTGTGGTACCACATTACTACGTGATCCATACCAGAAAAAACTCAGGATTTGTTCAACAAGTATGTGAAAAATGCGAAAGCATGAGTCTGATGAGGGCAAATCCCAGGCCTAACCTATACCTAACGTGCGTTGTCCTCTAAAATATTGATGGAAACTAGGTTTAATGGACTGTTTCAGTGTGGTACCACTTTACTACGTGATCGAAAGCAGAAAAAACCCTCGATCAGGTCAACATGTATGTTAGAACTGCGAAAGTATGACCCTGATGAGGGCAAATCCCAGGCCTAACCTATACCTAACATGCGTTGCCCTCTAAGATATTGATGGAAACCAGGTTTAATTGACTGTTTCAGTGTTGTACTTCATTACTACGTGATGCAATCCAGAAAAAGCCCAGGATCTAGCCATCAAGTATGAGAAATATGCAAAAGAATGAGCCTGTTGAGAGCAAATCCCAGACCTAACCCAGACCTAACATGAATTATTCTCTAAAATATCGATCGAAACCAGGTTTAATTGACTGTTTCGGTGTGGTACCACATTACTACGTGATCCAAACCAGAAAAAACCCAGGATCCGATCAACAAGTATGTGAAGAATGCGAAAGTATGAGTCTGATGAGTGAAAATCCCAAGCCTAACCTAGACCTAACATGCGTTATCCTCAAAAATATTGATCGAAACCTGGTTTCGACTGTTTCAGTGTGGTACCATACTACTACGTGATGCAATCCAGAAAATGCCCAGGATCTAGCCATCAAGTATGAGAAATATGCGAAAGAATGAGCCTGATGAGGGCAAATCCTAGACCTATCCCAGACCTAACTTGCGTTATCCACTAAAATATTCATCGAAACCAGGTTTAATTGACTGTTTTAGTGTGGTGCCACTTTACTACGTGATCGAAAGCAGAAAAAACCCTCGATCAGGTCAACATGCATGTTAAAACTGCGAAAGTATGACCCTGATGAGGGCAAATCCCAGGCCTAACCTAGACCTAACATGCGTTATCTTCTAAGATATTGAGCGAAACCAGGTTTAATGGACTGTTTCAGTGTGGTACCTCACTACTTCGTGATCCAAACCAGAAAAAACCCAGGATCTGTTCAACAAGTATGCGAAAAACGCGAAACTGTGAGGCTGATGAGGGCAAATCTTAGACCTAACCCAGACCTAAGATGCGTTATCCTCTAAAATATTTATCCAGACCAGGTTTCAATGAATGTTTCAGTGTGGTACCACATTACTACGTGATCAAATCCAGAAATAGCACAGGATCTAGCCATGAAGTATGAGAAATATGCGAAAGAATGAGCCTGATGAGGGCAAATCCCAGACCTATCCCAGACCTAACTTGCGTTATCCTCTAAAATATTGATCGAAACCAGGTTTAATTGAATGTTTCAGTGTGGTACCACATTACTATGTGACCCAAACCAGAAAATAACCCAGGATCTGTTCAACGAGTACGTGAAGTGTGCGAAAGTATGAGTCTGATGCGGGCAAATCCCAGACCTATCCCAGACCTAACTTGTATTATCCTCTAAAATATTGATCGAAACCAGGTTTAATTGAATGTTTCAGTGTGGTACCACATTACTACGTGATCCAATCCAGAAATAGCCCAGGATCTAGCCATGAAGTATGAGAAATATGCGAAAGTATGAGTCTGATGAGTGAAAATCCCAGGCCTAACCTATACCTAACATGCGTTATCCTCAAAAATATTCATCGAAACCAGGTTTAATTGACTGTTTCAGTGAGGTACCACATTACTACGTGATCCAATCCAGAAATAGCCCAGGATCTAGCCATGAAGTATGAGAAATATGCGAAAGTATGAGCCTGACGGGGGCAAATCCTAGACCTAACGCAGACCTAACATGCGTTATCCTCTAAAATAATTATCAAGACAAGGTTTAATTGATTGTTTCAGTGAGGTCCCACATTACTACGTGATCCAAACCAGAAAAAACCCAGGATCCGTTCAACAAGTATGTGAAGAATGCCAAAGTATGAGTCTGATGAGGGCAAATCCCAGACCAATCCCAGACCTAACTTGCGTTATCCTCTAAAATATTGATCGAAACCAGGTTTAATCGACTGTTTCAGTGTGGTACCATATTACTACGCGACCCAAACCAGGAAAAACCCAGGATCAGTTCAACAAGTATGTGGAAAACGCGATAGTATGAGCCTGATGAGGGCGAATCCCAGACCTATCTCAGACCTAACTTGCGTTATCCTCTAAAATATTGATCGAAACCAGGTTTAATTGACTGTTACAGCGTGGTACCACATTACTACGTGATACAATCCAGAAACAGCCCAGGATCTAGCCATGAAGTATGAGAAATATGCGAAAGTATGAGCCTGACGAGGGCAAATCCTAGACTTAACCCAGACCTAACATGCGTTATCCTCAAAAATATTTATCAAGACCAGGTTTAATTGAATGTTTCAGTGTGGTACCACATTACTACGTGATCCAATCCAGAAATAGCCCAGGATCTAGCCATGAAGTATGAGAAATATGCGAAAGTATGCGTCTGATGAGTGAAAATCCCAGGCCTAACCTAGACTTAACATGCGTTATCCTCTAAACTATTTATCAAGACCAGGTTTAATTGATTGTTTCAGTGTGGTCCCACATTACTATGTGATCCAAACCAGAAAATAACCCAGAATCCTCTCAACAAGTATGTGAAGAATGCGAAAGTATGAGTCTGATGAGTGAAAATCCCAGGCCTAACCTAGACCTAACATGCGTTATCCTCAAAAATATTGATCGAAACCAGGTTTAATTGACTGTTTCAGTGAGGTACCACATTACTACGTGATCCAATCCAGAAGTAGCCCAGGATCTAGCCATGAAGTATGAGAAGTATGCGAAAGTATGAGCCTGATGAGGGCAAATCCTAGACCTAACCCAGACCTAACATGCGTTATCCTCTAAAATATTGATCGAAACCAGGTTTAATTGAATGTTTCAGTGTGGTACCACATTACTATGTGATCCAAACCAGAAAATAACCCAGGATCTGTTCAACGAGTATGTGAAGTGTGCGAAAGTATGAGTCTGATGAGGGCAAATCCCAGACCTATCCCAGACCTAACTGGCGTTATCCTCTAAAATAACGATCGAAACCAGGTTTAATTGACTGTTTCGGTTTGGCACCACATTACTACGTGATGCAATCCAGAAAAAACCCAGGATCTAGCCATCAAGTATGAGAAATATGCGAAAGAATGAGCCTGATGAGAGCAAATCCCAGGCCTAACCTAGACCTAACATGCGTTATCCTCAAAAATATTGATCGAAACCAGGTTTAATTGAATGTTTCAGTGTGGTACCACATTACTACGTGATCCAATCCAGAAATAGCCCAGGATCTAGCCATGAAGTATGAGAAATATGAGAAAGTATGAGCCTGATGAGGCTGAATCCCAGTCCTATCCCAGACCTAACTTGCGTTATCCTCTAAAATACTGATCGAAACCAGGTTTAATCGACTGTTTCAGTGTGGTACCACATTACTACGCGATCCAAACCAGAAAAAACCCAGGATCAGTTCAACAAGTATGTGGAAAACGCGATAGTATGAGCCTGATGAGGGCGAATCCCAGACCTACCTCAGACCTTACTTGCGTTATCCTCTAAAATATTGATCGAAACCAGGTTTAATTGACTGTTTCAGCGTGGTACCACATTACTACGTGATACAATCCAGAAATAGCCCAGGATCTAGCCATGAAGTATGAGAAATATGCGAAAGTATGAGCCTGATGAGGGCAAATCCTAGACCTAACCAAGACCTAACATGCGTTATCCTCAAAAATATTTATCAAGACCAGGTTTAATTGAATGTTTCAGTGTGGTACCACATTACTACGTGATCCATACCAGAAAAAACTCAGGATTTGTTCAACAAGTATGTGAAAAATGCGAAAGCATGAGTCTGATGAGGGCAAATCCCAGGCCTAACCTATACCTAACGTGCGTTGTCCTCTAAAATATTGATGGAAACTAGGTTTAATGGACTGTTTCGGTGTGGTACCACTTTACTACGTGATCGAAAGCAGAAAAAACCCTCGATCAGGTCAACATGTATGTTAGAACTGCGAAAGTATGACCCTGATGAGGGCAAATCCCAGGCCTAACCTAGACCTAACATGCGTTGCCCTCTAAAATATTGATGGAAACCAGGTTTAATTGACTGTTTCAGTGTTGTACTTCATTACTACGTGATGCAATCCAGAAAAAGCACAGGATCTAGCCATCAAGTATGAGAAATATGCGAAAGAATGAGCCTGTTGAAAGCAAATTCCAGACCTAACCCAGACCTAACATGAATTATTCTCTAAAATATTGATCGAAACCAGGTTTAATTGACTGTTTCGGTGTGGCACCACATTACTACGCGATCCAATCCAGAAATAGCCCAGGATCCAGCCATGAAGTATGAGAAATATGCGAAAGTATGAGCCTGATAAGGGCAAACCCCAGATCTAACCCAGACCTAACATGCGTTATCCTCTAAAATATTGATCGAAACCAGGTTTAATTGACTGTTTCAGTGTGGTACCACATTACTACGTGATCCAATCCAGAAATAGCCCAGGATCTAGCCATGAAGTATGAGAAATATGCGAAAGTATGAGCCTGACGAGGGCCATTCCTAGACCTAACCCAGACCTAACATGCGTTATCCTCTAAAATATTTATCAAGACCAGGTTTAATTGATTGTTTCAGTGTGGTCCCACATTACTACGTGATCCGAACCAGAAAAAACCCAGGATCCGTTCAACAAGTATGCGAAAAACGCGAAAGTTTGAGTCTGATGAGGGCAAATCCCAGACCAATCCCAGACCTATCTTGCGTTATCCTCTAAAATATTGATCGAAACCAGGTTTAATCGACTGTTTCAGTGTGGTACCACATTACTACGTGACCCAATCCAGAAATAGCCCAGGACCTAGCCATGAAATATGAGAAATATGCGAAAGTATGAGCCTGATGAGGGCAAATCCTAGACCTAACCCAGACCTAACATGCGTTATCCTCTAAAATATTTATCAAGACCAGGTTTAATTGATTGTTTCAGTGTGGTCCCACATTACTACGTGATCCGAATCAGAAAAAACCCAGGATCCGTTCAACAAGTATGCGAAAAACGCGAAAGTATGAGCCTGATGAGGGCAAATCCTAGACCTAACCCAGACCTAACATGCGTTATCCTCTAAAATATTGATCGAAACCAGGTTTAATCGACTGTTTCAGTGTGGTACCACATTACTACGTGACCCAATCCAGAAATAGCCCAGGATCTAGCCATGAAATATGAGAAATATGCGAAAGTATGAGCCTGATGAGGGCAAATCCTAGACCTAACCCAGACCTAGCATGCGTTATCCTCTAAAATATTTATCAAGACCAGGTTTAATTGATTGTTTCAGTGTGGTCCCACATTACTACGTGATCCGAATCAGAAAAAACCCAGGATCCGTTCAACAAGTATGCGAAAAACGCGAAAGTTTGAGTCTGATGAGGGCAAATCCCAGACCAATCCCAGACCTATCTTGCGTTATCCTCTAAAATATTGATCGAAACCAGGTTTAATTGACTGGTTCAGTGTGGTACCACATAACTACGTGATCCAATCCAGAAATAGCTCAGGATCTAGCCATGAAGTATGAGAAATATGCGAAAGTATGAGCCTGATGAGGGCAAATCCTAGACCTAACCCAGACCTAACAAGCATTATCCCCTAAAATATTGATCGAAACCAGGTTTAATTGAATGTTTCAGTGTGGTACCACATTACTATGTGATCCAAACCAGAAAATAACCCAGGATCTGTTCAACGAGTATGTGAAGTGTGCGAAAGTATGAGTCTGATGAGGGCAAATCCCAGACCTATCGCAGACCTAACTGGCGTTATCCTCTAAAATATTGATCGAAACCAGGTTTAATTGACTGTTTCAGTGTGGTACCACATTACTACGTGATCCAATCCAGAAAAAGCCCAGGATCTAGCCATCAAGTATGAGAAATATGCGAAAGAATGAGCCTGATGAGAGCAAATCCCAGACCTAACCTAGACCTAACATGCGTTATCCTCTAAAATATTGATCGAAACCAGGTTTAATGGATTGTTTCAGTGTGGTACCACATTACTACGTGATCCAAACCAGAAAAAACCCAGGATCTGTTCAACAAGTATGTGAAAAACGCGAAAGTATGAGCCTGATGAGGGCGAATCCCAGAGCTATCCCAGACCTAACTTATATTATCCTCTAAAATATTGATCGAAACCAGGTTTAGTGGGCTGTTCCAGTGTGGTACCACATTACTACGTGATCCAAACCAGAAAAAACCCAGGATCAGTTCAACAAGTATGTGAAAAACGCGAAAGTATGAGCCTGATGAGGGCGAATCCCAGACCTATCCCAGACCTAACTTGCGTTATCCTCTAAAATATTGATCGAAACAAGGTTTAGTTGACTGTTTCAGCGTGGTACCACATTACTACGTGATGCAATCCAGAAAGAACCCAGGATCAGTTCAACACGTATGTGAAGAACGCGAAAGTATGAGCCTGATGAGGGCGAATCCCAGACCTATCCCAGACCTAACTTGCGTTATCCTCTAAAATATTGATCGAAACCAGGTTTAATTGACTGTTTCAGTGTGGAACCACACTACTACGTGATCCAATCCAGAAAAAACCCAGGATCTGTCCAACACGTACGTGAAGAACGCGAAAGTATGAGCCTGATGAGGGCGAATCCCAGAGCTATCCCAGACCTAACTTATATTATCCTCTGAAATATTGATCGAAACCAGGTTTAGTGGGCTGTTCCAGTGTGGTGCCACATTACTACGTGATCCAAACCAGAAAAAACCCAGGATCTGTCCAACACGTACGTGAAGAACGCGAAAGTATGAGCCTGATGAGGGCGAATCCCATAGCTATCCCAGACCTAACTTATATTATCCTCTAAAATATTGATCGAAACCAGGTTTAGTGGGCTGTTCCAGTGTGGTACCACATTACTACGTGATCCAAACCAGAAAAAACCCAGGATCAGTTCAACAAGTATGTGAAGAATGCGAAATTATGAGTCTGATGAGTGAAAATCCCAGGGGTAACCTAGGTTTAGTCTAGACCTAACATGCGTTATCCTCCAAAATAATGATCCAAACCAGGTTTAATGGACTGTGTGAGTGTGGTACCACTTTACTACGTGATCCAAAGCAGAAAAACCCTCGATCAGGACAACATGTATGTTAAAACTGCGAAAGTATGACCCTGATGAGGGCAAATCCCAGGCCTAACCCAGACCTGACATGCGTTGTCCTCCAAAATATTGATGGAAACCAGGTTTAGTTGACTGTTTCAGTGTTGTACTTCATTACTACGTGATGCAATCCAGAAAGAACCCAGGATCAGTTCAACACGTATGTGAAGAACACGAAAGTATGAGCCTGATGAGGGCGAATCCCAGACCTATCCCAGACCTAACTTGCGTTATCCTCTAAAATATTGATCGAAACCAGGTTTAATTGACTGTTTCAGTGTGGTACCACACTACTACGTGATCCAATCCAGAAATAGCCCAGGATCTGTTCGACAAGTATGTGAAAAACGCGAAAGTATGAGCCTGATGAGGGCAAATCCCATACCTATACCAGACATAACTTGCGTTATCCTCTAAAATATTGATCGAAACCAGGTTTAATTGACTGTTTCAGTGTGGTACCACATTACTACGTGATCCAATCCAGAAGTAGCCCAGGATCTAGCCATGAAGTATGAGAAACATGCGAAAGTATGAGCCTGACGAGGGCAAATCCTAGACCTAACCCAGACCTAACATGCGTTATCCTCTAAAATATTTATCAAGACCAGGTCTAATTGATTGTTTCAGTGTGGTCCCACATTACTACGTGATCCAAACCAGAAAAAACCCAGGATCCGTTCAACAAGTATGTGAAGAATGCGAAAGTATGAGTCTGATGAGTGAAAATCCCAGGCCTAACCTAGACCTAACATGCGTTATCCTCAAAAATATTGATCGAAACCTGGTTTAATCGACTGTTTCAGTGTGGTACCACATTACTATGTGATCTAAACCAGAAAATAACCCAGGATCTGTTCAACGAGTAAGTGAAGTGTGCGAAAGTTTGAGTCTGATGAGGGCAACTCCAAGACCTAACCCAGACCTAACATGCGTTATCCTCTAAAATATAGATCGGGACCGGGTTTAATCGACTGTTTCAACGTGGTCCCACATTACCACGTGATCCAAACCAGAAAAAGCCCAGGATCTGGCCAACAAGTACGAGAAATATGCAAAAGTATGAGCCTGATGAGAGCAAATCCCAGACCTAACCTAGACCAAACATGCGTTATCCTCTAAAATATTGACTGAGACCAGGTTTAGTCGAATGTTTCAGTGTGGTACCACATTACTACGTGATCCAAGGCAGAAAAAGGCCAGGATCTGGCCATCAAGTATGAGTAATATGCGAAAGTATGAGCCTGATGAGGGAAAATCCCAGACCTAATCCAGACCTAACATGCGTTATCCTCTAAAATATCGATCGAAACAAGTTTTAATCGACTGTTTCGGTGTGGTACCACACTAGTATGTGATCCATACCAGAAAAAACCCAGGATCTGTTCAAGAAGTATGTGAAGAATGCGAAAGTCTGAGACTGATGAGGGCAAATCCCATACCTAATCCAGACCTAACATGCATTACCCACTAAAATATTGACCGAGACCAGGTTTAGTCGACTGTTTCAGTGTGGTACCATATTACTACGTGGTCCATACCAGAAAAAGCCCAGGATCTGGCCATCAAGTATGAGAAATATGCGAAAGTATGAGCCCGATGAGAGCAAATCCCAGACCTAACCTAGACCTAACATGCGTTATCCTCTAAAATATTGACCGAGACCAGGTTTAGTCGAATGTTTCGGTGTGGTACCACATTACTACGTGATCCAATCCAGAAAAAGCCCAGAATCTGGCCATCAAGTAAGAGATATATGCGAAAGTATGAGCCTGATGAGGGCAAATCCCAGACCTAATCGAGACCTAACATGCGTTATCCTCTAAAATATTGACCGAGACCAGGTTTAGTCGACTGTTTCAGTGTGGTACCATATTACTACGTGGTCCATACCAGAAAAAGCCCAGGATCTGGCCATCAAGTATGAGAAATATCCGAAAGTATGAACCTGATGAGAGCAAATCCCAGACCTTAAATACACCTAACATGCGTTATCCTCTAAAATATTGATCGAAACCAGGTTTAACGGTCTGTTTCAGTGTGGTACCGCATTACTACGTGGTCCATACCAGACAAAGCCCAGAATCTGGCCATCAAGTTTGAGAAATATGCGAAAGTATGAGCCTGATGAGAGCAAAATCCCAGACCTAACCTAGACCTAACATGCGTTATCCTCTAAAATATCGATCGAAACCAGGTTTAATCGACTGTTTCAGTGTGGTACCACATTACTGTGTGATCCAAACCAGTGAAAGCCCAGGATCTGGCCAACAAGCATGAGAAATATGCGAAAGTATGAGCAAGATGAGAGCAAATCCCAGACCTAACCTAGACCTAACATGCGTTATCCTCTAAAATATTGATCGTGACCAGGTTTAGTCGACTGTTTCAGTGTGGTGCCACATTACTACGTGATCCAAACCAGAAAAAGCGCAGGATCTGGCCAACAAGTACGAGAAATATGCAAAAGTATGAGCCTGATGAGAGCAAATCCCAGACCTAACCTAGAGCAAACATGCGTTATCCTCTAAAATATTGACCGAGACCAGGTTTAGTCGAATGTTTCAGTGTGGTACCACATTACTACGTGATCCAAAGCAGAAAAAGTCCAGGATCTGGCCATCAAGTATGAGTAATATGCGAAAGTATGAGCCTGATGAGGGAAAATCCCAGACCTAATCCAGACCTAACATGCGTTATCCTCTAAAATATCGATCGAAACAAGTTTTAATCGACTGTTTCAGTGTGGTACCACACTACTATGTGATCCATACCAGAAAAAACCCAGGATCTGTTCAAGAAGTATGTGAAGAATGCGAAAGTCTGAGACTGATGAGGGCGAATCCCAGACCTATCTCAGACCTTACTTGCGTTATCCTCTAAAATATTGATCGAAACCAGGTTTAATTGACTGTTTCAGCGTGGTACCACATTACTACGTGATACAATCCAGAAATAGCCCAGGATCTAGCCATGAAGTATGAGAAATATGCGAAAGTATGAGCCTGATGAGGGCAAATCCTAGACCTAACCAAGACCTAACATGCGTTATCCTCAAAAATATTTATCAAGACCAGGTTTAATTGAATGTTACAGTGTGGTACCACATTACTACGTGATCCATACCAGAAAAAACTCAGGATTTGTTCAACAAGTATGTGAAAAATGCGAAAGCATGAGTCTGATGAGGGCAAATCCCAGGCCTAACCTATACCTAACGTGCGTTGTCCTCTAAAATATTGATGGAAACTAGGTTTAATGGACTGTTTCGGTGTGGTACCACTTTACTGCGTGATCGAAAGCAGAAAAAACCCTCGATCAGGTCAACATGTATGTTAGAACTGCGAAAGTATGACCCTGATGAGGGCAAATCCCAGGCCTAACCTAGACCTAACATGCGTTGCCCTCTAAAATATTGATGGAAACCAGGTTTAATTGACTGTTTCAGTGTTGCACTTCATTACTACGTGATGCAATCCAGAAAAAGCCCAGGATCTAGCCATCAAGTATGAGAAATATGCGTAAGAATGAGCCTGTTGAAAGCAAATTCCAGACCTAACCCAGACCTAACATGAATTATTCTCTAAAATATTGATCGAAACCAGGTTTAATTGACTGTTTCGGTGTGGCACCACATTACTACGCGATCCAATCCAGAAATAGCCCAGGATCCAGCCATGAAGTATGAGAAATATGCGAAAGTATGAGCCTGATAAGGGCAAACCCTAGACCTAACCCAGACCTAACATGCGTTATCCTCTAAAATATTGATCGAAACCAGGTTTAATTGACTGTTTCAGTGTGGTACCACATTACTACGTGATCCAATCCAGAAATAGCCCAGGATCTAGCCATGAAGTATGAGAAATATGCGAAAGTATGAGCCTGACGAGGGCCATTCCTAGACCTAACCCAGACCTAACATGCGTTATCCTCTAAAATATTTATCAAGACCAGGTTTAATTGATTGTTTCAGTGTGGTCCCACATTACTACGTGATCCGAACCAGAAAAAACCCAGGATCCGTTCAACAAGTATGCGAAAAACGCGAAAGTTTGAGTCTGATGAGGGCAAATCCCAGACCAATCCCAGACCTATCTTGCGTTATCCTCTAAAATATTGATCGAAACCAGGTTTAATCGACTGTTTCAGTGTGGTACCACATTACTACGTGACCCAATCCAGAAATAGCCCAGGATCTAGCCATGAAATATGAGAAATATGCGAAAGTATGAGCCTGATGAGGGCAAATCCTAGACCTAACCTAGACCTAACATGCGTTGCCCTCTAAAATATTGATGGAAACCAGGTTTAATTGACTGTTTCAGTGTTGTACTTCATTACTACGTGATGCAATCCAGAAAATCCCAGGATCTAGCCATCAAGTATGAGAAATATGCCAAAGAATGAGCCTGATGAGGGCAAATCCTAGACCTATCCCAGACCTAACTTGCGTTATTCTCTAAAATATTGATCGAAACAATGTTTAATTGACTGTTTCAGCGTGGTACCACATTACTGCGTGATACAATCCAGAGACAGCCCAGGATCTAGCCATGAAGTATGAGAAATATGCGAAAGTATGAGCCTGATGAGGGCAAATCCTAGACCTAACCCAGACCTAACAAGCATTATCCTCTAAAATATTGATCGAAACCAGGTTTAATTGAATGTTTCAGTGTGGTACCACATTACTATGCGATCCAAACCAGAAAATAACCCAGGATCTGTTCAACGAGTATGTGAAGTGTGCGAAAGTATGAGTCTGATGAGGGCAAATCCCAGACCTATCGCAGACCTAACTGGCGTAATCCTCTAAAATATTGATCGAAACCAGGTTTAATTGACTGTTTCAGTGTGGTACCACATTACTACGTGATCCAATCCAGAAAAAGCCCAGGATCTAGCCATCAAGTATGAGAAATATGCGAAAGAATGAGCCTGATCAGAGCAAATCCCAGACCTAACCTAGACCTAACATGCGTTATCCTCTAAAATATTGATCGAAACCAGGTTTAATGGATTGTTTCAGTGTGGTACCACATTACTACGTGATCGAAACCAGAAAAAACCCAGGATCTGTTCAACAAGTATGTGAAAAACGCGAAAGTATGAGCCGGATGAGGGCGAATCCCAGAGCTATCCCAGACCTAACTTATATTATCCTCTAAAATATTGATCGAAACCAGGTTTAGTGGGCTGTTCCAGTGTGGTACCACATTACTACGTGATCCAAACCAGAAAAAACCCAGGATCTGTTCAACAGGTATGTGAAAAACGCGAAAGTATGAGCCTGATGAGGGCAAATCCCAGGCCTAACCTAGACCTAACATGCGTTTTGCTCAAAAATATTGATCGAAACTTGGTTTAATCGACTGTTTCAGTGTGGTACCACACTACTACGTGATGCAATCCAGAAAAAGCCCCGGATCTAGCCATCAAGTATGAGAAATATGCGAAAGTATGAGCCTGATGAGGGCGAATCCCAGAGCTATCCCAGACCTAACTTATATTATCCTCTAAAATATTGATCGAAACCAGGTTTAGTGGGCTGTTCCAGTGTGGTACCACATTACTACGTGATCCAAACTAGAAAAAACCCAGGATCTGTCCAACACGTACGTGAAGAACGCGAGAGTATGAGCCTGATGAGGGCGAATCCCAGAGCTATCCCAGACCTAACTTATATTATCCTCTAAAATATTGATCGAAACCAGGTTTAGTGGGCTGTTCCAGTGTGGTACCACATTACTACGTGATCCAAACCAGAAAAAACCCAGGATCAGTTCAACAAGTATGTGAAGAATGCGAAATTATGAGTCTGATGAGTGAAAATCCCAGGGGTAACCTAGGTTTAGTCTAGACCTAACATGCGTTATCCTCCAAAATAATGATCCAAACCAGGTTTAATGGACTGTGTGAGTGTGGTACCACTTTACTACGTGATCCAAAGCAGAAAAACCCTCGATCAGGACAACATGTATGTTAAAACTGCGAAAGTATGACCCTGATGAGGGCAAATCCCAGGCCTAACCCAGACCTGACATGCGTTGTCCTCCAAAATATTGATGGAAACCAGGTTTAGTTGACTGTTTCAGTGTTGTACTTCTTTACTACGTGATGCAATCCAGAAAGAACCCAGGATCAGTTCAACACGTATGTGAAGAACGCGAAAGTATGAGCCTGATGAGGGCGAATCCCAGACCTATCCCAGACCTAACTTGCGTTATCCTCTAAAATATTGATCGAAACCAGGTTTAATTGACTGTTTCAGTGTGGTACCACACTACTACGTGATCCAATCCAGAAATAGCCCAGGATCTGTTCAACAAGTATGTGAAAAACGCGAAAGTATGAGCCTGATGAGGGCAAATCCCATACCTATACCAGACATAACTTGCGTTATCCTCTAAAATATTGATCGAAACCAGGTTTAATTGACTGTTTCAGTGTGGTACCACATTACTACGTGATCCAATCCAGAAGTAGCCCAGGATCTAGCCATGAAGTATGAGAAATATGCGAAAGTATGAGCCTGACGAGGGCAAATCCTAGACCTAACCCAGACCTAACATGCGTTATCCTCTAAAATATTTATCAAGACCAGGTTTAATTGATTGTTTCAGTGTGGTCCCACATTACTACGTGATCCAAACCAGAAAAAACCCAGGATCCGTTCAACAAGTATGTGAAGAATGCGAAAGTATGAGTCTGATGAGTGAAAATCCCAGGCCTAACCTAGACCTAACATGCGTTATCCTCAAAAATATTGATCGAAACCTGGTTTAATCGACTGTTTCAGTGTGGTACCACATTACTATGTGATCTAAACCAGAAAATAACCCAGGATCTGTTCAACGAGTAAGTGAAGTGTGCGAAAGTTTGAGTCTGATGAGGGCAAATCCCAGACCTAACCCAGACCTAACATGCGTTATCCTCTAAAATATAGATCGGGACCGGGTTTAATCGACTGTTTCAACGTGGTCCCACATTACCACGTGATCCAAACCAGAAAAGCCCAGGATCTGGCCAACAAGTACGCGAAAAATGTGAAAGTATGACCCTGATGGGGGCAAATCCCAGGCCTAACCTAGATCTAACATGCGATATCCTCTAAAATATCGATCGAAACCAGGTTCAATGGACTGTTTCAGTGTGGAACCACAATACTATGTGATCCCAACCAGAAAAAGCCCAGAATCTGGCCATCAAGTTTGAGAAATATGCGAAAGTATGAGCCTGTTGCGAGCAAATCCCACACCTAACGTAGACCTAGCATGCGTTATCCTCACAAATATTGATCGGAACCAGGTTTAATCGTCTCTTTCAGTGTGGCACCACATTACTAAGTGATCCGAAGCAGAAAGATCCCAGGATCTTTTCGACAAATATGTGAAGAATGCGAAAGTATGAGTCTGATGGGGGCAAATCCCAGGCCTAAACTAGCCCTAACATGCGCTATCATCTAAAATATTGATCGAAACCTGGTTTCATCGACTGTTTCTGGGTGGTACCACATTACTATATCATCCAAACCAGAAAAAGCCCAGAATCTGGCCATCAACTATGAGAAATATGCGAAAGTATAATCCTGATGCGAGCAAATCCCACACCTAACGTAGACCGAGCATGCGTTATCCTCAAAAATATTGATCGGAACCAGGTTTAATTGTCTCTTTCAGTGTGGCGCCACATTACTACGTGATCCAAAGCAGAAAAATCCCAGGATCTGTTCAACAAGTATGTGAAGAATGCGAAAGTATGAGTCTAATGGGGGCAAATCCAAGGCCGAACCTAGACCTAACATACGTTATCCTCTAAAATATTGATCGAGACCAGGTTTAATCGACTGTTTCAGTGTGGTCCCACATTACTACGTGATCCAAACCAGAAAAAGCCCAGAATCTGGCAAACAAGTATGAGAAATATGCGAATGTATGAACCTCATGAGGGCAAATTACAGACCTAACCCAGACCTAACATGCGTTATCCTTTGAAATGTTGACCCAGACTAGGTTTAATTGACTGTTTCAGTGTGGTACCACATTACCACGCGATACAAACCAGAAAAAGCCCAGGATCAGGTCAACAAAGTATGCGAAAAATGCTAAAGTATGAGCCTGATGAGGGCAAATCCTAGACCTAACCCAGACCTAACATGCGTTATCCTCTAAAATATTTATCGAAACTAGGTTTATTCAACTGCTTGAGTGTCGTACAACATTACTATGTGATCGAAACCAGAAAAAACCCAGGATCTGCCTATCAAGTAAAAGAAATTTGCGAAAGTATGAGCCTGATGGGGGCAAATCCTAGACGCAACTCAGACTTAACATGTGTTATCCACTAAAATATTGATCGAAACCAGGATTAATGGACTGTTTCAGTGTGGTCCCAAATTACTACGTGATCCAACCCAGTGAAAGCCCAGGATCTGGCCAACAAGAATGAGAAATATACGAAAGTATGAGCCTGATGAGGGCAAATCCTAGTCCCAACTCAGACTTAACATGTGTTATCCTCTAAAATATTGATCGAAACCAGGTTTAATTGACTGTTTCGGTGTGGCACCACATTACTACGCGATCCAATCCAGAAATAGCCCAGGATCCAGCCATGAAGTATGAGAAATATGCGAAAGTATGAGCCTGATAAGGGCAAACCCTAGACCTAACCCAGACCTAAAATGCGTTATCCTCTAAAATGTTGATCGAAACCAGGTTTAATTGACTGTTTCAGTGTGGTACCACATTACTACGTGATCCAATCCAGAAATAGCCCAGGATCTAGCCATGAAGTATGAGAAATATGCGAAAGTATGAGCCTGACGAGGGCCATTCCTAGACCTAACCCAGACCTAACATGCGTTATCCTCTAAAATATTTATCAAGACCAGGTTTAATTGATCGTTTCAGTGTGGTCCCACATTACTACGTGATCCGAACCAGAAAAAACCCAGGATCCGTTCAACAAGTATGCGAAAAACGCGAAAGTTTGAGTCTGATGAGGGCAAATTCCAGACCAATCCCAGACCTATCTTGCGTTATCCTCTAAAATATTGATCGAAACCAGGTTTAATCGACTGTTTCAGTGTGGTACCACATTACTACGTGACCCAATCCAGAAATAGCCCAGGATCTAGCCATGAAATATGAGAAATATGCGAAAGTATGAGCCTGATGAGGGCAAATCCTAGACCTAACCCAGACCTAACATGCGTTATCCTCTAAAATATTTATCAAGACCAGGTTTAATTGATTGTTTCAGTGTGGCCCCACATTACTACGTGATCCGAACCAGAAAAAACCCAGGATCCGTTCAACAAGTATGCGAAAAACGCGAAAGTTTGAGTCTGATGAGGGCAAATCCCAGACCAATCCCAGACCTATCTTGCGTTATCCTCTAAAATATTGATCGAAACCAGGTTTAATCGACTGTTTCAGAGTGGTACCACATTACTACGTGATCCAATCCAGAAATAGCCCAGGATCTAGCCATGAAATATGAGAAATATGCGAAAGTATGAGCCTGATGAGGGCAAATCCTAGACCTAACCCTGACCTAACATGCGTTATCCTCTAAAATATTTATCAAGACCAGGTTTAATTGATTGTTTCAGTGTGGTCCCACATTACTACGTGATCCGAACCAGAAAAAACCCAGGATCCGTTCAACAAGTATGCGAAAAACGCGAAAGTATGAGCCTGATGAGGGCAAATCCTAGACCTAACCCAGACCTAACATGCGTTATCCTCTAAAATATTGATCGAAACCAGGTTTAATTGACTGGTTCAGTGTGGTACCACATAACTACGTGATCCAATCCAGAAATAGCTCAGGATCTAGCCATGAAGTATGAGAAATATGCGAAAGTATGAGCCCGATGAGGGCAAATCCTAGACCTAACCCAGACCTAACAAGCATTATCCTCTAAAATATTGATCGAAACCAGGTTTAATTGAATGTTTCAGTGTGGTACCACATTACTATGTGATCCAAACCAGAAAATAACCCAGGATCTGTTCAACGAGTATGTGAAGTGTGCGAAAGTATGAGTCTGATGAGGGCAAATCCCAGACCTATCGCAGACCTAACTGGCGTTATCCTCTAAAATATTGATCGAAACCAGGTTTAATTGACTGTTTCAGTGTGGTACCACATTACTACGTGATCCAATCCAGAAAAAGCCCAGGATCTAGCCATCAAGTATGAGAAATATGCGAAAGAATGAGCCTGATGAGAGCAAATCCCAGACCTAACCTAGACCTAACATGCGTTATCCTCTAAAATATTGATCGAAACCAGGTTTAATGGATTGTTTCAGTGTGGTACCACATTACTACGTGATCCAAACCAGAAAAAACCCAGGATCTGTTCAACAAGTATGTGAAAAACGCGAAAGTATGAGCCTGATGAGGGCGAATCCCAGAGCTATCCCAGACCTAACTTATATTATCCTCTAAAATATTGATCGAAACCAGGTTTAGTGGGCTGTTCCAGTGTGGTACCACTTTACTACGTGATCGAAAGCAGAAAAAACCCTCGATCAGGTCAACATGTATGTTAGAACTGCGAAGGTATGACCCTGATGAGGGCAAATCCCAGGCCTAACCTAGACCTAACATGCGTTGCCCTCTAAAATATTGATGGAAACCAGGTTTAATTGACTGTTTCAGTGTTGTACTTCATTACTACGTGATGCAATCCAGAAAAAGCCCAGGATCTAGCCATCAAGTATGAGAAATATGCCAAAGAATGAGCCTGATGAGGGCAAATCCTAGACCTATCCCAGACCTAACTTGCGTTATTCTCTAAAATATTGATCGAAACAATGTTTAATTGACTGTTTCAGCGTGGTACCACATTACTGCGTGATACAATCCAGAAACAGCCCAGGATCTAGCCATGAAGTATGAGAAATATGCGAAAGTATGAGCCTGATGAGGGCAAATCCTAGACCTAACCCAGACCTAACAAGCATTATCCTCTAAAATATTGATCGAAACCAGGTTTAATTGAATGTTTCAGTGTGGTACCACATTACTATGCGATCCAAACCAGAAAATAACCCAGGATCTGTTCAACGAGTATGTGAAGTGTGCGAAAGTATGAGTCTGATGAGGGCAAATCCCAGACCTATCGCAGACCTAACTGGCGTTATCCTCTACAATATTGATCGAAACCAGGTTTAATTGACTGTTTCAGTGTGGTACCACATTACTACGTGATCCAATCCAGAAAAAGCCCAGGATCTAGCCATCAAGTATGAGAAATATGCGAAAGAATGAGCCTGATCAGAGCAAATCCCAGACCTAACCTAGACCTAACATGCGTTATCCTCTAAAATATTGATCGAAACCAGGTTTAATGGATTGTTTCAGTGTGGTACCACATTACTACGTGATCCAAACCAGAAAAAACCCAGGATCTGTTCAACAAGTATGTGAAAAACGCGAAAGTATGAGCCTGATGAGGGCGAATCCCAGAGCTATCCCAGACCTAACTTATATTATCCTCTAAAATATTGATCGAAACCAGGTTTAGTGGGCTGTTCCAGTGTGGTACCACATTACTACGTGATCCAAACCAGAAAAAACCCAGGATCAGTTCAACAAGTATGTGAGAAACGCGAAAGTATGAGCCTGATGAGGGCGAATCCCAGACCTATCCCAGACCTAACTTGCGTTATCCTCTAAAATATTGATCGAAACTTGGTTTAATCGACTGTTTCAGTGTGGTACCACACTACTACGTGATGCAATCCAGAAAAAGCCCAGGATCTAGCCATCAAGTATGAGAAATATGCGAATGAATGAGCCCGATGAGGGCAAATCCTAGACCTATCCCAGACCTAACTTGCGTTATCCTCTAAACTATTGATCGAAACAATGTTTAATTGACTGTTTCAGCGTGGTACCACATTACTGCGTGATACAATCCAGAAACAGCCCAGGATCTAGCCATGAAGTATGAGAAATATGCGAAAGAATGAGCCTGATGAGGGCAAATCCCAGACCTATCCCAGACCTAACTTGCGTTATCCTCCAAAATATTGATCGAAACCAGGTTTAATCGACTGTTTCAGTGTTGTACTTCATTACTGCGTGACGCAATCCAGAAAAAACCCAGGATCTGTTCAACACGTATGTGAAGAACGCGAAAGTATGAGCCTGATGAGGGCGAATCCCAGAGCTATCCCAGACCTAACTTATATTATCCTCTAAAATATTGATCGAAACCAGGTTTAGTGGGCTGTTCCAGTGTGGTACCACATTACTACGTGATCCAAACCAGAAAAAACCCAGGATCAGTTCAACAAGTATGTGAGAAACGCGAAAGTATGAGCCTGATGAGGGCGAATCCCAGACCTATCCCAGACCTAACTTGCGTTATCCTCTAAAATATTGATCGAAACAAGGTTTAGTTGACTGTTTCAGCGTGGTACCACATTACTACGTGATGCAATCCAGAAAGAACCCAGGATCAGTTCAACACGTATGTGAAGAACGCGAAAGTATGAGCCTGATGAGGGCGAATCCCAGACCTATCCCAGACCTAACTTGCGTTATCCTCTAAAATATTGATCGAAACCAGGTTTAATTGACTGTTTCAGTGTGGTACCACACTACTACGTGATCCAATCCAGAAAAAACCCAGGATCTGTCCAACACGTACGTGAAGAACGCGAAAGTATGAGCCTGAGGAGGGCGAATCCCAGAGCTATCCCAGACCTAACTTATATTATCCTCTAAAATATTGATCGAAACCAGGTTTAGTGGGCTGTTCCAGTGTGGTGCCACATTACTACGTGATCCAAACCAGAAAAAACCCAGGATCTGTCCAACACGTACGTGAAGAACGCGAAAGTATGAGCCTGATGAGGGCGAATCCCAGAGCTATCCCAGACCTAACTTATATTATCCTCTAAAATATTGATCGAAACCAGGTTTAGTGGGCTGTTCCAGTGTGGTACCACATTACTACGTGATCCAAACCAGAAAAAACCCAGGATCAGTTCAACAAGTATGTGAAGAATGCGAAATTATGAGTCTGATGAGTGAAAATCCCAGGGGTAACATAGGTTTAGTCTAGACCTAACATGCGTTATCCTCCAAAATAATGATCCAAACCAGGTTTAATGGACTGTGTGAGTGTGGTACCACTTTACTACGTGATCCAAAGCAGAAAAACCCTCGATCAGGACAACATGTATGTTAAAACTGCGAAAGTATGACCCCGATGAGGGCAAATCCCAGGCCTAACCCAGACCTGACATGCGTTGTCCTCCAAAATATTGATGGAAACCAGGTTTAGTTGACTGTTTCAGTGTTGTACTTCATTACTACGTGATGCAATCCAGAAAGAACCCAGGATCAGTTCAACACGTATGTGAAGAACGCGAAAGTATGAGCCTGATGAGGGCGAATCCCAGACCTATCCCAGACCTAACTTGCGTTATCCTCTAAAATATTGATCGAAACCAGGTTTAATTGACTGTTTCAGTGTGGTACCACACTACTACGTGATCCAATCCAGAAATAGCTCAGGATCTAGCCATGAAGTATGAGAAATATGCGAAAGTATGAGCCCGATGAGGGCAAATCCTAGACCTAACCCAGACCTAACAAGCATTATCCTCTAAAATATTGATCGAAACCAGGTTTAATTGAATGTTTCAGTGTGGTACCACATTACTATGTGATCCAAACCAGAAAATAACCCAGGATCTGTTCAACGAGTATGTGAAGTGTGCGAAAGTATGAGTCTGATGAGGGCAAATCCCAGACCTATCGCAGACCTAACTGGCGTTATCCTCTAAAATATTGATCGAAACCAGGTTTAATTGACTGTTTCAGTGTGGTACCACATTACTACGTGATCCAATCCAGAAAAAGCCCAGGATCTAGCCATCAAGTATGAGAAATATGCGAAAGAATGAGCCTGATGAGAGCAAATCCCAGACCTAACCTAGACCTAACATGCGTTATCCTCTAAAATATTGATCGAAACCAGGTTTAATGGATTGTTTCAGTGTGGTACCACATTACTACGTGATCCAAACCAGAAAAAACCCAGGATCTGTTCAACAAGTATGTGAAAAACGCGAAAGTATGAGCCTGATGAGGGCGAATCCCAGAGCTATCCCAGACCTAACTTATATTACCCTCTAAAATATTGATCGAAACCAGGTTTAGTGGGCTGTTCCAGTGTGGTACCACTTTACTACGTGATCGAAAGCAGAAAAAACCCTCGATCAGGTCAACATGTATGTTAGAACTGCGAAGGTATGACCCTGATGAGGGCAAATCCCAGGCCTAACCTAGACCTAACATGCGTTGCCCTCTAAAATATTGATGGAAACCAGGTTTAATTGACTGTTTCAGTGTTGTACTTCATTACTACGTGATGCAATCCAGAAAAAGCCCAGGATCTAGCCATCAAGTATGAGAAATATGCCAAAGAATGAGCCTGATGAGGGCAAATCCTAGAACTATCCCAGACCTAACTTGCGTTATTCTCTAAAATATTGATCGAAACAATGTTTAATTCACTGTTTCAGCGTGGTACCACATTACTGCGTGATACAATCCAGAAACAGCCCAGGATCTAGCCATGAAGTATGAGAAATATGCGAAAGTATGAGCCTGATGAGGGCAAATCCTAGACCTAACCCAGACCTAACAAGCATTATCCTCTAAAATATTGATCGAAACCAGGTTTAATTGAATGTTTCAGTGTGGTACCACATTACTATGCGATCCAAACCAGAAAATAACCCAGGATCTGTTCAACGAGTATGTGAAGTGTGCGAAAGTATGAGTCTGATGAGGGCAAATCCCAGACCTATCGCAGACCTAACTGGCGTTATCCTCTACAATATTGATCGAAACCAGGTTTAATTGACTGTTTCAGTGTGGTACCACATTACTACGTGATCCAATCCAGAAAAAGCCCAGGATCTAGCCATCAAGTATGAGAAATATGCGAAAGAATGAGCCTGATGAGAGCAAATCCCAGACCTAACCTAGACCTAACATGCGTTATCCTCTAAAATATTGATCGAAACCAGGTTTAATGGATTGTTTCAGTGTGGTACCACATTACTACGTGATCCAAACCAGAAAAAACCCAGGATCTGTTCAACAAGTATGTGAAAAACGCGAAAGTATGAGCCTGATGAGGGCGAATCCCAGAGCTATCCCAGACCTAACTTATATTATCCTCTAAAATATTGATCGAAACCAGGTTTAGTGGGCCGTTCCAGTGTGGTACCACATTACTACGTGATCCAAACCAGAAAAAACCCAGGATCTGTTCAACAGGTATGTGAAAAACGCGAAAGTATGAGCGTGATGAGGGCAAATCCCAGGCCTAACCTAGACCTAACATGCGTTATGCTCAAAAATATTGATCGAAACTTGGTTTAATCGACTGTTTCAGTGTGGTACCACACTACTACGTGATGCAATCCAGAAAAAGCCCAGGATCTAGCCATCAAGTATGAGAAATATGCGAATGAATGAGCCCGATGAGGGCAAATCCTAGACCTATCCCAGACCTAACTTGCGTTATCCTCTAAACTATTGATCGAAACAATGTTTAATTGACTGTTTCAGCGTGGTACCACATTACTGCGTGATACAATCCAGAAACAGCCCAGGATCTAGCCATGAAGTATGAGAAATATGCGAAAGAATGAGCCTGATGAGGGCAAATCCCAGACCTATCCCAGACCTAACTTGCGTTATCCTCCAAAATATTGATCGAAACCAGGTTTAATCGACTGTTTCAGTGTTGTACTTCATTACTGCGTGACGCAATCCAGAAAAAACCCAGGATCTGTTCAACACGTATGTGAAGAACGCGAAAGTATGAGCCTGATGAGGGCGAATCCCAGAGCTATCCCAGACCTAACTTATATTATCCTCTAAAATATTGATCGAAACCAGGTTTAGTGGGCTGTTCCAGTGTGGTACCACATTACTACGTGATCCAAACCAGAAAAAACCCAGGATCAGTTCAACAAGTATGTGAGAAACGCGAAAGTATGAGCCTGATGAGGGCGAATCCCAGACCTATCCCAGACCTAACTTGCGTTATCCTCTAAAATATTGATCGAAACAAGGTTTAGTTGACTGTTTCAGCGTGGTACCACATTACTACGTGATGCAATCCAGAAAGAACCCAGGATCAGTTCAACACGTATGTGAAGAACGCGAAAGTATGAGCCTGATGAGGGCGAATCCCAGACCTATCCCAGACCTAACTTGCGTTATCCTCTAAAATATTGATCGAAACCAGGTTTAATTGACTGTTTCAGTGTGGTACCACACTACTACGTGATCCAATCCAGAAACAGCCCAGGATCTAGCCATGAAGTATGAGAAATATGCGAAAGAATGAGCCTGATGAGGGCAAATCCCAGACCTATCCCAGACCTAACTTGCGTTATCCTCCAAAATATTGATCGAAACCAGGTTTAATCGACTGTTTCAGTGTTGTACTTCATTACTGCGTGACGCAATCCAGAAAAAACCCAGGATCTGTTCAACACGTATGTGAAGAACGCGAAAGTATGAGCCTGATGAGGGCGAATCCCAGAGCTATCCCAGACCTAACTTATATTATCCTCTAAAATATTGATCGAAACCAGGTTTAGTGGGCTGTTCCAGTGTGGTACCACATTACTACGTGATCCAAACCAGAAAAAACCCAGGATCAGTTCAACAAGTATGTGAGAAACGCGAAAGTATGAGCCTGATGAGGGCGAATCCCAGACCTATCCCAGACCTAACTTGCGTTATCCTCTAAAATATTGATCGAAACAAGGTTTAGTTGACTGTTTCAGCGTGGTACCACATTACTACGTGATGCAATCCAGAAAGAACCCAGGATCAGTTCAACACGTATGTGAAGAACGCGAAAGTATGAGCCTGATGAGGGCGAATCCCAGACCTATCCCAGACCTAACTTGCGTTATCCTCTAAAATATTGATCGAAACCAGGTTTAATTGACTGTTTCAGTGTGGTACCACACTACTACGTGATCCAATCCAGAAAAAACCCAGGATCTGTCCAACACGTACGTGAAGAACGCGAAAGTATGAGCCTGAGGAGGGCGAATCCCAGAGCTATCCCAGACCTAACTTATATTATCCTCTAAAATATTGATCGAAACCAGGTTTAGTGGGCTGTTCCAGTGTGGTGCCACATTACTACGTGATCCAAACCAGAAAAAACCCAGGATCTGTCCAACACGTACGTGAAGAACGCGAAAGTATGAGCCTGATGAGGGCGAATCCCAGAGCTATCCCAGACCTAACTTATATTATCCTCTAAAATATTGATCGAAACCAGGTTTAGTGGGCTGTTCCAGTGTGGTACCACATTACTACGTGATCCAAACCAGAAAAAACCCAGGATCAGTTCAACAAGTATGTGAAGAATGCGAAATTATGAGTCTGATGAGTGAAAATCCCAGGGGTAACATAGGTTTAGTCTAGACCTAACATGGGTTATCCTCCAAAATAATGATCCAAACCAGGTTTAATGGACTGTGTGAGTGTGGTACCACTTTACTACGTGATCCAAAGCAGAAAAACCCTCGATCAGGACAACATGTATGTTAAAACTGCGAAAGTATGACCCTGATGAGGGCAAATCCCAGGCCTAACCCAGACCTGACATGCGTTGTCCTCCAAAATATTGATGGAAACCAGGTTTAGTTGACTGTTTCAGTGTTGTACTTCATTACTACGTGATGCAATCCAGAAAGAACCCAGGATCAGTTCAACACGTATGTGAAGAACGCGAAAGTATGAGCCTGATGAGGGCGAATCCCAGACCTATCCCAGACCTAACTTGCGTTATCCTCTAAAATATTGATCGAAACCAGGTTTAATTGACTGTTTCAGTGTGGTACCACACTACTACGTGATCCAATCCAGAAATAGCCCAGGATCTGTTCAACAAGTATGTGAAAAACGCGAAAGTATGAGCCTGATGAGGGCAAATCCCATACCTATACCAGACATAACTTGCGTTATCCTCTAAAATATTGATCGAAACCAGGTTTAATTGACTGTTTCAGTGTGGTACCACATTACTACGTGATCCAATCCAGAAGTAGCCCAGGATCTAGCCATGAAGTATGAGAAATATGCGAAAGTATGAGCCTGACGAGGGCAAATCCTAGACCTAACCCAGACCTAACATGCGTTATCCTCTAAAATATTTATCAAGACCAGGTTTAATTGATTGTTTCAGTGTGGTCCCACATTACTACGTGATCCAAACCAGAAAAAACCCAGGATCCGTTCAACAAGTATGTGAAGAATGCGAAAGTATGAGTCTGATGAGTGAAAATCCCAGGCCTAACCTAGACCTAACATGCGTTATCCTCAAAAATATTGATCGAAACCTGGTTTAATCGACTGTTTCAGTGTGGTACCACATTACTACGTGATCCAAACCAGAAAAAACCCAGGATCCGTTCAACAAGTATGTGAAGAATGCGAAAGTATGAGTCTGATGAGTGAAACTCCCAGACCTAACCTAGACCTAACATGCGTTATCCTCAAAAATATTGATCGAAACCTGGTTTAATCGACTGTTTCAGTGTGGTACCACATTACTATGTGATCTAAACCAGAAAATAACCCAGGATCTGTTCAACGAGTAAGTGAAGTGTGCGAAAGTTTGAGTCTGATGAGGGCAAATTACAGACCTAACCCAGACCTAACATGCGTTATCCTTTGAAATGTTGACCCAGACTAGGTTTAATTGACTGTTTCAGTGTGGTACCACATTACCACGCGATACAAACCAGAAAAAGCCCAGGATCAGGTCAACAAAGTATGCGAAAAATGCGAAAGTATGAGCCTGATGAGGGCAAATCCTAGACCTAACCCAGACCTAACATGCGTTATCCTCTAAAATATTTATCGAAACTAGGTTTATTCAACTGCTTGAGTGTCGTACAACATTACTATGTGATCGAAACCAGAAAAAACCCAGGATCTGCCTATCAAGTAAAAGAAATTTGCGAAAGTATGAGCCTGATGGGGGCAAATCCTAGACGCAACTCAGACTTAACATGCGTTATCCTCTAAAATATTGACCGAGACCAGGTTTAGTCGAATGTTTCGGTGTGGTACCACATTACTACGTGATCCAATCCAGAAAAAGCCCAGAATCTGGCCATCAAGTAAGAGATATATGCGAAAGTATGAGCCTGATGAGAGCAAATCCCAGACCTAACCCAGACCTAACATGCGTTATCCTCTAAAATATTGATCGTGACCAGGTTTAGTCGACTGTTTCAGTGTGGTGCCACATTACTACGTGATCCAAACCAGAAAGGCGCAGGATCTGGCCAACAAGTACGAGAAATATGCAAAAGTATGAGCCTGATGAGAGCAAATCCCAGACCTAACCTAGACCAAACATGCGTTATCCTCTAAAATATTGACCGAGACCAGGTTTAGTCGAATGTTTCAGTGTGGTACCACATTACTACGTGATCCAAGGCAGAAAAAGGCCAGGATCTGGCCATCAAGTATGAGTAATATGCGAAAGTATGAGCCTGATGAGGGAAAATCCCAGACCTAATCCAGACCTAACATGCGTTATCCTCTAAAATATCGATCGAAACAAGTTTTAATCGACTGTTTCAGTGTGGTACCACATTAATGTGTGATCCAAACCAGTGAAAGCCCAGGATCTGGCCAACAAGCATGAGAAATATGCGAAAGTATGAGCATGATGAGAGCAAATCCCAGACCTAACCTAGACCTAACATGCGTTATACTCTAAAATATTGATCGTGACCAGGTTTAGTCGACTGTTTCAGGGTGGTGCCACATTACTACGTGATCCAAACCAGAAAGGCGCAGGATCTGGCCAACAAGTACGAGAAATATGCAAAAGTATGAGCCTGATGAGAGCAAATCCCAGACCTAACCTAGACCAAACATGCGTTATCCTCTAAAATATTGACTGAGACCAGGTTTAGTCGAATGTTTCAGTGTGGTACCACATTACTACGTGATCCAAGGCAGAAAAAGGCCAGGATCTGGCCATCAAGTATGAGTAATATGCGAAAGTATGAGCCTGATGAGGGAAAATCCCAGACCTAATCCAGACCTAACATGCGTTATCCTCTAAAATATCGATCGAAACAAGTTTTAATCGACTGTTTCAGTTTGGTACCACACTACTATGTGATCCATACCAGAAAAAACCCAGGATCTGTTCAAGAAGTATGTGAAGAATGCGAAAGTCTGAGACTGATGAGGGCAAATCCCATACCTAATCCAGACCTAACATGCATTACCCACTAAAATATTGACCGAGACCAGGTTTAGTCGACTGTTTCAGTGTGGTACCATATTACTACGTTGTCCATACCAGAAAAAGCCCAGGATCTGGCCATCAAGTATGAGAAATATGCGAAAGTATGAGCCCGATGAGAGCAAATCCCAGACCTAACCTAGACCTAACATGCGTTATCCTCTAAAATATTGACCGAGACCAGGTTTAGTCGAATGTTTCGGTGTGGTACCACATTACTACGTGATCCAATCCAGAAAAAGCCCAGAATCTGGCCATCAAGTAAGAGATATATGCGAAAGTATGAGCCTGATGAGGGCAAATCCCAGACCTTAAATACACCTAACATGCGTTATCCTCTAAAATATTGATCGAAACCAGGTTTAACGGTCTGTTTCAGTGTGGTACCACATTACTACGTGGTCCATACCAGAAAAAGCCCAGAATCTGGCCATCAAGTTTGAGAAATATGCGAAAGTATGAGCATGATGAGAGCAAAATCCCAGACCTAACCTAGACCTAACATGAGTTATCCTCTAAAATATCGATCGAAACCAGGTTTAATCGACTGTTTCAGTGTGGTACCACATTACTGTGTGATCCAAACCAGTGAAAGCCCAGAATCTGGCCATCAAGTTTGAGAAATATGCGAAAGTATGAGCCTGATGCGAGCAAATCCCACACCTAACGTAGACCTAGCATGCGTTATCCTCAAAAATATTGATCGGAACCAGGTTTAATTGTCTCTTTCAGTGTGGCGCCACATTACTACGTGATCCAAAGCAGAAAAATCCCAGGATCTGTTCAACAAGTATGTGAAGCATGCGAAAGTATGAGTCTAATGGGGGCAAATCCAAGGCCGAACCTAGACCTAACATACGTTATCCTCTAAAATATTGATCGAGACCAGGTTTAATCGACTGTTTCAGTGTGGTCCCACATTACTACGTGATCCAAACCAGAAAAAGCCCAGGATCTGGCAAACAAGTATGAGAAATATGCGTATGTATGAGCCTCATGAGGGCAAATTACAGACCTAACCCAGACCTAACATGCGTTATCCTTTGAAATGTTGACCCAGACTAGGTTTAATTGACTGTTTCAGTGTGGTACCACATTACCACGCGATACAAACCAGAAAAAGCCCAGGATCAGGTCAACAAAGTATGCGAAAAATGCGAAAGTATGAGCCTGATGAGGGCAAATCCTAGACCTAACCCAGACCTAACATGCGTTATCCTCTAAAATATTTATCGAAACTAGGTTTATTCAACTGCTTGAGTGTCGTACAACATTACTATGTGATCGAAACCAGAAAAAACCCAGGATCTGCCTATCAAGTAAAAGAAATTTGCGAAAGTATGAGCCTGATGGGGGCAAATCCTAGACGCAACTCAGACTTAACATGTGTTATCCACTAAAATATAGATCGAAACCAGGATTAATGGCCTGTTTCAGTGTGGTCCCAAATTACTACGTGATCCAACCCAGTGAAAGCCCAGGATCTGGCCAACAAGAATGAGAAATATACGAAAGTATGAGCCTGATGAGGGCAAATCCTAGACCCAACTCAGACTTAACATGTGTTATCCTCTAAAATATTGATCGAGACCAGGTTTAATTTGACTGTTTCAGTGTGGTACCACATAACTACGTGATCCAAACCAGTGAAAGCCCTGGATCTGGCCAAAAAGTATGCGGAAAATGTGAATGTATAAGCCTGATGAGAGCAAATCCCAGACCTAACCTAGACCTAACATGCATTATCCTCTAAAATATTGATCGTGACCAGGTTTAGTCGACTGTTTCAGTGTGGTACCACATTCCTACATGATCCAAACCAGAACAAGCCCAGAATCTGGCCATCAAGTATGAGAAACATGCGAAAGTATGATCCTGTTGAGAGCAAATCCCAGACCTAACCTAGACCTAACATGCGTTATCCTCTAAAATATTGATCGAAACCAGGTTTAGTCGACTGTTTCTGTGTGGTACCATATTACTACGTGGTCCATACCAGAAAAAGCCCAGGATCTGGCCATCAAGTATGAGAAATATCCGAAAGTATGAACCTGATGAGAGCAAATCCCAGACCTAACCTAGACCTAACATGCGTTATCCTCTAAAATATTGACCGAGACCAGGTTTAGTCGAATGTTTCGGTGTGGTACCACATTACTACGTGATCCAAAGCAGAAAAAGGCCAGGATCTGGCCATCAAGTATGAGAAATATGCGAAAGTATGAGCCTGATGACGGAAAATCCCAGACCTAATCCAGACCTAACATGCGTTATCCTCTAAAATATCGATCGAAACAAGTTTTAATCGACTGTTTCACTGTGGTACCACACTACTATGTGATCCATACCAGAAAAAACCCAGGATCTGTTCAAGAAGTATGTGAAGAATGCGAAAGTATGAGCCTGATGAGGGCAAATCCCATACCTAATCCAGACCTAACATGCATTATCCACTAAAATATTGATCGTGACCAGGCTTAGTCGACTGTTTCGGTGTGGTACCACATTACTACGTGATCCAATCCAGAAAAAGCTCAGAATCTGGCCATCAAGTAAGAGATATATGCGAAAGTATGAGCCTGATGAGGGCAAATCCCAGACCTAATCGAGACCTAACATGCGTTATCCTCTAAAATATTGTTCGAGACCAGGTTTAGTCGACTGTTTCTGTGTGGTACCATATTACTACGTGGTCCATACCAGAAAAAGCCCAGGATCTGGCCATCAAGTATGAGAAATATCCGAAAGTATGAACCTGATGTGAGCAAATCCCAGACCTAACCTAGACCTAACATGCGTTATCCTCTAAAATATTGACCGAGACCAGGTTTACTCGAATGTTTCGGTGTGGTACCACATTACTACGTGATCCAACCCAGAAAAAGCCCAGAATCTGGCCATCAAGTAAGAGATATATGCGAAAGTATGAGCCTGATGAGGGCAAATCCCAGACCTAACCTAGACCTAACATGCGTTATCCTCTAAAATATTGACCGAGACCAGGTTTAGTCTAATGTTTCGGTGTGGTACCACATTACTACGTGATCCAATCCAGAAAAAGCCCAGAATCTGGCCATCAAGTAAGAGATATATGCGAAAGTATGAGCCTGATGAGAGCAAATCCCAGACCTAACCTAGACCTAACATGCGTTATCCTCTAAAATATTGATCGTGACCAGGTTTAGTCGACTGTTTCAGTGTGGTGCCACATTACTACGTGGTCCAAACCAGAAAGTCGCAGGATCTGGCCAACAAGTACGAGAAATATGCAAAAGTATGAGCCTGATGAGAGCAAATCCCAGACCTAACCTAGACCAAACATGCGTTTTCCTCTAAAATATTGACCGAGACCAGGTTTAGTCGAATGTTTCAGTGTGGTACCACATTACTACGTGATCCAAGGCAGAAAAAGGCCAGGATCTGGCCATCAAGTATGAGTAATATGCGAAAGTGTGAGCCTGATGAGGGAAAATCCCAGACCTAATCCAGACCTAACATGCGTTATCCTCTAAAATATCGATCGAAACAAGTTTTAATCGACTGTTTCAGTGTGGTACCACATTAATGTGTGATCCAAACCAGTGAAAGCCCAGGATCTGGCCAACAAGCATGAGAAATATGCGAAAGTATGAGCATGATGAGAGCAAATCCCAGACCTAACCTAGACCTAACATGCGTTATCCTCTAAAATATTGATCGTGACCAGGTTTAGTCGACTGTTTCAGGGTGGTGCCACATTACTACGTGATCCAAACCAGAAAGGCGCAGGATCTGGCCAACAAGTACGAGAAATATGCAAAAGTATGAGCCTGATGAGAGCAAATCCCAGACCTAACCTAGACCAAACATGCGTTATCCTCTAAAATATTGACCGAGACCAGGTTTAGTCGAATGTTTCAGTGTGGTACCACATTACTACGTGATCCAAGGCAGAAAAAGGCCAGGATCTGGCCATCAAGTATGAGTAATATGCGAAAGTATGAGCCTGATGAGGGAAAATCCCAGACCTAATCCAGACCTAACATGCGTTATCCTCTAAAATATCGATCGAAACAAGTTTTAATCGACTGTTTCAGTGTGGTACCACACTACTATGTGATCCATACCAGAAAAAACCCAGGATCTGTTCAAGAAGTATGTGAAGAATGCGAAAGTCTGAGACTGATGAGGGCAAATCCCATACCTAATCCAGACCTAACATGCATTACCCACTAAAATATTGACCGAGACCAGGTTTAGTCGACTGTTTCAGTGTGGTACCATATTACTACGTGGTCCATACCAGAAAAAGCCCAGGATCTGGCCATCAAGTATGAGAAATATGCGAAAGTATGAGCCCGATGAGAGCAAATCCCAGACCTAACCTAGACCTAACATGCGTTATCCTCTAAAATATTGACCGAGACCAGGTTTAGTCGAATGTTTCGGTGTGGTACCACATTACTACGTGATCCAATCCAGAAAAAGCCCAGAATCTGGCCATCAAGTAAGAGATATATGCGAAAGTATGAGCCTGATGAGGGCAAATCCGAGACCTAACATGCGTTATCCTCTAAAATATTGACCGAGACCAGGTTTAGTCGACTGTTTCAGTGTGGTACCATATTACTACGTGGTCCATACCAGAAAAAGCCCAGGATCTGGCCATCAAGTATGAGAAATATCCGAAAGTATGAACCTGATGAGAGCAAATCCCAGACCTTAAATAGACCTAACATGCGTTATCCTCTAAAATATTGATCGAAACCAGGTTTAACGGTCTGTTTCAGTGTGGTACCACATTACTACGTGGTCCATACCAGAAAAAGCCCAGAATCTGGCCATCAAGTTTGAGAAATATGCGAAAGTATGAGCCTGATGAGAGCAAAATCCCAGACCTAACCTAGACCTAACATGCGTTATCCTCTAAAATATCGATCGAAACCAGGTTTAATCGACTGTTTCAGTGTGGTACCACATTACTGTGTGATCCAAACCAGTGAAAGCCCAGGATCTGGCCAACAAGCATGAGAAATATGCGAAAGTATGAGCATGATGAGAGCAAATCCCAGACCTAACCTAGACCTAACATGCGTTATCCTCTAAAATATTGATCGTGACCAGGTTTAGTCGACTGTTTCAGTGTGGTGCCACATTACTACGTGATCCAAACCAGAAAAAGCGCAGGATCTGGCCAACAAGTACGAGAAATATGCAAAAGTATGAGCCTGATGAGAGCAAATCCCAGACCTAACCTAGAGCAAACATGCGTTATCCTCTAAAATATTGACCGAGACCAGGTTTAGTCGAATGTCTCAGTGTGGTACCACATTACTACGTGATCCAAAGCAGAAAAAGGCCAGGATCTGGCCAACAAGCATGAGAAATATGCGAAAGTATGAGCATGATGAGAGCAAATCCCAGACCTAACCTAGACCTAACATGCGTTATCCTCTAAAATATTGATCGTGACCAGGTTTAGTCGACTGTTTCAGTGTGGTGCCACATTACTACGTGATCCAAACCAGAAAAAGCGCAGGATCTGGCCAACAAGTACGAGAAATATGCAAAAGTATGAGCCTGATGAGAGCAAATCCCAGACCTAACCTAGAGCAAACATGCGTTATCCTCTAAAATATTGACCGAGACCAGGTTTAGTCGAATGTCTCAGTGTGGTACCACATTACTACGTGATCCAAAGCAGAAAAAGGCCAGGATCTGGCCATCAAGTATGAGTAATATGCGAAAGTATGAGCCTGATGAGGGCAAATCCCATACCTAATCCAGACCTAACATGCATTATCCACTAAAATCTTGACCGAGACCAGGTTTAGTCGACTGTATCAGTGTGGTACCATATTACTACGTGGTCCATACCAGAAAAAGCCCAGGATCTGACCATCAAGTATGAGAAATATGCGAAAGTATGAGCCCGATGAGAGCAAATCCCAGACCTAACCTAGACCTAACATGCGTTATCCTCGACAATATTGACCGAGACCAGGTTTAGTCGAATGTTTCGGTGTGGTATCACATTAATACGTGATCCAATCCAGAAAAAGCGCAGAATCTGGCCATCAAGTAAGAGATATATGCGAAAGTCTGAGACTGATGAGGGCAAATCCCAGACCTAATCGAGACCTAACATGCGTTATCCTCTAAAATATTGACCGAGACCAGGTTTAGTCGACTGTTTCAGTGTGGTACCATATTACTACGTGGTCCATACCAGAAAAAGCCCAGGATCTGGCCATCAAGTATGAGAAATATCCGAAAGTATGAACCTGATGAGTGCAAATCCCAGACCTAACCTAGACCTAACATGCGTTATCCTCTAAAATATCGATCGAAACCAGGTTTAATCGACTGTTTCAGTGTGGTACCACATTACTGTGTGATCCAAACCAGAAAAAGCAGAGGATCTGGCTTACAAGTAAGAGAAATATGCGAAAGTATGAGCCTCATGAGAGCAAATCCCGGACCTAACATAGACCCAACATGCGTTATCCTCTAAAATATTGATCGAAACCAGGTTTAATGGACTGTTACAGTTTGGTACCACATTGCTACGTGATCCAAACCAGAAAAAACCCGGGTTTTGTTCAACAAGTATGTGAAGATTGCGAAAGTATGACCCTGATGAGTGCAAATCCAAGGTCTAACCTAGACCGAACATGTGTTATCCTCTAAAATATTGATCGAAACCGGGTTTAATGGTCTGTTTCAGTGTGGTACCACATTACTGCGTGATCCAAACCAAAAAAAGCCCAGAATCTGGCCATCAAGTATGAGAAACATGCGAAAGTATGAGCCTGATGAGAGCAAATCCCAGACCTAACCTGGACCTAACATGAGTAATCCTTTGAAATGTTGACCCAGACTAGGTTTAATTGACTGTTTCAGTGTGGTACCACAATACCATGTGATCCAAACCAGAAAAAGCCCTGATTCTGGCCATCAAGTATGAGAAATATGCGAAAGTATGAGCCTGACGAGAGCAAATCCCAGACCTAACCTAGACCTAACATGAGTTATCCTTTGAAATGTAGACCCAGACTAGGTTTAATTGACTGTTTCAGTGTGGTACCACATTACCACGTGATCCAAGCCAGAAAAAACCCAGGATCTGTTCAACAGGTATGTGAAGAATGCGAAAGCGTGAGCCTGATGTGGGCAAATCCCGGACCTAACATAGTCCTAACATGCGTTATCCTCTAAACTATTAATCGAAACCAGGTTTAATGGTCTGTTTCAGCGTGGTACCGCATTACTACGTGATCGAAACCAAAAAAGGCCCAGAATCTGGCTATCAAGTTTGAGAAATATGCGAAAGTATGAGCCTGATGAGTGCAAATCCCAGACCTAACCTAGACCTAACATGCGTTATCCTCTAAAATATCGATCGAAACCAGGTTTAATCGACTGTTTCAGTGTGGTACCACATTACTACGTGATCCAATCCAGAAAGAGCCAAGAATCTGGCAATAAAGTAAGAGATATATGCGAAAGTATGAGCCTGATGGGGGCAAATCCTACATCCAACTCAGGCTTAACATGTGTTATCCTCTAAAATATTGATCGTGACCAGGCTCAGTCGACAGTTTTTGTGTGGTACCACATTAATACGTGATCCAAACCAGAAAAAACCCGGGTTCTGTTCAACAAGTATGTGAAGAATGCGAAAGTATGACCCTGATGAGTGCAAATCCAAGGTCTAACCTAGACCTAACATGCGTTATCCTCTAAAATATTCATCGAAACCAGGTTTAATGGACTGTCTCAGTTTGGTACCACATTGCTACGTGATCCAACCCAGAAAAAACCCGTGTTCTGTTCAACAAGTATGTGAAGAATGCGAAAGTATGACCCTGATGAGTGCAAATCCTAGACCCAACTCAGACTTAACATGTGTTATCCTCTAAAATATTGATCGTGACCAGGCTCAGTCGACTGTTTTTGTGTGGTACCACATTACTACGTGATCCAAACCAGAAAAAACCCGGGTTCTGTTCAACAAGTATTTGAAGAATGCGAAGGTATGACCCTGATGAGTGCAAATCCCATACCTAATCCAGACCTAACATGCATTATCCACTAAAATATTGATCGTGACCAGGCTTAGTCGACTGTTTCGGTGTGGTACCACATTACTACGTGATCCAATCCAGAAAAAGCTCAGAATCTGGCCATCAAGTAAGAGATATATGCGAAAGTATGAGCCTGATGAGGGCAAATCCTAGACCTAATCGAGACCTAACATGCGTTATCCTCTAAAATATTGTTCGAGACCAGGTTTAGTCGACTGTTTCTGTGTGGTACCATATTACTACGTGGTCCATACCAGAAAAAGCCCAGGATCTGGCCATCAAGTATGAGAAATATCCGAAAGTATGAACCTGATGTGAGCAAATCCCAGACCTAACCTAGACCTAACATGCGTTATCCTCTAAAATATTGACCGAGACCAGGTTTAGTCGAATGTTTCGGTGTGGTACCACATTACTACGTGATCCAATCCAGAAAAAGCCCAGAATCTGGCCATCAAGTAAGAGATATATGCGAAAGTATGAGCCTGATGAGGGCAAATCCCAGACCTAATCGAGACCTAACATGCGTTATCCTCTAAAATATTGACCGAGACCAGGTTTAGTCGACTGTTTGAGTGTGGTACCATATTACTACGTGGTCCATACCAGAAAAAGCCCAGGATCTGGCCATCAAGTATGACAAATATCCGAAAGTATGAACCTGATGAGAGCAAATCCCAGACCTAACCTAGACCTAACATGCGTTATCCTCTAAAATATTGACCGAGACCAGGTTTACTCGAATGTTTCGGTGTGGTACCACATTACTACGTGATCCAACCCAGAAATAGCCCAGAATCTGGCCATCAAGTAAGAGATATATGCGAAAGTATGAGCCTGATGAGGGCAAATCCCAGACCTAACCTAGACCTAACATGCGTTATCCTCTAAAATATTGACCGAGACCAGGTTTAGTCTAATGTTTCGGTGTGGTACCACATTACTACGTGATCCAATCCAGAAAAAGCCCAGAATCTGGCCATCAAGTAAGAGATATATGCGAAAGTATGAGCCTGATGAGAGCAAATCCCAGACCTAACCTAGACCTAACATGCGTTATCCTCTAAAATATTGATCGTGACCAGGTTTAGTCGACTGTTTCAGTGTGGTGCCACATTACTACGTGATCCAAACCAGAAAGTCGCAGGATCTGGCCAACAAGTACGAGAAATATGCAAAAGTATGAGCCTGATGAGAGCAAATCCCAGACCTAACCTAGACCAAACATGCGTTATCCTCTAAAATATTGACCGAGACCAGGTTTAGTCGAATGTTTCAGTGTGGTACCACATTACTACGTGATCCAAGGCAGAAAAAGGCCAGGATCTGGCCATCAAGTATGAGTAATATGCGAAAGTGTGAGCCTGATGAGGGAAAATCCCAGACCTAATCCAGACCTAACATGCGTTATCCTCTAAAATATCGATCGAAACAAGTTTTAATCGACTGTTTCAGTGTGGTACCACATTAATGTGTGATCCAAACCAGTGAAAGCCCAGGATCTGGCCAACAAGCATGAGAAATATGCGAAAGTATGAGCATGATGAGAGCAAATCCCAGACCTAACCTAGACCTAACATGCGTTATCCTCTAAAATATTGATCGTGACCAGGTTTAGTCGACTGTTTCAGGGTGGTGCCACATTACTACGTGATCCAAACCAGAAAGGCGCAGGATCTGGCCAACAATTACGAGAAATATGCAAAAGTATGAGCCTGATGAGAGCAAATCCCAGACCTAACCTAGACCAAACATGCGTTATCCTCTAAAATATTGACCGAGACCAGGTTTAGTCGAATGTTTCAGTGTGGTACCACATTACTACGTGATCCAAGGCAGAAAAAGGCCAGGATCTGGCCATCAAGTATGAGTAATATGCGAAAGTATGAGCCTGATGAGGGAAAATCCCAGACCTAATCCAGACCTAACATGCGTTATCCTCTAAAATATCGATCGAAACAAGTTTTAATCGACTGTTTCAGTGTGGTACCACACTACTATGTGATCCATACCAGAAAAAACCCAGGATCTGTTCAAGAAGTATGTGAAGAATGCGAAAGTCTGAGACTGATGAGGGCAAATCCCATACCTAATCCAGACCTAACATGCATTACCCACTAAAATATTGACCGAGACCAGGTTTAGTCGACTGTTTCAGTGTGGTACCATATTACTACGTGGTCCATACCAGAAAAAGCCCAGGATCTGGCCATCAAGTATGAGAAATATGCGAAAGTATGAGCCCGATGAGAGCAAATCCCAGACCTAACCTAGACCTAACATGCGTTATCCTCTAAAATATTGACCGAGACCAGGTTTAGTCGAATGTTTCGGTGTGGTACCACATTACTACGTGATCCAATCCAGAAAAAGCCCAGAATCTGGCCTTCAAGTAAGAGATATATGCGAAAGTATGAGCCTGATGAGGGCAAATCCGAGACCTAATCGAGACCTAACATGCGTTATCCTCTAAAATATTGACCGAGACCAGGTTTAGTCGACTGTTTCAGTGTGGTACCATATTACTACGTGGTCCATACCAGAAAAAGCCCAGGATCTGGCCATCAAGTATGAGAAATATCCGAAAGTATGAACCTGATGAGAGCAAATCCCAGACCTTAAATAGACCTAACATGCGTTATCCTCTAAAATATTGATCGAAACCAGGTTTAACGGTCTGTTTCAGTGTGGTACCACATTACTACGTGGTCCATACCAGAAAAAGCCCAGAATCTGGCCATCAAGTTTGAGAAATATGCGAAAGTATGAGCCTGATGAGAGCAAAATCCCAGACCTAACCTAGACCTAACATGCGTTATCCTCTAAAATATCGATCGAAACCAGGTTTAATCGACTGTTTCAGTGTGGTACCACATTACTGTGTGATCCAAACCAGTGAAAGCCCAGGATCTGGCCAACAAGCATGAGAAATATGCGAAAGTATGAGCATGATGAGAGCAAATCCCAGACCTAACCTAGACCTAACATGCGTTATCCTCTAAAATATTGATCGTGACCAGGTTTAGTCGACTGTTTCAGTGTGGTGCCACATTACTACGTGATCCAAACCAGAAAAAGCGCAGGATCTGGCCAACAAGTACGAGAAATATGCAAAAGTATGAGCCTGATGAGAGCAAATCCCAGACCTAACCTAGAGCAAACATGCGTTATCCTCTAAAATATTGACCGAGACCAGGTTTAGTCGAATGTCTCAGTGTGGTACCACATTACTACGTGATCCAAAGCAGAAAAAGGCCAGGATCTGGCCAACAAGCATGAGAAATATGCGAAAGTATGAGCATGATGAGAGCAAATCCCAGACCTAACCTAGACCTAACATGCGTTATCCTCTAAAATATTGATCGTGACCAGGTTTAGTCGACTGTTTCAGTGTGGTGCCACATTACTACGTGATCCAAACCAGAAAAAGCGCAGGATCTGGCCAACAAGTACGAGAAATATGCAAAAGTATGAGCCTGATGAGAGCAAATCCCAGACCTAACCTAGAGCAAACATGCGTTATCCTCTAAAATATTGACCGAGACCAAGTTTAGTCGAATGTCTCAGTGTGGTACCACATTACTACGTGATCCAAAGCAGAAAAAGGCCAGGATCTGGCCATCAAGTATGAGTAATATGCGAAAGTATGAGCCTGATGAGGGCAAATCCCATACCTAATCCAGACCTAACATGCATTATCCACTAAAATCTTGACCGAGACCAGGTTTAGTCGACTGTATCAGTGTGGTACCATATTACTACGTGGTCCATACCAGAAAAAGCCCAGGATCTGACCATCAAGTATGAGAAATATGCGAAAGTATGAGCCCGATGAGAGCAAATCCCAGACCTAACCTAGACCTAACATGCGTTATCCTCGACAATATTGACCGAGACCAGGTTTAGTCGAATGTTTCGGTGTGGTATCACATTAATACGTGATCCAATCCAGAAAAAGCGCAGAATCTGGCCATCAAGTAAGAGATATTTGCGAAAGTCTGAGACTGATGAGGGCAAATCCCAGACCTAATCGAGACCTAACATGCGTTATCCTCTAAAATATTGACCGAGACCAGGTTTAGTCGACTGTTTCAGTGTGGTACCATATTACTACGTGGTCCATACCAGAAAAAGCCCAGGATCTGGCCATCAAGTATGAGAAATATCCGAAAGTATGAACCTGATGAGCGCAAATCCCAGACCTAACCTAGACCTAACATGCGTTATCCTCTAAAATATCGATCGAAACCAGGTTTAATCGACTGTTTCAGTGTGGTACCACATTACTGTGTGATCCAAACCAGAAAAAGCAGAGGATCTGGCTTACAAGTAAGAGAAATATGCGAAAGTATGAGCCTCATGAGAGCAAATCCCGGACCTAACATAGACCCAACATGCGTTATCCTCTAAAATATTGATCGAAACCAGGTTTAATGGACTGTTACAGTTTGGTACCACATTGCTACGTGATCCAAACCAGAAAAAACCCGGGTTTTGTTCAACAAGTATGTGAAGATTGCGAAAGTATGACCCTGATGAGTGCAAATCCAAGGTCTAACCTAGACCGAACATGTGTTATCCTCTAAAATATTGATCGAAACCGGGTTTAATGGTCTGTTTCAGTGTGGTACCACATTACTGCGTGATCCAAACCAAAAAAAGCCCAGAATCTGGCCATCAAGTATGAGAAACATGCGAAAGTATGAGCCTGATGAGAGCAAATCCCAGACCTAACCTGGACCTAACATGAGTAATCCTTTGAAATGTTGACCCAGACTAGGTTTAATTGACTGTTTCAGTGTGGTACCACAATACCATGTGATCCAAACCAGAAAAAGCCCTGATTCTGGCCATCAAGTATGAGAAATATGCGAAAGTATGAGCCTGACGAGAGCAAATCCCAGACCTAACCTAGACCTAACATGAGTTATCCTTTGAAATGTAGACCCAGACTAGGTTTAATTGACTGTTTCAGTGTGGTACCACATTACCACGTGATCCAAACCAGAAAAAGCCCTGATTCTGGCCATCAAGTATGAGAAATATGCGAAAGTATGAGCCTGATGAGTGCAATCCCATACCTAAGCCAGACCTAACATGTGTTATCCTCTAAAATATTGATCGAGACCAGGTTTAATTTGACTGTTTCAGTGTGGTACCACATAACTACCTGATCCAAACCGGTGAAAGCCCAGGATCTGGCCAACAAGAATGAGAAATATGCGAAAGTATGAGCATGATTTGAGCAAATCACAGACATAACCTAGACCTAACATGCGTTATCCTCTAAAATATTGATCGTGACCAGGTTTAGTCGACTGTTTCAGTGAAGTACCACATTACTACGTGATACAACCCAGAAAAAGCGCAGGATCTGGCCAACAAGTACGAGAAATATGCAAAAGTATGAGCCTGATGAGAGCAAATCCCAGACCTAACCTAGACCTAACATGCGTTATCCTCTAAAATATTTACCGAGACCAGGTTTAGTCGACTGTTTCAGTGTGGTACCACATTACTACGTGATTCAAACCAGAAAAAGGCCAGGATCTGGCCATCAAGTATGAGAAATATGCGAAAGTATGAGCCTGACGAGAGCAAATCCCAGACCTAACCTAGACCTAACATGTGTTATCCTTTGAAATGTTGACCCAGACTAGGTTTAATTGACTGTTTCAGTGTGGTACCACATTACCACGTGATCCAAACCAGAAAAAACCCAGGATCTGTTCAACAGGTATGTGAAGAATGCGAAAGTGTGAGCCTGATGTGGGCAAATCCCGGACCTAACATAGACCTAACATGCGTTATCCTCTAAACTATTGATCGAAACCAGGTGTAATGGTCTGTTTCAGCGTGGTACCGCATTACTACGTGATCGAAACCAAAAAAGGCCCAGAATCTGGCCATCAAGTATGAGAAATATGCGAAAGTATGAGCCTGATGAGTGCAATCCCACACCTAAGCTAGACCTAACATGTGTTATCCTCTAAAATATTGATCGAGACCAGGTTTAATTTGACTGTTTCAGGGTGGTACCACATAACTACCTGATCCAATCCAGAAAAAGCCCAGAATCTGGCCATCAAGTAAGAAATATATGCGAAAGTATGAGCCTGATGAGGGCAAATCCTAGACCCAACTCAGACTTAACATGTGTTATCCTCTAAAATATTGATCGTGACCAGGCTCAGTCGACTGTTTTTGTGCGGTACCACATTACTACGTGATCCAAACCAGAAAAAACCCGGGTTCTGTTCAACAAGTATGTGAAGAATGCGAAAGTATGACCCTGATGAGTGCAAATCCTAGACCCAACTCAGACTTAACATGTGTTATCCTCTAAAATATTGATCGTGACCAGGTTTAGTCGACTGTTTCAGTGTGGTACCACATTCCTACGTGATCCAAACCAGAACAAGCCCAGAATCTGGCCATCAGGTATGAGAAACATGCGAAAGTATGATCCTGATGAGAGCAAATCCCAGACCTAACCTAGACCTAACATGAGTTATCCTTTGAAATGTTGACCCAGACTAGGTTTAATTGACTGTTTCAGTGTGGCACCACATTACCACGTGATCCAAACCAGAAAAAGCCCTGAATCTGGCCATCAAGTATGTGAAATATGCGAAAGTATGAGCATGATGAGAGCAAATCCCAGACCTAACCTAGACCTAACATGCGTTATCCTCTAAAATATTGATCGTGACCAGGTTTAGTCGACCGCTTCAGTGTGGTACCACATTACTACGTGATCCAAACCAGAAAAAGCGCAGGATCTGGCCAACAAGTACGAGAAATATGCAAAAGTATGAGCCTGATGAGAGCAAATCCCAGACCTAACCTAGACCTAACATGCGTTATCCTCTAAAATATTGACCGAGACCAGGTTTAGTCGAATGTTTCAGTGTGGTACCACATTACTACGTGATCCAAAGCAGAAAAAGGCCAGGATCTGGCCATCAAGTATGAGAAATATGCGAAAGTATGAGCCTGATGACGGAAAATCCCAGACCTAATCCAGACCTAACATGCATTATCCACTAAAATATTGATCGTGACCAGGTTTAGTCGACTGTTTCTGTGTGGTACCATATTACTACGTGGTCCATACCAGAAAAAGCCCAGGATCTGGCCATCAAGTATGAGAAATATCCGAAAGTATGAACCTGATGAGAGCAAATCCCAGACCTTAAATAGACTTAACATGCGTTATCCTCTAAAATATTGATCGAAACCAGGTTTAACGGTCTGTTTCAGTGTGGTACCACATTACTACGTGGTCCATACCAGAAAAAGCCCAGAATCTGGCCATCAAGTTTGAGAAATATGCGAAAGTATGAGCCTGATGAGAGCAAAATCCCAGACCTAACCTAGACCTAACATGCGTTATCCTCTAAAATATCGATCGAAACCAGGTTTCATCGACTGTTTCAGTGTGGTACCACATTACTGTGTGATCCAAACCAGTGAAAGCCCAGGATCTGGCCAACAAGCATGAGAAATATGCGAAAGTATGAGCATGATGAGAGCAAATCCCAGACCTAACCTAGACCTAACATGCGTTATCCTCTAAAATATTGATCGTGACCAGGTTTAGTCGACTGTTTCAGTGTGGTGCCACATTACTACGTGATCCAAACCAGAAAAAGCGCAGGATCTGGCCAACAAGTACGAGAAATATGCAAAAGTATGAGCCTGATGAGAGCAAATCCCAGACCTAACCTAGACCAAACATGCGTTATCCTCTAAAGTATTGACCGAGACCAGGTTTAGCCGAATGTTTCAGTGTGGTACCACATTACTACGTTATCCAAAGCAGAAAAAGGCCAGGATCTGGCCATCAAGTATGAGTAATATGCGAAAGTATGAGCCTGATGAGGGAAAATCCCAGACCTAATCCAGACCTAACATGCGTTATCCTCTAAAATATCGATCGAAACAAGTTTTAATCGACTGTTTCAGTGTGGTACCACACTACTATGTGATCCATACCAGAAAAAACCACGGATCTGTTCAAGAAGTATGTGAAGAATGCGAAAGTCTGAGACTGATGAGGGCAAATCCCATACCTAATCCAGACCTAACATGCATTATCCACTAAAATATTGACCGAGACCAGGTTTAGTCGACTGTTTCAGTGTGGTACCATATTACTTCGTGGTCCATACCAGAAAAAGCCCAGGATCTGGCCATCAAGTATGAGAAATATCCGAAAGTATGAGCCCGATGAGAGCAAATCCCAGACCTAACCTAGACCTAACATGCGTTATCCTCGAAAATATTGACCGAGACCAGGTTTAGTCGAATGTTTCTGTGTGGTACCACATTACTACGTGATCCAATCCAGAGAAAGCCCAGAATCTGGCCATCAAGTAGGAGATATATGCGAAAGTATGAGCCTGATGAGGGCAAATCCCAGACCTAATCGAGACCTAACATGCGTTATCCTCTAAAATATTGACCGAGACCAGGTTTAGTCGACTGTTTCAGTGTGGTACCATATTACTACGTGGTCCATACCAGAAAAAGCCCAGGATCTGGCCATCAAGTATGAGAAATATCCGAAAGTATGAACCTGATGAGAGCAAATCCCAGACCTTACATAGACTTAACATGCGTTATCCTCTAAAATATTGATCGAAACCAGGTTTAACGGTCTGTTTCAGTGTGGTACCACATTACTACGTGGTCCATACCAGAAAAAGCCCAGAATCTGGCCATCAAGTTTGAGAAATATGCGAAAGTATGAGCCTGATGAGAGCAAAATCCCAGACCTAACCTAGACCTAACATGCGTTATCCTCTAAAATATCGATCGAAACCAGGTTTCATCGACTGTTTCAGTGTGGTACCACATTACTGTGTGATCCAAACCAGTGAAAGCCCAGGATCTGGCCAACAAGCATGAGAAATATGCGAAAGTATGAGCATGATGAGAGCAAATCCCAGACCTAACCTAGACCTAACATGCGTTATCCTCTAAAATATTGATCGTGACCAGGTTTAGTCGACTGTTTCAGTGTGGTGCCACATTACTACGTGATCCAAACCAGAAAAAGCGCAGGATCTGGCCAACAAGTACGAGAAATATGCAAAAGTATGAGCCTGATGAGAGCAAATCCCAGACCTAACCTAGACCAAACATGCGTTATCCTCTAAAGTATTGACCGAGACCAGGTTTAGCCGAATGTTTCAGTGTGGTACCACATTACTACGTGATCCAAAGCAGAAAAAGGCCAGGATCTGGCCATCAAGTATGAGTAAAATGCGAAAGTATGAGCCTGATGAGGGAAAATCCCAGACCTAATCCAGACCTAACATGCGTTATCCTCTAAAATATCGATCGAAACAAGTTTTAATCGACTGTTTCAGTGTGGTACCACACTACTATGTGATCCATACCAGAAAAAACCACGGATCTGTTCAAGAAGTATGTGAAGAATGCGAAAGTCTGAGACTGATGAGGGCAAATCCCATACCTAATCCAGACCTAACATGCATTATCCACTAAAATATTGACCGAGACCAGGTTTAGTCGACTGTTTCAGTGTGGTACCATATTACTACGTGGTCCATACCAGAAAAAGCCCAGGATCTGGCCATCAAGTATGAGAAATATCCGAAAGTATGAGCCCGATGAGAGCAAATCCCAGACCTAACCTAGACCTAACATGCGTTATCCTCGAAAATATTGACCGAGACCAGGTTTAGTCGAATGTTTCTGTGTGGTACCACATTACTACGTGATCCAATCCAGAGAAAGCCCAGAATCTGGCCATCAAGTAGGAGATATATGCGAAAGTATGAGCCTGATGAAGGCAAATCCCAGACCTAATCGAGACCTAACATGCGTTATCCTCTAAAATATTGACCGAGACCAGGTTTAGTCGACTGTTTCAGTGTGGTACCATATTACTACGTGGTCCATACCAGAAAAAGCCCAGGATCTGGCCATCAAGTATGAGAAATATCCGAAAGTATGAACCTGATGAGAGCAAATCCCAGACCTTACATAGACCTAACATGCGTTATCCTCTAAAATATTGATCGAAACCAGGTTTAGCGGTCTGTTTCAGTGTGGTACCACATTACTGTGTGATCCAAACCAGAAAAAGCAGAGGATCTGGCTTACAAGTAAGAGAAATATGCGAAAGTATGAGCCTCATGAGAGCAAATCCCGGACCTAACATAGACCCAACATGCGTTATCCTCTAAAATATTGATCGAAACCAGGTTTAATGGACTGTTACAGTTTGGTACCACATTGCTACGTGATCCAAACCAGAAAAAACCCGGCTTTTGTTCAACAAGTATGTGAAGATTACGAAAGTATGACCCTGATGAGTGCAAATCCAAGGTCTAACCTAGACCGAACATGTGTTATCCTCTAAAATATTGATCGAAACCGGGTTTAATGGTCTGTTTCAGTGTGGTACCACATTACTGCGTGATCCAAACCAAAAAAAGCCCAGAATCTGGCCATCAAGTATGAGAAACATGCGAAAGTATGAGCCTGATGAGAGCAAATCCCAGACCTAACCTGGACCTAACATGAGTAATCCTTTGAAATGTTGACCCAGACTAGGTTTAATTGACTGTTTCAGTGTGGTACCACAATACCACCTGATCCAAACCAGAAAAAGCCCTGATTCTGGCCATCAAGTATGAGAAATATGCGAAAGTATGAGCCTGATGAGTGCAATCCCACACCTAAGCTAGACCTAACATGTGTTATCCTCTAAAATATTGACCGAGACCAGGTTTAGTCGACTGTTTCAGTGTGGTACCAGATTACTACGTGATCCAAACCAGAAAAAGGCCAGGATCTGGCCATCAAGTATGAGAAATATGCGAAAGTATGAGCCTGACGAAAGCAAATCCCAGAACTAACCTAGACCTAACATGAGTTATCCTTTGAAATGTAAACCCAGACTAGGTTTAATTGACTGTTTCAGTGTGGTACCACATTACCACGTGATCCAAACCAGAAAAAACCCAGGATCTGTTCAACAGGTATGTGAAGAATGCGAAAGCGTGAGCCTGATGTGGGCAAATCCCGGACCTAACATAGACCTAACATGCGTTATCCTCTAAACTATTAATCGAAACCAGGTTTAATGGTCTGTTTCAGCGTGGTACCGCATTTCTACGTGATCGAAACCAAAAAAAGCCCAGAATCTGGCCATCAAGTATGAGAAATATGCGAAAGTATGAGCCTGATGAGTGCAAATCCCAGACCTAACCTAGACCTAACATGTGTTATCCTCTAAACTATTGATCGAAACCAGGTTTAATGGATTATTTCAGCGTGATACCACATTGCCACGTGATCCAAACCAGAAAAAACCCGGAATCTGGCCAACAAGTATGCGGAAAATGCGAAAGTATGAGCCTGATGAGGGCAAATCCCAGACCTAATCCAGACCTAACATGCGTTTTCCCCTAAAATATTGATCGAAACCAGGTTTAATGGACTGTTTCACTTTGGTACCACATTGCTACGTGATCCAAACCAGAAAAAACCCGGGTTCTGTTCAACAAGTATGTGAAGAACGCGAAAGTATGACCCTGATGAGTGAAAATCCAAGGTCTAACCTAGACCTAACATGTGTTATCCGCTAAAATATTGATCGAAACCGGGTTTAATGGTCTGTTTCAGTGTGGTACTACATTACTACGTGATCGAAACCAAAAAAGGCCCAGAATCTGGCCATCAAGTATGAGAAATGTGCGAAAGTATGACCCTGATGAGGGAAAATCCCAGACCTAATCCAGACCTAACATGCGTTATGCTCTAAAATATCGATCGAAACAAGTTTTAATCGACTGTTTCAGTGTGGTACCACACTACTATGTGATCTATACCAGAAAAAACCCAGGACCTGTTCAAGAAGTATCTGAAGAATGCGAAAGTATGAGACTGATGAGGGCAAATCCCATACCTAATCCAGACCTAACATGCATTATCCACTAAAATATTGATCGTGACCAGGCTTAGTCGACTGTTTCGGTGTGGTACCACATTACTACGTGATCCAATCCAGAAAAAGCCCAGAATCTGGCCATCAAGTAAGAGATATATGCGAAAGTATGAGCCTGATGAGGGCAAATCCTAGACCCAACTCAGACTTAACATGTGTTATCCTCTAAAATATTTATCGTGACCAGGCTCAGTCGACAGTTTTTGTGTGGTACCACATTACTACGTGATCCAAACCAGAAAAAACCCGGGTTCTGTTCAACAAGTAGGTGAAGAATGCGAAAGTATGACCCTGATGAGTGCAAATCCAAGGTCTAACCTAGACCTAACATGCGTTATCCTCTAAAATATTCATCGAAACCAGGTTTAATGGACTGTCTCAGTTTGGTACCACATTGCTACGTGATCCAACCCAGAAAAAACCCGTGTTCTGTTCAACAAGTATGTGAAGAATGCGAAAGTATGACCCTGATGAGTGCAAATCCTAGACCCAACTCAGACTTAACATGTGTTATCCTCTAAAATATTGATCGTGACCAGGCTCAGTCGACTGTTTTTGTGTGGTACCACATTACTACGTGATCCAAACCAGAAAAAACCCGGGTTCTGTTCAACAAGTATTTGAAGAATGCGAAGGTATGACCCTGATGAGTGCAAATCCAAGGTCTAACCTAGACCTAACATGTGTTATCCGCTAAAATATTGATCGAAACCGGGTATAATGGTCTGTTTCAGTGTGGTACCACTTTACTGCGTGATCCAAACCAAAAAAAGCCCAGAATCTGGCCATCAAGTATGAGAAACATGCGAAAGTATGAGCCTGCTGAGAGCAAATCCCAGACCTAACCTAGACCTAACATGAGTAATCCTTTGAAATGTTGACCCAGACTAGGTTTAATTGACTGTTTCAGTGTGGTACCACAATACCACCTGATCCAAACCAGAAAAAGCCCTGATTCTGGCCATCAAGTATGAGAAATATGCGAAAGTATGAGCCTGATGAGTGCAATCCCACACCTAAGCTAGACCTAACATGTGTTATCCTCTAAAACATTGACCGAGACCAGGTTTAGTCGACTGTTTCAGTGTGGTACCACATTACTACGTGATCCAAACCAGAAAAAGGCCAGGATCTGGCCATCAAGTATGAGAAATATGCGAAAGTATGAGCCTGATGAGTGCAATCCCATACCTAAGCCAGACCTAACATTTGTTATCCTCTAAAATATTGATCGAGACCAGGTTTAATTTGACTGTTTCAGTGTGGTACCACATAACTACCTGATCCAAACCGGTGAAAGCCCAGGATCTGGCCAACAAGAATGAGAAATATGCGAAAGTATGAGCATGATGAGAGCAAATCCCAGACATAACCTAGACCTAACATGCGTTATCCTCTAAAATATTGATCGAAACCAGGTTTAAAGGACTGTTTCAGTTTGGTACCACATTGCTACGTGATCCAAACCAGAAAAAACCCGGGTTCTGTTCAACAAGTATGTGAAGAATGCGAAAGTATGACCCTGATGAGTGCAAATCCAAGGTCTAACCTAGACCTAACATGTGTTATCCTCTAAAATATTGATCGAAACCGGGTTTAATGGTCTGTTTCAGTGTGGTACAACATTACTACGTGATCGAAACCAAAAAAGGCCCAGAATCTGGCCATCAAGTATGAGAAATATGCGAAAGTATGACCCTGATGAGGGAAAATCCCAGACCTAATCCAGACCTAACATGCGTTATGCTCTAAAATATCGATCGAAACAAGTTTTAATCGACTGTTTCAGTGTGGTACCACACTACTATGTGATCTATACCAGAAAAAACCCAGGACCTGTTCAAGAAGTATCTGAAGAATGCGAAAGTATGAGACTGATGAGGGCAAATCCCATACCTAATCCAGACCTAACATGCATTATCCACTAAAATATTGATCGTGACCAGATTTAGTCGACTGTTTCAGTGTGGTACCACATTACTACGTGATCCAAACCAGAAAAAGGCCAGGATCTGGCCATCAAGTATGAGAAATATGCGAAAGTATGAGCCTGACGAGAGCAAATCCCAGACCTAACCTAGACCTAACATGAGTTATCATTTGAAATGTTGACCCAGACTAGGTTTAATTGACTGTTTCAGTGTGGTACCACATTACCACGTGATCCAAACCAGAAAAAACCCAGGATCTGTTCGACAGGTATGTGAAGAATGCGAAAGTGTGAGCCTGATGTGGGCAAATCCCGGACCTAACATAGACCTAACATGCGTTATCCTCTAAACTATTGATCGAAACCAGGTTTAATGGTCTGTTTCAGCGTGTTACCGCATTACTACGTGATCGAAACCAAAAAAGGCCCAGAATCTGGCCATCAAGTATGAGAAATATGCGAAAGTATGAGCCTGATGAGAGCAAATCCCGGACCTAACATAGACCCAACATGCGTTATCCTCTAAAATATTGATCGAAACCAGGTTTAATGGACTGTTTCAGTTTGGTACCACATTGCTACGTGAACCAAACCAGAAAAAACCCGGGTTCTGTTCAACAAGTATGTGAAGAATGCGAAAGTATGACCCTGATGAGTGCAAATCCAAGGTCTAACCTAGACCTAACATGTGTTATCCTCTAAAATATTGATCGTGACCAGGCTTAGTCGACTGTTTTTGTGTGGTACCACATTACTACGTGATCCAATCCAGAAAAAGCCCAGAATCTGGCCACCAAGTAAGAGATATATGCGAAAGTATGAGCCTGATGAGGGCAAATCCTAGACCCAACTCAGACTTAACATGCGTTATCCTCTAAAATATTGATCGAAACCAGGTTTAATGGACTGTTTCAGTTTGGTACCACATAGCTACGTGAACCAAACCAGAAAAAACCCGGGTTCTGTTCAACAAGTATGTGAAGAATGCGAAAGTATGAGACTGATGAGGGCAAATCCCATACCTAATCCAGACCTAACATGCATTATCCACTAAAATATTGATCGTGACCAGGCTTAGTCGTCCGTTTCGGTGTGGTACCACATTACTACGTGATCCAATCCAGAAAAAGCCCAGAATCTGGCCACCAAGTAAGAGCAATATGCGAAAGTATGACCCTGATGAGTGCAAATCCTAGACCCAACTCAGACTTAACATGTGTTATCCTCTAAAATATTGATCGTGACCAGGCTCAGTCGACTGTTTTTGTGTGGTACCACATTACTACGTGATCCAAACCAGAAAAAACCCGGGTTCTGTTCAACAAGTATGTGAAGAATGCGAAAGTATGACCCTGATGAGTGCAAATCCAAGGTCTAACCTAGACCTAACATGCGTTATCCTCTAAAATATTGATCGAAACCAGGTTTAATGGACTGTTTCAGTTTGGTACCACATTGCTACGTGATCCAAACCAGAAAAAACCCAGGTTCTGTTCAACAAGTATGTGAAGAATGCGAAAGTATGACCCTGATGAGTGCAAATCCAAGGTCTAACCTACACCTAACTTGTGTTATCCTCAAAAATATTGATCGAGACCAGGTTTAGTCGACTGTTTCAGTGTGGTACCACATTCCTACGTGATCCAAACCAGAAAAAGCCCAGAATCTGTTCAACAAGTATGTGAAGGATGCGAAAGTATGAGCCTGATGAGAGCAAATCCCAGACTTAACCTAGACCTAACATGCGTTATCCTCTAAAATATTGATCGTGACCAGGCTTAGTCGTCCGTTTCGGTGTGGTACCACATTACTACGTGATCCAATCCAGAAAAAGCCCAGAATCTGGCCACCAAGTAAGAGCTATATGCGAAAGTATGAGCCTGATGAGAGCAAATCCCAGACCTAACCTAGACCTAACATGAGTAATCCTTTGAAATGTTGACCCAGACTAGGTTTAATTGACTGTTTCAGTGTGGTACCACATTACCACGTGATCCAAACCAGAAAAAAGCCCTGATTCTGGCCATCAAGTAAGAGATATATGCGAAAGTATGAGCCTGATGAGGGCAAATCCTAGACCCAACTCAGACTTAACATGTGTTATCCTCTAAAATATTGATCGTGACCAGGCTCAGTCGACTGTTTTTGTGTGGTACCACATTACTACGTGATCCAAACCAGAAAAAACCCGGGTTCTGTTCAACAAGTATGTGAAGAATGCGAAAGTATGACCCTGATGAGTGCAAATCCTAGACCCAACTCAGACTTAACATGTGGTATCCTCTAAAATATTGATCGTGACCAGGCTCAGTCGACTGTTTTTGTGTGGTACCACATTACTACGTGATCCAAACCAGAAAAAACCCGGGTTCTGTTCAACAAGTATGTGAAGAATGCGAAAGTATGACCCTGATGAGTGCAAATCCTAGACCCAACTCAGACTTAACATGTGTTATCCTCTTAAATATTGATCGTGACCAGGCTCAGTCGACTGTTTTTGTGTGTTACCACATTACTACGTGATCCAAACCAGAAAAAACCCGGGTTCTGTTCAACAAGTATGTGAAGAACGCGAAAGTATGACCCTGATGGGTGCAAATCCAAGGTCTAACCTAGACCTAACATGTGTTATCCTCTAAAATATTGATCGAAACCGGGTTTTATGGTCTGTTTCAGAGTGGTACCACATTACTGCGTGATCCAAACCAAAAAAAGCCCAGAATCTGGCCAGCAAGTATGAGAAACATGCGAAAGTATGAGCCTGATGAGAGCAAATCCCAGACCTAACCTAGACCTAACATGAGTAATCCTTTGAAATGTTGGCCCAGACTAGGATTAATTGACTGTTTCAGTGTGGTACCACATTACCACGTGATCCAAACCAGAAAAAACCCAGGATCTGTGCAACAGGTATGTGAAGAATGCGAAAGTGTGAGCCTGATGCGGGCAACTCCCGGACCTAACATAGACCTAACATGCGTTATCCTCTAAAATATTGATCGAAACCAGGTTTAATCGACTGTTTCAGTGTGGTACCACATTACTGCGTGATCCAAACCAAAAAAAGCCCAGAATCTGGCCAACAAGAATGAGAAATATGCGAAAGTATGAGCATGATGAGAGCAAATCCCAGACTTAACCTAGACCTAACATGCGTTATCCTCTAAAATATTGCTCGTGACCAGGTTTAGTCGACTGTTTCTGTGTGGTACCGCATTACTACGTGATCCAATCCAGAAAAAGCCCAGAATCTGGCCACCAAGTAAGAGATATATGCGAAAGTATAAGCCTGATGAGGGCAAATCCTAGACCCAACTCAGACTTAACATGCGTTATCCTCTAAAATATTGATCGAAACCAGGTTTAATGGACTGTTTCAGTTTGGTACCACATTGCTACGTGAACCAAACCAGAAAAAACCCGGGTTCTGTTCAACAAGTATGTGAAGAATGAGAAAGTATGAGACTGATGAGGGCAAATCCCATACCTAATCCAGACCTAACATGCATTATCCACTAAAATATTGATCGTGACCAGGCTTAGTCGTCCGTTTCGGTGTGGTACCACATTACTACGTGATCCAATCCAGAAAAAGCCCAGAATCTGGCCACCAAGTAAGAGCTATATGCGAAAGTATGAGCCTGATGAGGGCAAATCCTAGACCCAACTCAGACTTAACATGTGTTATCCTCTAAAATATTGATCGTGACCAGGCTCAGTCGACTGTTTTTGTGTGGTACCACATTACTACGTGATCCAAACCAGAAAAAACCCGGGTTCTGTTCAACAAGTATGTGAAGACTGCGAAAGTATGACCCTGATGAGTGCAAATCCAAGGTCTAACCTAGACCTAACATGCGTTATCCTCTAAAATATTGATCGAAACCGGGTTTTATGGTCTGTTTCAGAGTGGTACCACATTACTGCGTGATCCAAACCAAAAAAAGCCCAGAATCTGGCCAGCAAGTATGAGAAACATGCGAAAGTATGAGCCTGATGAGAGCAAATCCCAGACCTAACCTAGACCTAACATGAGTAATCCTTTGAAATGTTGGCCCAGACTAGGATTAATTGACTGTTTCAGTGTGGTACCACATTACCACGTGATCCAAACCAGAAAAAACCCAGGATCTGTGCAACAGGTATGTGAAGAATGCGAAAGTGTGAGCCTGATGCGGGCAACTCCCGGACCTAACATAGACCTAACATGCGTTATCCTCTAAAATATTGATCGAAACCAGGTTTAATCGACTGTTTCAGTGTGGTACCACATTACTGCGTGATCCAAACCAAAAAAAGCCCAGAATCTGGCCAACAAGAATGAGAAATATGCGAAAGTATGAGCATGATGAGAGCTAATCCCAGACTTAACCTAGACCTAACATGCGTTATCCTCTAAAATATTGCTCGTGACCAGGTTTAGTCGACTGTTTCTGTGTGGTACCGCATTACTACGTGATCCAATCCAGAAAAAGCCCAGAATCTGGCCACCAAGTAAGAGATATATGCGAAAGTATAAGCCTGATGAGGGCAAATCCTAGACCCAACTCAGACTTAACATGCGTTATCCTCTAAAATATTGATCGAAACCAGGTTTAATGGACTGTTTCAGTTTGGTACCACATTGCTACGTGAACCAAACCAGAAAAAACCCGGGTTCTGTTCAACAAGTATGTGAAGAATGAGAAAGTATGAGACTGATGAGGGCAAATCCCATACCTAATCCAGACCTAACATGCATTATCCACTAAAATATTGATCGTGACCAGGCTTAGTCGTCCGTTTCGGTGTGGTACCACATTACTACGTGATCCAATCCAGAAAAAGCCCAGAATCTGGCCACCAAGTAAGAGCTATATGCGAAAGTATGAGCCTGATGAGGGCAAATCCTAGACCCAACTCAGACTTAACATGTGTTATCCTCTAAAATATTGATCGTGACCAGGCTCAGTCGACTGTTTTTGTGTGGTACCACATTACTACGTGATCCAAACCAGAAAAAACCCGGGTTCTGTTCAACAAGTATGTGAAGACTGCGAAAGTATGACCCTGATGAGTGCAAATCCAAGGTCTAACCTAGACCTAACATGCGTTATCCTCTAAAATATTGATCAAAACCAGGTTTAATGGACTGTTTCAGTTGGTACCACATTGCTACGTGATCCAAACCTGAAAAAACCCGGGTTCAGTTCAACAAGTATGTGAAGAATGCGAAAGTATGACCCTGATGAGTGCAAATCCTAGACCCAACTCAGACTTAACATGTGTTGTCCTCTAAAATATTGATCGTGACCAGGCTCAGTCGACTGTTTTTGTGTGGTACCACATTACTACGTGATCCAAACCAGAAAAACCCCGGGTTCTGTTCAACAAGTATGTGAAGAACGCGAAAGTATGACCCTGATGAGTGCAAATCCAAGGTCCAACCTAGACCTAACATGTGTTATCCTCTAAAATATTCATCGAAACCGGGTTTAATGGTCTGTTTCAGTGTGGTACCACATTACTGCGTGATCCAAACCAAAAAAAGCCCAGAATCTGGCCATCAAGTATGAGAAACATGCGAAAGTATGAGCCTGATGAGAGCAAATCCCAGACCTAACCTAGACCTAACATGAGTAATCCTTTGAAATGTTGACCCAGACTAGGTTTAATTGACTGTTTCAGTGTGGTACCACATTACCACGTGATCCAAACCAGAAAAAAGCCCTGATTCTGGCCATCAAGTAAGAGATATATCCGAAAGTATGAGCCTGATGAGGGCAAATCCTAGACCCAACTCAGACTTAACATGTGTTATCCTCTAAAATATTGATCGTGACCAGGCTCAGTCGACTGTTTTTGTGTGGTACCACATTACTACGTGATCCAAACCAGAAAAAACCCGGGTTCTGTTCAACAAGTATGTGAAGAATGCGAAAGTATGACCCTGATGAGTGCAAATCCTAGACCCAACTCAGACTTAACATGTGTTATCCTCTAAAATATTGATCGAAACCAGGTTTAATGGACTGTTTCAGTTTGGTACCACATTGCTACGTGATCCAAACCAGAAAAAGGCCAGGATCTGGCCATCAAGTATGAGAAATATGCGAAAGTATGAGCCTGATGAGAGCAAATACCAGACCTAACCTAGACCTAGCATGAGTTATCCTTTGAAATGTTGACCCAGACTAGGTTTAATTGACTGTTTCAGTGTGGTACCACATTACCACGTGATCCAAACCAGAAAAAACCCAGGATCTGTTCAAGAAGTATCTGAAGAATGCGAAAGTATGAGACTGATGAGGGCAAATCCCATACCTAATCCAGACCTAACATGCATTATCCACTAAAATATTGATCGTGACCAGGCTTAGTCGACTGTTTCGGTGTGGTACCACGTTACTACGTGATCCAATCCAGAAAAAGCCCAGAATCTGGCCATCAAGTATGAGAAACATGCGAAAGTATGAGCCTGATGAGAGCAAATCCTAGACCCAACTCAGACTTAACATGTGTTATCCTCTAAAATATTGATCGTGACCAGGCTCAGTCGACTGTTTTTGTGTGGTACCACATTACTACGTGATCCAAACCAGAAAAAACCCGGGTTCTGTTCAACAAGTATGTGAAGAATGCGAAAGTATGACCCTGATGAGTGCAAATCCAAGGTCTAACCTAGACCTAACATGCGTTATCCTCTAAAATATTGATCGAAACCAGGTTTAATGGACTGTTTCAGTTTGGTACCACATTGCTACGTGATCCAAACCAGAAAAAACCCAGGTTCTGTTCAACAAGTATGTGAAGAATGCGAAAGTATGACCCTGATGAGTGCAAATCCAAGGTCTAACCTACACCTAACTTGTGTTATCCTCAAAAATATTGATCGAGACCAGGTTTAGTCGACTGTTTCAGTGTGGTACCACATTCCTACGTGATCCAAACCAGAAAAAGCCCAGAATCTGTTCAACAAGTATGTGAAGGATGCGAAAGTATGAGCCTGATGAGAGCAAATCCCAGACTTAACCTAGACCTAACATGCGTTATCCTCTAAAATATTGATCGTGACCAGGCTTAGTCGTCCGTTTCGGTGTGGTACCACATTACTACGTGATCCAATCCAGAAAAAGCCCAGAATCTGGCCACCAAGTAAGAGCTATATGCGAAAGTATGAGCCTGATGAGAGCAAATCCCAGACCTAACCTAGACCTAACATGAGTAATCCTTTGAAATGTTGACCCAGACTAGGTTTAATTGACTGTTTCAGTGTGGTACCACATTACCACGTGATCCAAACCAGAAAAAAGCCCTGATTCTGGCCATCAAGTAAGAGATATATGCGAAAGTATGAGCCTGATGAGGGCAAATCCTAGACCCAACTCAGACTTAACATGTGTTATCCTCTAAAATATTGATCGTGACCAGGCTCAGTCGACTGTTTTTGTGTGGTACCACATTACTACGTGATCCAAACCAGAAAAAACCCGGGTTCTGTTCAACAAGTATGTGAAGAATGCGAAAGTATGACCCTGATGAGTGCAAATCCTAGACCCAACTCAGACTTAACATGTGTTATCCTCTAAAATATTGATCGTGACCAGGCTCAGTCGACTGTTTTTGTGTGGTACCACATTACTACGTGATCCAAACCAGAAAAAACCCGGGTTCTGTTCAACAAGTATGTGAAGAATGCGAAAGTATGACCCTGATGAGTGCAAATCCTAGACCCAACTCAGACTTAACATGTGTTATCCTCTTAAATATTGATCGTGACCAGGCTCAGTCGACTGTTTTTGTGTGTTACCACATTACTACGTGATCCAAACCAGAAAAAACCCGGGTTCTGTTCAACAAGTATGTGAAGAACGCGAAAGTATGACCCTGATGGGTGCAAATCCAAGGTCTAACCTAGACCTAACATGTGTTATCCTCTAAAATATTGATCGAAACCGGGTTTTATGGTCTGTTTCAGAGTGGTACCACATTACTGCGTGATCCAAACCAAAAAAAGCCCAGAATCTGGCCAGCAAGTATGAGAAACATGCGAAAGTATGAGCCTGATGAGAGCAAATCCCAGACCTAACCTAGACCTAACATGAGTAATCCTTTGAAATGTTGGCCCAGACTAGGATTAATTGACTGTTTCAGTGTGGTACCACATTACCACGTGATCCAAACCAGAAAAAACCCAGGATCTGTGCAACAGGTATGTGAAGAATGCGAAAGTGTGAGCCTGATGCGGGCAACTCCCGGACCTAACATAGACCTAACATGCGTTATCCTCTAAAATATTGATCGAAACCAGGTTTAATCGACTGTTTCAGTGTGGTACCACATTACTGCGTGATCCAAACCAAAAAAAGCCCAGAATCTGGCCAACAAGAATGAGAAATATGCGAAAGTATGAGCATGATGAGAGCAAATCCCAGACTTAACCTAGACCTAACATGCGTTATCCTCTAAAATATTGCTCGTGACCAGGTTTAGTCGACTGTTTCTGTGTGGTACCGCATTACTACGTGATCCAATCCAGAAAAAGCCCAGAATCTGGCCACCAAGTAAGAGATATATGCGAAAGTATAAGCCTGATGAGGGCAAATCCTAGACCCAACTCAGACTTAACATGCGTTATCCTCTAAAATATTGATCGAAACCAGGTTTAATGGACTGTTTCAGTTTGGTACCACATTGCTACGTGAACCAAACCAGAAAAAACCCGGGTTCTGTTCAACAAGTATGTGAAGAATGAGAAAGTATGAGACTGATGAGGGCAAATCCCATACCTAATCCAGACCTAACATGCATTATCCACTAAAATATTGATCGTGACCAGGCTTAGTCGTCCGTTTCGGTGTGGTACCACATTACTACGTGATCCAATCCAGAAAAAGCCCAGAATCTGGCCACCAAGTAAGAGCTATATGCGAAAGTATGAGCCTGATGAGGGCAAATCCTAGACCCAACTCAGACTTAACATGTGTTATCCTCTAAAATATTGATCGTGACCAGGCTCAGTCGACTGTTTTTGTGTGGTACCACATTACTACGTGATCCAAACCAGAAAAAACCCGGGTTCTGTTCAACAAGTATGTGAAGACTGCGAAAGTATGACCCTGATGAGTGCAAATCCAAGGTCTAACCTAGACCTAACATGCGTTATCCTCTAAAATATTGATCGAAACCGGGTTTTATGGTCTGTTTCAGAGTGGTACCACATTACTGCGTGATCCAAACCAAAAAAAGCCCAGAATCTGGCCAGCAAGTATGAGAAACATGCGAAAGTATGAGCCTGATGAGAGCAAATCCCAGACCTAACCTAGACCTAACATGAGTAATCCTTTGAAATGTTGGCCCAGACTAGGATTAATTGACTGTTTCAGTGTGGTACCACATTACCACGTGATCCAAACCAGAAAAAATCCAGGATCTGTGCAACAGGTATGTGAAGAATGCGAAAGTGTGAGCCTGATGCGGGCAACTCCCGGACCTAACATAGACCTAACATGCGTTATCCTCTAAAATATTGATCGAAACCAGGTTTAATCGACTGTTTCAGTGTGGTACCACATTACTGCGTGATCCAAACCAAAAAAAGCCCAGAATCTGGCCAACAAGAATGAGAAATATGCGAAAGTATGAGCATGATGAGAGCAAATCCCAGACTTAACCTAGACCTAACATGCGTTATCCTCTAAAATATTGCTCGTGACCAGGTTTAGTCGACTGTTTCTGTGTGGTACCGCATTACTACGTGATCCAATCCAGAAAAAGCCCAGAATCTGGCCACCAAGTAAGAGATATATGCGAAAGTATAAGCCTGATGAGGGCAAATCCTAGACCCAACTCAGACTTAACATGCGTTATCCTCTAAAATATTGATCGAAACCAGGTTTAATGGACTGTTTCAGTTTGGTACCACATTGCTACGTGAACCAAACCAGAAAAAACCCGGGTTCTGTTCAACAAGTATGTGAAGAATGAGAAAGTATGAGACTGATGAGGGCAAATCCCATACCTAATCCAGACCTAACATGCATTATCCACTAAAATATTGATCGTGACCAGGCTTAGTCGTCCGTTTCGGTGTGGTACCACATTACTACGTGATCCAATCCAGAAAAAGCCCAGAATCTGGCCACCAAGTAAGAGCTATATGCGAAAGTATGAGCCTGATGAGGGCAAATCCTAGACCCAACTCAGACTTAACATGTGTTATCCTCTAAAATATTGATCGTGACCAGGCTCAGTCGACTGTTTTTGTGTGGTACCACATTACTACGTGATCCAAACCAGAAAAAACCCGGGTTCTGTTCAACAAGTATGTGAAGACTGCGAAAGTATGACCCTGATGAGTGCAAATCCAAGGTCTAACCTAGACCTAACATGCGTTATCCTCTAAAATATTGATCAAAACCAGGTTTAATGGACTGTTTCAGTTGGTACCACATTGCTACGTGATCCAAACCTGAAAAAACCCGGGTTCAGTTCAACAAGTATGTGAAGAATGCGAAAGTATGACCCTGATGAGTGCAAATCCTAGACCCAACTCAGACTTAACATGTGTTGTCCTCTAAAATATTGATCGTGACCAGGCTCAGTCGACTGTTTTTGTGTGGTACCACATTACTACGTGATCCAAACCAGAAAAACCCCGGGTTCTGTTCAACAAGTATGTGAAGAACGCGAAAGTATGACCCTGATGAGTGCAAATCCAAGGTCCAACCTAGACCTAACATGTGTTATCCTCTAAAATATTCATCGAAACCGGGTTTAATGGTCTGTTTCAGTGTGGTACCACATTACTGCGTGATCCAAACCAAAAAAAGCCCAGAATCTGGCCATCAAGTATGAGAAACATGCGAAAGTATGAGCCTGATGAGAGCAAATCCCAGACCTAACCTAGACCTAACATGAGTAATCCTTTGAAATGTTGACCCAGACTAGGTTTAATTGACTGTTTCAGTGTGGTACCACATTACCACGTGATCCAAACCAGAAAAAAGCCCTGATTCTGGCCATCAAGTAAGAGATATATCCGAAAGTATGAGCCTGATGAGGGCAAATCCTAGACCCAACTCAGACTTAACATGTGTTATCCTCTAAAATATTGATCGTGACCAGGCTCAGTCGACTGTTTTTGTGTGGTACCACATTACTACGTGATCCAAACCAGAAAAAACCCGGGTTCTGTTCAACAAGTATGTGAAGAATGCGAAAGTATGACCCTGATGAGTGCAAATCCTAGACCCAACTCAGACTTAACATGTGTTATCCTCTAAAATATTGATCGAAACCAGGTTTAATGGACTGTTTCAGTTTGGTACCACATTGCTACGTGATCCAAACCAGAAAAAGGCCAGGATCTGGCCATCAAGTATGAGAAATATGCGAAAGTATGAGCCTGATGAGAGCAAATACCAGACCTAACCTAGACCTAGCATGAGTTATCCTTTGAAATGTTGACCCAGACTAGGTTTAATTGACTGTTTCAGTGTGGTACCACATTACCACGTGATCCAAACCAGAAAAAACCCAGGATCTGTTCAAGAAGTATCTGAAGAATGCGAAAGTATGAGACTGATGAGGGCAAATCCCATACCTAATCCAGACCTAACATGCATTATCCACTAAAATATTGATCGTGACCAGGCTTAGTCGACTGTTTCGGTGTGGTACCACGTTACTACGTGATCCAATCCAGAAAAAGCCCAGAATCTGGCCATCAAGTATGAGAAACATGCGAAAGTATGAGCCTGATTAGAGCAAATCCCAGACCTAACCTAGACCTAACATGAGTAATCCTTTGAAATGTTGACCCAGACTAGGTTTAATTGACTGTTTCAGTGTGGTACCACATTACCACGTGATCCAAACCAGAAAAAAGCCCTGATTCTGGCCATCAAGTAAGAGCTATATGCGAAAGTATGAGCCTGATGAGTGCAAATCCCAGACCTAGCCTTGACCTAACGTGCGTTATCCTCTAATATATCGATCGAAACCAGGTTTAATCGACTGTTTCAGTGTAGTACCACATTACTACGTGATCCAAACCAGAAAAAGGCCAGGATCTGGCCATCAAGTGTGAGAAATATGCGAAAGTATGAGCCTGATGAGAGCAAATACCAGACCTAACCTAGACCTAGCATGAGTTATCCTTTGAAATGTTGACCCAGACTAGGTTTAATTGACTGTTTCAGTGTGGTACCACATTACCACGTGATCCAAACCAGAAAAAACCCAGGATCTGTTCAAGAAGTATCTGAAGAATGCGAAAGTATGAGACTGATGAGGGCAAATCCCATACCTAATCCAGACCTAACATGCATTATCCACTAAAATATTGATCGTGACCAGGCTTAGTCGACTGTTTCGGTGTGGTACCACGTTACTACGTGATCCAATCCAGAAAAAGCCCAGAATCTGGCCATCAAGTAAGAGATATATGCGAAAGTATGAGCCTGATGAGGGCAAATCCTAGACCCAACTCAGACTTAACATGTGTTATCCTCTAAAATATTGATCGTGACCAGGCTCAGTCGACTGTTTTTGTGTGGTACCACATTACTACGTGATCTAAACCAGAAAAAACCCGGGTTCTATTCAACAAGTATGTGAAGAATGCGAAAGTATGACCCTGATGAGTGCAAATCCTAGACCCAACTCAGACTTAACATGTGTTATCCTCTAAAATATTGATCGTGACCAGGCTCAGTCGACTGTTTTTGTGTGGTACCACATTACTACGTGATCCAAACCAGAAAAAACCCGGGTTCTGTTCAACAAGTATGTGAAGAATGCGAAAGTATGACCCTGATGAGTGCAAATCCAAGGTCTAACCTAGACCTAACATGCGTTATCCTCTAAAATATTGATCGAAACCAGGTTTAATGGACTGTTTCAGTTTGGTACCACATTGCTACGTGATCCAAACCAGAAAAAACCCAGGTTCTGTTCAACAAGTATGTGAAGAATGCGAAAGTATGACCCTGATGAGTGCAAATCCAAGGTCTAACCTACACCTAACTTGTGTTATCCTCAAAAATATTGATCGAGACCAGGTTTAGTCGACTGTTTCAGTGTGGTACCACATTCCTACGTGATCCAAACCAGAAAAAGCCTAGAATCTGTTCAACAAGTATGTGAAGGATGCGAAAGTATGAGCCTGATGAGAGCAAATCCCAGACTTAACCTAGACCTAACATGCGTTATCCTCTAAAATATTGATCGTGACCAGGCTTAGTCGTCCGTTTCGGTGTGGTACCACATTACTACGTGATCCAATCCAGAAAAAGCCCAGAATCTGGCCACCAAGTAAGAGCTATATGCGAAAGTATGAGCCTGATGAGGGCAAATCCTAGACCCAACTCAGACTTAACATGTGTTATCCTCTAAAATATTGATCGTGACCAGGCTCAGTCGACTGTTTTTGTGTGGTACCACATTACTACGTGATCCAAACCAGAAAAAACCCGGGTTCTGTTCAACAAGTATGTGAAGAATGCGAAAGTATGACCCTGATGAGTGCAAATCCAAGGTCTAACCTAGACCTAACATGCGTTATCCTCTAAAATATTGATCGAAACCAGGTTTAATGGACTGTTTCAGTTTGGTACCACATTGCTACGTGATCCAAACCAGAAAAAACCCAGGTTCTGTTCAACAAGTATGTGAAGAATGCGAAAGTATGACCCTGATGAGTGCAAATCCAAGGTCTAACCTACACCTAACTTGTGTTATCCTCAAAAATATTGATCGAGACCAGGTTTAGTCGACTGTTTCAGTGTGGTACCACATTCCTACGTGATCCAAACCAGAAAAAGCCCAGAATCTGTTCAACAAGTATGTGAAGGATGCGAAAGTATGAGCCTGATGCGGGCAACTCCCGGACCTAACATAGACCTAACATGCGTTATCCTCTAAAATATTGATCGAAACCAGGTTTAATCGACTGTTTCAGTGTGGTACCACATTACTGCGTGATCCAAACCAAAAAAAGCCCAGAATCTGGCCAACAAGAATGAGAAATATGCGAAAGTATGAGCATGATGAGAGCAAATCCCAGACTTAACCTAGACCTAACATGCGTTATCCTCTAAAATATTGCTCGTGACCAGGTTTAGTCGACTGTTTCTGTGTGGTACCGCATTACTACGTGATCCAATCCAGAAAAAGCCCAGAATCTGGCCACCAAGTAAGAGATATATGCGAAAGTATAAGCCTGATGAGGGCAAATCCTAGACCCAACTCAGACTTAACATGCGTTATCCTCTAAAATATTGATCGAAACCAGGTTTAATGGACTGTTTCAGTTTGGTACCACATTGCTACGTGAACCAAACCAGAAAAAACCCGGGTTCTGTTCAACAAGTATGTGAAGAATGAGAAAGTATGAGACTGATGAGGGCAAATCCCATACCTAATCCAGACCTAACATGCATTATCCACTAAAATATTGATCGTGACCAGGCTTAGTCGTCCGTTTCGGTGTGGTACCACATTACTACGTGATCCAATCTAGAAAAAGCCCAGAATCTGGCCACCAAGTAAGAGCTATATGCGAAAGTATGAGCCTGATGAGGGCAAATCCTAGACCCAACTCAGACTTAACATGTGTTATCCTCTAAAATATTGATCGTGACCAGGCTCAGTCGACTGTTTTTGTGTGGTACCACATTACTACGTGATCCAAACCAGAAAAAACCCGGGTTCTGTTCAACAAGTATGTGAAGACTGCGAAAGTATGACCCTGATGAGTGCAAATCCAAGGTCTAACCTAGACCTAACATGCGTTATCCTCTAAAATATTGATCAAAACCAGGTTTAAAAGACTGTTTCAGTTGGTACCACATTGCTACGTGATCCAAACCTGAAAAAACCCGGGTTCAGTTCAACAAGTATGTGAAGAATGCGAAAGTATGACCCTGATGAGTGCAAATCCTAGACCCAACTCAGACTTAACATGTGTTGTCCTCTAAAATATTGATCGTGACCAGGCTCAGTCGACTGTTTTTGTGTGGTACCACATTACTACGTGATCCAAACCAGAAAAACCCCGGGTTCTGTTCAACAAGTATGTGAAGAACGCGAAAGTATGACCCTGATGAGTGCAAATCCAAGGTCTAACCTAGACCTAACATGTGTTATCCTCTAAAATATTCATCGAAACCGGGTTTAATGGTCTGTTTCAGTGTGGTACCACATTACTGCGTGATCCAAACCAAAAAAAGCCCAGAATCTGGCCATCAAGTATGAGAAACATGCGAAAGTATGAGCCTGATGAGAGCAAATCCCAGACCTAACCTAGACCTAACATGAGTAATCCTTTGAAATGTTGACCCAGACTAGGTTTAATTGACTGTTTCAGTGTGGTACCACATTACCACGTGATCCAAACCAGAAAAAAGCCCTGATTCTGGCCATCAAGTAAGAGATATATCCGAAAGTATGAGCCTGATGAGGGCAAATCCTAGACCCAACTCAGACTTAACATGTGTTATCCTCTAAAATATTGATCGTGACCAGGCTCAGTCGACTGTTTTTGTGTGGTACCACATTACTACGTGATCCAAACCAGAAAAAACCCGGGTTCTGTTCAACAAGTATGTGAAGAATGCGAAAGTATGACCCTGATGAGTGCAAATCCTAGACCCAACTCAGACTTAACATGTGTTATCCTCTAAAATATTGATCGAAACCAGGTTTAATGGACTGTTTCAGTTTGGTACCACATTGCTACGTGATCCAAACCAGAAAAAGGCCAGGATCTGGCCATCAAGTATGAGAAATATGCGAAAGTATGAGCCTGATGAGAGCAAATACCAGACCTAACCTAGACCTAGCATGAGTTATCCTTTGAAATGTTGACCCAGACTAGGTTTAATTGACTGTTTCAGTGTGGTACCACATTACCACGTGATCCAAACCAGAAAAAACCCAGGATCTGTTCAAGAAGTATCTGAAGAATGCGAAAGTATGAGCCTGATGAGGGCAAATCCTAGACCCAACTCAGACTTAACATGTGTTATCCTCTAAAATATTGATCGTGACCAGGCTCAGTCGACTGTTTCAGTGTGGTACCACATTACTGCGTGATCCAAACCAAAAAAAGCCCAGAATCTGGCCATCAAGTATGAGAAACATGCGAAAGTATGAGCCTGATGAGAGCAAATCCCAGACCTAACCTAGACCTAACATGAGTAATCCTTTGAAATGTTGACCCAGACTAGGTTTAATTGACTGTTTCAGTGTGGTACCACATTACCACGTGATCCAAACCAGAAAAAAGCCCTGATTCTGGCCATCAAGTAAGAGCTATATGCGAAAGTATGAGCCTGATGAGTGCAAATCCCAGACCTAGCCTTGACCTAACGTGCGTTATCCTCTAATATATCGATCGAAACCAGGTTTAATCGACTGTTTCAGTGTAGTACCACATTACTACGTGATCCAAACCAGAAAAAGGCCAGGATCTGGCCATCAAGTGTGAGAAATATGCGAAAGTATGAGCCTGATGAGAGCAAATACCAGACCTAACCTAGACCTAGCATGAGTTATCCTTTGAAATGTTGACCCAGACTAGGTTTAATTGACTGTTTCAGTGTGGTACCACATTACCACGTGATCCAAACCAGAAAAAACCCAGGATCTGTTCAAGAAGTATCTGAAGAATGCGAAAGTATGAGACTGATGAGGGCAAATCCCATACCTAATCCAGACCTAACATGCATTATCCACTAAAATATTGATCGTGACCAGGCTTAGTCGACTGTTTCGGTGTGGTACCACGTTACTACGTGATCCAATCCAGAAAAAGCCCAGAATCTGGCCATCAAGTAAGAGATATATGCGAAAGTATGAGCCTGATGAGGGCAAATCCTAGACCCAACTCAGACTTAACATGTGTTATCCTCTAAAATATTGATCGTGACCAGGCTCAGTCGACTGTTTTTGTGTGGTACCACATTACTACGTGATCTAAACCAGAAAAAACCCGGGTTCTATTCAACAAGTATGTGAAGAATGCGAAAGTATGACCCTGATGAGTGCAAATCCTAGACCCAACTCAGACTTAACATGTGTTATCCTCTAAAATATTGATCGTGACCAGGCTCAGTCGACTGTTTTTGTGTGGTACCACATTACTACGTGATCCAAACCAGAAAAAACCCGGGTTCTGTTCAACAAGTATGTGAAGAATGCGAAAGTATGACCCTGATGAGTGCAAATCCAAGGTCTAACCTAGACCTAACATGCGTTATCCTCTAAAATATTGATCGAAACCAGGTTTAATGGACTGTTTCAGTTTGGTACCACATTGCTACGTGATCCAAACCAGAAAAAACCCAGGTTCTGTTCAACAAGTATGTGAAGAATGCGAAAGTATGACCCTGATGAGTGCAAATCCAAGGTCTAACCTACACCTAACTTGTGTTATCCTCAAAAATATTGATCGAGACCAGGTTTAGTCGACTGTTTCAGTGTGGTACCACATTCCTACGTGATCCAAACCAGAAAAAGCCCAGAATCTGTTCAACAAGTATGTGAAGGATGCGAAAGTATGAGCCTGATGAGAGCAAATCCCAGACCTAACCTAGACCTAACATGCGTTATCCTCTAAAATATTGACCGAGACCAGGTTTAGTCGAATGTTTCAGTGTGGTACCACATTACTACGTGATCCAAAGCAGAAAAAGGCCAGGATCTGGCCATGAAGTATGAGAAATATGCGAAAGTATGAGCCTGATGAGGGCAAATCCCATACCTAATCCAGACCTAACATGCATTATCCTCTAAAATATTGATCGAGACCTGGTTTAGTCGACTGTTTCAGTGTGGTACCACATTACTGCGTGATCCAAACCAAAAAAAGCCCAGAATCTGGCCATCAAGTATGAGAAACATGCGAAAGTATGAGCCTGATGAGAGCAAATCCCAGACCTAACCTAGAACTAATATGAGTTGTCCTTTGAAATGTTGACCCAGACTAGGTTTAATTGACTGTTTCAGTGTGGTACCACATTACCACGTGATCCAATCCAGAAAGAGCCGAGAATCTGGCCATCAAGTAAGAGATATATGCGAAAGTATGTGCCTGATGAGGGCAAATCCTACATCCAACTCAGACTTAACATGTGTTATCCTCTAAAATATTGATCGTGACCAGGCTCAGTCGACAGTTTCAGTGTGGTACCACATTTCTACGTGATCCAAACCAGAAAGAACCCCTCGATCAGGTCAACATGTATGTTAAAACTGCGGAAATATGTCCCTGATGAAGTCAAATCCCAGACCTAACACAGACCTAACATGCGTTATCCTCTAAAATATTGATCGAAACCAGGTTTATTGGACTGTTTCAGTTTGGTACCACATTGCTACGTGATCCAAACCAGAAAAAACCCGGGTTCTGTTCAACAAGTATGTGAAGAATGCGAAACCATGACCTTGATGAATGCAAATCCAAGGTCTAACCTAGACCTAACATGTGTTATCCTCTAAAATATTGATCGAAGCCGGGTTTAATGGTCTGTTTCAGTGTGGTACCACATTACTGCGTGATCCAAACCAAAAATAGCCCAGAATCTGGCCATCAAGTATGAGAAACATGCGAAAGTATGAGCCTGATGAGAGCAAATCCCAGACCTAACCTAGACCTAACATGCGTTATCCTCTAAAATTTTGATCGAATCCAGATTTAATGGACTGCTTCAGTGTGGTACCACATTACTACGTGATCCAAACCAAAAAAAGACCAGAATCTGGCCAACAAGTATGAGAAATATGCGAAAGTATGACCCTGATGAGGGAAAATCCCAGACCTAATCCAGACCTAACATGCGCTATCCTCTAAAATATTGATCGAGACCAGGTTTAGTCGACTGTTTCAGTGTGATACCACATAACCACGTGATCCAAACCTGAAAAAGCCCGGGATCTCGACAACAAGGTTGCGGAAAGTGTGAATGTATGAGCCTGATGAGAGCAAATCCCAGACCTAACATAGACCTGACATGCGTTATCCTCTAAAATATTGATCGAAACCAGGTTTATTGGACTGTTTCAGTGTGGTACCACATTACTACGTGATCCAAACCAAAAAAAGACCAGAATCTGGCCAACAAGTATGAGAAATATGCGAAAGTTTGACCCTGATGAGGGAAAATCCCAGACCTAATCCAGACCTAACATGCGTTATGCTCTAAAATATTGATCGAGACCAGGTTTAGTCGACTGTTTCAGTGTGATACCACATAACCACGTGATCGAAACCTGTAAAAGCCCGGGATCTGGCCAACAAGTATGCGGAAAGTGTGAATGTATGAGCCTGATGAGAGCAAATCCCAGACCTAACATAGACCTGACATGCGTTATCCTCTAAAATATTGATCGAAACCAGGTTTATTGGACTGTTTCAGTTTGGTACCACATTACTACGTGATCCAAACCGAAGAAAGCCCAGAATCTGGCCATCATGAATGAGAAATATGCGAATGTATGAGCCTGATGACTGCAAATCCCAACCCTAACCTAGACCTAACATGCGTTATCCTCTAAAATATTGATCGAGACCAGGTTTAGTCGACTGTTTCAGTGTGGTACCACATTACTACGTGATCCAAGCCAAAAAAAGGCGAGGATCTTGCCATCAAGTATGAGAAATATGCGAAGGTATGAGCCTGATGAGTGCAAATCACAGACCTAACATAGACCAAACATGCATCATCCTCTAAAATTTTGATCGAAACCAGGCTTAGTCGACTGTTTCAGTGTGGTACCACATGACTGCGTGATCCAATCCAGAAAAAGTCCAGAATCTGGCCATCAAGTAAGAGATATAAGCGAAAGTATGAGCCTGATGCGGGCAAATCCTAGACCCAACTCAGACTTAACATGTGTTATTCTCTAAAATATTGATCGAAACCAGGTTTAAGGGACTGTTTCAGTATGATACCACATTACCACGTGTTCCAAACCTGAAAAAGCCCGGGATCTGGCCAACAGGTATGCGGAAAGTGTGATTCTATGAGCCTGATGAGAGCAAATCCCAGACCTAACATAGACCTGACATGCGTTATCCTCTAAAATATTGATCGAAACCAGGTTTATTGGACTGTTTCAGTGTGGTACCACATTACTACGTGATCCAAACCGAAAAAAGCCCAGAATCTGGCCATCATATATGAGAAATATGCGAATGTATGAGCCTGATGACTGCAAATCCCAACCCTAACCTAGACCTAACATGCGTTATCCTCTAAAATATTGATCGAGACCAGGTTTAGTCGACTGTTTCAGTGTGGTACCACATTACTACGTGATCCAAGCCAAAAAAAGCCCAGAATCGGGCCATCAAGTATGAGAAATATACGAAAGTATGTGCCTGATGAGTGCAAATCCCAGACCTAACCTAGGCCGAACATGTGTTATCCTCTAATATATTGATCGGGACCAGGTTTAATTTGACAGTTTCAGTGTGGTACCACATAACTACGTGATCCAAACCAGTGAAAGCTCAGGATCTGGCCAACAAGCATGAGAAATATGCGAAAGTATGAGCATGATGAGAACAAATCCCAGACCTAACCTAGACCTAACATGCGTTATCCTCTAAAATATTGATCGTGACCAGGTTAAGTCGACTGTTTCAGTGTGGTACCACATTACTACGTGATCCAAACCTGAAAAAGGCCAGGATTTGGCCATCAAGTATCAGAAATATGCGAAAGTATGAGCCTGATGAGAGCAAGTCCCAGACCTAACCTAGACCTAACATGATTTATTCTTTGAAATGTTGACCCAGACTAGCTTTAATTGACTGTTTCAGTGTGGTACCACATTACCACGTGATCCAAACCAGAAAAAACCCAGGATCTGTGCAACAGGTATGTGAAGAATGCGAAAGTGTGAGCCTGATGCGGGCAACTCCCGGACCTAACATAGACCTAACATGCGTTATCCTCTAAAATATTGATCGAAACCAGGTTTAATCGACTGTTTCAGTGTGGTACCACATTACTGCGTGATCCAAACCAAAAAAAGCCCAGAATCTGGCCAACAAGAATGAGAAATATGCGAAAGTATGAGCATGATGAGAGCAAATCCCAGACTTAACCTAGACCTAACATGCGTTATCCTCTAAAATATTGCTCGTGACCAGGTTTAGTCGACTGTTTCTGTGTGGTACCGCATTACTACGTGATCCAATCCAGAAAAAGCCCAGAATCTGGCCACCAAGTAAGAGATATATGCGAAAGTATAAGCCTGATGAGGGCAAATCCTAGACCCAACTCAGACTTAACATGCGTTATCCTCTAAAATATTGATCGAAACCAGGTTTAATGGACTGTTTCAGTTTGGTACCACATTGCTACGTGAACCAAACCAGAAAAAACCCGGGTTCTGTTCAACAAGTATGTGAAGAATGAGAAAGTATGAGACTGATGAGGGCAAATCCCATACCTAATCCAGACCTAACATGCATTATCCACTAAAATATTGATCGTGACCAGGCTTAGTCGTCCGTTTCGGTGTGGTACCACATTACTACGTGATCCAATCCAGAAAAAGCCCAGAATCTGGCCACCAAGTAAGAGCTATATGCGAAAGTATGAGCCTGATGAGGGCAAATCCTAGACCCAACTCAGACTTAACATGTGTTATCCTCTAAAATATTGATCGTGACCAGGCTCAGTCGACTGTTTTTGTGTGGTACCACATTACTACGTGATCCAAACCAGAAAAAACCCGGGTTCTGTTCAACAAGTATGTGAAGACTGCGAAAGTATGACCCTGATGAGTGCAAATCCAAGGTCTAACCTAGACCTAACATGCGTTATCCTCTAAAATATTGATCAAAACCAGGTTTAATGGACTGTTTCAGGTTGGTACCACATTGCTACGTGATCCAAACCTGAAAAAACCCGGGTTCAGTTCAACAAGTATGTGAAGAATGCGAAAGTATGACCTTGATGAGTGCAAATCCTAGACCCAACTCAGACTTAACATGTGTTGTCCTCTAAAATATTGATCGTGACCAGGCTCAGTCGACTGTTTTTGTGTGGTACCACATTACTACGTGATCCAAACCAGAAAAACCCCGGGTTCTGTTCAACAAGTATGTGAAGAACGCGAAAGTATGACCCTGATGAGTGCAAATCCAAGGTCTAACCTAGACCTAACATGTGTTATCCTCTAAAATATTGATCGAAACCGGGTTTAATGGTCTGTTTCAGTGTGGTACCACATTACTGCGTGATCCAAACCAAAAAAAGCCCAGAATCTGGCCATCAAGTATGAGAAACATGCGAAAGTATGAGCCTGATGAGAGCAAATCCCAGACCTAACCTAGACCTAACATGAGTAATCCTTTGAAATGTTGACCCAGACTAGGTTTAATTGACTGTTTCAGTGTGGTACCACATTACCACGTGATCCAAACCAGAAAAAAGCCCTGATTCTGGCCATCAAGTAAGAGATATATGCGAAAGTATGAGCCTGATGAGGGCAAATCCTAGACCCAACTCAGACTTAACATGTGTTATCCTCTAAAATATTGATCGTGACCAGGCTCAGTCGACTGTTTTTGTGTGGTACCACATTACTACGTGATCTAAACCAGAAAAAACCCGGGTTCTATTCAACAAGTATGTGAAGAATGCGAAAGTATGACCCTGATGAGTGCAAATCCTAGACCCAACTCAGACTTAACATGTGTTATCCTCTAAAATATTGATCGTGACCAGGCTCAGTCGACTGTTTTTGTGTGGTACCACATAACTACGTGATCCAAACCAGAAAAAACCCGGGTTCTGTTCAACAAGTATTTGAAGAATGCGAAAGTATGACCCTGATGAGTGCAAATCCAAGGTCTAACCTAGACCTAACATGCGTTATCCTCTAAAATATTGATCGAAACCAGGTTTAATGGACTGTTTCAGTTTGGTACCACATTGCTACGTGATCCAAACCAGAAAAAACCCAGGTTCTGTTCAACAAGTATGTGAAGAATGCGAAAGTATGACCCTGATGAGTGCAAATCCAAGGTCTAACCTACACCTAACTTGTGTTATCCTCAAAAATATTGATCGAGACCAGGTTTAGTCGACTGTTTCAGTGTGGTACCACATTCCTACGTGATCCAAACCAGAAAAAGCCCAGAATCTGTTCAACAAGTATGTGAAGGATGCGAAAGTATGAGCCTGATGAGAGCAAATCCCAGACCTAACCTAGACCTAACATGCGTTATCCTCTAAAATATTGACCGAGACCAGGTTTAGTCGAATGTTTCAGTGTGGTACCACATTACTACGTGATCCAAAGCAGAAAAAGGCCAGGATCTGGCCATGAAGTATGAGAAATATGCGAAAGTATGAGCCTGATGAGGGCAAATCCCAACCCTAACCTAGACCTAACATGCGTTATCCTCTAAAATATTGATCGAGACCAGGTTTAGTCGACTGTTTCAGTGTGGTACCACATTACTACGTGATCCAAGCCAAAAAAAGGCGAGGATCTTGCCATCAAGTATGAGAAATATGCGAAGGTATGAGCCTGATGAGTGCAAATCACAGACCTAACATAGACCAAACATGCATCATCCTCTAAAATTTTGATCGAAACCAGGCTTAGTCGACTGTTTCAGTGTGGTACCACATGACTGCGTGATCCAATCCAGAAAAAGTCCAGAATCTGGCCATCAAGTAAGAGATATAAGCGAAAGTATGAGCCTGATGTGGGCAAATCCTAGACCCAACTCAGACTTAACATGTGTTATCCTCTAAAATATTGATCGAAACCAGGTTTAAGGGACTGTTTCAGTATGATACCACATTACCACGTGTTCCAAACCTGAAAAAGCCCGGGATCTGGCCAACAAGTATGCGGAAAGTGAGATTCTATGAGCCTGATGAGAGCAAATCCCAGACCTAACATAGACCTGACATGCGTTATCCTCTAAAATATTGATCGAAACCAGGTTTATTGGACTGTTTCAGTGTGGTACCACATTACTACGTGATCCAAACCGAAAAAAGCCCAGAATCTGGCCATCATATATGAGAAATATGCGAATGTATGAGCCTGATGACTGCAAATCCCAACCCTAACCTAGACCTAACATGCGTTATCCTCTAATATATTGATCGGGACCAGGTTTAATTTGACAGTTTCAGTGTGGTACCACATAACTACGTGATCCAAACCAGTGAAAGCTCAGGATCTGGCCAACAAGCATGAGAAATATGCGAAAGTATGAGCATGATGAGAACAAATCCCAGACCTAACCTAGACCTAACATGCGTTATCCTCTAAAATATTGATCGAGACCAGGTTTAGTCGACTGTTTCAGTGTGGTACCACATTACTACGTGATCCAAGCCAAAAAAAGCCCAGAATCGGGCCATCAAGTATGAGAAATATACGAAAGTATGTGCCTGATGAGTGCAAATCCCAGACCTAACCTAGGCCGAACATGTGTTATCCTCTAATATATTGATCGGGACCAGGTTTAATTTGACAGTTTCAGTGTGGTACCACATAACTACGTGATCCAAACCAGTGAAAGCTCAGGATCTGGCCAACAAGCATGAGAAATATGCGAAAGTATGAGCATGATGAGAACAAATCCCAGACCTAACCTAGACCTAACATGCGTTATCCTCTAAAATATTGATCGTGACCAGGTTAAGTCGACTGTTTCAGTGTGGTACCACATTACTACGTGATCCAAACCTGAAAAAGGCCAGGATTTGGCCATCAAGTATCAGAAATATGCGAAAGTATGAGCCTGATGAGAGCAAGTCCCAGACCTAACCTAGACCTAACATGAGTTATTCTTTGAAATGTTGACCCAGACTAGCTTTAATTGACTGTTTCAGTGTGGTACCACATTACCACGTGATCCAAACCAGAAAAAACCCAGGATCTGTGCAACAGGTATGTGAAGAATGCGAAAGTGTGAGCCTGATGCGGGCAACTCCCGGACCTAACATAGACCTAACATGCGTTATCCTCTAAAATATTGATCGAAACCAGGTTTAATCGACTGTTTCAGTGTGGTACCACATTACTGCGTGATCCAAACCAAAAAAAGCCCAGAATCTGGCCAACAAGAATGAGAAATATGCGAAAGTATGAGCATGATGAGAGCAAATCCCAGACTTAACCTAGACCTAACATGCGTTATCCTCTAAAATATTGCTCGTGACCAGGTTTAGTCGACTGTTTCTGTGTGGTACCGCATTACTACGTGATCCAATCCAGAAAAAGCCCAGAATCTGGCCACCAAGTAAGAGATATATGCGAAAGTATAAGCCTGATGAGGGCAAATCCTAGACCCAACTCAGACTTAACATGCGTTATCCTCTAAAATATTGATCGAAACCAGGTTTAATGGACTGTTTCAGTTTGGTACCACATTGCTACGTGAACCAAACCAGAAAAAACCCGGGTTCTGTTCAACAAGTATGTGAAGAATGAGAAAGTATGAGACTGATGAGGGCAAATCCCATACCTAATCCAGACCTAACATGCATTATCCACTAAAATATTGATCGTGACCAGGCTTAGTCGTCCGTTTCGGTGTGGTACCACATTACTACGTGATCCAATCCAGAAAAAGCCCAGAATCTGGCCACCAAGTAAGAGCTATATGCGAAAGTATGAGCCTGATGAGGGCAAATCCTAGACCCAACTCAGACTTAACATGTGTTATCCTCTAAAATATTGATCGTGACCAGGCTCAGTCGACTGTTTTTGTGTGGTACCACATTACTACGTGATCCAAACCAGAAAAAACCCGGGTTCTGTTCAACAAGTATGTGAAGACTGCGAAAGTATGACCCTGATGAGTGCAAATCCAAGGTCTAACCTAGACCTAACATGCGTTATCCTCTAAAATATTGATCAAAACCAGGTTTAATGGACTGTTTCAGTTTGGTACCACATTGCTACGTGATCCAAACCTGAAAAAACCCGGGTTCAGTTCAACAAGTATGTGAAGAATGCGAAAGTATGACCCTGATGAGTGCAAATCCTAGACCCAACTCAGACTTAACATGTGTTGTCCTCTAAAATATTGATCGTGACCAGGCTCAGTCGACTGTTTTTGTGTGGTACCACATTACTACGTGATCCAAACCAGAAAAACCCCGGGTTCTGTTCAACAAGTATGTGAAGAACGCGAAAGTATGACCCTGATGAGTGCAAATCCAAGGTCTAACCTAGACCTAACATGTGTTATCCTCTAAAATATTGATCGAAACCGGGTTTAATGGTCTGTTTCAGTGTGGTACCACATTACTGCGTGATCCAAACCAAAAAAAGCCCAGAATCTGGCCATCAAGTATGAGAAACATGCGAAAGTATGAGCCTGATGAGAGCAAATCCCAGACCTAACCTAGACCTAACATGAGTAATCCTTTGAAATGTTGACCCAGACTAGGTTTAATTGACTGTTTCAGTGTGGTACCACATTACCACGTGATCCAAACCAGAAAAAAGCCCTGATTCTGGCCATCAAGTAAGAGATATATGCGAAAGTATGAGCCTGATGAGGGCAAATCCTAGACCCAACTCAGACTTAACATGTGTTATCCTCTAAAATATTGATCGTGACCAGGCTCAGTCGACTGTTTTTGTGTGGTACCACATTACTACGTGATCTAAACCAGAAAAAACCCGGGTTCTATTCAACAAGTATGTGAAGAATGCGAAAGTATGACCCTGATGAGTGCAAATCCTAGACCCAACTCAGACTTAACATGTGTTATCCTCTAAAATATTGATCGTGACCAGGCTCAGTCGACTGTTTTTGTGTGGTACCACATAACTACGTGATCCAAACCAGAAAAAACCCGGGTTCTGTTCAACAAGTATGTGAAGAATGCGAAAGTATGACCCTGATGAGTGCAAATCCAAGGTCTAACCTAGACCTAACATGCGTTATCCTCTAAAATATTGATCGAAACCAGGTTTAATGGACTGTTTCAGTTTGGTACCACATTGCTACGTGATCCAAACCAGAAAAAACCCAGGTTCTGTTCAACAAGTATGTGAAGAATGCGAAAGTATGACCCTGATGAGTGCAAATCCAAGGTCTAACCTACACCTAACTTGTGTTATCCTCAAAAATATTGATCGAGACCAGGTTTAGTCGACTGTTTCAGTGTGGTACCACATTCCTACGTGATCCAAACCAGAAAAAGCCCAGAATCTGTTCAACAAGTATGTGAAGGATGCGAAAGTATGAGCCTGATGAGAGCAAATCCCAGACCTAACCTAGACCTAACATGCGTTATCCTCTAAAATATTGACCGAGACCAGGTTTAGTCGAATGTTTCAGTGTGGTACCACATTACTACGTGATCCAAAGCAGAAAAAGGCCAGGATCTGGCCATGAAGTATGAGAAATATGCGAAAGTATGAGCCTGATGAGGGCAAATCCCATACCTAACCTAGACCTAACATGCGTTATCCTCTAAAATATCGATCGAAACCAGGTTTAATCGACTGTTTCAGTGTTGTATCACATTACTGTGTGATCCAAACCAGAAAAAGCAAAGGATCTGGCTAACAAGTAAGAGAAATATGCGAAAGAATGAGCCTCATGATAGCGAATCCCGGACCTAACATAGACCCAACATGCGTTATCCTCTAAAATATTGATCGAAACCAGGTTTATTGGACTGTTTCAGTTTGGTACCACATTGCTACGTGATCCAAACCAGAAAAAACCCGGGTTCTGTTCAACAAGTATGTGAAGAATGCGAAACCATGACCTTGATGAATGCAAATCCAAGGTCTAACCTAGACCTAACATGTGTTATCCTCTAAAATATTGATCGAAGCCGTGTTTAATGGTCTGTTTCAGTGTGGTACCACATTACTGCGTGATCCAAACCAAAAATAGCCCAGAATCTGGCCATCAAGTATGAGAAACATGCGAAAGTATGAGCCTGATGAGAGCAAATCCCAGACCTAACCTAGACCTAACATGCGTTATCCTCTAAAATTTTGATCGAATCCAGATTTAATGGACTGTTTCAGTGTGGTACCACATTACTACGTGATCCAAACCAAAAAAAGACCAGAATCTGGCCAACAAGTATGAGAAATATGCGAAAGTATGACCCTGATGAGGGAAAATCCCAGACCTAATCCAGACCTAACATGCGTTATCCTCTAAAATATTGATCGAGACCAGGTTTAGTCGACTGTTTCAGTGTGATACCACATAACCACGTGATCCAAACCTGAAAAAGCCCGGGATCTGGACAACAAGGTTGCGGAAAGTGTGAATGTATGAGCCTGATGAGAGCAAATCCCAGACCTAACATAGACCTGACATGCGTTATCCTCTAAAATATTGATCGAAACCAGGTTTATTGGACTGTTTCAGTGTGGTACCACATTACTACGTGATCCAAACCAAAAAAAGACCAGAATCTGGCCAACAAGTATGAGAAATATGCGAAAGTTTGACCCTGATGAGGGAAAATCCCAGACCTAATCCAGACCTAACATGCGTTATGCTCTAAAATATTGATCGAGACCAGGTTTAGTCGACTGTTTCAGTGTGATACCACATAACCACGTGATCGAAACCTGTAAAAGCCCGGGATCTGGCCAACAAGTATGCGGAAAGTGTGAATGTATGAGCCTGATGAGAGCAAATCCCAGACCTAACATAGACCTGACATGCGTTATCCTCTAAAATATTGATCGAAACCAGGTTTATTGGACTGTTTCAGTTTGGTACCACATTACTACGTGATCCAAACCGAAGAAAGCCCAGAATCTGGCCATCATGAATGAGAAATATGCGAATGTATGAGCCTGATGACTGCAAATCCCAACCCTAACCTAGACCTAACATGCGTTATCCTCTAAAATATTGATCGAGACCAGGTTTAGTCGACTGTTTCAGTGTGGTACCACATTACTACGTGATCCAAGCCAAAAAAAGGCGAGGATCTTGCCATCAAGTATGAGAAATATGCGAAGGTATGAGCCTGATGAGTGCAAATCACAGACCTAACATAGACCAAACATGCATCATCCTCTAAAATTTTGATCGAAACCAGGCTTAGTCGACTGTTTCAGTGTGGTACCACATGACTGCGTGATCCAATCCAGAAAAAGTCCAGAATCTGGCCATCAAGTAAGAGATATAAGCGAAAGTATGAGCCTGATGCGGGCAAATCCTAGACCCAACTCAGACTTAACATGTGTTATCCTCTAAAATATTGATCGAAACCAGGTTTAAGGGACTGTTTCAGTATGATACCACATTACCACGTGTTCCAAACCTGAAAAAGCCCGGGATCTGGCCAACAAGTATGCGGAAAGTGTGATTCTATGAGCCTGATGAGAGCAAATCCCAGACCTAACATAGGCCTGACATGCGTTATCCTCTAAAATATTGATCGAAACCAGGTTTATTGGACTGTTTCAGTGTGGTACCACATTACTACGTGATCCAAACCGAAAAAAGCCCAGAATCTGGCCATCATATATGAGAAATATGCGAATGTATGAGCCTGATGACTGCAAATCCCAACCCTAACCTAGACCTAACATGCGTTATCCTCTAAAATATTGATCGAGACCAGGTTTAGTCGACTGTTTCAGTGTGGTACCACATTACTACGTGATCCAAGCCAAAAAAAGCCCAGAATCGGGCCATCAAGTATGAGAAATATACGAAAGTATGTGCCTGATGAGTGCAAATCCCAGACCTAACCTAGGCCGAACATGTGTTATCCTCTAATATATTGATCGGGACCAGGTTTAATTTGACAGTTTCAGTGTGGTACCACATAACTACGTGATCCAAACCAGTGAAAGCTCAGGATCTGGCCAACAAGCATGAGAAATATGCGAAAGTATGAGCATGATGAGAACAAATCCCAGACCTAACCTAGACCTAACATGCGTTATCCTCTAAAATATTGATCGTGACCAGGTTAAGTCGACTGTTTCAGTGTGGTACCACATTACTACGTGATCCAAACCTGAAAAAGGCCAGGATTTGGCCATCAAGTATCAGAAATATGCGAAAGTATGAGCCTGATGAGAGCAAGTCCCAGACCTAACCTAGACCTAACATGAGTTATTCTTTGAAATGTTGACCCAGACTAGCTTTAATTGACTGTTTCAGTGTGGTACCACATTACCACGTGATCCAAACCAGAAAAAACCCAGGATCTGTGCAACAGGTATGTGAAGAATGCGAAAGTGTGAGCCTGATGCGGGCAACTCCCGGACCTAACATAGACCTAACATGCGTTATCCTCTAAAATATTGATCGAAACCAGGTTTAATCGACTGTTTCAGTGTGGTACCACATTACTGCGTGATCCAAACCAAAAAAAGCCCAGAATCTGGCCAACAAGAATGAGAAATATGCGAAAGTATGAGCATGATGAGAGCAAATCCCAGACTTAACCTAGACCTAACATGCGTTATCCTCTAAAATATTGCTCGTGACCAGGTTTAGTCGACTGTTTCTGTGTGGTACCGCATTACTACGTGATCCAATCCAGAAAAAGCCCAGAATCTGGCCACCAAGTAAGAGATATATGCGAAAGTATAAGCCTGATGAGGGCAAATCCTAGACCCAACTCAGACTTAACATGCGTTATCCTCTAAAATATTGATCGAAACCAGGTTTAATGGACTGTTTCAGTTTGGTACCACATTGCTACGTGAACCAAACCAGAAAAAACCCGGGTTCTGTTCAACAAGTATGTGAAGAATGAGAAAGTATGAGACTGATGAGGGCAAATCCCATACCTAATCCAGACCTAACATGCATTATCCACTAAAATATTGATCGTGACCAGGCTTAGTCGTCCGTTTCGGTGTGGTACCACATTACTACGTGATCCAATCCAGAAAAAGCCCAGAATCTGGCCACCAAGTAAGAGCTATATGCGAAAGTATGAGCCTGATGAGGGCAAATCCTAGACCCAACTCAGACTTAACATGTGTTATCCTCTAAAATATTGATCGTGACCAGGCTCAGTCGACTGTTTTTGTGTGGTACCACATTACTACGTGATCCAAACCAGAAAAAACCCGGGTTCTGTTCAACAAGTATGTGAAGACTGCGAAAGTATGACCCTGATGAGTGCAAATCCAAGGTCTAACCTAGACCTAACATGCGTTATCCTCTAAAATATTGATCAAAACCAGGTTTAATGGACTGTTTCAGTTTGGTACCACATTGCTACGTGATCCAAACCTGAAAAAACCCGGGTTCAGTTCAACAAGTATGTGAAGAATGCGAAAGTATGACCCTGATGAGTGCAAATCCTAGACCCAACTCAGACTTAACATGTGTTGTCCTCTAAAATATTGATCGTGACCAGGCTCAGTCGACTGTTTTTGTGTGGTACCACATTACTACGTGATCCAAACCAGAAAAACCCCGGGTTCTGTTCAACAAGTATGTGAAGAACGCGAAAGTATGACCCTGATGAGTGCAAATCCAAGGTCTAACCTAGACCTAACATGTGTTATCCTCTAAAATATTGATCGAAACCGGGTTTAATGGTCTGTTTCAGTGTGGTACCACATTACTGCGTGATCCAAACCAAAAAAAGCCCAGAATCTGGCCATCAAGTATGAGAAACATGCGAAAGTATGAGCCTGATGAGAGCAAATCCCAGACCTAACCTAGACCTAACATGAGTAATCCTTTGAAATGTTGACCCAGACTAGGTTTAATTGACTGTTTCAGTGTGGTACCACATTACCACGTGATCCAAACCAGAAAAAAGCCCTGATTCTGGCCATCAAGTAAGAGATATATGCGAAAGTATGAGCCTGATGAGGGCAAATCCTAGACCCAACTCAGACTTAACATGTGTTATCCTCTAAAATATTGATCGTGACCAGGCTCAGTCGACTGTTTTTGTGTGGTACCACATTACTACGTGATCTAAACCAGAAAAAACCCGGGTTCTATTCAACAAGTATGTGAAGAATGCGAAAGTATGACCCTGATGAGTGCAAATCCTAGACCCAACTCAGACTTAACATGTGTTATCCTCTAAAATATTGATCGTGACCAGGCTCAGTCGACTGTTTTTGTGTGGTACCACATAACTACGTGATCCAAACCAGAAAAAACCCGGGTTCTGTTCAACAAGTATGTGAAGAATGCGAAAGTATGACCCTGATGAGTGCAAATCCAAGGTCTAACCTAGACCTAACATGCGTTATCCTCTAAAATATTGATCGAAACCAGGTTTAATGGACTGTTTCAGTTTGGTACAACATTGCTACGTGATCCAAACCAGAAAAAACCCAGGTTCTGTTCAACAAGTATGTGAAGAATGCGAAAGTATGACCCTGATGAGTGCAAATCCAAGGTCTAACCTAGACCTAACATGCGTTATCCTCTAAAATATTGATCGAAACCAGGTTTAATGGACTGTTTCAGTGTGGTACCACATTACTACGTGTTCCAAACCAGAAAAAACCCAGGATCCGTTCAACAAGTATGTGAAGAATGCGAAAGTATGAGTCTGATGAGTGAAAATCCCAGGCCTATCCCAGACTTAACTTGCGTTATCCTCTAAAATATTGATCGAATCCAGGTTAAATTGACTGTTTCAGCGTGGTACCACATTACTACGTGACACAATCCAGAAACAGCCCAGCATCTAGCCATGAAGTATGAGAAATATGCGAAAGAATGAGCCTGATGAGAGCAAATCCCAGACCTAACCTTGACCTGACATGAATTATTCTCTAAAATATTGATCGAAACCTACTTTAATCGACTGTTTCAGTGTGGTACCACATTACTATGTGATCCAAACCAGAAAATAACCCAGGATCTGTTCAAGGAGTATGTGAAGTGTTGCGAAAGTATGAGTCTGATGAGGTCAAATCCCAGACCATTCCCAGACCTAACTTGCGTTATCCTCTAAAATATTGATCGAAACCAGCTTTAATCGACTGTTTCAGTGTGGTACCACATTACTACGTGATCCAAACCAGAAAAAACCCAGGTTCTAGCCATCAAGTATGAGAAATATGCGAAAGAATGAGCCTGATGAGAGCAAATCCCAGACCTAACCTAGACCTTACACGCGTTATCCTTTAAAATATTGAGCGAAACCAGGTTTAATGGACTGTTTCAGTGTGGTACCACATTACTTCGTGATCCAAACCAGAAAAAACCCAGGATCTGTTCAACAAGTATGTGAAAAACGCTAAACTGTGAGCCTGATGAGGGCAAATCTTAGACCTAACCCAGACCTAAGATGCGCTAACCTCTAAAATATTTATCCAGACCAGGTTTCATTGAATGTTTCAGTGTGGTACCACTTTACTACGTGATCCAATCCAGAAATAGCCCAGGATCTAGCCTTGAAGTATGAGAAATATGCGAAAGTATGAGCCTGATGAGGGCAAATCCTAGACCTAACCCAGACCTAACATGCGTTATCCTCTAAAATATTTATCAAGACCAGGTTTAATTGATTGTTTCAGTGTGGTCCCACATTACTACGTGATCCAAACCAGAAAAAACCCAGGATCTGTTCAACATGTATGAGAAATATGCGAAAGAATGAGCCTGATGTGGGCAAATCCCAGACCTGACCTAGACCTAACATGAATTATTCTCTAAAATATTGATCGAAACCAGGTTTAATTGACAGTTTCAGTGTGGTCCCACATTACTACGTGATCCAAACCAGAAAAAACCCAGGATCCGTTCAACAAGTATGTGAAGAATGCGAAAGTATGAGTCTGATGAGTGAAAATCCCAGGCCTAACCTAGACCTAACATGCGTTGTCCTCTAAAATATTGATGGAAACCAGGTTTCATTGTCTGTTTCAGTGTGGTACTACATTACTACGTGATGCAATCCAGAAGTAGCCCAGGATCTAGCCATCAAGTATGAGAAATATGCGAAAGAATGAGCCTGATGAGAGCAAATCCCAGACCTGACCTAGACCTAACATGAATTATTCTCTAAAATATTGATCGAAACCAGGTTTAATTGACAGTTTCAGTGTGGTCCCACATTACTACGTGATCCAAACCAGAAAAAACCCAGGATCCGTTCAACAAGTATGTGAAGAATGCGAAAGTATGAGTCTGATGAGTGAAAATCCCAGGCCTAACCTAGACCTAACATGCGTTATCCTCTAAAATATTGATCCAAACCAGGTATAATGGACTGTTTCAGTGTGGTACCACACTACTACGTGATCCAAACCAGAAAAAACCCAGGACCTGTTCAACAAGTATGTGAAAAACGCGAAAGTATGAGCCTGATGAGGGCAAATCCAAGACCTATCCCAGACCTAACTTGCGTTGTCCTCTAAGCTATTGATGGAAACCAGGTTTAATTGACTGTTTCAGTGTTGTACTTCATTACTACGTGATGCAATCCAGAAAAAGCCCAGGATCTAGCCATCAAGTTTGAGAAATATGCGAAAGAATGAGCCTGATGAGGGCAAATCCCAGACCTAACTTTGACCTAACATGAATTATTCTCTAAAATATTGATCGAAACCAGGTTTAATTGACCGTTTCAGTGTGGTACCACATTACTACGTGATCCAAACCAGAAAAAACCCAGGATCCGTTCAACAAGTATGTGAAAAATGCGAAAGTATGAGTCCGATCAGTGAAAATCTCAGGCCTTACCTAGACCTAACATGCGTTGTCCTCTAAAATATTGATGGAAACCAGGTTTCATTGTCTGTTTCAGTGTGGTACTACATTACTACGTGATGCAATCCAGAAAAAGCCCAGGATCTAGCCATCAAGTATGAGAAATATGCGAATGAATGAGCCTGATGAGAGCAAATCCCAGACCTAACCTAGACCTAACATGCGTTATCCTCTAAAATATTGATGGAAACCAGGTTTCATTGACTGTTTCAGTGTGGTACCACACTACTTCGTGATCCAAACCAGAAAAGACCTAGGATCTGTTCAACAAGTATGTGAAAAACGCGAAACTGTGAGCCTGATGAGGGCAAATTTTAGACCTAACCCAGACCTAAGATGCGTTACCCTCTAAAATATTTATCCAGACGAGGTTTCGTTGAATGTTTCAATGTGGTACCACTTTACTACGTGATCCAATCCAGAAATAGGCCAGGATCTAGCAATGAAATATGAGAAATATGCGAAAGTAAGAGCCTGATGAGGGCAAATCCTAGACCTATCCCAGACCTAACTTGCGTTATCCTCTAAAATATTGATCGAATCCAGGTTAAATTGACTGTTTCAGCGTGGTACCACATTACTACGTGACACAATCCAGAAACAGCCCAGCATCTAGCCATGAAGTATGAGAAATATGCGAAAGAATGAGCCTGATGAGAGCAAATCCCAGACCTAACCTTGACCTAACATGAATTATTCTCTAAAATATTGATCGAAACCTGGTTTAATCGACTGTTTCAGTGTGGTACCACATTACTATGTGATCCAAACCAGAAAATAACCCAGGATCTGTTCAACGAGTACGTGAAGTGTGCGAAAGTATGAGTCTGATGAGGTCAAATCCCAGACCTATCCCAGACCTAACTTGCGTTATCCTCTAAAATATTGATCGAAACCAGGTTTAATTGACCGTTTCAGTGTGGTACCACATTACTACGTGATCCAAACCAGAAAAAACCCAGGATCCGTTCAACAAGTATGTGAAGAATGCGAAAGTATGAGTCTGATGAGTGAAAATCCCAGGCCTAACCTAGACCTAACATGCGTTATCCTCTAAAATATTGATCGAAACCTGGTTTAATCGACTGTTTCAGTGTGGTACCACATTACTATGTGATCCAAACCAGAAAATAACCCAGGATCTGTTCAAGGAGTATGTGAAGTGTTGCGAAAGTATGAGTCTGATGAGGTCAAATCCCAGACCATTCCCAGACCTAACTTGCGTTATCCTCTAAAATATTGATCGAAACCAGCTTTAATCGACTGTTTCAGTGTGGTACCACATTACTACGTGATCCAAACCAGAAAAAACCCAGGTTCTAGCCATCAAGTATGAGAAATATGCGAAAGAACGAGCCTGATGAGAGCAAATCCCAGACCTAACCTAGACCTTACATGCGTTATCCTTTAAAATATTGAGCGAAACCAGGTTTAATGGACTGTTTCAGTGTGGTACCACATTACTTCGTGATCCAAACCAGAAAAAACCCAGGATCTGTTCAACAAGTATGTGAAAAACGCTAAACTGTGAGCCTGATGAGGGCAAATCTTAGACCTAACCCAGACCTAAGATGCGCTAACCTCTAAAATATTTATCCAGACCAGGTTTCATTGAATGTTGCAGTGTGGTACTACTTTACTACGTGATCCAATCCAGAAATAGCCCAGGATCTATCCATGAAGTATGAGAAATATGCGAAAGTAAGAGCCTGATGAGGGCAAATCCTAGAACTATCCCAGACCTAACTTGCGTTATCCTCTAAAATATTGATCGAAACCAGGTTTAATTGACTGTTTCAGCGTGGTACCACATTACTACGTGATACAATCCAGAAACAGCCCAGGATCTAGCCTTGAAGTATGAGAAATATGCGAAAGTATGAGCCTCATGAGGGCAAATCCTAGACCTAACCCAGACCTAACATGCGTTATCCTCTAAAATATTTATCAAGACCAGGTTTAATTGATTGTTTCAGTGTGGTCCCACATTACTACGTGATCCAAACCAGAAAAAACCCAGGATCTGTTCAACATGTATGAGAAATATACGAAAGAATGAGCCTGATGTGGGCAAATCCCAGACCTAACCTAGACCTAACATGAATTATTCTCTAAAATATTGATCGAAACCAGGTTTAATTGACTGTTTCAGAGTGGTCCCACATTACTACGTGATCCAAACCAGAAATAACCCAGGATCCGTTCAACAAGTATGTGAAGAATGCGAAAGTATGAGTCTGATGAGTGAAAATCCCAGGCCTAACCTAGACCTAACATGCGTTATCCTCTAAAATATTGATCCAAACCAGGTTCAATGGACTGTTTCAGCGTGGTACCACACTACTACGTGATCCAAACCAGAAAAAACCCAGGATCTGTTCAACAAGTATGTGAAGAATGCGAAAGTATGAGTCTGATGAGTGAAAATCCCAGGCCTAACCTAGACCTAACTTGCGTTGTCCTCTAAGATATTGATGGAAACCAGGTTTAATTGACTGTTTCAGTGTTGTACTTCATTACTACGTGATGCAATCCAGAAGAAGCCCAGGATCTACCCATGAAGTATGAGAAATATGCGAAAGTATGAGCCTGATGAGGGCAAATCCTAGACCTAACCCAAACCTAACATGCGTTATCCTCTAAAATATTTATCAAGACCAGGTTTAATTGAATGTTTCACTGTGGTCCCACATTACTACGTGATCCAAATCAGAAAAAACCCAGGATCTGTTCAACATGTATGAGAAATATACGAAAGAATGAGCCTGATGTGGGCAAATCCCAGACCTAACCTAGACCTAACATGAATTATTCTCTAAAATATTGATCGAAACCAGGTTTAATTGACTGTTTCAGTGTGGTCCCACATTACTACGTGATCCAAACCAGAAATAACCCAGGATCCGTTCAACAAGTGTGTGAAGAATGCGAAAGTATGAGTCTGATGAGTGAAAATCCCAGGCCTAACCTAGACCTAACATGCGTTATCCTCTAAAATATTGATCCAAACCAGGTTTAATGGACTGTTTCAGCGTGGTACCACACTACTACGTGATCCAAACCAGAAAAAACCCAGGATCTGTTCAACAAGTATGTGAAAAACGCGAAAGTATGAGCCTGATGAGGGCAAATCCCAGACATATCCCAGACCTAACTTGCGTTGTCCTGTAAGATATTGATGGTAACCAGGTTTAATTGACTGTTTCAGTGTTGTACTTCATTACTACGTGATGCAATCCAGAAGAAGCCCAGGATCTAGCCATCAAGTATGAGAAATATGCGAAAGAATGAGCCTGATGAGAGCAAATCCCAGACCTGACCTAGACCTAACATGAATTATTCTCTAAAATATTGATCGAAACCAGGTTTAATTGACTGTTTCAGTGTGGTCCCACATTACTACGTGATCCAAACCAGAAAAAACCCAGGATCCGTTCAACAAGTATGTGAAGAATGCGAAAGTATGAGTCTGATGAGTGAAAATCCCAGGCCCAACCTAGACCTAACATGCGTTATCCTCAAAAATATAGATCGAAACCTGGTTTAATCGACTGTTTCAGTGTGGTACCACATTACTATGTGATCCAAATCAGAAAATAACCCAGGATCTGTTCAACGAGTATGTGAAGTGTGCGAAAGTATGAGTCTGATGATATCAAATCCCAGGCCAATCCCAGACCTAACTTGCGTTATCCTTTAAAATATTTATCAAGGCCAGGTTTAATTGATTGTTCCAGTGTGGTCCCACATTACTACGTGATCCAAACCAGAAAAAACCCAGGATCTGTTCAACAAGTATGTGAAAAACGTGAAAGTATGAGCCTGATGAGGGCAAATCCCAGACATATCCCAGACATAACTTGCGTTGTCCTCTAAGATATTGATGGAAACAAGGTTTAATTGACTATTTCAGTGTTGTACTTCATTGCTACGTGATGCAATCCAGAAGAAGCCCAGGATCTAGCCATCAAGTATGAGAAATATGCGAAAGAATGAGCCTGATGAGAGCAAATCCGAGACCTGACCTAGACCTAACATGAATTATTCTCTAAAATATTGATCGAAACCAGGTTTAATTGACTGTTTCAGTGTGGTCCCACATTACTACGTGATCCAAACCAGAAAAAACCCAGGATCCGTTCAACAAGTATGTGAAAAACGCGAAAGAATGAGCCTGATGAGGGCAAATCCCAGACATATCCCAGACCTAACTTGCGTTGTCCTCTAAGATATTGATGGAAACCAGGTTTAATTGACTGTTTCAGTGTTGTACTTCATTACTACGTGATGCAATCCAGAAGAAGCCCAGGATCTAGCCATCAAGTATGAGAAATATGCGAAAGAATGAGCCTGATGAGAGCAAATCCCAGACCTGAACTAGACCTAACATGAATTATTCTCTAAAATATTGATCGAAACCAGGTTTAATTGACTGTTTCAGTGTGGTCCCACATTACTACGTGATCCAAACCAGAAAAAACCCAGGATCCGTTCAACAAGTATGTAAAGAATGCGAAAGTATGAGTCTGATGAGTGAAAATCCCAGACCTGACCTAGACCTAACATGCGTTATCCTCTAAAATATTGGTCCAAACCAGGTAAAATGGACTGTTTCAGTGTGGTACCACACTACTACGTGATCCAAACCAGAAAAAACCCAGGATCTGTTCAACAAGTATGTGAAAAACGCGAAAGTATGAGCCTGATGAGGGCAAATCCAAGACCTATCCCAGACCTAACTTGCGTTGTCCTCTAAGATATTGATGGAAACCAGGTTTAAATGACTGTTTCAGTGTTGTACTTCATTACTACGTGATGCAATCCAGAAGAAGCCCAGGATCTAGCCATCAAGTATGAGAAATATGCGAAAGAATGAGCCTGATGAGAGCAAATCCCAGACCTGACCTAGACCTAACATGAATTATTCTCTAAAATAATGATCGAAACCAGGTTTCATTGACTGTTTCAGTGTGGTCCCACATTAATACGTGATCCAAACCAGAAAAAACCCAGGATCTGTTCAACAAGTATGTGAAAAACGCGAAAGTATGAGTCTGATGAGGTCAAATCCCAGACCTATCCTAGACTTAACTTGCGTTATCCTCTAAAATATTGATCGAAACCAGGTTTAATCGACTGTTTCAGCGTGGTGCCACATTACTACGTGATACAATCCAGATTCAGCCCAGGATCTAGCCATGAAGTATGAGAAATATGCGAAAGTATGAGCCTGATGAGGGCAAATCCTAGACCTAACCCAAACCTAACATGCGTTATCCTCTAAAATATTTATCAAGACCAGGTTTAATTGAATGTTTCAGTGTGGTAACACATTACTACGTGAACCAAACCAGAAAAAACCCAGGATCCGTTCAACAAGTATGTTAAAACTGCGACAGTATGACCCTGATGAGGGCAAATCCCAGGCCTAACCTAGACCTAACATGCGTTGTCCTCTAGAATATTGATGGGAACCAGGTTTAATTGACTGTTTCAGTGTTGTACTTCATTACTACGTGATGCAATCCAGAAAAAGCCCAGGATCTAGCCATCAAGTATGAGAAATATGCGAAAGAATGAGCCTGATGGGAGCAAATCCCAGACCTAACCTAGACCTAACATGAATTATTCTCTAAAATATTGATCAAAACCAGGTTTATTTGACTGTTTCAGTGTGGTACTACATGACTACGTGATCCAATCCAGAAATAGCCCAGGATCTAGCCATGAAGTATGAGAAATATGCGAAAGTATGAGCCTGATGAGGGCAAATCCTAGACCTAACCCAAACCTAACATGCGTTATCCTCTAAAATATTTATCAAGAAAAGGTTTAATTGAATGTTTCAGTGTGGTACCACATTACTACGTGAACCATACCAGAAAAAACCCAGGATCCGTTCAACAAGTATGTTAAAACTGCGACAGTATGACCCTGATGAGGGCAAATCCCAGGCCTAACCTAGACCTAACATGCGTTGTCCTCTAGAATATTGATGGAAACCAGGTTTATTTGACTGTTTCAGTGTGGTACTACATGACTACGTGATCCAATCCAGAAATAGCCCAGGATCTAGCCATGAAGTATGAGAAATATGCGAAAGTATGAGCCTGATGAGGGCAAATCCTAGACCTAACCCAGACCTAACATGCGTTATCCTCTATAATATTGAGCGAAACCAGGTTTAATGGACTGTTTCAGTGTGGTACCACACTACTTCGTGATCCAAACAGAGAAAGCCCAGGATCTGTTCAAGAAGTATGTGAAAAACGCTAAACTGTGAGCCTGATGAGGGCAAATCTTAGACCTAACCCAGACCTAAGATGCGTTATCCTCTAAAATATTTATCCAGACCAGGTTTCATTGAATGTTTCAGTGTGGTACCACTTTACTACGTGATCCAAACCAGAAAAAACCCAGGATCTGTTCAACATGTATGAGAAATATGCGAAAGAATGAGCCTGATGATGGCAAATCCCAGACATATCCCAGACCTAACTTGCGTTGTCCTTTAAGATATTGATGGAAACCAGGTTTAATTGACTGTTTCAGTGTTGTACTTCATTACTACGTGATGCAATCCAGAAAAAGCCCAGGATCTAGCCATCAAGTATGAGAAATATGCGAAAGAATGAGCCTGATGAGAGCAAATCCCAGACCTAACCTAGACCTAACATGAATTATTCTCTAAAATATTGATCGAAACCAGGTTTAATTGACTGTTTCAGTGTGGTCCCACATTACTACGTGCTCCAAACCAGAAAAAACCCAGGATCCGTTCAACAAGAATGTGAAGAATGCGAAGTTATGAGTCCGATGAGTGAAAATCCCAGGCCTAAACTAGACCTAACATGCGTTATCCTCAAAAATATTGATCGAAACCTGGTTTAATCGACTGTTTCAGAGTGGTACCACATTACTATGTGATCCAAACCAGAAAATAACCCAGGATCCGTTCATGAAGTATGTGAAAAACGCTAAACTGTGAGCCTGATGAGGGCAAATCGTAGACCTAACCCAGACCTAAGATGCGTTATCCTCTAAAATATTTATCCAGACCAGGTTTCATTGAATGTTTCAGTGTGGTACCACTTTACTACGTGATCCAATCCAGAAATAGCCCAGAATCTAGCCATGAAGTATGAGAAATATGCGAAAGTAAGAGCCTGATGAGGGCAATTCCTAGACCTATCCCAGACCTAACTTGCGTTATCCTCTAAAATATTGATCGAAACCAGGTTTAATTGACTGTTTCAGCGTGGTACCTCATTACTACGTGATCCAATCCAGAAACAGCCCAGGATCTAGCCATGAAGTATGAGAAATATGCAAAAGTATGAGCCTGATGAGGGCAAATCCTAGACCTAACCCAGACCTAACATGCGTTATCCTCTAAAATATTTATCAAGATCAGGTTTAATTGATTGTTTCAGTGTGGTCCCACATTACTACGTGATCCAAACCAGAAAAAACCCAGGATCTGTTCAACATGTATGAGAAATATGCGAAAGAATGAGCCTGATGATGGCAAATCCCAGACATATCCCAGACCTAACTTGCGTTGTCCTTTAAGATATTGATGGAAACCAGGTTTAATTGACTGTTTCAGTGTTGTACTTCATTACTACGTGATGCAATCCAGAAAAAGCCCAGGATCTAGCCATCAAGTATGAGAAATATGCGAAAGAATGAGCCTGATGAGAGCAAATCCCAGACCTAACCTAGACCTAACATGAATTATTCTCTAAAATATTGATCGAAACCAGGTTTAATTGACTGTTTCAGTGTGGTCCCACATTACTACGTGCTCCAAACCAGAAAAAACCCAGGATCCGTTCAACAAGAATGTGAAGAATGCGAAGTTATGAGTCCGATGAGTGAAAATCCCAGGCCTAAACTAGACCTAACATGCGTTATCCTCAAAAATATTGATCGAAACCTGGTTTAATCGACTGTTTCAGAGTGGTACCACATTACTATGTGATCCAAACCAGAAAATAACCCAGGATCCGTTCATGAAGTATGTGAAAAACGCTAAACTGTGAGCCTGATGAGGGCAAATCGTAGACCTAACCCAGACCTAAGATGCGTTATCCTCTAAAATATTTATCCAGACCAGGTTTCATTGAATGTTTCAGTGTGGTACCACTTTACTACGTGATCCAATCCAGAAATAGCCCAGAATCTAGCCATGAAGTATGAGAAATATGCGAAAGTAAGAGCCTGATGAGGGCAATTCCTAGACCTATCCCAGACCTAACTTGCGTTATCCTCTAAAATATTGATCGAAACCAGGTTTAATTGACTGTTTCAGCGTGGTACCTCATTACTACGTGATCCAATCCAGAAACAGCCCAGGATCTAGCCATGAAGTATGAGAAATATGCAAAAGTATGAGCCTGATGAGGGCAAATCCTAGACCTAACCCAGACCTAACATGCGTTATCCTCTAAAATATTTATCAAGATCAGGTTTAATTGATTGTTTCAGTGTGGTCCCACATTACTACGTGATCCAAACCAGAAAAAACCCAGGATCTGTTCAACATGTATGAGAAATATGCGAAAGAATGAGCCTGATGAGAGCAAATCCCAGACCTAAGTTAGACCTAACATGAATTATTCTCTAAAATATTGATCGAAGCCAGGTTTACTTGACTGTTTCAGTGTGGTCCCACATTACTACGTGATCCAAACCAGAAAAACCCCAGGATCTGTTCAACAAGTATGTGAAAAACGCGAAAGTATGAGTCTGATGAGGTCAAATCCCAGACCTATCCCAGACTTAACTTGCGTTATCCTCTGAAACATTGATCGAAACCAGGTTTAATCGACTGTTTCAGCGTGGTGCCACATTACTACGTGATACAATCCAGAATCAGCCCAGGATCTAGCCATGAAGTATGAGAAATATGCGAAAGTATGAGCCCGATGAGGGCAAATCCTAGACCTAACCCAAACCTAACATGCGTTATCCTCTAAAATATTTATCAAGACCAGGTTTAATTGAATGTTTCAGTGTGGTAACACATTACTACGTGAACCAAACCAGAAAAAACCCAGGATCCGTTCAACAAGTATGTTAAAACTGCGACAGTATGACCCTGATGAGGGCAAATCCCTGGCCTAAACTAGACCTAACATGCGTTGTCCTCTAGAATATTGATGGAAACCAGGTTTAATTGACTGTTTCAGTGTTGTACCACACTAATGCGTGAACCAAACCAGAAAAAACCCAGGATCCGTTCAACAAGTATGTTAAAACTGCGACAGTATGACCCTGATGAGGGCAAATCCCAGACCTAACCTAGACCTTAACATGCGTTGTCCTCTAGAATATTGATGGAAACCAGGTTTAATTGACTGTTTCTGTGTTGTACTTCATTACTACGTGATGCAATCCAGAAAAAGCCCAGGATCTAGCAATCAAGTATGAGAAATATGCGAAAGAATGAGTCTGATGAGAGCAAATCCCAGACCTAACCTAGACCTAACATGAATTATTCTCTAAAATATTGATCGAAAACAGGTTTAATTGACTGTTTCAGCGTGGTACCACATTACTACGTGATACAATCCTGAAACAGCCCAGGATCTAGCCATGAAGTATGAGAAATATGCGAAAGTATGAGCCTGATGAGGGCAAATCTTAGACCTAACCCAGACCTAAGATGCGTTATCCTCTAAAATATTTATCCAGACCAGGTTTCATTGAATGTTTCAGTGTGGTACCACTTTACTACCTGATACAATCCAGAAACAGCCCAGCATCTAGCCATGAAGTATGAGAAATATGCGTAAGTATGAGCCTGATGAGGGCAAATCCTAGACCTAACCCAAACGTAACATGCGTTATCCTCTAAAATATTTATCAAGAAAAGGTTTAATTGAATGTTTCAGTGTGGTACCACATTACTACGTGAACCATACCAGAAAAAACCCAGGATCCGTTCAACAAGTATGTTAAAACTGCGACAGTATGACCCTGATGAGGGCAAATCCCAGGCCTAACCTAGACCTAACATGCGTTGTCCTCTAGAATATTGATGGAAACCAGGTTTAATTGACTGTTTCTGTGTTGCACTTCATTACTACAGAATGCAATCCAGAAAAAGCCCAGGATCTAGCCATCAGGTATGAGAAATATGCGAAAGAATGAGGCTGATGAGAGCAAATCCCAGACCTAACCTAGACCTAACATGAATTATTCTCTAAAATATTGATCGAAACCAGGGTTAATTGACTGTTTCAGCGTGGTACCACATTACTACGTGATACAATCCAGAAACAGCCCAGGATCTAGCCATGAAGTATGAGAAATATGCGAAAGAATGAGCCTGATGAGAGCAAATCCCAGACCCAACATGAATTATTCTCTAAAATATTGATCGAAACCTGGTTTAATTGACTGTTTCAGTGTGGTCCCACATTACTACGTGATCCAAACCAGAAAAAAACCCAGGATCTGTTCAACAAGTATGTGAAAAACGCGAAAGTATGAGCCTGATGAGGGCAAATCCCAGACATATCCCAGACCTAACTTGTGTTGTCCTCTAAGATATTGATGGAAACCAGGTTTAATTGACTGTTTCAGTGTTGTACTTCATTACTACGTGATGCAATCCAGAAAAAGCCCAGGATCTAGCCATCAAGTATGAGAAATATGCGAAAGAATGAGCCTGATGAGAGCAAATCCCAGACCTAACCTAGACCTAACATGAATTATTCTCTAAAATATTGATCGAAACCAGGTTTAATTGACTGTTTCAGTGTGGTCCCACATTACTACGTGATCCAAACCAGAAAAAACCCAGGATCCGTTCAACAAGAATGTGAAGAATGCGAAGTTATGAGTCCGATGAGTGAAAATCCCAGGCCTAAACTAGACCTAACATGCGTTATCCTCAAAAATATTGATCGAAACCTGGTTTAATCGACTGTATCAGCGTGGTACCACATTACTACGTGATACAATCCAGAAACACCCCAGGATCTAGCCATGAAGTATGTGAAATATGCGAAAGTATGAGCCTGATGAGGGCAAATCCTAGACCTAACCCAAACCTAACATGCGTTATCTTCTAAAATATTTATCCAGACCAGGTTTCATTGAATGTATCAGTGTGGTACCACTTTACTACCTGATACAATCCAGAGACAGCCCAGGATCTAGCCATGAAGTATGAGAAATATGCGAAAGTATGAGCCTGATGAGGGCCAAACCTCAGACCTAACCCAAACCTAACACGCGTCATCCTCTAAAATATTTATCAAGAAAAGGTTTAATTGAATGTTTCTGTGCGGTACCACATTACTACGTGAACCAAACCAGAAAAAACCCAGGATCCGTTCAACAAGTATGTTAAAACTGCCACAGTATGACTCTGATGAGGGCAAATCCCAGGCCTAACCTAGACCTAACATGCGTTGTCCTCTAGAATATTGATGGAAACCAGGTTTCATTGACTGTTTCAGTGTGGTACTACATTACTACGTGACGCAATCCAGAAAAAGCCCAGGATCTAGCCATCAAGTATGAGAAATATGCGAAAGAATGAGCCTGATGAGAGCAAATCCCAGACCTAACCTAGACCTAACATGCGTTATCCTCTAAAATATTGAGCGAAACCAGGTTTAATGGACTGTTTCAGTGACGTACCACACTACTTCGTGATCCAAACCAGAAAAAGCCCAGGATCTGTTCAACAAGTATGTGAAAAACGCTAAACTGTGAGCCTGATGAGGGCAAATGTTAGACCTAACCCAGACATAAGATGCGTTATCCTCTAAAATATTTATCCAGACCAGGTTTCATTGAATGTTTCAGTGTGGTACCACTTTACTACGTGATCCAATCCAGAAATAGCCCAGAATCTAGCCATGAAGTATGAGAAATATGCGAAAGTAAGAGCCTGATGAGGGCAAATCCTAGACCTATCCCAGACCTAACTTGCGTTATCCTCTAAAATATTGATCGAAACCAGGTTTAATTGACTGTTTCAGCGTGGTACCTCATTACTACGTGATCCAATCCAGAAACAGCCCAGGATCTAGCCATGAAGTATGAGAAATATGCGAAAGTATGAGCCTGATGAGGGCAAATCCTAGACCTAACCCAGACCTAACATGCGTTATCCTCTAAAATATTTATCAAGATCAGGTTTAATTGATTGTTTCAGTGTGGTCCCACATTACTACGTGATCCAAACCAGAAATAACCCAGGATCCGTTCAACAAGTATGTGAAGAATGCGAAAGTATGAGTCTGATGAGTGAAAATCCCAGGCCTAACCTAGACCTAACATGCGTTATCCTCTAAAATATTGATCCAAACCAGGTTTAATGGACTGTTTCAGCGTGGTACCACACTACTACGTGATCCAAACCAGAAAAAACCCAGGATCTGTTCAACAAGTATGTGAAAAACGCGAAAGTATGAGCCTGATGAGGGCAAATCCCAGACATATCCCAGACCTAACTTGCGTTGTCCTCTAAGATATTGATGGAAACCAGGTTTAATTGACCGTTTCAGTGTTGTACTTCATTACTACGTGATGCAATCCAGAAGAAGCCCAGGATCTAGCCATCAAGTATGAGAAATATGCGAAAGAATGAGCCTGATGAGAGCAAATCCCAGAACTGACCTAGACCTAACATGAATTATTCTCTAAAATATTGATCGAAACCAGGTTTAATTGACTGTTTCAGTGTGGTCCCACATTACTACGTGATCCAAACCAGAAAAAACCCAGGATCCGTTCAACAAGTATGTGAAGAATGCGAAAGTATGAGTCTGATGAGTGAAAATCCCAGGCCTAACCTAGACCTAACATGCGTTATCCTCAAAAATATTGATCGAAACCTGGTTTAATCGACTGTTTCAGTGTGGTACCACATTACTATGTGATCCAAATCAGAAAATAACCCAGGATCTGTTCAACGAGTATGTGAAGTGTGCGAAAGTATGAGTCTGATGATATCAAATCCCAGGCCAATCCCAGACCTAACTTGCGTTATCCTTTAAAATATTTATCAAGGCCAGGTTTAATTGATTGTTTCAGTGTGGTCCCACATTACTACGTGATCCAAACCAGAAAAAACCCAGGATCCGTTCAACAAGTATGTGAAAAACGCGAAAGAATGAGCCTGTTGAGGGCAAATCCCAGACATATCCCAGACCTAACTTGCGTTGTCCTCTAGGATATTGATGGAAACCAGGTTTAATTGACTGATTCAGTGTTGTACTTCATTACTACGTGATGCAATCCAGAAGAAGCCCAGGATCTAGCCATCAAGTATGAGAAATATGCGAAAGAATGAGCCTGATGAGAGCAAATCCCAGACCTGACCTAGACCTAACATGAATTATTCTCTAAAATATTGATCGAAACCAGGTTTAATTGACTGTTTCAGTGTGGTCCCACATTACTACGTGATCCAAACCAGAAAAAACCCAGGATCCGTTCAACAAGTTTGTAAAGAATGCGAAAGTATGAGTCTGATGAGTGAAAATCCCAGGCCTAACCTAGACCTAACATGCGTTATCCTCAAAAATATTGATCGACACCTGGTTTAATCGACTGTTTCAGTGTGGTACCACATTACTATGTGATCCAGACCAGAAAATAACCCAGGATCTGTTCAACGAGTATGTGAAGTGTGCGAAAGTATGAGTCGGATGATGTCAAATCCCAGACCAATCCCAGACTTAACTTGCGTTATCCTCTAAAATATTGATCGAAACCAGGTTTAATCGACTGTTTCAGTGTGGTACCACATTACTACGTGATCCAAACCAGAAAAAACCCACGATCCGTTCAACAAGTATGTGAAGACTGCGAAAGTATGAGTCTGATGAGTGAAAATCCCAGACCTAACCTAGACCTAACATGCGTTATCCTCTAAAATATTGGTCCAAACCAGGTATAATGGACTGTTTCAGTGTGGTACCACACTACTACGTGATCCAAACCAGAAAAAACCCAGGATCTGTTCAACAAGTATGTGAAAAACGCGAAAGTATGAGCCTGATGAGGGCAAATCCAAGACCTATCCCAGACCTAACTTGCGTTGTCCTCTAAGATATTGATGGAAACCAGGTTTAATTGACTGTTTCAGTGTTGTACTTCATTACTACGTGATGCAATCCAGAAGAAGCCCAGGATCTAGCCATCAAGTATGAGAAATATACGAAAGAATGAGCCTGATGAGAGCAAATCCCAGACCTGACCTAGACCTAACATGAATTATTCTCTAAAATAATGATCGAAACCAGGTTTCATTGACTGTTTCAGTGTGGTCCCACATTAATACGTGATCCAAACCAGAAAAAACCCAGGATCTGTTCAACAAGTATGTGAAAAACGCGAAAGTATGAGTCTGATGAGGTCAAATCCCAGACCTATCCTAGACTTAACTTGCGTTATCCTCTAAAATATTGATCGAAACCAGGTTTAATCGACTGTTTCAGCGTGGTGCCACATTACTACGTGATACAATCCAGATTCAGCCCAGGATCTAGCCATGAAGTATGAGAAATATGCGAAAGTATGAGCCTGATGAGGGCAAATCCTAGACCTAACCCAAACCTAACATGCGTTATTCTCTAAAATATTTATCAAGACCAGGTTTAATTGAATGTTTCAGTGTGGTACTACATGACTACGTGATCCAATCCAGAAATAGCCCTGGATCTAGCCATGAAGTATGAGAAATATGCGAAAGTATGAGCCTGATGAGGGCAAATCCTAGACCTAACCCAGACCTAACATGCGTTGTCCTCTAGAATATTGATGGGAACCAGGTTTAATTGACTGTTTCAGTGTTGTACTTCATTACTACGTGATGCAATCCAGAAAAAGCCCAGGATCTAGCCATCAAGTATGAGAAATATGCGAAAGAATGAGCCTGATGGGAGCAAATCCCAGACCTAACCTAGACCTAACATGAATTATTCTCTAAAATATTGATCAAAACCAGGTTTATTTGACTGTTTCAGTGTGGTACTACATGACTACGTGATCCAATCCAGAAATAGCCCTGGATCTAGCCATGAAGTATGAGAAATATGCGAAAGTATGAGCCTAATGAGGGCAAATCCTAGACCTAACCCAGACCTAACATGCGTTATTCTCTAAAATATTTATCAAGACCAGGTTTAATTGAATGTTTCAGTGTGGTACCACAATACTACGTGATCCAAACCAGAAAAAACCCAGGATCCGTTCAACAAGTATGTGAAGAATGCGAAAGTATGAGTCTGATGAGTGAAAATCCCAGACCTAACCTAGATCTAACATGCGTTATCCTCTAAAATATTGAGCGAAACCAGGTTTAATGGACTGTTTCAGTGTGGTACCACACTACTTCGTGATCCAAACAGAGAAAGCCCAGGATCTGTTCAAGAAGTATGTGAAAAACGCTAAACTGTGAGCCTGATGAGGGCAAATCTTAGACCTAACCCAGACCTAAGATGCGTTATCCTCTAAAATATTTATCCAGACCAGGTTTCATTGACTGTTTCAGCGTGGTACCACATTACTACGTGATACAATCCAGAAACAGCCCAGGATCTAGCCATGAAGTATGAGAAATATGCGAAAGAATGAGCCTGATGAGAGCAAATCCCAGACCTAACATGAATTATTATCTAAAATATTGATCGAAACCTGGTTTAATTGACTGTTTCAGTGTGGTCCCACATTACTACGTGATCCAAACCAGAAAAAACCCAGGATCTGTTCAACAAGTATGTGAAAAACGCGAAAGTATGAGCCTGATGAGGGCATATCCCAGACATATCCCAGACCTAACTTGCGTTGTCCTCTAAGATATTGATGGAAACCAGGTTTAATTGACTGTTTCAGTGTTGTACTTCATTACTACGTGATGCAATCCAGAAAAAGCCTAGGATCTAGCCATCAAGTATGAGAAATATGCGAAAGAATGAGCCTGATGAGAGCAAATCCCAGACCTAACCTAGACCTAACATGAATTATTCTCTAAAATATTGATCGAAACAAGGTTTAATTGACTGTTTCAGTGTGGTCCCACATTACTACGTGATCCAAACCAGAAAAAACCCAGGATCCGTTCAACAAGAATGTGAAGAATGCGAAGTTATGAGTCCGATGAGTGAAAATCCCAGGCCTAAACTAGACCTAACATGCGTTATCCTCAAAAATATTGATCGAAACCTGGTTTAATCGACTGTCTCAGTGTGGTACCACATTACTATGTGATCCAAACCAGAAAATAACCCAGGATCTGTTCATCAAGTATGTGAAAAACGCGAAAGTATGAGTCTGATGAGGTCAAATCCCAGACCTATCCCAGACTTAACTTGTGTTATCCTCTAAAATATTGATCGAAACCAGGTTTAATCGACTGTATCAGCGTGGTACCACATTACTACGTGATACAATCCAGAAACACCCCAGGATCTAGCCATGAAGTATGTGAAATATGCGAAAGTATGAGCCTGATGAGGGCAAATCCTAGACCTAACCCAAACCTAACATGCGTTATCCTCTAAAATATTTATCAAGACCAGGTTTAATTGAATGTTTCAGTGTGGTACCACATTACTACGCGAACCAAACCAGAAAAAACCCAGGATCCGTTCAACAAGTATGTGAAGAATGCGAAAGTATGAGTCTGATCAGTGAAAATCTCAGGCCTTACCTAGACCTAACTTGCGTTGTCCTCTAAAATAATGTTGGAAACCAGGTTTCATTGACTGTTTCAGTGTGGTACCACACTACTTCGTGATCCAAACCAGAGAAAGCCCAGGATCTGTTCAAGAAGTATGTGAAAAACGCTAAACTGTGAGCCTGATGAGGGCAAATCTTAGACCTAACCCAGACCTAAGATGCGTTATCCTCTAAAATATTTATCCAGACCAGGTTTCATTGAATGTTTCAGTGTGGTACCACTTTACTACCTGATACAATCCAGAGACAGCCCAGGATCTAGCCATGAAGTATGAGAAATATGCGAAAGTATGAGCCTGATGAGAGCCAAACCTCAGACCTAACCCAAACCTAACACGCGTTATCCTCTAAAATATTTATCAAGAAAAGGTTTAATTGAATGTTTCAGTGCGGTACCACGTTACTACGTGAACCAAACCAGAAAAAACCCAGGATCCGTTCAACAAGTATGTTAAAACTGCCACAGTATGACTCTGATGAGGGCAAATCCCAGGCCTAACCTAGACCTAACATGCGTTGTCCTCTAGAATATTAATGGAAACCAGGTTTCATTGACTGTTTCAGTGTGGTACTACATTACTACGTGACGCAATCCAGAAAAAGCCCAGGATCTAGCCATCAAGTATGAGAAATATGCGAAAGAATGAGCCTGATGAGAGCAAATCCCAGACCTAACCTAGACCTAACATGCGTTGTCCTCTAGAATATTGATGGAAACCAGGTTTAATTGACTGTTTCTGTGTTGTACTTCATTACTACGTGATGCAATCCAGAAAAAGCCCAGGATCTAGCAATCAAGTATGAGCAATATGCGAAAGAATGAGCCTGATGAGAGCAAATCCCAGACCTAACCTAGACCTAACATGAATTATTCTCTAAAATATTGATCGAAACCAGGTTTAATTGACTGTTTCAGCGTGGTACCACATTACTACGTGATACAGTCCAGAAACAGCCCAGGATCTAGCCATGAAGTATGAGAAATATGCGAAAGAATGAGCCTGATGAGAGCAAATCCCAGACCTAACCTAGACCTAACATGAATTATTCTCTAAAATATTGATCGAAACCTGGTTTAATTGACTGTTTCAGTGTGGTCCCACATTACTACGTGATCCAAACCAGAAATAACCCGGGATCCGTTCAACAAGTATGTGAAGAATGCGAAAGTATGAGTCTGATGAGTGAAAATCCCAGGCCTAACCTAGACCTAACATGCGTTATCCTCTAAAATATTGATCCAAACCAGGTTTAATGGACTGTTTCAGCGTGGTACCACACTACTACGTGATCCAAACCAGAAAAAACGCAGGATCTGTTCAACAAGTATGTGAAAAACGCGACAGTATGAGCCTGATGAGGGCAAATCCCAGACATATCCCAGACCTAACTTGCGTTGTCCTCTAAGATATTGATGGAAACCAGGTTTAATTGACTGTTTCAGTGTTGTACTTTATTACTACGTGATGCAATCCAGAAAAAGCCCAGGATCTAGGCATCAAGTATGAGAAATATGCGAAAGAATGAGCCTGATGAGAGCAAATCCCAGACCTAACCTAGACCTAACATGAATTATTCTCTAAAATATTGATCGAAACCAGGTTTAATTGACTGTTTCAGTGTGGTCCCACATTACTACGTGATCCAAACCAGAAAAAACCCAGGATCCGTTCAACAAGAATGTGAAGAATGCGAAAGTATGAGTCCGATGAGTGAAAATCCCAGGCCTAACCTAGACCTAACATGCGTTATCCTCAAAAATATTGATCGAAACCTGGTTTAATCGACTGTTTCAGTGTGGTACCACATTACTATGTGATCCAAACCAGAAAATAACCCAGGATCTGTTCAACAAGTATGTGAAAAACGCGAAAGTATGAGTCTGATGAGGTCAAATCCCAGACCTATCCCAGACTTAACTTGGGTTATCCTCTAAAATATTGATCGAAACCAGGTTTAATCGACTGTTTCAGCGTGGTACCACATTACTACGTGATACAATCCAGAAACAGCCCAGGATCTAGCCATGAAGTATGTGAAATATGCGAAAGTATGAGCCTGACGAGGGCAAATCCTAGACCTAACCCAAACCTAATATGCGTTATCCTCCCAGAATATTTATCAAGACCAGGTTTAATTGAATGTTTCAGTGTGGTACCACATTACTACGAGAACCAAACCAGAAAAAACCCAGGATCCGTTCAACAAGTATGTGAAGAATGCGAAAGTATGATTCTGATCAGCGAAAATCTCAGACCTTACCTAGACCTAACTTGCGTTGTCCTCTAAAATATTGATGGAAACCAGGTTTCATTGACTGTTTCAGTGTGGTACTACATTACTACGTGATGCAATCCAGAAAAAGCCCAGGATCTAGCCATCAAGTATGAGAAATATGCGAAAGAATGAGCCTGATGAGAGCAATTCCCAGACCTAACCTAGACCTAACATGCGTTATCCTCTAAAATATTGATCGAAACCAGGTTTAATGGACTGTTTGAGTGTGGTACCACACTACTTCGTGATCCAAACCAGAGAAAGCCCAGGATCTGTTCAAGAAGTATGGGAAAAACGCTAAACTGTGAGCATGATGAGGGCAAATCTTAGACCTAACCCAGACCTAAGATGCGTTATCCTCTAAAATATTTATCCAGACCAGGTTTCATTGAATGTTTCAGTGTGGTACCACTTTACTACCTGATACAATCCAGAAACAGCCCAGGATCTAGCCATGAAGTTTGAGAAATATGCGAAAGTATGAGCCTGATGAGGGCCAAACCTCAGACCTAACCCAAACCTAACATGCGTTATCCTCCAAAATATTTATCAAGAAAAGGTTTAATTGAATGTTTCAGTGTGGTACCACATTACTACGTGAACCAAACCAGAAAAAACCCAGGATCCTTTCAACAAGTATGTTAAAACTGCGACAGTATGACTCTGATGAGGGCAAATCCCAGGCCTAACCTAGACCTAACATGCGTTATCCTCTAAAATATTGATCGAAACCAGGTTTACTTGACTGTTTCAGTGTGGTCCCACATTACTACGTGATCCAAACCAGAAAAAACCCAGGATCTGTTCAACAAGTATGTGAAAAACGCGAAAGTATGAGTCTGATGAGGTCAAATCCCAGACCTATCCCAGACTTAACTTGCGTTATCCTATAAAATATTGATCGAAACCAGGTTTAATCGACTGTTTCAGCGTGGTGCCACATTACTACGTGATACAATCCAGAAACAGCCCAGGATCTAGCCATGAAGTATGAGAAATATGCGAAAGTATGAGCCTGATGAGGGCAAATCCTAGACCTAACCCAAACCTAACATGCGTTATCCTCTAAAATATTCATCCAAACCAGGTTTAATGGACTGTTTCAGCGTGGTACCACCCTACTACGTGATCCAAACCAGAAAAAACCCAGGATCTGTTCAACAAGTATGTGAAAAACGCGAAAGTATGAGCCTGATGAGGGCAAATCCCAGACATATCCCAGACCTAACTTGCGTTGTCCTCTAAGATATTGATGGAAACCAGGTTTAATTGACTGTTTCAGTGTTGTACTTCATTACTACGTGATGCAATCCAGAAGAAGCCCAGGATCTAGCCATCAAGTATGAGAAATATGCGAAGGAATGAGCCTGATGAGAGCAAATCCGAGACCTGACCTGGACCTAACATGAATTATTCTCTAAAATATTGATCGAAACCAGGTTTAATTGACTGTTTCAGTGTGGTCCCACATTACTACGTGATCCAAACCAGAAAAACCCAGGATCCGTTCAACAAGTATGTGAAAAACGCGAAAGAATGAGCCTGATGAGGGCAAATCCCAGACATATCCCAGACCTAACTTGCGTTGTCCTCTAAGATATTGATGGAAACCAGGTTTAATTGACTGTTTCAGTGTTGTACTTCATTACAACGTGATGCAATCCAGAAGAAGCCCAGGATCTAGCCATCAAGTATGAGAACTATGCGAAAGAATGAGCCTGATGAGAGCAAATCCCAGACCTGACCCAGACCTAACATGAATTATTCTCTAAAATATTGATCGAAACCAGGTTTAATTGACTGTTTCAGTGTGGTCCCACATTACTACGTGATCCAAACCAGAAAAAACCCAGGATCCGTTCAACAAGTATGTAAAGAATGCGAAAGTATGAGTCTGATGAGTGAAAATCCCAGGCCTAACCTAGACCTAACATGCGTTATCCTCAAAAATATTGATCGACACCTGGTTCAATCGACTGTTTCAGTGTGGTACCACATTACTATGTGATCCAGACCAGAGAATAACCCAGGATCTGTTCAACGAGTATGTGAAGTGTGCGAAAGTATGAGTCTGATGATGTCAAATCCCAGACCAATCCCAGAATTAACTTGCGTTATCCTCTAAAATATTGATCGAAACCAGGTTTAATCGACTGTTTCAGTGTGGTACCACATTACTACGTGATCCAAACCAGAAAAAACCGAGGATCTGGCCAACAAGTATGTGAAATACGCGAAAGTACCAGACAGATGACGGGAAATCCTAGAATTAACCGTGACATAACCGGCGTTATCCTCTAAAATACTAATCGCAATCAGGTTTAATTGACTGTTTCAGTGTGGTACCACATTACTACGGGATCCAAATCAGAAATCGGCCAGGATCTGGCCAAGAAGTTTGCGAAAAATGCGAAAGTACGAGCCAGATGAGGGCAAATACCAGACCTAACCCAGACATTACCGGCGATATCCTCTAAAATATAAATCGCAAACAGGTTTAATTGACTGTTTCGGTGTGGAACCACATTACGACGGGATCCAATCCACATAAAACCCAAGATCTGGCCAACAAGTATGCGAAAAATGCGAAAGTACGAGCCAGATGCGGGAAAATACCAGACCTAACCCAGACATCACCGGCGTTATCCTATAAAATATTAATCGCTGCCGGGTTTAATTGACCGTTTCGGTGTGGAACCACATTGCTACGGGATCAAAACCTGAAGAATCCCAGGATTTGGTCAACAAGTATGCGAAAAACACGAATGTAGGAGCCAGATGATTGCAAATACCAGAACTAACCCAGACATTACCAGCGTTATCCTCTAAAATACTAATAGGAACCAGCTTCTATTGACTGTTTCAGTGTGGTGCCACATTACTACGTAATCCAGACCAGAAAAAGGCCAGGATCTGGTCAACAAGTATGCGAAAAACGCGAAAGTACAAGCCAGATGAGGACAAATCCCAGACCTACCCGAGAGATAACCGGCGTTTTCCTCTAAAGTATTAATCGCAACCAGTTTAATTGACTGTTTCGGTGTGGAACCTCATTACTACGGGATACAAACCAGAAAAAACCCAGGATCTGGCCAACAAGTATGCGAAAAATGCGAATGTACGAGCCAGATGGGGGCAAATACCAGACCTAACCCAGACATAACCGGCGATATCCTGTAAAATATTAATCGCATACAGGTTTAATTGACTGTTTCGGTGTGGAACCACGTTACTACGTGGTCCAAGCCAGAAAAAGGCCAGGATCTGGCCAACAAGTTTGCGAAAAATACGAAAGTACGAGCCAGATGATTGCAAATACCAGAACTGTCCCAGACATAACCAGCGTTATCCTCTAAAATATTATCCGCAACGAGGTTTAATTGACTGTTTCGGTGTGGTACAACATTCCTACGTGGTCCATGCCAGAAAAAGTCCAGGAACTGGCCAACAAGTATGCGAAAAACGCGAAAATACAAGCCAGATGAGGACAAATCCCAGACCTACCCGAGAGATAACCGGCGTTATCCTCTAAGGTATTAATCGCAACCAGTTTAATTGACTGTTTCGGTGTGGAACCTCATTACTACGGGATACAAACCAGAAAAAACCCAGGATCTGGCCAACAAGTATGCGAAAGACGCGAAAGTATATGCCAGATGATAGCAAATACCAGAACTAACCCAGACATAACCAGCGTTATCCTCTAAAATATTATCCGCAACGAGGTTTAATTGACTGTTTCGGTGTGGTACAACATTCCTACGTGGTCCATGCCAGAAAAAGTCCAGGAACTGGCCAACAAGTATGCGAAAAACGCGAAAATACAAGCCAGATGAGGACAAATCCCAGACCTACCCGAGAGATAACCGGCGTTATCCTCTAAGGTATTAATCGCAACCAGTTTAATTGACTGTTTCGGTGTGGAACCTCATTACTACGGGATACAAACCAGAAAAAACCCAGGATCTGGCCAACAAGTATGCGAAAGACGCGAAAGTATATGCCAGATGATAGCAAATACCAGAACTAACCCAGACATAACCAGCGATATCCTCTAAAATACTTATCGCAACCGGCTTCTATTGACTGTTTCAGTGTGGTACCACATTACTACGTGATCCAAACAAGAAAAGGGCCAGGATCTGGCCAACAAATGTACGAAAAACGCGAAAGTATGAGCCAGATGATTGCAAATACCAGAACTAACACAGACATAACCACCGTTATCAGCTAAAATACTAATCGGAACCAGCTTTTATTGACTGTTTCAGTGTGGTACCACATTACTACGGGATCCAAATCAGAAATCGGCCAGGATCTGTACAACAAGTATGCGAAATACGCGAAAGTACGAGACAGATGAGGTCAAATACCAGACCTAACCTAGACATAGCCGGCGTTATCCTCTAAAATATTAATCGCAACCAGGTTTAATTGACTGTTTCGCTGTGGAACCACATTACGACGGGATCCAATCCATAAAAAACCCAAGATCTGGCCAACAAGTATGCGAAAAATGCGAAAGTACGAGCCAGATGAGGGAAAATACCAGACCTAACCCAGACATCACCGGCGTTATCCTATAAAATATTAATCGCTGCCGGGTTTAATTGACACTTTCGGTGTGGAACCACATTACTACGGGATCCAAACCTGAAAAGACCCAGGATCTGGCCGACAACTATGCGAAAAATGCGAATGTACGAGCCAGATGAGGGCAAATACCAGACCTAACCCAGACATAACCGGCGATATCCTCTAAAATATAAATCGCAAACAGGTTTAATTGACTGTTTCGGTGTGGAACCACATTACGACGGGATCCAATCCACAAAAAACCCAAGATCTGGCCAACAAGTATGCGAAAAATGCGAAAGTACGAGCCAGATGCGGGAAAATACCAGACCTAACCCAGACATCACCGGCGTTATCCTATAAAATATTAATCGCTGCCGGGTTTAATTGACCGTTTCGGTGTGGAACCACATTGCTACGGGATCAAAACCTGAAGAATCCCAGGATTTGGTCAACAAGTATGCGAAAAACACGAATGTAGGAGCCAGATGATTGCAAATACCAGAACTAACCCAGACATTACCAGCGTTATCCTCTAAAATACTAATTGGAACCAGCTTCTATTGACTGTTTCAGTGTGGTGCCACATTACTACGTAATCCAGACCAGAAAAAGGCCAGGATCTGGTCAACAAGTATGCGAAAAACGCGAAAGTACAAGCCAGATGAGGACAAATCCCAGACCTACCCGAGAGATAACCGGCGTTATCCTCTAAAGTATTAATCGCAACCAGTTTAATTGACTGTTTCGGTGTGGAACCTCATTACTACGGGATACAAACCAGAAAAAACCCAGGATCTGGCCAACAAGTATGCGAAAAATGCGAATGTACGAGGCAGATGGGGGCAAATACCAGACCTAACCCAGACATAACCGGCGATATCCTGTAAAATATTAATCGCATACAGGTTTAATTGACTGTTTCGGTGTGGAACCACGTTACTACGTGGTCCAAGCCAGAAAAAGGCCAGGATCTGGCCAACAAGTTTGCGAAAAATGCGAAAGTACGAGCCAGATGATTGCAAATACCAGAACTGTCAAACAAGACATAACCAGCGTTATCCTCTAAAATATTATCCGCAACGAGGTTTAATTGACTGTTTCGGTGTGGTACAACATTCCTACGTGGTCCATGCCAGAAAAAGTCCAGGAACTGGCCAACAAGTATGCGAAAAACGCGAAAATACAAGCCAGATGAGGACAAATCCCAGACCTACCCGAGAGATAACCGGCGTTATCCTCTAAGGTATTAATCGCAACCAGTTTAATTGACTGTTTCGGTGTGGAACCTCATTACTACGGGATACAAACCAGAAAAAACCCAGGATCTGGCCAACAAGTATGCGAAAGACGCGAAAGTATATGCCAGATGATAGCAAATACCAGAACTAACCCAGACATAACCAGCGATATCCTCTAAAATACTTATCGCAACCGGCTTCTATTGACTGTTTCAGTGTGGTACCACATTACTACGTGATCCAAACAAGAAAAGGGCCAGGATCTGGCCAACAAATGTACGAAAAACGCGAAAGTATGAGCCAGATGATTGCAAATACCAGAACTAACACAGACATAACCACCGTTATCAGCTAAAATACTAATCGGAACCAGCTTTTATTGACTGTTTCAGTGTGGTACCACATTACTACGGGATCCAAATCAGAAATCGGCCAGGATCTGTACAACAAGTATGCGAAATACGCGAAAGTACGAGACAGATGAGGTCAAATACCAGACCTAACCTAGACATAGCCGGCGTTATCCTCTAAAATATTAATCGCAACCAGGTTTAATTGACTGTTTCGCTGTGGAACCACATTACGACGGGATCCAATCCATAAAAAACCCAAGATCTGGCCAACAAGTATGCGAAAAATGCGAAAGTACGAGCCAGATGAGGGAAAATACCAGACCTAACCCAGACATCACCGGCGTTATCCTATAAAATATTAATCGCTGCCGGGTTTAATTGACACTTTCGGTGTGGAACCACATTACTACGGGATCCAAACCTGAAAAGACCCAGGATCTGGCCGACAACTATGCGAAAAATGCGAATGTACGAGCCAGATGAGGGCAAATACCAGACCTAACCCAGACATAACCGGCGATATCCTCTAAAATATAAATCGCAAACAGGTTTAATTGACTGTTTCGGTGTGGAACCACATTACGACGGGATCCAATCCACAAAAAACCCAAGATCTGGCCAACAAGTATGCGAAAAATGCGAAAGTACGAGCCAGATGCGGGAAAATACCAGACCTAACCCAGACATCACCGGCGTTATCCTATAAAATATTAATCGCTGCCGGGTTTAATTGACCGTTTCGGTGTGGAACCACATTGCTACGGGATCAAAACCTGAAGAATCCCAGGATTTGGTCAACAAGTATGCGAAAAACACGAATGTAGGAGCCAGATGATTGCAAATACCAGAACTAACCCAGACATTACCAGCGTTATCCTCTAAAATACTAATAGGAACCAGCTTCTATTGACTGTTTCAGTGTGGTGCCACATTACTACGTAATCCAGACCAGAAAAAGGCCAGGATCTGGTCAACAAGTATGCGAAAAACGCGAAAGTACAAGCCAGATGAGGACAAATCCCAGACCTACCCGAGAGATAACCGGCGTTATCCTCTAAAGTATTAATCGCAACCAGTTTAATTGACTGTTTCGGTGTGGAACCTCATTACTACGGGATACAAACCAGAAAAAACCCAGGATCTGGCCAACAAGTATGCGAAAAATGCGAATGTACGAGCCAGATGGGGGCAAATACCAGACCTAACCCAGACATAACCGGCGATATCCTGTAAAATATTAATCGCATACAGGTTTAATTGACTGTTTCGGTGTGGAACCACGTTACTACGTGGTCCAAGCCAGAAAAAGGCCAGGATCTGGCCAACAAGTTTGCGAAAAATGCGAAAGTACGAGCCAGATGATTGCAAATACCAGAACTGTCCCAGACATAACCAGCGTTATCCTCTAAAATATTATCCGCAACGAGGTTTAATTGACTGTTTCGGTGTGGAACCACATTACGACGGGATCCAATCCACAAAAAACCCAAGATCTGGCCAACAAGTATGCGAAAAACGCGAAAATACAAGCCAGATGAGGACAAATCCCAGACCTACCCGAGAGATAACCGGTGTTATCCTCTAAGGTATTAATCGCAACCAGTTTAATTGACTGTTTCGGTGTGGAACCTCATTACTACGGGATACAAACCAGAAAAAACCCAGGATCTGGCCAACAAGTATGCGAAAGACGCGAAAGTATATGCCAGATGATAGCAAATACCAGAACTAACCCAGACATAACCAGCGATATCCTCTAAAATACTTATCGCAACCGGCTTCTATTGACTGTTTCAGTGTGGTACCACATTACTACGTGATCCAAACAAGAAAAGGGCCAGGATCTGGCCAACAAATGTACGAAAAACGCGAAAGTATGAGCCAGATGATTGCAAATACCAGAACTAACACAGACATAACCACCGTTATCAGCTAAAATACTAATCGGAACCAGCTTTTATTGACTGTTTCAGTGTGGTACCACATTACTACGGGATCCAAATCAGAAATCGGCCAGGATCTGTACAACAAGTATGCGAAATACGCGAAAGTACGAGACAGATGAGGTCAAATACCAGACCTAACCTAGACATAGCCGGCGTTATCCTCTAAAATATTAATCGCAACCAGGTTTAATTGACTGTTTCGCTGTGGAACCACATTACGACGGGATCCAATCCATAAAAAACCCAAGATCTGGCCAACAAGTATGCGAAAAATGCGAAAGTACGAGCCAGATGAGGGAAAATACCAGACCTAACCCAGACATCACCGGCGTTATCCTATAAAATATTAATCGCTGCCGGGTTTAATTGACACTTTCGGTGTGGAACCATATTACTACGGGATCCAAACCTGAATAGACCCAGGATCTGGCCGACAACTATGCGAAAAATGCGAATGTACGAGCCAGATGAGGGCAAATACCAGACCTAACCCAGACATAACCGGCGATATCCTGTAAAATATTAATCGCAAACAGGTTTAATTGACTGTTTCGGTGTGGAACCACATTACTACGGGATCCAAACCAGAAAAAACCCAGGATCTGGCCGACAACTATGCGAAAAATGCGAATGTACGAGCCAGATGAGGGCAAATGCCAGACCTAACCCAGACATAACCGGCGATATCCTGTAAAATATTAATCGGACAGGTTCAATTGACTGTTTCGGTGTGGAACCACATTACTACGGGATCCAAACCAGAAAAAACCCCAGGATCTGGCCAACAACTATGCGAAAAACGCGAAAGTATGAACCAGGTGATTGCAAATACCAGAACTATCCCAGACATAACCAGCGTTATCCTCTAAAATATTATCCGCAACGAGGTTTAATTGACTGTTTCGGTGTGGTACAACATTCCTACGTGGTCCATGCCAGAAAAAGTCCAGGAACTGGCCAACAAGTATGCGAAAAACGCGAAAGTACAAGCCAGATGAGGACAAATCCCAGACCTACCCGAGAGATAACCGGCGTTATCCTCCAAAGTATTAATCGCAACCAGTTTAATTGACTGTTTCGGTGTGGAACCTCATTACTACGGGATACAAACCAGAAAAAACCCAGGGTCTGGCCAACAAGTATGCGAAAAACGCGAAAGTATATGCCAGATGATAGCAAATACCAGAACTAACCCAGGCATATCAGCGATATCCTCTAAAATACATATCGCAACCAGCTTCTATTGACTGTTTCAGTGTGGTACCACATTACTACGTGATCCAAACAAGAAAAGGGCCAGGATCTGGCCAACAAATGTACGAAAAACGCGAAAGTATGAGCCAGATGATTGCAAATACCAGAACTAACCCAGATATAACCAGCGTTATCCTCTAAAATACTAATAGGAACCAGCTTCTATTGACTGTTTCAGTGTGGTGCCACATTACTACGTAATCCAAACCAGAAATCGGCCAGGATCTGGCCAACAAGTATGCGAAATACGCGAAAGTCCGAGACAGATGACGGCAAATCCTAGACCTAACCGAGACATAACCGGCGTTATCCTCTAAAATACTAATCGCAACCAGGTTTAATTGACAGCTTCAATGTGGTCCCACATTACTACTTGGTCCAAGTCAGAAAAAGACCAGGATCTGTCCAACAAGTTTGCGAAAAACGCGAAAGTATATGCCAGATGATAGCAAATACCAGAACTAACCCAGACATAACCAGCGATATCCTCTAAAATACTTATCGCAACCAGCTTCTATTGACTGCTTCAGTGTGGTACCACATTACTACGTGATCCAAACCAGAAAAGGGCCAGGATCTGGCCAACAAGTGTACGATAAACGCGAAAGTATGACCCAGATGATTGCAAATACCAGAACTAACACAGACATAACCACCGTTATCCTCTAAAATACTAATCGGAACCAGCTTTTATTGACTGTTTCAGTGTGGTGCCACATTACTACGTAATCCAAACCAGAAATCGGCCAGGATCTGGCCAACAAGTATGCGAAATACGCGAAAGTCCGAGACAGATGACGGCAAATCCTAGACCTAACCGAGACATAACCGGCGTTATCCTCTAAAATACTAATCGCAACCAGGTTTAATTGACAGCTTCAATGTGGTCCCACATTACTACTTGGTCCAAGTCAGAAAAAGACCAGGATCTGTCCAACAAGTTTGCGAAAAACGCGAAAGTATATGCCAGATGATAGCAAATACCAGAACTAACCCAGACATAACCAGCGATATCCTCTAAAATACTTATCGCAACCAGCTTCTATTGACTGCTTCAGTGTGGTACCACATTACTACGTGATCCAAACCAGAAAAGGGCCAGGATCTGGCCAACAAGTGTACGATAAACGCGAAAGTATGACCCAGATGATTGCAAATACCAGAACTAACACAGACATAACCACCGATATCCTCTAAAATACTAATCGGAACCAGCTTTTATTGACTGTTTCAGTGTGGTGCCACATTACTACGTAATCCAAACCAGAAATCGGCCAGGATCTGGCCAACAAGTATGCGAAATACGCGAAAGTCCGAGACAGATGACGGCAAATCCTAGACCTAAGCGAGACATAACCGGCGTTATCCTCTAAAATACTAATCGCAACCAGGTTTAATTGACAGTTTCAATGTGGTCCCACATTACTACTTGGTCCAAGCCAGAAAAAGACCAGGATCTGTCCAACAAGTTTGCGAAAAACGCGAAAGTATATGCCAGATGATAGCAAATACCAGAACTAACCCAGACATAACCAGCGATATCCTCTAAAATACTTATCGCAACCAGCTTCTATTGACTGCTTCAGTGTGGTACCACATTACTACGTGATCCAAACCAGAAAAGGGCCAGGATCTGGCCAACAAGTGTACGATAAACGCGAAAGTATGACCCAGATGATTGCAAATACCAGAACTAACACAGACATAACCACCGTTATCCTCTAAAATACTAATGGGAACCAGCTTTTATTGACTGTTTCAGTGTGGTACCACATTACTACGGGATCCATATCAGAAATAGGCCAGGTTCTGGCAAACAAGTATGCGAAATACGCGAAAGTACGAGACAGATGACGGCAAATCCTAGACCTAACCGAGACATAACAGGCGTTATCCTCTAAAATACTATTCGCAACCAGGTTTAATTGACTGTTTCAGTGTGGTCCCACTTTACTACTTGGTCCAAGCCAGAAAAAGGCCAGGATCTGGCCAACAAGTATGCGAAAAATGCGAAAGTACGAGCCAGATGGGGGCAAATCCCAGACCTAACCGAGAAATGACCAGCGTTATCCTCTAAAATATTAATCGCAACCAGGTTTAATTAACTGTTTCAATGTGGTCCAACATTACTACGTGATCCAAACCCGAAAAAACCCAGGATCTGGCCAACAAGTATGCGAAATACGCGAAAGTACGAGACAGATGACGGCAAATCCTAGACCTAACCGAGACATAACCGGCGTTATCCTCTAAAATACTAATCGCAATCAGGTTTAATTGACTGTTTCAGTGTGGTCCCACATTACTACTTGGTCCAAGCCAGAAAAAGGCCAGGATCTGGCCAACAAGTTTGCGAAAAATGCGAAAGTACGAGCCAGATGAGGGCAAATACCAGACCTAACCCAGACATAACCGGCGTTATCCTCTACAATATTAATCGCAACCAGGTTTAATTGACTGTTTCGGTGTGGTACCGCATTACTACGTGATCCAAACCATAAAAAGGCTAGGATCAGGCCAACAAGTAAGCGAAAAATGCGAAAGTACGAGCCAGATGAGGGCAAATACCAGAACTAACACAGACATAACCACCGTTATCCTCTAAAATATTAATCGCAACCAGGTTTAATTGACTGTTTCGGTGTGGAACCACATTACGACGGGATCCAATCCACAAAAAACCCAAGATCTGGCAAACAAGTATGCGAAAAATGCGAAAGTACGAGCCAGATGAGGGAAAATACCAGACCTAACCCAGACATCACCGGCGTTATCCTATAAAATATTAATCGCAGTCGGGTTTAATTGACCGTTTCGGTGTGGAACCACATTACTACGGGATCAAAACCTGAAAAATCCCAGGATTTGGCCAACAAGTATGCGAAAAACGCGAATGTAGGAGCCAGATGATTGCAAATACCAGAACTAACCCAGATATAACCAGCGTTATCCTCTAAAATACTAATCGGAACCAGCTTCTATTGACTGTTTCAGTGTGGTGCCACATTACTACGTGATCCAAACCAGAAAAAGGCCAGGGTCTGGCCAACAAGTATGCGAAAAACGCGAAAGCACGAGCCAAATGAGGACAAATACCAGTCCTAACCGAGACATAACCGGCGTTAGCCTCTAAAATATTAATCGCAACCAGGTTTAATTGACAGTTTCGGTGTGGAACCACATTAGTACGGGATCCAAACCTGAAAAAACCCAGGATCTGGCCAACAACTATGCGAAAAATGCGAAAGTACGAGCCAGATGAGGGCAAATACCAGACCTAACCCAGACATAACCGGCGTTATCCTCTACAATATTAATCGCAACCAGGTTTAATTGACTGTTTCGGTGTGGTACCGCATTACTACGTGATCCAAACCATAAAAAGGCTAGGATCAGGCCAACAAGTAAGCGAAAAATGCGAAAGTACGAGCCAGATGAGGGCAAATACCAGACCTAACCCAGACATAACCGGCGATATCCTCTAAAATATTAATCGCAACCAGGTTTAATTGACTGTTTCGGTGTGGAACCACATTACTACGTGATCCAAACCATAAAAAGGCTAGGATCAGGCCAACACGTAAGCGAAAAATGCGAAAGCACGAGCCAAATGAGGGCAAATACCAGACCTAACATAGACATAGCCGGCGTTATCCTATAAAATATTAATCGCAGCCGGGTTTAATTGACCGTTTCGGTGTGGAACCACATTACTACGGGATCAAAACCTGAAAAATCCCAAGATCTGGCCAACAAGTATGCGAAAAATGCGAAAGTACGAGCCAGATGAGGGCAAATACCAGAACTAACACAGACATAACCACCGTTATCCTCTAAAATATTAATCGCAACCAGGTTTAATTGACTGTTTCGGTGTGGAACCACATTACGACGGGATCCAATCCACAAAAAACCCAAGATCTGGCAAACAAGTATGCGAAAAATGCGAAAGTACGAGCCAGATGAGGGAAAATACCAGACCTAACCCAGACATCACCGGCGTTATCCTATAAAATATTAATCGCAGCCGGGTTTAATTGACCGTTTCGGTGTGGAACCACATTACTACGGGATCAAAACCTGAAAAATCCCAGGATTTGGCCAACAAGTATGCGAAAAACGCGAATGTAGGAGCCAGATGATTGCAAATACCAGAACTAACCCAGATATAACCACCGTTATCCTCTAAAATACTGATCGGAACCAGCTTCTATTGACTGTTTCAGTGTGGTGCCACATTACTACGTAATCCAAACCAGAAAAAGGCCAGGGTCTGGCCAACAAGTATGCGAAAAACGCGAAAGCACGAGCCAAATGAGGACAAATACCAGTCCTAACCGAGACATAACCGGCGTTAGCCTCTAAAATATTAATCGCAACCAGGTTTAATTGACAGTTTCGGTGTGGAACCACATTAGTACGGGATCCAAACCTGAAAAAACCCAGGATCTGGCCAACAACTATGCGAAAAATGCGAATGTACGAGTCAGATGAGGGCAAATACCAGACCTAAACCAGACATAACCCGCGTTATCCTCTAAAATATTAATCGGACCCAGGTTTAATTGACAGTTTCGGTGTGGTACCACATTACTACGTGGTCCAAACCAGAAAAAGGCCAGGGTCTGGCCAACAAGTATGCGAAAAATGCGAAAGCACGAGCCAAATGAGGGCAAATACCAGACCTAACAGAGTCATAACCGGCGTTATCCTCTACAATATTAATCGCAACCAGGTTTAATTGACTGTTTTGGTGTGGTACCGCATTACTACGTGATCCAAACCATAAAAAGGCTAGGATCAGGCCAACAAGTAAGCGAAAAATGCGAAAGTACGAGCCAGATGAGGGCAAATACCAGTCCTAACCTAGACATAACCGGCGTTATCCTCTAAAATATTAATCGCAACCAGGTTTAATTGACTGTTTCGGTGTGGAACCACATTACGACGGGATCCAATCCACAAAAAACCCAGGATCTGGCCGACAACTATGCGAAAAATGCGAATGTACGAGCCAGATGAGGGCAAATACCAGACCTAGCCCAGACATAACCGGCGATATCCTGTAAAATATTAATCGCAAACAGGTTTAATTGACTGTTTCGGTGTGGAACCACATTACTACGGGATCCAAACCAGAAAAAACCCAGGATCTGGCCAACAACTATGCGAAAAACGCGAAAGTATGAACCAGGTGATTGCAAATACCAGAACTATCCCAGACATAACCAGCGTTATCCTCTAAAATATTATTCGCAACCAGGTTTAATTGACAGTTTCGATGTGGTACCACATTACTACGTGGTCCAAGCCAGAAAAAGGACAGGATCTGCCAACAAGTATGCGAAAAACGCGAAAGTATGGGCCAGATGATTGCAAATACCAGAACTAACACAGACATAACCACCGTTATCCTCTAAAATACTAATCGGAACCAGCTTTTATTGACTGTTTCAGTGTGGTACCACATTACTACGGGATCCATATCAGAAATAGGCCAGGATCTGGCCAACAAGTTTGCGAAAAATGCGAAAGTACGAGCCAGATGGGGGCAAATCCCAGACCTAACCGAGAAATGACCAGCGTTATCCTCTAAAATATTAATCGCAACCAGGTTTAATTAACTGTTTCAATGTGGTCCCACATTACTACGTGATCCAAACCCGAAAAAACCGAGGATCTGGCCAACAAGTATGTGAAATACGCGAAAGTACCAGACAGATGACGGCAAATCCTAGAATTAACCGTGACATAACCGGCGTTATCCTCTAAAATACTAATCGCAATCAGGTTTAATTGACTGTTTCAGTGTGGTACCACATTACTACGGGATCCAAATCAGAAATCGGCCAGGATCTGGCCAAGAAGTTTGCGAAAAATGCGAAAGTACGAGCCAGATGAGGGCAAATACCAGACCTAACCCAGACATTACCGGCGATATCCTCTAAGATATAAATCGCAAACAGGTTTAATTGACTGTTTCGGTGTGGAACCACATTACGACGGGATCCAATCCACAAAAAACCCAAGATCTGGCCAACAAGTATGCGAAAAATGCGAAAGTACGAGCCAGATGCGGGAAAATACCAGACCTAACCCAGACATCACCGGCGTTATCCTTTAAAATATTAATCGCTGCCGGGTTTAATTGACCGTTTCGGTGTGGAACCACATTGCTACGGGATCAAAACCTGAAGAATCCCAGGATTTGGTCAACAAGTATGCGAAAAACACGAATGTAGGAGCCAGATGATTGCAAATACCAGAACTAACCCAGACATTACCAGCGTTATCCTCTAAAATACTAATAGGAACCAGCTTCTATTGACTGTTTCAGTGTGGTGCCACATTACTACGTAATCCAAACCAGAAAAAGGCCAGGATCTGGTGAACAAGTATGCGAAAAACGCGAAAGTACAAGCCAGATGAGGACAAATCCCAGACCTACCCGACAGATAACCGGCGTTATCCTCTAAAGTATTAATCGCAACCAGTTTAATTGACTGTTTCGGTGTGGAACCTCATTACTACGGGATACAAACCAGAAAAAACCCAGGATCTGGCCAACAAGTATGCGAAAAATGCGAATGTACGAGCCAGATGGTGGCAAATACCAGACCTAACCCAGACATAACCGGCGATATCCTGTAAAATATTAATCGCATACAGGTTTAATTGACTGTTTCGGTGTGGAACCACGTTACTACGTGGTCCAAGCCAGAAAAAGGCCAGGATCTGGCCAACAAGTTTGCGAAAAATGCGAAAGTACGAGCCAGATGATTGCAAATACCAGAACTGTCCCAGACATAACCAGCGTTATCCTCTAAAATATTATCCGCAACGAGGTTTAATTGACTGTTTCGGTGTGGTACAACATTCCTACGTGGTCCATGCCAGAAAAAGTCCAGGAACTGGCCAACAAGTATGCGAAAAACGCGAAAATACAAGCCAGATGAGGACAAATCCCAGACCTACCCGAGACATAACCGGCGTTATTCTCTAAAATATTAATCGCAACCAGGTTTAATTGACTGTTTCGGTGTGGTACCGCGTTACTACGGGATCCAAACCAGAAAAAGGCCAGGATCTGGCCAACAAGTATGCGAAAAACGCAAAAGTACGAGCCAGATGAGGACAAATACCAGAACTAACCCAGACATAACCAGCGATATCCTCTAAAATACTTATCGCAACCGGCTTCTATTGACTGTTTCAGTGTGCTACCACATTACTACGTGATCCAAACAAGAAAAGGGCCAGGATCTGGCCAACAAATGTACGAAAAACGCGAAAGTATGAGCCAGATGATTGCAAATACCAGAACTAACACAGACATAACCACCGTTATCAGCTAAAATACTAATCGGAACCAGCTTTTATTGACTGTTTCAGTGTGGTACCACATTACTACGGGATCCAAATCAGAAATCGGCCAGGATCTGGCCAACAAGTATGCGAAATACGCGAAAGTACGAGACAGATGAGGTCAAATACCAGACCTAACCTAGACATAGCCGGCGTTATCCTCTAAAATATTAATCGCAACCAGGTTTGATTGACTGTTTCGGTGTGGAACCACATTACTACGGGATCCAAACCAGAAAAAACCCAGGATCTGGCCGACAACTATGCGAAAAATGCGAATGTACGAGCCAGATGAGGGCAAATGCCAGACCTAACCCAGACATAACCGGCGATATCCTGTAAAATATTAATCGGACAGGTTCAATTGACTGTTTCGGTGTGGAACCACATTACTACGGGATCCAAACCAGAAAAAACCCCAGGATCTGGCCAACAACTATGCGAAAAACGCGAAAGTATGAACCAGGTGATTGCAAATACCAGAACTATCCCAGACATAACCAGCGTTATCCTCTAAAATATTATCCGCAACGAGGTTTAATTGACTGTTTCGGTGTGGTACAACATTCCTACGTGGTCCATGCCAGAAAAAGTCCAGGAACTGGCCAACAAGTATGCGAAAAACGCGAAAGTACAAGCCAGATGAGGACAAATCCCAGACCTACCCGAGAGATAACCGGCGTTATCCTCTAAAGTATTAATCGCAACCAGTTTAATTGACTGTTTCGGTGTGGAACCTCATTACTACGGGATACAAACCAGAAAAAACCCAGGGTCTGGCCAACAAGTATGCGAAAAACGCGAAAGTATATGCCAGATGATAGCAAATACCAGAACTAACCCAGGCATATCAGCGATATCCTCTAAAATACATATCGCAACCAGCTTCTATTGACTGTTTCAGTGTGGTACCACATTACTACGTGATCCAAACAAGAAAAGGGCCAGGATCTGGCCAACAAATGTACGAAAAACGCGAAAGTATGAGCCAGATGATTGCAAATACCAGAACTAACACAGACATAACCACCGTTATCCTCTAAAATACTAATCGGAAACAGCTTTTATTGACTGTTTCAGTGTGGTGCCACATTACTACGTAATCCAAACCAGAAATCGGCCAGGATCTGGCCAACAAGTATGCGAAATACGCGAAAGTCCGAGACAGATGACGGCAAATCCTAGACCTAAGCGAGACATAACCGGCGTTATCCTCTAAAATACTAATCGCAACCAGGTTTAATTGACAGTTTCAATGTGGTCCCACATTACTACTTGGTCCAAGCCAGAAAAAGACCAGGATCTGTCCAACAAGTTTGCGAAAAACGCGAAAGTATATGCCAGATGATAGCAAATACCAGAACTAACCCAGACATAACCAGCGATTTCCTCTAAAATACTTATCGCAACCAGCTTCTATTGACTGCTTCAGTGTGGTACCACATTACTACGTGATCCAAACCAGAACAAGGCCAGGATCTGGCCAACAACTATGCGAAAAGTGCGAAAGTACGTGTCAGATGAGGGCAAATCCCAGACCTAACCGAGACATAACCGGCGTTATCCCCACAAATACCAAGCGGAACCAGCTTTTATTGACAGTGTGGTACCACATTACTACGTGATCCAAACCAGAGAAAGCCCAGGATCTGGCCAACAAGTATGCGAAAAGTGCGAAAGTACGAGTCAGATGAGGGCAAATCCCAGACCTGACCGAGATATAACCAGCGTTATCCTCTAAGATACTAATCGGATCCAGCTTCTATTGACTGTTTCAGTGTGGTACCACATTACTACGTGATCCAAACCATAAAAAGTCTAGGATCAGGCCAACAAGTAAGCGAAAAATGCGAAAGTACGAGCCAGATGAGGGCAAATCCCAGACCTCACCGAGACATAACCGGCGTTATCCTCTAAAATATTAATCGCAACCAGTTCAATTGGCTGTTTCGGTGTGGAACCTGATTACTACGGCATCCAAACCAGATAAAACGCAGGATCTGGCCAACAAGTATGCGAAAAACGCGAAAGTATGAGCCAGATGATTGCAAATACCAGAACTAACCCAGACATAACCAGCGTTATTCTCTAAAATACTAATCGGATCCAGCTTCTATTGACTGTTTCAGTGTGGTACCATATTACTACGTGATCCAAACCGGAACAAGGCCAGGATCTGGCCAACAAGTATGCGAAAAACGCGAAAGTACGAGCCAGATGAGGGCAAATCCCAGACCACACCGAGACATAACCGGCGTTATCCTCTAAAATATTAATCGCAACCAGTTCAATTGGCTGTTTCGGTGTGGAACCTGATTACTACGGCATCCAAACCAGATAAAACGCAGGATCTGGCCAACAAGTTTGCGAAAAATGCGAAAGTACGAGCCAGATGAGGGCAAATACCAGACCTAACCTAGACATAACCGGCGTTATCCTCTAAAATATTAATCGCAACCAGGTTTAATTGTCTGTTTCGGTGTGGAACCACATTACGACGGGATCCAATCCACAAAAAACCCAAGATCTGGCCGACAAGTATGCGAAAAATGCGAAAGTACGAGCCAGATGAGGGAAAATACCAGACCTAACCCTGACATCACCGGCGATATCCTGTAAAATATTAATCGCAAACAGGTTTAATTGACTGTATCGGTGTGGAACCACATTACTACGGGATCCAAACCAGAAAAAACCCAGGATCTGGCCAACAACTATGCGAAAAACGCGAAAGTATGAACCAGGTGATTGCAAATACCAGAACTATCCCAGACATAACCAGCGTTATCCTCTAAAATATTATTCGCAACCAGGTTTAATTGACAGTTTCGATGTGGTACCACATTACTACGTGGTCCAAGCCAGAAAAAGGCCAGGATCTGCCAACAAGTATGCGAAAAACGCGAAAGTATGGGCCAGATGATTGCAAATACCAGAACTAACACAGACATAACCACCGTTATCCTCTAAAATACTAATCGGAACCAGCTTTTATTGACTGTTTCAGTGTGGTACCACATTACTACGGGATCCATATCAGAAATAGGCCAGGATCTGGCCAACATGTTTGCGAAAAATGCGAAAGTACGAGCCAGATGGGGGCAAATCCCAGACCTAACCGAGAAATGACCAGCGTTATCCTCTAAAATATTAATCGCAACCAGGTTTAATTAACTGTTTCAATGTGGTCCCACATTACTACGTGATCCAAACCCGAAAAAACCGAGGATCTGGCCAACAAGTATGTGAAATACGCGAAAGTACCAGACAGATGACGGCAAATCCTAGAATTAACCGTGACATAACCGGCGTTATCCTCTAAAATACTAATCGCAATCAGGTTTAATTGACTGTTTCAGTGTGGTACCACATTACTACGGGATCCAAATCAGAAATCGGCCAGGATCTGGCCAAGAAGTTTGCGAAAAATGCGAAAGTACGAGCCAGATGAGGGCAAATACCAGACCTAACCCAGACATTACCGGCGATATCCTCTAAAATATAAATCGCAAACAGGTTTAATTGACTGTTTCGGTGTGGAACCACATTACGACGGGATCCAATCCACAAAAAACCCAAGATCTGGCCAACAAGTATGCGAAAAATGCGAAAGTACGAGCCAGATGCGGGAAAATACCAGACCTAACCCAGACATCACCGGCGTTATCCTATAAAATATTAATCGCTGCCGGGTTTAATTGACCGTTTCGGTGTGGAACCACATTGCTACGGGATCAAAACCTGAAGAATCCCAGGATTTGGTCAACAAGTATGCGAAAAACACGAATGTAGGAGCCAGATGATTGCAAATACCAGAACTAACCCAGACATTACCAGCGTTATCCTCTAAAATACTAATTGGAACCAGCTTCTATTGACTGTTTCAGTGTGGTGCCACATTACTACGTAATCCAGACCAGAAAAAGGCCAGGATCTGGTCAACAAGTATGCGAAAAACGCGAAAGTACAAGCCAGATGAGGACAAATCCCAGACCTACCCGAGAGATAACCGGCGTTATCCTCTAAAGTATTAATCGCAACCAGTTTAATTGACTGTTTCGGTGTGGAACCTCATTACTACGGGATACAAACCAGAAAAAACCCAGGATCTGGCCAACAAGTATGCGAAAAATGCGAATGTACGAGCCAGATGGGGGCAAATACCAGACCTAACCCAGACATAACCGGCGATATCCTGTAAAATATTAATCGCATACAGGTTTAATTGACTGTTTCGGTGTGGAACCACGTTACTACGTGGTCCAAGCCAGAAAAAGGCCAGGATCTGGCCAACAAGTTTGCGAAAAATGCGAAAGTACGAGCCAGATGATTGCAAATACCAGAACTGTCCCAGACATAACCAGCGTTATCCTCTAAAATATTATCCGCAACGAGGTTTAATTGACTGTTTCGGTGTGGTACAACATTCCTACGTGGTCCATGCCAGAAAAAGTCCAGGAACTGGCCAACAAGTATGCGAAAAACGCGAAAATACAAGCCAGATGAGGACAAATCCCAGACCTACCCGAGAGATAACCGGCGTTATCCTCTAAGGTATTAATCGCAACCAGTTTAATTGACTGTTTCGGTGTGGAACCTCATTACTACGGGATACAAACCAGAAAAAACCCAGGATCTGGCCAACAAGTATGCGAAAGACGCGAAAGTATATGCCAGATGATAGCAAATACCAGAACTAACCCAGACATAACCAGCGATATCCTCTAAAATACTTATCGCAACCGGCTTCTATTGACTGTTTCAGTGTGGTACCACATTACTACGTGATCCAAACAAGAAAAGGGCCAGGATCTGGCCAACAAATGTACGAAAAACGCGAAAGTATGAGCCAGATGATTGCAAATACCAGAACTAACACAGACATAACCACCGTTATCAGCTAAAATACTAATCGGAACCAGCTTTTATTGACTGTTTCAGTGTGGTACCACATTACTACGGGATCCAAATCAGAAATCGGCCAGGATCTGTACAACAAGTATGCGAAATACGCGAAAGTACGAGACAGATGAGGTCAAATACCAGACCTAACCTAGACATAGCCGGCGTTATCCTCTAAAATATTAATCGCAACCAGGTTTAATTGACTGTTTCGCTGTGGAACCACATTACGACGGGATCCAATCCATAAAAAACCCAAGATCTGGCCAACAAGTATGCGAAAAATGCGAAAGTACGAGCCAGATGAGGGAAAATACCAGACCTAACCCAGACATCACCGGCGTTATCCTATAAAATATTAATCGCTGCCGGGTTTAATTGACACTTTCGGTGTGGAACCATATTACTACGGGATCCAAACCTGAAAAGACCCAGGATCTGGCCGACAACTATGCGAAAAATGCGAATGTACGAGCCAGATGAGGGCAAATACCAGACCTAACCCAGACATAACCGGCGATATCCTGTAAAATATTAATCGCAAACAGGTTTAATTGACTGTTTCGGTGTGGAACCACATTACTACGGGATCCAAACCAGAAAAAACCCAGGATCTGGCCGACAACTATGCGAAAAATGCGAATGTACGAGCCAGATGAGGGCAAATGCCAGACCTAACCCAGACATAACCGGCGATATCCTGTAAAATATTAATCGGACAGGTTCAATTGACTGTTTCGGTGTGGAACCACATTACTACGGGATCCAAACCAGAAAAAACCCCAGGATCTGGCCAACAACTATGCGAAAAACGCGAAAGTATGAACCAGGTGATTGCAAATACCAGAACTATCCCAGACATAACCAGCGTTATCCTCTAAAATATTATCCGCAACGAGGTTTAATTGACTGTTTCGGTGTGGTACAACATTCCTACGTGGTCCATGCCAGAAAAAGTCCAGGAACTGGCCAACAAGTATGCGAAAAACGCGAAAGTACAAGCCAGATGAGGACAAATCCCAGACCTACCCGAGAGATAACCGGCGTTATCCTCTAAAGTATTAATCGCAACCAGTTTAATTGACTGTTTCGGTGTGGAACCTCATTACTACGGGATACAAACCAGAAAAAACCCAGGGTCTGGCCAACAAGTATGCGAAAAACGCGAAAGTATATGCCAGATGATAGCAAATACCAGAACTAACCCAGGCATATCAGCGATATCCTCTAAAATACATATCGCAACCAGCTTCTATTGACTGTTTCAGTGTGGTACCACATTACTACGTGATCCAAACAAGAAAAGGGCCAGGATCTGGCCAACAAATGTACGAAAAACGCGAAAGTATGAGCCAGATGATTGCAAATACCAGAACTAACCCAGATATAACCAGCGTTATCCTCTAAAATACTAATAGGAACCAGCTTCTATTGACTGTTTCAGTGTGGTGCCACATTACTACGTAATCCAAACCAGAAATCGGCCAGGATCTGGCCAACAAGTATGCGAAATACGCGAAAGTCCGAGACAGATGACGGCAAATCCTAGACCTAACCGAGACATAACCGGCGTTATCCTCTAAAATACTAATCGCAACCAGGTTTAATTGACAGCTTCAATGTGGTCCCACATTACTACTTGGTCCAAGTCAGAAAAAGACCAGGATCTGTCCAACAAGTTTGCGAAAAACGCGAAAGTATATGCCAGATGATAGCAAATACCAGAACTAACCCAGACATAACCAGCGATATCCTCTAAAATACTTATCGCAACCAGCTTCTATTGACTGCTTCAGTGTGGTACCACATTACTACGTGATCCAAACCAGAAAAGGGCCAGGATCTGGCCAACAAGTGTACGATAAACGCGAAAGTATGACCCAGATGATTGCAAATACCAGAACTAACACAGACATAACCACCGTTATCCTCTAAAATACTAATCGGAACCAGCTTTTATTGACTGTTTCAGTGTGGTGCCACATTACTACGTAATCCAAACCAGAAATCGGCCAGGATCTGGCCAACAAGTATGCGAAATACGCGAAAGTCCGAGACAGATGACGGCAAATCCTAGACCTAACCGAGACATAACCGGCGTTATCCTCTAAAATACTAATCGCAACCAGGTTTAATTGACAGCTTCAATGTGGTCCCACATTACTACTTGGTCCAAGTCAGAAAAAGACCAGGATCTGTCCAACAAGTTTGCGAAAAACGCGAAAGTATATGCCAGATGATAGCAAATACCAGAACTAACCCAGACATAACCAGCGATATCCTCTAAAATACTTATCGCAACCAGCTTCTATTGACTGCTTCAGTGTGGTACCACATTACTACGTGATCCAAACCAGAAAAGGGCCAGGATCTGGCCAACAAGTGTACGATAAACGCGAAAGTATGACCCAGATGATTGCAAATACCAGAACTAACACAGACATAACCACCGATATCCTCTAAAATACTAATCGGAACCAGCTTTTATTGACTGTTTCAGTGTGGTGCCACATTACTACGTAATCCAAACCAGAAATCGGCCAGGATCTGGCCAACAAGTATGCGAAATACGCGAAAGTCCGAGACAGATGGCGGCAAATCCTAGACCTAAGCGAGACATAACCGGCGTTATCCTCTAAAATACTAATCGCAACCAGGTTTAATTGACAGTTTCAATGTGGTCCCACATTACTACTTGGTCCAAGCCAGAAAAAGACCAGGATCTGTCCAACAAGTTTGCGAAAAACGCGAAAGTATATGCCAGATGATAGCAAATACCAGAACTAACCCAGACATAACCAGCGATATCCTCTAAAATACTTATCGCAACCAGCTTCTATTGACTGCTTCAGTGTGGTACCACATTACTACGTGATCCAAACCAGAAAAGGGCCAGGATCTGGCCAACAAGTGTACGATAAACGCGAAAGTATGACCCAGATGATTGCAAATACCAGAACTAACACAGACATAACCACCGTTATCCTCTAAAATACTAATCGGAACCAGCTTTTATTGACTGTTTCAGTGTGGTACCACATTACTACGGGATCCATATCAGAAATAGGCCAGGTTCTGGCAAACAAGTATGCGAAATACGCGAAAGTACGAGACAGATGACGGCAAATCCTAGACCTAACCGAGACATAACAGGCGTTATCCTCTAAAATACTATTCGCAACCAGGTTTAATTGACTGTTTCAGTGTGGTCCCACTTTACTACTTGGTCCAAGCCAGAAAAAGGCCAGGATCTGGCCAACAAGTATGCGAAAAATGCGAAAGTACGAGCCAGATGGGGGCAAATCCCAGACCTAACCGAGAAATGACCAGCGTTATCCTCTAAAATATTAATCGCAACCAGGTTTAATTAACTGTTTCAATGTGGTCCAACATTACTACGTGATCCAAACCCGAAAAAACCCAGGATCTGGCCAACAAGTATGCGAAATACGCGAAAGTACGAGACAGATGACGGCAAATCCTAGACCTAACCGAGACATAACCGGCGTTATCCTCTAAAATACTAATCGCAATCAGGTTTAATTGACTGTTTCAGTGTGGTCCCACATTACTACTTGGTCCAAGCCAGAAAAAGGCCAGGATCTGGCCAACAAGTTTGCGAAAAATGCGAAAGTACGAGCCAGATGAGGGCAAATACCAGACCTAACCCAGACATAACCGGCGTTATCCTCTACAATATTAATCGCAACCAGGTTTAATTGACTGTTTCGGTGTGGTACCGCATTACTACGTGATCCAAACCATAAAAAGGCTAGGATCAGGCCAACAAGTAAGCGAAAAATGCGAAAGTACGAGCCAGATGAGGGCAAATACCAGACCTAACCCAGACATAACCGGCGATATCCTCTAAAATATTAATCGCAACCAGGTTTAATTGACTGTTTCGGTGTGGAACCACATTACTACGTGATCCAAACCATAAAAAGGCTAGGATCAGGCCAACACGTAAGCGAAAAATGCGAAAGCACGAGCCAAATGAGGGCAAATACCAGACCTAACATAGACATAGCCGGCGTTATCCTATAAAATATTAATCGCAGCCGGGTTTAATTGACCGTTTCGGTGTGGAACCACATTACTACGGGATCAAAACCTGAAAAATCCCAAGATCTGGCCAACAAGTATGCGAAAAATGCGAAAGTACGAGCCAGATGAGGGCAAATACCAGAACTAACACAGACATAACCACCGTTATCCTCTAAAATATTAATCGCAACCAGGTTTAATTGACTGTTTCGGTGTGGAACCACATTACGACGGGATCCAATCCACAAAAAACCCAAGATCTGGCAAACAAGTATGCGAAAAATGCGAAAGTACGAGCCAGATGAGGGAAAATACCAGACCTAACCCAGACATCACCGGCGTTATCCTATAAAATATTAATCGCAGCCGGGTTTAATTGACCGTTTCGGTGTGGAACCACATTACTACGGGATCAAAACCTGAAAAATCCCAGGATTTGGCCAACAAGTATGCGAAAAACGCGAATGTAGGAGCCAGATGATTGCAAATACCAGAACTAACCCAGATATAACCACCGTTATCCTCTAAAATACTGATCGGAACCAGCTTCTATTGACTGTTTCAGTGTGGTGCCACATTACTACGTGATCCAAACCAGAAAAAGGCCAGGGTCTGGCCAACAAGTATGCGAAAAACGCGAAAGCACGAGCCAAATGAGGACAAATACCAGTCCTAACCGAGACATAACAGGCGTTAGCCTCTAAAATATTAATCGCAACCAGGTTTAATTGACAGTTTCGGTGTGGAACCACATTAGTACGGGATCCAAACCTGAAAAAACCCAGGATCTGGCCAACAACTATGCGAAAAATGCGAATGTACGAGTCAGATGAGGGCAAATACCAGACCTAAACCAGACATAACCCGCGTTATCCTCTAAAATATTAATCGCAACCAGGTTTAATTAACTGTTTCAATGTGGTCCAACATTACTACGTGATCCAAACCCGAAAAAACCCAGGATCTGGCCAACAAGTATGCGAAATACGCGAAAGTACGAGACAGATGACGGCAAATCCTAGACCTAACCGAGACATAACCGGCGTTATCCTCTAAAATACTAATCGCAATCAGGTTTAATTGACTGTTTCTGTGTGGTCCCACATTACTACTTGGTCCAAGCCAGAAAAAGGCTAGGATCAGGCCAACAAGTAAGCGAAAAATGCGAAAGTACGAGCCAGATGAGGGCAAATACCAGTCCTAACCTAGACATAACCGGCGTTATCCTCTAAAATATTAATCGCAACCAGGTTTAATTGACTGTTTCGGTGTGGAACCACATTACGACGGGATCCAATCCACAAAAAACCCAGGATCTGGCCGACAACTATGCGAAAAATGCGAATGTACGAGCCAGATGAGGGCAAATACCAGACCTAGCCCAGACATAACCGGCGATATCCTGTAAAATATTAATCGCAAACAGGTTTAATTGACTGTTTCGGTGTGGAACCACATTACTACGGGATCCAAACCAGAAAAAACCCAGGATCTGGCCAACAACTATGCGAAAAACGCGAAAGTATGAACCAGGTGATTGCAAATACCAGAACTATCCCAGACATAACCAGCGTTATCCTCTAAAATATTATTCGCAACCAGGTTTAATTGACAGTTTCGATGTGGTACCACATTACTACGTGGTCCAAGCCAGAAAAAGGACAGGATCTGCCAACAAGTATGCGAAAAACGCGAAAGTATGGGCCAGATGATTGCAAATACCAGAACTAACACAGACATAACCACCGTTATCCTCTAAAATACTAATCGGAACCAGCTTTTATTGACTGTTTCAGTGTGGTACCACATTACTACGGGATCCATATCAGAAATAGGCCAGGATCTGGCCAACAAGTTTGCGAAAAATGCGAAAGTACGAGCCAGATGGGGGCAAATCCCAGACCTAACCGAGAAATGACCAGCGTTATCCTCTAAAATATTAATCGCAACCAGGTTTAATTAACTGTTTCAATGTGGTCCCACATTACTACGTGATCCAAACCCGAAAAAACCGAGGATCTGGCCAACAAGTATGTGAAATACGCGAAAGTACCAGACAGATGACGGCAAATCCTAGAATTAACCGTGACATAACCGGCGTTATCCTCTAAAATACTAATCGCAATCAGGTTTAATTGACTGTTTCAGTGTGGTACCACATTACTACGGGATCCAAATCAGAAATCGGCCAGGATCTGGCCAAGAAGTTTGCGAAAAATGCGAAAGTACGAGCCAGATGAGGGCAAATACCAGACCTAACCCAGACATTACCGGCGATATCCTCTAAGATATAAATCGCAAACAGGTTTAATTGACTGTTTCGGTGTGGAACCACATTACGACGGGATCCAATCCACAAAAAACCCAAGATCTGGCCAACAAGTATGCGAAAAATGCGAAAGTACGAGCCAGATGCGGGAAAATACCAGACCTAACCCAGACATCACCGGCGTTATCCTTTAAAATATTAATCGCTGCCGGGTTTAATTGACCGTTTCGGTGTGGAACCACATTGCTACGGGATCAAAACCTGAAGAATCCCAGGATTTGGTCAACAAGTATGCGAAAAACACGAATGTAGGAGCCAGATGATTGCAAATACCAGAACTAACCCAGACATTACCAGCGTTATCCTCTAAAATACTAATAGGAACCAGCTTCTATTGACTGTTTCAGTGTGGTGCCACATTACTACGTAATCCAAACCAGAAAAAGGCCAGGATCTGGTCAACAAGTATGCGAAAAACGCGAAAGTACAAGCCAGATGAGGACAAATCCCAGACCTACCCGACAGATAACCGGCGTTATCCTCTAAAGTATTAATCGCAACCAGTTTAATTGACTGTTTCGGTGTGGAACCTCATTACTACGGGATACAAACCAGAAAAAACCCAGGATCTGGCCAACAAGTATGCGAAAAATGCGAATGTACGAGCCAGATGGTGGCAAATACCAGACCTAACCCAGACATAACCGGCGATATCCTGTAAAATATTAATCGCATACAGGTTTAATTGACTGTTTCGGTGTGGAACCACGTTACTACGTGGTCCAAGCCAGAAAAAGGCCAGGATCTGGCCAACAAGTTTGCGAAAAATGCGAAAGTACGAGCCAGATGATTGCAAATACCAGAACTGTCCCAGACATAACCAGCGTTATCCTCTAAAATATTATCCGCAACGAGGTTTAATTGACTGTTTCGGTGTGGTACAACATTCCTACGTGGTCCATGCCAGAAAAAGTCCAGGAACTGGCCAACAAGTATGCGAAAAACGCGAAAATACAAGCCAGATGAGGACAAATCCCAGACCTACCCGAGACATAACCGGCGTTATTCTCTAAAATATTAATCGCAACCAGGTTTAATTGACTGTTTCGGTGTGGTACCGCGTTACTACGGGATCCAAACCAGAAAAAGGCCAGGATCTGGCCAACAAGTATGCGAAAAACGCAAAAGTACGAGCCAGATGAGGACAAATACCAGAACTAACCCAGACATAACCAGCGATATCCTCTAAAATACTTATCGCAACCGGCTTCTATTGACTGTTTCAGTGTGGTACCACATTACTACGTGATCCAAACAAGAAAAGGGCCAGGATCTGGCCAACAAATGTACGAAAAACGCGAAAGTATGAGCCAGATGATTGCAAATACCAGAACTAACACAGACATAACCACCGTTATCAGCTAAAATACTAATCGGAACCAGCTTTTATTGACTGTTTCAGTGTGGTACCACATTACTACGGGATCCAAATCAGAAATCGGCCAGGATCTGGCCAACAAGTATGCGAAATACGCGAAAGTACGAGACAGATGAGGTCAAATACCAGACCTAACCTAGACATAGCCGGCGTTATCCTCTAAAATATTAATCGCAACCAGGTTTGATTGACTGTTTCGCTGTGGAACCACACTACGACGGGATCCAATCCATAAAAAACCCAAGATCTGGCCAACAAGTATGCGAAAAATGCGAAAGTACGAGCCAGATGAGGGAAAATACCAGACCTAACCCAGACATCACCGGCGTTATCCTATAAAATATTAATCGCTGCCGGGTTTAATTGACACTTTCGGTGTGGAACCACATTACTACGGGATCCAAACCTGAAAAGACCCAAGATCTGGCCAACAAGTATGCGAAAAATGCGAAAGTACGAGCCAGATGCGGGAAAATACCAGACCTAACCCAGACATCACCGGCGTTATCCTTTAAAATATTAATCGCTGCCGGGTTTAATTGACCGTTTCGGTGTGGAACCACATTGCTACGGGATCAAAACCTGAAGAATCCCAGGATTTGGTCAACAAGTATGCGAAAAACACGAATGTAGGAGCCAGATGATTGCAAATACCAGAACTAACCCAGACATTACCAGCGTTATCCTCTAAAATACTAATAGGAACCAGCTTCTATTGACTGTTTCAGTGTGGTGCCACATTACTACGTAATCCAAACCAGAAAAAGGCCAGGATCTGGTCAACAAGTATGCGAAAAACGCGAAAGTACAAGCCAGATGAGGACAAATCCCAGACCTACCCGACAGATAACCGGCGTTATCCTCTAAAGTATTAATCGCAACCAGTTTAATTGACTGTTTCGGTGTGGAACCTCATTACTACGGGATACAAACCAGAAAAAACCCAGGATCTGGCCAACAAGTATGCGAAAAATGCGAATGTACGAGCCAGATGGTGGCAAATACCAGACCTAACCCAGACATAACCGGCGATATCCTGTAAAATATTAATCGCATACAGGTTTAATTGACTGTTTCGGTGTGGAACCACGTTACTACGTGGTCCAAGCCAGAAAAAGGCCAGGATCTGGCCAACAAGTTTGCGAAAAATGCGAAAGTACGAGCCAGATGATTGCAAATACCAGAACTGTCCCAGACATAACCAGCGTTATCCTCTAAAATATTATCCGCAACGAGGTTTAATTGACTGTTTCGGTGTGGTACAACATTCCTACGTGGTCCATGCCAGAAAAAGTCCAGGAACTGGCCAACAAGTATGCGAAAAACGCGAAAATACAAGCCAGATGAGGACAAATCCCAGACCTACCCGAGACATAACCGGCGTTATTCTCTAAAATATTAATCGCAACCAGGTTTAATTGACTGTTTCGGTGTGGTACCGCGTTACTACGGGATCCAAACCAGAAAAAGGCCAGGATCTGGCCAACAAGTATGCGAAAAACGCAAAAGTACGAGCCAGATGAGGACAAATACCAGAACTAACCCAGACATAACCAGCGATATCCTCTAAAATACTTATCGCAACCGGCTTCTATTGACTGTTTCAGTGTGGTACCACATTACTACGTGATCCAAACAAGAAAAGGGCCAGGATCTGGCCAACAAATGTACGAAAAACGCGAAAGTATGAGCCAGATGATTGCAAATACCAGAACTAACACAGACATAACCACCGTTATCAGCTAAAATACTAATCGGAACCAGCTTTTATTGACTGTTTCAGTGTGGTACCACATTACTACGGGATCCAAATCAGAAATCGGCCAGGATCTGGCCAACAAGTATGCGAAATACGCGAAAGTACGAGACAGATGAGGTCAAATACCAGACCTAACCTAGACATAGCCGGCGTTATCCTCTAAAATATTAATCGCAACCAGGTTTGATTGACTGTTTCGCTGTGGAACCACACTACGACGGGATCCAATCCATAAAAAACCCAAGATCTGGCCAACAAGTATGCGAAAAATGCGAAAGTACGAGCCAGATGAGGGAAAATACCAGACCTAACCCAGACATCACCGGCGTTATCCTATAAAATATTAATCGCTGCCGGGTTTAATTGACACTTTCGGTGTGGAACCACATTACTACGGGATCCAAACCTGAAAAGACCCAGGATCTGGCCGACAACTATGCGAAAAATGCGAATGTACGAGCCAGATGAGGGCAAATACCAGACCTAACCCAGACATAACCGGCGATATCCTGTAAAATATTAATCGCAAACAGGTTTAATTGACTGTTTCGGTGTGGAACCACATTACTACGGGATCCAAACCAGAAAAAACCCAGGATCTGGCCGACAACTATGCGAAAAATGCGAATGTACGAGCCAGATGAGGGCAAATGCCAGACCTAACCCAGACATAACCGGCGATATCCTGTAAAATATTAATCGGACAGGTTCAATTGACTGTTTCGGTGTGGAACCACATTACTACGGGATCCAAACCAGAAAAAACCCCAGGATCTGGCCAACAACTATGCGAAAAACGCGAAAGTATGAACCAGGTGATTGCAAATACCAGAACTATCCCAGACATAACCACCGTTATCCTCTAAAATACTAATCGGAAACAGCTTTTATTGACTGTTTCAGTGTGGTGCCACATTACTACGTAATCCAAACCAGAAATCGGCCAGGATCTGGCCAACAAGTATGCGAAATACGCGAAAGTCCGAGACAGATGACGGCAAATCCTAGACCTAAGCGAGACATAACCGGCGTTATCCTCTAAAATACTAATCGCAACCAGGTTTAATTGACAGTTTCAATGTGGTCCCACATTACTACTTGGTCCAAGCCAGAAAAAGACCAGGATCTGTCCAACAAGTTTGCGAAAAACGCGAAAGTATATGCCAGATGATAGCAAATACCAGAACTAACCCAGACATAACCAGCGATATCCTCTAAAATACTTATCGCAACCAGCTTCTATTGACTGCTTCAGTGTGGTACCACATTACTACGTGATCCAAACCAGAACAAGGCCAGGATCTGGCCAACAACTATGCGAAAAGTGCGAAAGTACGTGTCAGATGAGGGCAAATCCCAGACCTAACCGAGACATAACCGGCGTTATCCCCACAAATACCAAGCGGAACCAGCTTTTATTGACAGTGTGGTACCACATTACTACGTGATCCAAACCAGAGAAAGCCCAGGATCTGGCCAACAAGTATGCGAAAAGTGCGAAAGTACGAGTCAGATGAGGGCAAATCCCAGACCTGACCGAGATATAACCAGCGTTATCCTCTAAGATACTAATCGGATCCAGCTTCTATTGACTGTTTCAGTGTGGTACCACATTACTACGTGATCCAAACCATAAAAAGTCTAGGATCAGGCCAACAAGTAAGCGAAAAATGCGAAAGTACGAGCCAGATGAGGGCAAATCCCAGACCTCACCGAGACATAACCGGCGTTATCCTCTAAAATATTAATCGCAACCAGTTCAATTGGCTGTTTCGGTGTGGAACCTGATTACTACGGCATCCAAACCAGATAAAACGCAGGATCTGTCCAACAAGTATGCGAAAAACGCGAAAGTATGAGCCAGATGATTGCAAATACCAGAACTAACCCAGACATAACCAGCGTTATTCTCTAAAATACTAATCGGATCCAGCTTCTATTGACTGTTTCAGTGTGGTACCATATTACTACGTGATCCAAACCGGAACAAGGCCAGGATCTGGCCAACAAGTATGCGAAAAACGCGAAAGTACGAGCCAGATGAGGGCAAATCCCAGACCACACCGAGACATAACCGGCGTTATCCTCTAAAATATTAATCGCAACCAGTTCAATTGGCTGTTTCGGTGTGGAACCTGATTACTACGGCATCCAAACCAGATAAAACGCAGGATCTGGCCAACAAGTTTGCGAAAAATGCGAAAGTACGAGCCAGATGAGGGCAAATACCAGACCTAACCTAGACATAACCGGCGTTATCCTCTAAAATATTAATCGCAACCAGGTTTAATTGTCTGTTTCGGTGTGGAACCACATTACGACGGGATCCAATCCACAAAAAACCCATGATCTGGCCGACAAGTATGCGAAAAATGCGAAAGTACGAGCCAGATGAGGGAAAATACCAGACCTAACCCTGACATCACCGGCGATATCCTGTAAAATATTAATCGCAAACAGGTTTAATTGACTGTATCGGTGTGGAACCACATTACTACGGGATCCAAACCAGAAAAAACCCAGGATCTGGCCAACAACTATGCGAAAAACGCGAAAGTATGAACCAGGTGATTGCAAATACCAGAACTATCCCAGACATAACCAGCGTTATCCTCTAAAATATTATTCGCAACCAGGTTTAATTGACAGTTTCGATGTGGTACCACATTACTACGTGGTCCAAGCCAGAAAAAGGCCAGGATCTGCCAACAAGTATGCGAAAAACGCGAAAGTATGGGCCAGATGATTGCAAATACCAGAACTAACACAGACATAACCACCGTTATCCTCTAAAATACTAATCGGAACCAGCTTTTATTGACTGTTTCAGTGTGGTACCACATTACTACGGGATCCATATCAGAAATAGGCCAGGATCTGGCCAACATGTTTGCGAAAAATGCGAAAGTACGAGCCAGATGGGGGCAAATCCCAGACCTAACCGAGAAATGACCAGCGTTATCCTCTAAAATATTAATCGCAACCAGGTTTAATTAACTGTTTCAATGTGGTCCCACATTACTACGTGATCCAAACCCGAAAAAACCGAGGATCTGGCCAACAAGTATGTGAAATACGCGAAAGTACCAGACAGATGACGGCAAATCCTAGAATTAACCGTGACATAACCGGCGTTATCCTCTAAAATACTAATCGCAATCAGGTTTAATTGACTGTTTCAGTGTGGTACCACATTACTACGGGATCCAAATCAGAAATCGGCCAGGATCTGGCCAAGAAGTTTGCGAAAAATGCGAAAGTACGAGCCAGATGAGGGCAAATACCAGACCTAACCCAGACATTACCGGCGATATCCTCTAAAATATAAATCGCAAACAGGTTTAATTGACTGTTTCGGTGTGGAACCACATTACGACGGGATCCAATCCACAAAAAACCCAAGATCTGGCCAACAAGTATGCGAAAAATGCGAAAGTAAGAGCCAGATGCGGGAAAATACCAGACCTAACCCAGACATCACCGGCGTTATCCTATAAAATATTAATCGCTGCCGGGTTTAATTGACCGTTTCGGTGTGGAACCACATTGCTACGGGATCAAAACCTGAAGAATCCCAGGATTTGGCCAACAAGTATGCGAAAAACGCGAATGTAGGAGCCAGATGATTGCAAATACCAGAACTAACCCAGACATTACCAGCGTTATCCTCTAAAATACTAATAGGAACCAGCTTCTATTGACTCTTTCAGTGTGGTGCCACATTACTACGTAATCCAAACCAGAAAAAGGCCAGGATCTGGTCAACAAGTATGCGAAAAACGCGAAAGTACGAGCCAGATGAGGACAAATCCCAGACCTACCCGAGAGATAACCGGCGTTATCCTCTAAAGTATTAATCGCAAACAGTTTAATTGACTGTTTCGGTGTGGAACCTCATTACTACGGGATACAAACCAGAAAAAAACCCAGGATCTGGCCAACAAGTATGCGAAAAATGCGAATGTACGAGCCAGATGGGGGCAAATACCAGACCTAACCCAGACATAACCGGCGATATCCTGTAAAATATTAATCGCATACAGGTTTAATTGACTGTTTCGGTGTGGAACCACGTTACTACGTGGTCCAAGCCAGAAAAAGGCCAGGATCTGGCCAACAAGTTTGCGAAAAATGCGAAAGTACGAGCCAGATGATTGCAAATACCAGAACTGTCCCAGACATAACCAGCGTTATCCTCTAAAATATTATCCGCAACGAGGTTTAATTGTCTGTTTCGGTGTGGTGCAACATTCCTACGTGGTCCATGCCAGAAAAAGTCCAGGAACTGGCCAACAAGTATGCGAAAAACGCGAAAATACAAGCCAGATGAGGACAAATCCCAGACCTACCCGAGAGATAACCGGCGTTATCCTCTAAAGTATTAATCGCAACCAGTTTAATTGACTGTTTCGGTGTGGAACCTCATTACTACGGGATACAAACCAGAAAAAACCCAGGATCTGGCCAACAAGTATGCGAAAGACGCGAAAGTATATGCCAGATGATAGCAAATACCAGAACTAACCCAGACATAACCAGCGATATCCTCTAAAATACTTATCGCAACCGGCTTCTATTGACTGTTTCAGTGTGGTACCACATTACTACGTGATCCAAACAAGAAAAGGGCCAGGATCTGGCCAACAAATGTACGAAAAACGCGAAAGTATGAGCCAGATGATTGCAAATACCAGAACTAACACAGACATAACCACCGTTATCAGCTAAAATACTAATCGGAACCAGCTTTTATTGACTGTTTCAGTGTGGTACCACATTACTACGGGATCCAAATCAGAAATCGGCCAGGATCTGGCCAACAAGTATGCGAAATACGCGAAAGTACGAGACAGATGAGGTCAAATACCAGACCTAACCTAGACATAGCCGGCGTTATCCTCTAAAATATTAATCGCAACCAGGTTTAATTGACTGTTTCGCTGTGGAACCACATTACGACGGGATCCAATCCATAAAAAACCCAAGATCTGGCCAACAAGTATGCGAAAAATGCGAAAGTACGAGCCAGATGAGGGAAAATACCAGACCTAACCCAGACCTCACCGGCGTTATCCTATAAAATATTAATCGCTGCCGGGTTTAATTGACACTTTCGGTGTGGAACCACATTACTACGGGATCCAAACCTGAAAAGACCCAGGATCTGGCCGACAACTATGCGAAAAATGCGAATGTACGAGCCAGATGAGGGCAAATACCAGACCTAACCCAGACATAACCGGCGATATCCTGTAAAATATTAATCGCAAACAGGTTTAATTGACTGTTTCGGTGTGGAACCACATTACTACGGGATCCAAACCAGAAAAAACCCAGGATCTGGCCGACAACTATGCGAAAAATGCGAATGTACGAGCCAGATGAGGGCAAATACCAGACCTAACCCAGACATAACCGGCGATATCCTGTAAAATATTAATCGCAAACAGGTTTAATTGACTGTTTCGGTGTGGTACAACATTCCTACGTGGTCCATGCCAGAAAAAGTCCAGGAACTGGCCAACAAGTATGCGAAAAACGCGAAAGTACAAGCCAGATGAGGACAAATCCCAGACCTACCCGAGAGATAACCGGCGTTATCCTCTAAAGTATTAATCGCAACCAGTTTAATTGACTGTTTCGGTGTAGAACCTCATTACTACGGGATACAAACCAGAAAAAACCCAGGGTCTGGCCAACAAGTATGCGAAAAACGCGAAAGTATATGCCAGATGATAGCAAATACCAGAACTAACCCAGGCATATCAGCGATATCCTCTAAAATACATATCGCAACCAGCTTCTATTGACTGTTTCAGTGTGGTACCACATTACTACGTGATCCAAACAAGAAAAGGGCCAGGATCTGGCCAACAAATGTACGAAAAACGCGAAAGTATGAGCCAGATGATTGCAAATACCAGAACTAACACAGACATAACCACCGTTATCCTCTAAAATACTAATCGGAAACAGCTTTTATTGACTGTTTCAGTGTGGTGCCACATTACTACGTAATCCAAACCAGAAATCGGCCAGGATCTGGCCAACAAGTATGCGAAATACGCGAAAGTCCGAGACAGATGGCGGCAAATCCTAGACCTAAGCGAGACATAACCGGCGTTATCCTCTAAAATACTAATCGCAACCAGGTTTAATTGACAGTTTCAATGTGGTCCCACATTACTACTTGGTCCAAGCCAGAAAAAGACCAGGATCTGTCCAACAAGTTTGCGAAAAACGCGAAAGTATATGCCAGATGATAGCAAATACCAGAACTAACCCAGACATAACCAGCGATATCCTCTAAAATACTTATCGCAACCAGCTTCTATTGACTGCTTCAGTGTGGTACCACATTACTACGTGATCCAAACCAGAAAAGGGCCAGGATCTGGCCAACAAGTGTACGATAAACGCGAAAGTATGACCCAGATGATTGCAAATACCAGAACTAACACAGACATAACCACCGTTATCCTCTAAAATACTAATCGGAACCAGCTTTTATTGACTGTTTCAGTGTGGTACCACATTACTACGGGATCCATATCAGAAATAGGCCAGGTTCTGGCCAACAAGTATGCGAAATACGCGAAAGTCCGAGACAGATGGCGGCAAATCCTAGACCTAAGCGAGACATAACCGGCGTTATCCTCTAAAATACTAATCGCAACCAGGTTTAATTGACAGTTTCAATGTGGTCCCACATTACTACTTGGTCCAAGCCAGAAAAAGACCAGGATCTGGCCAACAAGTGTACGATAAACGCGAAAGTATGACCCAGATGATTGCAAATACCAGAACTAACACAGACATAACCACCGTTATCCTCTAAAATACTATTCGCAACCAGGTTTAATTGTCTGTTTCAGTGTGGTCCCACTTTACTACTTGGTCCAAGCCAGAAAAAGGCCAGGATCTGGCCAACAAGTTTGCGAAAAATGCGAAAGTACGAGCCAGATGGGGGCAAATCCCAGACCTAACCGAGAAATGACCAGCGTTATCCTCTAAAATATTAATCGCAACCAGGTTTAATTAACTGTTTCAATGTGGTCCAACATTACTACGTGATCCAAACCCGAAAAAACCCAGGATCTGGCCAACAAGTATGCGAAATACGCGAAAGTACGAGACAGATGACGGCAAATCCTAGACCTAACCGAGACATAACCGGCGTTATCCTCTAAAATACTAATCGCAATCAGGTTTAATTGACTGTTTCATTGTGGTCCCACATTACTACTTGGTCCAAGCCAGAAAAAGGCCAGGATCTGGCCAACAAGTTTGCGAAAAATGCGAAAGTACGAGCCAGATGAGGGCAAATACCAGACCTAACCCAGACATTCCCGGCGATATCCTCTAAAATATTAATCGCAAACAGGTTTAATTGACTGCTTCGGTGTGGAACCTCATTACTGCGGGATCCAAACCAGATAAAACGCAGGATCTGGCCAACAAGTATGCGAAAGACGCGAAAGTATGAGCCAGATGATTGCAAATACCAGAACTAACCCAGACATAACCAGCGTTATCCTCTAAAATACTAATCGGATCCAGCTTCTATTGACTGTTTCAGTGTGGTACCACATTACTACGTGATCCAAACCAGAACAAGGCCAGGATCTGGCCAACAACTATGCGAAAAGTGCGAAAGTACGTGTCAGATGAGGGCAAATCCCAGACCTAACCGAGACATAACCGGCGTTATCCCCACAAATACCAAGCGGAACCAGCTTTTATTGACAGTGTGGTACCACATTACTACGTGATCCAAACCAGAGAAAGCCCAGGATCTGGCCAACAAGTATGCGAAAAGTGCGAAAGTACGAGTCAGATGAGGGCAAATCCCAGACCTGACCGAGATATAACCAGCGTTATCCTCTAAGATACTAATCGGATCCAGCTTCTATTGACTGTTTCAGTGTGGTACCACATTACTACGTGATCCAAACCATAAAAAGTCTAGGATCAGGCCAACAAGTAAGCGAAAAATGCGAAAGTACGAGCCAGATGAGGGCAAATCCCAGACCTCACCGAGACATAACCGGCGTTATCCTCTAAAATATTAATCGCAACCAGTTCAATTGGCTGTTTCGGTGTGGAACCTGATTACTACGGCATCGAAACCAGATAAAACGCAGGATCTGGCCAACAAGTATGCTAAAAACGCGAAAGTATGAGCCAGATGATTGCAAATACCAGAACTAACCCAGACATAACCAGCGTTATTCTCTAAAATACTAATCGGATCCAGCTTCTATTGACTGTTTCAGTGTGGTACCATATTACTACGTGATCCAAACCGGAACAAGGCCAGGATCTGGCCAACAAGTATGCGAAAAACGCGAAAGTACGAGCCAGATGAGGGCAAATCCCAGACCACACCGAGACATAACCGGCGTTATCCTCTAAAATATTAATCGCAACCAGTTCAATTGGCTGTTTCGGTGTGGAACCTGATTACTACGGCATCCAAACCAGATAAAACGCAGGATCTGGCCAACAAGTTTGCGAAAAATGCGAAAGTACGAGCCAGATGAGGGCAAATACCAGACCTAACCTAGACATAACCGGCGTTATCCTCTAAAATATTAATCGCAACCAGGTTTAATTGTCTGTTTCGGTGTGGAACCACATTACGACGGGATCCAATCCACAAAAAACCCAAGATCTGGCCGACAAGTATGCGAAAAATGCGAAAGTACGAGCCAGATGAGGGAAAATACCAGACCTAACCCTGACATCACCGGCGATATCCTGTAAAATATTAATCGCAAACAGGTTTAATTGACTGTATCGGTGTGGAACCACATTACTACGGGATCCAAACCAGAAAAAACCCAGGATCTGGCCAACAACTATGCGAAAAACGCGAAAGTATGAACCAGGTGATTGCAAATACCAGAACTATCCCAGACATAACCAGCGTTATCCTCTAAAATATTATTCGCAACCAGGTTTAATTGACAGTTTCGATGTGGTACCACATTACTACGTGGTCCAAGCCAGAAAAAGGCCAGGATCTGCCAACAAGTATGCGAAAAACGCGAAAGTATGGGCCAGATGATTGCAAATACCAGAACTAACACAGACATAACCACCGTTATCCTCTAAAATACTAATCGGAACCAGCTTTTATTGACTGTTTCAGTGTGGTACCACATTACTACGGGATCCATATCAGAAATAGGCCAGGATCTGGCCAACATGTTTGCGAAAAATGCGAAAGTACGAGCCAGATGGGGGCAAATCCCAGACCTAACCGAGAAATGACCAGCGTTATCCTCTAAAATATTAATCGCAACCAGGTTTAATTAACTGTTTCAATGTGGTCCCACATTACTACGTGATCCAAACCCGAAAAAACCGAGGATCTGGCCAACAAGTATGTGAAATACGCGAAAGTACCAGACAGATGACGGCAAATCCTAGAATTAACCGTGACATAACCGGCGTTATCCTCTAAAATACTAATCGCAATCAGGTTTAATTGACTGTTTCAGTGTGGTACCACATTACTACGGGATCCAAATCAGAAATCGGCCAGGATCTGGCCAAGAAGTTTGCGAAAAATGCGAAAGTACGAGCCAGATGAGGGCAAATACCAGACCTAACCCAGACATTACCGGCGATATCCTCTAAAATATAAATCGCAAACAGGTTTAATTGACTGTTTCGGTGTGGAACCACATTACGACGGGATCCAATCCACAAAAAACCCAAGATCTGGCCAACAAGTATGCGAAAAATGCGAAAGTACGAGCCAGATGCGGGAAAATACCAGACCTAACCCAGACATCACCGGCGTTATCCTATAAAATATTAATCGCTGCCGGGTTTAATTGACCGTTTCGGTGTGGAACCACATTGCTACGGGATCAAAACCTGAAGAATCCCAGGATTTGGCCAACAAGTATGCGAAAAACGCGAAAGTACAAGCCAGATGAGGACAAATCCCAGACCTACCCGAGAGATAACCGGCGTTATCCTCTAAAGTATTAATCGCAACCAGTTTAATTGACTGTTTCGGTGTGGAACCTCATTACTACGGGATACAAACCAGAAAAAAACCCAGGATCTGGCCAACAAGTATGCGAAAAATGCGAATGTACGAGCCAGATGGGGGCAAATACCAGACCTAACCCAGACATAACCGGCGATATCCTGTAAAATATTAATCGCATACAGGTTTAATTGACTGTTTCGGTGTGGAACCACGTTACTACGTGGTCCAAGCCAGAAAAAGGCCAGGATCTGGCCAACAAGTTTGCGAAAAATGCGAAAGTACGAGCCAGATGATTGCAAATACCAGAACTGTCCCAGACATAACCAGCGTTATCCTCTAAAATATTATCCGCAGCGAGGTTTAATTGACTGTTTCGGTGTGGTACAACATTCCTACGTGGTCCATGCCAGAAAAAGTCCAGGAACTGGCCAACAAGTATGCGAAAAACGCGAAAATACAAGCCAGATGAGGACAAATCCCAGACCTACCCGAGAGATAACCGGCGTTATCCTCTAAAGTATTAATCGCAACCAGTTTAATTGACTGTTTCGGTGTGGAACCTCATTACTACGGGATACAAACCAGAAAAAACCCAGGATCTGGCCAACAAGTATGCGAAAGACGCGAAAGTATATGCCAGATGATAGCAAATACCATAACTAACCCAGACATAACCAGCGATATCCTCTAAAATACTTATCGCAACCGGCTTCTATTGACTGTTTCAGTGTGGTACCACATTACTACGTGATCCAAACAAGAAAAGGGCCAGGATCTGGCCAACAAATGTACGAAAAACGCGAAAGTATGAGCCAGATGATTGCAAATACCAGAACTAACACAGACATAACCACCGTTATCAGCTAAAATACTAATCGGAACCAGCTTTTATTGACTGTTTCAGTGTGGTACCACATTACTACGGGATCCAAATCAGAAATCGGCCAGGATCTGGCCAACAAGTATGCGAAATACGCGAAAGTACGAGACAGATGAGGTCAAATACCAGACCTAACCTAGACATAGCCGGCGTTATCCTCTAAAATATTAATCGCAACCAGGTTTAATTGACTGTTTCGCTGTGGAACCACATTACGACGTGATCCAATCCATAAAAAACCCAAGATCTGGCCAACAAGTATGCGAAAAATGCGAAAGTACGAGCCAGATGAGGGAAAATACCAGACCTAACCCAGACATCACCGGCGTTATACTATAAAATATTAATCGCTGCCGGGTTTAATTGACCGTTTCGGTGTGGAACCACATTGCTACGGGATCAAAACCTGAAAAATTCCAGGATTTGGCCAACAAGTATGCGAAAAACGCGAATGTAGGAGCCAGATGATTGCAAATACCAGAACTAACCCAGACATAACCAGCGATATCCTCTAAAATACTTATCGCAACCAGCTTCTATTGACTGCTTCAGTGTGGTACCACATTACTACGTGATCCAAACCAGAAAAGGGCCAGGATCTGGCCAACAAGTGTACGATAAACGCGAAAGTATGACCCAGATGATTGCAAATACCAGAACTAACACAGACATAACCACCGTTATCCTCTAAAATACTAATCGGAACCAGCTTTTATTGACTGTTTCAGTGTGGTACCACATTACTACGGGATCCATATCAGAAATAGGCCAGGTTCTGGCAAACAAGTATGCGAAATACGCGAATGTACGAGCCAGATGAGGGCAAATACCAGACCTAACCCAGACATAACCGGCGATATCCTGTAAAATATTAATCGCAAACAGGTTTAATTGACTGTTTCGGTGTGGAACCACATTACTACGGGATCCAAACCAGAAAAAACCCAGGATCTGGCCGACAACTATGCGAAAAATGCGAATGTACGAGCCAGATGAGGGCAAATGCCAGACCTAACCCAGACATAACCGGCGATATCCTGTAAAATATTAATCGGACAGGTTCAATTGACTGTTTCGGTGTGGAACCACATTACTACGGGATCCAAACCAGAAAAAACCCCAGGATCTGGCCAACAACTATGCGAAAAACGCGAAAGTATGAACCAGGTGATTGCAAATACCAGAACTATCCCAGACATAACCAGCGTTACCCTCTAAAATATTATCCGCAACGAGGTTTAATTGACTGTTTCGGTGTGGTACAACATTCCTACGTGGTCCATGCCAGAAAAAGTCCAGGAACTGGCCAACAAGTATGCGAAAAACGCGAAAGTACAAGCCAGATGAGGACAAATCCCAGACCTACCCGAGAGATAACCGGCGTTATCCTCTAAAGTATTAATCGCAACCAGTTTAATTGACTGTTTCGGTGTGGAACCTCATTACTACGGGATACAAACCAGAAAAAACCCAGGGTCTGGCCAACAAGTATGCGAAAAACGCGAAAGTATATGCCAGATGATAGCAAATACCAGAACTAACCCAGGCATATCAGCGATATCCTCTAAAATACATATCGCAACCAGCTTCTATTGACTGTTTCAGTGTGGTACCACATTACTACGTGATCCAAACAAGAAAAGGGCCAGGATCTGGCCAACAAATGTACGAAAAACGCGAAAGTATGAGCCAGATGATTGCAAATACCAGAACTAACCCAGATATAACCAGCGTTATCCTCTAAAATACTAATAGGAACCAGCTTCTATTGACTGTTTCAGTGTGGTGCCACATTACTACGTAATCCAAACCAGAAATCGGCCAGGATCTGGCCAACAAGTATGCGAAATACGCGAAAGTCCGAGACAGATGACGGCAAATCCTAGACCTAACCGAGACATAACCGGCGTTATCCTCTAAAATACTAATCGCAACCAGGTTTAATTGACAGTTTCAATGTGGTCCCACATTACTACTTGGTCCAAGCCAGAAAAAGACCAGGATCTGTCCAACAAGTTTGCGAAAAACGCGAAAGTATATGCCAGATGATAGCAAATACCAGAACTAACCCAGACATAACCAGCGATATCCTCTAAAATACTTATCGCAACCAGCTTCCATTGACTGCTTCAGTGTGGTACCACATTACTACGTGATCCAAACCAGAAAAGGGCCAGGATCTGGCCAACAAGTGTACGATAAACGCGAAAGTATGACCCAGATGGTTGCAAATACCAGAACTAACACAGACATAACCACCGTTATCCTCTAAAATACTAATCGGAACCAGCTTTTATTGACTGTTTCAGTGTGGTGCCACATTACTACGTAATCCAAACCAGAAATTGGCCAGGATCTGGCCAACAAGTATGCGAAATACGCGAAAGTCCGAGACAGATGACGGCAAATCCTAGACCTAAGCGAGACATAACCGGCGTTATCCTCTAAAATACTAATCGCAACCAGGTTTAATTGACAGTTTCAATGTGGTCCCACATTACTACTTGGTCCAAGCCAGAAAAAGACCAGGATCTGTCCAACAAGTTTGCGAAAAAAAAGAAAGTATATGCCAGATGATAGCAAATACCAGAACTAACCCAGACATAACCAGCGATATCCTCTAAAATACTTATCGCAACCAGCTTCTATTGACTGCTTCAGTGTGGTACCACATTACTACGTGATCCAAACCAGAAAAGGGCCAGGATCTGGCCAACAAGTGTACGATAAACGCGAAAGTATGACCCAGATGATTGCAAATACCAGAACTAACACAGACATAACCACCGTTATCCTCTAAAATACTAATCGGAACCAGCTTTTATTGACTGTTTCAGTGTGGTACCACATTACTACGGGATCCATATCAGAAATAGGCCAGGTTCTGGCAAACAAGTATGCGAAATACGCGAAAGTACGAGACAGATGACGGCAAATCCTAGACCTAACCGAGACATAACAGGCGTTATCCTCTAAAATACTATTCGCAACCAGGTTTAATTGACTGTTTCAGTGTGGTCCCACTTTACTACTTGGTCCAAGCCAGAAAAAGGCCAGGATCTGGCCAACAAGTTTGCGAAAAATGCGAAAGTACGAGCCAGATGGGGCAAATCCCAGACCTAACCGAGAAATGACCAGCGTTATCCTCTAAAATATTAATCGCAACCAGGTTTAATTAACTGTTTCAATGTGGTCCAACATTACTACTTGATCCAAACCCGAAAAAACCCAGGATCTGGCCAACAAGTATGCGAAATACGCGAAAGTACGAGACAGATGACGGCAAATCCTAGACCTAACCGAGACATAACCGGCGTTATCCTCTAAAATACTAATCGCAATCAGGTTTAATTGACTGTTTCAGTGTGGTCCCACATTACTACTTGGTCCAAGCCAGAAATAGGCCAGGTTCTGGCAAACAAGTATGCGAAATACGCGAAAGTACGAGACAGATGACGGCAAATCCTAGACCTAACCCAGACATTCCCGGCGATATCCTCTAAAATATTAGTCGCAAACAGGTTTAATTGACTGCTTCGGTGTGGAACCTCATTACTGCGGGACCCAAACCAGATAAAACGCAGGATCTGGCCAACAAGTATGCGAAAGACGCGAAAGTATGAGCCAGATGATTGCAAATACCAGAACTAACCCAGACATAACCAGCGTTATCCTCTAAAATACTAATCGGATCCAGCTTCTATTGACTGTTTCAGTGTGGTACCACATTACTACGTGATCCAAACCAGAACAAGGCCAGGATCTGGCCAACAACTATGCGAAAAGTGCGAAAGTACGTGTCAGATGAGGGCAAATCCCAGACCTAACCGAGACATAACCGGCGTTATCCCCACAAATACCAAGCGGAACCAGCTTTTATTGACAGTGTGGTACCACATTACTACGTGATCCAAACCAGAGAAAGCCCAGGATCTGGCCAACAAGTATGCGAAAAGTGCGAAAGTACGAGTCAGATGAGGGCAAATCCCAGACCTGACCGAGATATAACCAGCGTTATCCTCTAAGATACTAATCGGATCCAGCTTCTATTGACTGTTTCAGTGTGGTACCACATTACTACGTGATCCAAACCATAAAAAGTCTAGGATCAGGCCAACAAGTAAGCGAAAAATGCGAAAGTACGAGCCAGATGAGGGCAAATACCAGACCTAACCTAGACATAACCGGCGTTATCCTCTAAAATATTAATCGCAACCAGGTTTAATTGTCTGTTTCGGTGTGGAACCACATTACGACGGGATCCAATCCACAAAAAACCCAAGATCTGGCCGACAAGTATGCGAAAAATGCGAAAGTACGAGCCAGATGAGGGAAAATACCAGACCTAACCCTGACATCACCGGCGTTATCCTATAAAATATTAATCGCAGCCGGGCTTAATTGACCGTTTCGGTGTGGATCCACATTCCTACGGGATCAAAACCTGAAAAATCCCAGGATTTGGCCAACAAGTATGCGAAAAACGCGTATGTAGGAGCCAGATGATTGCAAATACCAGAACTAACCCAGATATAACCAGCGTTATCCTCTAAAATACTAATCGGAACCAGCTTCTATTGACTGTATCAGTGTGGTGCCACATTACTACGTAATCCAAACCAGAAAAAGGCCAGGAACTGGCCAACAAGTATGCGAAAAACGCGAAAGTACGAGCCAGATGAGGCCAAATACCAGTCCTAACCGAGACATAACCAGCGTTATCCTCTAAGATACTAATCGGAACCAGCTTCTATTGACTGTTTCAGTGTGGTACCACATTACTAAGTGATCCAAAAAAGAAAAAGGCCAGGATCTGGCCAACATATATGCGAAAAACGCGAAAGTACGAGCCAGACAAGGGCAAATACCAGACCTAACACAGACATAACCCGCGTTATCCTCTAAAATATTAATCGGACCCAGGTTTAATTGACTGTTTCTGTGTGGTACCACTTTACTACGTGGTCCAAGCCAGAAAAAGGTCGGGACCTGGCCAACAAGTATGCGAAAAATGCGAAAGAACGAGCCAGATGAGAGCAAATACCAGACCAAACCGAGACATTACCGGCGTTATCCTCTAAAATACTAATCGGAACCAGGTTTAATTGGCTGTTTCAGTGTGGCACCACATTTCTGCGTGGTCCAAGCCAGAAGAAGGCCAGGATCTGGCCAACAAGTATGCGAAAAATGCGAAAGTATGAGCCAGATGAGTGCAAATCCGTAACTAACCCAGACATAACCAGCGTTATCCTCTAAAATACTAATGGGATCCAGCTTCTATTGACTGTTTCAGTGTGGTACCACATTATTACGTGATCCAAACCAGAACAAGGCCAGGATCAGGCCAACACGTATGCGAAAAGTGCGAAAGTACGAGACAGATGAGGGCAAATCCCAGACTTAACCGAGAAATAACCGGCGTTATCCTGTAAAATATTAATCGCAACCAGTTTAATTGACTGTTTCGGTGTGGACTCTCATTACTACGGGATCCAAAACAGAAAAAACCCAGGATCTGGCCAACAAGTATGCGAAAAACGCGAAAGTATGAGCCAGATGATTGCAAATACCAGAACTAACCCAGACATAACCCGCGTTATCCTCTAAAATATTAATCGGACCTAGGTTTAATTGACTGCTTCTGTGTGGTACCACTTTACTACGTGGTACAAACCAGAAAAAGGCCAAGATCTGGCCAACAAGTATGCGAAAAATGCGAAAGTACGAGCCAGATGAGGGCAGATACCAGACCTAACCGAGACATAACCGGCGTTATCCTCTAAAATATTTATCGCAACCAGTTTAATTGACTGTTTCGGTGTGGAACCACATTACTACGGGGTCCAAACCAGATAAAACGCAGGATCTGTCCAACAAGTATGCGAAAAACGCGAAAGTACGAGACAGATGACGGCAAATCCTAGACCTAACCGGGACATAACCCGCGTTATCCTCTAAAATATTAATCGCAACCAGTTTAATTGACTGTTCCGATGTGGAACCTCATTACTACGAGATCCAAATCAGAAAAAACCCAGGATCTGGCCAACAAGTATGCGAAAAACGCGACAGTATGAGCCAGATGAGAGCAAATACCAGACCAAACCGAGACATTACCGGCATTATCCTCTAAAATACTAATCAGAACCACGTTTAATTGGCTGTTTCAGTGTGGAACCACATTACTGCGTGGTCCAAGCGAGAAGAAGGCCAGGATCTGGCCAACAAGTATGCGATTAATGCGAAAGTACGAGCCAGATGAGGGCAAATCCCAGACCTAACCCAGACATAACCGGCGATATCCTCTAAAATATTAATCGCAAACAGGTTTAATTGACTGTTCCGGTGTGGTACCGCGTTACTACGTGATCCAAACCTGAAAAAGGCCAGGATCTGGCCAACAACAATGCGAAAAACGCGAAAGTGAGAGCCAGATGAGGGCAAATACCAGACCAAACCCAGACATAACCGACGTTATCCTCCAAAATAGTAATCGCAACCAGGTTTAATAGACTGTTTCGGTGTGGTATCGCATTACTACGTGATCCAAACCAGAAAAAGGCCAGGATCTGACCAACAAGTATGCGAATAATGCGAAAGTACGTGCCAGATGAGGGCAAATACCAGACCTAACCCAGACATAACCGGCATTTTCCTCTAAAATATTAATCGCAGCCAGTTTAATTGACTGTTTCGGTGTGGGCTCTCATTACTACAGGATCCAAAGCAGAAAAAGCCAGGATCTGGCCAACAAGTATGCGAAAAACGCGAATGTACGAGCCGGATGAGGACAAATGCTAGACCTAACCGAGACATAACCAGCGTTATCCTCTAAGATATTAATCGCAACCAGGTTTAATTGACTGTTTCGGTGTGGTACCGCCTTACTACGTGGTCCAAGCCAGAAAAAACCCAGGATCTGGCCAACAAGTATGCGAAAAACGCGAAAGTACGAGCCAGATGAGGACAAATGCCAGACCTATCCGAAACATAACCGGCGATATCCTCTAAAATATTAATCGCAACCAGGTTTAATTGACTGTTTCGGTGTGGAACCACATTAGTACGGGATCCAAACCAGAAAAAGGCCAGGATCTGGCCAACAAGTATGCGAAAAACGCGAAAGTATGAGCCAGATGATTGCAAATACCAGACCAAACCCAGACATAACCGACGTTATCCTCTAAAATAGTAATCGCAACCAGGTTTAATTGACTGTTTCGGTGTGGTACCGCGTTACAACGTGATCCAAAGCAGAAAAAGGCCAGGATCTGGCCAACAAGTATGCGAAAAACGCGAAAGTACGAGCCAGATGAGGACAAATCCCAGACCTACCCGAGACATAACCGGCGTTATTCTCTAAAATATTAATCGCAACCAGTTTAATTGACTGTTTCGGTGTGGAACCTCATTACTACGGGATCCAAAACAGAAAAAACCCAGGATCTGGCCAACAATTATGCGAAAAACGCAAAAGAATGAGCCAGATGATTGCAAATACCAGACCAAACACAGACATAACCGACGTTATCCTCCAAAATAGTAATCGCAACCAGGTTTAATTGACAGTTTCGGTGAGGTACCGCGTTACTACGTGATCCAAACCAGAGAAAGCCCAGGATCTGGCCAACAAGTATACGAATAATGCGAAAGTACGTGCCAGATGAGGGCAAATGCCAGACCTAACCCAGACATAACCGGCGTTATCCTCTAAAATATTAATCGCAACCAGGTTTAATTGACTGTTTCGGTGTGGTACCACAATACTACGTGATCCAAACCAGAAAAAGCCCAGGATCTGGCCAACAAGTATGCGAAAAACGCGAATGTATGAGCCAGTTGATTGCAAATACCAGAACTAATCCAGACATAACCAGCGTTATCCTCTAAAATACTAAGCGGAACCAGCTTCTATTGACTGTTTCAGTGTGGTACCACATTACTACGTGATCCAAACCAGAAAAAGGCCAGGATCTGGCCAACAAGTATGCGAAAAACGCGAAAGTACGAGCCAGATGAGGACAAATCCCAGATCTAACCGAGACATAACCGGCGTTATCCTCTAAAATATTAATCCGAACCTGGTTTTATTGACTGTTTCGGTGTGGTGCCGCGTTACTACGTGATCCAAACCAGAAAAAGGCCAGGATCTAGCCAACAAGTATGCGAATAATGCGAAAGTACGTGCCAGATGAGGGCAAATACCAGACCAAACCCAGACATAACCGGCGTTATCCTCTAAAATATTAATCGCAACCAGGTTTAATTGACTGTTTCGGTGTGGTACCGCATTACTACGGGATCCAAACCAGAAAAAGGCCAGGATCTGGCCAACAAGTATGCGAGAAACGCGAAAGTACGAGCCAGATGAAGACAAATGCCAGACCTATCCGAGACATAACCGGCGTTATCCTCTAAAATATTAATCGCAACCAGTTTAATTGACTGCTTCGGTGTGGAACCACATTACTACGGGACCCAAGCCAGAAAAAGGCCAGGATCTAGCCAACAAGTATGCGAATAATGCGAAAGTACGTGCCAGATGAGGGCAAATACCAGACCTAACCCAGACATAACCGGCGTTATCCTCTAAAATCTTAATCGCAACCAGGTTTAATTGACTGTTTCGGTGTGGAACCACATTACTACGGGATCCAAACCAGAAAAAGGCCAGGATCTGGCCAACAAGTATGCGAAAAACGCGAAAGTACGAGCCAGATGAGGACAATTCCCAGACCTACCCGAGACATAACCGGCGTTATCCTCTAAAATATTAATCGCAACCAGGTTTAATTGACTGTTTCGGTGTGGTACCGCGTTACTACGGGATCCAAACCAGAAAAAGGCCAGGATCTGGCCAACAGGTATGCGAAAAACGCAAAAGTACGAAGCAGATGAGGACAAATGCCAGACCTATCCGAGACATAACCGGCGTTATCCTCTAAGATATTAATCGCAATCAGTTTAATTGACTGCTTCGGTGTGGACTCTCATTACTACGGGATCCACAGCAGAAAAAGGCCAGGATCTGGCCAACAAGTATGCGAAAAACGCGAAAGTACGAGCCAGATGAGGACAAATCCCAGACCTAACCGAGACATAACCGGCGTTATCCTCTAAAATATTAATCCGAACCAGGTTTAATTGACTGTTTCGGCGTGGTACCGCGTTACTACGTGATCCAACCCAGAAAAAGCCCAGGATCTGGCCAACAAGTATGCGAAAAACGCGAATGTACGAGCCATGTGAGGACAAATCCCAGACCTAGCCGAGACGTAACCGACATTATCCTCTAAAATATTAATCCGAACCAGGTATAATTGACTGTTTCGGTGTGGTACCGTGTTACTACGTGATCCAAACCTGAAAATGGCCAGGATCTGGCCAACAACAATGCGAAAAATGCGAAAGTACGAGCCAGACGAGGGCAAATACCAGACTTAACCCAGACATAACCGGCGTTATCCTCTAAACTATTAATCGGAACCAGCTTTTATTGACAGTGCGGTACCACATTACTACGTGATCCAACCCAGAAAAAGCCCAGGATCTGGCCAACAAGTATGCGAAAAACGCGAAAGTACGAGCCAGATGAGGACAAATCCCAGATCTAACCGAGACATAACCGGCGTTATCCTCTAAAATATTAATCCGAATCTGGTTTTATTGACTGTTTCGGTGTGGTACCGCGTTACTACGTGATCCAAACCAGAAAAAGGCCAGGATCTAGCCAACAAGTATGCGAATAATGCGAAAGTACGTGCCAGGTGAGGGCAAATACCAGACCTAACCCAGACATAACCGGCGTTATCCTCTAAAATATTAATCGCAACCAGGTTTAATTGACTGTTTCGGTGTGGTACCGCGTTACTACGGGATCCAAACCAGAAAAAGGCCAGGATCTGGCCAACAAGTATGCGAAAAACCCGAAAGTACGAGCCAGATGAGGACAAATCCCAGACCTACCCGAGACGTAGCCGGCGTTATTCTCTAAAATATTAATCGCAACCAGTTTAATTGACTGTTTCCGTGTGGAACCTCATTACTACGGGACCGGAAACAGAAAAAACCCAGGATCTGGCCAACAAGTATGCGAATAACGCGAAAGTATGAGCCAGATGATTGCAAATACCAGACCAAACCCAGACATAACCGACGTTATCCTCTAAAATAGTAATCGCAGCCAGGTTTAATTGACTGTTTCGGTGTGGTACCGCGTTACTACGTGATCCAAAGCAGAAAAAGGCCAGGATCTGGCCAACAAGTATGCGAAAAACGCGAAAGTACGAGCCAGATGAGGACAAATCCCAGACCTACCCGAGACATAACCGGCGTTATTCTCTAAAATATTAATCGCAACCAGGTTTAATTGACAGTTTCGGTGTGGTACCGCGTTACTACGGGATCCAAACCAGAAAAAGGCCAGGATCTGGCCAACAAGTATGCGAATAACGCAAAAGTACGAGCCAGATGAGGACAAATGCCAGACCTATCCGAGACATAACCGGCGTTATCCTCTAAAATATTAATCGCAACCAGTTTAATTGACTGCTTCGGTGTGGACTCTCATTACTACGGGATCCACAGCAGAAAAGGCCAGGATCTGACCAACAAGTATGCGAAAAACGCGAAAGTACGAGCCAGATGAGGACAAATGCCAGACCTAACCGAGACGTAACCGACATTATCCTCTAAAATATTAATCCGAACCAGGTATAATTGACTGTTTCGGCGTGGTACCGCGTTACTACGGGATCCAAACCAGAAAAAGGCCAGGATCTGGCCAACAAGTATGCGAAAAACGCGAAAGTACGAGCCAGATGAGGACAAATCCCAGACCTACCCGAGACATAACCGGCGTTATCCTCTAAAATATTAATCACAGCCAGATTTTATTGACAGTGTGGTACCACATTACTACGTGATCCAACCCAGAAAAAGCCCAGGATCTGGCCAACAAGTATGCGAAAAACGCGAATGTACGAGCCATGTGAGGACAAATCCCAGACCTAACCGAGACGTAACCGACATTATCCTCTAAAATATTAATCCGAACCAGGTATAATTGACTGTTTCGGCGTGGTACCGCGTTACTACGGGATCTAAACCAGAAAAAGGCCAGGATCTGGCCAACAAGTATGCGAAAAACGCGAAAGTACGAGCCAGATGAGGACAAATCCCAGACCTACCCGAGACATAACCGGCGTTATCCTCTAAAATATTAATCGCAACCAGGTTTAATTGACTGTTTCGGTGTGGTACCGCGTTACTACGGGATCCAAACCAGAAAAAGGCCAGGATCTGGCCAACAAGTATGCGAAAAACGCGAAAGTACGAGCCAGATGAGGACAAATGCCAGACCTATCCGAGACATAACCGGCGTTATCCTCTAAAATATTAATCGCAACCAGTTTAATTGACTGCTTCGGTGTGGAACCACATTACTACGGGACCCAAGCCAGAAAAATGCCAGGATCTAGCCATCAAGTATGCGAATAATGCGAAAGTACGTGCCAGATGAGGGCAAATACCAGACCTAACCCAGACATAACCGGCGTTATCCTCTAAAATATTAATCGCAACCAGGTTTAATTGACTGTTTCGGTGTGGAACCACATTACTACGGGATCCAAACCAGAAAAAGGCCAGGATCTGGCCAACAAGTATGCGAAAAACCCGAAAGTACGAGCCAGATGAGGACAAATCCCAGACCTACCCGAGACATAACCGGCGTTATCCTCTAAAATATTAATCGCAACCAGTTTAATTGACTGTTTCGGTGTGGACTCTCATTACTACGGGATCCACAGCAGAAAAGGCCAGGATCTGGCCAACAAGTATGCGAAAACCGCGAAAGTATGAGACAGATGATTGCAAATACCAGAACTAACCCAGGCATAGGCAGCGTTATCCTCTAAAATACAAAGCGAAACCAGCTACTATTGACTGTTTCAGTGTGGTACCACATTACTACGTGATCCAAACCAGAGAAGGGTCAGGATCTGGCCAACAAGTATGCGAAAAACGCGACAGTACGAGCCAGATGAGGACAAATCCCAGACCTACCCGAGACGTAGCCGACGTTATTCTCTAAAATATTAATCGCAACCAGTTTAATTGACTGTTTCGGTGTGGAACCTCATTACTACGGGACCCAAAACAGAAAAATCCCAGGATCTGGCCAACAAGTATGCGAAAAACGCGAAAGTATGAGCCAGATGATTGCAAATACCAGAACTAACCCAGGCATAACCAGCGTTATCCTCTAAAATACAAAGCGAAACCAGCTTCTATTGACCGTTTCAGTGTGGTACCACATTACTACGTGATCCAAACCAGAGAAGGGTCAGGATCTGGCCAACAAGTATGCGAAAAACGCGAAAGTACGAGCCAGATGAGGACAAATCCCAGACCTACCCGAGACGTAGCCGGCGCTATTCTCTAAAATATTAATCGCAACCAGTTTAATTGACTGTTTCGGTGTGGAACCTCATTACTACGGGACCCAAAACAGAAAAAACCCAGGATCTGGCCAACAAGTATGCGAAAAACGCGAAAGAATGAGCCAGATGATTGCAAATACCAGAACTAACCCAGGCATAACCAGCGTTATCCTCTAAAATACAAAGCGAAACCAGCTTCTATTGACTGTTTCAGTGTGGTACCACATTACTACCTGATCCAAACCAGAGAAGAGCAAGGATCTGGCCAACAAGTATGCGAAAAACGCGAAAGTACGAGCCAGATGAGGACAAATCCCAGACCTACCCAAGACGTAGCCGGCGTTATTCTCTAAAATATTAATCGCAACCAGTTTAATTGACTGTTTCCGTGTGGAACCTCATTACTACGGGACCGGAAACAGAAAAAACCCAGGATCTGGCCAACAAGTATGCGAATAACGCGAAAGTATGAGCAAGATGATTGCAAATACCAGACCAAACCCAGACATAACCGACGTTATCCTCTAAAATAGTAATCGCAGCCAGGTTTAATTGACTGTTTCGGTGTGGTACCGCGTTACTACGTGATCCAAAGCAGAAAAAGGCCAGGATCTGGCCAACAAGTATGCGAGAAACGCGAAAGTACGAGCCAGATGAGGACAAATCCCAGACCTACCCGAGACATAACCGGCGTTATTCTCTAAAATATTAATCGCAACCAGGTTTAATTGACTGTATCGGTGTGGTACCGCGTTACTACGGGATCCAAACCAGAAAAAGGCCAGGATCTGGCCAACAAGTATGCGAAAAACGCAAAAGTACGAGCCAGATGAGGACAAATGCCAGACCTATCCGAGACATAACCGGCGTTATCCTCTAAAATATTAATCGCAACCAGTTTAATTGACTGCTTCGGTGTGGACTCTCATTACTACGGGATCCACAGCAGAAAAGGCCAGGATCTGACCAACAAGTATGCGAAAAACGCGAAAGTACGAGCCAGATGAGGACAAATGCCAGACCTAACCGAGACATAACCGGCGTTATCCTCTAAAATATTAATCGCAGCCAGATTTTATTGACAGTGTGGTACCACATTACTACGTGATCCAACCCAGAAAAAGCCCAGGATCTGGCCAACAAGTATGCGAAAAACGCGAAGGTACGAGCCATGTGAGGACAAATCCCAGACCTAACCGAGACGTAACCGACATTATCCTCTAAAATATTAATCCGAACTAGGTATAATTGACTGTTTCGGCGTGGTACCGCGTTACTACGGGATCCAAACCAGAAAAAGGCCAGGATCTGGCCAACAAGTATGCGAAAAACGCGAAAGTACGAGCCAGATGAGGACAAATCCCAGACCTACCCGAGACATAACCGGCGTTATCCTCTAAAATATTAATCGCAACCAGGTTTAATTGACTGTTTCGGTGTGGAACCACATTACTACGTGATCCAACCCAGAAAAAGCCCAGGATCTAGCCAACAAGTATGCGAATAATGCGAAAGTACGTGCCAGATGAGGGCAAATACCAGACCTAACCCAGACATAACCGGCGTTATCCTCTAAAATATTAATCGCAATCAGTTTAATTGACTGCTTCGGTGTGGACTCTCATTACTACGGGATCCACAGCAGAAAAAGGCCAGGATCTGGCCAACAAGTATGCGAAAAACGCGAAAGTACGAGCCAGATGAGGACAAATCCCAGACCTAACCGAGACATAACCGGCGTTATCCTCTAAAATATTAATCCGAACCAGGTTTAATTGACTGTTTCGGCGTGGTACCGCGTTACTACGGGATCCAAACCAGAAAAAGGCCAGGATCTGGCCAACAAGTATGCGAAAAACGCGAAAGTACGAGCCAGATGAGGACAAATGCCAGACCTAACCGAGACAAAACCGGCGTTATCCTCTAATATATTAATCGCAACCAGTTTAATTGACTGTTTCGGTGTGGACTCTCATTACTACGGGATCCACAGCAGAAAAGGCCAGGATCTGGCCAACAAGTATGCGAAAAACGCGAAAGTACGAGCCAGATGAGGACAAATGCCAGACCTATCCGAAACATAACCGGCGTTATCCTCTAAAATATTAATCGCAACCAGGTTTAATTGACTGTTTCGGTGTGGAACCACATTACTACGGGATCCAAACCAGAAAAAGGCCAGGATATGGCCAACAAGTATGCGAAAAACCCGAAAGTACGAGCCAGATGAGGACAAATCCCAGACCTACCCGAGACATAACCGGCGTTATCCTCTAAAATATTAATCGCAACCAGGTTTAATTGACTGTTTCGGCGTGGTACCGCGTTACTACGGGATCCAAACCAGAAAAAGGCCAGGATCTGGCCAACAAGTATGCGAAAAACGCGAAAGTACGAGCCAGATGAGGACAAATGCCAGACCTAACCGAGACAAAACCGGCGTTATCCTCTAATATATTAATCGCAACCAGTTTAATTGACTGTTTCGGTGTGGACTCTCATTACTACGGGATCCACAGCAGAAAAGGCCAGGATCTGGCCAACAAGTATGCGAAAAACGCGAAAGTACGAGCCAGATGAGGACAAATGCCAGACCTATCCGAAACATAACCGGCGTTATCCTCTAAAATATTAATCGCAACCAGGTTTAATTGACTGTTTCGGTGTGGAACCACATTACTACGGGATCCAAAGCAGAAAAAGGCCAGGATCTGTCCAACAAGTATGGGAAAAACGAGAAAGTACGAGCCAGATGAGGACAAATGCCAGACCTAACCGAGACAAAACCGGCGTTATCCTCTAATATATTAATCGCAACCAGTTTAATTGACTGTTTCGGTGTGGACTCTCATTACTACGGGATCCACAGCAGAAAAGGCGAGGATCTGGCCAACAAGTATGCGAAAACCGCGAAAGTATGAGACAGATGATTGCAAATACCAGAACTAACCCAGGCATAGCCAGCGTTATCCTCTAAAATACAAAGCGAAACCAGCTACTATTGACTGTTTCAGTGTGGTACCACATTACTACGTGATCCAAACCAGAGAAGGGTCAGGATCTGGCCAACAAGTATGCGAAAAACGCGAAAGTACGAGCCAGATGAGGACAAATCCCAGACCTACCCGAGACGTAGCCGGCGTTATTCTCTAAAATATTAATCGCAACCAGTTTAATTGACTGTTTCGGTGTGGAACCTCATTACTACGGGACCCAAAACAGAAAAAACCCAGGATCTGGCCAACAAGTATGCGAAAAACGCGAAAGTATGAGCCAGATGATTGCAAATACCAGAACTAACCCAGGCATAACCAGCGTTATCCTCTAAAATACAAAGCGAAACCAGCTTCTATTGACTGTTTCAGTGTGGTACCACATTACTACCTGATCCAAACCAGAGAAGAGCAAGGATCTGGCCAACAAGTATGCGAAAAACGCGAAAGTACGAGCCAGATGAGGACAAATCCCAGACCTACCCAAGACGTAGCCGGCGTTATTCTCTAAAATATTAATCGCAACCAGTTTAATTGACTGTTTCCGTGTGGAACCTCATTACTACGGGACCGGAAACAGAAAAAACCCAGGATCTGGCCAACAAGTATGCGAATAACGCGAAAGTATGAGCCAGATGATTGCAAATACCAGACCAAACCCAGACATAACCGACGTTATCCTCTAAAATAGTAATCGCAGCCAGGTTTAATTGACTGTTTCTGTGTGGTACCGCGTTACTACGTGATCCAAAGCAGAAAAAGGCCAGGATCTGGCCAACAAGTATGCGAAAAACGCGAAAGTACGAGCCAGATGAGGACAAATCCCAGACCTACCCGAGACATAACCGGCGTTATTCTCTAAAATATTAATCGCAACCAGGTTTAATTGACTGTTTCGGTGTGGTACCGCGTTACTACGGGATCCAAACCAGAAAAAGGCCAGGATCTGGCCAACAAGTATGCGAAAAACGCAAAAGTACGAGCCAGATGAGGACAAATGCCAGACCTATCCGAGACATAACCGGCGTTATCCTCTAAAATATTAATCGCAACCAGTTTAATTGACAGCTTCGGTGTGGACGCTCATTACTACGGGATCCACAGCAGAAAAGGCCAGGATCTGACCAACAAGTATGCGAAATACACGAAAGTACGAGCCAGATGAGGACAAATGCCAGACCTAACCGAGACATAACCGGCGTTATCCTCTAAAATATTAATCGCAGCCAGATTTTATTGACAGTGTGGTACCACATTACTACGTGATCCAACCCAGAAAAAGCCCAGGATCTGGCCAACAAGTATGCGAAAAACGCGAATGTACGAGCCATGTGAGGACAAATCCCAGACCTAACCGAGACGTAACCGACATTATCCTCTAAAATATTAATCCGAACCAGGTATAATTGACTGTTTCGGCGTGGTACCGCGTTACTACGGGATCCAAACCAGAAAAAGGCCAGGATCTGGCCAACAAGTATGCGAAAAACGCGAAAGTACGAGCCAGATGAGGACAAATCCCAGACCTACCCGAGACATAACCGGCGTTATCCTCTAAAATATTAATCGCAACCAGGTTTAATTGACTGTTTCGGTGTGGAACCACATTACTACGGGACCCAAGCCAGAAAAAGGCCAGGATCTAGCCAACAAGTATGCGAATAATGCGAAAGTACGTGCCAGATGAGGGCAAATACCAGACCTAACCCAGACATAACCGGCGTTATCCTCTAAAATATTAATCGCAACCAGTTTAATTGACTGTTTCGGCGTGGACTCGCATTACTACGGGATCCAAAGCAGGAAAAGGCCAGGATCTGTCCAACAAGTATGCGAAAAACGCGAAAGTACGAGCCAGATGAGGACAAATGCCAGACCTAACCGAGACATAACCGGCGTTATCCTCTAAAATATTAATCGCAGCCAGATTTTATTGACAGTGTGGTACCACATTACCACGTGATCCAGCCCAGAAAAAGCCCAGGATCTGGCCAACAAGTATGCGAAAAACGCGAATGTACGAGCCATGTGAGGACAAATCCCAGACCTAACCGAGACGTAACCGACATTATCCTCTAAAATATTAATCCGAACCAGGTATAATTGACTGTTTCGGTGTGGTACCGTGTTACTACGTGATCCAAACCTGAAAAAGGCCAGGATCTGGCCAACAACAATGCGAAAAATGCGAAAGTACGAGCCAGATGAGGGCAAATACCAGACTTAACCCAGACATAACCGGAGTTATCCTCTAAACTATTAATCGGAACCAGCTTTTATTGACAGTGCGGTACCACATTACTACGTGATCCAACCCAGAAAAAGCCCAGGATCTGGCCAACAAGTATGCGAAAAACGCGAAAGTACGAGCCAGATGAGGACAAATCCCAGATCTAACCGAGACATAACCGGCGTTATCCTCTAAAATATTAATCCGAACCTGGTTTTATTGACTGTTTCGGTGTGGTACCGCGTTACTACGTGATCCAAACCAGAAAAAGGCCAGGATCTAGCCAACAAGTATGCGAATAATGCGAAAGTACGTGCCAGATGAGGGCAAATACCAGACCTAACCCAGACATAACCGGCGTTATCCTCTAAAATATTAATCGCAACCAGGTTTAATTGACTGTTTCGGTGTGGTACCGCGTTACTACGGGATCCAAACCAGAAAAAGGCCAGGATCTGGCCAACAAGTATGCGAAAAACGCGAAAGTACGAGCCAGATGAGGACAAATGCCAGACCTATCCGAGACATAACCGGCGTTATCCTCTAAAATATTAATCGCAACCAGTTTAATTGACTGCTTCGGTGTGGAACCACATTACTACGGGACCCAAGCCAGAAAAAGGCCAGGATCTAGCCAACAAGTATGCGAATAATGCGAAAGAACGTGCCAGATGAGGGCAAATACCAGACCTAACCCAGACATAACCGGCGTTATCCTCTAAAATATTAATCGCAACCAGGTTTAATTGACTGTTTCGGTGTGGTACCGCGTTACTACGGGATCCAAACCAGAAAAAGGCCAGGATCTGGCCAACAAGTATGCGAAAAACGCAAAAGTACGAGCCAGATGAGGACAAATGCCAGACCTATCCGAGACATAACCGGCGTTATCCTCTAAAATATTAATCGCAATCAGTTTAATTGACTGCTTCGGTGTGGACTCTCATTACTACGGGATCCACAGCAGAAAAAGGCCAGGATCTGTCCAACAAGTATGCGAAAAACGCGAAAGTACGAGCCAGATGAGGACAAATCCCAGACCTAACCGAGACATAACCGGCGTTATCCTCTAAAATATTAATCCGAACCAGGTTTAATTGACTGTTTCGGCGTGGTACCGCGTTACTACGGGATCCAAACCAGAAAAAGGCCAGGATCTGGCCAACAAGTATGCGAAAAACGAGAAAGTACGAGCCAGATGAGGACAAATGCCAGACCTAACCGAGACACAACCGGCGTTATCCTCTAATATATTAATCGCAACCAGTTTAATTGACTGTTTCGGTGTGGACTCTCATTACTACGGGATCCATAGCAGAAAAGGCCAGGATCTGGCCAACAAGTATGCGAAAAACGCGAAAGTACGAGCCAGATGAGGACAAATGCCAGACCTATCCGAAACATAACCGGCGTTATCCTCTAAAATATTAATCGCAACCAGGTTTAATTGACTGTTTCGGTGTGGAACCACATTACTACGGGATCCAAAGCAGAAAAAGGCCAGGATCTGTCCAACAAGTATGCGAAAAACGCGAAAGTATGAGCCAGATGATTGCAAATACCAGAACTAACCCAGGCATAACCAGCGTTATCCTCTAAAATACAAAGCGAAACCAGCTTCTATTGACTGTTTCAGTGTGGTACCACATTACTACCTGATCCAAACCAGAGAAGGGCCAGGATCTGGCCAACAAGTATGCGAAAAACGCGAAAGTACGAGCCAGATGAGGACAAATGCCAGACTTACCCAAGACGTAGCCGGCGTTATTCTCTAAAATATTAATCGCAACCAGTTTAATTGACTGTTTCGGTGTGGAACCTCATTACTACGGGACCGGAAACAGAAAAAACCCAGGATCTGGCCAACAAGTATGCGAATAACGCGAAAGTATGAGCCAGATGATTGCAAATACCAAACCAAACCCAGACATAACCGACGTTATCCTCTAAAATAGTAATCGCAGCCAGGTTTAATTGACTGTTTCGGCGTGGTACCGCGTTACTACGTGATCCAAACCAGAAAAAGGCCAGGATCTAGCCAACAAGTGTGCGAATAATGCGAAAGTACGTGCCAGATGAGGGCAAATACCAGACCTAACCCAGACATAACCGGCGTTATCCTCTAAAATATTAATCGCAACCAGGTTTAATTGACTGTTTCGGTGTGGTACCGCGTTACTACGGGATCCAAACCAGAAAAAGGCCAGGATCTGGCCAACAAGTATGCGAAAAACGCGAAAGTACGAGCCAGATGAGGACAAATGCCAGACCTATCCGAGACATAACCGGCGTTATCCTCTAAAATATTAATCGCAACCAGTTTAATTGACTGCTTCGGTGTGGAACCACATTACTACGGGACCCAAGCCAGAAAAAGGCCAGGATCTAACCAACAAGTATGCGAATAATGCGAAAGTACGTGCCAGATGAGGGCAAATACCAGACCTAACCCAGACATAACCGGCGTTATCCTCTAAAATATTAATCGCAACCAGGTTTAATTGACTGTTTCGGTGTGGAACCACATTACTACGGGATCCAAACCAGAAAAAGGCCAGGATCTGGCCAACAAGTATGCGAGAAACCCGAAAGTACGAGCCAGATGAGGACAAATCCCAGACCTACCCGAGACATAACCGGCGTTATCCTCTAAAATATTAATCGCAACCAGGTTTAATTGACTGTTTCGGTGTGGTACCGCGTTACTACGGGATCCAAACCAGAAAAAGGCCAGGATCTGGCCAACAAGTATGCGAAAAACGCAAAAGTACGAGCCAGATGAGGACAAATGCCAGACCTATCCGAGACATAACCGGCGTTATCCTCTAAAATATTAATCGCAATCAGTTTAATTGACTGCTTCGGTGTGGACTCTCATTACTACGGGATCCACAGCAGAAAAAGGCCAGGATCTGTCCAACAAGTATGCGAAAAACGCGAAAGTACGAGCCAGATGAGGACAAATCCCAGACCTAACCGAGACATAACCGGCGTTATCCTCTAAAATATTAATCCGAACCAGGTTTAATTGACTGTTTCGGCGTGGTACCGCGTTACTACGGGATCCAAACCAGAAAAAGGCCAGGATCTGGCCAACAAGTATGCGAAAAACGAGAAAGTACGAGCCAGATGAGGACAAATGCCAGACCTAACCGAGACACAACCGGCGTTATCCTCTAATATATTAATCGCAACCAGTTTAATTGACTGTTTCGGTGTGGACTCTCATTACTACGGGATCCACAGCAGAAAAGGCCAGGATCTGGCCAACAAGTATGCGAAAAACGCGAAAGTACGAGCCAGATGAGGACAAATGCCAGACCTATCCGAAACATAACCGGCGTTATCCTCTAAAATATTAATCGCAACCAGGTTTAATTGACTGTTTCGGTGTGGAACCACATTACTACGGGATCCAAAGCAGAAAAAGGCCAGGATCTGTCCAACAAGTATGCGAAAAACGCGAAAGTATGAGCCAGATGATTGCAAATACCAGAACTAACCCAGGCATAACCAGCGTTATCCTCTAAAATACAAAGCGAAACCAGCTTCTATTGACTGTTTCAGTGTGGTACCACATTACTACCTGATCCAAACCAGAGAAGGGCCAGGATCTGGCCAACAAGTATGCGAAAAACGCGAAAGTACGAGCCAGATGAGGACAAATGCCAGACCTACCCAAGACGTAGCCGGCGTTATTCTCTAAAATATTAATCGCAACCAGTTTAATTGACTGTTTCGGTGTCGAACCTCATTACTACGGGACCGGAAACAGAAAAAACCCAGGATCTGGCCAACAAGTATGCGAATAACGCAAAAGTATGAGCCAGATGATTGCAAATACCAAACCAAACCCAGACATAACCGACGTTATCCTCTAAAATAGTAATCGCAGCCAGGTTTAATTGACTGTTTCGGTGTGGTACCGCGTTACTACGTGATCCAAAGCAGAAAAAGGCCAGGATCTGGCCAACAAGTATGCGAAAAACGCGAAAGTACGAGCCAGATGAGGACAAATCCCAGACCTACCCGAGACACAACCGGCGTTATCCTCTAAAATATTAATCGCAACCAGGTTTAATTGACTGTTTCGGTGTGGAACCACATTACTACGGGACCCAAGCCAGAAAAAGGCCAGGATCTAGCCAACAAGTATGCGAATAATGCGAAAGTACGTGCCAGATGAGGGCAAATACCAGACCGATCCGAGACATAACCGGCGTTATCCTCTAAAATATTAATCGCAATCAGTTTAATTGACTGCTTCAGTGTGGACTCTCATTACTACGGGATCCACAGCAGAAAAAGGCCAGGATCTGTCCAACAAGTATGCGAAAAACGCGAAAGTACGAGCCAGATGAGGACAAATCCCAGACCTAACCGAGACATAACCGGCGTTATCCTCTAAAATATTAATCCGAACCAGGTTTAATTGACTGTTTCGGCGTGGTACCGCGTTACTACGGGATCCAAACCAGAAAAAGGCCAGGATCTGGCCAACAAGTATGCGAAAAACGAGAAAGTACGAGCCAGATGAGGACAAATGCCAGACCTAACCGAGACACAACCGGCGTTATCCTCTAATATATTAATCGCAACCAGTTTAATTGACTGTTTCGGTGTGGACTCTCATTACTACGGGATCCACAGCAGAAAAGGCCAGGATCTGGCCAACAAGTATGCGAAAAACGCGAAAGTACGAGCCAGATGAGGACAAATGCCAGACCTACCCAAGACGTAGCCGGCGTTATTCTCTAAAATATTAATCGCAACCAGTTTAATTGACTGTTTCGGTGTGGAACCTCATTACTACGGGACCGGAAACAGAAAAAACCCAGGATCTGGCCAACAAGTATGCGAATAACGCGAAAGTATGAGCCAGATGATTGCAAATACCAAACCAAACCCAGACATAACCGACGTTATCCTCTAAAATAGTAATCGCAGCCAGGTTTAATTGACTGTTTCGGTGTGGTACCGCGTTACTACGTGATCCAAAGCAGAAAAAGGCCAGGATCTGGCCAACAAGTATGCGAAAAACGCGAAAGTACGAGCCAGATGAGGACAAATCCCAGACCTACCCGAGACACAAACGGCGTTATCCTCTAAAATATTAATCGCAACCAGGTTTAATTGACTGTTTCGGTGTGGAACCACATTACTACGGGACCCAAGCCAGAAAAAGGCCAGGATCTAGCCAACAAGTATGCGAATAATGCGAAAGTACGTGCCAGATGAGGGCAAATACCAGACCTATTCGAGACATAACCGGCGTTATCCTCTAAAATATTAATCGCAATCAGTTTAATTGACTGCTTCGGTGTGGACTCTCATTACTACGGGATCCACAGCAGAAAAAGGCCAGGATCTGTCCAACAAGTATGCGAAAAACGAGAAAGTACGAGCCAGATGAGGACAAATGCCAGACCTAACCGAGACAAAACCGGCGTTATCCTCTAATATATTAATCGCAACCAGTTTAATTGACTGTTTCGGTGTGGACTCTCATTACTACGGGATCCACAGCAGAAAAGGCCAGGATCTGGCCAACAAGTATGCGAAAAACGCGAAAGTACGAGCCAGATGAGGACAAATGCCAGACCTATCCGAAACGTAACCGGCGTTATCCTCTAAAATATTAATCGCAACCAGGTTTAACTGACTGTTTCGGTGTGGAACCACATTACTACGGGATCCAAAGCAGAAAAAGGCCAGGATCTGTCCAACAAGTATGCGAAAAACGAGAAAGTACGAGCCAGATGAGGACAAATGCCAGACCTAACCGAGACAAAACCGGCGTTATCCTCTAATATATTAATCGCAACCAGTTTAATTGACTGTTTCGGTGTGGAACCTCATTACTACGGGACCCAAAACAGAAAAAACCCAGGATCTGGCCAACAAGTATGCGAAAAACGCGAAAGTATGAGCCAGATGATTGCAAATACCAGAACTAACCCAGACATAACCGACGTTATCCTCTAAAATAGTAATCGCAGCCAGGTTTAATTGACTGTTTCGGTGTGGTACCGCGTTACTACGTGATCCAAAGCAGAAAAAGGCCAGGATCTGGCCAACAAGTATGCGAAAAACGCGAAAGTACGAGCCAGATGAGGACAAATCCCAGACCTACCCGAGACACAACCGGCGTTATCCTCTAAAATATTAATCGCAACCAGGTTTAATTGACTGTTTCGGTGTGGAACCGCGTTACTACGGGATCCAAACCAGAAAAAGGCCAGGATCTAGCCAACAAGTATGCGAATAATGCGAAAGTACGTGCCAGATGAGGGCAAATACCAGACCTAACCCAGACATAACCGGCGTTATCCTCTAAAATATTAATCGCAACCAGGTTTAATTGACTGTTTCGGTGTGGTACCGCGTTACTACGGGATCCAAACCAGAAAAAGGCCAGGATCTGGCCAACAAGTATGCGAAAAACGCGAAAGTACGAGCCAGATGAGGACAAATGCCAGACCTATCCGAGACATAACCGGCGTTATCCTCTAAAATATTAATCGCAACCAGTTTAATTGACTGCTTCGGTGTGGAACCACATTACTACGGGACCCAAGCCAGAAAAAGGCCAGGATCTAGCCAACAAGTATGCGAATAATGCGAAAGAACGTGCCAGATGAGGGCAAATACCAGACCTAACCCAGACATAACCGGCGTTATCCTCTAAAATATTAATCGCAACCAGGTTTAATTGACTGTTTCGGTGTGGTACCGCGTTACTACGGGATCCAAACCAGAAAAAGGCCAGGATCTGGCCAACAAGTATGCGAAAAACGCAAAAGTACGAGCCAGATGAGGACAAATGCCAGACCTATCCGAGACATAACCGGCGTTATCCTCTAAAATATTAATCGCAATCAGTTTAATTGACTGCTTCGGTGTGGACTCTCATTACTACGGGATCCACAGCAGAAAAAGGCCAGGATCTGTCCAACAAGTATGCGAAAAACGCGAAAGTACGAGCCAGATGAGGACAAATCCCAGACCTAACCGAGACATAACCGGCGTTATCCTCTAAAATATTAATCCGAACCAGGTTTAATTGACTGTTTCGGCGTGGTACCGCGTTACTACGGGATCCAAACCAGAAAAAGGCCAGGATCTGGCCAACAAGTATGCGAAAAACGAGAAAGTACGAGCCAGATGAGGACAAATGCCAGACCTAACCGAGACACAACCGGCGTTATCCTCTAATATATTAATCGCAACCAGTTTAATTGACTGTTTCGGTGTGGACTCTCATTACTACGGGATCCATAGCAGAAAAGGCCAGGATCTGGCCAACAAGTATGCGAAAAACGCGAAAGTACGAGCCAGATGAGGACAAATGCCAGACCTATCCGAAACATAACCGGCGTTATCCTCTAAAATATTAATCGCAACCAGGTTTAATTGACTGTTTCGGTGTGGAACCACATTACTACGGGATCCAAAGCAGAAAAAGGCCAGGATCTGTCCAACAAGTATGCGAAAAAAGCGAAAGTATGAGCCAGATGATTGCAAATACCAGAACTAACCCAGGCATAACCAGCGTTATCCTCTAAAATACAAAGCGAAACCAGCTTCTATTGACTGTTTCAGTGTGGTACCACATTACTACCTGATCCAAACCAGAGAAGGGCCAGGATCTGGCCAACAAGTATGCGAAAAACGCGAAAGTACGAGCCAGATGAGGACAAATGCCAGACTTACCCAAGACGTAGCCGGCGTTATTCTCTAAAATATTAATCGCAACCAGTTTAATTGACTGTTTCGGTGTGGAACCTCATTACTACGGGACCGGAAACAGAAAAAACCCAGGATCTGGCCAACAAGTATGCGAATAACGCGAAAGTATGAGCCAGATGATTGCAAATACCAAACCAAACCCAGACATAACCGACGTTATCCTCTAAAATAGTAATCGCAGCCAGGTTTAATTGACTGTTTCGGCGTGGTACCGCGTTACTACGTGATCCAAACCAGAAAAAGGCCAGGATCTAGCCAACAAGTGTGCGAATAATGCGAAAGTACGTGCCAGATGAGGGCAAATACCAGACCTAACCCAGACATAACCGGCGTTATCCTCTAAAATATTAATCGCAACCAGGTTTAATTGACTGTTTCGGTGTGGTACCGCGTTACTACGGGATCCAAACCAGAAAAAGGCCAGGATCTGGCCAACAAGTATGCGAAAAACGCGAAAGTACGAGCCAGATGAGGACAAATGCCAGACCTATCCGAGACATAACCGGCGTTATCCTCTAAAATATTAATCGCAACCAGTTTAATTGACTGCTTCGGTGTGGAACCACATTACTACGGGACCCAAGCCAGAAAAAGGCCAGGATCTAACCAACAAGTATGCGAATAATGCGAAAGTACGTGCCAGATGAGGGCAAATACCAGACCTAACCCAGACATAACCGGCGTTATCCTCTAAAATATTAATCGCAACCAGGTTTAATTGACTGTTTCGGTGTGGAACCACATTACTACGGGATCCAAACCAGAAAAAGGCCAGGATCTGGCCAACAAGTATGCGAGAAACCCGAAAGTACGAGCCAGATGAGGACAAATCCCAGACCTACCCGAGACATAACCGGCGTTATCCTCTAAAATATTAATCGCAACCAGGTTTAATTGACTGTTTCGGTGTGGTACCGCGTTACTACGGGATCCAAACCAGAAAAAGGCCAGGATCTGGCCAACAAGTATGCGAAAAACGCAAAAGTACGAGCCAGATGAGGACAAATGCCAGACCTATCCGAGACATAACCGGCGTTATCCTCTAAAATATTAATCGCAATCAGTTTAATTGACTGCTTCGGTGTGGACTCTCATTACTACGGGATCCACAGCAGAAAAAGGCCAGGATCTGTCCAACAAGTATGCGAAAAACGCGAAAGTACGAGCCAGATGAGGACAAATCCCAGACCTAACCGAGACATAACCGGCGTTATCCTCTAAAATATTAATCCGAACCAGGTTTAATTGACTGTTTCGGCGTGGTACCGCGTTACTACGGGATCCAAACCAGAAAAAGGCCAGGATCTGGCCAACAAGTATGCGAAAAACGAGAAAGTACGAGCCAGATGAGGACAAATGCCAGACCTAACCGAGACACAACCGGCGTTATCCTCTAATATATTAATCGCAGCCAGTTTAATTGACTGTTTCGGTGTGGACTCTCATTACTACGGGATCCACAGCAGAAAAGGCCAGGATCTGGCCAACAAGTATGCGAAAAACGCGAAAGTACGAGCCAGATGAGGACAAATGCCAGACCTATCCGAAACATAACCGGCGTTATCCTCTAAAATATTAATCGCAACCAGGTTTAATTGACTGTTTCGGTGTGGAACCACATTACTACGGGATCCAAAGCAGAAAAAGGCCAGGATCTGTCCAACAAGTATGCGAAAAACGCGAAAGTATGAGCCAGATGATTGCAAATACCAGAACTAACCCAGGCATAACCAGCGTTATCCTCTAAAATACAAAGCGAAACCAGCTTCTATTGACTGTTTCAGTGTGGTACCACATTACTACCTGATTTTATCCAGAGAAGGGCCAGGATCTGGCCAACAAGTATGCGAAAAACGCGAAAGTACGAGCCAGATGAGGACAAATGCCAGACCTACCCAAGACGTAGCCGGCGTTATTCTCTAAAATATTAATCGCAACCAGTTTAATTGACTGTTTCGGTGTCGAACCTCATTACTACGGGACCGGAAGCAGAAAAAACCCAGGATCTGGCCAACAAGTATGCGAATAACGCAAAAGTATGAGCCAGATGATTGCAAATACCAAACCAAACCCAGACATAACCGACGTTATCCTCTAAAATAGTAATCGCAGCCAGGTTTAATTGACTGTTTCGGTGTGGTACCGCGTTACTACGTGATCCAAAGCAGAAAAAGGCCAGGATCTGGCCAACAAGTATGCGAAAAACGCGAAAGTACGAGCCAGATGAGGACAAATCCCAGACCTACCCGAGACACAACCGGCGTTATCCTCTAAAATATTAATCGCAACCAGGTTTAATTGACTGCTTCGGTGTGGAACCACATTACTACGGGACCCAAGCCAGAAAAAGGCCAGGATCTAGCCAACAAGTATGCGAATAATGCGAAAGTACGTGCCAGATGAGGGCAAATACCAGACCGATCCGAGACATAACCGGCGTTATCCTCTAAAATATTAATCGCAATCAGTTTAATTGACTGCTTCAGTGTGGACTCTCATTACTACGGGATCCACAGCAGAAAAAGGCCAGGATCTGTCCAACAAGTATGCGAAAAACGCGAAAGTACGAGCCAGATGAGGACAAATCCCAGACCTAACCGAGACATAACCGGCGTTATCCTCTAAAATATTAATCCGAACCAGGTTTAATTGACTGTTTCGGCGTGGTACCGCGTTACTACGGGATCCAAACCAGAAAAAGGCCAGGATCTGGCCAACAAGTATGCGAAAAACGAGAAAGTACGAGCCAGATGAGGACAAATGCCAGACCTAACCGAGACACAACCGGCGTTATCCTCTAATATATTAATCGCAACCAGTTTAATTGACTGTTTCGGTGTGGACTCTCATTACTACGGGATCCACAGCAGAAAAGGCCAGGATCTGGCCAACAAGTATGCGAAAAACGCGAAAGTACGAGCCAGATGAGGACAAATGCCAGACCTACCCAAGACGTAGCCGGCGTTATTCTCTAAAATATTAATCGCAACCAGTTTAATTGACTGTTTCGGTGTGGAACCTCATTACTACGGGACCGGAAACAGAAAAAACCCAGGATCTGGCCAACAAGTATGCGAATAACGCGAAAGTATGAGCCAGATGATTGCAAATACCAAACCAAACCCAGACATAACCGACGTTATCCTCTAAAATAGTAATCGCAGCCAGGTTTAATTGACTGTTTCGGTGTGGTACCGCGTTACTACGTGATCCAAAGCAGAAAAAGGCCAGGATCTGGCCAACAAGTATGCGAAAAACGCGAAAGTACGAGCCAGATGAGGACAAATCCCAGACCTACCCGAGACACAAACGGCGTTATCCTCTAAAATATTAATCGCAACCAGGTTTAATTGACTGTTTCGGTGTGGAACCACATTACTACGGGACCCAAGCCAGAAAAAGGCCAGGATCTAGCCAACAAGTATGCGAATAATGCGAAAGTACGTGCCAGATGAGGGCAAATACCAGACCTATTCGAGACATAACCGGCGTTATCCTCTAAAATATTAATCGCAATCAGTTTAATTGACTGCTTCGGTGTGGACTCTCATTACTACGGGATCCACAGCAGAAAAAGGCCAGGATCTGTCCAACAAGTATGCGAAAATCGAGAAAGTACGAGCCAGATGAGGACAAATGCCAGACCTAACCGAGACAAAACCGGCGTTATCCTCTAATATATTAATCGCAACCAGTTTAATTGACTGTTTCGGTGTGGACTCTCATTACTACGGGATCCACAGCAGAAAAGGCCAGGATCTGGCCAACAAGTATGCGAAAAACGCGAAAGTACGAGCCAGATGAGGACAAATGCCAGACCTATCCGAAACATAACCGGCGTTATCCTCTAAAATATTAATCGCAACCAGGTTTAACTGACTGTTTCGGTGTGGAACCACATTACTACGGGATCCAAAGCAGAAAAAGGCCAGGATCTGTCCAACAAGTATGCGAAAAACGAGAAAGTACGAGCCAGATGAGGACAAATGCCAGACCTAACCGAGACAAAACCGGCGTTATCCTCTAATATATTAATCGCAACCAGTTTAATTGACTGTTTCGGTGTGGAACCTCATTACTACGGGACCCAAAACAGAAAAAACCCAGGATCTGGCCAACAAGTATGCGAAAAACGCGAAAGTATGAGCCAGATGATTGCAAATACCAGAACTAACCCAGACATCACCGACGTTATCCTCTAAAATAGTAATCGCAGCCAGGTTTAATTGACTGTTTCGGTGTGGTACCGCGTTACTACGTGATCCAAAGCAGAAAAAGGCCAGGATCTGGCCAACAAGTATGCGAAAAACGCGAAAGTACGAGCCAGATGAGGACAAATCCCAGACCTACCCGAGACACAACCGGCGTTATCCTCTAAAATATTAATCGCAACCAGGTTTAATTGACTGTTTCGGTGTGGAACCACATTACTACGGGACCCAAGCCAGAAAAAGGCCAGGATCTAGCCAACAAGTATGCGAATAATGCGAAAGTACGTGCCAGATGAGGGCAAATACCAGACCGATCCGAGACATAACCGGCGTTATCCTCTAAAATATTAATCGCAATCAGTTTAATTGACTGCTTCAGTGTGGACTCTCATTACTACGGGATCCACAGCAGAAAAAGGCCAGGATCTGTCCAACAAGTATGCGAAAAACGCGAAAGTACGAGCCAGATGAGGACAAATCCCAGACCTAACCGAGACATAACCGGCGTTATCCTCTAAAATATTAATCCGAACCAGGTTTAATTGTCTGTTTCGGCGTGGTACCGCGTTACTACGGGATCCAAACCAGAAAAAGGCCAGGATCTGGCCAACAAGTATGCGAAAAACGAGAAAGTACGAGCCAGATGAGGACAAATGCCAGACCTAACCGAGACACAACCGGCGTTATCCTCTAATATATTAATCGCAACCAGTTTAATTGACTGTTTCGGTGTGGACTCCCATTACTACGGGATCCACAGCAGAAAAGGCCAGGATCTGGCCAACAAGTATGCGAAAAACGCGAAAGTACGAGCCAGATGAGGACAAATGCCAGACCTACCCAAGACGTAGCCGGCGTTATTCTCTAAAATATTAATCGCAACCAGTTTAATTGACTGTTTCGGTGTGGAACCTCATTACTACGGGACCGGAAACAGAAAAAACCCAGGATCTGGCCAACAAGTATGCGAATAACGCGAAAGTATGAGCCAGATGATTGCAAATACCAAACCAAACCCAGACATAACCGACGTTATCCTCTAAAATAGTAATCGCAGCCAGGTTTAATTGACTGTTTCGGTGTGGTACCGCGTTACTACGTGATCCAAAGCAGAAAAAGGCCAGGATCTGGCCAACAAGTATGCGAAAAACGCGAAAGTACGAGCCAGATGAGGACAAATCCCAGACCTACCCGAGACACAACCGGCGTTATCCTCTAAAATATTAATCGCAACCAGGTTTAATTGACTGTTTCGGTGTGGAACCACATTACTACGGGACCCAAGCCAGAAAAAGGCCAGGATCTAGCCAACAAGTATGCGAATAATGCGAAAGTACGTGCCAGATGAGGGCAAATACCAGACCTATTCGAGACATAACCGGCGTTATCCTCTAAAATATTAATCGCAATCAGTTTAATTGACTGCTTCGGTGTGGACTCTCATTACTACGGGATCCACAGCAGAAAAAGGCCAGGATCTGTCCAACAAGTATGCGAAAAACGAGAAAGTACGAGCCAGATGAGGACAAATGCCAGACCTAACCGAGACAAAACCGGCGTTATCCTCTAATATATTAATCGCAACCAGTTTAATTGACTGTTTCGGTGTGGACTCTCATTACTACGGGATCCACAGCAGAAAAGGCCAGGATCTGGCCAACAAGTATGCGAAAAACGCGAAAGTACGAGCCAGATGAGGACAAATGCCAGACCTATCCGAAACATAACCGGCGTTATCCTCTAAAATATTAATCGCAACCAGGTTTAACTGACTGTTTCGGTGTGGAACCACATTACTACGGGATCCAATGCAGAAAAAGGCCAGGATCTGTCCAACAAGTATGCGAAAAACGAGAAAGTACGAGCCAGATGAGGACAAATGCCAGACCTAACCGAGACAAAACCGGCGTTATCCTCTAATATATTAATCGCAACCAGTTTAATTGACTGTTTCGGTGTGGAACCTCATTACTACGGGACCCAAAACAGAAAAAACCCAGGATCTGGCCAACAAGTATGCGAAAAACGCGAAAGTATGAGCCAGATGATTGCAAATACCAGAACTAACCCAGGCATAACCAGCGTTATCCTCTAAAATACAAAGCGAAACCAGCTTCTATTGACTGTTTCAGTGTGGTACCACATTACTACCTGATCCAAACCAGAGAAGGGCCAGGATCTGGCCAACAAGTATGCGAAAAACGCGAAAGTACGAGCCAGATGAGGACAAATGCCAGACCTACCCAAGACGTAGCCGGCGTTATTCTCTAAAATATTAATCGCAACCAGTTTAATTGACTGTTTCGGTGTGGTACCGCGTTACTACGGGATCCAAACCAGAAAAAGGCCAGGATCTGGCCAACAAGTATGCGAAAAACGCAAAAGTACGAGCCAGATGAGGACAAATGCCAGACCTATCCGAGACATAACCGGCGTTATCCTCTAAAATATTAATCGCAATCAGTTTAATTGACTGCTTCGGTGTGGACTCTCATTACTACGGGATCCACAGCAGAAAAAGGCCAGGATCTGGCCAACAAGTATGCGAAAAACGCGAAAGTACGAGCCAGATGAGGACAAATCCCAGACCTAACCGAGACATAACCGGCGTTATCCTCTAAAATATTAATCCGAACCAGGTTTAATTGACTGTTTCGGCGTGGTACCGCGTTACTACGGGATCCAAACCAGAAAAAGGCCAGGATCTGGCCAACAATTATGCGAAAAACGCAAAGGAATGAGCCAGATGATTGCAAATACCAGACCAAACACAGACATAACCGGCGTTATCCTCTAAAATATTAATCGCAACCAGTTTAATTGACTGTTTCGGTGTGGACTCGCATTACTACGGGATCCAAAGCAGAAAAAGGCCAGGATCTGTCCAACAAGTATGCGAAAAACGAGAAAGTACGAGCCAGATGAGGACAAATGCCAGACCTAACCAAGACAAAACCGGCGTTATCCTCTAATATATTAATCGCAACCAGTTTAATTGACTGTTTCGGTGTGGACTCTCATTACTACGGGATCCACAGCAGAAAAGGCCAGGATCTGGCCAACAAGTATGCGAAAACCGCGAAAGTATGAGACAGATGATTGCAAATACCAGAACTAACCCAGGCATAGCCAGCGTTATCCTCTAAAATACAAAGCGAAACCAGCTACTATTGACTGTTTCAGTGTGGTACCAAATTAATACGTGATCCAAACCAGAGAAGGGTCAGGATCTGGCCAACAAGTATGCGAAAAACGCGAAAGTACGAGCCAGATGAGGACAAATCCCAGACCTACCCGAGACGTAGCCGGCGTTATTCTCTAAAATATTAATCGCAACCAGTTTAATTGACTGTTTCGGTGTGGAACCTCATTACTACGGGACCCAAAACAGAAAAAACCCAGGATCTGGCCAACAAGTATGCGAAAAACGCGAAAGTATGAGCCAGATGATTGCAAATACCAGAACTAACCCAGGCATAACCAGCGTTATCCTCTAAAATACAAAGCGAAACCAGCTTCTATTGACTGTTTCAGTGTGGTACCACATTACTACCTGATCCAAACCAGAGAAGGGCCAGGATCTGGCCAACAAGTATGCGAAAAACGCGAAAGTACGAGCCAGATGAGGACAAATCCCAGACCTATCCGAAACATAACCGGCGTTATCCTCTAAAATATTAATCGCAACCAGGTTTAATTGACTGTTTCGGTGTGGAACCACATTACTACGGGATCCAAACCAGAAAAAGGCCAGGATCTGGCCAACAATTATGCGAAAAACGCAAAGGAATGAGCCAGATGATTGCAAATACCAGACCAAACACAGACATAACCGACGTTATCCTCCAAAATAGTAATCGCAACCAGGTTTAATTGACTGTTTCGGTGAGGTACCGCGTTACTACGTGATCCAAACCAGAGAAAGCCCAGGATCTGGCCAACAAGTATACGAACAATGCGAAAGTACGTGCCAGATGAGGGCAAATACCAGACCTAACCCAGACATAACCGGCGTTATCCTCTAAAATATTAATCGCAACCAGGTTTAATTGACTGTTTCGGTGTGGTACCACAATACTACGTGATCCAAACCAGAAAAAGCCCAGGATCTGGCCAACAAGTATGCGAAAAACGCGAATGTATGAGCCAGTTGATTGCAAATACCAGAACTAATCCAGACATAACCAGCGTTATCCTCTAAAATACTAAGCGGAACCAGCTTCTATTGACTGTTTCAGTGTGGTACCACATTACTACGTGATCCAAACCAGAAAAATGCCAGGATCTGGCCAACAAGTATGCGATAAACGCGAAAGTACGAGCCAGATGTGGACTAATCCCAGACCTACCCGAGACATAACCGGCGTTATCCTCTAAAATATTAATCGCAACCAGTTTAATTGACTGTTTCGGTGTGGAACCTCATTACTACGGGATCCAAAACAGAAAAAATCCAGGATCTGACCAGCAAGTATGCGAAAAACGCGAAAGTACGAGCCAGATGAGGACAAATGCCAGACCTAACCCAGACATAACCGGCGTTATCCTCTAAAATATTAATCGCAGCCAGCTTTTATTGACAGTGTGGTACCACATTACTACGTGATCCAACCCAGAAAAAGCCCAGGATCTGGCCAACAAGTATGCGAAAAACGCGAATGTACGAGCCATGTGAGGACAAATCCCAGACCTAACCGAGACGTAACCGGCATTATCCTCTATAATATTAATCCGAACCAGGTATAATTGACTGTTTCGGTGTGGTACCGTGTTACTACGTGATCCAAATCTGAAAAAGGCCAGGATCTGGCCAACAACAATGCGAAAAATGCGAAAGTACGAGCCAGATGAGGGCAAATACCAGACTTAACCCAGACATAACCGGCCTTATCCTCTAAACTATTAATCGGAACCAGCTTTTATTGACAGTGCGGTACCACATTACTACGTGATCCAACCCAGAAAAAGCCCAGGATCTGGCCAACAAGTATGCGAAAAACGCGAAAGTACGAGCCAGATGAGGACAAACCCCAGACCTAACCGAGACATAACCGGCGTTATCCTCTAAAATATTAATTCGAACCAGGTTTAATTGACTGTTTCGGCGTGGTACCACAATACTACGTGATCCAAACCAGAAAAAGCCCAGGATCTGGCCAACAAGTATGCGAAAAACGCGAATGTATGAGCCAGTTGATTGCAAATACCAGAACTAATCCAGACATAACCAGCGTTATCCTCTAAAATACTAAGCGGAACCAGCTTCTATTGACTGTTTCAGTGTGGTACCACATTACTACCTGATCCAAACCAGAGAAGGGCCAGGATCTGGCCAACAAGTATGCGAAAAACGAGAAAGTACGAGCCAGATGAGGACAAATGCCAGACCTAACCGAGACAAAACCGGCGTTATCCTCTAATATATTAATCGCAACCAGTTTAATTGACTGTTTCGGTGTGGAACCTCATTACTACGGGACCCAAAACAGAAAAAACCCAGGATCTGGCCAACAAGTATGCGAAAAACGCGAAAGTATGAGCCAGATGATTGCAAATACCAGAACTAACCCAGACATAACCGACGTTATCCTCTAAAATAGTAATCGCAGCCAGGTTTAATTGACTGTTTCGGTGTGGTACCGCGTTACTACGTGATCCAAAGCAGAAAAAGGCCAGGATCTGGCCAACAAGTATGCGAAAAACGCGAAAGTACGAGCCAGATGAGGACAAATCCCAGACCTACCCGACACACAACCGGCGTTATCCTCTAAAATATTAATCGCAACCAGGTTTAATTGACTGTTTCGGTGTGGAACCACATTACTACGGGACCCAAGCCAGAAAAAGGCCAGGATCTAGCCAACAAGTATGCGAATAATGCGAAAGTACGTGCCAGATGAGGGCAAATACCAGACCGATCCGAGACATAACCGGCGTTATCCTCTAAAATATTAATCGCAATCAGTTTAATTGACTGCTTCAGTGTGGACTCTCATTACTACGGGATCCACAGCAGAAAAAGGCCAGGATCTGTCCAACAAGTATGCGAAAAACGCGAAAGTACGAGCCAGATGAGGACAAATCCCAGACCTAACCGAGACATAACCGGCGTTATCCTCTAAAATATTAATCCGAACCAGGTTTAATTGACTGTTTCGGCGTGGTACCGCGTTACTACGGGATCCAAACCAGAAAAAGGCCAGGATCTGGCCAACAAGTATGCGAAAAACGAGAAAGTACGAGCCAGATGAGGACAAATGCCAGACCTAACCGAGACACAACCGGCGTTATCCTCTAATATATTAATCGCAACCAGTTAAATTGACTGTTTCGGTGTGGACTCCCATTACTACGGGATCCACAGCAGAAAAGGCCAGGATCTGGCCAACAAGTATGCGAAAAACGCGAAAGTACGAGCCAGATGAGGACAAATGCCAGACCTACCCAAGACGTAGCCGGCGTTATTCTCTAAAATATTAATCGCAACCAGTTTAATTGACTGTTTCGGTGTGGAACCTCATTACTACGGGACCGGAAACAGAAAAAACCCAGGATCTGGCCAACAAGTATGAGAATAACGCGAAAGTATGAGCCAGATGATTGCAAATACCAAACCAAACCCAGACATAACCGACGTTATCCTCTAAAATAGTAATCGCAGCCAGGTTTAATTGACTGTTTCGGTGTGGTACCGCGTTACTACGTGATCCAAAGCAGAAAAAGGCCAGGATCTGGCCAACAAGTATGCGAAAAACGCGATAGTACGAGCCAGATGAGGACAAATCCCAGACCTACCCGAGACACAACCGGCGTTATCCTCTAAAATATTAATCGCAACCAGGTTTAATTGACTGTTTCGGTGTGGAACCACATTACTACGGGACCCAAGCCAGAAAAAGGCCAGGATCTAGCCAACAAGTATGCGAATAATGCGAAAGTACGTGCCAGATGAGGGCAAATACCAGACCTATTCGAGACATAACCGGCGTTATCCTCTAAATTATTAATCGCAATCAGTTTAATTGACTGCTTCGGTGTGGACTCTCATTACTACGGGATCCACAGCAGAAAAAGGCCAGGATCTGTCCAACAAGTATGCGAAAAACGAGAAAGTACGAGCCAGATGAGGACAAATGCCAGACCTAACCGAGACAAAACCGGCGTTATCCTCTAATATATTAATCGCAACCAGTTTAATTGACTGTTTCGGTGTGGAACCTCATTACTACGGGATCCACAGCAGAAAAGGCCAGGATCTGGCCAACAAGTATGTGAAAAACGCGAAAGTACGAGCCAGATGAGGACAAATGCCAGACCTATCCGAAACATAACCGGCGTTATCCTCTAAAATATTAATCGCAACCAGGTTTAACTGACTGTTTCGGTGTGGAACCACATTACTACGGGATCCACAGCAGAAAAAGGCCAGGATCTGTCCAACAAGTATGCGAAAAACGAGAAAGTACGAGCCAGATGAGGACAAATGCCAGACCTAACCGAGACAAAACCGGCGTTATCCTCTAATATATTAATCGCAACCAGTTTAATTGACTGTTTCGGTGTGGAACCTCATTACTACGGGATCCACAGCAGAAAAGGCCAGGATCTGGCCAACAAGTATGTGAAAAACGCGAAAGTACGAGCCAGATGAGGACAAATGCCAGACCTATCCGAAACATAACCGGCGTTATCCTCTAAAATATTAATCGCAACCAGGTTTAACTGACTGTTTCGGTGTGGAACCACATTACTACGGGATCCAATGCAGAAAAAGGCCAGGATCTGTCCAACAAGTATGCGAAAAACGAGAAAGTACGAGCCAGATGAGGACAAATGCCAGACCTAACCGAGACAAAACCGGCGTTATCCTCTAATATATTAATCGCAACCAGTTTAATTGACTGTTTCGGTGTGGAACCTCATTACTACGGGACCCAAAACAGAAAAAACCCAGGATCTGGCCAACAAGTATGCGAAAAACGCGAAAGTATGAGCCAGATGATTGCAAATACCAGAACTAACCCAGGCATAACCAGCGTTATCCTCTAAAATACAAAGCGAAACCAGCTTCTATTGACTGTTTCAGTGTGGTACCACATTACTACCTGATCCAAACCAGAGAAGGGCCAGGATCTGGCCAACAAGTATGCGAAAAACGCGAAAGTACGAGCCAGATGAGGACAAATGCCAGACCTACCCAAGACGTAGCCGGCGTTATTCTCTAAAATATTAATCGCAACCAGTTTAATTGACTGTTTCGGTGTGGTACCGCGTTACTACGGGATCCAAACCAGAAAAAGGCCAGGATCTGGCCAACAAGTATGCGAAAAACGCAAAAGTACGAGCCAGATGAGGACAAATGCCAGACCTATCCGAGACATAACCGGCGTTATCCTCTAAAATATTAATCGCAATCAGTTTAATTGACTGCTTCGGTGTGGACTCTCATTACTACGGGATCCACAGCAGAAAAAGGCCAGGATCTGGCCAACAAGTATGCGAAAAACGCGAAAGTACGAGCCAGATGAGGACAAATCCCAGACCTAACCGAGACATAACCGGCGTTATCCTCCAAAATATTAATCCGAACCAGGTTTAATTGACTGTTTCGGCGTGGTACCGCGTTACTACGGGATCCAAACCAGAAAAAGGCCAGGATCTGGCCAACAATTATGCGAAAAACGCAAAGGAATGAGCCAGATGATTGCAAATACCAGACCAAACACAGACATAACCGGCGTTATCCTCTAAAATATTAATCGCAACCAGTTTAATTGACTGTTTCGGTGTGGACTCGCATTACTACGGGATCCACAGCAGAAAAGGCCAGGATCTGGCCAACAAGTATGCGAAAACCGCGAAAGTATGAGACAGATGATTGCAAATACCAGAACTAACCCAGGCATAGCCAGCGTTATCCTCTAAAATACAAAGCGAAACCAGCTACTATTGACTGTTTCAGTGTGGTACCAAATTAATACGTGATCCAAACCAGAGAAGGGTCAGGATCTGGCCAACAAGTATGCGAAAAACGCGAAAGTACGAGCCAGATGAGGACAAATCCCAGACCTACCCGAGACGTAGCCGGCGTTATTCTCTAAAATATTAATCGCAACCAGTTTAATTGACTGTTTCGGTGTGGAACCTCATTACTACGGGACCCAAAACAGAAAAAACCCAGGATCTGGCCAACAAGTATGCGAAAAACGCGAAAGTATGAGCCAGATGATTGCAAATACCAGAACTAACCCAGGCATAACCAGCGTTATCCTCTAAAATACAAAGCGAAACCAGCTTCTATTGACTGTTTCAGTGTGGTACCACATTACTACCTGATCCAAACCAGAGAAGGGCCAGGATCTGGCCAACAAGTATGCGAAAAACGCGAAAGTACGAGCCAGATGAGGACAAATCCCAGACCTATCCGAAACATAACCGGCGTTATCCTCTAAAATATTAATCGCAACCAGGTTTAATTGACTGTTTCGGTGTGGAACCACATTACTACGGGATCCAAACCAGAAAAAGGCCAGGATCTGGCCAACAATTATGCGAAAAACGCAAAGGAATGAGCCAGATGATTGCAAATACCAGACCAAACACAGACATAACCGACGTTATCCTCCAAAATAGTAATCGCAACCAGGTTTAATTGACTGTTTCGGTGAGGTACCGCGTTACTACGTGATCCAAACCAGAGAAAGCCCAGGATCTGGCCAAGTATACGAACAATGCGAAAGTACGTGCCAGATGAGGGCAAATACCAGACCTAACCCAGACATAACCGGCGTTATCCTCTAAAATATTAATCGCAACCAGGTTTAATTGACTGTTTCGGTGTGGTACCACAATACTACGTGATCCAAACCAGAAAAAGCCCAGGATCTGGCCAACAAGTATGAGAAAAACGCGAATGTATGAGCCAGTTGATTGCAAATACCAGAACTAATCCAGACATAACCAGCGTTATCCTCTAAAATACTAAGCGGAACCAGCTTCTATTGACTGTTTCAGTGTGGTACCACATTACTACGTGATCCAAACCAGAAAAATGCCAGGATCTGGCCAACAAGTATGCGATAAACGCGAAAGTACGAGCCAGATGTGGACTAATCCCAGACCTACCCGAGACATAACCGGCGTTATCCTCTAAAATATTAATCGCAACCAGTTTAATTGACTGTTTCGGTGTGGAACCTCATTACTACGGGATCCAAAACAGAAAAAATCCAGGATCTGACCAGCAAGTATGCGAAAAACGCGAAAGTACGAGCCAGATGAGGACAAATGCCAGACCTAACCGAGACATAACCGGCGTTATCCTCTAAAATATTAATCGCAGCCAGCTTTTATTGACAGTGTGGTACCACATTACTACGTGATCCAACCCAGAAAAAGCCCAGGATCTGGCCAACAAGTATGCGAAAAACGCGAATGTACGAGCCATGTGAGGACAAATCCCAGACCTAACCGAGACGTAACCGGCATTATCCTCTATAATATTAATCCGAACCAGGTATAATTGACTGTTTCGGTGTGGTACCGTGTTACTACGTGATCCAAATCTGAAAAAGGCCAGGATCTGGCCAACAACAATGCGAAAAATGCGAAAGTACGAGCCAGATGAGGGCAAATACCAGACTTAACCCAGACATAACCGGCCTTATCCTCTAAACTATTAATCGGAACCAGCTTTTATTGACAGTGCGGTACCACATTACTACGTGATCCAACCCAGAAAATGCCCAGGATCTGGCCAACAAGTATGCGAAAAACGCGAAAGTACGAGCCAGATGAGGACAAACCCCAGACCTAACCGAGACATAACCGGCGTTATCCTCTAAAATATTAATTCGAACCAGGTTTAATTGACTGTTTCGGCGTGGTACCACAATACTACGTGATCCACCCAGAAAAAGCCCAGGATCTGGCCAACAAGTATGCGAAAAACGCGAATGTATGAGCCAGTTGATTGCAAATACCAGAACTAATCCAGACATAACCAGCGTTATCCTCTAAAATACTAAGCGGAACCAGCTTCTATTGACTGTTTCAGTGTGGTACCACATTACTACCTGATCCAAACCAGAGAAGGGCCAGGATCTGGCCAACAAGTATGCGAAAAACGCGAAAGTACGAGCCAGATGAGGACAAATGCCAGACCTACCCAAGACGTAGCCGGCGTTATTCTCTAAAATATTAATCGCAACCAGTTTAATTGACTGTTTCGGTGTGGAACCTCATTACTACGGGACCCAAGCCAGAAAAAGGCCAGGATCTAGCCAACAAGTATGCGAATAATGCGAAAGTACGTGCCAGATGAGGGCAAATACCAGACCTATTCGAGACATAACCGGCGTTATCCTCTAATATATTAATCCGAACCAGGTTTAATTGACTGTTTCGGCGTGGTACCGCGTTACTACGGGATCCAAACCAGAAAAAGGCCAGGATCTGGCCAACAAGTATGCGAAAAACGAGAAAGTACGAGCCAGATGAGGACAAATCCCAGACCTAACCGAGACATAACCGGCGTTATCCTCTAAAATATTAATCCGAACCAGGTTTAATTGACTGTTTCGGCGTGGTACCGCGTTACTACGGGATCCAAACCAGAAAAAGGCCAGGATCTGGCCAACAAGTATGCGAAAAACGAGAAAGTACGAGCCAGATGAGGACAAATGCCAGACCTAACCGAGACACAACCGGCGTTATCCTCTAATATATTAATCGCAACCAGTTTAATTGACTGTTTCGGTGTGGACTCTCATTACTACGGGATCCACAGCAGAAAAGGCCAGGATCTGGCCAACAAGTATGCGAAAAACGCGAAAGTACGAGCCAGATGAGGACCAATGCCAGACCTATCCGAAACATAACCGGCGTTATCCTCTAAAATATTAATCGCAACCAGGTTTAATTGACTGTTTCGGTGTGGAACCACATTACTACGGGATCCAAAGCAGAAAAAGGCCAGGATCTGTCCAACAAGTATGCGAAAAACGCGAAAGTATGAGCCAGATGATTGCAAATACCAGAACTAACCCAGGCATAACCAGCGTTATCCTCTAAAATACAAAGCGAAACCAGCTTCTATTGACTGTTTCAGTGTGGTACCACATTACTACCTGATCCAAACCAGAGAAGGGCCAGGATCTGGCCAACAAGTATGCGAAAAACGCGAAAGTACGAGCCAGATGAGGACAAATGCCAGACCTACCCAAGACGTAGCCGGCGTTATTCTCTAAAATATTAATCGCAACCAGTTTAATTGACTGTTTCGGTGTCGAACCTCATTACTACGGGACCGGAAACAGAAAAAACCCAGGATCTGGCCAACAAGTATGCGAATAACGCGAAAGTATGACCCAGATGATTGCAAATACCAAACCAAACCCAGACATAACCGACGTTATCCTCTAAAATAGTAATCGCAGCCAGGTTTAATTGACTGTTTCGGTGTGGTACCGCGTTACTACGTGATCCAAAGCAGAAAAAGGCCAGGATCTGGCCAACAAGTATGCGAAAAACGCGAAAGTACGAGCCAGATGAGGACAAATCCCAGACCTACCCGAGACACAACCGGCGTTATCCTCTAAAATATTAATCGCAACCAGGTTTAATTGACTGTTTCGGTGTGGAACCACATTACTACGGGACCCAAGCCAGAAAAAGGCCAGGATCTAGCCAACAAGTATGCGAATAATGCGAAAGTACGTGCCAGATGAGGGCAAATACCAGACCTAACCCAGACATAACCGGCGTTATCCTCTAAAATATTAATCGCAACCAGTTTAATTGACTGTTTCGGTGTGGACTCGCATTACTACGGGATCCAAAGCAGAAAAAGGCCAGGATCTGTCCAACAAGTATGCGAAAAACGAGAAAGTACGAGCCAGATGAGGACAAATGCCAGACCTAACCGAGACAAAACCGGCGTTATCCTCTAATATATTAATCGCAACCAGTTTAATTGACTGTTTCGGTGTGGACTCTCATTACTACGGGATCCACAGCAGAAAAGGCCAGGATCTGGCCTACAAGTATGCGAAAAACGCGAAGGTACGAGCCAGATGAGGACAAATGCCAGACCTATCCGAAACATAACCGGCGTTATCCTCTAAAATATTAATCGCAACCAGGTTTAATTGACTGTTTCGGTGTGGAACCACATTACTACGGGATCCAAAGCAGAAAAAGGCCAGGATCTGTCCAACAAGTATGCGAAAAACGAGAAAGTACGAGCCAGATGAGGACAAATGCCAGACCTAACCGAGACAAAACCGGCGTTATCCCCTAATATATTAATCGCAACCAGTTTAATTGACTGTTTCGGTGTGGACTCTCATTACTACGGGATCCACAGCAGAAAAGGCCAGGATCTGGCCAACAAGTATGCGAAAACCGCGAAAGTATGAGACAGATGATTGCAAATACCAGAACTAACCCAGGCATAGCCAGCGTTTTCCTCTAAAATACAAAGCGAAACCAGCTACTATTGACAGTTTCAGTGTGGTACCACATTACTACGTGATCCAAACCAGAGAAGGGTCAGGATCTGGCCAACAACTATGCGAAAAACGCGAAAGTACGAGCCAGATGAGGACAAATCCCAGACCTACCCGAGACGTAGCCGGCGTTATTCTCTAAAATATTAATCGCAACCAGTTTAATCGACTGTTTCGGTGTGGAACCTCATTACTACGGGACCCAAAACAGAAAAAACCCAGGATCTGGCCAACAAGTATGCGAAAAACACGAAAGTATGAGCCAGATGATTGCAAATACCAGAACTAACCCAGGCATAACCAGCGTTATCCTCTAAAATACAAAGCGAAACCAGCTTCTATTGACTGTTTCAGTGTGGTACCACATTACTACCTGATCCAAACCAGAGAAGGGCCAGGATCTGGCCAACAAGTATGCGAAAAACGCGAAAGTACGAGCCAGATGAGGACAAATGCCAGACCTACCCAAGACGTAGCCGGCGTTATTCTCTAAAATATTAATCGCAACCAGTTTAATTGACTGTTTCGGTGTGGAACCTCATTACTACGGGACCGGAAACAGAAAAAACCCAGGATCTGGCCAACAAGTATGCGAATAACGCGAAAGTATGAGCCAGATGATTGCAAATACCAAACCAAACCCAGACATAACCGACGTTATCCTCTAAAATAGTAATAGCAGCCAGGTTTAATTGACTGTTTCGGTGTGGTACCGCGTTACTACGTGATCCAAAGCAGAAAAAGGCCAGGATCTGGCCAACAAGTATGCGAAAAACGCGAAAGTACGAGCCAGATGAGGACAAATCCCAGACCTACCCGAGACACAACCGGCGTTATTCTCTAAAATATTAATCGCAACCAGGTTTAATTGACAGTTTCGGTGTGGTACCGCGTTACTACGGGATCCAAACCAGAAAAAGGCCAGGATCTGGCCAACAAGTATGCGAAAAACGCAAAAGTACGAGCCAGATGAGGACAAATGCCAGACCTATCCGAGACATAACCGGCGTGGTCCTCTAAAATATTAATCGCAATCAGTTTAATTGACTGCTTCGGTGTGGACTCTCATTACTACGGGATCCACAGCAGAAAAAGGCCAGGATCTGGCCAACAAGTATGCAAAAAACGCGAAAGTACGAGCCAGATGAGGACAAATCCCAGACCTAACCGAGACATAACCGGCGTTATCCTCTAAAATATTAATCCGAACCAGGTTTAATTGACTGTTTCGGCGTGGTACCGCATTACTACGGGATCCAAACCAGAAAAAGGCCAGGATCTGGCCAACAAGTATGCGAAAAACGCGAAAGTACGAGCCAGATGAGGACAAATCCCAGACCTACCCGAGACATAACCGGCGTTATCCTCTAAAATATTAATCGCAACCGGGTTTAATTGTCTGTTTCGGTGTGGAACCACATTACTACGGGACCCAAGCCAGAAAAAGGCCAGGATCTAGCCAACAAGTATGCGAATAATGCGAAAGTACGTGCCAGATGAGGGCAAATACCAGACCTAACCCAGACATAACCGGCGTTATCCTCTAAAATATTAATCGCAACCAGTTTAATTGACTGTTTCGGTGTGGACTCGCATTACTACGGGATCCAAAGCAGAAAAAGGCCAGGATCTGTCCAACAAGTATGCGAAAAACGAGAAAGTACGAGCCAGATGAGGACAAATGCCAGACCTAACCAAGACAAAACCGGCGTTATCCTCTAACATGTTAATCGCAACCAGTTTAATTGACTGTTTCGGCGTGGACTCTCATTACTACGGGATCCACAGCAGAAAAGGCCAGGATCTGGCCAACAAGTATGCGAAAACCGCGAAAGTATGAGACAGATGATTGCAAATACCAGAACTAACCCAGGCATAGCCAGCGTTATCCTCTAAAATACAAAGCGAAACCAGCTACTATTGACTGTTTCAGTGTGGTACCAAATTACTACGTGATCCAAACCAGAGAAGGGTCAGGATCTGGCCAACAAGTATGCGAAAAACGCGAAAGTACGAGCCAGATGAGGACAAATCCCAGACCTACCCGAGACATAACCGGCGTTATCCTCTAAAATATTAATCGCAACCAGGTTTAATTGACTGTTTCGGTGTGGCACCACATTACTACGGGACCCAAGCCAGAAAAAGGCCAGGATCTAGCCAACAAGTATGCGAATAATGCGAAAGTACGTGCCAGATGAGGGCAAATACCAGACCTAACCCAGACATAACCGGCGTTATCCTCTAAAATATTAATCGCAACCAGTTTAATTGACTGTTTCGGTGTGGACTCGCATTACTACGGGATCCAAAGCAGAAAAAGGCCATTATCTGTCCAACAAGTATGCGAAAAACGAGAAAGTACGAGCCAGATGAGGACAAATGCCAGACCTAACCGAGACAAAACCGGCGTTATCCTCTAATATATTAATCGCAACCAGTTTAATTGACTGTTTCGGTGTGGACTCTCATTACTACGGGATCCACAGCAGAACAGGCCAGGATCTGGCCAACAAGTATGCGAAAACCGCGAAAGTATGAGACAGATGATTGCAAATACCAGAACTAACCCAGGCATAGCCAGCGTTATCCTCTAAAATACAAAGCGAAACCAGCTACTATTGACTGTTTCAGTGTGGTACCAAATTACTACGTGATCCAAACCAGAGAAGGGTCAGGATCTGGCCAACAAGTATGCGAAAAACGCGAAAGTACGAGCCAGATGAGGACAAATCCCAGACCTACCCGAGACATAACCGGCGTTATCCTCTAAAATATTAATCGCAACCAGGTTTAATTGACTGTTTCGGTGTGGCACCACATTACTACGGGACCCAAGCCAGAAAAAGGCCAGGATCTAGCCAACAAGTATGCGAATAATGCGAAAGTACGTGCCAGATGAGGGCAAATACCAGACCTAACCCAGACATAACCGGCGTTATCCTCTAAAATATTAATCGCAACCAGTTTAATTGACTGTTTCGGTGTGGACTCGCATTACTACGGGATCCAAAGCAGAAAAAGGCCATTATCTGTCCAACAAGTATGCGAAAAACGAGAAAGTACGAGCCAGATGAGGACAAATGCCAGACCTAACCGAGACAAAACCGGCGTTATCCTCTAATATATTAATCGCAACCAGTTTAATTGACTGTTTCGGTGTGGACTCTCATTACTACGGGATCCACAGCAGAACAGGCCAGGATCTGGCCAACAAGTATGCGAAAACCGCGAAAGTATGAGACAGATGATTGCAAATACCAGAACTAACCCAGGCATAGCCAGCGTTATCCTCTAAAATACAAAGCGAAACCAGCTACTATTGACTGTTTCAGTGTGGTACCACATTACTACGTGATCCAAACCAGAGAAGGGTCAGGATCTGGCCAACAAGTATTCGAAAAACGCGAAAGTACGAGCCAGATGAGGACAAATCCCAGACCTACCCGAGACGTAGCCGGCGTTATTCTCTAAAATATTAATCGCAACCAGTTTAATTGACTGTTTCGGTGTGGAACCTCATTACTACGGGACCCAAAACAAAAAAAACCCAGGATCTGGCCAACAAGTATGCGAATAACGCCAAAGTATGAGCCAGATGATTGCAAATACCAGACCAAACCCAGACATAACCGACGTTATCCTCTAAAATAGTAATCGCAACCAGGTTTAATTGACTGTTTCGGTGCGGTACCGCGTTACTACGTGATCCAAAGCAGAAACAGGCTCTGGCCAGGATCTGGCCAACAAGTATGCGAAAAACGCGAAAGTACGAGCCAGATGAGGACAAATCCCAGACCTACCCGAGACATAACCGGCGTTATTCTCTAAAATATTAATCGCAACCAGTTTAATTGACTGTTTCGGTGTGGAACCTCATTACTACGGGATCCAAAACAGAAAAAACCCAGGATCTGGCCAACAATTATGCGAAAAACGCAAAAGAATGAGCCAGATGATTCCAAATACCAGACCAAACACAGACATAACCGACGTTATCCTCCAAAATAGTAATCGCAACCAGGTTTAATTGACTGTTTCGGTGAGGTACCGCGTTACTACGTGATCCAAACCAGAGAAAGCCCAGGATCTGGCCAACAAGTATACGAATAATGCGAAAGTACGTGCCAGATGAGGGCAAATACCAGACCTAACCCAGACATAACCGGCGTTATCCTCTAAAATATTAATCGCAACCAGGTTTAATTGACTGTTTCGGTGTGGTACCACAATACTACGTGATCCAAACCAGAAAAATGCCAGGATCTGGCCAACAAGTATGCGATAAACGCGAAAGTACGAGCCAGATGTGGACAAATCCCAGACCTACCCGAGACATAACCGGCGTTATCCTCTAAAATATTAATCGCAACCAGTTTAATTGACTGTTTCGGTGTGGAACCTCATTACTACGGGATCCAAAACAGAAAAAGGCCAGGATCTTGCCAACAAGTATGTGAAAAACGCAAAAGAATGAGCCAGATGATTCCAAATACCAGACCAAACACAGACATAACCGACGTTATCCTCCAAAATAGTAATCGCAACCAGGTTTAAATGACTGTTTCGGTGAGGTACCGCGTTACTACGTGATCCAAACCAGAGAAAGCCCAGGATCTGACCAACAAGTATGCGAAAAACGCAAAAGAATGAGCCAGATGAGGACAAATGCCAGACCTAACCGAGACATAACCGGCGTTATCCTCTAAAATATTAATCGCAGCCAGCTATTATTGACAGTGTGGTACCACATTACTATGTGATCCAACCCAGAAAAAGCCCAGGATCTGGCCAACAAGTATGCGAAAAACGCTAAAGTACGAGCCAGATGAGGACAAATCCCAGACCTACCCAAGACGTAGCCGGCGTTATTCTCTAAAGTATTAATCGCAACCAGTTTAATTGACTGTTTCGGTGTGGGGCCTCATTACTACGGGACCGGAAACAGAAAAAACCCAGGATCTGGCCAACAAGTATGCGAATAACGCCAAAGTATGAGCCAGATGATTGCAAATACCAGACCAAACCCAGGCATAACCGACGTTATCCTCTAAAATAGTAATCGCAACCAGGTTTAATTGACTGTTTCGGTGTGGAACCGCGTTACTACGTGATCCAAAGCAGAAAAAGGCCAGGATCTGGCCAACAAGTATGCGAAAAACGCGAAAGTACGAGCCAGATGAGGACAAATCCCAGACCTACCCGAGACATAACCGGCGATATTCTCTAAAATATTAATCGCAACCAGTTTAATTGACTGTTTCGGTGTGGAACCTCATTACTACGGGATCCAAAACAGAAAAAACCCAGGATCTGGCCAACAATTATGCGAAAAACGCAAAAGAATGAGCCAGATGATTCCAAATACCAGACCAAACACAGACATAACCGACGTTATCCTCCAAAATAGTAATCGCAACCAGGTTTAATTGACTGTTTCGGTGAGGTACCGCGTTACTACGTGATCCAAACCAGAGAAAGCCCAGGATCTGACCAACAAGTATGCGAAAAACGCGAAAGTACGAGCCAGATGAGGACAAATGCCGGACCTAACCGAGACATAACCGGCGTTATCCTCTAAAATATTAATCGCAGCCAGCTTTTATTGACAGTGTGGTACCACATTACTACGTGATCCAACCCAGAAAAAGCCCAGGATCTGGCCAACTAGTATGCGAAAAACGCGAATGTACGAGCCATGTGAGGACAAATCCCAGACCTAACCGAGACGTAACCGGCATTATCCTCTAAAATATTAATCCGAACCAGGTATAATTGACTGTTTCGGTGTGGACTCGCATTACTACGGGATCCAAAGCAGAAAAAGGCCAGCATCTGGCCAACAAGCATGCGAAAAACGCGAAAGTACGAGCCAGATGAGGACAAGTGCCAGACCTAACCGAGACATAACCGGCGTTATCCTCTAATATATTAATCGCAACCCGTTTAATTGACTATTTCGGTGTGGACTCTCATTACTACGGGATCCAAACCAGAAAAAGGCCAGGATCTGGCCAACAAGTATGCGAAAAACGGGAAAGTACGAGCCAGATGAGGACAAATGCCAGACCTATCCGAGACATAACCGGCGTTATCCTCTAAAATATTAATCGCAACCAGTTTAATTGACTGCTTCGGTGTGGAACCACATTACTACGGGACCCAAGCCAGAAAAAGGCCAGGATCTAGCCAACAAGTATGCGAATAATGCGAAAGTACGTGCCAGATGAGGGCAAATTCCAGACCTAACCCAGACATAACCGGCGTTATCCTCTAAAATATTAATCGCAACCAGGTTTAATTGACTGTTTCGGTGTGGAACCACATTACTACGGGATCCAAACCAGAAAAAGGCCAGGATCTGGCCAACAAGTATGCGAAAAACGCGAAAGTACGAGCCAGATGAGGACAAATCCCAGACCTACCCGAGACATAACCGGCGTTATCCTCTAAAATATTAATCGCAACCAGTTTAATTGACTGCTTCGGTGTAGACTCTCATTACTACGGGATCCACAGCAGAAAAAGGCCAGGATCTGGCCAACAAGTATGCGAAAAACGCGAAAGTACGAGCCAGATGAGGACAAATCCCAGACCTACCCGAGACATAACCGGCGTTATCCTCTAAAATATTAATCGCAACCAGTTTAATTGACTGCTTCGGTGTGGAACCACATTACTACGGGACCCAAGCCAGAAAAAGGCCAGGATCTAGCCAACAAGTATGCGAATAATGCGAAAGTACGTGCCAGATGAGGGCAAATTCCAGACCAAACCCAGACATAACCGGCGTTATCCTCTAAAATATTAATCGCAACCAGGTTTAATTGACAGTTTCGGTGTGGTACCGCGTACTACAGGATCCAAACCAGAAAAAGGCCAGGATCTGGCCAACAAGTATGCGAAATACGCGAATGTACGAGCCACATGAGGACAAATGCCAGACCTATCCGAGACATAACCGGCGTTATCCTCTAAAATATTAATCGCAACCAGTTTAATTGACTGCTTCGGTGTGGACTCTCATTACTACGGGATCCAAAACAGAAAAAACCCAGGATCTGGCCAACAATTATGCGAAAAACGCAAAAGAATGAGCCAGATGATTCCAAATACCAGACCAAACACAGACATAACCGACGTTATCCTCCAAAATAGTAATCGCAACCAGGTTTAATTGACTGTTTCGGTGTGGAACCACATTACTACGGGAGCAAAACCAGAAAAAGGCCAGGATCTGGCCAACAAGTATGCGAAAAACGCGAAAGTACGAGCCAGATGAGGACAAATCCCAGACCTACCCGAGACATAACCGGCGTTATCCTCTAAAATATTAATCGCAACCAGGTTTGATTGACTGTTTCGGTGTGGTACCGCGTTACTACGGGATCCAAACCAGAAAAAGGCCAGGATCTGGCCAACAAGTATGCGAAAAACGCGAAAGTATGAGCCAGATGGTTGCAAATACCTGACCAAACCCAGACATAACCGAAGTTATCCTCCAAAATAGTAATCGCAACCAGGTTTAATTGACTGTTTCGGTGTGGTACCTCATTACTACGGGATCCAAAACAGAAAAAACCCAGGATCTGGCCAACAAGTATGCGAACAACGCGAAAGTACGAGCCAGATGAGGACAAATCCCAGACCTACCCAAGACGTAGCCGGCGTTATTCTCTAAAATATTAATCGCAACCAGTTTAATTGACTGTTTCGGTGTGGAACCTCATTACTACGGGACCGGAAATAGAAAAAACCCAGGATCTGGCCAACAAGTATGCGAAAAACGCGAAAGTATGAGCCAGATGATTGCAAATACCAGACCAAACCCAGACATAACCGACGTTATCCTCTAAAATAGTAATCGCAACCAGGTTTAATTGACTGTTTCGGTGTGGTACCGCGTTACTACGTGATCCAAAGCAGAAAAAGGCCAGGATCTGGCCAACAAGTATGCGAAAAACGCGAAAGTACGAGCCAGATGAAGACAAATCCCAGACCTACCCGAGACATAACCGGCGTTATTCTCTAAAATATTAATCGCAACCAGTTTAATTGACTGTTTCGGTGTGGAACCTCATTTCTACGGGATCCAAAACAGAAAAAACCCAGGATCTGGCCAACAATTATGCGAAAAACGCAAAAAAATGAGCCAGATGATTGCAAATACCAGACCAAACACAGACATAACCGACGTTATCCTCCAAAATAGTAATCGCAACCAGGTTTAATTGACTGTTTCGGTGAGGTACCGCGTTACTACGTGATCCAAACCAGAGAAAGCCCAGGATCTGGCCAACAAGTATACGAATAATGCGAAAGTACGTGCCAGATGAGGGCAAATACCAGACCTAACCCAGTCATAACCGGCGTTATCCTCTAAAATATTAATCGCAACCAGGTGTAATTGACTGTTTCGGTGTGGTACCACAATACTACGTGATCCAAACCAGAAAAAGCCCAGGATCTGGCCAACAAGTATGCGAAAAACGCGAATGTATGAGCCAGATGATTCCAAATACCAGACCAAACACAGACATAACCGACGTTATCCTCCAAAATAGTAATCGCAACCAGGTTTAATTGACTGTTTCGGTGAGGTACCGCGTTACTACGTGATCCAAACCAGAGAAAGCCCAGGATCTGACCAACAAGTATGCGAAAAACGCGAAAGTACGAGCCAGATGAGGACAAATGCCGGACCTAACCGAGACATAACCGGCGTTATCCTCTAAAATATTAATCGCAGCCAGCTTTTATTGACAGTGTGGTACCACATTACTACGTGATCCAACCCAGAAAAAGCCCAGGATCTGGCCAACTAGTATGCGAAAAACGCGAATGTACGAGCCATGTGAGGACAAATCCCAGACCTAACCGAGACGTAACCGGCATTATCCTCTAAAATATTAATCCGAACCAGGTATAATTGACTGTTTCGGTGTGGACTCGCATTACTACGGGATCCAAAGCAGAAAAAGGCCAGCATCTGGCCAACAATCATGCGAAAAACGCGAAAGTACGAGCCAGATGAGGACAAGTGCCAGACCTAACCGAGACATAACCGGCGTTATCCTCTAATATATTAATCGCAACCCGTTTAATTGACTATTTCGGTGTGGACTCTCATTACTACGGGATCCAAACCAGAAAAAGGCCAGGATCTGGCCAACAAGTATGCGAAAAACGGGAAAGTACGAGCCAGATGAGGACAAATGCCAGACCTATCCGAGACATAACCGGCGTTATCCTCTAAAATATTAATCGCAACCAGTTTAATTGACTGCTTCGGTGTAGACTCTCATTACTACGGGATCCACAGCAGAAAAAGGCCAGGATCTGGCCAACAAGTATGCGAAAAACGCGAAAGTACGAGCCAGATGAGGACAAATCCCAGACCTACCCGAGACATAACCGGCGTTATCCTCTAAAATATTAATCGCAACCAGTTTAATTGACTGCTTCGGTGTAGACTCTCATTACTACGGGATCCACAGCAGAAAAAGGCCAGGATCTGGCCAACAAGTATGCGAAAAACGCGAAAGTACGAGCCAGATGAGGACAAATCCCAGACCTACCCGAGACATAACCGGCGTTATCCTCTAAAATATTAATCGCAACCAGTTTAATTGACTGCTTCGGTGTGGAACCACATTACTACGGGACCCAAGCCAGAAAAAGGCCAGGATCTAGCCAACAAGTATGCGAATAATGCGAAAGTACGTGCCAGATGAGGGCAAATTCCAGACCAAACCCAGACATAACCGGCGTTATCCTCTAAAATATTAATCGCAACCAGGTTTAATTGACTGTTTCGGTGTGGAACCACATTACTACGGGATCCAAACCAGAAAAAGGCCAGGATCTGGCCAACAAGTATGCGAAAAACGCGAAAGTACGAGCCAGATGAGGACAAATCCCAGACCTACCCGAGACATAACCGGCGTTATCCTCTAAAATATTAATCGCAACCAGTTTAATTGACTGCTTCGGTGTAGACTCTCATTACTACGGGATCCACAGCAGAAAAAGGCCAGGATCTGGCCAACAAGTATGCGAAAAACGCGAAAGTACGAGCCAGATGAGGACAAATCCCAGACCTACCCGAGACATAACCGGCGTTATCCTCTAAAATATTAATCGCAACCAGTTTAATTGACTGCTTCGGTGTGGAACCACATTACTACGGGACCCAAGCCAGAAAAAGGCCAGGATCTAGCCAACAAGTATGCGAATAATGCGAAAGTACGTGCCAGATGAGGGCAAATTCCAGACCAAACCCAGACATAACCGGCGTTATCCTCTAAAATATTAATCGCAACCAGGTTTAATTGACTGTTTCGGTGTGGTACCGCGTACTACGGGATCCAAACCAGAAAAAGGCCAGGATCTGGCCAACAAGTATGCGAAAAACGCGAAAGTACGAGCCAGATGAGGACAAATCCCAGACCTACCCGAGACATAACCGGCGTTATCCTCTAAAATATTAATCGCAACCAGGTTTGATTGACTGTTTCGGTGTGGTACCGCGTTACTACGGGATCCAAACCAGAAAAAGGCCAGGATCTGGCCAACAAGTATGCGAAAAACGCGAAAGTATGAGCCAGATGGTTGCAAATACCAGACCAAACACAGACATAACCGACGTTATCCTCCAAAATAGTAATCGCAAACAGGTTTAATTGACTGTTTCGGTGAGGTACCGCGTTACTACGTGATCCAAACCAGAGAAAGCCCAGGATCTGGCCAACAAGTATACGAATAATGCGAAAGTACGTGCCAGATGAGGGCAAATACCAGACCTAACCCAGACATAACCGGCGTTATCCTCTAAAATATTAATCGCAACCAGGTTTAATTGACTGTTTCGGTGTGGAACCACATTACTACGGGAGCAAAACCAGAAAAAGGCCAGGATCTGGCCAACAAGTATGCGAAAAACGCGAAAGTACGAGCCAGATGAGAACAAATCCCAGACCTACCCGAGACATAACCGGCGTTATCCTCTAAAATATTAATCGCAACCAGGTTTGATTGACTGTTTCGGTGTGGTACCGCGTTACTACGGGATCCAAACCAGAAAAAGGCCAGGATCTGGCCAACAAGTATGCGAAAAACGCGAAAGTATGAGCCAGATGGTTGCAAATACCTGACCAAACCCAGACATAACCGAAGTTATCCTCCAAAATAGTAATCGCAACCAGGTTTAATTGACTGTTTCGGTGTGGTACCTCATTACTACGGGATCCAAAACAGAAAAAACCCAGGATCTGGCCAACAAGTATGCGAACAACGCGAAAGTACGAGCCAGATGAGGACAAATCCCAGACCTACCCGAGACATAACCGGCGTTATTCTCTAAAATATTAATCGCAACCAGTTTAATTGACTGTTTCGGTGTGGAACCTCATTTCTACGGGATCCAAAACAGAAAAAACCCAGGATCTGGCCAACAATTATGCGAAAAACGCAAAAAAATGAGCCAGATGATTGCAAATACCAGACCAAACACAGACATAACCGACGTTATCCTCCAAAATAGTAATCGCAACCAGGTTTAATTGACTCTTTCGGTGAGGTACCGCGTTACTACGTGATCCAAACCAGAGAAAGCCCAGGATCTGGCCAACAAGTATACGAATAATGCGAAAGTACGTGCCAGATGAGGGCAAATACCAGACCTAACCCAGACATAACCGGCGTTATCCTCTAAAATATTAATCGCAACCAGGTGTAATTGACTGTTTCGGTGTGGTACCACAATACTACGTGATCCAAACCAGAAAAAGCCCAGGATCTGGCCAACAAGTATGCGAAAAACGCGAATGTTTGAGCCAGTTGATTGCAAATACCAGAACTAATCCAGACATAACCAGCGTTATCCTCTAAAATACTAAGCGGAACCAGCTTCTATTGACTGTTTCAGTGTGGTACCACATTACTACGTGATCCAAACCAGAAAAATGCCAGGATCTGACCAACAAGTATGCGAAAAACGCGAAAGTACGAGCCAGATGAGGACAAATGCCAGACCTAACCGAGACATAACCGGTGTTATCCTCTAAAATATTAATCGCAGCCAGCTTTTATTGACAGTGTGGTACCACATTACTACGTGATCCAACCCAGAAAAAGCCCAGGATCTGGCCAACAAGTATGCGAAAAACGCGAATGTACGAGCCATGTGAGGACAAATCCCAGACCTAACCGAGACGTAACCGGCATTATCTTCTAAAATATTAATCCGAACCAGGTATAATTGACTGTTTCGCTGTGGTACCGTGTTACTACGTGATCCAAACCTGAAAAAGGCCAGGATCTGATCAACAACAATGCGAAAAATGCGAAAGTACGAGCCAGATGAGGGCAAATACCAGACTTAACCCAGACATAACCGGCGTTATCCTCTAAACTATTAATCGGAACCAGCTTTTATTGACAGTGCGGTACCACATTACTACGTGATCCAACCCAGAAAAAGCCCAGGATCTGGCCAACAAGTATGCGAAAAACGCGAAAGTACGAGCCAGATGAGGACAAATCCCAGATCTAACCGAGACATAACCGGCGTTATCCTCTAAAATATTAATCCGAACCTGGTTTAATTGACTCTTTCGGTGTGGTACCGCGTTACTACGTGATCCAAACCAGAAAAAGGCCAGGATCTAGCCAACACATATGCGAATAATGCGAAAGTACGTGCCAGATGAGGGCAAATACCAGACCTAACCCAGACATAACCGGCGTTATCCTCTAAAATATTAATCGCAACCAGTTTAATTGACTGTTTCGGTGTGGACTCGCATTACTACGGGATCCAAAGCAGAAAAAGGCCAGCATCTGGCCAACAAGTATGCGAAAAACGCGAAAGTACGAGCCAGTTCAGGACAAGTGCCAGACCTAACCGAGACATAACCGGCGTTATCCTCTAATATATTAATCGCAACCCGTTTAATTGACTATTTCGGTGTGGACTCTCATTACTACGGGATCCACGGCAGAAAAAGGCCAGGATCTGGCCAACAAGTATGCGAAAAACGGGAAAGTACGAGCCAGATGAGGCGAAATGCCAGACCTAACCGAGACATATCCGGCGTTATCCTCCAAAATAGTAATCGCAACCAGGTTTAATTGACTGTTTCGGTGTGGTACCGCGATACTACGTGATCCAATCCAGAAAAAGGCCAGGATCTGGCCAACAAGTATGCGAATAATGCGAAAGTGCGTGCCAGATGAGGGCAAATACCAGACCTACCCGAGACATAACCGGCGTTATCCTCTAAAATATTAATCGCAACCAGGTTTAATTGACTGTTTCGGTGTGGTACCACAATACTACGTGATCCAAACCAGAAAAAGCCCCGGATCTGGCCAACAAGTATGCGAAAAACACGAATGTATGAGCCAGATGATTCCAAATACAAGAACTAACCCATACATAACCAGCGTTATCCTCTAAAATACTAATCGGAACCAGCTTCTATTGACTGTTTCAGTGTGGTACCACATTACTACGTGATCCAAACCAGAAAAAGGCCAGGATATGGCCATCAAGTATGCGATAAACGCGAAAGTTCGAGCCAGATGATGACAAATCCCAGACCTACCCGAGACATAACCGGCGTTATCCTCTAAAATATTAATCGCAACCAGTTTTGTTGACTGTTTCGGTGTGGTACCACATTATTACGTGATCCAAACAAGAAAAAGCCCAGGATCTGGCCAACAAGCATGCGAAAAGTGCGATTGTACGAGGCCGATGAGGGCAAATCCCAGACCTAACCGAGACATAACCGGCGTTATCCTCTAAGATATTTATCGCAACCAGTTTAATTGACTGTTTCGGTGTGGTACCGCATTACTACGTGTTCCAATCCAGAAAAAGGCCAGGATCTGGCCAACAAGTATGCGAAAAATGCGAAAGTACGAGCCAGATGAGGGCAAAACCCAGACCTAACCGAGACATAACCCACGTTATCCTCCAAAATTGTAATCGCAACCAGGTTTAATTGACTATTTCGAAGTGGTACCGCGTTACTACGTGATCCAATCCAGAAAAAGGCCAGGATCTGGCCAACAAGTATGCGAAAAATGCGAAAGTACGTGCCAGATGAGGGCAAATACCAGACCTAACCCAGACATAACCGGCGTTATCCTCTAAACTATTAATCGGAATCAGCTTTTATTGACAGTGTGGTACCACATTACTACGTGATCCAAACCAGAAAAAGCCAAGAATCTGGTCAGCAAGTATGCGAATAATGCGAAAGTACGTGCCAGATGAGGGCAAATACCAGACCTAATCCAGACATAACCGGCGTTATCCTCTAAAATATTAATCGCAACCTGTTTAATTGACTGTTTCGGTGTGGACTCTCATTACTACGAGATCCAAAACAGAAAAAACCCAGGATCTGGCTAACAAGTATGCGAAAAACGCGAAAGTATGAGCCAGCTGATTGCAAATACCAGACCAAACCCAGACAAAACCGACGCTATCCTCCAAAATAGTAATCGCAACCAGGTTTAATTGACTGTTTCGGTGTGGTACCGCGTTACTGCGTGATCCAAACCAGAAGAAGGCCAGGATCTGGCCATCAGGTATGCGAAAAACGCGAAAGTACGAGCCAGATGAGGACAAATGCCAGACCTAACCGAGACATAACCGGCGTAATTCTCTAAAATATTAATCGCAACCAGGTTTAATTGGCTGTTTCGGTGTGGAACCACATTACTGCGGGATACAAACCAGAAAAAGGCCAGGATCTGGCCAACAAGTATGCAAAAAACGCGAAAGTACGAGCCAGATGAGGACAAATCCCAGACCTACCCGAGACATAACCGGCGTTATCCTCCAAAATAGTAATCGCAACCAGGTTTAATTGACCGTTTCGGTGTGGTACCTCATTACTACGGGATCCAAAACAGAAAAAACCCAGGATCTGACCAACAAGTATGCGAAAAACGCGAAAGTATGAGCCAGATGGTTGCAAATACCAGACCAAACCCAGACATAACCGAAGTTATCCTCCAAAATAGTAATCGCAACCAGGTTTAATTGACTGTTTCGGTGTGGTACCTCATTACTACGGGATCCAAAACAGAAAAAACCCAGGATCTGGCCAACAAGTATGCGAAAAACGCGAAAGTATGAGCCAGATGATTGCGAATACCAGACCAAACCCAGACATAACCGACGTTATCCTCCAAAATAGTAATCGCAACCAGGTTTAATTGACTGTTTCGGTGTGGTACCGCGTTACTACGTGATCCCAACCAGAAAAAGGCCAGGATCTGGCCAAGAAGTATGCGAAAAACGCGAAAGTACGAGCCAGATGAGGACAAATGCCAGACCTAACCGAGACATAACCGGCGTTATCCTCTAAAATATTTATCGCAACCAGTTTAATTGACAGTGTGGTACCACATTACTACGTGATCCAAACCAGAAAAAGCCTAGGATCTGGTCATCAAGTATGCGAATAATGCGAATCTACGTGCCAGATGAGGGCAAATACCAGACCTAACCGAGACATAACCGGCGTTATTCTCTAAAATATTAATCGCAACCAGGTTTAATTGACTCTTTCGGTGTGGAACCACATTACTACGGAATCCAAACCAGAAAAAGGCCAGGATCTGGCCAACAAGTATGGAAAAAACGCGAAAGTACGAGCCAGATGAGGACAAATACCAGACCTAACCCAGACATAACCGGCGTTATCCTCTAAAATATTAATCGCAACCAGTTTAATTGACTGTTTCGGTCTGGACTCGCATTACTACGGGATCCAAAGCAGAAAAAGGCCAGCATCTGGCCAACAAGTATGCGAAAAACGCGAAAGTACGAGCCAGATCAGGACAAGTGCCAGACCTAACCGAGACATAACCGGCGTTATCCTCTAATATATTAATCGCAACCCGTTTAATTGACTATTTCGGTGTGGACTCTCATTACTACGGGATCCACGGCAGAAAAAGGCCAGGATCTGGCCAACAAGTATGCGAAAAACGGGAAAGTACGAGCCAGATGAGGACAAATGCCAGACCTAACCGAGACATATCCGGCGTTATCCTCCAAAATAGTAATCGCAACCAGGTTTAATTGACTGTTTCGGTGTGGTACCGCGATACTACGTGATCCAATCCAGAAAAAGGCCAGGATCTGGCCGACAAGTATGCGAATAATGCGAAATTGCGTGCCAGATGAGGGCAAATACCAGACCTACCCGAGACATAACCGGCGTTATCCTCTAAAATATTAATCGCAACCAGGTTTAATTGACTGTTTCGGTGTGGTACCACAATACTACGTGATCCAAACCAGAAAAAGCCCAGGATCTGGCCAACAAGTATGCGAAAAACGCGAAAGTACGAGCCAGATGATGACAAATCCCAGACCTACCCGAGACATAACCGGCGTTATCCTCTAAAATATTAATCGCAACCAGTTTTGTTGACTGTTTCGGTGTGGTACCACATTATTACGTGTTCCAAACAAGAAAAAGCCCAGGATCTGGCCAACAAGCATGCGAAAAGTGCGATTGTACGAGGCCGATGAGGGCAAATCCTAGACCTAACCGAGACATAACCGGCGTTATCCTCTAAAATATTTATCGCAACCAGTTTAATTGACTGTTTCGGTGTGGTACCGCATTACTACGTGTTCCAATCCAGAAAAAGGCCAGGATCTGGCCAACAAGTATGCGAAAAATGCGAAAGTACGAGCCAGATGAGGGCAAATCCCAGACCTAACCGAGACATAACCCACGTTATCCTCCAAAATTGTAATCGCAACCAGGTTTAATTGACTGTTTCGAAGTGGTACCGCGTTACTACGTGATCCAATCCAGAAAAAGGCCAGGATCTGGCCAACAAGTATGCAAAAAATGCGAAAGTACGTGCCAGATGAGGGCAAATACCAGACCTAACCCAGACATAACCGGCGTTATCCTCTAAACTATTAATCGGAATCAGCTTTTATTGACAGTGTGGTACCACATTATTACGTGATCCAAACCAGAAAAAGCCAAGAATCTGGTCAACAAGTATGCGAATAATGCGAAAGTACGTGCCAGATGAGGGCAAATACCAGACCAAATCAGACATAACCGGCGTTATTCTCTAAAATATTAATCGCAACCAGGTTTAATTGACTGTTTCGGTGTGGTACCGCGTTACTACGTGATCCCAACCAGAAAAAGGCCAGGATCTGGCCAACAAGTATGCGAAAAACGCGAAAGTACGGGCCAGATGAGGACAAATGCCAGACCTAACCGAGACATAACCGGCGTTATCCTCTGAAATATTTATCGCAACCAGTTTAATTGACTGTTTCGGTGTGGTACCTCATTACTACGGGATCCAAAACAGAAGAAACCCAGGATCTGGCCAAGAAGTATGCGAAAAACGCGAAAGTATGAGCCAGATAATTGCAAATACCAGACCAAACCCAGACATAACCGACGTTATCCTCCAAAATAGTAATCGCAACCATGTTTAATTGACTGTTTCGGTGTGGTACCGCGTTGCTACGTGATCCAAACCAGAAAAAGGCCAGGATCTGGCCAACAAGTATGCGAAAAATGCGAAAGTACGAGCCAGATGAGGGCAAATCCCAGACCTAACCGAGACATAACCCACGTTATCCTCCAAAATTGTAATCGCAACCAGGTTTAATTGACTGTTTCGAAGTGGTACCGCGTTACTACGTGATCCAATCCAGAAAAAGGCCAGGATCTGGCCAACAAGTATGCGAAAAACGCGAAAGTACGGGCCAGATGAGGACAAATGCCAGACCTAACCGAGACATAACCGGCGTTATCCTCTGAAATATTTATCGCAACCAGTTTAATTGTCTGTTTCGGTGTGGTACCTCATTACTACGGGATCCAAAACAGAAGAAACCCAGGATCTGGCCAAGAAGTATGCGAAAAACGCGAAAGTATGAGCCAGATAATTGCAAATACCAGACCAAACCCAGACATAACCGACGTTATCCTCCAAAATAGTAATCGCAACCATGTTTAATTGACTGTTTCGGTGTGGTACCGCGTTGCTACGTGATCCAAACCAGAAAAAGGCCAGGATCAGGCCAACAAGTATGCGAATAATGCGAAAGCACGTGCCAGATGAGGGCAAATACCAGACCTAACCCAGACATAACCGGCGTTATCCTCTAAACTATTAATCGGAACCAGCTTTTATTGACAGTGTGGTACCACATTACTACGTGATCCAAACCAGAAAAAGCCTAGGATCTGGTCATCAAGTATGCGAATATTGCGAATGTACGTGCCAGATGAGGGCAAATACCAGACCTAACCGAGACATAACCGGCGTTATTCTCTAAAATATTAATCGCAACCAGGTTTAATTGACTGTTTCGGTGTGGAACCACATTACTACGGGATCCAAACCAGAAAAAGGCCAGGATCTGGCTAACAAGTATGCGAAAAACGCGAAAGTATGAGCCAGCTGATTGCAAATACCAGACCAAACCCAGACAAAACCGACGCTATCCTCCAAAATAGTAATCGCAACCAGGTTTAATTGACTGTTTCGGTGTGGTACCGCGTTACTGCGTGATCCAAACCAGAAGAAGGCCAGGATCTGGCCATCAGGTATGCGAAAAACGCGAAAGTACGAGCCAGATGAGGACAAATGCCAGACCTAACCGAGACATAACCGGCGTAATTCTCTAAAATATTAATCGCAACCAGGTTTAATTGGCTGTTTCGGTGTGGAACCACATTACTGCGGGATACAAACCAGAAAAAGGCCAGGATCTGGCCAACAAGTATGCAAAAAACGCGAAAGTACGAGCCAGATGAGGACAAATCCCAGACCTACCCGAGACATAACCGGCGTTATCCTCCAAAATAGTAATCGCAACCAGGTTTAATTGACCGTTTCGGTGTGGTACCTCATTACTACGGGATCCAAAACAGAAAAAACCCAGGATCTGACCAACAAGTATGCGAAAAACGCGAAAGTATGAGCCAGATGGTTGCAAATACCAGACCAAACCCAGACATAACCGAAGTTATCCTCCAAAATAGTAATCGCAACCAGGTTTAATTGACTGTTTCGGTGTGGTACCTCATTACTACGGGATCCAAAACAGAAAAAACCCAGGATCTGGCCAACAAGTATGCGAAAAACGCGAAAGTATGAGCCAGATGATTGCGAATACCAGACCAAACCCAGACATAACCGACGTTATCCTCCAAAATAGTAATCGCAACCAGGTTTAATTGACTGTTTCGGTGTGGTACCGCGTTACTACGTGATCCCAACCAGAAAAAGGCCAGGATCTGGCCAAGAAGTATGCGAAAAACGCGAAAGTACGAGCCAGATGAGGACAAATGCCAGACCTAACCGAGACATAACCGGCGTTATCCTCTAAAATATTTATCGCAACCAGTTTAATTGACAGTGTGGTACCACATTACTACGTGATCCAAACCAGAAAAAGCCTAGGATCTGGTCATCAAGTATGCGAATAATGCGAATCTACGTGCCAGATGAGGGCAAATACCAGACCTAACCGAGACATAACCGGCGTTATTCTCTAAAATATTAATCGCAACCAGGTTTAATTGACTCTTTCGGTGTGGAACCACATTACTACGGAATCCAAACCAGAAAAAGGCCAGGATCTGGCCAACAAGTATGGAAAAAACGCGAAAGTACGAGCCAGATGAGGACAAATACCAGACCTAACCCAGACATAACCGGCGTTATCCTCTAAAATATTAATCGCAACCAGTTTAATTGACTGTTTCGGTCTGGACTCGCATTACTACGGGATCCAAAGCAGAAAAAGGCCAGCATCTGGCCAACAAGTATGCGAAAAACGCGAAAGTACGAGCCAGATCAGGACAAGTGCCAGACCTAACCGAGACATAACCGGCGTTATCCTCTAATATATTAATCGCAACCCGTTTAATTGACTATTTCGGTGTGGACTCTCATTACTACGGGATCCACGGCAGAAAAAGGCCAGGATCTGGCCAACAAGTATGCGAAAAACGGGAAAGTACGAGCCAGATGAGGACAAATGCCAGACCTAACCGAGACATATCCGGCGTTATCCTCCAAAATAGTAATCGCAACCAGGTTTAATTGACTGTTTCGGTGTGGTACCGCGATACTACGTGATCCAATCCAGAAAAAGGCCAGGATCTGGCCGACAAGTATGCGAATAATGCGAAATTGCGTGCCAGATGAGGGCAAATACCAGACCTACCCGAGACATAACCGGCGTTATCCTCTAAAATATTAATCGCAACCAGGTTTAATTGACTGTTTCGGTGTGGTACCACAATACTACGTGATCCAAACCAGAAAAAGCCCAGGATCTGGCCAACAAGTATGCGAAAAACGCGAAAGTACGAGCCAGATGATGACAAATCCCAGACCTACCCGAGACATAACCGGCGTTATCCTCTAAAATATTAATCGCAACCAGTTTTGTTGACTGTTTCGGTGTGGTACCACATTATTACGTGTTCCAAACAAGAAAAAGCCCAGGATCTGGCCAACAAGCATGCGAAAAGTGCGATTGTACGAGGCCGATGAGGGCAAATCCTAGACCTAACCGAGACATAACCGGCGTTATCCTCTAAAATATTTATCGCAACCAGTTTAATTGACTGTTTCGGTGTGGTACCGCATTACTACGTGTTCCAATCCAGAAAAAGGCCAGGATCTGGCCAACAAGTATGCGAAAAATGCGAAAGTACGAGCCAGATGAGGGCAAATCCCAGACCTAACCGAGACATAACCCACGTTATCCTCCAAAATTGTAATCGCAACCAGGTTTAATTGACTGTTTCGAAGTGGTACCGCGTTACTACGTGATCCAATCCAGAAAAAGGCCAGGATCTGGCCAACAAGTATGCAAAAAATGCGAAAGTACGTGCCAGATGAGGGCAAATACCAGACCTAACCCAGACATAACCGGCGTTATCCTCTAAACTATTAATCGGAATCAGCTTTTATTGACAGTGTGGTACCACATTATTACGTGATCCAAACCAGAAAAAGCCAAGAATCTGGTCAACAAGTATGCGAATAATGCGAAAGTACGTGCCAGATGAGGGCAAATACCAGACCAAATCAGACATAACCGGCGTTATTCTCTAAAATATTAATCGCAACCAGGTTTAATTGACTGTTTCGGTGTGGTACCGCGTTACTACGTGATCCCAACCAGAAAAAGGCCAGGATCTGGCCAACAAGTATGCGAAAAACGCGAAAGTACGGGCCAGATGAGGACAAATGCCAGACCTAACCGAGACATAACCGGCGTTATCCTCTGAAATATTTATCGCAACCAGTTTAATTGACTGTTTCGGTGTGGTACCTCATTACTACGGGATCCAAAACAGAAGAAACCCAGGATCTGGCCAAGAAGTATGCGAAAAACGCGAAAGTATGAGCCAGATAATTGCAAATACCAGACCAAACCCAGACATAACCGACGTTATCCTCCAAAATAGTAATCGCAACCATGTTTAATTGACTGTTTCGGTGTGGTACCGCGTTGCTACGTGATCCAAACCAGAAAAAGGCCAGGATCTGGCCAACAAGTATGCGAAAAATGCGAAAGTACGAGCCAGATGAGGGCAAATCCCAGACCTAACCGAGACATAACCCACGTTATCCTCCAAAATTGTAATCGCAACCAGGTTTAATTGACTGTTTCGAAGTGGTACCGCGTTACTACGTGATCCAATCCAGAAAAAGGCCAGGATCTGGCCAACAAGTATGCGAAAAACGCGAAAGTACGGGCCAGATGAGGACAAATGCCAGACCTAACCGAGACATAACCGGCGTTATCCTCTGAAATATTTATCGCAACCAGTTTAATTGTCTGTTTCGGTGTGGTACCTCATTACTACGGGATCCAAAACAGAAGAAACCCAGGATCTGGCCAAGAAGTATGCGAAAAACGCGAAAGTATGAGCCAGATAATTGCAAATACCAGACCAAACCCAGACATAACCGACGTTATCCTCCAAAATAGTAATCGCAACCATGTTTAATTGACTGTTTCGGTGTGGTACCGCGTTGCTACGTGATCCAAACCAGAAAAAGGCCAGGATCAGGCCAACAAGTATGCGAATAATGCGAAAGCACGTGCCAGATGAGGGCAAATACCAGACCTAACCCAGACATAACCGGCGTTATCCTCTAAACTATTAATCGGAACCAGCTTTTATTGACAGTGTGGTACCACATTACTACGTGATCCAAACCAGAAAAAGCCTAGGATCTGGTCATCAAGTATGCGAATATTGCGAATGTACGTGCCAGATGAGGGCAAATACCAGACCTAACCGAGACATAACCGGCGTTATTCTCTAAAATATTAATCGCAACCAGGTTTAATTGACTGTTTCGGTGTGGAACCACATTACTACGGGATCCAAACCAGAAAAAGGCCAGGATCTGGCCAACAAGTATGGAAAAAACGCGAAAGTACGAGCCAGATGAGGACAAATGCCAGACCTAACCGAGACATAACCGGCGTTATCCTCTAAAATATTAATCGCAACCAGTTTAATTGACTGTTTCCGTGTGGACTATCATTACTACGGGATCCAAACCAGAACAAGGCCAGGATCTGGCAAACAAGTATGCGAAAAACGCGAAAATACGAGCCAAATGAGGACAAATCCCAGACCTAACCGAGACATAACAGACGTTATCCTCCAAAATAGTAATCGCAACCAGGTTTAATTGACTGTTTCGGTGTGGTACCGCGTTACTACGTGATCCAAACCAGAAAAAGACCAGGATCTGGCCAACAAGTATGCGAAAAACGCGAAAGTATGAGCCAGAAGATTGCAAATACCAGACCAAACCCAGAGAGAACCGACGTTATTCTCTAAAATATTAATCGCAACCAGGTTTAATTGACTGTTTCGGTGTGGTACCTCATTACTACGGGATCCAAACCAGAAAAAGGCCAGGATTTGGCCAACAAGTATGCGAAAAACGCGAAAATACGAGCCAGATGAGGGCAAATACCAGACCTAACCCAGACAAAACCGACGCTCTCCTCCAAAATAGTAATCGCAATCAGGTTTAATTGACCGTTTCGGTGTGGTACCGCGTTACTACGTGATCCAAACCAGAAGAAGGCCAGGATCTGGCCATCAGGTATGCGAAAAACGCGAAAGTACGAGCCAGATGAGGGCAAATCCCAGACCTAACCGAGACATAACAGACGTTATCCTCCAAAATAGTAATCGCAACCAGGTTTAATTGACTGTTTCGGTGTGGTACCGCGTTACTACGTGATCCAAACCAGAAAAAGGCCAGGATCTGGCCAAGAAATATGCGAAAAACGCGAAAGTACGAGCCAGATGAGGACAAATGCCAGACCTAACCGAGACATAACCAGCGTTATCCTCTAAAATATTAATCGCAGCCAGGTTTAATTAACTGTTTCGGTGTGGAACCACATTACTACGGGATCCAAACCAGAAAAAGGCCAGGATCTGGCCAACAAGTATGCGAAAAATGCGAAAGTACGAGCCAGATGAGGGCAAATGCCAGACCTAACCGTGACATAACCGGCGTTATCCTCTAAACTATTAATCAGAACCAGCTTTTATTGACAGTGCGGTACCACATTACTACGTGATCCAAACCAGAAAAAGCCCAGGATCTGGTCAACAAGTATGCAAAAAGTGCGAAAGTACGAGCCAGATGAGGGCAAATCCCAGACCAAACCCAGACATAACCGACGATATCCCCCAAAATAGTAATCGCAACCAGGTTTAATTGACTGTTCCGGTGTGGTACCGCGTTACTACGTGATCCAATCCAGAAAAAGGCCAGGATCTGGCCAACAAGTATGCGAAAAGTGCGATTGTAAGAGGCAGATGAGGGCAAATCCCAGACCTAACCGAGACATAACCGGCGTTATCCTCTAAAATATTTATCGCAACCAGTTTAATTGACTGTTTCGGTGTGGTACCGCATTACTACGTGATCCAATCCAGAAAAAGGCCAGGATGTGGCCGACAAGTATGCGAAAAATGCGAAAGTACGAGCCAGATGAGGGCAAATCCCAGACCAAACCCAGACATAACCAGCGTTAACCTCTAAAATATTAATCGCAACCAGGTTTAATTGACAGTTTCGATGTGGTACCGCATTACTACGGAATCCATATCAGAAAAACCCCAGGATCTGGCCAACAAGAATGCGGAAAATGCGAAAGTACGAGCCAGATGGGGGCAAATCCCAGACCAAACCGAGACATAACCACCGTTAACCTCTAAAATATTAATCGCAACCAGGTTTAATTGACAGTTTCGATGTGGTACCGCATTACTACGTGATCCAAACCAGAAAGAGGCCATGATCTGGCCAACAAGAATGCGAAAAATGCGAAAGTACGAGCCAGATGTGGGCAAATCCCAGACCTACCCGAGACATAAACGGCGTTGTCCTCTAAAATATTAATCGCAACCAGGTTTAATTGACTGTTTCAGTGTGGTACCACATTACTACGGGATCCAAACCAGAAAAAAACCCAGGATATGGCCAACAAGTATGCGAAAATTGCGAAGGTATGAGCCAGATGAGGGCAAATACCAGACCTAACCCAGACATAACCGGCGTTATCCGCTAAAATATTAAAATATTAAAATATTAATCTCAACCAGGTTTAATTGACTGTTTCGTTGTGGAACCACATTACTACGGGATCCAAACCAGAGAAAACCCAGTATCTGGCCAGCAGGTATGCGAAAAATGCGAAAGTATGAGCCAGATGATTGCAAACACCAGAACTAACACAGACATAACCAGCGGTATCCTCTAAAATATTAATCGGAACCAGCTTTTATTGACTGTTTCAGTGTGGTACCGCATTGCTACGATGATCCAAACCAGAAAGAGGCCAGGATCTGGCTAACAAGTATGCGAAAAATGCGAAAGTTCGAGCCAGATGAGGGCAAATCCCAGACATAACCGAGACATAACCGCCGTTATCCTCTAAAATACGAATCAGAACATGCTTTTAATGGCTGTTTCAGTGTGGTACCACATTACTACGTGATCCAAGCCAGAAGAAGGCCAGGATCTGGCCAACAAGTATGCGAAACATGCGAAAGTACGAGCCAGATGATGGCACACACCAGACCTAACCCAGACATAACCGGCGTTATTCTCTAAAATATTAATCGCAACCAGGTTCAATTGACTGTTTCGGTGTGGAACCACAATACGACGGGATCCAATCCACAAAAAACCCAAGATCTGGTCAACAACTATGAGAAAAACGCGAAAGTATGAGCCAGATGATTGCAAATACCAGAACTATCCCAGACATAACCAGCGTTGTCCTCTAAAATATTATCCGCAACCAGGTTTAATTGACTGTTTCAGTCTGGTACCACTTTACTACGTGGTCCAAGCCAGAAGAAGGCCAGAATCTGGCCAACAAGTATGCGAAAAATGCGAAAGTCCGAGCCAGATGAGGGCAAATACCAGACCTAACAGAGACATAACCGGCGTTATCCTCTAAAATATTAATCGCAACCAGGTTCAATTGACTGTTTCGGTGTGGAACCGCATTACTACGGGTTCCAAACCAGAAAAAACCCAGGATCTGGCCAATAACTATGAGAAAAACGCGAAAGTATGAGCCAGATGATAGCAAATACCAGAACTAACCCAGACATATCCAGCGTTATCCTCTAAAATACTTATCGGAACCAGCTTCTATTGACTGTTTCAGTGTGGTACCACATTACAACGTGATCCAAACCAGAAAAGGGCCAGGGTCTGGCCAACAAGTGTGCGAAAAACGCGAAAGTATGAGCCAGATGATTGCAAATACCAGAACTAACACAGACATAACCAGCGTTATCCTCTAAAATACTAATCGGAACCAGCTTTTATTGACTGTTTCAGTGTGGTACCACATTACTACGGAATCCATATCAGAGAAACCCCAGGATCTGGCCAACAAGAATGCGAAAAATGCGAAAGTACGAGCCAGATGGGGGCAAATCCCAGACCAAACCGAGACACAACCAGCGTTATCCTCTAAAATATTAATCGCAACCAGGTTTAATTGACTCTTTCGATGTGGTACCGCATTACTACGTGATCCAAACCAGAAAGAGGCCAGGATCTGGCCAACAAGAATGCGAAAAATGCGAAAGTACGAGCCAGATGTGGGCAAACCCAGACCTACCCGAGACATAAACGGCGTTGTCCTCTAAAATATTAATCGCAACCAGGTTTAATTGACTGTTTCAGTGTGGTACCACATTACTACGGGATCCAAACCAGAAAAGAACCCAGGATATGGCCAACATGTATGCGAAAATTGCGAAGGTATGAGCCAGATGAGGGCAAATACCAGACCTAACCCAGACATAACCGGCGTTATCCGCTAAAATATTAATCTCAACCAGGTTTAATTGACTGTTTCGTTGTGGAACCACGTAACTACGGGATCCAAACCAGAGAAAACCCAGAATCTGGCCAACAGGTATGCGAAAAATGCGAAAGTACGAGCCAGATGAGGGCAAATCCCAGACCAATCCGAGACATAACCTGCGTTATCCTGTAAAATATTAATCGCAACCAGGTTTAATTGACTGTTTCGGTGTGGTACCGCATTACTACGTGATCCAAACCAGAAAAAGGCCAGGATATGGCCAACAAGTATGAGAAAAATGCGCAAGTTCGGCCAGATGACGGCAAATACCAGACCTAACCCAGACAAAATCGGCGTTATCCCCTAAAATATTAATCGCAACCAGGTATAATTTACTGTTTCGGTGTTGTACCGCATTACTACGTGATCCAAACCAGAAAATGGCCAGGATCGGGCCAACAAAAATGCAAAAAATGCGAAAGTACGAGCCAGATGAGGGAAAATCCCAGAACAAACCGAGACGTAACCGGCGTTAACCCGTAAAATATTAATCGCAACCAGGTATAATTGACTGTTTCGGTGTGGTACGGCATTGCTACGATAATCCAAACCAGAAAGAGGCCAGGATCTGGCCAACAAGTATGCGAAAAATACGAAAGTACGAGCCAGATTATGGCAAATACCAGACCTAACACAGACGTAACCGGCGTTATCCTCTAAAATATTAATCGCAACCAGGTTTAATTGACTGTTTCGGTGTGGAACCACATTACTACGGTATTCAAACTAGAAAGAAACCCAGGATCTGGCCAACAGGTATGCGAAAAATGCGAAAGTATGAACCAGATGATTGCAAATACCAGAACTAACCCAGACATAACCAGCGTTATCCTCTAAAATATTAACCGCAACCAGGTTTCATTGACTGTTTCGGTGTGGTACCGCATTACTACGTGATCCAAACCAGAAAAAGGCCAGGATCTGGCCAACAAGTATGAGAAAAATGCGAAAGTTCGAGCCAGATGAGGGCAAATACCAGACCTAACCCAGACAAAACCGGCGTTATCCTCTAAAATATTAATCGCAACCAGGTATAATTGACTGTTTCGGTGTGGTACCGCATTGCTACGATGATCCAAACCAGAAAGGGGCCAGGATCTGGCTAACAAGTATGCGAAAAATGCTAAAGTACGAGCGAGATGAGGGCAAATACCAGAACTAACCCTGACATAATAAGCGTTATCCTCTAAAATACGAATCGGAACATGCTTTTAATGACTGTTTCCGTGAGGTAACACAATACTGCGGGATCCAAACCAGAAAAATCTCAGGATGGGGCCAACAAGAATGCGAGAAACGCGAAAGTTCGAGCCACATGAGGGAAAATCCCAGACCTAACCCAGACACAACCGGCGTTATCCGCTAAAATATTAATCGCAACCAGGTTTAATTGACTGTTTCGTTGTGGAACCACATTACCACGGGATACAAACCAGAAAGAACCCAGGATCTGGCCAACAAGTATGCGAAAAATGCAAAGAACGATCCAGATGAGGGCAAATCCCAGACCTAACCGAGACATAACCGGCGTTATCCTCTAAAATATTAATTGCAACCAGGTTTAATTAACTGTTTCAGTGTGGTACCACATTACTACGTGATCCAAATCAGAAAAAGCCCAGGATCTGGCCAACAAGTATGCGAAAAATGCGAAAGTACGAGCCAGATGAGGGCAAATCCCAGCCCTAACCGAGACATAACCGGCGCTATCCTCTAAAATATTAATCGCAACCAGGTTTAATTGACTGTTTCGGTGTGGTACCGCATTACTACGTGATCCAAACCAGAAAAAGGCCAGGATCTGGCCAACAAGTATGCGAAAAATGCGAAAGTACGAGCCAGATGAGGGCAAATCCCAGCCCTAACCGAGACATAACCGGCGCTATCCTCTAAAATATTAATCGCAACCAGGTTTAATTGACTGTTTCGGTGTGGTACCGCATTACTACGTGATCCAAACCAGAAAAAGGCCAGGATCTGGCCAAAAAGTATGCGAAACATGCGAAAGTACGAGCCAGATGAGGGCAAACACCAGACCTAAAACAGACATAACCGGCGTTATCCTCTAAAATATTAATCGCAACCAGGTTTAATTGACTGTTTCGGTGTGGTACCGCATTACTACGTGATCCAAACCAGAAAAAGGCCAGGATCTGGCCAACAAGTATGAGAAAAATGCGAAAGTTCGAGCCAGATGAGGGCAAATACCAGACCTAACCCAGACAAAACCGGCGTTACCCTCTAAAATATTAATCGCAACCAGGTATAATTGACTGTTTCGGTGTGGTACCGCTTTCCTACGATGATCCAAACCAGAAAGAGGCCAGGATCTAGCTAACAAGTATGCGAAAAATGCGAAAGTACGAGCCAGATGAGGGCAAATCCCAGACCAAACCGAGACATAACCTGCGTTATCCTGTAAAATATTAATCGCAACCAGGTTTAATTGACTGTTTCGGTGTGGTACCGCATTACTACGTGATCCAAACCAGAAAAAGGCCAGGATCTGGTCAACAAGTATGAGAAAAATGCGAAAGTTCGAGCCAGATGAGGGCAAATACCAGACCTAACCCAGACAAAATCGGCGTTATCCCCTAAAATATTAATCGCAACCAGGTATAATTGACTGTTTCGACGTGGTACCGCATTGCTACGATGATCCAAACCAGAAAGAGGCCAGGATCTGGCTAACAAGTATGCGAAAAATGCGAAAGTTCGAGCCAGATGAGGGCAAATCCCAGACATAACCGAGACATAACCGCCGTTATCCTCTAAAATACGAATCAGAACATGCTTTTAATGACTGTTTCAGTGTGGTACCACATTACTACGTGATCCAAGCCAGAAGAAGGCCAGGATCTGGCCAACAAGTGTGCGAAACATGCGAAAGTACGAGCCAGATGAGGGCAAACACCAGACCTAACCCAGACATAACCGGCGTTATTCTCTAAAATACTAATCGCAACCAGGTTCAATTGACTGTTTCGGTGTGGAACCGCAATACGACGGGATCCAATCCACAAAAAACCCAAGATCTGATCAACAACTATGAGAAAAACGCGAAAGTATGAGCCAGATGATTGCAAATACCAGAACTATCCCAGACATAACCAGCGTTGTCCTCTAAAATATTCTTCGCAACCAGGTTTAATTGACTGTTTCAGTCTGGTACCACTTTACTACGTGGTCCAAGCCAGAAGAAGGCCAGGATCTGGCCAACAAGTATGCGAAAAATGCGAATGTCCGAGCCAGATGAGGGCAAATACCAGACATAACCGAGACATAACCGGCGTTATCCTCTAAAATATTAATCGCAACCAGGTTCAATTGACTGTTTCGGTGTGGAACCACATTACTACGGGATCCAAACCAGAAAAAACCCAGGATCTGGCCAATAACTATGAGAAAAACGCGAAAGTATGAGCCAGATGATTGCAAATACCAGAACTAACCCAGACATATCCAGCGTTATCCTCTAAAATACTTATCGGAACCAGCTTCTATTGACTGTTCCAGTGTGGTACCACATTACAACGTGATCCAAACCAGAGAAGGGCCAGGGTCTGGCCAAGAAGTGTGCGAAAAACGCGAAACTATGAGCCAGATGAATGCAAATACCAGAACTAACACAGACATATCCAGCGTTATCCTCTAAAATACTAATCGGAACCAGCTTTTATTGACTGTTTCAGTGTGGTACCACATTACTACGGAATCCATATCAGAAAAACCCCAGGATCTGGCCTACAAGAATGCGAAAAATGCGAAAGTACGAGCCAGATGGGGGCAAATCCCAGACCAAACCGAGACACAACCAGCGTTATCCTCTAAAATATTAATCGCAACCAGGTTCAATTGACTGTTTCGGTGTGGAACCACAATACGACGGGATCCAATCCACAAAAAACCCAAGATCTGGTCAACAACTATGAGAAAAACGCGAAAGTATGAGCCAGATGATTGCAAATACCAGAACTATCCCAGACATAACCAGCGTTGTCCTCTAAAATATTATTCGCAACCAGGTTTAATTGACTGTTTCAGTCTGGTACCACTTTACTACGTGGTCCAAGCCAGAAGAAGGCCAGGATCTGGCCAACAAGTATGCGAAAAATGCGAAAGTCCGAGCCAGGTGAGGGCAAATACCAGACATAACCGAGACATAACCGGCGTTATCCTCTAAAATATTAATCGCAACCAGGTTCAATTGACTGTTTCGGTGTGGAACCACATTACTACGGGATCCAAACCAGAAAAAACCCAGGATCTGGCCAATAACTATGAGAAAAACGCGAAAGTATGAGCCAGATGATTGCAAATACCAGAACTAACCCAGGCATATCCAGCGTAATCCTCTAAAATACTTATCGGAACCAGCTTCTATTGACTGTTCCAGTGTGGTACCACATTACAACGTGATCCAAACCAGAGAAGGGCCAGGGTCTGGCCAAGAAGTGTGCGAAAAACGCGAAACTATGAGCCAGATGAATGCAAATACCAGAACTAACACAGACATATCCAGCGTTATCCTCTAAAATACTAATCGGAACCAGCTTTTATTGACTGTTTCAGTGTGGTACCACATTACTACGCAATCCATATCAGAAAAACCCCAGGATCTGGCCAACAAGAATGCGAAAAATGCGAAAGTACGAGCCAGATGGGGGCAAATCCCAGACCAAACCGAGACACAACCAGCGTTATCCTCTAAAATATTAATCGCAACCAGGTTTAATTGACTCTTTCGATGTGGTACCGCATTACTACGTAATCCAAACCAGAAAGAGGCCAGGATCTGGCCAACAAGAATGCGAAAAATGCGAAAGTACGAGCCAGATGTGGGCAAATCCCAGACCTACCCGAGACATAAACGGCGTTGTCCTCTAAAATATTAATCGCAACCAGGTTTAATTGACTGTTTCAGTGTGGTACCACATTACTACGGGATCCAAACCAGAAAAGAACCCAGGATATGGCCAACATGTATGCGAAAATTGCGAAGGTATGAGCCAGATGAGGGCAAATACCAGACCTAACCCAGACATAACCGGCGTTATCCGCTAAAATATTAATCTCAACCAGGTCTAATTGACTGTTTCGTTGTGGAACCGCATTACTACGGGATCCAAACCAGAGAAAACCCAGGATCCGGCCAACAGGTATGCGAAAAATGCGAAAGTACGAGCCAGATGAGGGCAAATCCCAGACCAAACCGAGACATAACCTGCGTTATCCTGTAAAATATTAATCGCAACCAGGTTTAATTGACTGTTTCGGTGTGGTACCGCATTGCTACGATGATCCAAACCAGAAAGGGGCCAGGATCTGGCTAATAAGTATGCGAAAAATGCTAAAGTACGAGCGAGATGAGGGCAAATACCAGAACTAACCCTGACATAACAAGCGTTATCCTCTAAAATACGAATCGGAACATGCTTTTAATGACTGTTTCCGTGAGGTATCACAATACTGCGGGATCCAAACCAGAAAAATCCCAGGATGGGGCCAACAAGAATGCGAGAAACGCGAAAGTTCGAGCCACATGAGGGAAAATCCCAGACCTAACCCAGACACAACCGGCGTTATCCGCTAAAATATTAATCGCAACCAGGTTTAATTGACTGTTTCGTTGTGGAACCACATTACCACGGGATACAAACCAGAAAGAACCCAGGATCTGGCCAACAAGTATGCGAAAAATGCAAAGAACGATCCAGATGAGGGCAAATCCCAGACCTAACCGAGACATAACCGGCGTTATCCTCTAAAATATTAATTGCAACCAGGTTTAATTAACTGTTTCAGTGTGGTACCACATTACTACGTGATCCAAATCAGAAAAAGCCCAGGATCTGGCCAACAAGTATGCGAAAAATGCGAAAGTACGAGCCAGATGAGGGCAAATCCCAGCCCTAACCGAGACATAACCGGCGCTATCCTCTAAAATATTAATCGCAACCAGGTTTAATTGACTGTTTCGGTGTGGTACCGCATTACTACGTGATCCAAACCAGAAAAAGGCCAGGATCTGGCCAACAAGTATGCGAAAAATGCGAAAGTATGAGCCAGATGATTGCAAACACCATAACTATGCCTGACATAACCAGCGTTATCCTCTAAAATACGAATCAGAACATGCTTTTAATGACTGTTTCAGTGTGGTACCACATTATTACGTGATCCAAACCAGAAAAAGGCCAGGATCTGGCCAAAAAGTATGCGAAACATGCGAAAGTACGAGCCAGATGAGGGCAAACACCAGACCTAAAACAGACATAACCGGCGTTATCCTCTAAAATATTAATCGCAACCAGGTTTAATTGACTGTTTCGGTGTGGTACCGCATTACTACGTGATCCAAACCAGAAAAAGGCCAGGATCTGGCCAACAAGTATGAGAAAAATGCGAAAGTTCGAGCCAGATGAGGGCAAATACCAGACCTAACCCAGACAAAACCGGCGTTATCCTCTAAAATATTAATCGCAACCAGGTATAATTGACTGTTTCGGTGTGGTACCGCTTTCCTACGATGATCCAAACCAGAAAGAGGCCAGGATCTAGCTAACAAGTATGCGAAAAATGCGAAAGTACGAGCCAGATGAGGGCAAATCCCAGACCAAACCGAGACATAACCTGCGTTATCCTGTAAAATATTAATCGCAACCAGGTTTAATTGACTGTTTCGGTGTGGTACCGCATTACTGCGTGATCCAAACCAGAAAAAGGCCAGGATCTGGTCAACAAGTATGAGAAAAATGCGAAAGTTCGAGCCAGATGAGGGCAAATACCAGACCTAACCCAGACAAAATCGGCGTTATCCCCTAAAATATTAATCGCAACCAGGTATAATTGACTGTTTCGACGTGGTACCGCATTGCTACGATGATCCAAACCAGAAAGAGGCCAGGATCTGGCTAACAAGTATGCGAAAAATGCGAAAGTTCGAGCCAGATGAGGGCAAATCCCAGACATAACCGAGACATAACCGCCGTTATCCTCTAAAATACGAATCAGAACATGCTTTTAATGACTGTTTCAGTGTGGTACCACATTACTACGTGATCCAAGCCAGAAGAAGGCCAGGATCTGGCCAACAAGTATGCGAAACATGCGAAAGTACGAGCCAGATGAGGGCAAACACCAGACCTAACCCAGACATAACCGGCGTTATTCTCTAAAATACTAATCGCAACCAGGTTCAATTGACTGTTTCGGTGTGGAACCACAATACGACGGGATCCAATCCACAAAAAACCCAAGATCTGGTCAACAACTATGAGAAAAACGCGAAAGTATGAGCCAGATGATTGCAAATACCAGAACTATCCCAGACATAACCAGCGTTGTCCTCTAAAATATTATTCGCAACCAGGTTTAATTGACTGTTTCAGTCTGGTACCACTTTACTACGTGGTCCAAGCCAGAAGAAGGCCAGGATCTGGCCAACAAGTATGCGAAAAATGCGAAAGTCCGAGCCAGATGAGGGCAAATACCAGACCTAACCCAGACAAAACCGGCGTTATCCTCTAAAATATTAATCGCAACCAGGTATAATTGACTGTTTCGGTGTGGTACCGCATTGCTACGATGATCCAAACCAGAAAGGGGCCAGGATCTGGCTAACAAGTATGCGAAAAATGCTAAAGTACGAGCGAGATGAGGGCAAATACCAGAACTAACCCTGACATAACAAGCGTTATCCTCTAAAATACGAATCGGAACATGCTTTTAATGACTGTTTCCGTGAGGTAACACAATACTGCGGGATCCAAACCAGAAAAATCCCAGGATGGGGCCAACAAGAATGCGAGAAACGCGAAAGTTCGAGCCACATGAGGGAAAATCCCAGACCTAACCCAGACACAACCGGCGTTATCCGCTAAAATATTAATCGCAACCAGGTTTAATTGACTGTTTCGTTGTGGAACCACATTACCACGGGATACAAACCAGAAAGAACCCAGGATCTGGCCAACAAGTATGCGAAAAATGCAAAGAACGATCCAGATGAGGGCAAATCCCAGACCTAACCGAGACATAACCAGCGTTATCCTCTAAAATATTAATTGCAACCAGGTTTAATTAACTGTTTCAGTGTGGTACCACATTACTACGTGATCCAAATCAGAAAAAGCCCAGGATCTGGCCAACAAGTATGCGAAAAATGCGAAAGTACGAGCCAGATGAGGGCAAATCCCAGCCCTAACCGAGACATAACCGGCGCTATCCTCTAAAATATTAATCGCAACCAGGTTTAATTGACTGTTTCGGTGTGGTACCGCATTACTACGTGATCCAAACCAGAAAAAGGCCAGGATCTGGCCAACAAGTATGCGAAAAATGCGAAAGTATGAGCCAGATGATTGCAAACACCATAACTATGCCTGACATAACCAGCGTTATCCTCTAAAATACGAATCAGAACATGCTTTTAATGACTGTTTCAGTGTGGTACCACATTATTACGTGATCCAAACCAGAAAAAGGCCAGGATCTGGCCAAAAAGTATGCGAAACATGCGAAAGTACGAGCCAGATGAGGGCAAACACCAGACCTAAAACAGACATAACCGGCGTTATCCTCTAAAATATTAATCGCAACCAGGTTTAATTGACTGTTTCGGTGTGGTACCGCATTACTACGTGATCCAAACCAGAAAAAGGCCAGGATCTGGCCAACAAGTATGAGAAAAATGCGAAAGTTCGAGCCAGATGAGGGCAAATACCAGACCTAACCCAGACAAAACCGGCGTTATCCTCTAAAATATTAATCGCAACCAGGTATAATTGACTGTTTCGGTGTAGTACCGCTTTCCTACGATGATCCAAACCAGAAAGAGGCCAGGATCTAGCTAACAAGTATGCGAAAAATGCGAAAGTACGAGCCAGATGAGGGCAAATCCCAGACCAAACCGAGACATAACCTGCGTTATCCTGTAAAATATTAATCGCAACCAGGTTTAATTGACTGTTTCGGTGTGGTACCGCATTACTGCGTGATCCAAACCAGAAAAAGGCCAGGATCTGGTCAACAAGTATGAGAAAAATGCGAAAGTTCGAGCCAGATGAGGGCAAATACCAGACCTAACCCAGACAAAATCGGCGTTATCCCCTAAAATATTAATCGCAACCAGGTATAATTGACTGTTTCGACGTGGTACCGCATTGCTACGATGATCCAAACCAGAAAGAGGCCAGGATCTGGCTAACAAGTATGCGAAAAATGCGAAAGTTCGAGCCAGATGAGGGCAAATCCCAGACATAACCGAGACATAACCGCCGTTATCCTCTAAAATACGAATCAGAACATGCTTTTAATGACTGTTTCAGTGTGGTACCACATTACTACGTGATCCAAGCCAGAAGAAGGCCAGGATCTGGCCAACAAGTATGCGAAACATGCGAAAGTACGAGCCAGATGAGGGCAAACACCAGACCTAACCCAGACATAACCGGCGTTATTCTCTAAAATATTAATCGCAACCAGGTTCAATTGACTGTTTCGGTGTGGAACCACAATACGACGGGATCCAATCCACAAAAAACCCAAGATCTGGTCAACAACTATGAGAAAAACGCGAAAGTATGAGCCAGATGATTGCAAATACCAGAACTATCCCAGACATAACCAGCGTTGTCCTCTAAAATATTATTCGCAACCAGGTTTAATTGACTGTTTCAGTCTGGTACCACTTTACTACGTGGTCCAAGCCAGAAGAAGGCCAGGATCTGGCCAACAAGTATGCGAAAAATGCGAAAGTCCGAGCCAGATGAGGGCAAATACCAGACATAACCGAGACATAACCGGCGTTATCCTCTAAAATATTAATCGCAACCAGGGTCAATTGACTGTTTCGGTGTGGAACCACATTACTGCGGGATCCAAACCAGAAAAAACCCAGGATCTGGCCAATAACTATGAGAAAAACGCGAAAGTATGAGCCAGATGATTGCAAATACCAGAACTAACCCAGACATATCCAGCGTTATCCTCTAAAATACTTATCGGAACCAGCTTCTATTGACTGTTCCAGTGTGGTACCACATTACAACGTGATCCAAACCAGAGAAGGGCCAGGGTCTGGCCAAGAAGTGTGCGAAAAACGCGAAACTATGAGCCAGATGAATGCAAATACCAGAACTAACACAGACATATCCAGCGTTATCCTCTAAAATACTAATCGGAACCAGCTTTTATTGACTGTTTCAGTGTGGTACCACATTACTACGGAATCCATATCAGAAAAACCCCAGGATCTGGCCAACAAGAATGCGAAAAATGCGAAAGTACGAGCCAGATGGGGGCAAATCCCAGACCAAACCGAGACACAACCAGCGTTATCCTCTAAAATATTAATCGCAACCAGGTTTAATTGACTCTTTCGATGTGGTACCGCATTACTGCGGGATCCAAACCAGAAAAAACCCAGGATCTGGCCAATAACTATGAGAAAAACGCGAAAGTATGAGCCAGATGATTGCAAATACCAGAACTGACCCAGACATATCCAGCGTTATCCTCTAAAATACTTATCGGAACCAGCTTCTATTGACTGTTCCAGTGTGGTACCACATTACAACGTGATCCAAACCAGAAAAAGGCCAGGATCTGGCCAACAAGTATGCGAAAAATGCGAAAGTATGAGCCAGATGATTGCAAACACCATAACTATGCCTGACATAACCAGCGTTATCCTCTAAAATACGAATCAGAACATGCTTTTAATGACTGTTTCAGTGTGGTACCACATTATTACGTGATCCAAACCAGAAAGAGGCCAGGATCTGGCCAACAAGAATGCGAAAAATGCGAAAGTACGAGCCAGATGTGGGCAAATCCCAGACCTACCCGAGACATAAACGGCGTTGTCCTCTAAAATATTAATCGCAACCAGGTTTAATTGACTGTTTCAGTGTGGTACCACATTACTACGGGATCCAAACCAGAAAAGAACCCAGGATATGGCCAACAGGTATGCGAAAAATGCGAAAGTACGAGCCAGATGAGGGCAAATCCCAGACCAAACCGAGACATAACCTGCGTTATCCTGTAAAATATTAATCGCAACCAGGTTTAATTGACTGTTTCGGTGTGGTACCGCATTACTATGTGATCCAAACCAGAAAAAGGCCAGGATCTGGTCAACAAGTATGAGAAAAATGCGCAAGTTCGAGCCAGATGACGGCAAATACCAGACCTAACCCAGACAAAATCGGCGTTATCCCCTAAAATATTAATCGCAACCAGGTATAATTGACTGTTTCGGTGTGGTACCGCATTGCTACGATGATCCAAACCAGAAAGAGGCCCGGATCTGGCCAACAAGTATGAGAAAAATGCGAAAGTTCGAGCCAGATGAGGGCAAATACCAGAACTAACCCTGACATAACCAGCGTTATTCTCTAAAATACGAATCGGAACATGCTTTTAATGACTGTTTCAGTGTGGTAACACATTACTACGTGATCCAAACCAGAAAAATCCCAGGATCGGGCCAACAGGAATGCGAAAAACGCGAAAGTACTAGCTAGATGAGGGAAAATCCCAGACCTAACCGAGACGTAACCGGCGTTATCCCCTAAAATATTAATCGCAACGAGGTTTAATTGACTGTTTCGATGTGGTACCGCTTTACTACGTGATCCAAACCAGAAAAAGGCCAGGATCTTGCCAACAAGTATGACAAAAATGCGAAAGTACAAGTCAGATGGGGGCAAATACCAGACCTAACCCAGACAAAACCAGCGTTAACCTCTAAAATATTAATCGCAACCTGGTTTAATTGACTGTTTCGGTGTGGAACCACATTAGTACGGGATCCAAACCAGAAAGAACCCAGGATCTGGCCAACAAGTATGCGAAAAATGCGAAAGTATGAGCCAGATGATTGCAAATACCAGAACTAACCCAGACATAACCAGCGTTATCCTCTAAAATATTAATCGCAACCAGGTTTAATTGACTGTTTCGGTGTGGTACCGCATTACTACGTGATCCAATCCAGAAAAAGGCCAGGATCTGGCCAACAAGTATGCGAAAAATGCGAAAGTATGAGCCAGATGATTGCAAACACCATAACTATGCCTGACATAACCAGCGTTATCCTCTAAAATACGAATCAGAACATGCTTTTAATGACTGTTTCAGTGTGGTACCACATTATTACGTGATCCAAACCAGAAGAAGGCCAGGATCTGGCCAACAAGTATGAGAAAAATGCGCAAGTTCGAGCCAGATGACGGCAAATGCCAGACCTAACCCAGACAAAATCGGCGTTATCCCCTAAAATATTAATCGCAACCAGGTATAATTGACTGTTTCGGTGTGGTACCGCATTGCTACGATGATCCAAACCAGAAAGAGGCCCGGATCTGGCCAACAAGTATGAGAAAAATGCGAAAGTTCGAGCCAGATGAGGGCAAATACCAGAACTAACCCTGACATAACCAGCGTTATCCTCTAAAATACGAATCGGAACATGCTTTTAATGACTGTTTCAGTGTGGTACCACATTACTACGTGATCCAAACCAGAAAAATCCCAGGATCGGGCCAACAAGAATGCGAAAAACGCGAAAGTACGAGCTAGATGAGGGAAAATCCCAGACCTAACCGAGACGTAACCGGCGTTATCCCCTAAAATATTAATCGCAACGAGGTTTAATTGACTGTTTCGGTGTGGTACCGCTTTACTACGTGATCCAAACCAGAAAAAGGCCAGGATCTTGCCAACAATTATGACAAAAATGCGAAAGTACAAGTCAGATGCGGGCAAATACCAGACCTAACCCAGACAAAACCGGCGTTATCTTCTAAAATATTAATCGCAACCAGGTTTAATTGACTGTTTCAGTGTGGTACCACATTACTACAGGATCCAAACCAGAAAAAAACCCAGGATATGGCCAACATGTATGCGAAAATTGCGAAGGTATGAGCCAGATGAGGGCAAATACCAGACCTAACCCAGACATAACCGGCGTTATCCGCTAAAATATTAATCTCAACCAGGTTTAATTGACTGTTTCGTTGTGGAACCACATTACTACGGGATCCAAACCAGAGAAAACCCAGGATCTGGCCAACAGGTATGCGAAAAATGCGAAAGTACGAGCCAGATGAGGGCAAATCCCAGACCAAACCGAGACATAACCTGCGTTATCCTGTAAAATATTAATCGCAACCAGGTTTAATTGACTGTTTCGGTGTGGTACCGCATTACTACGTGATCCAAACCAGAAAAAGGCCAGGATCTGGCCAACAAGTATGAGAAAAATGCGCAAGTTCGAGCCAGATGACGGCAAATACCAGACCTAACCCAGACAAAATCGGCGTTATCCCCTAAAATATTAATCGCAACCAGGTATAATTGACTGTTTCGGTGTTGTACCGCATTACTACGTGATCCAAACCAGAAAATGGCCAGGATCGGGCCAACAAAAATGCAAAAAATGCGAAAGTACGAGCCAGATGAGGGAAAATCCCAGAACAAACCGAGACGTAACCGGCGTTATCCCGTAAAATATTAATCGCAACCAGGTATAATTGACTGTTTCGGTGTGGTACGGCATTGCTACGATGATCCAAACCAGAAAGAGGCCAGGATCTGGCCAACAAGTATGCGAAAAATGCGAAAGTACGAGCCAGATGATGGCAAATACCAGACCTAACACAGACGTAACCGGCGTTATCCTCTAAAATATTAATCGCAACCGGGTTTGATTGACTGTTTCGGTGTTGTACCGCATTACTACGTGATCCAAACCAGAAAAAGGCCAGGATCTGGCCAACAAGTATGAGAAAAATGCGAAAGTTCGAGCCAGATGAGGGCAAATACCAGACCTAACCCAGACAAAACCGGCGTTATCTTCTAAAATATTAATCGCAACCAGGTTTAATTGACTGTTTCGGTGTGGAACCACATTACTACGGTATTCAAACTAGAAAGAATCCCAGGATCTGGCCAACAGGTATGCGAAAAATGCGAAAGTATGAACCAGATGATTGCAAATACCAGAACTAACCCAGACATAACCAGCGTTATCCTCTAAAATATTAATCGCAACCAGGTTTAATTGACTGTTTCGGTGTGGTACCGCATTACTACGTGATCCAAACCAGAAAAAGGCCAGGATCTGGCCAACAAGTATGAGAAAAATGCGAAAGTTCGAGCCAGATGAGGGCAAATACCAGACCTAACCCAGACAAAACCGGCGTTATCCTCTAAAATATTAATCGCAACCAGGTATAATTGACTGTTTCGGTGTGGTACCGCTTTCCTACGATGATCCAAACCAGAAAGAGGCCAGGATCTGGCTAACAAGTATGCGAAAAATGCGAAAGTACGAGCCAGATGAGGGCAAATCCCAGACCAAACCGAGACATAACCTGCGTTATCCTGTAAAATATTAATCGCAACCAGGTTTAATTGACTGTTTCGGTGTGGTACCGCATTACTTCGTGATCCAAACCAGAAAAAGGCCAGGATATGGTCAACAAGTATGAGAAAAATGCGAAAGTTCGAGCCAGATGAGGGCAAATACCAGACCTAACCCAGACAAAATCGGCGTTATCCCCTAAAATATTAATCGCAACCAGGTATAATTGACTGTTTCGGTGTGGTACCGCATTGCTACGATGATCCAAACCAGAAAGAGGCCAGGATCTGGCTAACAAGTATGCGAAAAATGCGAAAGTTCGAGCCAGATGAGGGCAAATCCCAGACATAACCGAGACATAACCGCCGTTATCCTCTAAAATACGAATCAGAACATGCTTTTAATGACTGTTTCAGTGTGGTACCACATTACTACGTGATCCAAGCCAGAAGAAGGCCAGGATCTGGCCAACAAGTATGCGAAACATGCGAAAGTACGAGCCAGATGAGGGCAAACACCAGACCTAACCCAGACGTAACCGGCGTTATTCTCTAAAATATTAATCGCAACCAGGTTCAATTGACTGTTTCGGTGTGGAACCACAATACGACGGGATCCAATCCACAAAAAACCCAAGATCTGGTCAACAACTATGAGAAAAACGCGAAAGTATGAGCCAGATGATTGCAAATACCAGAACTATCCCAGACATAACCAGCGTTGTCCTCTAAAATATTATTCGCAACCAGGTTTAATTGACTGTTTCAGTCTGGTACCACTTTACTACGTGGTCCAAGCCAGAAGAAGGCCAGGATCTGGCCAACAAGTATGCGAAAAATGCGAAAGTCCGAGCCAGATGAGGGCAAATACCAGACCTAACCGAGACATAACCGGCGTTATCCTCTAAAATATTAATCGCAACCAGGTTCAATTGACTGTTTCGGTGTGGAACCACATTTCTACGGGATCCAAACCAGAAAAAACCCAGGATCTGGCCAATAACTATGAGAAAAACGCGAAAGTATGAGCCAGATGATTGCAAATACCAGAACTAACCCAGACATATCCAGCGTTATCCTCTAAAATACTTATCGGAACCTGCTTCTATTGACTGTTCCAGTGTGGTACCACATTACAACGTGATCCAAACCAGAGAAGGGCCAGGGTCTGGCCAAGAAGTGTGCGAAAAACGCGAAACTATGAGCCAGATGAATGCAAGTACCAGAACTAACACAGACATAACCAGCGTTATCCTCTAAAATACTAATCGGAACCAGCTTTTATTGACTGTTTCAGTGTGGTACCACATTACTACGGAATCCATATCAGAAAAACCCCAGGATCTGGCCAACAAGAATGCGAAAAATGCGAAAGTACGAGCCAGATGGGGGCAAATCCCAGACCAAACCGAGACACAACCAGCGTTATCCTCTAAAATATTAATCGCAACCAGGTTTAATTGACTCTTTCGATGTGGTACCGCATTACTACGTAATCCAAACCAGAAAGAGGCCAGGATCTGGCCAACAAGAATGCGAAAAATGCGAAAGTACGAGACAGATGTGGGCAAATCCCAGACCTACCCGAGACATAAACGGCGTTGTCCTCTAAAATATTAATCGCAACCAGGTTTAATTGACTGTTTCAGTGTGGTACCACATTACTACGGGATCCAAACCAGAAAAGAACCCAGGATATGGCCAACATGTATGCGAAAATTGCGAAGGTATGAGCCAGATGAGGGCAAATACCAGACCTAACCCAGACATAACCGGCGTTATCCGCTAAAATATTAATCTCAACCAGGTCTAATTGACTGTTTCGTTGTGGAACCACATTACTACGGGATCCAAACCAGAGAAAACCCAGGATCTGGCCAACAGGTATGCGAAAAATGCGAAAGTACGAGCCAGATGAGGGCAAATCCCAGACCAAACCGAGACATAACCTGCGTTATCCTGTAAAATATTAATCGCAACCAGGTTTAATTGACTGTTACGGTGTGGTACCGCATTGCTACGTGATCCAAACCAGAAAAAGGCCAGGATCTGGCCAACAAGTATGAGAAAAATGCGCAAGTTCGAGCCAGATGACGGCAAATACCAGACCTAACCCAGACAAAATCGGCGTTATCCCCTAAAATATTAATCGCAACCAGGTATAATTGACTGTTTCGGTGTGGTACCGCATTGCTACGATGATCCAAACCAGAAAGAGGCTCGGATCTGGCCAACAAGTATGAGAAAAATGCGAAAGTTCGAGCCAGATGAGGGCAAATACCAGAACTAACCCTGACATAACCAGCGTTATTCTCTAAAATACGAATCGGAACATGCTTTTAATGACTGTTTCAGTGTGGTAACACATTACTACGTGATCCAAACCAGAAAAATCCCAGGATCGGGCCAACAAGAATGCGAAAAACGCGAAAGTACGAGCTAGATGAGGGAAAATCCCAGACCTAACCGAGACGTAACCGGCGTTATCCCCTAAAATATTAATCGCAACCAGGTTTAATTGACTGTTTCAGTGTGGTACCACATTACTACGGGATCCAAACCAGAAAAGAACCCAGGATATGGCCAACAAGTATGCGAAAAATGCGAATCGGCGTTATCCCCTAAAATATTAATCGCAACCAGGTATAATTGACTGTTTCGGTGTGGTACCGCATTGCTACGATGATCCAAACCAGAAAGAGGCCCGGATCTGGCCAACAAATATGAGAAAAATGCGAAAGTTCGAGCCAGATGAGGGCAAATACCAGACCTAACCGAGACATAACCGGCATTATCCGCTAAAATATTAATCGCAACCAGGTTTAATTGACTGTTTCGGTGTGGTACCGCATTACTACGTGATCCAAACCAGAAAAAGGCCAGGATCTTGCCAACAAGTATGAGAAAAATGCGAAAGTATGAGCCAGATGAGGGCAAATCCCAGACCTAACCGAGACGTAACCGGCGTTATCCCCTAAAATATTAATCGCAACGAGGTTTAATTGACTGTTTCGGTGTGGTACCGCTTTACTACGTGATCCAAACCAGAAAAAGGCCAGGATCTTGCCAACAAGTATGACAAAAATGCGAAAGTACAAGTCAGATGGGGGCAAATACCAGACCTAACCCAGACAAAACCAGCGTTATCCTCTAAAATATTAATCGCAACCTGGTTTAATTGACTGTTTCGGTGTGGAACCACATTAGTACGGGATCCAAACCAGAAAGAACCCAGGATCTGGCCAACAAGTATGCGAAAAATGCGAAAGTATGAGCCAGATGATTGCAAATACCAGAACTAACCCAGACATAACCAGCGTTATCCTCTAAAATATTAATCGCAACCAGGTTTAATTGACTGTTTCGGTGTGGTACCGCATTACTACGTGATCCAAACCAGAAAAAGGCCAGGATCTGGCCAACAAGTATGCGAAAAATGCGAAAGTATGAGCCAGATGATTGCAAACACCATAACTATGCCTGACATAACCAACGTTATCCTCTAAAATACGAATCAGAACATGCTTTTAATGACTGTTTCAGTGTGGTACCACATTATTACGTGATCCAAACCAGAAAAAGGCCAGGATCTGGCCAAAAAGTATGCGAAACATGCGAAAGTACGAGCCAGATGAGGGCAAACACCAGACCTAAAACAGACATAAACGGCGTTGTCCTCTAAAATATTAATCGCAACCAGGTTTAATTGACTGTTTCAGTGTGGTACCACATTACTACGGGATCCAAACCAGAAAAGAACCCAGGATATGGCCAACAAGTATGCGAAAAATGCGAATCGGCGTTATCCCCTAAAATATTAATCGCAACCAGGTATAATTGACTGTTTCGGTGTGGTACCGCATTGCTACGATGATCCAAACCAGAAAGAGGCCCGGATCTGGCCAACAAATATGAGAAAAATGCGAAAGTTCGAGCCAGATGAGGGCAAATACCAGACCTAACCGAGACATAACCGGCATTATCCGCTAAAATATTAATCGCAACCAGGTTTAATTGACTGTTTCGGTGTGGTACCGCATTACTACGTGATCCAAACCAGAAAAAGGCCAGGATCTTGCCAACAAGTATGAGAAAAATGCGAAAGTATGAGCCAGATGAGGGCAAATACCAGAACTAACCCTGACATAACCAGCGTTATTCTCTAAAATACGAATCGGAACATGCTTTTAATGACTGTTTCAGTGTTGTACCACATTACTACGTGATCCAAAACAGAAAAAGCCCAGGATCGGGCCAACAAGGATGCGAAAAATGCGAAAGTACGAGCCAGATGTGGGAAAATCCCAGACCTAACCGAGACGTAACCGGCATTATCCCCTAAAATATTAATCGCAACCAGGTATAATTGACTTTTCGGTGTGGTACCGCATTGCTACGATGATCCAAACCAGAAAGAGGCCAGGATCTGGCCGACAAGTATGCGAAAAATGCGAAAGTATGAGCCAGATGATTGCAAATACCAGAACTAACCCAGCCATAACCAGCGTTATCCTCTAACATATTAATCGCAACCAGGTTTAATTGATTGTTTCGGTGTGGTACTGTATTACTACGTGATCCGAACAAGAAAAAGGCCAGGATCTGGCCAACAAGTATGCGCAAAATGCGAAAGTACGAGACAGATGAGGGCAAATCCCAGACCAAACCGAGACATAACCTCAATTATCCTCTAAAATATTAATCGCAACCAGGTTTAATTGACTGTTTCGGTGTGGAACCACATTTCTACGGGATCCAAACCAGAAAAAACCCAGGATCTGGCCAATAACTATGAGAAAAACGCGAAAGTATGAGCCAGATGATTGCAAATACCAGAACTAACCCAGACATATCCAGCGTTATCCTCTAAAATACTTATCGGAACCTGCTTCTATTGACTGTTCCAGTGTGGTACCACATTACAACGTGATCCAAACCAGAGAAGGGCCAGGGTCTGGCCAAGAAGTGTGCGAAAAACGCGAAACTATGAGCCAGATGAATGCAAGTACCAGAACTAACACAGACATAACCAGCGTTATCCTCTAAAATACTAATCGGAACCAGCTTTTATTGACTGTTTCAGTGTGGTACCACATTACTACGGAATCCATATCAGAAAAACCCCAGGATCTGGCCAACAAGAATGCGAAAAATGCGAAAGTACGAGCCAGATGGGGGCAAATCCCAGACCAAACCGAGACACAACCAGCGTTATCCTCTAAAATATTAATCGCAACCAGGTTTAATTGACTCTTTCGATGTGGTACCGCATTACTACGTAATCCAAACCAGAAAGAGGCCAGGATCTGGCCAACAAGAATGCGAAAAATGCGAAAGTACGAGCCAGATGTGGGCAAATCCCAGACCTACCCGAGACATAAACGGCGTTGTCCTCTAAAATATTAATCGCAACCAGGTTTAATTGACTGTTTCAGTGTGGTACCACATTACTACGGGATCCAAACCAGAAAAGAACCCAGGATATGGCCAACATGTATGCGAAAATTGCGAAGGTATGAGCCAGATGAGGGCAAATACCAGACCTAACCCAGACATAACCGGCGTTATCCGCTAAAATATTAATCTCAACCAGGTCTAATTGACTGTTTCGTTGTGGAACCACATTACTACGGGATCCAAACCAGAGAAAACCCAGGATCTGGCCAACAGGTATGCGAAAAATGCGAAAGTACGAGCCAGATGAGGGCAAATCCCAGACCAAACCGAGACATAACCTGCGTTATCCTGTAAAATATTAATCGCAACCAGGTTTAATTGACTGTTACGGTGTGGTACCGCATTGCTACGTGATCCAAACCAGAAAAAGGCCAGGATCTGGCCAACAAGTATGAGAAAAATGCGCAAGTTCGAGCCAGATGACGGCAAATACCAGACCTAACCCAGACAAAATCGGCGTTATCCCCTAAAATATTAATCGCAACCAGGTATAATTGACTGTTTCGGTGTGGTACCGCATTGCTACGATGATCCAAACCAGAAAGAGGCTCGGATCTGGCCAACAAGTATGAGAAAAATGCGAAAGTTCGAGCCAGATGAGGGCAAATACCAGAACTAACCCTGACATAACCAGCGTTATTCTCTAAAATACGAATCGGAACATGCTTTTAATGACTGTTTCAGTGTGGTAACACATTACTACGTGATCCAAACCAGAAAAATCCCAGGATCGGGCCAACAAGAATGCGAAAAACGCGAAAGTACGAGCTAGATGAGGGAAAATCCCAGACCTAACCGAGACGTAACCGGCGTTATCCCCTAAAATATTAATCGCAACCAGGTTTAATTGACTGTTTCAGTGTGGTACCACATTACTACGGGATCCAAACCAGAAAAGAACCCAGGATATGGCCAACAAGTATGCGAAAAATGCGAATCGGCGTTATCCCCTAAAATATTAATCGCAACCAGGTATAATTGACTGTTTCGGTGTGGTACCGCATTGCTACGATGATCCAAACCAGAAAGAGGCCCGGATCTGGCCAACAAATATGAGAAAAATGCGAAAGTTCGAGCCAGATGAGGGCAAATACCAGACCTAACCGAGACATAACCGGCATTATCCGCTAAAATATTAATCGCAACCAGGTTTAATTGACTGTTTCGGTGTGGTACCGCATTACTACGTGATCCAAACCAGAAAAAGGCCAGGATCTTGCCAACAAGTATGAGAAAAATGCGAAAGTATGAGCCAGACGAGGGCAAATCCCAGACCTAACCGAGACGTAACCGGCGTTATCCCCTAAAATATTAATCGCAACGAGGTTTAATTGACTGTTTCGGTGTGGTACCGCTTTACTACGTGATCCAAACCAGAAAAAGGCCAGGATCTTGCCAACAAGTATGACAAAAATGCGAAAGTACAAGTCAGATGGGGGCAAATACCAGACCTAACCCAGACAAAACCAGCGTTATCCTCTAAAATATTAATCGCAACCTGGTTTAATTGACTGTTTCGGTGTGGAACCACATTAGTACGGGATCCAAACCAGAAAGAACCCAGGATCTGGCCAACAAGTATGCGAAAAATGCGAAAGTATGAGCCAGATGATTGCAAATACCAGAACTAACCCAGACATAACCAGCGTTATCCTCTAAAATATTAATCGCAACCAGGTTTAATTGACTGTTTCGGTGTGGTACCGCATTACTACGTGATCCAAACCAGAAAAAGGCCAGGATCTGGCCAACAAGTATGCGAAAAATGCGAAAGTATGAGCCAGATGATTGCAAACACCATAACTATGCCTGACATAACCAACGTTATCCTCTAAAATACGAATCAGAACATGCTTTTAATGACTGTTTCAGTGTGGTACCACATTATTACGTGATCCAAACCAGAAAAAGGCCAGGATCTGGCCAAAAAGTATGCGAAACATGCGAAAGTACGAGCCAGATGAGGGCAAACACCAGACCTAAAACAGACATAAACGGCGTTGTCCTCTAAAATATTAATCGCAACCAGGTTTAATTGACTGTTTCAGTGTGGTACCACATTACTACGGGATCCAAACCAGAAAAGAACCCAGGATATGGCCAACAAGTATGCGAAAAATGCGAATCGGCGTTATCCCCTAAAATATTAATCGCAACCAGGTATAATTGACTGTTTCGGTGTGGTACCGCATTGCTACGATGATCCAAACCAGAAAGAGGCCCGGATCTGGCCAACAAATATGAGAAAAATGCGAAAGTTCGAGCCAGATGAGGGCAAATACCAGACCTAACCGAGACATAACCGGCATTATCCGCTAAAATATTAATCGCAACCAGGTTTAATTGACTGTTTCGGTGTGGTACCGCATTACTACGTGATCCAAACCAGAAAAAGGCCAGGATCTTGCCAACAAGTATGAGAAAAATGCGAAAGTATGAGCCAGATGAGGGCAAATACCAGAACTAACCCTGACATAACCAGCGTTATTCTCTAAAATACGAATCGGAACATGCTTTTAATGACTGTTTCAGTGTTGTACCACATTACTACGTGATCCAAAACAGAAAAAGCCCAGGATCGGGCCAACAAGGATGCGAAAAATGCGAAAGTACGAGCCAGATGTGGGAAAATCCCAGACCTAACCGAGACGTAACCGGCATTATCCCCTAAAATATTAATCGCAACCAGGTATAATTGACTTTTCGGTGTGGTACCGCATTGCTACGATGATCCAAACCAGAAAGAGGCCAGGATCTGGCCGACAAGTATGCGAAAAATGCGAAAGTATGAGCCAGATGATTGCAAATACCAGAACTAACCCAGCCATAACCAGCGTTATCCTCTAACATATTAATCGCAACCAGGTTTAATTGATTGTTTCGGTGTGGTACTGTATTACTACGTGATCCGAACAAGAAAAAGGCCAGGATCTGGCCAACAAGTATGCGCAAAATGCGAAAGTACGAGACAGATGAGGGCAAATCCCAGACCAAACCGAGACATAACCTCAATTATCCTCTAAAATATTAATCGCAACCAGGTTTAATTGACTGTTTCGGTGTGGTACCGCATTACTACGTGATCCAAGCCAGAAGAAGGCCAGGATCTGGCCAACAAGTATGCGAAAAATGCGAAAGTTCGAGCCAGATGAGGGCAAATACCAGACCTAACCCAGACATAACCGGCGTTATCCTCTAAAATATTAATCGCAACCAGGTTCAATTGACTGTTTCGGTGTGGAACCACATTACTACGGGATCCAAACCAGAAAAAACCCAGGATCTGGCCAATAACTATGAGAAAAACGCGAAAGTATGAGCCAGATGATTGCAAATACCAGAACTAACCCAGACATATCCAGCGTTATCCTCTAAAATACTTATCGGAACCAGCTTCTATTGACTGTTCCAGTGTGGTACCACATTACAACGTGATCCAAACCAGAGAAGGGCCAGGGTCTGGCCAAGAAGTGTGCGAAACACGCGAAACTATGAGCCAGATGAATGCAAATACCAGAACTAACACAGACATAACCAGCGTTATCCTCTAAAATACTAATCGGAACCAGCTTTTATTGACTGTTTCAGTGTGGTACCACATTACTACGGAATCCATATCAGAAAAACCCCAGGATCTGGCCAACAAGAATGCGAAAAATGCGAAAGTACGAGCCAGATGGGGGCAAATCCCAGACCAAACCGAGACACAACCAGCGTTATCCTCTAAAATATTAATCGCAACCAGGTTTAATTGACTCTTTCGATGTGGTACCGCATTACTACGTAATCCAAACCAGAAAGAGGCCAGGATCTGGCCAACAAGAATGCGAAAAATGCGAAAGTACGAGCCAGATGTGGGCAAATCCCAGACCTACCCGAGACATAAACGGCGTTGTCCTCTAAAATATTAATCGCAACCAGGTTTAATTGACTGTTTCAGTGTGGTACCACATTACTACGGGATCCAAACCAGAAAAAACCCAGGATCTGGCCAATAACTATGAGAAAAACGCGAAAGTATGAGCCAGATGATTGCAAATACCAGAACTAACCCAGACATATCCAGCGTTATCCTCTAAAATACTTATCGGAACCAGCTTCTATTGACTGTTCCAGTGTGGTACCACATTACAACGTGATCCAAACCAGAGAAGGGCCAGGGTCTGGCCAAGAAGTGTGCGAAAAACGCGAAAATATGAGCCAGATGAATGCAAATACCAGAACTAACACAGACATAACCAGCGTTATCCTCTAAAATACTAATCGGAACCAGTTTTATTGACTGTTTCAGTGTGGTACCACATTACTACGGAATCCATATCAGAAAAACCCCAGGATCTGGCCAACAAGAATGCGAAAAATGCGAAAGTACGAGCCAGATGGGGGCAAATCCCAGACCAAACCGAGACACAACCAGCGTTATCCTCTAAAATATTAATCGCAACCAGGTTTAATTGACTCTTTCGATGTGGTACCGCATTACTACGTAATCCAAACCAGAAAGAGGCCAGGATCTGGCCAACAAGAATGCGAAAAATGCGAAAGTACGAGCCAGATGTGGGCAAATCCCAGACCTACCCGAGACATAAACGGCGTTGTCCTCTAAAATATTAATCGCAACCAGGTTTAATTGACTGTTTCGTTGTGGAACCACATTACTACGGGATCCAAACCAGAGAAAACCCAGGATGTGGCCAACAGGTATGCGAAAAATGCGAAAGTACGAGCCAGATGAGTGCAAATCCCAGACCAAACCGAGACATAACCTGCGTTATCCTGTAAAATATTAATCGCAACCAGGTTTAATTGACTGTTTCGGTGTGGTGCCGCATTGCTACGATGATCCAAACCAGAAAGAGGCCCGGATCTGGCCAACAAGTATGAGAAAAATGCGAAAGTTCGAGCCAGATGAGGGCAAATACCAGAACTAACCCTGACATAACCAGCGTTATTCTCTAAAATACGAATCGGAACATGCTTTTATTGACTGTTTCAGTGTGGTACCACATTACTACGGAATCCATATCAGAAAAACCCCAGGATCTGGCCAACAAGAATGCGAAAAATGCGAAAGTACGAGCCAGATGGGGGCAAATCCCAGACCAAACCGAGACACAACCAGCGTTATCCTCTAAAATATTAATCGCAACCAGGTTTAATTGACTCTTTCGATGTGGTACCGCATTGCTACGATGATCCAAACCAGAAAGAGGCCAGGATCTGGCCAATACCTATGAGAAAAACGCGAAAGTATGAGCCAGATGATTGCAAATACCAGAACTAACCCAGACATAACCAGCGTTATCCTCTAAAATATTAATCGCAACCAGGTTTAATTGACTGTTTCGGTGTGGTACCGCATTACTACGTGATCCAAACCAGAAAACGCCCAGGATCTGGCCAACAAGTATGAGAAAAATGCGAAAGTTCGAGCCAGATGAGGGCAAATACCAGAACTAACCCTGACATAACCAGCGTTATTCTCTAAAATACGAATCGGAACATGCTTTTATTGACTGTTTCAGTGTGGTACCACATTACTACGGAATCCATATCAGAAAAACCCCAGGATCTGGCCAACAAGAATGCGAAAAATGCGAAAGTACGAGCCAGATGTGGGCAAATCCCAGACCTACCCGAGACATAAACGGCGTTGTCCTCTAAAATATTAATCGCAACCAGGTTTAATTGACTGTTTCGGTGTGGTACCGCATTACTGCGTGATCCAAACCAGAAAAAGGCCAGGATCTGGTCAACAAGTATGAGAAAAATGCGAAAGTTCGAGCCAGATGAGGGCAAATACCAGACCTAACCCAGACAAAATCGGCGTTATCCCCTAAAATATTAATCGCAACCAGGTATAATTGACTGTTTCGGTGTGGTACCGCATTGCTACGATGATCCAAACCAGAAAGAGGCCAGGATCTGGCTAACAAGTATGCGAAAAATGCGAAAGTTCGAGCCAGATGAGGGCAAATCCCAGACATAACCGAGACATAACCGCCGTTATCCTCTAAAATACGAATCAGAACATGCTTTTAATGACTGTTTCAGTGTGGTACCACATTACTACGTGATCCAAGCCAGAAGAAGGCCAGGATCTGGCCAACAAGTATGCGAAACATGCGAAAGTACGAGCCAGATGAGGGCAAACACCAGACCTAACCCAGACATAACCGGCGTTATTCTCTAAAATATTAATCGCAACCAGGTTCAATTGACTGTTTCGGTGTGGAACCACAATACGACGGGATCCAATCCACAAAAAACCCAAGATCTGGTCAACGACTATGAGAAAAACGCGAAAGTATGAGCCAGATGATTGCAAATACCAGAACTATCCCAGACATAACCAGCGTTGTCCTCTAAAATATTATTCGCAACCAGGTTTAATTGACTGTTTCAGGCTGGTACCACTTTACTACGTGGTCCAAGCCAGAAGAAGGCCAGGATCTGGCCAACAAGTATGCGAAAAATGCGAAAGTCCGAGCCAGATGAGGGCAAATACCAGACCTAACCGAGACATAACCGGCGTTATCCTCTAAAATATTAATCGCAACCAGGTTCAATTGACTGTTTCGGTGTGGAACCACATTACTACGGGATCCAAACCAGAAAAAACCCAGGATCTGGCCAATAACTATGAGAAAAACGCGAAAGTATGAGCCAGATGATTGCAAATACCAGAACTAACCCAGACATATCCAGCGTTATCCTCTAAAATACTTATCGGAACCAGCTTCTATTGACTGTTCCAGTGTGGTACCACATTACAACGTGATCCAAACCAGAGAAGGGCCAGGGTCTGGCCAAGAAGTGTGCGAAAAACGCGAAACTATGAGCCAGATGAATGCAAATACCAGAACTAACACAGACATAACCAGCGTTATCCTCTAAAATACTAATCGGAACCAGCTTTTATTGACTGTTTCAGTGTGGTACCACATTACTACGGAATCCATATCAGAAAAACCCCAGGATCTGGCCAACAAGAATGCGAAAAATGCGAAAGTACGAGCCAGATGGGGGCAAATCCCAGACCAAACCGAGACACAACCAGCGTTATCCTCTAAAATATTAATCGCAACCAGGTTTAATTGACTCTTTCGATGTGGTACCGCATTACTACGTAATCCAAACCAGAAAGAGGCCAGGATCTGGCCAACAAGAATGCGAAAAATGCGAAAGTACGAGCCAGATGTGGGCAAATCCCAGACCTACCCGAGACATAACCTCAATTATCCTCTAAAATATTAATCGCAACCAGGTTTAATTGACTGTTTCGGTGTCGTACCGCATTGCTACGTGATCCAAACCAGAAAAAGGCCAGGATCTTGCCAACAAGTATGAGAAAAATGCGAAAGTATGAGCCAGATGAGGGCAAATCCCAGACCTAACCGAGACATAACCGGCATTATCCGCTAAAATATTAATCGCAACCAGGTTTAATTGACTGTTTCGGTGTGGTACCGCATTACTACGTGATCCAAACCAGAAAAAGGCCAGGATCTTGCCAACAAGTATGAGAAAAATGCGAAAGTATGAGCCAGATGTGGGCAAATCCCAGACCTACCCGAGACATAAACGGCGTTGTCCTCTAAAATATTAATCGCAACCAGGTTTAATTGACTGTTTCAGTGTGGTACCACATTACTACGGGATCCAAACCAGAAAAGAACCCAGGATATGGCCAACATGTATGCGAAAATTGCGAAGGTATGAGCCAGATGAGGGCAAATACCAGACCTAACCCAGACATAACCGGCGTTATCCGCTAAAATATTAATCTCAACCAGGTCTAATTGACTGTTTCGTTGTGGAACCACATTACTACGGGATCCAAACCAGAGAAAACCCAGGATCTGGCCAACAGGTATGCGAAAAATGCGAAAGTACGAGCCAGATGAGGGCAAATCCCAGACCAAACCGAGACATAACCTGCGTTATCCTGTAAAATATTAATCGCAACCAGGTTTAATTGACTGTTACGGTGTGGTACCGCATTGCTACGTGATCCAAACCAGAAAAAGGCCAGGATCTGGCCAACAAGTATGAGAAAAATGCGCAAGTTCGAGCCAGATGACGGCAAATACCAGACCTAACCCAGACAAAATCGGCGTTATCCCCTAAAATATTAATCGCAACCAGGTATAATTGACTGTTTCGGTGTGGTACCGCATTGCTACGATGATCCAAACCAGAAAGAGGCTCGGATCTGGCCAACAAGTATGAGAAAAATGCGAAAGTTCGAGCCAGATGAGGGCAAATACCAGAACTAACCCTGACATAACCAGCGTTATTCTCTAAAATACGAATCGGAACATGCTTTTAATGACTGTTTCAGTGTGGTAACACATTACTACGTGATCCAAACCAGAAAAATCCCAGGATCGGGCCAACAAGAATGCGAAAAACGCGAAAGTACGAGCTAGATGAGGGAAAATCCCAGACCTAACCGAGACGTAACCGGCGTTATCCCCTAAAATATTAATCGCAACCAGGTTTAATTGACTGTTTCAGTGTGGTACCACATTACTACGGGATCCAAACCAGAAAAGAACCCAGGATATGGCCAACAAGTATGCGAAAAATGCGAATCGGCGTTATCCCCTAAAATATTAATCGCAACCAGGTATAATTGACTGTTTCGGTGTGGTACCGCATTGCTACGATGATCCAAACCAGAAAGAGGCCCGGATCTGGCCAACAAATATGAGAAAAATGCGAAAGTTCGAGCCAGATGAGGGCAAATACCAGACCTAACCGAGACATAACCGGCATTATCCGCTAAAATATTAATCGCAACCAGGTTTAATTGACTGTTTCGGTGTGGTACCGCATTACTACGTGATCCAAACCAGAAAAAGGCCAGGATCTTGCCAACAAGTATGAGAAAAATGCGAAAGTATGAGCCAGATGAGGGCAAATCCCAGACCAAACCGAGACGTAACCGGCGTTATCCCCTAAAATATTAATCGCAACGAGGTTTAATTGACTGTTTCGGTGTGGTACCGCTTTACTACGTGATCCAAACCAGAAAAAGGCCAGGATCTTGCCAACAAGTATGACAAAAATGCGAAAGTACAAGTCAGATGGGGGCAAATACCAGACCTAACCCAGACAAAACCAGCGTTATCCTCTAAAATATTAATCGCAACCTGGTTTAATTGACTGTTTCGGTGTGGAACCACATTAGTACGGGATCCAAACCAGAAAGAACCCAGGATCTGGCCAACAAGTATGCGAAAAATGCGAAAGTATGAGCCAGATGATTGCAAATACCAGAACTAACCCAGACATAACCAGCGTTATCCTCTAAAATATTAATCGCAACCAGGTTTAATTGACTGTTTCGGTGTGGTACCGCATTACTACGTGATCCAAACCAGAAAAAGGCCAGGATCTGGCCAACAAGTATGCGAAAAATGCGAAAGTATGAGCCAGATGATTGCAAACACCATAACTATGCCTGACATAACCAACGTTATCCTCTAAAATACGAATCAGAACATGCTTTTAATGACTGTTTCAGTGTGGTACCACATTATTACGTGATCCAAACCAGAAAAAGGCCAGGATCTGGCCAAAAAGTATGCGAAACATGCGAAAGTACGAGCCAGATGAGGGCAAACACCAGACCTAAAACAGACATAAACGGCGTTGTCCTCTAAAATATTAATCGCAACCAGGTTTAATTGACTGTTTCAGTGTGGTACCACATTACTACGGGATCCAAACCAGAAAAGAACCCAGGATATGGCCAACAAGTATGCGAAAAATGCGAATCGGCGTTATCCCCTAAAATATTAATCGCAACCAGGTATAATTGACTGTTTCGGTGTGGTACCGCATTGCTACGATGATCCAAACCAGAAAGAGGCCCGGATCTGGCCAACAAATATGAGAAAAATGCGAAAGTTCGAGCCAGATGAGGGCAAATACCAGACCTAACCGAGACATAACCGGCATTATCCGCTAAAATATTAATCGCAACCAGGTTTAATTGACTGTTTCGGTGTGGTACCGCATTACTACGTGATCCAAACCAGAAAAAGGCCAGGATCTTGCCAACAAGTATGAGAAAAATGCGAAAGTATGAGCCAGATGAGGGCAAATACCAGAACTAACCCTGACATAACCAGCGTTATTCTCTAAAATACGAATCGGAACATGCTTTTAATGACTGTTTCAGTGTTGTACCACATTACTACGTGATCCAAAACAGAAAAAGCCCAGGATCGGGCCAACAAGGATGCGAAAAATGCGAAAGTACGAGCCAGATGTGGGAAAATCCCAGACCTAACCGAGACGTAACCGGCATTATCCCCTAAAATATTAATCGCAACCAGGTATAATTGACTTTTCGGTGTGGTACCGCATTGCTACGATGATCCAAACCAGAAAGAGGCCAGGATCTGGCCGACAAGTATGCGAAAAATGCGAAAGTATGAGCCAGATGATTGCAAATACCAGAACTAACCCAGCCATAACCAGCGTTATCCTCTAACATATTAATCGCAACCAGGTTTAATTGATTGTTTCGGTGTGGTACTGTATTACTACGTGATCCGAACAAGAAAAAGGCCAGGATCTGGCCAACAAGTATGCGCAAAATGCGAAAGTACGAGACAGATGAGGGCAAATCCCAGACCAAACCGAGACATAACCTCAATTATCCTCTAAAATATTAATCGCAACCAGGTTTAATTGACTGTTTCGGTGTGGTACCGCATTACTACGTGATCCAAGCCAGAAGAAGGCCAGGATCTGGCCAACAAGTATGCGAAAAATGCGAAAGTTCGAGCCAGATGAGGGCAAATACCAGACCTAACCCAGACATAACCGGCGTTATCCTCTAAAATATTAATCGCAACCAGGTTCAATTGACTGTTTCGGTGTGGAACCACATTACTACGGGATCCAAACCAGAAAAAACCCAGGATCTGGCCAATAACTATGAGAAAAACGCGAAAGTATGAGCCAGATGATTGCAAATACCAGAACTAACCCAGACATATCCAGCGTTATCCTCTAAAATACTTATCGGAACCAGCTTCTATTGACTGTTCCAGTGTGGTACCACATTACAACGTGATCCAAACCAGAGAAGGGCCAGGGTCTGGCCAAGAAGTGTGCGAAACACGCGAAACTATGAGCCAGATGAATGCAAATACCAGAACTAACACAGACATAACCAGCGTTATCCTCTAAAATACTAATCGGAACCAGCTTTTATTGACTGTTTCAGTGTGGTACCACATTACTACGGAATCCATATCAGAAAAACCCCAGGATCTGGCCAACAAGAATGCGAAAAATGCGAAAGTACGAGCCAGATGGGGGCAAATCCCAGACCAAACCGAGACACAACCAGCGTTATCCTCTAAAATATTAATCGCAACCAGGTTTAATTGACTCTTTCGATGTGGTACCGCATTACTACGTAATCCAAACCAGAAAGAGGCCAGGATCTGGCCAACAAGAATGCGAAAAATGCGAAAGTACGAGCCAGATGTGGGCAAATCCCAGACCTACCCGAGACATAAACGGCGTTGTCCTCTAAAATATTAATCGCAACCAGGTTTAATTGACTGTTTCAGTGTGGTACCACATTACTACGGGATCCAAACCAGAAAAAACCCAGGATCTGGCCAATAACTATGAGAAAAACGCGAAAGTATGAGCCAGATGATTGCAAATACCAGAACTAACCCAGACATATCCAGCGTTATCCTCTAAAATACTTATCGGAACCAGCTTCTATTGACTGTTCCAGTGTGGTACCACATTACAACGTGATCCAAACCAGAGAAGGGCCAGGGTCTGGCCAAGAAGTGTGCGAAAAACGCGAAAATATGAGCCAGATGAATGCAAATACCAGAACTAACACAGACATAACCAGCGTTATCCTCTAAAATACTAATCGGAACCAGTTTTATTGACTGTTTCAGTGTGGTACCACATTACTACGGAATCCATATCAGAAAAACCCCAGGATCTGGCCAACAAGAATGCGAAAAATGCGAAAGTACGAGCCAGATGGGGGCAAATCCCAGACCAAACCGAGACACAACCAGCGTTATCCTCTAAAATATTAATCGCAACCAGGTTTAATTGACTCTTTCGATGTGGTACCGCATTACTACGTAATCCAAACCAGAAAGAGGCCAGGATCTGGCCAACAAGAATGCGAAAAATGCGAAAGTACGAGCCAGATGTGGGCAAATCCCAGACCTACCCGAGACATAAACGGCGTTGTCCTCTAAAATATTAATCGCAACCAGGTTTAATTGACTGTTTCGTTGTGGAACCACATTACTACGGGATCCAAACCAGAGAAAACCCAGGATGTGGCCAACAGGTATGCGAAAAATGCGAAAGTACGAGCCAGATGAGTGCAAATCCCAGACCAAACCGAGACATAACCTGCGTTATCCTGTAAAATATTAATCGCAACCAGGTTTAATTGACTGTTTCGGTGTGGTGCCGCATTGCTACGATGATCCAAACCAGAAAGAGGCCCGGATCTGGCCAACAAGTATGAGAAAAATGCGAAAGTTCGAGCCAGATGAGGGCAAATACCAGAACTAACCCTGACATAACCAGCGTTATTCTCTAAAATACGAATCGGAACATGCTTTTATTGACTGTTTCAGCGTGGTACCACATTACTACGGAATCCATATCAGAAAAACCCCAGGATCTGGCCAACAAGAATGCGAAAAATGCGAAAGTACGAGCCAGATGGGGGCAAATCCCAGACCAAACCGAGACACAACCAGCGTTATCCTCTAAAATATTAATCGCAACCAGGTTTAATTGACTCTTTCGATGTGGTACCGCATTGCTACGATGATCCAAACCAGAAAGAGGCCAGGATCTGGCCAATACCTATGAGAAAAACGCGAAAGTATGAGCCAGATGATTGCAAATACCAGAACTAACCCAGACATAACCAGCGTTATCCTCTAAAATATTAATCGCAACCAGGTTTAATTGACTGTTTCGGTGTGGTACCGCATTACTACGTGATCCAAACCAGAAAACGCCCAGGATCTGGCCAACAAGTATGAGAAAAATGCGAAAGTTCGAGCCAGATGGGGGCAAATCCCAGACCAAACCGAGACACAACCAGCGTTATCCTCTAAAATATTAATCGCAACCAGGTTTAATTGACTCTTTCGATGTGGTACCGCATTACTACGTAATCCAAACCAGAAAGAGGCCAGGATCTGGCCAACAAGAATGCGAAAAATGCGAAAGTACGAGCCAGATGTGGGCAAATCCCAGACCTACCCGAGACATAAACGGCGTTGTCCTCTAAAATATTAATCGCAACCAGGTTTAATTGACTGTTTCGGTGTGGTGCCGCATTGCTACGATGATCCAAACCAGAAAGAGGCCCGGATCTGGCCAACAAGTATGAGAAACAGGCGAAAGTTCGAGCCAGATGAGGGCAAATACCAGAACTAACCCTGACATAACCAGCGTTATTCTCTAAAATACGAGTCGGAACATGCTTTTAATGACTGTTTCAGTGTGGTAACACATTACTACGTGATCCAAACCAGAAAAATCCCAGGATCGGGCCAACAAGAATGCGAAAAACGCGAAAGTACGAGCTAGATGAGGGAAAATCCCAGACCTAACCGAGACGTAACCGGCGTTATCCCCTAAAATATTAATCGCAACGAGGTTTAATTGACTGTTTCGGTGTGGTACCGCTTTACTACGTGATCCAAACCAGAAAAAGGCCAGGATCTGGCCAACAAGTGTACGAAAAACGCGAAAGTACAAGTCAGATGGGGGCAAATAGCAGACCTAACCCAGACAAAACCAGCGTTATCCACTAAAATACGCATCGGAACATGCTTTTAATGACTGTTTCAGTGTTGTACCACATTACTACGTGATCCAAAGCAGAAAAAGCCCAGGATCGGGCCAACAAGGATGCGAAAAATGCGAAAGTACGAGCCAGATGGGGGAAAATCCCAGACCTAACCGAGACGTAACCGGCATTATCCCCTAAAATATTAATCGCAACCAGGTATAATTGACTTTTCGGTGTGGTACCGCATTGCTACGATGATCCAAACCAGAAAGAGGCCAGGATCTTTTTTTTTTTTTTTTTTTTTTTTTTTTTTGTCGTGGGGAAAATCTTCGAAAGACTCCCTCCCACCTCCTTGGGGAGAGGTGGGAGGGGTGTGTGGGATTCCCCGCGCCCGTACAACGACAGGCGCGGGACCTACCCACTAAAAACCCCACGGTGACCCTTCGGCACGCTTTGGGAGGATACCGGGAATCGCTCGAAGCATTCTTCCGGTATCCTCCCCGTGCCCGCGCTTTCGCGCCCATCCCCCGGGGGGACAATCGGTCCCCCCAGAAGAGGCCAGGATCTGGCCGACAAGTATGCGAAAAATGCGAAAGTATGAGCCAGATGATTGCAAATACCAGAACTAACCCAGCCATAACCAGCGTTATCCTCTAACATATTAATCGCAACCAGGTTTAATTGATTGTTTCGGTGTGGTACTGTATTACTACGTGATCCGAACAAGAAAAAGGCCAGGATCTGGCCAACAAGTATGCGCAAAATGCGAAAGTACGAGACAGATGAGGGCAAATCCCAGACCAAACCGAGACATAACCTCAATTATCCTCTAAAATATTAATCGCAACCAGGTTTAATTGACTGTTTCGGTGTGGTACCGCATTACTACGTGATCCAAACCAGAAAAAGGCCAGGATCTGGCCAACAAGTAAGAGAAAAATGCGAAAGTTCGAGCCAGATGAGGGCAAATACCAGACCTAACCCAGACATAACCGGCGTTATCCCCTAAAATATTAATCGCAACCAGGTTTAATTGACTGTTTCAGTGTGGTAACACATTACTATGTGATCCAAGCCAGAAAAATCCCAGGATCGGGCCAAGAAGAATGCGAGAAACGCGAAAGTACGAGCCAGATGAGGGAAAATCCCAGACCTAACCCAGACATAACCGGCGTTATCCTCTAAAATAATAATCGCAACCGGGTTTAATTGACTGTTTCCGTGTGGTACCACATTACTACGTGATCCAAACCAGAAAGAGGCCAGGATCTGCCTAACAAGTGTGCGAAAAATGCGAAAGTACGAGCCAGATGAGGAAAAATCCCAGACCTACCCGAGACGTAACCGGCGTTATCCCCTAAAATATTAATCGCAACCAGGTTTAATTGACTGTTTCGGTGTGGTACCGCATCACTACGTGATCCAAACCAGAAAAAGGCCAGGATCTTGCTAACAAGTATGAGAAAAATGCGAAAGAATGAGCCAGATGATTGCAAATACCAGAACTACCCCTGGCATAACCAGCGTTATCCTCTAAAATACGCATCGGAACATGCTTTTAATGACTGTTTCAGTGTGGTACCACATTACAACGTGGTCCAAGCCAGAAAAAGGCCAGGATCTGGCCAACAAGTATGAGAAAAATGCGAAAGTCCGAGCCAGATGAGGGCAAATACCAGACCTAACCCAGACAAAACCGGCGTTATCCTCTAAAATATTAATCGCAACCAGGTTTAATTGACTGTTTCGGTGTGGAACCACATTACTACGGTATCCAAACCAGAAAAAGGCCAGGATCTTGCCAACAAGTATGAGAAGAATGCGAAAGTATGAGCCAGTTGATTGCAAATACCAGAACTAACCCTGACATAACCAGCGTTATCCTCTAAAATACGAATCGGAACATGCTTTTAATGACTGTCTCAGTGTGGTACCACATTACTACGTGATCCAAGCCAGAAAAAGCCCAGGATCGGGCCAAAAAGAATGCGAAAAATGCAAAAGTACGAGCCAGATGAGGGAAAGTCCCAGACCTAACCGAGACGTAACCGGCGTTATCCCATAAAATATTAATCGCAACGAGGCTTAATTGACTGTTTCGGTGTTGTACCGCATTACTACGTGATCCAAACCAGAAAAAGGCCAGGATCCTGCCAACAAGTATGAGAAAAATGCGAAAGTACAAGTCAGATGTGGGCAAATACCAGACCTAACCCAGACAAAACCAGCGTTATCCTCTAAAATATTAATCGCAACCAGGTTTAATTGACTGTTTCGGTGTGGAGCCACATTAGTACGGGATCCAAACCAGAATGAACCCAGGATCTGGCCAACAAGTATGCGAAAAATGCGAAAGTATGAGCCAGATGATTGCAAATACCAGAACTAACCCAGACATAACCATCGTTATCCTCTAAAATATTTATCGCAACCAGGTATAATTGACTGTTTCAGTGTGGTAACACATTACTATGTGGTCCAAGCCAGAAAAATCCCAGGATCGGGCCACGAAGAATGCGAGAAACGCGAAAGTACGAGCCAGATGAGGGAAAATCCCAGACCTAACCCAGACATAACTGGCGTTATCCTCTAAAATAATAATCGCAACCGGGTTTAATTGACTGTTTCCGTGTGGTACCACATTACTACGTGATCCAAACCAGAAAGAGGCCAGGATCTGCCTAACAAGTGTGCGAAAAATGCGAAAGTACGAGCCAGATGAGGGCAAATACCAGACCTAACACAGATGTAACCGGCGTTATCCTCTAAAATAATAATCGCAACCGGGTTTAATTGACTGTTTCCGTGTGGAAACGCATTACTACGGGATCCAAACCAGAAGAAGCCCAGGATCTGGCCAACAAGTATGAGAAAAATGCGAAAGTATGAGCCAGATGATTGCAAATACCACAACTAGCCGTGACATAACCACCGTTATCCTCTAAAATACGAATCTGAACATGCTTTTAATGACTGTTTCAGTGTGGTACCACATTACTACGTGATCCAAACTGGAAAAAGGCCAGGATCTGGCCAACAAGAATGCGAAAAATGAGAAAGTACGAGCCAGATGAGGGAAAATCCCAGACCTACCCAAGACGTAACCGGCGTTATCACCTAAAATATTAATCGCAACCAAGTTTAATTGACTGTTTCGGTGTGGTACCGCATCACTACGTGATCCGAACCAGAAAATGGCCAGGATCTTGCCAACAAGTATCAGAAAAATGCGAAAGTATGAGCCAGGTGATTGCAAATACCAGAACTAACCCTGGCATAACCAGCGTGATCCTCTAAAATACGCATCGGAACATGCTTTTAATGACTGCTTCAGTGTGGTACCACATTACTACGTGATCCAAACCTGAAAAAGGCCAGGATCGGGCCAACAAGAATGCAAAAAATGCGAAAGTATGAGCCAGATGATTGCAAATACCAGAAGTAGCACAGACGTAACCGGCGTTATCCTCTAAAATAATATTCGCAACCGGGTTTAATTGACTGTTTCCGTGTGGAAACGCATTACTACGGGATCCAAACCAGAAGAAGCCCAGGATCTGGCCAACAAGTATGAGAAAAATGCGAAAGTATGAGCCAGATGATTGCAAATACCACAACTAGCCCTGACATAACCACTGTTATCCTCTAAAATACGAATCGGAACATGCTTTTAATGACTGTTTCAGTGTGGTACCGCATTACTACGTGATCCAAACCAGAAAAAGGCCAGGATCTGGCCAACAAGAATGCGAAAAATGCGAAAGTACGAGCCAGATGAGGAAAAATCCCAGACCTACCCGAGACGTAACCGGCGTTATCCCCTAAAATATAAATCGCAACCAGGTTTACTTGACTGTTTCGGTGTGGTACCGCATCACTACGTGATCCAAACCAGAAAAAGGCCAGGATCTTGCCAACAAGTATGAGATGAATTCGAAAGTACGAGCCAGATGTGGGCAAATACCAGACCTAACCCAGACATAACCGGCGTTATCCCCTAAAATATTAATCGCAACCAGGTTTAATTGACTGTTTCGGTGTGGTACCGCATTACTACGTGATCCAAACCAGAGAAAGGCCAGGATCTTGCCAACAAGAATGGGAAAAATGCGAAAGTATGAGCCAGATGATTGCAAATACCAGAACTATGCCTGACATAACCAGCGTTATCCTCTAAAATACGAATCGGAACATGCTTTTAATGACTGTTTCAGTGTGGTACCACATTACTACGTGATCCAAACCAGAAAAAGGCCAGGATCTGGCCAACAAGAATGAGGAAAATGCGAAAGTATGTGCCAGATGATTGCAAATACCAGAACTATGCCTGACATAACCAGCGTTATCCTCTAAAATACGAATCGGAACATGCTTTTAATGACTGTTTCAGTGTGGTAACACATTACTACGTGATCCAAACCAGAAAAATCCCAGGATCGGGCCAACAAGAATGCGAGAAACGCGAAAGTACGAGCCAGATGTGGGAAAATCCCAGACCTAACCCAGTCATTACCGGCGTTATCCTCTAAAATAATAATCGCAGACGGGTTTAATTGACTGTTTCCGTGTGGAAACGCATTACTACGGGATCCAAACCAGAAGAAGCCCAGGATCTGGCCAACAGGTATGCGAAAAATGCGAAAGTACGATCCAGATGAGGGCAAATACCAGACCAAACCGAGACATAACCGGCGTTATCCTCTAAAATATTAATCGCAACCAGGTTTAATTGACTGTTTCGGTGTGGTAGCGCATTACTACGTGATCCAAACCAGAAAGAATCCCAGGATCTGGCCAACAGGTATGCGTAAAATGCGAAAGTATGAACCAGATGATTGCAAATACCAGAACTAACCATACATAACCAGCGTTATCCTCTTAAATATTAATCGCAACCAGGTTTAATTGACTGTTTCGGTGTAGTACCACATTACTACGTGGTCCAAGCCAGAAATAGACCTGGATCTGGCCAACAAGTATGCGCAAAATGCGAAAGTACGAGCCAGATGAGGGCAAATCCCAGACCAAACCGAGACATAACCGGCGTTATCCTCTAAAATATTAATCGCAACCAGGTTTAATTGACTGTTTCGGTGTGGTACCGCATTACTACGTGATCCAAACCAGAAAAAGCCCAGGATCTGGACAACAAGTATGAGAAAAATGCGAAAGTTCGAGCCAGATGAGGGCAAATACCAGACCTAACCCAGACAAAACCGACGTTATCCTCTAAAATATTAACCGCAACCAGGTTTAATTGACTGTTTCGGTGTGGAACCACATTACTACGGTATCCAAACCAGAAAGAAACCCAGGATCTGGCCAACAGGTATGCGAAAAATGCGAAAGTATGAACCAGATGATTGCAAATACCAGAACTAACCCAGACATAACCAGCGTTATCCTCTAAAATATTAATCGCAACCAGGTTTAACTGACTGTTTCGGTGTGGTACCGCATTACTACGTGATCCAAACCAGAAAAAGGCCAGGATCTTACCAACAAGTGCGCGAAAAATGCGAAAGTACGAGCCAGATGATGGCAAATACCAGACCTTAACACAGACGTAACCGGCGTTAAACTCTAAAATATTAATCGCAACCGGGTTTAATTGACTGTTTCGGTGTAGTACCACATTACTACGTGGTTCAAGCCAGAAATAGCCCTGGATCTGGCCAACAAGTATGCGCAAAATGCGAAAGTACGAGCCAGATGAGGGCAAATCCCAGACCAAACCGAGACATAACCGGCGTTATCCTCTAAAATATTAATCGCAACCAGGTTTAATTGACTGTTCCGGTGTGGTACCGCATTACTACGTGATTCAAACCAGAAAAAGGCCAGGATCTGCCCAACAAGTATGAGAAAAATGCGAAAGTTCGAGCCAGATGAGGGCAAATACCAGACCTAACCAAGACACAACCGGCGTTATCTTCTAAAATATTAATCGCAACCAGGTTTAATTGACTGTTTCGGTGTGGAACCACATTACTACGGTATTCAAACTAGAAAGAAACCCAGGATCTGGCCAACAGGTATGCGAAAAATGCGAAAGTATGAACCAGATGATTGCAAATACCAGAACTAACCCAGACATAACCAGCGTTATCCTCTAAAATATTAATCTCAACTAGGTTTAATTGACTGTTTCGGTGTGGTACCGCATTACTACGTGATCCAAACCAGAAAAAGGCCAGGATCTGGCCAACAAGTATGAGATGAATGCGAAAGTACGAGCCAGATGAGGGCAAATACCGGACCTAACCCAGACATAACCGGCGTTATCCCCTAATATATTAATCGCAACCAGGTTTAATTGACTGTTTCGGTGTGGTACCGCATTACTACCTGATGCAAACCAGAAAAAGGCCAGGATCTGGCCAACAGGTATGCGAAAAATGCGAAAGTATGAACCAGATGATTGCAAATACCAGAACTAACCCAGACATAACCAGCGTTATCCTCTAAAATATTAATCGCATCCAGGTTTAATTGACTGTTTCGGTGTAGTACCACATTACTACGTGGTCCAAGCCAGAAATAGCCCTGGATCTGGCCAACAAGTATGCGCAAAATGCGAAAGTACGAGCCAGATGAGGGCAAATCCCAGACCAAACCGAGACATAACCGGCGTTATCCTCTAAAATATTAATCGCAACCAGGTTTAATTGACTGTTTCGGCGTGGTACTGCTTTACTGCGTGATCCAAACCAGAAAAAGGCCAGGATCTGGACAACAAGTATGAGAAAAATGCGAAAGTTCGAGCCAGATGAGGGCAAATACCAGACCTAACCCAGACAAAACAGACGTTATCCTCTAAAATATTAATCGCAACCAGGTTTAGTTGACTGTTTCGGTGTGGTACCGCATTACTACGTGATCTAAACCAGAAAAAAGCCAGGATCTTGCCAACAAGTATGAGAAAAATGCGAAAGTATGAGCCAGATGATTGCAAATACCACAACTAACCCTGACATAACCAGCGTTATCCTCTAAAATACGAATCGGAACATGCTTTTAATGACTGTTTCAGTGTGGTACCACATTACTACTTGATCCAAACCAGGAAAAGGCCAGGATCTGGCCAACAAGAATGCGAAAAATGCGAAAGTACGAGCCAGATGAGGGCAAATACCAGACCAAACCCAGACATAACCGGCGTTATCCCCTAAAATATTAATCGCAACCAGGTTTAATTGACTGTTTCGGTGTGGTACCGCATTACTACGTGATCCAAACCAGAGAAAGGCCAGGATCTTGCCAACAAGAATGAGAAAAATGCGAAAGTATGACCCAGATGATTGCAAATACCAGAACTATGCCTGACATAACCAGCGTTATCCTCTAAACTACGAATCGGAACATGCTTTTAATGACTGTTTCCGTGTGGAAACGCATTATTACGGGATCCAAACCAGAAGAAGCCCAGGATCTGGCCAACAAGTATGCGAAAAATGCGAAAGTACGATCCAGATGAGGGCAAATCCCAGACCTAACCGAGACATAACCGGCGTTATCCTCTGAAATATTAATCGCAACCAGGTTTAATTGTCTGTTTCGGTGTGGTACCGCATTACTACGTGATCCAAACCAGAAAAAGGCCAGGATCTGGCCATCAAGTATGAGAAAAATGCGAAAGTTTGAGCCAGATGATTGCAAATACCAGAATTATGCCTGACATAACCAGCGTTATCCTCTAAAATACGAATCGGAACATGCTTTTAATGACTGTTTCTGTGTGGTAACATATTACTACGTGATCCAAACCAGAAAAATCCCAGGATCGGGCCAACAGGAATGCGAGAAACGCGAAAGTACGAGCCAGATGAGGGCAAATCCCAGACCTAACCCAGACATAACCGGCGTTATCCTCTAAAATAATAATCGCAACCGGCTTTAATTGACTGTTTCCGTGTGGAAACGCATTACTACGGGATCCAAACCAGACGAAGCCCAGGATCTGGCCAAGTGTGCGAAAAATGCGAAAGTACGAGCCAGATGATGGCAAATACCAGACCTAACACAGACGTAACCGGCGTTAAACTCTAAAATATTAATCGCAACCGGGTTTAATTCACTGTTTCGGTGTAGTTCCACATTACTACGTGGTCCAAGCCAGAAATAGCCCTGGATCTGGCCAACAAGTATGCGCAAAATGCGAAAGTACGAGCCAGATGAGGGAAAATCCCAGTCCTAACCGAGACATAACCGGCGTTATCCTCCGAAATGTTAAGCGCAACCAGGTTTAATTGACTGTTTCAGTGTGATACCACATTACTACGTGGTCCAAGCCAGAAAAAGACCAGGATCTGGCCAACAAGTATGCGAAAAATGCGAAAATACGAGCCAGATGACGGCAAATCCCAGACCTAACCGTGACATAACCGGCGTTATCCTCTAAAATATTAATCGCAACCAGGTTTAACTGACTGTTTCGGTGTGGTACCGCATTACTATGCGATCCAAACCAGAAAAAGGCCAGGATCTGGCCAACATGTATTCGAAAAACGCGAAGGTATCAGCCAGATGATTGCACATACCAGAACTAAGCGAGACATAAACAGTGTTCTCCTCTAAAATATTAATCGCAACCAGGTTTAGTTGCCTGTTTTGGCATGGTACCATATTACTACGTGGTCCAACCCTGAAAATGGCCAGGATCTGGCCAACAAGTATGCGAAAAATGCGAAAATACGAGCCAGATGATTGCAAATACCAGAACTAACCCTGACATAACCAGCGTCATCCTCTAAAATACGAATCGGAACATGCTTTTAATGACTGTCTCAGTGTGGTACCACATTACTACGTGATCCACACCAGAAAAAGCCCAGGATCGGGCCAACAAGAATGCGAAAAAGGCGAAAGTACGAGGCAGATGAGGGAAAATCCCAGACCTAACCGAGACGTAACCGGCGTTATCCCATAAAATATTAATCGCAACGAGGTTTAATTGACTGTTTCGGTGTGGTACCGCATTACTACGTGATCCAAACCAGAAAAAGGCCAGGATCTTGCAAACAAGTATGAGATAAATGCGAAAGTACGAGCCAGATGGGGGCAAATACCATACCTAACCCAGACAAACCAGCGTTATCCTCTAATATATTAATCGCAACCAGGTTTAATTGACTGTTTCGGTGTGGAACCACATTAGTACGGGATCCAAACCAGAAAGAACCCAGGATCTGGCCAACAAGTATGCGAAAAACGCGACAGTATGAGCCAGATGATTGCAAATACCAGAACTAATCCAGACGTAACCTGCGTTATCCTCTAAAATACGAATCGGAACATGCTTTTAATGACTGTCTCAGTGTGGTACCACATTACTACGTGATCCACACCAGAAAAAGGCCAGGATCGGGCCAACAAGAATGCGAAAAATGCGAAAGTACGAGCCAGATGAGGGAAAATCCCAGACCTAACCGAGACGTAACCGGCGTTATCCCATAAAATATTAATCGCAACGAGGTTTAATTGACTGTTTCGGTGTGGTACCGCATTACTACGTGATCCAAACCAGAAAAAGGCCAGGATCTTGTAAACAAGTATGAGATAAATGCGAAAGTACGAGCCAGATGATTGCAAATACCGGACCTAACCTAGACATAACCGGCGTTATCCTCTAAAATATTAATCGCAACCAGGTTTAATTGACTGTTTCAGTGGGGTAACGCATTACTACGTGATCCAAACCAGAAAAAACCCAGGATCTTGCCAACAAGTAGGCGAAAAATGCGAATGTACGAGCCAGATGATTGCAAATAGCAGAACTAACCCAAACATAACCAGCGTTATCCTCTAAAATATTCATCGCAACCAGGCTTAATTGACTGCTTCGGTGTGGTACCGCATTACTACGTGATACAGACCAGAAAAAGGCCAGGATCTGGCCAACAAGTACGCGAAAAATGTGAAAGTACGAGACAGATGAGGGCAAATCCCAGACCTAACCGAGAAATAACCGTCGCTATCCTCTAAAATACTAATCGGAACCAGCTTGTATTGACTGTTTCAGTGTGGCACCACATTACTACGTGATCCAAACCAGAAAATGCCCAGGAACTGGCCAACATGTATGCGAAGAATGCGAATGTACGAGCCAGATGAGGGCAAATCCCAGACCTAACCGAGACATGACCGGCGTTATCCTCTCAAATATTAATCGCAACCAGGTTTAATTGACTGTTTCAGTGAGGTAACGCATTACTACGTGATCCAAACCAGAAAAAACCCAGGATCTTGCCAACAAGTAGGCGAAAAATGCGAATGTACGAGCCAGATGATTGCAAATAGCAGAACTAACCCAAACATAACCAGCGTTATCCTCTAAAATATTCATCGCAACCAGGCTTAATTGACTGCTTCGGTGTGGATCCTCATTACGACGGGATCCAAACCACAAAAAACCCAAGATCTGGCCAACAAGTACGCGAAAATTGCAAAAGTATGAGCCAGATGAGGGCAAATCCCAGACCTAACCGAGAAGTAACCGGCGTTATCCTCTAAAATATTAATCGCAACCAGGTTTAATTGACTGTTTGAGTATGGTCCCACATTACTACTTGTTCCAAGCCAGAAAGAGGCCACGATCTGGCCAACAAGTATGCGAAAAATGCGAAAGTACTAGCCAGATGATTGCATATACCAGAACTAACCCAGACATAACCAGCGTTATCCTCTAAAATATTAATCGCAACCATCTTCTATTGACTGTTTCGGTGTGGTACCACATTACTACGTGGTCCAAGCTGGAAAAAGGCCACGATCTGGCCAACAAGTATGCGAAAAATGCGAAAGTACGAGCCAGATAAGGGCAAATCCCAGACCTAACCCAGACATAACCGGCGTTATCCTCCAAAATATTAAGCGCAACCAGGTTTAATTGACTGTTACGGTGTGGTACCGCATTACTGCGTGATCCAAACCAGAAAAAGCCCAGGATCTTGCCAACAAGTAGGTAGAAAATGCGAAGGTACGAGCCGGATGATTGCAAATACCAGAACTAACCCAGACATAACCAGCGTTATCCTCTAAAATATTAATCGCAACCATCTTCTATTGACTGTTTCGGTGTGGTACCACATTACTACGTGGTCCAAGCTGGAAAAAGGCCATGATCTGGCCAACAAGTATGCGAAAAATGCGAAAGTACTAGCCAGATGATTGCATATACCAGAACTAACCCAGACATAACCAGCGTTATCCTCTAAAATATTAATCGCAACCAGGTTTAATTGACTGTTTCGGTGTGGTACCGCAATACTACGTGATACAGACCAGAAAAATGCCAGGATCTGTCCAACAAGTATGCGAAAAATGCGAAAGTACGAGACAGATGAGGGCAAATCCCAGACCTAACCGAGACATAACCAGCGTTATCCTCTAAAATATTAATCGCAACCAGGTTTAATTGACTGTTTCGGTGTGGTACCGCATTACTACGTGATCTAAACCAGGAAAAGGCCAGGATCTGGCCAACAAGTATGCGAGAAATGCGAAGGTACGAGCCAGATGAGGGCAAATACCAGACATAACCAGCGTTATCCCCTAAAATATTAATCGCAACCAGGATTAATTGACTGTTTCGGTGTGGAACCACATTACGAAGGGATACAAACCAGAAAAAATCCTGGATCTGGCCAACAAGTATGCGAGAAACGCCTAAGTACGAGCCAGATGGGGGCAACTACCAGACGTAACCCAGACATAACCGGCGTTATCCTCTAAAATATTAATCGCAACCAGCGATTCTATTGACTGTTTCGGTGTGGTACCACATTAGTACGTGGTCGAAGCCGGAAAAAGGCCACGATCTGGCCAACAAGTATGCGAAAAATGCGAAAGTACGAGCCAGATGAGGGCAAATCCCTGACCTAACCGAGGCATAACCGGCGTTATCCTCCAAAATATTCATCGCAACCAGGTTTAATTGACTGCTTCGGTGTGGAACCACATTACGACGGGATCCAAACCACAAAAAACCCAAGATCTGGCCAACGAGTTCGCGAAAATTGCGAAAGTATGAGCCAGATGATTGCATATACCAGAACTAACCCAGACATAACCAGCGTTATCCTCTAAGATATTAATCGCAACCAGGTTTAATTGACTGTTTCAGTGTGGTACCAAATTACTACGTGGTCCAAGCCAGAAAAACCCAAGATCTGGCCGACAAGTACGCGAGAAATGCGAAAGTACGAGCCAGATGAGGGCAAATCCCAGGCCCAACCGAGATATAACCGGCGTTATCCTCTAAAATATTAATCGAACCCAGGTTTAATTGACTGTTTCGGTGTGGTACCACAATACTACGTGGTCCAAGCGGGAAAAAGGCCACGATCTGGCCAACTAGTATGCGAAAAATGCGAAAGTACGAGACAGATGAGGGCAAATCCCAGACCTAACCGAGACATAACCTGCGTTATCCTCCAAAATATTCATCGCAACCAGGTTTAATTGACTGCTTCGGTGTGGAACCACATTACGACGGGATCCAAACCACAAAAAACCCAAGATCTGGCCAACGAGCTCGCGAAAATTGCGAAAGTATGAGCCAGATGATTGCAAATACCAGAACTAACCCAGACATAACCAGCGTTATCCTCTAAAACATTAATCGCAACCAGGTTTAATTGACTGTTTCGGTGTGGTACCGCATTACTACGTGATACAGACCAGAAAAAGGCCAGGCCCTGGCCAACAAGTATGCGAAAAATGCGAAAGTACGTGACAGATGAGGGCAAATCCCGGACCTAACCTAGGAATAACCGGCGTTATCCTCTAAAATATTAATCGCAACCAGGTTTAATTGACTGTTTCGGTGTGGTACCGCAATACTACGTGATACAGACCAGAAAAATGCCAGGATTTGCCCAACAAGTATGCGAAAAATGCGAAAGTACGAGACAGATGAGGGCAAATCCCAGACCTAACCGTGACATAACCGGCGTTATCCTCTAAAATATTAATCGCAACCAGCTTTTATTGACTGTTTCAGTGTGGTACCACATTACTACGGGATCCAAATCAGAAATAGGCCAGGATCTGGCCAACAAGTATGCGAAATACGCGAAAGTACGAGACAGATGACGGCAAATCCTAGACCTAACCGAGACATAACCGGCGTTATCCTCTAAAATATTAATCGCAACCAGGTTTAATTGACTGTTTCGGTGTGGTACCGCATTAGTACGTGATCCAAACCACAAGAAACCCAAGATCTGGCCAACGAGTACGCGAAAATTGCGAAAGTATGAGCCAGATGATTGCATATACCAGAACTAACCCAGACATAACCAGCGTTATCCTCTAAAATAATAATCGCAACCAGGATTAATTGACTGTTTCGGTGTGGTACCGCATTACTACGTGATACAGACCAGAAAAAGGCCAGGCCCTGGCCAACAAGTATGCGAAAAATGCGAAAGTACGTGACAGATGAGGGCAAATCCCGGACCTAACCTAGAAATAACCGGCGTTATCCTCTAAAATATTAATCGCAACCAGGTTTAATTGACTGTTTCGGTGTGGTACCGCAATACTACGTGATACAGGCCAGAAAAAGGCCAGGATCTGGCCAACAAGTATGCGAAAAATGCGAAAGTACGTGACAGATGAGGGCAAATCCCAGACCTAACCTAGAAATAACCGGCGTTATCCTCTAAAATATTAATCGCAACCAGGCTTAATTGACTGTTTCGGTGTGGTACCAAATTACTACGTGGTCCAAGCCAGAAAAAACCCAAGATCTGGCCAACAAGTATGCGAAAAAAGCGAAAGTATGAGTCTGATGAGTGAAAATCCCAGGGCTAACCTAGACCTAACATGCGTTATCCTATAAATATTGATCCAAACCAGGTTTAATTGACTGTTTCTGTGTGGTACCACATTACTACGTGATGCAATCCAGAAACAGCCCAGGATCTAGCCATGAAGTATGAGAAATATGCGAAAGTATGAGCCTGATGAGGGCAAATCCTAGACCTAACCCAAACCTAACATGCGTTATCCTCTATAATATTTATCAAGACCAGGTTTAATTGAATGTTTCAGTGTGGTACCACATTATTACGTGAACCAATCCAGTAAAAACCCAGGATCCGTTCAACAAGTATGTGAAGAATGCGAAAGTATGAGTCTGATGAGTGAAAATCCCAGGCGTAACCTAGACCTAACTTGCGTTATTCTCAAAAATATTGATCCAAACCAGGTTTAATCGACTGTTTCAGCGTGGTACCACATTACTACGTGATCCAAACCAGAAAAAACCCTCGATAAGGTCAACATGCATGTTAAAACTGCGAAAGTATGTGCCTGATGAGGGCAAATCCCAGACCTATCCCAGTCCTAACATGCGTTATCCTCAAAAATATTAATCGAAACCAGGTTTAGTCGACAGTTTGAGTGTGGTACCGCATTACTACGTGATCCAAACCAGAAAAAACACAGGATCCGCTCAACAAGTATGTAAAGAATGCGAAAGTATGAGTCTGATGAGTGAAAATCCCAGACCTAACCTAGACCTAACATGCGTTATCCTCAAAAATATTGATCCAAACCAGGTTTAATCGACTGTTTCAGTGTGGTACCACATTACTACGTGATCCAAACCAGAAAAAACCCTCGATCAGGTCAACATGCATGTTAAAACTGCGAAAGTATGAGCCTGATGAGGGCGAACCCCAGACCTATCCCAGACCTAACTTGCGTTATCCTCTAAAATATTCATGGAAACCAGGTTCAATTGACTGTTTCAGCGTGGTACCACATTACTACGTGATACAATCCAGAAACAGTCCAGGATCTAGCCATGAAGCATGAGAAATATGCGAAAGTATGAGCCTGATGAGAGCAAATCCCAGACCTAACCTAGACCTAACATGAATTATTCTCTAAAATATTGATCAAAACCAGGTTTAATTGACTGTTTCAGTGTGGTACCGCATTACTACGTGATCCAATCCAGAAACAGCCCAGGATCTAGCCATGAAGTATGAGAAATATGCGAAAGTATGACCCTGATGAAGGCAAATCCCAGGCCTAACCTAGACCTAACATGCGTTGTCCTCTAAAATATTGATGGAAACCAGGTTTAATTGACTGTTTCAGTGTTGTACCACATTACTACGTGATCCAAACCAGACAAAACCCAGGATCAGTTCAACAAGTGTGTGAAAAACGCGAAAGTATGAGCCTGATGAGGGCAAATCCCAGACCTATCCCAGACCTAACATGCGTTATCCTCTAAAATATTTATCCAGACCAGGTTTCATTGAATGTTTCAGCGTGGTACCACATTACAACGTGATCCAATCCAGAAATAGCCCAGGATCTAGCCATGAAGTATGAGAAATATGCGAAAGAATGAGCCTGATGAGGGCAAATCCCAGACCTGTCCCAGACCTAACATGCGATATCTTCTAAAATATTGATCGAAACCAGGTTTAATCGACTGTTTCAGTGTGGTACCACATTACTACGTGATCCAAACCAGAAAAAACCCAGGATCAGTTCAACAAGTATGTGGAAAACGCGTTAGTATGAGCCTGATGAGGGCGAATCCCAGACCTATCTCAGACCTAACTTGCGTTATCCTCTAAAATATTGATCGAAACCAGGTTTAATTGACTGTTTCAGCGTGGTACCACATTACTACGTGATCCAATCCAGAAATAGCCCAGGATCCGTTCAACAAGTATGTGAAGAATGCGAAAGTATGAGTCTGATGAGTGAAAATCCCAGGCCTAACCTAGACCTAACATGCATTATCCTCAAAAATATTGATCGAAACCTGGTTTAATCGACTGTTTCAGTGTGGTACCACGTTACTACGTGACCCAAAGCAGAAAAAACCCAGGATCTGTTCAACAAGTATGTGAAAAACGCGAAAGTATGAGCCTGATGAGGGCAAATCCCAGACCAATCCCAGACCTAACTTGCGTTATCCTCTAAAATATTGATCCAAACCAGGTTTAATTGACTGTTTCTGTGTCGTACCACATTACTACGTGATCCAAACCAGAAATAGCCCAGGATCTAGCCATGAAGTATGAGAAATATGCGAAAGTATGAGCCTGATGAGAGCAAGTCCCAGACCTAACCTAGACCTAACATGAATTATTCTCTAAAATATTGATCAAAACCAGGTTTAATTGACTGTTTCAGTGTGGTACCACATTACTACGTGATCCAATCCAGAAACAGCCCAGGATCTAGCCATGAAGTATGAGAAATATGCGAAAGTATGACCCTGATGAAGGCAAATCCCAGGCCTAACCTAGACTTAACATGCGTTGTCCTCTAAAATATTGATGGAAACCAGGTTTAATTGACTGTTTCAGTGTTGTACCACATTACTACGTGATCCAAACCAGAGGAAACCCAGGATCTGTTCAACAAGTATGTGAAAAACGCGAAAGTATGAGCCTGCTGAGGGCAAATCCCAGACCTATTCCATACCTAACTTGCGTTATCCTCTAAAATATCGAACGAAACCAGGTTCAATTGACTGTTTCAGCGTGGTACCACATTACTACGTTATACAATCCAGAAACAGCCCAGGATCTAGTCATGAAGTATGAGAAATATGCGAAAGTGTGAGCCTGATGGGGGCAAATCCTAGACCTAACCCAGACCTAACATGCGTTATCCTGTAAAATATTTATCAAGACCTGGTTTAATTGAATGTTTCAGTGTGGTACCACATTACTACGTGATCCAAACCAGTAAAAACCCAGGATCCGTTCAACAAGTATGTGAAGAATGCGAAAGTATGAGTCTGATGAGTGAAAATCCGCGGCCTAACCCAGACCTAACATGCGTTATCCTCTAAAATATTTATCATGATCAGGTTTAATTGACTGTTTCAGTGTGGTCCCACATTACTACGTGATCCAAACAAGAAAAAACCCACGATCCGTTCAACAAGTATGTGAAGAATGCGAAAGTATGAGTCTGATGAGTGAAAATCCCAGGCCTAACCTAGACCTAACATGCATTATCCTCAAAAATATTGATCGAAACCTGGTTTAATCGACTGTTTCAGTGTGGTACCACATTACTACGTGACCCAAACCAGAAGAAACCCAGGATCTGTTCAACAAGTATGTGAAAAACGCGAAAGTATGAGGCTGCTGAGGGCAAATCCTAGACCTATCCCAGACCTAACTTGCATTATCCTCTAAAATATTCAACGAAACCAGGTTCAATTGACTGTTTCAGCGTGGTACCACATTACTACGTGATACAATCCAGAAACAGCCCAGGATCTAGCCATGAAGTATGAGAGATATGCGAAAGTATGAGCCTGATGAGAGCAAATCCCAGACCTAACCTAGACCTAACATGAATTATTCTCTAAACTATTGATCAAAACCAGGTTTAATTGACTGTTTCAGTGTGGTACCACATTACTACGTGATCCAATCCAGAAACAGCCCAGGATCTAGCCATGAAGTATGAGAAATATGCGAAAGTATGACCCTGATGAAGGCAAATCCCAGGCCTAACCTAGACCTAACATGCGTTGTCCTCTAAAATATTGATGGAAACCAGGTTTAATTGACTGTTTCAGTGTTGTACCACATTACTACGTGATCCAAACCTGAAAAAACCCAGGATCAGTTCAACAAGTGTGTGAAAAACGCGAAAGTATGAGCCTGATGAGGGCAAATCCCAGACCTTTCCCAGACCTAACAAGCGTTATCCTCTAAAATATTTATCCAGACCCGGTTTCATTGAATGTTTCAGCGTGGTACCACATTACTACGTGATCCAATCCAGAAATAGCCCAGGATCTAGCCATGAAGTATCAGAAATATGCGAAAGAATGAGCCTGATGAGGGCAAATCCCAGACCTGTCCCAGACCTAACATGCGTTATCTCCTAAAATATTGATCGAAACCAGGTTTAATCGACTGTTTCAGTGTGGTACCACATTACTACGTGATCCAAACCAGAAAAAACCCAGGATCAGTTCAACAAGTATGTGGAAAACGCGTTAGTATGAGCCTGATGAGGGCGAATCCCAGACCTATCTCAGACCTAACTTGCGTTATCCTCTAAAATATTGATCGAAACCAGGTTTAATTGACTGCTTCAGCGTGGTACCACATTACAACGTGATCCAATCCAGAAATAGCCCAGGATCTAGCCATGAAGTATGAGAAATATGCGAAAGAATGAGCCTGATGAGGGCAAATCCTAGACCTAACCCAAACCTAACATGCGTTATCCTCTAAAATATTTATCAAGACCAGGTTTAATTGAATGTTTCAGTGTGGTACCACATTACTACGTGAACCAAACCAGAAAATACCCAGGATCCGTTCAACAAGTATGTGAAGAATGCGAAAGTATGAGTCTGATGAGTGAAAATCCCAGGGCTAGCCTAGACCTAACATGCGTTATCCTATAAATATTGATCCAAACCAGGTTTAATTGACTGTTTCTGTGTGGTACCACATTACTACGTGATGCAATCCAGAAACAGCCCAGGATCTAGCCATGAAGTATGAGAAATATGCGAAAGTATGAGCCTGATGAGGGCAAATCCTAGACCTAACCCAAACCTAACATGCGTTATCCTCTATAATATTTATCAAGACCAGGTTTAATTGAATGTTTCAGTGTGGTACCACATTACTACGTGAACCAAACCAGAAAATACCCAGGATCCGTTCAACAAGTATGTGAAGAATGCGAAAGTATGAGTCTGCTGAGTGGAAATCCCAGGCCTAACCTAGACCTAACTTGCGTTATCCTCTAAAATATCGAACGAAACCAGGTTCAATTGACTGTTTCAGCGTGGTACCACGTTACTACGTGATACAATCCAGAAACAGCCCAGGATCTAGCCATGAAGTATGAGAAATATGCGAATGTATGAGCCTGATGAGGGCAAATCCCAGACCTATCCCAGACCTAACTTGCGTTATCCTCTAAAATATTGAACGAAACCAGGTTCAATTGACTGTTTCAGCGTGGTACCACATTACTACGTGATACAATCCAGAAACAGCCCAGGATCTAGCCATGAAGTATGAGAAATATGCGAAAGTATGAGCCTGATGAGTGCAAATCCCAGACCTAACCTAGACCTAACATGAATTATTCTCTAAAATATTCATCAAAACCAGGTTTAATTGACTGTTTCAGTGTGGTACCACATTACTACGTGATCCAATCCAGAAACAGCCCAGGATCTAGCCATGAAGTATGAGAAATATGCGAAAGTATGACCCTGATGAAGGCAAATCCCAGGCCTAACCTAGACCTAACCTGCGTTGTCCTCTAAAATATTGATGGAAACCAGGTTTAATTGACTGTTTCAGTGTTGTACCACATTACTAAGTGATCCAAACCAGAAAAAACCCAGGATCAGTTCAACAAGTGTGTGAAAAACGCGAAAGTATGAGCCTGATGAGGGCAAATCCCAGACCTATCCCAGACCTAACTTGCGTTATCCTCTAAAATATTGAACGAAACCAGGTTCAATTGACTGTTTCAGCGTGGTACCACATTACTACGTGATACAATCCAGAAACAGCCCAGGATCTAGCCATGAAGTATGAGAAATATGCGAAAGTATGAGCCTGATGAGTGCAAATCCCAGACCTAACCTAGACCTAACATGAATTATTCTCTAAAATATTCATCAAAACCAGGTTTAATTGACTGTTTCAGTGTGGTACCACATTACTACGTGATCCAATCCAGAAACAGCCCAGGATCTAGCCATGAAGTATGAGAAATATGCGAAAGTATGACCCTGATGAAGGCAAATCCCAGGCCTAACCTAGACCTAACCTGCGTTGTCCTCTAAAATATTGATGGAAACCAGGTTTAATTGACTGTTTCAGTGTTGTACCACATTACTAAGTGATCCAAACCAGAAAAAACCCAGGATCAGTTCAACAAGTGTGTGAAAAACGCGAAAGAATGAGCCTGATGAGGGCAAATCCCAGACCTGTCCCAGACCTAACATGCGTTATCTTCTATAATATTGATCGAAGCCAGGTTTAATCGACTGCTTCAGTGTGGTACCACATTACTACGTGATCCAAACCAGAAAAAACCCAGGATCAGTTCAACAATTATGTGGAAAACGCGTTAGTATGAGCCTGATGAGGGCGAATCCCAGACCTATCTCAGACCTAACTTGCGTTATCCTCTAAAATATTGATCGAAACCAGGTTTAATCGACAGTTTCAGTGTGGTACCACATTACTACGTGATCCAATCCAGAAATAGCCCAGGATCTAGGCATGAAGTATGAGAAATATGCGAAAGTATGGGCCTGACGAGGGCAAATCCTAGACCTAACCCAGACCTAACATGCGTTATCCTCTAAAATATTTATCATGACCAGGTTTAATTGATTGTTTCAGTGTGGTCCCACATTACTACGTGATCCAATCCAGAAAAAACCCAGGATCTAGCCATGTAGTATGAGAAATATGCGAAAGAATGAGCCTGATGAGGGCAAATCCCAGACCTGTCCCAGACCTAACATGCGTTATCTTCTATAATATTGATCGAAGCCAGGTTTAATCGACTGCTTCAGTGTGGTACCACATTACTACGTGATCCAAACCAGAAAAAACCCAGGATCCGTTCAACAAGTATGTGAAGAATGCGAAAGTATGAGTCTGATGAGTGGAAATCCCAGGCCTAACCTAGACCTAACATGCATTATCCTCAAAAATATTGATCGAAACCTGGTTTAATCGACTGTTTCAGTGAGGTACCACATTACTACGTGACCCAAACCAGAAAAAACCCAGGATCTGTTCAACAAGTATGTGAAAAACGCGAAAGTATGAGCCTGCTGAGGGCAAATCCCAGACCTATCCCAGACCTAACTTGCGTTATCCTCTAAAATATTGAACGATACCAGGTTCAATTGACTGTTTCAGCGTGGTACCACATTACTACGTGATACAATCCAGAAACAGCCCAGGATCTAGCCATGAAGTATGAGAAATATGCGAAAGTATGAGCCTGATGAGAGCAAATCCCAGACCTAACCTAGACCTAACATGAATTATTCTCTAAAATATTCATCAAAACCAGGTTTAATTGACTGTTTCAGTGTGGTACCACATTACTACGTGATCCAATCCAGAAACAGCCCAGGATCTAGCCATGAAGTATGAGAAATATGCAAAAGTATGACCCTGATGAAGGCAAATCCCAGGCCTAACCTAGACCTAACATGCGTTGTCCTCTAAAATATTGATGGAAACCAGGTTTAATTGACTGTTTCAGTGTTGTACCACATTACTAAGTGATCCAAACCAGAAAAAACCCAGGACCAGTTCAACAAGTGTGTGAAAAACGCGAAAGTATGAGCCTGATGAGGGCAAATCCCAGACCTATCCCAGACCTAACATGCGTTATCTTCTATAATATTGATCGAAGCCAGGTTTAATCGACTGCTTCAGTGTGGTACCACATTACTACGTGATCCAAACCAGAAAAAACCCAGGATCCGTTCAACAAGTATGTGAAGAATGCGAAAGTATGAGTCTGATGAGTGGAAATCCCAGGCCTAACCTAGACCTAACATGCATTATCCTCTAAAATATTTATCATGACCAGGTTTAATTGATTGTTTCAGTGTGGTCCCACATTACTACGTGATCCAAACCAGAAAAAACCCAGGATCCGTTCAACAAGTATGTGAAGAATGCGAAAGTATGAGTCTGATGAGTGAAAATCCCAGGCCTAACCTAGACCTAACATGCATTATCCTCAAAAATATTGATCGAAACCTGGTTTAATCGACTGTTTCAGTGTGGTACCACATTACTACGTGACCCAAACCAGAAAAAACCCAGGATCTGTTCAACAAGTATGTGAAAAACGCGAAAGTATGAGCCTGATGAGAGCAAATCCCAGACCTAACCTAGACCTAACATGAATTATTCTCTAAAATATTGATCAAAACCAGGTTTAATTGACTATTTCATTGTGGTACCACATTACTACGTGATCCAATCCAGAAACAGCCCAGGATCTAGCCATGAAGTATGAGAAATATGCGAAAGTATGACCCTGATGAAGGCAACTGCCAGGCCTAACCTAGACCTAACATGCGTTGTCCTCTAAAATATTGATGGAAACCAGGTTTAATTGACTGTTTCAGTGTTGTACCACATTACTACGTGATCCAAACCAGAAAAAACCCAGGATCAGTTCAACAAGTGTGTGAAAAACGCGAAAGTATGAGCCTGATGAGGGCAAATCCCAGACCTATCCCAGACCTAACATGCGTTATCCTCTAAAATATTTATCCAGACCAGGTTTCATTGAATGTTTCAGGGTGGTACCACATTACTACGTGATCCAATCCAGAAATAGCCCAGGATCTAGCCATGAAGTATGAGAAATATGCGAAAGAATGAGCCTGATGAGGGCAAATCCCACACCTGTCCCAGACCTAACATGCGTTATCTTCTAAAATATTGATCGAAACCAGGTTTAATCGACTGTTTCAGTGTGGTACCACATTACTACGTGATCCAAACCAGAAAAAACCCAGGATCAGTTCAACAATTATGTGGAAAACGCGTTAGTATGAGCCTGATGAGGGCGAATCCCAGACCTATCTCAGACCTAACTTGCGTTATCCTCTAAAATATTGATCGAAACCAGGTTTAATTGACTGTTTCAGCGTGGTACCACATTACTACGTGATCCAATCCAGAAATAGCCCAGGATCTAGGCATGAAGTATGAGAAATATGCGAAAGTATGAGCCTGACGAGGGCAAATCCTAGACCTAACCCAGACCTAACATGCGTTATCCTCTAAAATATTTATCATGACCAGGTTTAATTGATTGTTTCAGTGTGGTCCCACATTACTACGTGATCCAAACCAGAAAAAACCCAGGATCTAGCCATGTAGTATGAGAAATATGCGAAAGAATGTGCCTGATGAGGGCAAATCCCAGACCTGTCCCAGACCTAACATGCGTTATCTTCTATAATATTGATCGAAGCCAGGTTTAATCGACTGCTTCAGTGTGGTACCACATTACTACGTGATCCAAACCAGAAAAAACCCAGGATCCGTTCAACAAGTATGTGAAGAATGCGAAAGTATGAGTCTGATGAGTGGAAATCCCAGGCCTAACCTAGACCTAACATGCATTATCCTCAAAAATATTGATCGAAACCTGGTTTAATCGACTGTTTCAGTGAGGTACCACATTACTACGTGACCCAAACCAGAAAAAACCCAGGATCTGTTCAACAAGTATGTGAAAAACGCGAAAGTATGAGCCTGCTGAGGGCAAATCCCAGACCTATCCCAGACCTAACTTGCGTTATCCTCTAAAATATTGAACGATACCAGGTTCAATTGACTGTTTCAGCGTGGTACCACATTACTACGTGATACAATCCAGAAACAGCCCAGGATCTAGCCATGAAGTATGAGAAATATGCGAAAGTATGAGCCTGATGAGAGCAAATCCCAGACCTAACCTAGACCTAACATGAATTATTCTCTAAAATATTCATCAAAACCAGGTTTAATTGACTGTTTCAGTGTGGTACCACATTACTACGTGATCCAATCCAGAAACAGCCCAGGATCTAGCCATGAAGTATGAGAAATATGCGAAAGTATGACCCTGATGAAGGCAAATCCCAGGCCTAACCTAGACCTAACATGCGTTGTCCTCTAAAATATTGATGGAAACCAGGTTTAATTGACTGTTTCAGTGTTGTACCACATTACTAAGTGATCCAAACCAGAAAAAACCCAGGATCAGTTCAACAAGTGTGTGAAAAACGCGAAAGTATGAGCCTGATGAGGGCAAATCCCAGACCTATCCCAGACCTAACATGCGTTATCTTCTATAATATTGATCGAAGCCAGGTTTAATCGACTGCTTCAGTGTGGTACCACATTACTACGTGATCCAAACCAGAAAAAACCCAGGATCCGTTCAACAAGTATGTGAAGAATGCGAAAGTATGAGTCTGATGAGTGGAAATCCCAGGCCTAACCTAGACCTAACATGCATTATCCTCTAAAATATTTATCATGACCAGGTTTAATTGATTGTTTCAGTGTGGTCCCACATTACTACGTGATCCAAACCAGAAAAAACCCAGGATCCGTTCAACAAGTATGTGAAGAATGCGAAAGTATGAGTCTGATGAGTGAAAATCCCAGGCCTAAGCTAGACCTAACATGCATTATCCTCAAAAATATTGATCGAAACCTGGTTTAATCGACTGTTTCAGTGTGGTACCACATTACTACGTGACCCAAACCAGAAAAAACCCAGGATCTGTTCAACAAGTATGTGAAAAACGCGAAAGTATGAGCCTGATGAGAGCAAATCCCAGACCTAACCTAGACCTAACATGAATTATTCTCTAAAATATTGATCAAAACCAGGTTTAATTGACTATTTCATTGTGGTACCACATTACTACGTGATCCAATCCAGAAACAGCCCAGGATCTAGCCATGAAGTATGAGAAATATGCGAAAGTATGACCCTGATGAAGGCAACTGCCAGGCCTAACCTAGACCTAACATGCGTTGTCCTCTAAAATATTGATGGAAACCAGGCTTAATTGACTGTTTCAGTGTTGTACCACATTACTACGTGATCCAAACCAGAAAAAACCCAGGATCAGTTCAACAAGTGTGTGAAAAACGCGAAAGTATGAGCCTGATGTGGGCAAATCCCAGACCTATCCCAGACCTAACATGCGTTATCCTCTAAAATATTTATCCAGACCAGGTTTCATTGAATGTTTCAGGGTGGTACCACATTACTACGTGATCCAATCCAGAAATAGCCCAGGATCTAGCCATGAAGTATGAGAAATATGCGAAAGAATGAGCCTGATGAGGGCAAATCCCACACCTGTCCCAGACCTAACATGCGTTATCTTCTAAAATATTGATCGAAACCAGGTTTAATCGACTGTTTCAGTGTGGTACCACATTACTACGTGATCCAAACCAGAAAAAACCCAGGATCAGTTCAACAATTATGTGGAAAACGCGTTAGTATGAGCCTGATGAGGGCGAATCCCAGACCTATCTCAGACCTAACTTGCGTTATCCTCTAAAATATTGATCGAAACCAGGTTTAATTGACTGTTTCAGCGTGGTACCACATTACTACGTGATCCAATCCAGAAATAGCCCAGGATCTAGGCATGAAGTATGAGAAATATGCGAAAGTATGAGCCTGACGAGGGCAAATCCTAGACCTAACCCAGACCTAACATGCGTTATCCTCTAAAATATTTATCATGACCAGGTTTAATTGATTGTTTCAGTGTGGTCCCACATTACTACGTGATCCAAACCAGAAAAAACCCAGGATCCGTTCAACAAGTATGTGAAGAATGCGAAAGTATGAGTCTGATGAGTGAAAATCCCAGGCCTAACCTAGACCTAACATGCGTTATCCTCAAAAATATTGATCGAAACCTGGTTTAATCGACTGTTTCAGTGTGGTACCACATTACTACGTGACCCAAACCAGAAAAAACTCAGGATCTGTTCAACAAGTATGTGAAAAACGCGAAAGTATGAGCCTGATGAGGGCGAATCCCAGACCTATCCCCGACCTAACTTGCGTTATCCTCTAAAATATTGATCGAAACCAGGTTTAATCGACTGTTTCAGTTGGGTACCACATTGCTACGTGATCCAGACCAGAAAAAACCCAGTATCAGTTCAACAAGTATGTGAAAAACGCGAAAGTATGAGCCTGATGAGGGCGAATCCCAGACCTATCCCAGACCTAACTTGCGTTATCCTCTAAAATATTGATCAAAACCAGGTTTAATTGACTGTTTCAGCGTGGTACCACATTACTACGTGATACAATTCAGAAACAGCCCAGGATCTGGCCATGAAGTATGAGAAATATGCGAAAGTATGAGCCTGATGAGGGCAAATCCTAGACCTAACCTAGGCCTAACATGAATTATTCTCTAAAATATTGATCGAAACCAGGTTTAATTGATTGGTTCTGCGTGGTCCCACATTACTACGTGATCCAAACCAGAAAAAACCCAGGATCCGTTCAACAAGTATGTGAAGAATGCGAAAGTATGAGTCTGATGAGTGAAAATCCCAGGCCTAACCTAGACCTAACATGCGTTATCCTCAAAAATATTGATCGAAACCTGGTTTAATCGACTGTTTCAGTGTGGTACTTCATTACTATGTGATCCAAACCAGAAAATAACCCAGGATCTGTTCAACGAGTATGTGAAGTGTGCGAAAGTATGAGCCTGATGAGGGCAAATCCCAGACCTATCCCAGACCTAACATGCGTTATCCTCTAAAATATTTATCAAGACCAGGTTTAATTGATTGTTTCAGTGTGGTCCCACATTACTACGTGATCCAAACCAGAAAAAACCCAGGATCCGTTCAACAAGTATGTGAAGAATGCGAAAGTATTAGTCTGATGAGTGAAAATCCCAGACCTAACCTAGACCTAACATGCGTTATCCTCTAAAATATTGATGGAAACCAGGTTTATTTGACTGTTTCAGTGTTGTACTTCATTACTACTGGATGCAATCCAGAAACAGCCCAGGATCTAGCCATGAAGTATGAGAAATATGCGAAAGAATGAGCCTGATCAGAGCAAATCCCAGACCTAACCTAGACCTAACATGAATTATTCTCTAATATATTGATCGAAACCAGGTTTAATTGACTGTTTCAGTGTGGTACCACATTACTACATGACCCAAACCAGTAAAAACCCAGGATCCGTTCAACAAGTATGTGAAGAATGCGAAAGTATGAGTCTGATGTGTTAAAATCCTCGGCCTAACCTAGACCTAACATGCGTTATCCTCAAAAATATTGATCGAAACCAGGTTTAATCGACTGTTTCAGTGTGGTACCACATTACTGCGTGATGCAAACCAGAAAAAAACCCAGGATCTGTTCAACAGGTAAGTGAAGTATGCGAAAGTATGAGTCTGATGAGAGCAAATCCCAGGCCTAAACTAGACATAACTTTCGTTATCCTCTAAAATATTGATCGAAACCAGGTTTGATTGACTGTTTTAGTGTGGTACCACTTTACTACGTGATCCAAAGCAGAAAAAACCCTCGATCAGGTCAACATGCATGTTAAAGCTGCGAAAGTATGAGCCTGATGAGGGCAAATCCCAGAACCATCCCAGACCTAACATGCGTTATCCTCAAAAATATTAATCGAAACCAGGTTTAGTCGACTGTTTCAGTGTGGTACCACATTACTACGTGATCCAAACCAGAAAAAAAACAGGATCCGTTGAACAAGTATGTGAAGAATGCGAAAGTATGAGTCTGATGAGTGAAAATCCCAGACCTAACCTAGACCTAACTTGCGTTATCCTCTAAAATATTGATCGAAACCAGGTTTAATTGACTGTTTCAGTGTGGTGCCACATTACTACGTGATCCAATCCAGTAAAAACCCAGGATCCGTTCAATAAGTATGTGAAGAATGCGAAAGTATGAGTCTGATGAGTGAAAATCCCAGGCCTAACCTAGACCTAACATGCATTATCCACAAAAATATTGATCGAAACCTGGTTTAATCGACTGTTTCAGTGTGGTACCACATTACTACGTGACCCAAAGCAGAAAAAACCCAGGATCTGTTCAACAAGTATGTGAAAAACGCGAAAGTATGAGCCTGATGAGGGCGAATCCCAGACCTATCCCAGACCTAACTTTTTTTTTTTTTTTTTTTTTTTTTTGTCGTGGGGAAAATCTTCGAAAGACTCCCTCCCACCTCCTTGGGGAGAGGTGGGAGGGGTGTGTGGGATTCCCCGCGCCCGTACAACGACCTGCGCGGGACCTACCCACTAAAAACCCCACGGTGACCCTTCGGCACGCTTTGGGAGGATACCGGGAATCGCTCGAAGCATTCTTCCGGTATACTCCCCGTGCCCGCGCTTTCGCGCCCATCCCCCGGGATCCCAGACCTAACTTGCGTTATCCTCTAAAATATTGATCTAAACCAGGTTTAATTGACTGTTTCTGTGTGGTACCACATTACTACGTGATCCAAACCAGAAATAGCCCAGGATCTAGCCATGAAGTATGAGAAATATGCGAAAGTATGAGTCTGATGTGTGAAAATCCTCGGCCTAACCTAGACCTAACATGCGTTATCCTCAAAAATATTGATCGAAACCAGGTTTAATCGACTGTTTCAGTGTGGTACCACATTACTGCGTGATGCAAACCAGAAAAAAACCCAGGATCTGTTCAACAGGTATGTGAAGTATGCGAAAGTATGAGTCTGATGAGAGCAAATCCCAGGCCTAAACTAGACATAACTTTCGTTATCCTCTAAAATATTGATCGAAACCAGGTTTGATTGACTGTTTTAGTGTGGTACCACTTTACTACGTGATCCAAAGCAGAAAAAACCCTCGATCAGGTCAACATGCATGTTAAAGCTGCGAAAGTATGAGCCTGATGAGGGCAAATCCCAAAACCATCCCAGACCTAACATGCGTTATCCTCAAAAATATTAATCGAAACCAGGTTTAGTCGACTGTTTCAGTGTGGTACCACATTACTACGTGATCCAAACCAGAAAAAAAACAGGATCCGTTGAACAAGTATGTGAAGAATGCGAAAGTATGAGTCTGATGAGTGAAAATCCCAGACCTAACCTAGACCTAACTTGCGTTATCCTCTAAAATATTGATCGAAACCAGGTTTAATTGACTGTTTCTGTGTGGTACCACATTACTACGTGATCCAAACCAGAAATAGCCCAGGATCTAGCCATGAAGTATGAGAAATATGCGAAAGTATGAGCCTGATGAGAGCAAATCCCAGACCTAACCTAGACCTAACATGAATTATTCTCTAAAATATTGATCAAAACCAGGTTTAATCGACTGTTTCAGTGTGGTACCACATTACTGCGTGATGCAAACCAGAAAAAAACCCAGGATCTGTTCAACAGGTAAGTGAAGTATGCGAAAGTATGAGTCTGATGAGAGCAAATCCCAGGCCTAAACTAGACATAACTTTCGTTATCCTCTAAAATATTGATCGAAACCAGGTTTGATTGACTGTTTTAGTGTGGTACCACTTTACTACGTGATCCAAAGCAGAAAAAACCCTCGATCAGGTCAACATGCATGTTAAAGCTGCGAAAGTATGAGCCTGATGAGGGCAAATCCCAGAACCATCCCAGACCTAACATGCGTTATCCTCAAAAATATTAATCGAAACCAGGTTTAGTCGACTGTTTCAGTGTGGTACCACATTACTACGTGATCCAAACCAGAAAAAAAACAGGATCCGTTGAACAAGTATGTGAAGAATGCGAAAGTATGAGTCTGATGAGTGAAAATCCCAGACCTAACCTAGACCTAACTTGCGTTATCCTCTAAAATATTGATCGAAACCAGGTTTAATTGACTGTTTCAGTGTGGTGCCACATTACTACGTGATCCAATCCAGTAAAAACCCAGGATCCGTTCAATAAGTATGTGAAGAATGCGAAAGTATGAGTCTGATGAGTGAAAATCCCAGGCCTAACCTAGACCTAACATGCATTATCCTCAAAAATATTGATCGAAACCTGGTTTAATCGACTGTTTCAGTGTGGTACCACATTACTACGTGACCCAAAGCAGAAAAAACCCAGGATCTGTTCAACAAGTATGTGAAAAACGCGAAAGTATGAGCCTGATGAGGGCGAATCCCAGACCTATCCCAGACCTAACTTTTTTTTTTTTTTTTTTTTTTTTTTGTCGTGGGGAAAATCTTCGAAAGACTCCCTCCCACCTCCTTGGGGAGAGGTGGGAGGGGTGTGTGGGATTCCCCGCGCCCGTACAACGACCGGCGCGGGACCTACCCACTAAAAACCCCACGGTGACCCTTCGGCACGCTTTGGGAGGATACCGGGAATCGCTCGAAGCATTCTTCCGGTATCCTCCCCGTGCCCGCGCTTTCGCGCCCATCCCCCGTGATCCCAGACCTAACTTGCGTTATCCTCTAAAATATTGATCTAAACCAGGTTTATTTGACTGTTTCTGTGTGGTACCACATTACTATGTGATCCAAACCAGAAATAGCCCAGGATCTAGCCATGAAGTATGAGAAATATGCGAAAGTATGAGCCTGATGAGAGCAAATCCCAGACCTAACCTAGACCTAACATGAATTATTCTCTAAAATATTGATGAAAACCAGGTTTAATTGACTGTTTCAGTGTGGTACCACATTACTACGTGATCCAATCCAGAAACAGCCCAGGATCTAGCCATGAAGAATGAGAAATATGCGAAAGTGTGACCCTGATGAAGGCAAATCCCAGGCCTAACCTAGACCTAACATGCGTTATCCTCAAAAATATTGATCGAAACCTGGTTTAATCGACTGTTTCAGTGTGGTACCTCATTACTATGTGATCCAAACCAGAAAATAACCCAGGATCTGTTCAACGAGTATGTGAAGTGTGCGAAAGTATGAGTCTGATGAGGGCAAATCCCAGACCTATCCCAGACCTAACATGCGTTATCCTCTAAAATATTTATCAAGACCAGGTTTAATTGATTGTTTCAGTGTGGTCCCACATTACTACGTGATCCAAACCAGAAAAAACCCAGGATCCGTTCAACAAGTATGTGAAGAATGCGAAAGTATTAGTCTGATGAGTGAAAATCCCAGACCTAACCTAGACCTAACATGCGTTATCCTCTAAAATATTGATGGAAACCAGGTTTATTTGACTGTTTCAGTGTTGTACTTCATTAGTACTGGATGCAATCCAGAAACAGCCCAGGATCTAGCCAAGAAGTATGAGAAATATGCGAAAGAATGAGCCTCATCAGAGCAAATCCCAGACCTAACCTAGACCTAACATGAATTATTCTCTAATATATTGATCGAAACCAGGTTTAATTGACTGTTTCAGTGTGGTACCACATTACTACATGACCCAAACCAGTAAAAACCCAGGATCCGTTCAACAAGTATGTGAAGAATGCGAAAGTATGAGTCTGATGTGTGAAAATCCTCGGCCTAACCTAGACCTAACATGCGTTATCCTCAAAAATATTGATCGAAACCAGGTTTAATCGACTGTTTCAGTGTGGTACCACATTACTGCGTGATGCAAACCAGAAAAAAACCCAGGATCTGTTCAACAGGTATGTGAAGTATGCGAAAGTATGAGTCTGATGAGAGCAAATCCCAGGCCTAAACTAGACATAACTTTCGTTATCCTCTAAAATATTGATCGAAACCAGGTTTGATTGACTGTTTTAGTGTGGTACCACTTTACTACGTGATCCAAAGCAGAAAAAACCCTCGATCAGGTCAACATGCATGTTAAAGCTGCGAAAGTATGAGCCTGATGAGGGCAAATCCCAAAACCATCCCAGACCTAACATGCGTTATCCTCAAAAATATTAATCGAAACCAGGTTTAGTCGACTGTTTCAGTGTGGTACCACATTACTACGTGATCCAAACCAGAAAAAAAACAGGATCCGTTGAACAAGTATGTGAAGAATGCGAAAGTATGAGTCTGATGAGTGAAAATCCCAGACCTAACCTAGACCTAACTTGCGTTATCCTCTAAAATATTGATCGAAACCAGGTTTAATTGACTGTTTCAGTGTGGTGCCACATTACTACGTGATCCAATCCAGTAAAAACCCAGGATCCGTTCAATAAGTATGTGAAGAATGCGAAAGTATGAGTCTGATGAGTGAAAATCCCAGGCCTAACCTAGACCTAATATGCATTATCCCCAAAAATATTGATCGAAACTTGGTTTAGTCGACTGTTTCAGTGTGGTCCCACATTACTACGTGACCCAAAGCAGAAAAAACCCAGGATCTGTTCAACAAGTATGTGAAAAACGCGAAAGTATGAGCCTGATGAGGGCGAATCCCAGACCTATCCCAGACCTAACTTGCGTTATCCTCTAAAATATTGATCCAAACCAGGTTTAATTGACTGTTTCTGTGTGGTACCACATTACTACGTGATCCAAACCAGAAATAGCCCAGGATCTAGCCATGAAATATGAGAAATATGCGAAAGTATGAGCCTGATGAGAGCAAATCCCAGACCTAACCTAGACCTAACATGAATTATTCTCTAAAATATTGATCAAAACCAGGTTTAATTGACTGTTTCAGTGTGGTACCATATTACTACCTGATCCAATCCAGAAACAGCCCAGGATCTAGCCATGAAGAATGAGAAATATGCGAAAGTATGACCCTGATGAAGGCAAATCCCAGGCCTAACCTAGACTTAACATGCGTTGTCCTCTAAAATATTGATGGAAACCAGGTTTAATGGACTGTTTCAGTGTTGTACCACATTACTACGTGATCCAAACCAGAAGAAATCCAGGATCTGTTCAACATGTATGTGAAAAACGCGAAAGTATGAGCCTGCTGAGGGCAAATCCCAGACCTATCCCAGACCTAACTTGCGTTATCCTCTAAAATATTGATCCAAACCAGGTTTAATTGACAGTTTCAGTGTGGTACCACATTACTACGAGATCCAAACCAGAAATAGCCCAGGATCTAGCCATGAAGTACGAGAAATATGCGAAAGTATGAGCCTGACGAGGGCAAATCCTAGAACTGACCCAGACCTAACATGCGTTGTCCTCTAAAATATTGATCGAAACCTGGTTTAATCGACTGTTTCAGTGTGGTACCACATTACTACGTGACCCAAACCAGAAAAAACCCAGGATCTGTTCAACAAGTATGTGAAAAACGCGAAAGTATGAGCCTGATGAGGGCGAATCCCAGACCTATCCCAGACCTAACTTGCGTTATCCTCTAAAATATTGATCAAAACCAGGTTTAATTGACTGTTTCAGCGTGGTACCACATTACTACGTGATACAATCCAGAAACAGCCCAGGATCTAGCCATGAAGTATGAGAAATATGCGAAAGCATGAGCCTGATGAGGGCAAATCCTAGACCTAACCTAGGCCTAACATGAATTATTCTCTAAAATATTGATCGAAACCAGGTTTAATTGATTGGTTCAGCGTGGTCCCACATTACTACGTGTTCCAAACCAGAAACAGCCCAGGATCTAGCCATGAAGTATGAGAAATATGCGAAAGCATGAGCCTGATGAGGGCAAATCCTAGACCTAACCTAGGCCTAACATGAATTATTCTCTAAAATATTGATCGAAACCAGGTTTAATTGATTGGTTCAGTGTGGTACCACATTACTGCGCGACCCAAACCAGAAAAAACTCAGGATCTGTTCAACAAGTATGTGAAAAACGCGAAAGTATGAGCCTGATGAGTGAAAATCCCAGACGTAACCTAGACCTAACATGCGTTATCCTCTAAAATATTGATCCAAACCAGGTTTAATGGACTGTTTCAGTGTGGTACCACACTACTACGTGATCCAAACCAGAAAAAAACCAGGACCTGTTCAACAAGTATGTGAAAAACGCGAAAATATGAGCCTGATGAGGGCAAATCCCAGACCTATCCCAGACCTAACTTGCGTTATCCTCTAAAATATTGATCGAAACCAGGTTTAATTGACTGTTTCAGTGTGGTACCACATTACTACGTGATCCAATCCAGTAAAAACCCAGGATCCGTTCAACAAGTATGTGAAGAATGCGAAAGTATGAGTCTGATGAGTGAAAATCCCAGGCCTAACCTAGACATAACATGCGTTATCCTCAAAAATATTGATCGAAACCTGGTTTAATCGACTGTTTCAGTGTGGTACCTCATTACTATGTAATCCAAACCAGAAAATAACCCAGGATCTGTTCAACGAGTATGTGAAGTGTGCGAAAGTATGAGTCTGATGAGGGCAAATCCCAGGCCTAAACTAGACATAACTTTCGTTATCCTCTAAAATGTTGATCGAAACCAGGTTTGATTGACTGTTTCAGTGTTGTACTTCATTACTACGTGATGCAATCCAGAGAAAGCCCAGGATCTAGCCATCAAGTATGTGAAATATGCGAAAGAATGAGCCTGATGAGAGCAAATCCCAGAACTAACCTAGACATAACATGAATTATTCTCTAAAATATTGATCAAAACCAGGTTTAATTGACCGTTTCAGTGTGGTACCACATTACTACGTGATCCAATCCAGAAATAGCCCAGGATCTAGGCATGAAGTATGAGAAATATGCGAAAGTATGAGCCTGACGAGGGCAAATACTAGACCTAACACAGACCTAACATGCGTTATCCTCTAAAATATTTATCATGACCAGGTTTAATTGATTGTTTCAGTGTGGTCCCACATTACTACGTGTTACAAACCAGAAAAAACCCAGAATCCTTTCACAAGTATGTGAAGAATGCGAAAGTATGAGTCTGATGAGTGAAAATCCCAGGCCTAACCTAGACCTAACATGCATTATCCTCAAAAATATTGATCGAAACCAGGTTTAATTGACTGTTTCAGTGTGGTGCCACATTACTACGTGATCCAATCCAGTAAAAACCCAGGATCCGTTCAATAAGTATGTGAAGAATGCGAAAGTATGAGTCTGATGAGTGAAAATCCCCGGCCTAACCTAGACCTAACATGCATTATCCTCAAAAATATTGAACGAAACCTGGTTTAATCGACTGTTTCAGTGTGGTACCGCACTACTACCTGACGCAAACCAGAAAAAACCCAGGATCTGTTCAACAAGTATGTGAAAAACGCGAAAGTATGAGCCTGCTGAGGGCAAATCCCAGACCTATCCCAGACCTAACTAGCGTTATCCTCTAAAATGATTCAACGAAACCAGGTTTAATTGACTGTTTCAGCGTGGTACCACATTACTACGTGATACAATCCAGAAACAGCCCCGGATCTAGCCGTGAAGTATGAGAAATATGCGAAAGTATGAGCCTGATGAGAGCAAATCCCAGACCTAACCTAGACCTAACATGAATTATTCTCTAAAATATTGATCAAAACCAGGTTTAATTGACTGTTTCAGTGTGGTCCCACATTACTACGTGATCCAAACCAGAAAAAACCCAGGATCCGTTCAACAAGTATGTGAAAAACGCGAAAGTATGAGCCTGATGAGGGCAAATCCCAGACCTATCCCAGACCAAACTTGCGTTATCCTCTAAAATATTTATCAAGACCAGGTTTAATTGATTGTTTCAGTGTGGTCCCACATTACTACGTGATCCAAACCAGAAAAAACCCAGGATCAGTTCAACAAGTATGTGAAAAACGCGAAAGTATGAGCCTGATGAGGGCGAATCCCAGACCTATCCCAGACCAAACTTGCGTTATCCTCTAAAATATTGATCGAAACCAGGTTTAATTGACTGTTTCAGCGTGGTACCACATTACTACGTGATACAATCCAGAAACAGCCCAGGATCTAGCCATGAAGTATGAGAAATATGCGAAAGTATGAGCCGGATGAGGGCAAATCCTAGACCTAACCCAAACCTAACATGCGTTATCCTCTAAAATATTGATCGAAACCAGGTTTAATGGACTGCTTCAGTGTGGTACCACTTCACTACGTGATCCAAAGCAGAAAAGACCCTCGATCAGGCCAGCATGTATGTTAAAACTGCGAAAGTATGAGTCTGATGAGTGCAAATCCCCGGCCTAACCTAGACCTAACATGCGTTATCCTCAAAAATATTGATCGAAACCAGGTTTAATTGACCGTCTCAGTGTGGTACCACATTACTACGTGATCCAATCCAGAAATAGCCCAGGATCTAGCCATGAAGTATTGGAAATATGCGAAAGTATGAGCCTGACGAGGGCAAATCCTGGACCTAACCCAGATCTAACATACGTTATCCTCTAAAATATTTATCAAGACCTGGTTTAATCGACTGTTTCAGTGTGGTACCACATTACTATGTGATCCAAACCAGAAAATAACCCAGGATCTGTTCAACGAGTATGTGAAGTGTGCGAAAGCATGAGTCTGATGAGGGCAAATCCCAGACCTATCCCAGACCTAACTTGCGTTATCCTCTAAAATATTGATCGAAACCAGGTTTAATCGACTGTTTCAGTGTGGTACCACATTAATACGTGATCCAAACCAGAAAAAACCCAGGATCAGTTCAACAAGTATGTGAAAAACGCGAAAGTATGAGCCTGATGAGGGCGAATCCCAGACCTTTCCCAGACCTAACTTGCGTTGTCCTCTAAAATATTGATGGAAAACAGGTTTAATTGACTGTTTCAGTGTTGTACTTCATTACTACGTGATGCAATCCAGAAAAAGCCCAGGATCTAGCCATCAAGTATGAGAAATATGCGAAAGAATGAGCCTGATGAGAGCAAATCCCAGACCTAACCTAGACCAAACATGAATTATTCTCTGAAATATTGTTCGAAACCAGGTTTTATGGACTGTTTCAGTGTGGTACCACACTACTACGTGATCCAAACAAGAAAAAACCCAGGATCTGTTCAACAAGTATGTGAAAAATGCGAAAGTATGACCCTGATGAGGGCAAATCCCAGACCTATCCCAGACATAACTTGCGTTGTCCTCTAAAATATTGATGGAAACCAGATTCCATTGACTGTTTCAGTGTGGTACTACATTACTACGTAATGCAATCCAGAAAAAGCCCAAGATCTAGCCATCAAGTATGAGAAATTACGCGAAAGAATGAGCCTGATGAAAGCAAATCCCAGACCTAACCTAGAACTAACATGGATTATTCTCTAAAATATTGATCGAAACCAGGTTTAATGGACTGCATCAGTGTGGTACCACATTACTACGTGATCCAAACAGGAAAAAACCCAGGATCTCTTCAACAAGTATGTGAAAAACGCGAAAGTATGAGCCTGATGAGGGCAAATCCTAGACCTAACCCAGACCTAACATGCGTTATCCTCTAAAATAGTGATCGAAACCAGGTTTAATGGACTGTTTCAGTGTGGTACCACACTACTACGTGATCCAATCCAGAAAAAACCAAGGATCAGTTCAACAAGTATGTGAAAAACGCGAAAGTATGAGCCTGATGAGGGCGAATCCTAGACCTATCCCAGACCTAACTTGCGTTGTCCTCTAAAATATTGATGGAAACCAGGTTTAATTGACTGTTTCAGTGTTGTACTTCATTACTACGTGATGCAATCCAGAAAAAGGCCTGGATCTAGCCACCAAGTATGAGAAATATGCGAAAGAATGAGCCTGATGAGAGCAAATCCCAGACCTAACCTAGACCTAACATGAATTATTCTCTAATATATTGATCGAAACCAGGTTTAATTGACTGTTTCAGTGTGGTGCCACATTACTACGTGATCCAATCCAGTAAAAACCCAGGATCCGTTCAATAAGTATGTGAAGAATGCGAAAGTATGAGTCTGATGAGTGAAAATCCCCGGCCTAACCTAGACCTAACATGCATTATCCTCAAAAATATTGAACGAAACCTGGTTTAATCGACTGTTTCAGTGTGGTACCGCACTACTACGTGACGCAAACCAGAAAAAACCCAGGATCTGTTCAACAAGTATGTGAAAAACGCGAAAGTATGAGCCTGCTGAGGGCAAATCCCAGACCTATCCCAGACCTAACTAGGGTTATCCTCTAAAATGATTCAACGAAACCAGGTTTAATTGACTGTTTCAGCGTGGTACCACATTACTACGTGATACAATCCAGAAACAGCCCCGGATCTAGCCGTGAAGTATGAGAAATATGCGAAAGTATGAGCCTGATGAGAGCAAATCCCAGACCTAACCTAGACCTAACATGAATTATTCTCTAAAATATTGATCAAAACCAGGTTTAATTGACTGTTTCAGTGTGGTCCCACATTACTACGTGATCCAAACCAGAAATAGCCCAGGATCTAGCCATGAAGTATGAGAAATATGCGAAAGTATGAACCTGATGAGAGCAAATCCCAGACCTAACCTAGACCTAACATGAATTATTCTCTAAAATATTGATCAAAACCAGGTTTAATTGACTGTTTCAGTGTGGTACCATATTACTACGTGATCCAATCCAGAAACAGCCCAGGATCTAGCCATGAAGAATGAGAAATATGCGAAAGTATGACCCTGATGAAGGCAAATCCCAGGCCTAACCTAGACTTAACATGCGTTGTCCTCTAAAATATTGATCCAAACCAGGTTTAATGGACTGTTTCAGTGTGGTACCACACTACTACGTGATCCAAACTAGAAAAAAACCAGGACCTGTTCAACAAGTATGTGAAAAACGCGAAAATATGAGCCTGATGAGGGCAAATCCCAGACCTATCCCAGACCTAACTTGCGTTATCCTCTAAAATATTGATCGAAACCAGGTTTAATTGACTGTTTCAGTGTGGTACCACATTACTACGTGATCCAATCCAGTAAAAACCCAGGATCCGTTCAACAAGTATGTGAAGAATGCGAAAGTATGAGTCTGATGAGTGAAAATCCCAGGCCTAACCTAGACCTAACATGCGTTATCTTCTAAAATATTTATCAAGACCAGGTTTAATTGAATGTTTCAGTGTGGTACCACATTACTACGTGAACCAAACCAGAAAATACACAGGATCCGTTCAACAAGTATGTGAAGAATGCGAAGGTATGAGTCTGATGAGTGAAAATCCCAGGGCTAACCTAGACCTAACATGCGTTATCCTCTAAAATATTGATCCAAACCAGGTTCAATTGACTGTTTCAGCGTGGTACCACATTACTACGTGATACAATCCAGAAACAGCCCGGGATCTAGCCATGAAGAATGAGAAATATGCGAAAGTATGACCCTGATGAAGGCAAATCCCAGGCCTAACCTAGACTTAACATGCGTTGTCCTCTAAAATATTGATCCAAACCAGGTTTAATGGACTGTTTCAGTGTGGTACCACACTACTACGTGATCCAAACTAGAAAAAAACCAGGACCTGTTCAACAAGTATGTGAAAAACGCGAAAATATGAGCCTGATGAGGGCAAATCCCAGACCTATCCCAGACCTAACTTGCGTTATCCTCTAAAATATTGATCAAAACCAGGTTCAATTAACTGTTTCAGCGTGGTACCACATTACTACGTGATACAATCCAGAAACAGCCCGGGATCTAGCCATGAAGCATGAGAAATATGCGAAGGTATGAGCCTGATGAGAGCAAATCCCAGACCTAACCTAGACCTAACATGAATTATTCTCTAAAATACTGATCAAAACCAGGTTTAATTGACTGTTTCAGTGTGGTACCACATTACTACGTGATCCAATCCAGAAACAGCCCAGGATCTAGCCATGAAGTATGAGAAATATGCGAAAGAATGACACTGATGAAGGCAAATCCCAGGCCTAACCTAGACCTAACATGCGTTGTCCTCTAAAACATTGATCGAAACCTGGTTTAATTGATTGGTTCAGCGTGGTCCCACATTACTACGTGATCCAAACCAGAAAAAACCCAGGATCCGTTCAACAAGTATGTGAAGAATGCGAAAGTATGAGTCTGATGAGTGAAAATCCCTGGCCTAACCTAGACCTAACATGCGTTATCCTCAAAAATATTGATCGAAACCTGGTTTAATCGACTGTTTCAGTGTGGTACCACATTACTGCGCGACCCAAACCAGAAAAAACTCAGGATCTGTTCAACAAGTATGTGAAAAACGCGAAAGTATGAGCCTGATGAGTGAAAATCCCAGACGTAACCTAGACCTAACATGCGTTATCCTCTAAAATATTGATCCAAACCAGGTTTAATGGACTGTTTCAGTGTGGTACCACACTACTACGTGATCCAAACTAGAAAAAAACCAGGACCTGTTCAACAAGTATGTGAAAAACGCGAAAATATGAGCCTGATGAGGGCAAATCCCAGACCTATCCCAGACCTAACTTGCGTTATCCTCTAAAATATTGATCGAAACCAGGTTTAATTGACTGTTTCAGTGTGGTACCACATTACTACGTGATCCAATCCAGTAAAAACCCAGGATCCGTTCAACAAGTATGTGAAGAATGCGAAAGTATGAGTCTGATGAGTGAAAATCCCAGGCCTAACCTAGACCTAACATGCGTTATCCTCAAAAATATTGATCGAAACCTGGTTTAATCGACTGTTTCAGTGTGGTACCTCATTACTATGTAATCCAAACCAGAAAATAACCCAGGATCTGTTCAACGAGTATGTGAAGTGTGCGAACGTATGAGCCTGACGAGGGCAAATACTAGACCTAACACAGACCTAACATGCGTTATCCTCTAAAATATTTATCATGACCAGGTTTAATTGATTGTTTCAGTGTGGTCCCACATTACTACGTGATACAAACCAGAAAAAACCCAGAATCCTTTCACAAGTATGTGAAGAATGCGAAAGTATGAGTCTGATGAGTGAAAATCCCAGGCCTAACCTAGACCTAACATGCATTATCCTCAAAAATATTGATCGAAACCAGGTTTAATTGACTGTTTCAGTGTGGTACCGCACTACTACGTGACGCAAACCAGTAAAAACCCAGGATCCGTTCAATAAGTATGTGAAGAATGCGAAAGTATGAGTCTGATGAGTGAAAATCCCCGGCCTAACCTAGACCTAACATGCATTATCCTCAAAAATATTGAACGAAACCTGGTTTAATCGACTGTTTCAGTGTGGTACCGCACTACTACGTGACGCAAACCAGAAAAAACCCAGGATCTGTTCAACAAGTATGTGAAAAACGCGAAAGTATGAGCCTGCTGAGGGCAAATCCCAGACCTATCCCAGACCTAACTAGCGTTATCCTCTAAAATGATTCAACGAAACCAGGTTTAATTGACTGTTTCAGCGTGGTACCACATTACTGCGTGATACAATCCAGAAACAGCCCCGGATCTAGCCGTGAAGTATGAGAAATATGTGAAAGTATGAGCCTGATGAGAGCAAATCCCAGACCTAACCTAGACCTAACATGAATTATTCTCTAAAATATTGATCAAAATCAGGTTTAATTGACTGTTTCAGTGTGGTCCCACATTACTACGTGATCCAAACCAGAAAAAACCCAGGATCCGTTCAACAAGTATGTGAAAAACGCGAAAGTATGAGCCTGATGAGGGCAAATCCCAGACCTATCCCAGACCAAACTTGCGTTATCCTCTAAAATATTTATCAAGACCAGGTTTAATTGATTGTTTCAGTGTGGTCCCACATTACTACGTGATCCAAACCAGAAAAAACCCAGGATCAGTTCAGCAAGTATGTGAAAAACGCGAAAGTATGAGCCTGATGAGGGCGAATCCCAGACCTATCCCAGACCAAACTTGCGTTATCCTCTAAAATATTGATCGGAACCAGGTTTAATTGACTGTTTCAGCGTGGTACCACATTACTACGTGATCCAAACCAGAAAAAACCCAGGATCCGTTCAACAAGTATGTGAAAAACGCGAAAGTATGAGCCTGATGAGGGCAAATCCCAGACCTATCCCAGACCAAACTTGCGTTATCCTCTAAAATATTTATCAAGACCAGGTTTAATTGATTGTTTCAGTGTGGTCCCACATTACTACGTGATCCAAACCAGAAAAAACCCCATAAACCGTTCAACAAGTATGTGAAAAACGCGAAAGTATGAGCCTGATGAGGGCAAATCCCAGACCTATCCCAGACCAAACTTGCGTTATCCTCTAAAATATTTATCAAGACCAGGTTTAATTGATTGTTTCAGTGTGGTCCCACATTACTACGTGATCCAAACCAGAAAAAACCCAGGATCAGTTCAGCAAGTATGTGAAAAACGCGAAAGTATGAGCCTGATGAGGGCGAATCCCAGACCTATCCCAGACCAAACTTGCGTTATCCTCTAAAATATTGATCGGAACCAGGTTTAATTGACTGTTTCAGCGTGGTACCACATTACTACGTGATCCAAACCAGAAAAAACCCAGGATCCGTTCAACAAGTATGTGAAAAACGCGAAAGTATGAGCCTGATGAGGGCAAATCCCAGACCTATCCCAGACCAAACTTGCGTTATCCTCTAAAATATTTATCAAGACCAGGTTTAATTGATTGTTTCAGTGTGGTCCCACATTACTACGTGATCCAAACCAGAAAAAACCCAGGATCAGTTCAACAAGTATGTGAAAAACGCGAAAGTATGAGCCTGATGAGGGCAAATCCCAGACCTATCCCAGACCAAACTTGCGTTATCCTCTAAAATATTTATCAAGACCAGGTTTAATTGATTGTTTCAGTGTGGTCCCACATAACTACGTGATCCAAACCAGAAAAAACCCAGGATCAGTTCAACAAGTATGTGAAAAACGCGAAAGTATGAGCCTGATGAGGGCGAATCCCAGACCTATCCCAGACCAAACTTGCGTTATCCTCTAAAATATTGATCGAAACCAGGTTTAATTGACTGTTTCAGCGTGGTACCACATTACTACGTGATACAATCCAGAAACAGCCCAGGATCTAGCCATGAAGTATGTGAAAAACGCGAAAGTATGAGCCTGATGAGGGCAAATCCCAGACCTATCCCAGACCAAACTTGCGTTATCCTCTAAAATATTTATCAAGACCAGGTTTAATTGATTGTTTCAGTGTGGTCCCACATTACTGCGTGATCCAAACCAGAAAAAACCCAGGATCCGTTCAACAAGTATGTGAAGAATGCGAAAGTATGAGTCTGATGAGTGAAAATCCCAGACCTAACCTGGACCTAACATGCGTTATCCTCAAAAATATTGATCGAAACCAGGATTAATTGACTGTTTCAGCGTGGTACCACATTACTACGTGATACAATCCAGAAACAGCCCAGGATCTAGCCATGAAGTATGAGAAATATGCGAAAGTATGAGCCTGATGAGGGCAAATCCTAGACGTAACCCAAACCTAACATGCGTTATCCTCTAAAATATTGATCGAAACCAGGTTTAATGGACTGCTTCAGTGTGGTACCACTTCACTACGTGATCCAAAGCAGAAAAAACCCTCGATCAGGCCAACATGTATGTTAAAACTGCGAAAGTATGAGTCTGATGAGTGAAAATCCCCGGCCTAACCTAGACCTAACATGCGTTATCCTCAAAAATATTGATCGAAACCAGGTTTAATTAACCGTTTCAGTGTGGTACCACATTACTACGTGATCCAAACCAGAAAAAACCCAGGATCCGTTCAACAAGTATGTGAAGAATGCGAAAGTATGAGTCTGATGAGTGAAAATCCCAGACCTATCCCAGACCTAACTTGCGTTATCCTCTAAAATATTGAACGAAACCAGGTTCAATTGACTGTTTCAGCGTGGTACCACATTACTACGTGATACAATCCAGAAACAGCCCGGGATCTAGCCATGAAGTATGAGAAATATGCGAAGGTATGAGCCTGATGAGAGCAAATCCCAGACCTAACCTAGACCTAACATGAATTATTCTCTAAAATACTGATCAAAACCAGGTTTAATTGACTGTTTCAGTGTGGTACCACATTACTACGTGATCCAATCCAGAAACAGCCCAGGATCTAGCCATGAAGTATGAGAAATATGCGAAAGAATGACCCTGATGAAGGCAAATCCCAGGCCTAACCTAGACCTAACATGCGTTGTCCTCTAAAATATTGATCGAAACCTGGTTTAATCGACTGTTTCAGTGTGGTACCACATTACTACGTGATCCAAACCAGAAAAAACCCAGGATCCGTTCAACAAGTATGTGAAGAATGCGAAAGTATGAGTCTGATGAGTGAAAATCCCAGGCCTAACCTAGACCTAACATGCATTATCCTCAAAAATATTGATCGAAACCTGGTTTAATCGACTGTTTCAGTGTGGTACCACATTACTACGTGACCCAAACCAGAAAAAACGCAGGATCTGTTCAACAAGTATGTGAAAAACGCGAAAGTATGAGCCTGATGAGGGCAAATCCCAGACCTATCCCAGACCTAACTTGCGTTATCCTATAAAATATTGATCCAAACCAGGTTTAATTGACAGTTTCAACGTGGTACCACGTTACTACGTGATCCAATCCAGAAATAGCCCAGGATCTAGGCATGAAGTATGAGAAATATGCGAAAGTATGAGCGTGACGAGGGCAAATCCTAGACCTAACCCAGACCTAACATGCGTTATCCTCTAAAATATTGATCGAAACCAGGTTTAATCGAATGATTCAGTGTGGTACCACATTGCTACGTGATCCAAACCAGAAAAAACCCAGTATCAGTTCAACAAGTATGTGAAAAACGCGAAAGTATGAGCCTGATGAGAGCAAATCCCAGAACTAACCTAGACATAACATGAATTATTCTCTAAAATATTGATCAAAACCAGGTTTAATTGACTGTTTCAGTGTGGTACCACATTACTACGTGATCCAATCCAGAAATAGCCCAGGATCTAGGCATGAAGTATGAGAAATATGCGAAAGTATGAGCCTGACGAGGGCAAATACTAGACCTAACACAGACCTAACATGCGTTATCCTCTAAAATATTTATCATGACCAGGTTTAATTGATTGTTTCAGTGTGGTCCCACATTACTACGTGATACAAACCAGAAAAAACCCAGAATCCTTTCACAAGTATGTGAAGAATGCGAAAGTATGAGTCTGATGAGTGAAAATCCCAGGCCTAACCTAGACCTAACATGCATTATCCTCAAAAATATTGATCGAAACCAGGTTTAATTGACTGTTTCAGTGTGGTGCCACATTACTACGTGATCCAATCCAGTAAAAACCCAGGATCCGTTCAATAAGTATGTGAAGAATGCGAAAGTATGAGTCTGATGAGTGAAAATCCCCGGCCTAACCTAGACCTAACATGCATTATCCTCAAAAATATTGAACGAAACCTGGTTTAATCGACTGTTTCAGTGTGGTACCGCACTACTACGTGACGCAAACCAGAAAAAACCCAGGATCTGTTCAACAAGTATGTGAAAAACGCGAAAGTATGAGCCTGCTGAGGGCAAATCCCAGACCTATCCCAGACCTAACTAGCGTTATCCTCTAAAATGATTCAACGAAACCAGGTTTAATTGACTGTTTCAGCGTGGTACCACATTACTACGTGATACAATCCAGAAACAGCCCCGGATCTAGCCGTGAAGTATGAGAAATATGCGAAAGTATGAGCCTGATGAGAGCAAATCCCAGACCTAACCTAGACCTAACATGAATTATTCTCTAAAATATTGATCAAAACCAGGTTTAATTGACTGTTTCAGTCTGGTCCCACATTACTACGTGATCCAAACCAGAAAAAACCCAGGATCCGTTCAACAAGTATGTGAAAAACGCGAAAGTATGAGCCTGATGAGGGCAAATCCCAGACCTATCCCAGACCAAACTTGCGTTATCCTCTAAAATATTTATCAAGACCAGGTTTAATTGATTGTTTCAGTGTGGTCCCACATTACTACGTGATCCAAACCAGAAAAACCCCAGGATCAGTTCAACAAGTATGTGAAAAACGCGAAAGTATGAGCCTGATGAGGGCGAATCCCAGACCTATCCCAGACCAAACTTGCGTGATCCTCTAAAATATTGATCGAAACCAGGTTTAATTGACTGTTTCAGCGTGGTACCACATTACTACGTGATACAATCCAGAAACAGCCCAGGATCTAGCCATGAAGTATGTGAAAAACGCGAAAGTATGAGCCTGATGAGGGCAAATCCCAGACCTATCCCAGACCAAACTTGCGTTATCCTCTAAAATATTTATCAAGACCAGGTTTAATTGATTGTTTCCGTGTGGTCCCACATTACTGCGTGATCCAAACCAGAAAAAACCCAGGATCCGTTCAACAAGTATGTGAAGAATGCGAAAGTATGAGTCTGATGAGTGAAAATCCCAGACCTAACCTGGACCTAACATGCGTTATCCTCAAAAATATTGATCGAAACCTGGTTTAATCGACTGTTTCAGAGTGGTACTACATTACTACGTGACCCAAACCAGAAAAAACCCAGGATCTGTTCAACAAGTATGTGAAAAACGCGAAAGTATGAGCCTGATGAGGGCAAATCCCAGACCTATCCCAGACCAAACTTGCGTTATCCTCTAAAATATTGATCGAAACCAGGTTTATTCGTCTGTTTCAGTGTGGTACCACATTGGTACGTGATCCAAACCAGAAAAAACCCAGGATCAGTTCAACAAGTATGTGAAAAACGCGAAAGTATGAGCCTGATGAGGGCGAATCCCAGACCTATCCCAGACCTAACTTGCGTTATCCTCTAAAATATTGATCGAAACCAGGATTAATTGACTGTTTCAGCGTGGTACCACATTACTACGTGATACAATCCAGAAACAGCCCAGGATCTAGCCATGAAGTATGAGAAATATGCGAAAGTATGAGCCTGATGAGGGCAAATCCTAGACGTAACCCAAACCTAACATGCGTTATCCTCTAAAATATTGATCGAAACCAGGTTTAATGGACTGCTTCAGTGTGGTACCACTTCACTACGTGATCCAAAGCAGAAAAAACCCCCGATCAGGCCAACATGTATGTAAAAACTGCGAAAGTATGAGTCTGATGAGTGAAAATCCCCGGCCTAACCTAGACCTAACATGCGTTATCCTCAAAAATATTGATCGAAACCAGGTTTAATTGACCGTTTCAGTGTGGTACCACATTACTACGTGATCCAATCCAGAAATAGCCCAGAATCTAGCCATGAAGTATGAGAAATATGCGAAAGTATGAGCCTGACGAGGTCAAATCCTGGACCTAATCCAGACCTAACTTGCGTTGTCCTCTAAAATATTGATGGAAACCAGATTCCATTGACTGTTTCAGTGTGGTACTACATTACTACGTGATGCAATCCAGAAAAAGCCCAAGATCTAGCCATCAAGTATGAGAAATACGCGAAAGAATGAGCCTGATGAAAGCATATCCCAGACCTAACCTAGACCTAACATGAATTATTCTCTAAAATATTGTTCGAAACCAGGTTTTATGGACTGTTTCAGTGTGGTACCAGATTACTACGTGATCCAAACAAGAAAAAACCCAGGATCTGTTCAACAAGTATGTGAAAAATGCGAAAGTATGACCCTGATGAGGGCAAATCCCAGACCTATCCCAGACATAACTTGTGTTGTTCTCTAAAATATTGATGGAAACCAGATTCCATTGACTGTTTCAGTGTGGTACTACATTACTACGTGATGCAATCCAGAAAAAGCCCAAGATCTAGCCATCAAGTATGAGAAATATTCGAAAGAATGAGCCTGATGAGAGCAAATCCCAGACCTAACCTAGAACTAACATGGATTATTCTCTAAAATATTGATCGAAACCAGGTTTAATGGACTGCTTCAGTGTGGTACCACATTACTACGTGATCCAAACCAGAAAAAACCCACGATCTCTTCAACAAGTATGTGAAAAACGCGAAAGTATGAGCCTGATGAGGGCAAATCCTAGACCTAACCCAGACCTAACATGCGTTATCGTCTAAAATAGTGATCGAAACCAGGATTAATTGACTGTTTCAGCGTGGTACCACATTACTACGTGATACAATCCAGAAACAGCCCAGGATCTAGCCATGAAGTATGGGAAATATGCGAAAGTATGAGCCTGATGAGGGCAAATCCTAGACCTAACCCAAACCAAACATGCGTTATCCTCTAAAATATTGATCGAAACCAGGTTTAATGGACTGCTTCAGTGTGGTACCACTTCACTACGTGATCCAAAGCAGAAAAAACCCTCGATCAGGCCAGCATGTATGTTAAAACTGCGAAAGTATGAGTCTGATGAGTGCAAATCCCCGGCCTAACCTAGACCTAACATGCGTTATCCTCAAAAATATTGATCGAAACCAGGTTTAATTGACCGTCTCAGTGTGGTACCACATTACTACGTGATCCAATCCAGAAATAGCCCAGGATCTAGCCATGAAGTATTGGAAATATGCGAAAGTATGAGCCTGACGAGGGCAAATCCTGGACCTAACCCAGATCTAACATACGTTATCCTCTAAAATATTTATCAAGACCTGGTTTAATCGACTGTTTCAGTGTGGTACCACATTACTATGTGATCCAAACCAGAAAATAACCCAGGATCTGTTCAACGAGTATGTGAAGTGTGCGAAAGCATGAGTCTGATGAGGGCAAATCCCAGACCTATCCCAGACCTAACTTGCGTTATCCTCTAAAATATTGATCGAAACCAGGTTTAATCGACTGTTTCTGTGTGGTACCACATTACTACGTGATCCAAACCAGAAAAAACCCAGGATCAGTTCAACAAGTATGTGAAAAACGCGAAAGTATGAGCCTGATGAGGGCGAATCCCAGACCTTTCCCAGACCTAACTTGCGTTGTCCTCTAAAATATTGATGGAAAACAGGTTTAATTGACTGTTTCAGTGTTGTACTTCATTACTACGTGATGCAATCCAGAAAAAGCCCAGGATCTAGCCATCAAGTATGAGAAATATGCGAAAGAATGAGCCTGATGAGAGCAAATCCCAGACCTAACCTAGACCAAACATGAATTATTCTCTAAAATATTGTTCGAAACCAGGTTTTATGGACTGTTTCAGTGTGGTACCACACTACTACGTGATCCAAACAAGAAAAAACCCAGGATCTGTTCAACAAGTATGTGAAAAATGCGAAAGTATGACCCTGATGAGGGCAAATCCCAGACCTATCCCAGACATAACTTGCGTTGTCCTCTAAAATATTGATGGAAACCAGATTCCATTGACTGTTTCAGTGTGGTACTACATTACTACGTGATACAATCCCGAAAAAGCCCAAGATCTAGCCATCAAGTATGAGAAATACGCGAAAGAATGAGCCTGATGAAAGCAAATCCCAGACCTAACCTAGAACTAACATGGATTATTCTCTAAAATATTGATCGAAACCAGGTTTAATGGACTGCATCAGTGTGGTACCACATTACTACGTGATCCAAACCAGAAAAAACCCAGGATCTCTTCAACAAGTATGTGAAAAACGCGAAAGTATGAGCCTGATGAGGGCAAATCCTAGACCTAACCCAGACCTAACATGCGTTATCCTCTAAAATAGTGATCGAAACTAGGTTAAATGGACTGTTTCAGTGTGGTACCACACTACTACGTGATCCAATCCAGAAAAAACCAAGGATCAGTTCAACAAGTATGTGAAAAACGCGAAAGTATGAGCCTGATGAGGGCGAATCCTAGACCTATCCCAGACCTAACTTGCGTTGTCCTCTAAAATATTGATGGAAACCAGGTTTAATTGACTGTTTCAGTGTTGTACTTCATTACTACGTGATGCAATCCAGAAAAAGGCCTGGATCTAGCCATCAAGTATGAGAAATATGCGAAAGAATGAGCCTGATGAGAGCAAATCCCAGACCTAACCTAGACCTAACATGAATTATTCTCTGAAATATTGATCGAAACCAGGTTTAATTGACTGTTTCAGTGTGGTGCCACATTACTACGTGATCCAATCCAGTAAAAACCCAGGATCCGTTCAATAAGTATGTGAAGAATGCGAAAGTATGAGTCTGATGAGTGAAAATCCCCGGCCTAACCTAGACCTAACATGCATTATCCTCAAAAATATTGAACGAAACCTGGTTTAATCGACTGTTTCTGTGTGGTACCGCACTACTACGTGACGCAAACCAGAAAAAACCCAGGATCTGTTCAACAAGTATGTGAAAAACGCGAAAGTATGAGCCTGCTGAGGGCAAATCCCAGACCTATCCCAGACCTAACTAGCGTTATCCTCTAAAATGATTCAACGAAACCAGGTTTGATTGACTGTTTCAGCGTGGTACCACATTACTACGTGATACAATCCAGAAACAGCCCCGGATCTAGCCGTGAAGTATGAGAAATATGCGAAAGTATGAGCCTGATGAGAGCAAATCCCAGACCTAACCTAGACCTAACATGAATTATTCTCTAAAATATTGATCAAAACCAGGTTTAATTGACTGTTTCAGTGTGGTCCCACATTACTACGTGATCCAAACCAGAAAAAACCCAGGATCCGTTCAACAAGTATGTGAAAAACGCGAAAGTATGAGCCTGATGAGGGCAAATCCCAGACCTATCCCAGACCAAACTTGCGTTATCTTCTAAAATATTTATCAAGACCAGGTTTAATTGATTGTTTCAGTGTGGTCCCACATTACTACGTGATCCAAACCAGAAAAAACCCAGGATCAGTTCAACAAGTATGTGAAAAACGCGAAAGTATGAGCCTGATGAGGGCGAATCCCAGACCTATCCTAGACCAAACTTGCGTTATCCTCTAAAATATTGATCGAAACCAGGTTTAATTGACTGTTTCAGCGTGGTACCACATTACTACGTGATACAATCCAGAAACAGCCCAGGATCTAGCCATGAAGTATGTGAAAAACGCGAAAGTATGAGCCTGATGAGGGCAAATCCCAGACCTATCCCAGACCTAACTTCCGTTATCCTCTAAAATATTGATCGAAACCAGGATTAATTGACTGTTTCAGCGTGGTACCACATTACTACGTGACCCAAACCAGAAAAAACCCAGGATCTGTTCAACAAGTATGTGAAAAACGCGAAAGTATGAGCCTGATGAGGGCAAATCCCAGACCTATCCCAGACCAAACTTGCGTTATCCTCTAAAATATTTATCAAGACCAGGTTTAATTGATTGTTTCTGTGTGGTCCCACATTACTACGTGATCCAAACCAGAAAAAACCCAGGATCAGTTCAACAAGTATGTGAAAAACGCGAAAGTATGAGCCTGATGAGGGCGAATCCCAGACCTATCCCAGACCAAACTTGCGTTATCCTCTAAAATATTTATCAAGACCAGGTTTAATTGATTGTTTCAGTGTGGTCCCACATTACTGCGTGATCCAAACCAGAAAAAACCCAGGATCCGTTCAACAAGTATGTGAAGAATGCGAAAGTATGAGTCTGATGAGTGAAAATCCCAGACCTAACCTGGACCTAATATGCGTTATCCTCAAAAATATTGATCGAAACCTGGTTTAATCGACTGTTTCAGAGTGGTACTACATTACTACGTGACCGAAACCAGAAAAAACCCAGGATCTGTTCAACAAGTATGTGAAAAACGCGAAAGTATGAGCCTGATGAGGGCAAATCCCAGACCTATCCCAGACCAAACTTGCGTTATCCTCTAAAATATTGATCGAAACCAGGTTTAATCGACTGTTTCAGTGTGGTACCACATTGCTACGTGATCCAAACCAGAAAAAACCCAGGATCTAGCCATGAAGTATGAGAAATATGCGAAAGTATGAGCCTGATGAGGGCAAATCCTAGACGTAACCCAAACCTAACATGCGTTATCCTCTAAAATATTGATCGAAACCAGGTTTAATGGACTGCTTCACTGTGGTACCACTTCACTACGTGATCCAAAGCAGAAAAAACCCTCGATCAGGCCAACATGTATGTTAAAACTGCGAAAGTATGAGTCTGATGAGTGAAAATCCCCGGCCTAACCTAGACCTAACATGCGTTATCCTCAAAAATATTGATTGAAACCAGGTTTAATTGACCGTTTCAGTGTGGTACCACATTACTACGTGATCCAATCCAGAAATAGCCCAGGATCTAGCCATGAAGTATGAGAAATATGCGAAAGTATGAGCCTGACGAGGTCAAACCCTGGACCTAATCCAGACCTAACTTGCGTTGTCCTCTAAAATATTGATGGAAACCAGATTCCACTGACTGTTTCAGTGTGGTACTACATTACTACGTGATGCAATCCAGAAAAAGCCCAAGATCTAGCCATCAAGTATGAGAAATTCGCGAAAGAATGAGCCTGATGAAAGCAAATCCCAGACCTAACCTAGACCTAACATGAATTATTCTCTAAAATATTGTTCGAAACCAGGTTTTATGGACTGTTTCAAAGTGATACCAGATTACTACGTGATCCAAACAAGAAAAAACCCAGGATCTGTTCAACAAGTATGTGAAAAATGCGAAAGTATGACCCTGATGAGGGCAAATCCCAGACCTATCCCAGACATAACTTGTGTTGTTCTCTAAAATATTGATGGAAACCAGATTCCATTGACTGTTTCAGTGTGGTACTACATTACTACGTGACGCAATCCAGAAAAAGCCCAAGATTTAGCCATCAAGGATGAGAAATACGCGAAAGAATGAGCCTGATGAAAGCAAATCCCAGACCTAACATAGAACTAACATGGATTATTCTCTAAAATATTGATCGAAACCAGGTTTAATGGACTGCATCAGTGTGGTACCACATTACTACGTGATCCAAACCAGAAAAAACCGAGGATCTCTTCAACAAGTATGTGAAAAACGCGAAAGTATGAGCCTGATGAGGGCAAATCCTAGACCTAACCCAGACCTAACATGCGTTATCCTCTAAAATAGTGATCGAAAACAGGTTTAATGGGCTGTTTCAGTGTGGTACCACACTACTACGTGATCCAATCCAGAAAAAACCAAGGATCAGTTCAACAAGTATGTGAAAAACGCGAAAGTATGAGCCTGATGAGGGCGAATCCTAGACCTATCCCAGACCTAACTTGCGTTGTCCTCTAAAATATTGATGGAAACCAGGTTTAATTGACTGTTTCAGTGTTGTACTTCATTACTACGTGATGCAATCCAGAAAAAGGCCTGGATCTAGCCATCAAGTATGAGAAATATGCGAAAGAATGAGCCTGATGAGGGCGAATCCCAGACCTTTCCCAGACCAAACTTGCGTTATCCTCTAAAATATTTATCGAAACCAGGTTTAATTGACTGTTTCAGCGTGGTACCACATTACTACGTGATACAATCCAGAAACAGCCCAGGATCTAGCCATGAAGTATGAGAAATATGCGAATGTATGAGCCTGATGAGGGCAAATCCTAGACCTAACCCAAACCTAACATGCGTTATCCTGTAAAATATTTATCATGACCAGGTTTAATTGATTGTTTCAGTGTGGTCCCACATTACTACGTGATACAAACCAGAAAAAACCCAGGATACATTCAACAAGTATGTGAAGAATGCGAAAGTATGAGTCTGATGAGTGAAAATCCCAGGCCTAACCTAGACCTAACATGCATTATCCTCAAAAATATTGATCGAAACCAGGTTTAATGGGCTGCTTCAGTGTGGTACCACTTCACTACGTGATCCAAAGCAGAAAAAACCCCCGATCAGGCCAACATGTATGTAAAAACTGCGAAAGTATGACTCTGATGAGTGAAAATCCCCGGCCTAACCTAGGCCTAACATGCGTTATCCTCAAAAATATTGATCGAAACCAGGTTTAATTGACCGTTTCAGTGTGGTACCACATTGCTACGTGATCCAAACCAGAAAAAACCCAGGATCAGTTCAACAAGTATGTGAAAAACGCGAAAGTATGAGCCTGATGAGGGCGAATCCCAGACCTTTCCCAGACCTAACTTGCGTTATCCTCTAAAATATTTATCGAAACCAGGTTTAATTGACTGTTTCACCGTGGTACCACATTACTACGTGATACAATCCAGAAACAGCCCAGGATCTAGCCATGAAGTATGAGAAATATGCGAAAGTATGAGCCTGATGAGGGCAAATCCTAGACGTAACCCAAACCTAACATGCGTTATCCTCTAAAATATTGATCGAAACCAGGTTTAATGGACTGCTTCAGTGTGGTACCACTTCACTACGTGATCCAAAGCAGAAAAAACCCCCGATCAGGCCAACATGTATGTAAAAACTGCGAAAGTATGAGTCTGATGAGTGAAAATCCCCGGCCTAACCTAGACCTAACATGCGTTATCCTCAAAAATATTGATCGAAACCAGGTTTAATTTACCGTTTCAGTGTGGTACCACATTACTACGTGATCCAATCCAGAAATAGCCCAGGATCTAGCCATGAAGTATGAGAAATATGCGAAAGTATGAGCCTGACGAGGTCAAATCCTGGACCTAATCCAGACCTAACTTGCGTTGTCCTCTAAAATATTGATGGAAACCAGATTCCATTGACTGTTTCAGTGTGGTACTACATTACTACGTGATGCAATCCAGAAAAAGCCCAAGATCTAGCCATCAAGTATGAGAAATACGCGAAAGAATGAGCCTGATGAAAGCAAATCCCAGACCTAACCTAGACCTAACATGAATTATTCTCTAAAATATTGTTCGAAACCAGGTTTTATGGACTGTTTCAGTGTGGTACCAGATTACTACGTGATCCAAACAAGAAAAAACCCAGGATCTGTTCAACAAGTATGTGAAAAATGCGAAAGTATGACCCTGATGAGGGCAAATCCCAGACCTATCCCAGGCATAACTTGTGTTGTTCTCTAAAATATTGATGGAAACCAGATTCCATTGACTGTTTCAGTGTGGTACCAGATTACTACGTGATCCAAACAAGAAAAAACCCAGGATCAGTTCAACAAGGATGTGAAAAACGCGAAAGTATGAGCCTGATGAGGGCGAATCCCGGACCTATCCCAGACCAAACTTGCGTTATCCTCTAAAATATTGATCGAAACCAGGTTTAATTGACTGTTTCAGCGTGGTACCACATTACTACGTGATACAATCCAGAAACAGCCCAGGATCTAGCCATGAAGTATGTGAAAAACGCGAAAGTATGAGCCTGATGAGGGCAAATCCCAGACCTATCCCAGACCTAACTTCCGTTATCCTCTAAAATATTGATCGAAACCAGGATTAATTGACTGTTTCAGCGTGGTACCACATTACTACGTGACCCAAACCAGAAAAAACCCAGGATCTGTTCAACAAGTATGTGAAAAACGCGAAAGTATGAGCCTGATGAGGGCAAATCCCAGACCTATCCCAGACCAAACTTGCGTTATCCTCTAAAATATTTATCAAGACCAGGTTTAATTGATTGTTTCTGTGTGGTCCCACATTACTACGTGATCCAAACCAGAAAAAACCCAGGATCAGTTCAACAAGTATGTGAAAAACGCGAAAGTATGAGCCTGATGAGGGCGAATCCCAGACCTATCCCAGACCAAACTTGCGTTATCCTCTAAAATATTTATCAAGACCAGGTTTAATTGATTGTTTCAGTGTGGTCCCACATTACTGCGTGATCCAAACCAGAAAAAACCCAGGATCCGTTCACCAAGTATGTGAAGAATGCGAAAGTATGATTCTGATGAGTGAAAATCCCAGACCTAACCTGGACCTAATATGCGTTATCCTCAAAAATATTGATCGAAACCTGGTTTAATCGACTGTTTCAGAGTGGTAGTACATTACTACGTGACCCAAACCAGAAAAAACCCAGGATCTGTTCAACAAGTATGTGAAAAACGCGAAAGTATGAGCCTGATGAGGGCAAATCCCAGACCTATCCCAGACCAAACTTGCGTTATCCTCTAAAATATTGACCGAAACCAGGTTTAATCGACTGTTTCAGTGTGGTACCACATTGCTACGTGATCCAAACCAGAAAAAACCCAGGATCTAGCCATGAAGTATGAGAAATATGCGAAAGTATGAGCCTGATGAGGGCAAATCCTAGACGTAACCCAAACCTAACATGCGTTATCCTCTAAAATATTGATCGAAACCAGGTTTAATGGACTGCTTCAGTGTGGTACCACTTCACTACGTGATACAATCCAGAAACAGCCCAGGATCTAGCCATGAAGTATGAGAAATATGCGAAAGTATGAGCCTGATGAGGGCAAATCCTAGACGTAACCCAAACCTAACATGCGTTATCCTCTAAAATATTGATCCAAACCAGGTTTAATTGACTGTTTCTGTGTGGTACCACATTACTACGTGACCCAAACCAGAAAAAACCCAGGATCTGTTCAACAAGTATGTGAAAAACGCGAAAGTATGAGCCTGATGAGGGCAAATCCCAGACCTATCCCAGACCAAACTTGCGTTATCCTCTAAAATATTGATCGAAACCAGGTTTAATCGACTGTTTCAGTGTGGTACCACATTGCTACGTGATCCAAACCAGAAAAAACCCAGGATCTAGCCATGAAGTATGAGAAATATGCGAAAGTATGAGCCTGATGAGGGCAAATCCTAGACGTAACCCAAACCTAACATGCGTTATCCTCAAAAATATTGATCGAAACCTGGTTTAATCGACTGTTTCAGAGTGGTACTACATTACTACGTGACCCAAACCAGAAAAAACCCAGGATCTGTTCAACAAGTATGTGAAAAACGCGAAAGTATGAGCCTGATGAGGGCGAATCCCAGACCTATCCCAGACCTAACTTGCGTTATCCTCTAAAATATTGATCGAAACCAGGATTAATTGACTGTTTCAGCGTGGTACCACATTACTACGTGATACAATCCAGAAACAGCCCAGGATCTAGCCATGAAGTATGAGAAATATGCGAAAGTATGAGCCTGATGAGGGCAAATCCTAGACGTAACCCAAGCCTAACATGCGTTATCCTCTAAAATATTGATCGAAACCAGGTTTAATGGACTGCTTCAGTGTGGTACCACTTCACTACGTGATCCAAAGCAGAAAAAACCCTCGATCAGGCCAACATGTATGTTAAAACTGCGAAAATATGAGTCTGATGAGTGAAAATCCCCGGCCTAACCTAGACCTAACATGCGTTATCCTCAAAAATATTGATTGAAACCAGGTTTAATTGACCGTTTCAGTGTGGTACCACATTACTACGTGATCCAATCCAGAAATAGCCCAGGATCTAGCCATGAAGTATGAGAAATATGCGAAAGTATGAGCCTGACGAGGTCAAACCCTGGACCTAATCCAGACCTAACTTGCGTTGTTCTCTAAAATATTGATGGAAACCAGATTCCATTGACTGTTTCAGTGTGGTACTACATTACTACGTGACGCAATCCAGAAAAAGCCCAAGATCTAGCCATCAAGTATGAGAAATATTCGAAAGAATGAGCCTGATGAGAGCAAATCCCAGACCTAACCTAGTCCTAACATGAATTATTCTCTAAAATATTGATCAAAACCAGGTTTAATTGACTGTTTCAGTGTGGTCCCACATTACTACGTGATCCAAACCAGAAAAAACCCAGGATCCGTTCAACAAGTAAGTGAAAAACGCGAAAGTATGAGCCTGATGAGGGCAAATCCCCGGCCTAACCTAGACCTAACATGCATTATCCTCAAAAATATTGAACGAAACCTGGTTTAATCGACTGTTTCAGTGTGGTACCGCACTACTACGTGACGCAAACCAGAAAAAACCCAGGATCTGTTCAACAAGTATGTGAAAAACGCGAAAGTATGAGCCTGCTGAGGGCAAATCCCAGACCTATCCCAGACCTAACTAGCGTTGTCCTCTAAAATATTGATGGAAACCAGGTTTAATTGACTGTTTCAGTGTTGTACTTCATTACTACGTGATGCAATCCAGAAAAAGGCCTGGATCTAGCCATCAAGTATGAGAAATATGCGAAAGAATGAGCCTGATGAGAGCAAATCCCAGACCTAACCTAGACCTAACATGAATTATTCTCTGAAATATTGATCGAAACTAGGTTTAATTGACTGTTTCAGTGTGGTGCCACATTACTACGTGATCCAATCCAGTAAAAACCCAGGATCCGTTCAATAAGTATGTGAAGAATGCGAAAGTATGAGTCTGATGAGTGAAAATCCCCGGCCTAACCTAGACCTAACATGCATTATCCTCAAAAATATTGAACGAAACCTGGTTTAATCGACTGTTTCAGTGTGGTACCGCACTACTACGTGACGCAAACCAGAAAAAACCCAGGATCTGTTCAACAAGTATGTGAAAAACGCGAAAGTATGAGCCTGCTGAGGGCAAATCCCAGACCTATCCCAGACCTAACTAGCGTTATCCTCTAAAATGATTCAACGAAACCAGATTTAATTGACTGTTTCAGCGTGGTACCACATTACTACGTGATACAATCCAGAAACAGCCCCGGATCTAGCCGTGAAGTATGAGAAATATGCGAAAGTATGAGCCTGATGAGAGCAAATACCAGACCTAACCTAGACCTAACATGAATTATTCTCTAAAATATTGATCAAAACCAGGTTTAATTGACTGTTTCAGTGTGGTCCCACATTACTACGTGATCCAAACCAGAAAAAACCCAGGATCCGTTCAACAAGTATGTGAAAAACGCGAAAGTATGAGCCTGATGAGGGCAAATCCCAGACCTATCCCAGACCAAACTTGCGTTATCTTCTAAAATATTTATCAAGACCAGGTTTAATTGATTGTTTCAGTGTGGTCCGACATTACTACGTGATCCAAACCAGAAAAAACCCAGGATCAGTTCAACAAGTATGTGAAAAACGCGAAAGTATGAGCCTGATGAGGGCGAATCCCAGACCTATCCCAGACCAAACTTGCGTTATCCTCTAAAATATTGATCGAAACCAGGTTTAATTGACTGTTTCAGCGTGGTACCACATTACTACGTGATACAATCCAGAAACAGCCCAGGATCTAGCCATGAAGTATGTGAAAAACGCGAAAGTATGAGCCTGATGAGGGCAAATCCCAGACCTATCCCAGACCTAACTTCCGTTATCCTCTAAAATATTGATCGAAACCAGGATTAATTGACTGTTTCAGCGTGGTACCACATTACTACGTGACCCAAACCAGAAAAAACCCAGGATCTGTTCAACAAGTATGTGAAAAACGCGAAAGTATGAGCCTGATGAGGGCAAATCCCAGACCTATCCCAGACCAAACTTGCGTTATCCTCTAAAATATTTATCAATACCAGGTTTAATTGATTGTTTCAGTGTGGTCCCACATTACTGCGTGATCCAAACCAGAAAAAACCCAGGATCCGTTCAACAAGTATGTGAAGAATGCGAAAGTATGAGTCTGATGAGTGAAAATCCCAGACCTAACCTGGACCTAATATGCGTTATCCTCAAAAATATTGATCGAAACCTGGTTTAATCGACTGTTTCAGAGTGGTACTACATTACTACGTGACCCAAACCAGAAAAAACCCAGGATCTGTTCAACAAGTATGTGAAAAACGCGAAAGTATGAGCCTGATGAGGGCAAATCCCAGACCTATCCCAGACCAAACTTGCGTTATCCTCTAAAATATTGATCGAAACCAGGTTTAATCGACTGTTTCAGTGTGGTACCACATTGCTACGTGATCCAAACCAGGAAAAACCCAGGATCTAGCCATGAAGTATGAGAAATATGCGAAAGTATGAGCCTGATGAGGGCAAATCCTAGACGTAACCCAAACCTAACATGCGTTATCCTCTAAGATATTGATCGAAACCAGGTTTAACGGACTGTTTCAGAGTGGTACTACATTACTACGTGACCCAAACCAGAAAAAACCCAGGATCTGTTCAACAAGTATGTGAAAAACGCGAAAGTATGAGCCTGATGAGGGCGAATCCCAGACCTATCCCAGACCCAACTTGCGTTATCCTCTAAAATATTGATCGAAACCAGGATTAATTGACTGTTTCAGCGTGGTACCACATTACTACGTTATACAATCCAGAAACAGCCCAGGATCTAGCCATGAAGTATGAGAAATATGCGAAAGTATGAGCCTGATGAGGGCAAATCCTAGACGTAACCCAAACCTAACATGCGTTATCCTCTAAAATATTGATCGAAACCAGGTTTAATGGACCGCTTCAGTGTGGTACCACTTCACTACGTGATCCAAAGCAGAAAAAACCCTCGATCAGGCCAACATGTATGTTAAAACTGCGAAAGTATGAGACTGATGAGTGAAAATCCCCGGCCTAACCTAGACCTAACATGCGTTATCCCCAAAAATATTGATTGAAACCAGGTTTAATTGACCGTTTCAGTGTGGTACCACATTACTACGTGATCCAATCCAGAAATAGCCCAGGATCTAGCCATGAAGTATGAGAAATATGCGAAAGTATGAGCCTGACGAGGTCAAACCCTGGACCTAATCCAGACCTAACTTGCGTTGTCCTCTAAAATATTGATGGAAACCAGATTCCACTGACTGTTTCAGTGTGGTACTACATTACTACGTGATGCAATCCAGAAAAAGCCCAAGATCTAGCCATCAAGTATGAGAAATACGCGAAAGAATGAGCCTGATGAAAGCAAATCCCAGACCTAACCTAGACCTAACATGAATTATTCTCTAAAATATTGTTCGAAACCAGGTTTTATGGACTGTTTCAGTGTGGTACCAGATTACTACGTGATCCAAACAAGAAAAAACCCAGGATCTGTTCAACAAGTATGTGAAAAATGCGAAAGTATGACCCTGATGAGGGCAAATCCCAGACCTATCCCAGACATAACTTGTGTTGTTCTCTAAAATATTGATGGAAACCAGATTCCATTGACTGTTTCAGTGTGGTACTACATTACTACGTGACGCAATCCAGAAAAAGCCCAAGATCTAGCCATCAAGTATGAGAAATATTCGAAAGAATGAGCCTGATGAGAGCAAATCCCAGACCTAACCTAGAACTAACATGGATTATTCTCTAAAATATTGATCGAAACCAGGTTTAATGGACTGCTTCAGTGTGGTACCACATTACTACGTGATCCATAACCAGAAAATACCCACGATCTCTTCAACAAGTATGTGAAAAACGCGAAAGTATGAGCCTCATGAGGGCAAATCCTAGACCTAACCCAGACCTAACATGCGTTATCGTCTAAAATAGTGATCGGAACCAGGATTAATTGACTGTTTCAGCGTGGTACCACATTACTACGTGATACAATCCAGAAACAGCCCAGGATCTAGCCATGAAGTATGAGAAATATGCGAAAGTATGAGCCTGATGAGGGCAAATCCTAGACCTAATCCAAACCTAACATGCGTTATTCTCTAAAATATTGATCGAAACCAGGTTTAATGGACTGCTTCAGTGTGGTACCACTTCACTACGTGATCCAAAGCAGAAAAAACCCTCGATCAGGCCAGCATGTATGTTAAAACTGCGAAAGTATGAGTCTGATGAGTGAAAATCCCCGGCCTAACCTAGACCTAACATGCGTTATCCCCAAAAATATTGATCGAAACCAGGTTTAATTGACCGTTTCAGTGTGGTACCACATTACTACGTGATCCAATCCAGAAATAGCCCAGGATCTAGCCATGAAGTATGAGAAATATGCGAAAGTATGAGCCTGACGAGGGCAAATCCTGGACCTAACCCAGATCTAACATACGTTATCCTCTAAAATATTTATCAAGACCTGGTTTAATCGACTGTTTCAGTGTGGTACCACATTACTATGTGATCCAAACCAGAAAAAAACCCAGGATCTCTTCAACAAGTATGTGAAAAACGCGAAAGTATGAGCCTGATGAGGGCAAATCCTAGACCTAACCCAGACCTAACATGCGTTATCCTCTAAAATAGTGATCGAAACCAGGTTTAATGGACTGTTTCAGTGTGGTACCACACTACTACGTGATCCAATCCAGAAAAAACCAAGGATCAGTTCAACAAGTATGTGAAAAACGCGAAAGTATGAGCCTGATGAGGGCGAATCCTAGACCTATCCCAGACCTAACTTGCGTTGTCCTCTAAAATATTGATGGAAACCAGGTTTAATTGACTGTTTCAGTGTTGTACTTCATTACTACGTGATGCAATCCAGAAAAAGGCCTGGATCTAGCCATCAAGTATGAGAAATATGCGAAAGAATGAGCCTGATGAGAGCAAATCCCAGACCTAACCTAGACCTAACATGAATTATTCTCTAAAATATTGATCGAAACCAGGTTTAATGGACTGTTTCACTGTGGTACCACATTGCTACGTGATCCAAACCAGAAAAAACCCAGGATCAGTTCAACAAGTATGTGAAAAACGCGAAAGTATGAGCCTGATGAGGGCGAATCCCAGACCTATCCCAGACCTTACTTGCGTTATCCTCTAAAATATTGATCAAACCCGGATAAAATCACTGTTTCAGCGTCGTACCACATTACTACGTGATACAATCCAGAAACAGCCCAGGATCTAGCCATGAAGTATGAGAAATATGCGAAAGTATGAGCCTGATGAGGGCAAATCCTAGACCTAACCCAAACCTAACATGCGTTATCCTCAAAAATATTGATCGAAACCAGGTTTAATCGACTGTTTCAGTGTGGTACCACATTACTACGTGATCCAAACCAGAAAAAACACAGGATCCGTTGAACAAGTATGTGAAGAATGCGAAAGTATGAGTCTGATGAGTGAAAATCCCAGACCTAACCTAGACCTAACTTGCGTTATCCTCTAAAATATTGATCGAAACCAGGTTTAATTGACTGTTTCAGTGTGGTGCCACATTACTACGTGATCCAATCCAGTAAAAACACAGGATCCGTTCAACAAGTATGTGAAGAATGCGAAAGTATGGGTCTGATGAGTGAAAATCCCAGGGCTAACCTAGACCTAACATGCGTTATCCTGTAAAATATTGATCGAAACCAGGTTTAATGGACTGTTTCAGTGTGGTACCACTTTACTACGTGATCCAAACCAGAAAAAACCCTCGATCAGGTCAACATGTATGTTAAAACTGCGAAAGTATGACCCTGATGAGGGCAAATCCCAGGGCTTACCTAGACCTAACATGCGTTGTCCTCTAAAATATTGCTGGAAACCAGGTTTAATTGACTGTTTCGGTGTTGTACTTCATTAGTACGTGATGCAATCCAGAGAAAGCCCAGGATCTAGCCATCAAGTATGAGAAATATGCGAAAGAATGAGCCTGATGAGAGCAAATCCCAGAACTAACCTAGACATAACATGAATTATTCTCTAAAATATTGATCAAAACCAGGTTTAATTGACTGTTTCAGTGTGGTACCACATTACTACGTGATCCAATCCAGTAATAGCTCAGGATCTAGCCATGAAGTATGAGAAATATGCGAAAGTATGCGCCTGATGAAGGCAAATCCTAGACCTAACCCGGACCTAACATGCGTTATCCTCTAAAATATTTTTCAGGACCAGGTTTAATTGAATGTTTCAGTGTGGTACCTCATTACTACGTGAACCAAACCAGAAAAAACCCAGCATCCGTTCCACAAGTATGTGAAGAATGCGAAAGTATGAGCCTGATGAGGGCAAATCCCAGAACTATCCGAGACCTAACTTGCGTTATCCAGTAAAATATTGATCGAAACCAGGTTTAATTGACTGTTTCAGTGTGGTACCACATTACTACGTGATCCAATCCAGTAATAGTTCAGGATCTAGCCATGAAGTATGAGAAATATGCGAAAGTATGAGCCTGGTGAGGGCAAATCCTAGACCTAAACCAGACCTAACATGCGTTATCCTCTAAAATATTTATCAAGCCCAGGTTTAATTTAATGTTTCAGTGTGGTGCCACATTACTACGAGATCCAAACCAGAAAAAACCCAGGATCCGTTCAACAAGTATGTGAAGAATGCGGAAGTATGAGTCTGGTGAGTGAAAATCCCAGGCCTAACCTAGACCTAACATGCGTTATCCTCTGAAATATTGATCGAAACCAGGTTGAATGGACTGTTTCAGTGTGGTACCGCACTACTACGTGATCCAAACCAGAAAAAACCCAGGATCTGTTCAACAAGTATGTGAAAAACGCGAAAGTATGAGCCTGATGAGGGCGAATCCCAGAACTATCCGAGACCTAACTTGCGTTATCCAGTAAAATATTGATCGAAACCAGGTTTAATTGACTGTTTCAGTGTGGTACCACATTACTACGTGATCCAATCCAGTAATAGCTCAGAATCTAGCCATGAAGTATGAGAAACATGCGAAAGTATGAGCCTGATGAGGGCAAATCCTAGACCTAACCCAGACCTAACATGCGTTATCCTCTAAAATATTTATCAAGACCAGGTTTAATTCATTTTTTCAGTGTGGTCCCACATTACTACGTGAACCAAACCAGAAAAAACCCAGGATCCGTTCAACAAGTATGTGAAGAATGAGAAAGTATGAGCCTGATGAGGGCAAATCCCAGAACTGTCCGAGACCTAACTTGCGTTATCCAGTAAAATATTGATCGAAACCAGGTTTAATTGACTGTTTCAGTGTGGTACCACTTTACTACGTGATCCAAAGTAGAAAAAACCCAGGATCTGTTCAACAAGTATGTGAAGTATGTGAAAGTATGAGTCTGATGAGGGAAAATCCCAGGCCTAACCCAGACCTAACATGCGTTATCCTCTAAAATAGTGATCGAAACCAGGTTTAATGGACTGTTTCAGTGTGATACCACACTACTACGTGATCCAATCCAGAAAAAACCAAGGATCTGTTCAACAAGTATGTGAAAAACGCGAAAGTATGAGCCTGATGAGGGCAAATCCCACACCTATCCCAGACCTAACTTGCGTTATCCACTAAAATATTGATCGAAACCAGGTTTAATTGACTGTATCAGTGTGGTACCACATTACTACGTGATCCAATCCAGTAATAGCTCAGGATCTTGCCATGAAGTATGAGAAATATGCGAAAGTATGAGCCTGATGAGGGCAAATCCTAGACCTAACCCAGACCTAACATGCGTTATCCTCTAAAATATTTTTCAAGACCAGGTTTAATTGAATGTTTCAGTGTGGTACCACATTACTACGTGAAACAAACCAGAAAAAACCCAGGATCCGTTCAACAAGTATGTGAAGAATGCGAAAGTATGACTCTGATCAGTGAAAATCTTTGGCCTAACCTAGACCTGACATGCGTTATCCTCAAAAATATTGATCGAAACCAGGTTTAATGGACTGTTACAGTGTGGTACCACTTTACTACGTGATCCAAAGCAGTAAAAACTCTCGATTATGTCAACATGCATGTTAAAACTGCGAAAGTATGACCCTGATGAGGGCAAATCCCAGGCCTAACCTAGACCTAACATGCGGTATCCTCTAAAATACTTATCCAGGCCAGGTTTAATTGAATGTTTCGGTGTGGTGCCACATTACTGCGTGATCCAATCCAGAAAAAACCCAGGATCTGTTCTACAGGTATGTGAAAAACGCGAAAGTACGAGCCTGATGAGGGCAAATCCAAGACCTATCCCAGACCTAACTTCTGTTAACCCTCTAAAATATTGATCGAAACCAGGTTTAATTGACTGTTTCAGTGTGGTACCACATTACTACGTGATGCAATCAAGAAAAACCCCAGGATCTCGCCATCAAGTATGAGAAATATGCGAAGGTATTACACTGATGAGCGCAAATCCCAGACCTAACCCAGACCTAACATGCGTTATCTTCCAAAATATTGATCGAACACAGGTTTAATTGGCTGTTTCAGTGTGGTACCACTTTACTACGTGATCCAAAGTAGAAAAAACCCAGGATCTGTTCAACAAGTATGTGAAGTATGTGAAAGTATGAGTCTGATGAGGGAAAATCCCAGGCCTAACCCAGACCTAACATGCGTTATCCTCTAAAATAGTGATCGAAACCAGGTTTAATGGACTGTTTCAGTGTGATACCACACTACTACGTGATCCAATCCAGAAAAAACCAAGGATCTGTTCAACAAGTATGTGAAAAACGCGAAAGTATGAGCCTGATGAGGGCAAATCCCACACCTATCCCAGACCTAACTTGCGTTATCCTCTAAAATATTGATCGAAACCAGGTTTAATTAACTGTTTCAGTGTGGTACCACATTACTACGTGATCCAATCCAGAAATAGCCCAGGATCTATCCATGAAGTATGAGAAATATGCGAAAGTATGAGCCTGATGAGGGCAAATCCTAGACCTAACACAGACCAAACATTCGTTATCCTCACAAATATTTATCAAGCCCAGGTTTAATTTAATGTTTCAGTGTGGTGCCACATTACTACGAGATCCAAACCAGAAAAAACCCAGGATCCGATCAACAAGTATGTGAGGAATGCGAAAGTATGAGCCTGATGAGGGCAAATCCCAGAACTATCCGAGACCTAACTTGCGTTATCCAGTAAAATATTGATCGAAACCAGGTTTAATTGACTGTTTCAGTGTGGTACCACATTACTACGTAATCCAATCCAGTAATAGCTCAGGATCTAGCCATGAAGTATGAGAAATATGCGAAAGTATGCGCCTGATGAGGGCAAATCCTAGACCTAACCCGGACCTAACATGCGTTATCCTCTAAAATATTTTTCAGGACCAGGTTTAATTGAATGTTTCAGTGTGGTACCACATTACTACGTGAACCAAACCAGAAAAAACCCAGGATCCGTTCAACAAGTATGTGAAGAAAGCGAAAGTATGAGCCTGATGAGGGCAAATCCCAGACCTATCCCAGACATAACTTGCGTTATCCTCTAAAATATTGATCGAAACCAGGTTTAATTGACTGTTTCAGTGTGGTACCACATTACTACGTGATCCAAACCAGAGAAAACCCAGGATTTGTTCAACAAGTATGTGAAGAATGCGAAAGTATGTGTCTGATGAGGGCAAATCCCAAGCCAACCTAGACATAACATGCGTTATCCTCTAAAATATTGATCGTAACCAGGTTTAATGGACTGTTTCAGTGTGGTACCACATTCCTACGTGATCCAAACCAGAAAAAGCCCAGAATCTGGCCACCAAGAATGAGAAATACCCGAAAGTACGAGTCTGATGAGAGCAAATCCCAGACCTAACCCAGACCTAACATGAATTATTCTCTAAAATATTGATCGAAACCAGGTTTAATGGACTGTTTCAGTGTGGTACCACATTACTACGTGATCCAAACCAGAAAAACCCCAGGATCTGTTCAACAAGTATGTGAAAAACGCGAAAGTACGAGCCTGATGAGGGCAAATCCCAGACCTATCCCAGACATAACTTGTGTTATCCTCTAAACTATTTATCAAGACCAGGATTAATTGACTGTTTCAGTGTGGCATCACATTACTACGTGATCCAGACCAGTGGTAGCCCAGGATCTGGCCAACAAGAATGAGAAATATGCGAAAGTATGAGCCTAAAGAGAGCAAATCCCAGACCTAACCTAGACCTAACATGCGTTATCCTAAAAAATATTGATCGAAACCAGGTTTAGTCGACTGTTTCAGTGTGGTACCACATTACTACGTTATCCAAACCAGAAAAAGTCCAGGATCTAGCCATCAAGTATGTGAAAAACGCGAAAGTATGAGCCTGATGAGGGCAAATCCCAGAACTATCCCAGACCTAACTTGCGTTATCCTCTAAAATATTGATCGAAACCAGGTTTAATTGACTGTTTCAGTGTGGTACCACATTACTACGTGATCCAATCCAGTAATAGCTCAGGATCTAGCCATGAAGTATGAGAAATATGCGAAAGTATGAGCCTGATGAGGGCAAATCCTAGACCTAACCCAGACCTAACATGCGTTATCCTCTAAAATATTTTTCAAGACCAGGTTTAATTGAATGTTTCAGTGTGGTACCACATTACTACGTGAAACAAACCAGAAAAAACCCAGGATCCGTTCAACAAGTATGTGAAGAATGCGAAAGTATGACTGTGATCAGTGAAAATCTTTGGCCTAACCTAGACCTGACATGCGTTATCCTCAAAAATATTGATCGAAACCAGGTTTAATGGACTGTTACAGTGTGGTACCACTTTACTACGTGATCCAAAGCAGAAAAAACTCTCGATTATGTCAACATGCATGTTAAAACTGCGAAAGTATGACCCTGATGAGGGCAAATCCCAGGCCTATCCCAGACCTAACTTCTGTTAATCCTCTAAAATATTGATCGAAACCAGGTTCAATTGATTTTTTCAGTGTGGTCCCACATTACTACGTGATCCAAACCAGAAAAAACCTAGGATCCGTTCAACAAGTATGTGAAGAATGCGAAAGTATGAGTCTGATGAATGAAAATCCCAGGCCTAACCTAGACCTAACATGCGTTATACTCAAAAATATTGATCGAAACCTGGTTTAATCGACTGTTTCAATGTGCTACCACATTACTATGTGATCCAAACCAGAAAATAACCCAGGATCAGTTCAACAAGTATGTGAAAAACGCGAAACTATGAGCCTGATTGGGGCGAATCCCACACCTATCCCAGACCTAACTTGCGTTATCCTCTAAAATATTGATCGAAACCAGGTTTAATTAACTGTTTCAGCGTGGTACCACATTACTACGTGATACAATCCAGAAATAGCCCAGGATCTAGCCATGAAGTATGAGAAATATGCGAAAGTATGAGCCTGATGAGGGCAAACCCTAGACCTAACCCAGACCTAATATGCGTTATCCTCTAAAATATTTTTCAAGACCAGGTTTAATCGAATGTTTCAGTGTGGTACCACATTACAACGTGAACCAAACCAGAAAAAACCCAGGATCCGTTCAACAAGTATGTGAAGAATGCGGAAGTATGAGTCTGGTGAGTGAAAATCCCAGGCCTAACCTAGACCTAACATGCGTTATCCTCTGAAATATTGATCGAAACCAGGTTGAATGGACTGTTTCAGTGTGGTACCGCACTACTACGTGATCCAAACCAGAAAAAACCCAGGATCTGTTCAACAAGTATGTGAAAAACGCGAAAGTATGAGCCTGATGAGGGCAAATCCCAGAACTATCCGAGACATACTTGCGTTATCCAGTAAAATATTGATCGAAACCAGGTTCAATTGATTTTTTCAGTGTGGTCCCACATTACTACGTGATCCAAACCAGAAAAAACCCAGGATCCGTTCAACAAGTGTGTGAAGAATGCGAAAGTACGAGTCTGATGAGTGAAAATCCCAGGCCTAACCTAGACCTAACATGCGTTATCCTCAAAAATATTGATCGAAACCTGGTTTAATCGACTGTTTCAGTGTGGTACCACATTACTATGTGATCCAAACCAGAAAATAACCCAGGATCAGTTCAACAAGTATGTGAAAAACGCGAAAGTATGAGCGTGATGAGGGCGAATCCAACACCTATCCCAGACCTAACTTGCGTTATCCTCTAAAATATTGATTGAAACCAGGTTTAATTGACTGTTTCAGCGTGGTACCACATTACTACGTGATACAATCCAGAAATAGCCCAGGATCTAGCCATGAAGTATGAGAAATTTGCGAAAGTATGAGCCTGATGAGGGCAAATCCTAGACCTAACCCAGACCTAACATGCGTTATCCTCTAAAATATTTTTCAGGACCAGGATTAATTGAATGTTTCAGTGTGGTACCACATTACTACGTGAACCAAACCAGAAAAAACCCAGGATCCGTTCAACAAGTATGTGAAGAATGCGAAAGTATGAGCCTGATGAGGGCAAATCCCAGAACTATCCGAGACCTAACTTGCGTTATCCAGTAAAATATTGATCGAAACCAGGTTTAATTGACTGTTTCAGTGTGGTACCACATTACTACGTGATCCAATCCAGTAATAGTTCAGGATCTAGCCATGAAGTATGAGAAATATGCGAAAGTATGAGCCTGATGAGGGCAAATCCTAGACCTAAACCAGACCTAACATGCGTTATCCTCTAAAATATTGATCGAAACCAGGTTTAATTGACTGTTTCAGTGTGGCATCACATTGCTACGTGATCCAAACCAGTGGAAGCCCAGGATCTGGCTAATAAGAATGAGAAATATGCGAAAGTATGAGCCTGACGAGAGCAAATCCCGGACCTGACCTAGACCTAACATGCGTTATCCTAAAAAATATTGATCGACACCAGGTTTAATCGACTGTTTCAGTGTGGTACCACATTACTACGTTATCCAAACCAGAAAAAGTCCAGGATCTAGCCATCAAGTATGAGAAAGATGCGAAAGAATGAGCCTGATGAGGGCAAATCCTAGACCTAACCCAGACCTAACATGCGTTATCCTCTAAAATATTTATCAAGACCAGGATTAATTGACTGTTTCAGTGTGGCATCACATTACTACGTGATCCAAACCAGTGGAAGCCCAGGATCTGGCCAACAAGAATGGGAAATATGCGAAAGTATGAGCCTGACGAGAGTAAATCCCAGACCTAACCTAGACCTAACATGCGTTATCCTCAAAAATATAGATCGAAACCAAGGTTTAATTGACTGTTTCAGTGTGGTACCACATTACTACGTGATCCAATCCAGAAAAAGCCCAGGATCTAGCTATGAAGTATCAGAAATATACGAAAGTATGTGTCTGGTGAGGGCAAATCCCAAGCCTAACCTAGACATAACATGCGTTATCCTCTAAAATATTGATCGACACCAGGTTTAATCGACTGTTTCAGTGTGGTACCACATTACTACGTTATCCAAACCAGAAAAAGTCCAGGATCTAGCCATCAAGTATGAGAAAGATGCGAAAGAATGAGCCTGATGAGGGCAAATCCTAGACCTAACCCAGACCTAACATGCGTTATCCTCTAAAATATTTATCAAGACCAGGATTAATTGACTGTTTCAGTGTGGCATCACATTACTACGTGATCCAAACCAGAGAAAGCTCAGAATCAGGCCATCAAGTATGAGAAATATTGGAAAGTACAAGCCAAATGAGAGCAAATCCCAGACCTAACCCAGACCTAACATGAATTATTCTCTAAAATATTGATGGAAACCAGGTTTAATGGACTGTTTCAGTGTGGTACCACATTACTATGTGATCCAAACCAGAAAATAACCCAGGATCAGTTCAACAAGTATGTGAAAAACGCGAAAGTATGAGCCTGATGAGGGCGAATCCCACACCTATCCCAGACCTAACTTGCGTTATCCTCTAAAATATTGATTGAAACCAGGTTTAATTGACTGTTTCAGCGTGGTACCACATTACTACGTGATACAATCCAGAAATAGCCCAGGATCTAGCCATGAAGTATGAGAAATTTGCGAAAGTATGAGCCTGATGAGGGCAAATCCTAGACCTAACCCAGACCTAACATGCGTTATCCTCTAAAATATTTTTCAGGACCAGGTTTAATTGAATGTTTCAGTGTGGTACCACATTACTACGCGAACCAAACCAGAAAAAACCCAGGATCCGTTCAACAAGTATGTGAAGAATGCGAAAGTATGAGCCTGATGAGGGCAAATCCCAGAACTATCCGAGACCTAACTTGCGTTATCCAGTAAAATATTGATCGAAACCAGGTTTAATTGACTGTTTCAGTGTGGTACCACATTACTACGTGATCCAATCCAGTAATAGTTCAGGATCTAGCCATGAAGTATGAGAAATATGCGAAAGTATGAGCCTGATGAGGGCAAATCCTAGACCTAAACCAGACCTAACATGCGTTATCCTCTAAAATATTGATCGAAACCAGGTTTAATTGACTGTTTCAGTGTGGCACCACATTGCTACGTGATCCAAACCAGTGGAAGCCCAGGATCTGGCTAATAAGAATGAGAAATATGCGAAAGTATGAGCCTGACGAGAGCAAATCCCGGACCTAACCTAGACCTAACATGCGTTATCCTAAAAAATATTGATCGACACCAGGTTTAATCGACTGTTTCAGTGTGGTACCACATTACTACGTTATCCAAACCAGAAAAAGTCCAGGATCTAGCCATCAAGTATGAGAAATATGCGAAAGTATGAGCCTGATGAGGGCAAATCCTAGACCTAAACCAGACCTAACATGCGTTATCCTCTAAAATATTGATCAAAACGAGGATTAATGGACTGTTTCAGTGTGGTACCACATTACTACGCGATCCAAACCAGAAAAAACCCAGAATCTGTTCAACAAGTACGTGAAGAATGCGAAAGTATGAGCCTGATGAGGGCAAATCCCAGACCTATCCCAGACATAACTTGCGTTATCCTCTAAAATATTGATCGAAACCAGGTTTAATTGACTGTTTCAGTGTGGTACCACATTACTACGTGATCCAAACCAGAGAAAACCCAGGATTTGTTCAACAAGTATGTGAAGAATGCGAAAGTATGTGTCTGATGAGGGCAAATCCCAAGCCAACCTAGACATAACATGCGTTATCCTCTAAAATATTGATCGTAACCAGGTTTAATGGACTGTTTCAGTGTGGTACCACATTCCTACGTGATCCAAACCAGAAAAAGCCCAGAATCTGGCCACCAAGAATGAGAAATACTCGAAAGTACGAGTCTGATGAGAGCAAATCCCAGACCTAACCCAGACCTAACATGAATTATTCTCTAAAATATTGATCGAAACCAGGTTTAATGGACTGTTTCAGTGTGGTACCACATTACTACGTGATCCAAACCAGAAAAAACCCCAGGATCTGCTCAACAAGTATGTGAAAAACGCGAAAGTACGAGCCTGATGAGGGCAAATCCCAGACCTATCCCAGACATAACTTGCGTTATCCTCTAAAATATTTATCAAGACCAGGATTAATTGACTGTTTCAGTGTGGCATCACATTACTACGTGATCCAGACCAGTGGTAGCCCAGGATCTGGCCAACAAGAATGAGAAATATGCGAAAGTATGAGACTAAAGAGAGCAAATCCCAGACCTAACCTAGCCCTAACATGCGTTATCCTCAAAAATATTGATCGAAACCAGGCTTATTCGACTGTTTCAGTGTGGTACCACATTACTACGTTATCCAAACCAGAAAAAGCCCAGAATCTGGCCATCAAGTATGAGAAATATGCGAAAGTACGAGCCTGATGAGCGCAAATCCCAGAGCTATCCCAGACCTAACTTGCGCTGTCCTCTAAAATATTTATCAAGACCAGGATTAATTGACTGTTTCAGTGTGGCATCACATTGCTACGTGATCCAATCCAGTGGAAGCCCAGGATCTGGCCAACAAGAATGAGAAATATGCGAAAGTATGAGCCTGACGAGAGCAAATCCCAGACCTAACCTAGACCTAACATGCGTTATCCTAAAAAATATTGATCGAAACCAGGTTTAGTCGACTGTTTCAGTGTGGTACCACATTACTACGTTATCCAAACCAGAAAAAGCCCAGGATCTAGCCATCAAGTATGAGAAATATGCGAAAGAATGAGCCTGATGGGGGCAAATCCTAGGCCTAACCCAGACCTAACATGCGTTATCCTCTAAAATATTTATCAAGACCAGGATTAATTGACTGTTTCAGTGTGGCATCACATTACTACGTGATCCAAACCAGTGGAAGCCCAGGATCTGGCCAACAAGAATGGGAAATATGCGAAAGTATGAGCCTGACGAGAGTAAATCCCACACTTAACCTAGACCTAACATGCGTTATCCTCAAAAATATTGATCGAAACCAGGCTTATTCGACTGTTTCAGTGTGGTACCACATTACTGCGTTATCCAAACCAGAAAAAGCCCAGAATCTGGCCATCAAGTATGAGAAATATGCGAAAGTACGAGCCTGATGAGCGCAAATCCCAGACCTATCCCAGACCTAACTTGCGCTGTCCTCTAAAATATTTATCAAGACCAGGATTAATTGACTGTTTCAGTGTGGCATCACATTACTACGTGATCCAAACCATTGGAAGTCCAGGATCTGTTCATCAAGTATATGAAAAACGCGAAAGTATGACCCTGATGAGGGCAAATCCCAGACCTATCCCAGACCTAACTTGCCTTGTCCTCTAAGATACTGATCGAAACCAGGTTTAATTTACTGTTTCAGTGTGGTACCACTTTGCTACGTGATCCAAAGCAGAAAAAACCATCGATCAGGTCAACATGTATGTTAAAACTGCGAAAGTATGACCCTGATGATGGGCAAATCCCAGACATAACCTAGACCTAACATGTGTGATCCTCTAAAATAATAATCGAAACCAGGTTTAATGGTCTGCTTCAGTGTGGTACCACATTACTACGTGTTCGAAACCAGAAAAAACCCAGGATCTGTTCAAGAAGTATGTGAAGAATGCGAAAGTAGGAGTCTTATGGGGGCAAATCCTAGACCTAACCTAGACATAACATGCGTTATCCTCAAAAATATTGATCGAAACCAGGTGTATTCGACTGTTTCAGTGTGGTACCACATTACTACGTGATCCAAACCAGAAAAAACCCAGGATCTGTTCAACAAGTATGTGAAAAATGCGAAAGTATGAGCCTGATGAGGGCAAATCCCAGACGTATCCCAGACATAACTTGCGTTATCCTCTAAAAGATTTATCAAGACCAGGATTAATGACTGTTACAGTGTGGCATCACATTACTACGTGATCCAAACCAGTGGAAGCCCAGGTTCTGGCCAACAAGAATGAGATATATGCGAAAGTATGCGCCTGATGAGGGCAAATCCTAGACCAAACCCAGACCTAACATGCGTTATCCTCCAAAATATTTGTCAAGACCAGGTTTAATTGAATGTTTCAGTGTGGTACCACATTACTACGTGATCCAAACCAGAAGAAACCCAGGATCCGTTCAACAAATCTGTGAAGAATGCGAAAGTATGAGTCTGGTGAGTGAAAATCCCAGGCCTAACCTAGACCTAACATGCGTTATCCTCAAAAATATTGATCGAACCCAGGTTTAATCGACTATTTCAGTGTGGTAGCACATTACTACATGATCCAAATCAGAAAAAGGCCCAGAATCCGGCCACCAAGTATGAGAAATATGCGAAAGTACGAGCCTGATGAGAGCAAATCCCAGACTTATCCCAGAACTAACTTGCGTTGTCCACTAAAATATTTATCAAGACCAGGATTAATTGACTGTTTCAGTGTGGCATCACGTTACTACGTGATCCAAACCAGTGGAAGCCCAGGATCTGGCCAACAAGAATGAGAAATATGCGGAAGTATGAGCCTGACGAGAGCAAATCCCAGACCTAACCTAGACCTAACATGCGTTATCCCACAAAAATATTGACCGAAACCAGGTTTAGTGTACTGCTCCAGTGTGGTACCACATTACTGCGTGATCCAACCCAGAAAAAACCCAGGATCTGTTCAACAAGTATGTGAAAAATGCGAAAGTATGACCCTGATGAGGGCAAATCCCAGACCTATCCCAGACATAACTTGCGTTATCCCCTAAAATATTCATCAAAACCAGGTTTAATTGACCGTTTCAGAGTGGCATCACATTACTACGTGATCCAAACCAGTGGAAGCCCAGGATCTGGCCAACAAGAATGAGAAGTATGCGAAAGTATGAGCCTGATGATGGCAAATCCTAGACCTAACCCAGACCTAACATGCGTTATCCTCTAAAATATTTATCAAGACCAGGTTTAATTGAATGTTTCAGTGTGGTACCACATTACTACGTGATCCGAACCAGAAAAAACCCAGGATCTGTTCAACAAGTATGTGAAAAACGCGAAAGTCTGAGCATGATAAGGGCAAATCCCAGGCCTAACCTGGACCTAACATGTGTTATCCTCTAAAATATTGATCGAAACCAGGCATAATCGACTCTTTCAGTGTGGTACACCTTACTACGTTATCCAAACCAGAAAAAACCCACGATCTGTTCAAAAAGTATGTGAAGAATGCGAAAGTATGACCCTGATGAGGGCAAATCCTAGACCTAACCCAGACCTAACATACGTTAGCCTCTAAAATATTTATCAAGACCAGGTCTAATTGAATGTTTCAGTGTGGTACCACATTACTACGTGATCCAATCCAGAAAAAGTCCAGGATCTAGCCATCAAGAATGAGAAATATGCGAAAGTAAGAGCCTGACGAGAGCAAATCCCAGATCTAACCGAGACCTAACATGCGTTATCCTCAAAAATATTGATCGAAACCTGGTTTATTCGACTGTTTCAGTGTGGTACCACGTTACTACCTGATCCAAACCAGAAAAAGCCCAGAATCTGGCCATCAAGTATGAGAAATATGCGAAAGTACGAGCCTCATGAGAGCAAATCCCAGACCTAACCCAGACCTAACATGAATTATTCTCTAAAATATTGATCGAAACCAGGTTTAATCGACTGTTTCAGTGTGGTACCACATTACTACGTGATCCGAAGCAGAAAAAACCCAGGGTCTGTTCAACAAGTATGTGAAAAACGCGAAAGTCTGAGCCTGATGAGGTCAAATCCGAGAACTTACCCAGACATAACTTGCGTTATCCTCTAAAATATTTATCAAGACAAGGATTAATTGACTGTTTCAGTGTGGCATCACAACACTACGTGATCCAAACCAGTGGAAGCCCAGGATCTGGCCAACAAGAATGAGAAGTATGCGAAAGTATGAGCCTGATGATGGCAAATCCTAGACCTAACCTAGGCCTAACATGCGTTATCCTCTAAAATATTTATCAAGACCGGGTTTAATTGAAAGTTTCAGTGTGGTACCACATTATTACGTGATCCAAACCAGAAAAAACCGAGGATCAGTTCAACAAGTATGTGAAAAACGCGAAAGTATGAGCCTGATGAGGGCAAATCCCAGACCTATCCCAATCATAACTTGAGTTATCCCCTAAAATATTCATCAAAACCAGGTTTAATTGACCGTTTCAGTGTGGCATCACATTACTACGTGATCCAAACCAGTGGAAGCCCAGGATCTGGCCAACAAGAATGAGAAGTATGCGAAAGTATGAGCCTGATGATGGCAAATCCTAGACCTAACCCAGACCTAACATGCGTTATCCTCTAAAATATTTATCAAGACCAGGTTTAATTGAATGTTTCAGTGTGGTACCACATTACTACGTGATCCGAACCAGAAAAAACCCAGGATCTGTTCAACAAGTATGTGAAAAACGCGAAAGTCTGAGCCTGATAAGGGCAAATCCCAGGCCTAACCTGGACCTAACATGTGTTATCGTCTAAAATATTGATCGAAACCAGGTTTAATGGACTTTCAGTGTGGTACCACATTACTACGTGATCCAAACCAGAAAAAACCGAGGATCAGTTCAACAAGTATGTGAAAAATGCGTAAGTATGAGCCTGGCGAGAGCAAATCCCAGACCTAACCTAGACCTAACATGCGTTATCCTCAAAAATATTGATCGAAACCAGGCATAATCGACTCTTTCAGTGTGGTACCACATTACTACGTTATCCAAACCAGAAAAAGCCCAGAATCTGGCCATCAAGTATGAGAAATATGCGAAAGTACGAACCTGATGAGCGCAAATCCCAGAGCTATCCCAGACCTAACTTGCGCTGTCCTCTAAAATATTTATCAAGACCAGGATTAATTGACTGTTTCAGTGTGGCATCACATTGCTACGTGATCCAAACCAGTGGAAGCCCAGGATCTGGCCAACAAGAATGGGAAATATGCGAAAGTATGAGCCTGACGAGAGTAAATCCCAGACCTAACCTAGACCTAACATGCGTTATCCTAAAAAATATTGATCGAAACCAGGCTTATTCGACTGTTTCAGTGTGGTACCACATTACTGCGTTATCCAAACCAGAAAAAGCCCAGAATCTGGCCATCAAGTATGAGAAATATGCGAAAGTACGAGCCTGATGAGCGCAAATCCCAGACCTATCCCAGACCTAACTTGCGCTGTCCTCTAAAATATTTATCAAGACCAGGATTAATTGACTGTTTCAGTGTGGCATCACATTACTACGTGATCCAAACCATTGGAAGTCCAGGATCTGTTCATCAAGTATATGAAAAACGTGAAAGTATGACCCTGATGGGGGCAAATCCCAGACCTATCCCAGACCTAACTTGCCTTGTCCTCTAAGATACTGATCGAAACCAGGTTTAATTTACTGTTTCAGTGTGGTACCACTTTGCTACGTGATCCAAAGCAGAAAAAACCATCGATCAGGTCAACATGTATGTTAAAACTGCGAAAGTATGACCCTGATGATGGGCAAATCCCAGACATAACCTAGACCTAACATGTGTGATCCTCTAAAATAATAATCGAAACCAGGTTTAATGGGCTGCTTCAGTGTGGTACCACATTACTACGTGATCGAAACCAGAAAAAACCCAGGATCTGTTCAAGAAGTATGTGGAGAATGCGAAAGTAAGAGTCTGATGGGGGCAAATCCTAGACCTAACCTAGACATAACATGCGTTATCCTCAAAAATATTGATCGAAACCAGGTGTATTCGACTGTTTCAGTGTGGTACCACATTACTACGTGATCCAAACCAGAAAAAACCCAGGATCTGTTCAACAAGTATGTGAAAAATGCGAAAGTATGCGCCTGATGAGGGCAAATCCTAGACCAAACCCAGACCTAACATGCGTTATCCTCCAAAATATTTGTCAAGACCAGGTTTAATTGAATGTTTCAGTGTGGTACCACATTACTACGTGATCCAAACCAGAAGAAACCCAGGATCCGTTCAACAAATCTGTGAAGAATGCGAAAGTCTGAGCATGATAAGGGCAAATCCCAGGCCTAACCTAGACCTAACATGCGTTATCCTCAAAAATATTGATCGAACCCAGGTTTAATCGACTATTTCAGTGTGGTAGCACATTACTACATGATCCAAATCAGAAAAAAGCCCAGAATCCGGCCACCAAGTATGAGAAATATGCGAAAGTACGAGCCTGATCAGAGCAAATCCCAGACTTATCCCAGAACTAACTTGCGTTGTCCACTAAAATATTTATCAAGACCAGGATTAATTAACTGTTTCAGTGTGGCATCACGTTACTACGTGATCTGAACCAGAAAAAACCCAGGATCTGTTCAACAAGTATGTGAAAAACGCGAAAGTCTGAGCATGATAAGGGCAAATCCCAGGCCTAACCTGGACCTAACATGTGTTATCCTCTAAAATATTGTTCGAAACCAGGTTTAATGGACTGTTTCAGTGTGATACCACAATACTACGTGATCCAAACCAGAAAAAACCGAGGATCAGTTCAACAAGTATGTGAAAAATGCGTAAGTATGAGCCTGGCGAGAGCAAATCCCAGACCTAACCTAGACCTAACATGCGTTATCCTCAAAAATATTGATCGAAACCAGGCATAATCGACTCTTTCCGTGTGGTACACCTTACTACGTTATCCAAACCAGAAAAAACCCAGGATCTGTTCAAAAAGTATGTGAAGAATGCGAAAGTATGACCCTGATGAGGGCAAATCCTAGACCTAACCCAGACCTAACATACGTTAGCCTCTAAAATATTTATCAAGACCAGGTCTAATTGAATGTTTCAGTGTGGTACCACATTACTACGTGATCCAATCCAGAAAAAGTCCAGGATCTAGCCATCAAGAATGAGAAATATGCGAAAGTAAGAGCCTGACGAGAGCAAATCCCAGATCTAACCGAGACCTAACATGCGTTATCCTCAAAAATATTGATCGAAACCTGGTTTAATCGACTGTTTCAGTGTGGTACCACGTTACTACCTGATCCAAACCAGAAAAAGCCCAGAATCTGGCCATCAAGTATGAGAAATATGCGAAAGTACGAGCCTCATGAGAGCAAATCCCAGACCTAACCCAGACCTAACATGAATTATTCTCTAAAATATTGATCGAAACCAGGTTTAATCGACTGCTTCAGTGTGGTACCACATTACTACGTGATCCGAAGCAGAAAAAACCCAGGGTCTGTTCAACAAGTATGTGAAAAACGCGAAAGTCTGAGCCTGATGAGGTCAAATCCGAGAACTTACCCAGACATAACTTGCGTTATCCTCTAAAATATTTATCAAGACAAGGATTAATTGACTGTTTCAGTGTGGCATCACAACACTACGTGATCCAAACCAGTGGAAGCCCAGGATCTGGCCAACAAGAATGAGAAGTATGCGAAAGTATGAGCCTGATGATGGCAAATCCTAGACCTAACCTAGACCTAACATGCGTTATCCTCTAAAATATTTATCAAGACCGGGTTTAATTGAATGTTTCAGTGTGGTACCACATTACTACGTGATCCAAACCAGAAAAAACCGAGGATCAGTTCAACAAGTATGTGAAAAACGCGAAAGTATGAGCCTGATGAGGGCAAATCCCAGACCTATCCCAATCATAACTTGAGTTATCCCCTAAAATATTCATCAAAACCAGGTTTAATTGACCGTTTCAGTGTGGCATCACATTACTACGTGATCCAAACCAGTGGAAGCCCAGGATCTGGCCAACAAGAATGAGAAGTATGCGAAAGTATGAGCCTGATGATGGCAAATCCTAGACCTAACCCAGACCTAACATGCGTTATCCTCTAAAATATTTATCAAGACCAGTTTTAATTGAATGTTTCAGAGTGGTACCACATTACTACGTGATCCGAACCAGAAAAAACCCAGGATCTGTTCAACAAGTATGTGAAAAACGCGAAAGTCTGAGCCTGATAAGGGCAAATCCCAGGCCTAACCTGGACCTAACATGTGTTATCGTCTAAAATATTGATCGAAACCAGGTTCAATGGACTGTTTCAGTGTGGTACCACATTACTACGTGATCCAAACCAGAAAAAACCGAGGATCAGTTCAACAAGTATGTGAAAAATGCGTAAGTATGAGCCTGGCGAGAGCAAATCCCAGACCTAACCTAGACCTAACATGCGTTATCCTCAAAAATATTGATCGAAACCAGGCATAATCGACTCTTTCAGTGTGGTACCACATTAACACGTTATCCAAACTAGAAAAAACCCAGGATCTGTTCAACAAGTATGTGAAGAATGCGAAAGTATGAGCCTGATGAGGGCAAATCCCAGACCTATTCCAGACATAACTTGCGTTATCCCGTAAAATATTCATCAAAACCAGGTTTAATTAACCGTTTCAGTGTGGTAACACTTTACAACGTGATCGAAACCAGAAGAAGCCAGGGATCTGTTCAACAAGTATGTGAAAAATGCGTAAGTATGAGCCTGACGAGAGCAACTCCCAGACCTAACCTAGACCTAACATGCGTTATCCTCAAAAGTATAGACCGAAACCAGGTTTAATCGTCTGTTTCAGTGTGGTACCACTTTACTACGTGATCCAAACCAGTGGAAGCCCAGGATCTGGCCAACAAGAATGAGAAGTATGCGAAAGTATGAGCCTGATGATGGCAAATCCTAGACCTAACCCAGACCTAACATGCGTTATCCTCAAAAATATTGATCGAAACCAGGTTTAATCGACTGTTTCAGTGAGGTAGCACATTATTACGTGATCCGAACCAGAAAAAATCCAGGATCTGTTCAACAAGTATGTGAAAAACGCGAAAGAATGAGCCTGATGAGGGCAAATCCTAGACCTAACCCAGACCTAACATGTGGTGTCCTCTAGAATATTTATCAAGACCAGGATTAATTCACTGTTTCAGTGTGGCATCACATTACTACGTGATCCAAACCAGTGGAAGCCCAGGATCTGGCCAACAAGAATGAGAAATATGCGAAAGTACGAGCCTCATGAGAGCAAATCCCAGACCTAACCCAGACCTAACATGAATTATTCTCTAAAATACTGATCGAAACCAGGTTTAATCGACTGTTTCAGTGTGGTACCATATTACTACGTGATCCGAACCAGAAAAGACCCAGGATCTGTTCAACAAGTGTGTGAAAAACGCGAAAGTCTGAGCCTGATGAGGGCAAATCCCAGAACTTACCCAAACATAACTTGCGTTATCCTCTAAAATATTTATCAAGACCAGGATTAATTGACTGTTTCAGTGTGGCATCACATTACTACGTGATCCAAACCAGTGGAAGAAAAGGATCTGGCCAACGAGAATGAGAAGTATACGAAAGTATGAGCCTGATGATGGCACATCCCAGAACTAACCCAGACATAACTTGCGTTATCCTCAAAAATATTGACCGAAACCAGGTTTAATCGACTGTTTCAGTGTGGTACCACGTTACTACGTGATCCAAACCAGAAAAAGCCTAGAAACTGGCCATCAAGTATGAGAAATATGCTAAAGTACGAGCCTCATGAGAGCAAATCCCAGCCCTAACCCAGACCTAACATGAATTATTCTCTAAAATATTGATCGAAACCAGGTTTAATCGATTGTTTCAGTGTGGTACCACATTACTACGTGATCCGAATCAGAAAAAACCCAGGAACTGTTCAACGAGTATGTGAAAAACGCGAAAGTCTGAGCCAGATGGGGTCAAATCCTAGACCTAACCCAGACATAACTTGCGTTATCCTCTAAAATATTTATCAAGACCAGGATTAATTGAATGTTTCAGTGTGGTACCACATTACTACGTGATCAGAACCAGAAAATCCCAGGATCTGTTCAACTAGTATGTGAAAAACGCGAAAGTCTGAGCCTGATGAGGTCAAATCCCAGAACTAACCCAGACATAACTTGCGTTACCCTCTAAAATATTTATCAAGACCAGGATTAATTGACTGTTTCAGTGTGGCATCACATTACTACGTGATCCAAACCAGTGAAAGCCCAGGATCTAGCCAACAAGAATGAGAAGTATGCGAAAGTATGAGCCTGATGATGGCAAACCCTAGACCTAACCCAGACCTAACATGCGTTATCCTCTAAAATATTGATCGAATCAGGTTTAATGGACTGTTTCAGTGTGGTACCACATTACTACGTGATCCAAACCAGAAAAAACCGAGGATCAGTTCAACAAGTATGTGAAAAACGCGAAAGTATGAGCCTGATGAGGGCAAATCCCAGACCTATCCCAGACATAACTTGCGTTATCCCCTAAAATATTCATCAAAACCAGGTTTCATTGACCGTTTCAGTCTGGTAACACTTTGCAACGTGTTCGATACCAGAAAAAGCCAGCGATCTGTTCAACAAGTATGTGAAAAATGCGTAAGTATGAGCCTGGCGAGAGCAAATCCCAGACCTAACCTAGACCTAACATGCGTTATCCTCGTAAATATTGATCGAAACCAGGCATAATCGACTCTTTCAGTGTGGTACACCTTACTACGTTATCCAAACCAGAAAAAACCCAGGATCTGTTCAAAAAGTATGTGAAGAATGCGAAAGTATGACCCTGATGAGGGCAAATCCTAGACCTAACCCAGACCTAACATACGTTAGCCTCTAAAATATTTATCAAGACCAGGTCTAATTGAATGTTTCAGTGTGGTACCACATTACTACGTGATCCAATCCAGAAAAAGTCCAGGATCTAGCCATCAAGAATGAGAAATATGCGAAAGTAAGAGCCTGACGAGAGCAAATCCCAGATCTAACCGAGACCTAACATGCGTTATCCTCAAAAATATTGATCGAAACCAGGTTTAATCGACTGTTTCAGTGTGGTAGCACATTATTACGTGATCCGAACCAGAAAAAATCCAGGATCTGTTCAACAAGTATGTGAAAAACGCGAAAGAATGAGCCTGATGAGGGCAAATCCTAGACCTAACCCAGACCTAACATGTGGTGTCCTCTAGAATATTTATCAAGACCAGGATTAATTCACTGTTTCAGTGTGGCATCACATTACTACGTGATCCAAACCAGAAAAAGCCCAGAATCCGTTCAACAAGTATGTGAAGTATGCGAAAGTATGAGCCTGACGAGAGCAACTCCCAGACCTAACCTAGACCTAACATGCGTTATCCTCAAAAGTATTGACCGAAACCAGGTTTAATCGTCTGTTTCAGTGTGGTACCACTTTACTACGTGATCCAAACCAGTGGAAGCCCAGGATCTGGCCAACAAAAATGAGAAGTATGCGAAAGTATGAGCCTGATGATGGCACATCCTAGACCTAACCCAGACCTAACATGTGGTGTCCTCTAGAATATTTATCAAGACCAGGATTAATTGACTGTTTCAGTGTGGCATCACATTACTACGTGATCCAAACCAGTGGAAGCCCAGGATCTGGCCAACAAGAATGAGAAGTATGCGAAAGTATGAGCCTGATGATGGCAAATCCTAGACCTAACCCAGACCTAACATGCGTTATCCTCAAAAATATTTATCAGGACCAGGTTTAATTGGATGTTTCCGTGTGGCACCACATTACTACGTGGTCCAAACCAGAAAAAGCCCAGGATCTGTTCAACAAGTATGTGAAAAACGCGAAAGTATTACCCTGATGAGGGCAAATCCCGGACCTATCCCAGACCTAACTTGCGTTGTCATCTAAAATATTCATGGAAACCAGGTTTAAATGACTGTTTCAGGGTGGTAACACATTTCTACGTGATCCAAACCAGAAAAAACCCAGGATCTGTTCAACAAGTGTGTGAAAAACGCGAAAGTCTGAGCCTGATGAGGGCAAATCCCAGAACTTACCCAAATATAACTTGCGTTATCCTCTAAAATATTTATCAAGACCAGGATTAATCGACTGTTTCAGTGTGGTACCACGTTACTACGTGATCCAAACCAGAAAAAGCCTAGAAACTGGCCATCAAGTATGAGAAATATGCTAAAGTACGAGCCTCATGAGAGCAAATCCCAGACCTAACCCAGACCTAACATGAATTATTCTCTAAAATATTGATCGAAACCAGGTTTAATCGACTGTTTCAGTGTGGTACCACATTACTACGTGATCCGAATCAGAAGAAACCCAGGATCTGTTCAACAAGTGTGTGAAAAACGCGAAAGTCTGAGCCTGATGAGGGCAAATCCCAGAACTTACCCAAATATAACTTGCGTTATCCTCTAAAATATTTATCAAGACCAGGATTAATTGAATGTTTCAGTGTGGTACCACATTACTACGTGATCAGGACCAGAAAAAACCCAGGATCTGTTCAACTAGTATGTGAAAAACGCGAAAGTCTGAGCCTGATGAGGGCAAATCCCAGAACTAACCCACACATAACTTGCGTTACCCTCTAAAATATTTATCAAGACCAGGATTAATTGACTGTTTCAGTGTGGCATCACATTACTACGTGATCCAAACCAGTGGAAGCCCAGGATCTAGCCAACAAGAATGAGAAGTATGCGAAAGTATGAGCCTGATGATGGCAAACCCTAGACCTAACCCAGACCTAACATGCGTTATCCTCATAAATATTGATCGAAACCAGGTTTAATGGACCGTTTCAGTGTGGTACCACGGTACTACGTGATCCAAACCAGAAAAAACCGAGGATCAGTTCAACAAGTATGTGAAAAACGCGAAAGTATGAGCCTGATGAGGGCAAATCCCAGACCTATCCCAGACATAACTTGCGTTATCCCCTAAAATATTCTTCAAAACCAGGTTTAATTGACCGTTTCAGTGTGGGAACACTTTACAACGTGTTCGAAACCAGAAAAAGCCAGGGATCTGTTCAACATGTATGTGAAAAATGCGTAAGTATGAGCCTGGCGAGAGCAAATCCCAGACCTAACCTAGACCTAACATGCGTTATCCTCAAAAATATTGATCGAAACCAGGCTTAATCGACTCTTTCAGTGTGGTACCACATTACTACGTTATCCAAACCAGAAAAAACCCAGGATCTGTTCAAAAAGTATGTGAAGAATGCGAAAGTATGAATCTGATGTGGGCAAATCCCTGGCCTAACCTGGACCTAACATGTGTTATCCTCTAAAATATTGACGGAAACCAGATTTAATTGACAGTTTCAGTGTGTTACCACATTAATACGTGATCGAATCCAGAAAAAGCCCAGGATCTAGCCATGAAGTATGGGAAATATGCGAAAGTATGAGCCTGACGAGGGCAAATCCCCGACCTAACCCAGACCTAACATGCGTTATCCTCTAAAATATTGACCGAAACCAGGTTTAATTGACTGTTTCTGAGTGGTACCACTTTACTACGTGGTCCTAACCAGAAAAAACCCAGGATCCGTTCAACAAGTATGTGAAGAATGCGAAAGTATGAGTCTGGTGAGTGAAAATCCCAGGCCTAACCTGGACCTAACATGTGTTATCCTCTAAAATATTGATCGAAACCAGGTTTAATGGACTGTTTCAGTGTGATACCACAATACTACGTGATCCAAACCAGAAAAAACCGAGGATCAGTCCAACAAGTATGTGAAAAATGTGTAAGTATGAGCCTGGCGAGAGCAAATCCCAGACCTAACCTAGACCTAACATGCGTTATCCTCAAAAATATTGATCGAAACCAGGCATAATCGACTCTTTCAGTGTGGTACACCTTACTACGTTATCCAAACCAGAAAAAACCCAGGATCTGTTCAAAAAGTATGTGAAGAATGCGAAAGTATGACCCTGATGAGGGCAAATCCTAGACCTAACCCAGACCTAACATACGTTAGCCTCTAAAATATTTATCAAGACCAGGTCTAATTGAATGTTTCAGTGTGGTACCACATTACTACGTGATCCAATCCAGAAAAAGTCCAGGATCTAGCCATCAAGAATGAGAAATATGCGAAAGTAAGAGCCTGACGAGAGCAAATCCCAGATCTAACCGAGACCTAACATGCGTTATCCTCAAAAATATTGATCGAAACCTGGTTTAATCGACTGTTTCAGTGTGGTACCACGTTACTACCTGATCCAAACCAGAAAAAGCCCAGAATCTGGCCATCAAGTATGAGAAATATGCGAAAGTACGAGCCTCATGACAGCAAATTCCAGACCTAACCCAGACCTAACATGAATTATTCTCTAAAATATTGATCGAAACCAGGTTTAATCGACTGTTTCAGTGTGGTACCACATTACTACGTGATCCGAAGCAGAAAAAACCCAGGGTCTGTTCAACAAGTATGTGAAAAACGCGAAAGTCTGAGCCTGATGAGGTCAAATCCGAGAACTTACCCAGACATAACTTGCGTTATCCTCTAAAATATTTATCAAGACAAGGATTAATTGACTGTTTCAGTGTGGCATCACAACACTACGTGATCCAAACCAGTGGAAGCCCAGGATCTGGCCAACAAGAATGAGAAGTATGCGAAAGTATGAGCCTGATGATGGCAAATCCTAGACCTAACCTAGACCTAACATGCGTTATCCTCTAAAATATTTATCACGACCGGGTTTAATTGAATGTTTCAGTGTGGTACCACATTACTACGTGATCCAAACCAGAAAAAACCGAGGATCAGTTCAACAAGTATGTGAAAAACGCGAAAGTATGAGCCTGATGAGGGCAAATCCCAGACCTATTCCAGACATAACTTGCGTTATCCCGTAAAATATTCATCAAAACCAGGTTTAATTGACCGTTTCAGTGTGGTAACACTTTACAACGTGATCGAAACTAGAAGAAGCCAGGGATCTGTTCAACAAGTATGTGAAAAATGCGTAAGTATGAGCCTGACGAGAGCAACTCCCAGACCTAACCTAGACCTAACATGCGTTATCCTCAAAAGTATTGACCGAAACCAGGTTTAATCGTCTGTTTCAGTGTGGTACCACTTTACTACGTGATCCAAACCAGTGGAAGCCCAGGATCTGGCCAACAAGAATGAGAAGTATGCGAAAGTATGAGCCTGATGATGGCACATCCCAGAACTAACCCAGACATAACTTGCGTTATCCTCAAAAATGTTGATCGAAACCAGGTTTAATCGTCTGTTTCAGTGTGGTACCACTTTACTACGTGGTCCAAACCAGAAAAAACCCAGGATCCGTTCAACAAGTATGTGAAGAATGCGAAAGTATGAGTCTGGTGAGTGGAAATCCCAGGCCTAACCCAGACCTAACATGCGTTATCCTCAAAAGTATTGACCGAAACCAGGTTTAGTGGACTGTCCCAGTGTGCTACCACATTACTGCGTGATCCAACCCAGAAAAAACCCAGGATCTGTTCAACAAGTATGTGAAAAACGCGAAAGTCTGAGCCTGATGAGGGCAAATCCCAGACCTATCCCAGACCTAACTTGCGTTATCCTCTAAGATATTGATGGAAACCAGGTTCAATTGACTGTTTCAGTGTGGTACCACATTACTGCGTGATCCAAACCAGAAAAAACCAAGGATCTGTTCAACAAGTATGTGAAGAATGCGAAAGTATGTGTCTGATGTGGGCAAATCCCAGGGCTAACCTAGACATAGCATGCGTTATCCTCTAAAATATTGATGGAAACGAGGTTTAATCGACTGGTACAGTGTGGTACCACAGTACTACGTGATCCAAACCAGAAACACCCAGGATCTGTTCAACAAGTATGTGAAAAACGCGAAAGTCTGAGCCTGATGAGGGCAAATCCCAGAACTAACCCAGCCATAACTTGCGTTATCCTCTAAAATATTGATCGAAACCAGGTTTAATGGACTGTTTCAGTGTGGTACCACATTACTACGTGATCCAAACCAGAAAAAACCGAGGATCAGTTCAACAAGTATGAGAAAAACGTGAATGTATGAGCCTGATGAGGGCAAATCCCAGACCTACCCCAGACATAATTTGCGTTATCCCCTAAAATATTCATCAAAACCAGGTTTAATTGACCGTTTCACTGTGGTAACACTTTACAACGTGATCGAAACCAGAAAAAGCCAGGGATCTGTTCAACAAGTATGGGAAAAATGCGTAAGTATGAGCCTGACGAGAGCAAATCCCAGTACTAACCTAGACCTAACATTCGTTATCCTCAAAAATATTGATCGAAACCAGGCTTAATCGACTCTTTCAGTGCGGTACCACATTACTACGTTATCCAAACCAGAAAAAACCCAGGATCTGTTCAAAAAGTATGTGAAGAATGCGAAAGTATGACCCGGATGAGGGCAAATCCTAGAACTAACCCAGACCTAACATACGTTATCCTCTAAAATATTTATCAAGACCGGGTTTAATTGAATGTTTCAGTGTGGTACCACATTACTACGTGATCCGAACCAGAAAAAACCCAGGATCACTTCAACAAGTATGTGAAGAATGCGAAAGTATGAATCTGATGTGGGCAAATCCCTGGCCTAACCTGGACCTAACATGCGTTATCCTCAAAAATATTGATCGAAACCAGGTTTAATCGACTGTTTCAGTGTGGTAGCACATTACTACGTGATCCGAACCAGAAAAAATCCAGGATCTGTTCAACAAGTATGTGAAAAACGCGAAAGAATGAGCCTGATGAGGGCAAATCCTAGACCTAACCCAGACCAAACATGCGTTTTCCTCTAGAATATTTATCAAGACCATGATTAATTGACTGTTTCAGTGTGGCATCACATTACTACGTGATCCAAACCAGTTGAAGTCCAGGATCTAGCCATCATGAATGAGAAATATGCGAAAGTAGGAGCCTGACGAGAGCAAATCCCAGACCTAACCTAGACCTAACATGCGTTATCCTCAAAAATATTGATCGAAACCAGGTTTATTCGACTGTTTCAGTCTGGTACCACGTTACTACGTGATCCAAACCAGAAAAAGCCTAGAATCTGGCCATCAAGTATGAGAAATATGCGAAAGTACGAGCCTCATGAGAGCAAATCCCAGACCTAACCCAGACCTAACATGAATTATTCTCTAAAATATTGATCGAAACCAGGTTTAATCGACTGTTTCAGTGTGGTACCACATTACTACGTGATCCGAACCAGAAAAAGCCCAGGATCTGTTCAACAAGTGTGTGAAAAACGCGAAAGTCTGAGCCTGATGAGGGCAAATCCCAGAACTTACCCAGACATAACTTGCGTTATCCTCCTAAATATTTATCAAGACCAGGATTAATTGACTGTTTCAGTGTGGCATCACATTACTACGTGATGCAAACCAGTGGAAGAAAAGGGTTCTGGCCAACGAGAATGAGAAGTATGCGAAAGTATGAGCCCGGTGATGCCACATCCCAGAACTAACCCAGACCTAACAAGCGTTATCCTCTACAATATTTATCAAGACCAGGTTTAATTGAATGTTTCAGTGTGGTACCACATTACTACGTGATCCGAACCAGAAAAAACCCAGGATCTGTTCAACAAGTATGTGAAGAATGCGAAAGTATGACCCTGATGAGGGCAAATCCCAGACCTATCCCAGACCTTACTTGCCTTATCCTATAAAATATTGATCGAAACCAGGTTTAATTGACTGTTTCAGTGTGGTACCACACTACTACGTGATCGAAACTAGAAAAAACATAGGATCTGTTCAAGAAGTATGTGAAGAATGTGAAAGTATGAGACTGATGAGGGCAAATCCTAGACCTAACATGTGTTATCCGCTAAAATATTGACGGAAACCGGGTTTAATTGACGGTTTCTGTGTGGTACGACATTACTACGTGATCCAATCTAGAAAAGCCCAGGATCTAGCCAACAAGTATGAGAAATATGCAAAAGAATGAGCCTGATGAGGGCAAATACTAGACCTAACCCAGACCTAACATGCGTTATCCTCTAAAATATTTATCAAGACCAAGTTTAATTGAATGTTTCAGTGTGGTACCACATTACTACGAGATCCAAACCAGAAAAAACCCAGGATCTGTTCAACAAGTATGTGAAGAATGCGAAAGTATGAGACTGATGAGGGCAAATCCCAGGCCTAACCTAGACCTAACATGTGTTATCCTCTAAAATATTGATCGAAACCAGGTTTAATGGACTGTTTCAGTGTGGTACCACATTACTACGTGATCGAAATCAGAAAAAACCCTGGATCTGTTCAAGAAGTATGCGAAAAAGGCGAAAGTATGAGTCTGATGAGGTCAGATCCCAGACCTATCCCAGACCTAACTTGCGTTATCCTATAAAATATTGATCGAAACCAGGTTTAATGGACTGTTTCAGTGCGATACCACATTACTACGTGATCCAAACCAGTGGAAGCCCAGGATCTGATCAACAAGTATGTGAAAAACGCGAAAATATGACCCTGATGAGGGCAAATGGCAGACCTAACCTAGACCTAACATGCGTTATCCTATAAAATATTGATAGAAACAAGGTTTAATCGACTGTTTCAGTGTGGTACCACATTACTACGTGATCAAAACCAGAAAAAAACCAGGATCTGTTCAACAAGTATGTGAAAAACGCGATAGTCTGAGCCTGATGAGGTCAAATCCCAGAACTTACACAGACATAACGTGCGTTATCCTCTAAAATATTTATCAAGACCCGGTTTAATTGACTGTTTCAGTGTGGTACCACATTACTACGTGATCCAATCCAGAAAAAGTCCAGGATCTAGCCATCAAGAATGAGAAATATGCGAAAGTAAGAGCCTGACGAGAGCAAATCCCAGACCTAACCTAGACCTAACATGCGTTATCCTCATAAATATTGATCGAAACCAGGTTTAATGGACCGTTTCAGTGTGGTACCACGGTACTACGTGATCCAAACCAGAAAAAACCGAGGATCAGTTCAACAAGTATGTGAAAAACGCGAAAGTATGAGCCTGATGAGGGCAAATCCCAGACCTATCCCAGACATAACTTGCGTTATCCCCTAAAATATTCTTCAAAACCAGGTTTAATTGACCGTTTCAGTGTGGGAACACTTTACAACGTGTTCGAAACCAGAAAAAGCCAGGGATCTGTTCAACATGTATGTGAAAAATGCGTAAGTATGAGCCTGGCGAGAGCAAATCCCAGACCTAACCTAGACCTAACATGCGTTATCCTCAAAAATATTGATCGAAACCAGGCTTAATCGACTCTTTCAGTGTGGTACCACATTACTACGTTATCCAAACCAGAAAAAACCCAGGATCTGTTCAAAAAGTATGTGAAGAATGCGAAAGTATGAATCTGATGTGGGCAAATCCCTGGCCTAACCTGGACCTAACATGTGTTATCCTCTAAAATATTGACGGAAACCAGATTTAATTGACAGTTTCAGTGTGTTACCACATTAATACGTGATCGAATCCAGAAAAAGCCCAGGATCTAGCCATGAAGTATGGGAAATATGCGAAAGTATGAGCCTGACGAGGGCAAATCCCCGACCTAACCCAGACCTAACATGCGTTATCCTCTAAAATATTGACCGAAACCAGGTTTAATTGACTGTTTCTGAGTGGTACCACTTTACTACGTGGTCCTAACCAGAAAAAACCCAGGATCCGTTCAACAAGTATGTGAAGAATGCGAAAGTATGAGTCTGGTGAGTGAAAATCCCAGGCCTAACCCAGACCTAACATGCGTTATCCTCAAAAATATTGACCGAAACCAGGTTTAGTGGACTGTTCCAGTGTGGAGCCACATTACTGCGTGATCCGAACCAGAAAAAATACAGGATCTGTTCAACAAGTATGTGAAAAACGCGAAAGAATGAGCCTGATGAGGGCAAATCCTAGACCTAACCCAGACCAAACATGCGTTATCCTCTAAAATATTTATCAAGACCAAGTTTAATTGAATATTTCAGTGTGGTACCACATTACTACGAGATCCAAACCAGAAAAAACCCAGGATCAGTTCAACAAGTATGTGAAAAACGCGAAAGTATGAGCCTGGCGAGAGCAAATCCCAGACCTAACCTAGACCTAACATGCGTTATCCTCAAAAATATTGATCGAAACCAGGCTTAATCGACTCTTTCAGTGCGGTACCACATTACTACGTTATCCAAACCAGAAAAAACCCAGGATCTGTTCAAAAAGTATGTGAAGAATGCGAAAGTATGACCCGGATGAGGGCAAATCCTAGACCTAACCCCGACCTAACATACGTTATCCTCTAAAATATTTATCAATACCAGGTTTAATTGAATGTTTCAGTGTGGTACCACATTACTACGTGATCCGAACCAGAAAAAACCCAGGATCAGTTCAACAAGTATGTGAAGAATGCGAAAGTATGAATCTGATGTGGGCAAATCCCTGACCTAACCTGGACCTAACATGCGTTATCCTCAAAAATATTGATCGAAACCAGGTTTAATTGAATGTTTCAGTGTGGTACCACATTACTACGTGATCCGAACCAGAAAAAACCCAGGATCAGTTCAACAAGTATGTGAAGAATGCGAAAGTATGAATCTGATGTGGGCAAATCCCTGACCTAACCTGGACCTAACATGCGTTATCCTCAAAAATATTGATCGAAACCAGGCTTAATCGACTCTTTCAGTGCGGTACCACATTACTACGTTATCCAAACCAGAAAAAACCCAGGATCTGTTCAAAAAGTATGTGAAGAATGCGAAAGTATGACCCGGATGAGGGCAAATCCTAGACCTAACCCCGACCTAACATACGTTATCCTCTAAAATATTTATCAATACCAGGTTTAATTGAATGTTTCAGTGTGGTACCACATTACTACGTGATCCAAACCAGAAAAAGCCTAGAATCTGGCCATCAAGTATGAGAAATATGCGAAAGTACGAGCCTCATGACAGCAAATTCCAGACCTAACCCAGACCTAACATGAATTATTCTCTAAAATATTGATCGAAACCAGGTTTAATCGACTGTTTCAGTGCGCTACCACATTACTACGTTATCCAAACCAGAAAAAACCCAGGATCTGTTCAAAAAGTATGTGAAGAATGCGAAAGTATGACCCGGATGAGGGCAAATCCTAGACCTAACCCAGACCTAACATACGTTATCCTCTAAAATATTTATTAATACCAGGTTTAATTGAATATTTCAGTGTGGTAGCACATTACTACGAGATCCAAACCAGAAAAAACCCAGGATCAGTTCAACAAGTATGAGAAATATGCGAAAGTACGAGCCTCATGAGAGCAAATCCCAGACCTAACCCAGACCAAACATGAATTATTCTCAAAAATATTGACCGAAACCAGGTTTAGTGGACTGTTCAGTGTGGTACCACATTACTGCGTGACACAACCCAGAAAAAACCCAGGATCTGTTCAACAAGTATGTGAAAAATGCGAAACTATGACCCTGATGAGGGCAAATCCCGGACCTATCCCAGACCTAACTTGCGTTGTCATCTAAAATATTCATGGAAACCAGGTTTAATGGACTGTTTCAGTGTGGTACCACATTACTACGTGATCGAAATCAGAAAAAACCCTGGATCTGTTCAAGAAGTATGCGAAAAAAGCGAAAGTATGAGTCTGATGAGGTCAGATCCCAGACCTATCCCAGACCTAACTTGCGTTATCCTATAAAATATTGATCGAAACCAGGTTTAATGAACTGTTTCAGTGCGATACCACATTACTACGTGATCCAAACCAGAAAAAACCCAGGATCTGTTCAAAAAGTATGTGAAGAATGCGAAAGTATGACCCGGATGAGGGCAAATCCTAGACCTAACCCAGACCTAACTTGCGTTATCCTCTAAAATATTTATCAAGACCAGGTTTAATTGACTGTTTCAGTGTGGTACCACATTACTACGTGATCCAATCCAGAATACCCCAGGATCTAGCCATCAAGTATGAGAAATATGCGAAAGTACGAGCCTGATGAGAGAAAATCCCAGACCTAACCTAGACCTAACATGCGTTATCCTCTAAAATATTGATCGAAACCAGGTTTAATGGACTGTTTCAGTGTGGTACCACGTTACTACGTGATCCAAAACAGAAAAAACCCAGAATCTGTTCAAAAAGTATGTGAAGAATTCGAAAGTATGAGCCTGATGAGGGCAAATCCCAGACCTATCCCAGACATAACTTGCGTTATCCCCTAAAATATTCATCAAAATCAGGTTTAATTGACCGTTTTAGTGTGGTAACACTTTACAACGTGTTCGATACCAGAAAAAGCCAGGGTTCTGTTCAACAAGTACGTGAAAAATGCGTAAGTATGAGCCTGGCGAGAGCAAATCCCAGACCTAACCTAGACCTAACATGCGTTATCCTCAAAAATATTGATCGAAACCAGGCTTAATCGACTCTTTCAGTGTGGTACCACATTACTACGTTATCCAAACCAGAAAAAACCGAAGTTCAGTTCAACAAGTATGTGATAAACGCGAAAGTATGAGCCTGATGAGGGCAAATCCCAGACCTATCCCAGACATAACTTGCGTTATCCCCTAAAATATTCTTCAAAACCAGGTTTAATTGACCGTTTCAGTGTGGTAACACTTCACAACGTGTTCGAAACCAGAAAAAGCCAGGGATCTGTTCAACAAGTATGTGAAAAATGCGTAAGTATGAGCCTGGCGAGAGCAAATCCCAGACCTAACCTAGACCTAACATGCGTTATCCTCAAAAATATTGATCGAAACCAGGCTTAATCGACTCTCTCAGTGTGGTACCACATTACTACGTTATCCAAACCAGAAAAAACCCAGGATCTGTTCAAAAAGTATGTGAAGAATGCGAAAGTATGACCCTGATGAGGGCAAATCCTAGACCTAACCCAGACCTAACATACGTTATCCTCTAAAATATTTATCAAGAGCAGGTTTAATTGAATGTTTCAGTGTGGTACCACATTACTACGTGATCCGAACCAGCAAAAACCCAGGATCTGTTCAACAAGTATGTGAAAAACGCGAACGTCTGAGCCTGATGATGTCAAATCCCAGACCTAACCCAGACCTAACATGAATTATTCTCTAAAATATTGATCGAAACCAGGTTTAGTGGACAGTTTCAGTGTGGTAACACATTTCTACGTGATCAAAACCAGAAAAAACCCAGGATCTGTTCAACAAGTGTGTGAAAAACGCGAAAGTCTGAGCCTGATGAGGGCAACTCCCAGAACTTACCCAAATATAACTTGCGTTATCCTCTAAAATATTTATCAAGACCAGGATTAATTGACTGTTTCAGTGTGGCATCACATTACTACGTGATCCAAACCAGTGGAAGAAAAGGATCTGGCCAACGAGAATGAGAAGTATGCGAAAGTATGAGCCTGATGATGGCACATCCCAGGACTAACCCAGACATAACTTGCGTTATCCGCAAAAATATTGATCGAAACCAGGTTTAATCGACTGTTTCAGTGTGGTACCACGTTACTACGTGATCCAAACCAGAAAAAGCCCAGAATCTGGCCATCAAGTATGAGAAATATGCGAAAGTACGAGCCTCACGAGAGCAAATCCCAGACCTAACCCAGACCTAACATGAATTATTCTCTAAAATATTGATCGAAACCAGGTTTAATCGACTGTTCCAGTGTGGTACCATATTACTACGTGATCCGAACCAGAAAAAACCCAGGATCTGTTCAACAAGTATGTGAAAAACGCGAAAGTCTGAGCCTGATGAGGTCAAATCCCAGAACTAACCCAGACCTAACATGAATTATTCTCTAAAATATTGATCGAAACCAGGTTTAATCGACAGTTTCAGTGTGGTAACACATTTCTACGTGATCCGAACCAGAAAAAAACCAGGATCTGTTCAAAAAGTATGTGAAAAACGCGAAAGTATGACCCTGACGAGGGCAAATCCCAGAACTAACCCAGACATAACTTGCGTTACCCTCTAAAATATTTATCAAGACCAGGATTAATTGACTGTTTCAGTGTGGCATCACATTACTACGTGATCCAAACCAGAAAAAAACCAGGATCTGTTCAAAAAGTATGTGAAGAATGCGAAAGTATGACCCTGACGAGGGCAAATCCTAGACCTAACCCAGACCTAACATACGTTATCCTCTAAAATATTTATCAAGACCAGGTTTAATCGACTGTTTCAGTGTGGTACCACATTACTACGTGATCGGAACCAGAAAAAACCCAGGATCTGTTCAACAAGTATGTGAAAAACGCGAAAGTCTGAGCCTGATGAGGTCAAATCCCAGACCTAACCCAGACCTAACATGAATTATTCTCTAAAATATTGATCGAAACCAGGTTTAATCGACAGTTTCAGTGTGGTAACACATTTCTACGTGATCCAAACCAGAAAAAACCCAGGATCTGTTCAACAAGTATGTGAAAAACGCGAAAGTCTGATCCTGATGAGGGCAAATCCCAGACCTAACCCAGACATAACTTGCGTTATCCTCTAAAATATTTATCAAGACCAGGATTAATTGACTGTTTCAGGGTGGAATCACATTACTACGTGATCCAAACCAGTGGAAGCCCAGGATCTGGCCAACAAGAATGAGAAGTATGCGAAAGTATGAGCCCGATGATGGCAAATCCTAGACCTAACCCAGACCTAACATGCGTTATCCTCTAAAATATTTATCAAGACCAGGTTTAATTGAATGTTTCATTGTGGTACCACATTACTACGTGATCAGAACCAGAAAAAACCCAGGATCTGTTCAACTAATATGTGAAAAACGCGAAAGTCTGAGCCTGATGAGGGCAAATCCCAGAACTAACCCAGACATAACTTGCGTTACCCTCTAAAATATTTATCAAGACCAGGATTAATTGACTGTTTCAGTGCGGCATCACATTACCACGTGATCCAAACCAGTGGAAGCCCAGGATCTAGCCAACAAGAATGAGAAGTATGCGAAAGTATGAGCCTGATGATGGCAAACCCTAGACCTAACCCAGACCTAACATGCGTTATCCTCTAAAATATTGATCGAAACCAGGTTTAATGGACTGTTTCAGTGTGGTACCACATTACTACGTGATCCGAACCAGAAAAAAACCAGGATCTGCTCAAAAAGTATGTGAAGAACGCGAAAGTATGACCCTGACGAGGGCAAATCCTTGACCTAACCCAGACCTAACATGCGTTATCCTCTAAAATATTTATCAAGACCAGGATTAATTGTCTGTTTCAGTGTGGCATCACATTACTACGTGATCCAAACCATAAAAAACCGAGGATCAGTTCAACAAGTATGTGAAAAACGCGAAAGTATGAGCCTGATGAGGGCAAATCCCAGACGTAACCCAGACCTAACATGCGTTATCCTCTAAAATATTTATCAAGACCAGGATTAATTGAATGTTTCAGTGTGGTACCACATTACTACGTGATCCGAACCAGAAAAAAACCAGGATCTGTTCAAAAAGTATGTGAAGAATGCGAAAGTATGACCCTGACGAGGGCAAATCCTAGACCTAACCCAGACCTAACATACGTTATCCTCTAAAATATTTATCAAGACCAGGATTAATTGACTGTTTCAGTGTGGCATCACATTACTACGTGATCCAAACCAGAAAAAACCGAGGATCAGTTCAACAAGTATGCAAAAAACGTGAAAGTATGAGCCTGATGAGGGCAAATCCCAGACCTACCCCAGACATAATTTGCGTTATCCCCTAAAATATTCATCAAAACCAGGTTTAATTGACCGTTTCAGTGTGGTAACACTTTACAACGTGATCCAAACCAGAAACTCCCAGGATCTGTTCAACAAGTATGTGAAAAACGCGAAAGTCTGAGCCTGATGAGGGCAAATCCCAGAACTAACCCAGCCATAACTTGCGTTATCCTCTAAAATATTGATCGAAACCAGGTTTAATGGACTGTTTCAGTGTGGTACTACATTACTACGTGATCCAAACCAGAAAAAACCGAGGATCAGTTCAACAAGTATGCAAAAAACGTGAAAGTATGAGCCTGACGAGGGCAAATCCCAGACCTACCCCAGACATAATTTGCGTTATCCCCTAAAATATTCATCAAAACCAGGTTTAATTGACCGTTTCAGTGTGGTAACACTTTACAACGTGATCGAAACCAGAAAAAGCCAGGGATCTGTTCAACAAGTATGGGAAAAATGCGTAAGTATGAGCCTGACGAGAGCAAATCCCAGACCTAACCTAGACCTAACATGCGTTATCCTCAAAAATATTGATCGAAACCAGGCTTAATCGACTCTTTCAGTGTGGTACCACATTACTACGTGATCCGAACCAGAAAAAGCCCAGCATCTGTTCAACAAGTGTGTGAAAAACGCGAAAGTCTGAGCCTGATGAGGGCATATCCCAGAACTTACCCAGTCATAACTTGCGTTATCCTCGAAAATATTTATCAAGACCAGGATTAATTGACTGTTTCAGTGTGGCATCACATTACTACGTGATGCAAACCAGTGGAAGAAAAGGATCTGGCCAACGAGAATGAGAAGTATGCGAAAGTATGAGCCCGGTGATGGCACATCCCAGAACTAACCCAGACCTAACACGCGTTATCCTCTAAAATATTTATCAAGACTAGGTTTAATGGACTGTTTCAGTGTGGTACCACATTACTACGTGATCGAAATCAGAAAAAACCCTGGATCTGTTCAAGAAGTATGCGAAAAATGCGAAAGTATGAGTCTGATGAGGTCAGATCCCAGACCTATCCCAGACCTAACTTGCGTTATCCTATAAAATATTGATCGAAACCAGGTTTAATGGGCTGTTTCAGTGCGATACCACATTACTACGTGATCCAAACCAGTGGAAGCCCAGGATCTGATCAACAAGTATGTGAAAAACGCGAAAATATGACCCTGATGAGGGCAAATCGCAGACCTAACCTAGACCTAACATGCGTTATCCTCAAAAATATTGATCGAAACCAGGTTTAATGGACAGTTTCAGTGTGGTACCACATTACTACGTGATCAAAACCAGAAAAAAACCAGGATCTGTTCAACAAGTATGTGAAAAACGCGATAGTCTGAGCCTGATGAGGTCAAATCCCAGAACTTACACAGACATAACGTGCGTTATCCTCTAAAATATTTATCAAGACCAGGTTTAATTGACTGTTTCAGTGTGGTACCACATTACTACGTGATCCAATCCAGAAAAAGTCCAGGATCTAGCCATCAAGAATGAGAAATATGCGAAAGTAAGAGCCTGACGAGAGCAAATCCCAGACCTAACCTAGACCTAACATGCGTTATCCTCAAAAATATTGATCGAAACCAGGTTTAATGGACTGTTTCAGTGTGGTGCCACGTTACTACGTGATCCAAACCAGAAAAAACCGAGGATCAGTTCAACAAGTATGTGAAAAACGCGAAAGTATGAGCCTGATGAGGGCAAATCCCAGACCTATCCCAGACATAACTTGCGTTATCCCCTAAAATATTCTTCAAAACCAGGTTTAATTGACCGTTTCAGTGTGGTAATACTTTACAACGTGTTCGAAACCAGAAAGAGCCAGGGATCTGTTCAACATGTATGTGAAAAATGCGTAAGTATGAGCCTGGCGAGAGCAAATCCCAGACCTAACCTAGACCTAACATGCGTTATCCTCAAAAATATTGATCGAAACCAGGCTTAATCGACTCTTTCAGTGTGGTACCACATTACTACGTTATCCAAACCAGAAAAAACCCAGGATCTGTTCAAAAAGTATGTGAAGAATGCGAAAGTATGACCCGGATGAGGGCAAATCCTAGACCTAACCCAGACCTAACATACGTTATCCTCTAAAATATTTATCAAGACCAGGTTTAATTGAATGTTTCAGTGTGGTACCACATTACTACGTGATCCGAACCAGAAAAAACCCAGGATCAGTTCAACAAGTATGTGAAGAATGCGAAAGTATGAATCTGATGTGGGCAAATCCCTGGCCTAACCTGGACCTAACATGTGTTATCCTCTAAAATATTGACGGAAACCAGATTTAATTGACAGTTTCAGTGTGTTACCACATTAATACGTGATCGAATCCAGAAAAAGCCCAGGATCTAGCCATGAAGTATGGGAAATATGCGAAAGTATGAGCCTGACGGGGGCAAATCCCCGACCTAACCCAGACCTAACATGCGTTATCCTATAAAATATTGATCGAAACCAGGTTTAATGAACTGTTTCAGTGCGATACCACATTACTACGTGATCCAAACCAGAAAAAACCCAGGATCTGTTCAAAAAGTATGTGAAGAATGCGAAAGTATGACCCGGATGAGGGCAAATCCTAGACCTAACCCAGACCTAACTTGCGTTATCCTCTAAAATATTTATCAAGACCAGGTTTAATTGACTGTTTCAGTGTGGTACCACATTACTACGTGATCCAATCCAGAATACCCCAGGATCTAGCCATCAAGTATGAGAAATATGCGAAAGTACGAGCCTGATGAGAGAAAATCCCAGACCTAACCTAGACCTAACATGCGTTATCCTCTAAAATATTGATCGAAACCAGGTTTAATGGACTGTTTCAGTGTGGTACCACGTTACTACGTGATCCAAAACAGAAAAAACCCAGAATCTGTTCAAAAAGTATGTGAAGAATTCGAAAGTATGAGCCTGATGAGGGCAAATCCCAGACCTATCCCAGACATAACTTGCGTTATCCCCTAAAATATTCATCAAAATCAGGTTTAATTGACCGTTTTAGTGTGGTAACACTTTACAACGTGTTCGATACCAGAAAAAGCCAGGGTTCTGTTCAACAAGTACGTGAAAAATGCGTAAGTATGAGCCTGGCGAGAGCAAATCCCAGACCTAACCTAGACCTAACATGCGTTATCCTCAAAAATATTGATCGAAACCAGGCTTAATCGACTCTTTCAGTGTGGTACCACATTACTACGTTATCCAAACCAGAAAAAACCGAAGTTCAGTTCAACAAGTATGTGATAAACGCGAAAGTATGAGCCTGATGAGGGCAAATCCCAGACCTATCCCAGACATAACTTGCGTTATCCCCTAAAATATTCTTCAAAACCAGGTTTAATTGACCGTTTCAGTGTGGTAACACTTCACAACGTGTTCGAAACCAGAAAAAGCCAGGGATCTGTTCAACAAGTATGTGAAAAATGCGTAAGTATGAGCCTGGCGAGAGCAAATCCCAGACCTAACCTAGACCTAACATGCGTTATCCTCAAAAATATTGATCGAAACCAGGCTTAATCGACTCTCTCAGTGTGGTACCACATTACTACGTTATCCAAACCAGAAAAAACCCAGGATCTGTTCAAAAAGTATGTGAAGAATGCGAAAGTATGACCCTGATGAGGGCAAATCCTAGACCTAACCCAGACCTAACATACGTTATCCTCTAAAATATTTATCAAGAGCAGGTTTAATTGAATGTTTCAGTGTGGTACCACATTACTACGTGATCCGAACCAGCAAAAACCCAGGATCTGTTCAACAAGTATGTGAAAAACGCGAACGTCTGAGCCTGATGATGTCAAATCCCAGACCTAACCCAGACCTAACATGAATTATTCTCTAAAATATTGATCGAAACCAGGTTTAGTGGACAGTTTCAGTGTGGTAACACATTTCTACGTGATCAAAACCAGAAAAAACCCAGGATCTGTTCAACAAGTGTGTGAAAAACGCGAAAGTCTGAGCCTGATGAGGGCAACTCCCAGAACTTACCCAAATATAACTTGCGTTATCCTCTAAAATATTTATCAAGACCAGGATTAATTGACTGTTTCAGTGTGGCATCACATTACTACGTGATCCAAACCAGTGGAAGAAAAGGATCTGGCCAACGAGAATGAGAAGTATGCGAAAGTATGAGCCTGATGATGGCACATCCCAGGACTAACCCAGACATAACTTGCGTTATCCGCAAAAATATTGATCGAAACCAGGTTTAATCGACTGTTTCAGTGTGGTACCACGTTACTACGTGATCCAAACCAGAAAAAGCCCAGAATCTGGCCATCAAGTATGAGAAATATGCGAAAGTACGAGCCTCACGAGAGCAAATCCCAGACCTAACCCAGACCTAACATGAATTATTCTCTAAAATATTGATCGAAACCAGGTTTAATCGACTGTTCCAGTGTGGTACCATATTACTACGTGATCCGAACCAGAAAAAACCCAGGATCTGTTCAACAAGTATGTGAAAAACGCGAAAGTCTGAGCCTGATGAGGTCAAATCCCAGAACTAACCCAGACCTAACATGAATTATTCTCTAAAATATTGATCGAAACCAGGTTTAATCGACAGTTTCAGTGTGGTAACACATTTCTACGTGATCCGAACCAGAAAAAAACCAGGATCTGTTCAAAAAGTATGTGAAAAACGCGAAAGTATGACCCTGACGAGGGCAAATCCCAGAACTAACCCAGACATAACTTGCGTTACCCTCTAAAATATTTATCAAGACCAGGATTAATTGACTGTTTCAGTGTGGCATCACATTACTACGTGATCCAAACCAGAAAAAAACCAGGATCTGTTCAAAAAGTATGTGAAGAATGCGAAAGTATGACCCTGACGAGGGCAAATCCTAGACCTAACCCAGACCTAACATACGTTATCCTCTAAAATATTTATCAAGACCAGGTTTAATCGACTGTTTCAGTGTGGTACCACATTACTACGTGATCGGAACCAGAAAAAACCCAGGATCTGTTCAACAAGTATGTGAAAAACGCGAAAGTCTGAGCCTGATGAGGTCAAATCCCAGACCTAACCCAGACCTAACATGAATTATTCTCTAAAATATTGATCGAAACCAGGTTTAATCGACAGTTTCAGTGTGGTAACACATTTCTACGTGATCCAAACCAGAAAAAACCCAGGATCTGTTCAACAAGTATGTGAAAAACGCGAAAGTCTGATCCTGATGAGGGCAAATCCCAGACCTAACCCAGACATAACTTGCGTTATCCTCTAAAATATTTATCAAGACCAGGATTAATTGACTGTTTCAGGGTGGAATCACATTACTACGTGATCCAAACCAGTGGAAGCCCAGGATCTGGCCAACAAGAATGAGAAGTATGCGAAAGTATGAGCCCGATGATGGCAAATCCTAGACCTAACCCAGACCTAACATGCGTTATCCTCTAAAATATTTATCAAGACCAGGTTTAATTGAATGTTTCATTGTGGTACCACATTACTACGTGATCAGAACCAGAAAAAACCCAGGATCTGTTCAACTAATATGTGAAAAACGCGAAAGTCTGAGCCTGATGAGGGCAAATCCCAGAACTAACCCAGACATAACTTGCGTTACCCTCTAAAATATTTATCAAGACCAGGATTAATTGACTGTTTCAGTGCGGCATCACATTACCACGTGATCCAAACCAGTGGAAGCCCAGGATCTAGCCAACAAGAATGAGAAGTATGCGAAAGTATGAGCCTGATGATGGCAAACCCTAGACCTAACCCAGACCTAACATGCGTTATCCTCTAAAATATTGATCGAAACCAGGTTTAATGGACTGTTTCAGTGTGGTACCACATTACTACGTGATCCGAACCAGAAAAAAACCAGGATCTGCTCAAAAAGTATGTGAAGAACGCGAAAGTATGACCCTGACGAGGGCAAATCCTTGACCTAACCCAGACCTAACATGCGTTATCCTCTAAAATATTTATCAAGACCAGGATTAATTGTCTGTTTCAGTGTGGCATCACATTACTACGTGATCCAAACCATAAAAAACCGAGGATCAGTTCAACAAGTATGTGAAAAACGCGAAAGTATGAGCCTGATGAGGGCAAATCCCAGACGTAACCCAGACCTAACATGCGTTATCCTCTAAAATATTTATCAAGACCAGGATTAATTGAATGTTTCAGTGTGGTACCACATTACTACGTGATCCGAACCAGAAAAAAACCAGGATCTGTTCAAAAAGTATGTGAAGAATGCGAAAGTATGACCCTGACGAGGGCAAATCCTAGACCTAACCCAGACCTAACATACGTTATCCTCTAAAATATTTATCAAGACCAGGATTAATTGACTGTTTCAGTGTGGCATCACATTACTACGTGATCCAAACCAGAAAAAACCGAGGATCAGTTCAACAAGTATGCAAAAAACGTGAAAGTATGAGCCTGATGAGGGCAAATCCCAGACCTACCCCAGACATAATTTGCGTTATCCCCTAAAATATTCATCAAAACCAGGTTTAATTGACCGTTTCAGTGTGGTAACACTTTACAACGTGATCCAAACCAGAAACTCCCAGGATCTGTTCAACAAGTATGTGAAAAACGCGAAAGTCTGAGCCTGATGAGGGCAAATCCCAGAACTAACCCAGCCATAACTTGCGTTATCCTCTAAAATATTGATCGAAACCAGGTTTAATGGACTGTTTCAGTGTGGTACTACATTACTACGTGATCCAAACCAGAAAAAACCGAGGATCAGTTCAACAAGTATGCAAAAAACGTGAAAGTATGAGCCTGACGAGGGCAAATCCCAGACCTACCCCAGACATAATTTGCGTTATCCCCTAAAATATTCATCAAAACCAGGTTTAATTGACCGTTTCAGTGTGGTAACACTTTACAACGTGATCGAAACCAGAAAAAGCCAGGGATCTGTTCAACAAGTATGGGAAAAATGCGTAAGTATGAGCCTGACGAGAGCAAATCCCAGACCTAACCTAGACCTAACATGCGTTATCCTCAAAAATATTGATCGAAACCAGGCTTAATCGACTCTTTCAGTGTGGTACCACATTACTACGTGATCCGAACCAGAAAAAGCCCAGCATCTGTTCAACAAGTGTGTGAAAAACGCGAAAGTCTGAGCCTGATGAGGGCATATCCCAGAACTTACCCAGTCATAACTTGCGTTATCCTCGAAAATATTTATCAAGACCAGGATTAATTGACTGTTTCAGTGTGGCATCACATTACTACGTGATGCAAACCAGTGGAAGAAAAGGATCTGGCCAACGAGAATGAGAAGTATGCGAAAGTATGAGCCCGGTGATGGCACATCCCAGAACTAACCCAGACCTAACACGCGTTATCCTCTAAAATATTTATCAAGACTAGGTTTAATGGACTGTTTCAGTGTGGTACCACATTACTACGTGATCGAAATCAGAAAAAACCCTGGATCTGTTCAAGAAGTATGCGAAAAATGCGAAAGTATGAGTCTGATGAGGTCAGATCCCAGACCTATCCCAGACCTAACTTGCGTTATCCTATAAAATATTGATCGAAACCAGGTTTAATGGGCTGTTTCAGTGCGATACCACATTACTACGTGATCCAAACCAGTGGAAGCCCAGGATCTGATCAACAAGTATGTGAAAAACGCGAAAATATGACCCTGATGAGGGCAAATCGCAGACCTAACCTAGACCTAACATGCGTTATCCTCAAAAATATTGATCGAAACCAGGTTTAATGGACAGTTTCAGTGTGGTACCACATTACTACGTGATCAAAACCAGAAAAAAACCAGGATCTGTTCAACAAGTATGTGAAAAACGCGATAGTCTGAGCCTGATGAGGTCAAATCCCAGAACTTACACAGACATAACGTGCGTTATCCTCTAAAATATTTATCAAGACCAGGTTTAATTGACTGTTTCAGTGTGGTACCACATTACTACGTGATCCAATCCAGAAAAAGTCCAGGATCTAGCCATCAAGAATGAGAAATATGCGAAAGTAAGAGCCTGACGAGAGCAAATCCCAGACCTAACCTAGACCTAACATGCGTTATCCTCAAAAATATTGATCGAAACCAGGTTTAATGGACTGTTTCAGTGTGGTGCCACGTTACTACGTGATCCAAACCAGAAAAAACCGAGGATCAGTTCAACAAGTATGTGAAAAACGCGAAAGTATGAGCCTGATGAGGGCAAATCCCAGACCTATCCCAGACATAACTTGCGTTATCCCCTAAAATATTCTTCAAAACCAGGTTTAATTGACCGTTTCAGTGTGGTAATACTTTACAACGTGTTCGAAACCAGAAAGAGCCAGGGATCTGTTCAACATGTATGTGAAAAATGCGTAAGTATGAGCCTGGCGAGAGCAAATCCCAGACCTAACCTAGACCTAACATGCGTTATCCTCAAAAATATTGATCGAAACCAGGCTTAATCGACTCTTTCAGTGTGGTACCACATTACTACGTTATCCAAACCAGAAAAAACCCAGGATCTGTTCAAAAAGTATGTGAAGAATGCGAAAGTATGACCCGGATGAGGGCAAATCCTAGACCTAACCCAGACCTAACATACGTTATCCTCTAAAATATTTATCAAGACCAGGTTTAATTGAATGTTTCAGTGTGGTACCACATTACTACGTGATCCGAACCAGAAAAAACCCAGGATCAGTTCAACAAGTATGTGAAGAATGCGAAAGTATGAATCTGATGTGGGCAAATCCCTGGCCTAACCTGGACCTAACATGTGTTATCCTCTAAAATATTGACGGAAACCAGATTTAATTGACAGTTTCAGTGTGTTACCACATTAATACGTGATCGAATCCAGAAAAAGCCCAGGATCTAGCCATGAAGTATGGGAAATATGCGAAAGTATGAGCCTGACGGGGGCAAATCCCCGACCTAACCCAGACCTAACATGCGTTATCCTCTAAAATATTGACCGAAACCAGGTTTAATTGACTGTTTCTGAGTGGTACCACTTTACTACGTGGTCCAAACCTGAAAAAACCCAGGATCCGTTCAACAAGTATGTGTAGAATGCGAAAGTATGAGTCTGGTGAGTGAAAATCCCAGGCCTAACCCAGACCTAACATGGGTTATCCTCAAAAATATTGATCGAAACCAGGTTTAATCGACTGTTTCAGTGTGGTAGCACATTACTACGTGATCCGAACCAGAAAAAATCCAGGATCTGTTCAACACGTATGTGAAAAACGCGAAAGAATGAGCCTGATGAGGGCAAATCCCAGACCTAACCCAGACCAAACATGCGTTTTCCTCTAGAATATTTATCAAGACCAGGATTAATTGACTGTTTCAGTGTGGCATCACATTACTACGTGATCCAAACCAGTTGAAGCCCAGGATCTGGCCAACAAGAATGAGAAATATGCGAAGGTATGAGCCTGACGAGAGCAAATCCCAGACCTAACCTAGACCTTACATGCGTTATCCTCAAAAATATTGATCGAAACCAGGTTTAATCGACTGTTTCAGAGTGGTACCACGTTACTACGTGATCCAAACCAGAAAAAGCCTAGAATCTGGCCATCAGGTATGAGAAATATGCGAAAGTACTAGCCTCATGAGAGCAAATCCCAGACCTAACCCAGACCAAACATGAATTATTCTCAAAAATATTGACCGAAACCAGGTTTAATCGACTGTTTCAGTGTGGTACCACATTACTACGTGATCCGAACCAGAAAAAGCCCAGCATCTGTTCAACAAGTGTGTGAAAAACGCGAAAGTCTGAGCCTGATGAGGGCAAATCCCAGAACTTACCCAGACATAACTTGCGTTATCCTCTAAAATATTTATCAAGACCAGGATTAATTGACTGTTTCAGTGTGGCATCACATTACTACGTGATGCAAACCAGTGGAAGAAAAGGATCTGGCCCACGAGAATGAGAAGTATGCGAAAGTATGAGCCCGGTGATGGCACATCCCAGAACTAACCCAGACCTAACAAGCGTTATCCTCTAAAATATTTATCAAGACCAGGTTTAATAGAATGTTTCAGTGTGGTACCACATTACTACGTGATCCGAACCAGAAAAAACCCAGGATCTGTTCAACAGGTATGTGAAGAATGCGAAAGTATGAGTCTGATGAGGGCAAATCCCAGGCCTAGCCTAGACCTAACATGTGTTATCCTCTAAAATATTGATCGAAACCAGGTTTAATGGACTGTTTCAGTGTGATACCACATTACTACGTGATCGAAATCAGAAAAAACCCTGGATCTGTTCAAGAAGTATGCGAAAAAAGCGAAAGTATGAGTCTGATGAGGTCAGATCCCAGACCTATCCCAGACCTAACTTGCGTTATCCTATAAAATATTGATCGAAACCAGGTTTAATGGACTGTTTCAGTGCGATACCACATTACTACGTGATCCAAACCAGTGGAAGCCCAGGATCTGATCAACAAGTATGTGAAAAACGCGAAAATATGACCCTGATGAGGGCAAATCGCAGACCTAACCTAGACCTAACATGCGTTATCCTATAAAATATTGATAGAAACAAGGTTTAATCGACTGTTTCAGAGTGGTACCACATTACTACGTGATCAAAACCAGAAAAAAACCAGGATCTGTTCAACAAGTATGTGAAAAACGCGATAGTCTGAGCCTGATGAGGTCAAATCCCAGAACTTACACAGACATAACGTGCGTTATCCTCTAAAATATTTATCAAGACCAGGTTTAATTGACTGTTTCAGTGTGGTACCACATTACTACGTGATCCAATCCAGAAAAAGTCCAGGATCTAGCCATCAAGAATCAGAAATATGCGAAAGTAAGAGCCTGACGAGAGCAAATCCCAGACCTAACCTAGACCTAACATGCGTTATCCTCAAAAATATTGATCGAAACCAGGTTTAATTGAATGTTTCAGTGTGGTACCACATTACTACGTGATCCGAACCAGAAAAAACCCAGGATCAGTTCAACAAGTATGTGAAGAATGCGAAAGTATGAATCTGATGTGGGCAAATCCCTGGCCTAACCTGGACCTAACATGTGTTATCCTCTAAAATATTGACGGAAACCAGATTTAATTGACAGTTTCAGTGTGTTACCACATTAATACGTGATCGACTCCAGAAAAAGCCCAGGATCTAGCCATGAAGTATGGGAAATATGCGAAAGTATGAGCCTGACGAGGGCAAATCCCCGACCTAACCCAGACCTAACGTGCGTTATCCTCTAAAATATTGACCGAAACCAGGTTTAATTGACTGTTTCTGAGTGGTACCACTTTACTACGTGGTCCAAACCAGAAAAAACCCAGGATCCGTTCAACAAGTATGTGAAGAATGCGAAAGTATGAGTCTGGTGAGTGAAAATCCCAGGCCTAACCCAGACCTAACATGGGTTATCCTCAAAAATATTGATCGAAACCAGGTTTAATCGACTGTTTCAGTGTGGTAGCACATTACTACGTGATCCGAACCAGAAAAAATCCAGGATCTGTTCAACACGTATGTGAAAAACGCGAAAGAATGAGCCTGATGAGGGCAAATCCCAGACCTAACCCAGACCAAACATGCGTTTTCCTCTAGAATATTTATCAAGACCAGGATTAATTGACTGTTTCAGTGTGGCATCACATTACTACGTGATCCAAACCAGTTGAAGCCCAGGATCTGGCCAACAAGAATGAGAAATATGCGAAGGTATGAGCCTGACGAGAGCAAATCCCAGACCTAACCTAGACCTAACATGCGTTATCCTCAAAAATATTGACCGAAACCAGGTTTAGTGGACTGTTCCAGTGTGGAACCACATTACTGCGTGATCCAACCCAGAAAAAACCCAGGATCTGTTCAACAAGTATGAGGAAAATGCGAAAGTCTGACCCTGATGAGGGCAAATCCCAGACCTATCCCAGACCTAACTTGCGTTGTCGTCTAAAATATTCATGGAAACCAGGTTTAAATGACTGTTTCAGTGTGGTACCACATTACTACGTGATCCAATCCAGAAAAAGTCCAGGATCTAGCCATCAAGAATGAGAAATATGCGAAAGTAAGAGCCTGACGAAAGCAAATCCCAGACCTAACCTAGACCTTACATGCGTTATCCTCAAAAATATTGATCGAAACCAGGTTTAATCGACTGTTTCAGAGTGGTACCACGTTACTACGTGATCCAAACCAGAAAAAGCCTAGAATCTGGCCATCAGGTATGAGAAATATGCGAAAGTACTAGCCTCATGAGAGCAAATCCCAGACCTAACCCAGACCAAACATGAATTATTCTCAAAAATATTGACCGAAACCAGGTTTAATCGACTGTTTCAGTGTGGTACCACATTACTACGTGATCCGAACCAGAAAAAGCCCAGCATCTGTTCAACAAGTGTGTGAAAAACGCGAAAGTCTGAGCCTGATGAGGGCAAATCCCAGAACTTACCCAGACATAACTTGCGTTATCCTCTAAAATATTTATCAAGACCAGGATTAATTGACTGTTTCAGTGTGGCATCACATTACTACGTGATGCAAACCAGTGGAAGAAAAGGATCTGGCCCACGAGAATGAGAAGTATGCGAAAGTATGAGCCCGGTGATGGCACATCCCAGAACTAACCCAGACCTAACAAGCGTTATCCTCTAAAATATTTATCAAGACCAGGTTTAATAGAATGTTTCAGTGTGGTACCACATTACTACGTGATCCGAACCAGAAAAAACCCAGGATCTGTTCAACAGGTATGTGAAGAATGCGAAAGTATGAGTCTGATGAGGGCAAATCCCAGGCCTAGCCTAGACCTAACATGTGTTATCCTCTAAAATATTGATCGAAACCAGGTTTAATGGACTGTTTCAGTGTGATACCACATTACTACGTGATCGAAATCAGAAAAAACCCTGGATCTGTTCAAGAAGTATGCGAAAAAAGCGAAAGTATGAGTCTGATGAGGTCAGATTCCAGACCTATCCCAGACCTAACTTGCGTTATCCTATAAAATATTGATCGAAACCAGGTTTAATGGACTGTTTCAGTGCGATACCACATTACTACGTGATCCAAACCAGTGGAAGCCCAGGATCTGATCAACAAGTATGTGAAAAACGCGAAAATATGACCCTGATGAGGGCAAATCGCAGACCTAACCTAGACCTAACATGCGTTATCCTATAAAATATTGATAGAAACAAGGTTTAATCGACTGTTTCAGAGTGGTACCACATTACTACGTGATCAAAACCAGAAAAAAACCAGGATCTGTTCAACAAGTATGTGAAAAACGCGATAGTCTGAGCCTGATGAGGTCAAATCCCAGAACTTACACAGACATAACGTGCGTTATCCTCTAAAATATTTATCAAGACCAGGTTTAATTGACTGTTTCAGTGTGGTACCACATTACTACGTGATCCAATCCAGAAAAAGTCCAGGATCTAGCCATCAAGAATCAGAAATATGCGAAAGTAAGAGCCTGACGAGAGCAAATCCCAGACCTAACCTAGACCTAACATGCGTTATCCTCAAAAATATTGATCGAAACCAGGTTTAATTGAATGTTTCAGTGTGGTACCACATTACTACGTGATCCGAACCAGAAAAAACCCAGGATCAGTTCAACAAGTATGTGAAGAATGCGAAAGTATGAATCTGATGTGGGCAAATCCCTGGCCTAACCTGGACCTAACATGTGTTATCCTCTAAAATATTGACGGAAACCAGATTTAATTGACAGTTTCAGTGTGTTACCACATTAATACGTGATCGACTCCAGAAAAAGCCCAGGATCTAGCCATGAAGTATGGGAAATATGCGAAAGTATGAGCCTGACGAGGGCAAATCCCCGACCTAACCCAGACCTAACGTGCGTTATCCTCTAAAATATTGACCGAAACCAGGTTTAATTGACTGTTTCTGAGTGGTACCACTTTACTACGTGGTCCAAACCAGAAAAAACCCAGGATCCGTTCAACAAGTATGTGAAGAATGCGAAAGTATGGGTCTGGTGAGTGAAAATCCCAGGCCTAACCCAGACCTAACATGCGCTATCCTCAAAAATATTGATCGAAACCAGGTTTAATCGACTGTTTCAGTGTGGTAGCACATTACTACGTGATCCGAACCAGAAAAAATCCAGGATCTGTTCAACAAGTATGTGAAAAACGCGAAAGAATGAGCCTGATGAGGGCAAATCCTAGACCTAACACAGACCAAACATGCGTTTTCCTCTAGAATATTTATCAAGACCAGGATTAATTGACTGTTTCAGTGTGGCATCACATTACTACGTGATCCAAACCAGTTGATGCCCAGGATCTAGCCATCAAGAATCAGAAATATGCGAAATTAAAAGCCTGACGAGAGCAAATCCCCAACCTAACCTAGACCTAACATGCGTTATCCTCAAAAATATTGATCGAAACCAGGTTTAATCGACTGTTTCAGTGTGGTACCACATTACTACGTGATCCGAACCAGAAAAAACCCAGGATCTGTTCAACAAGTGTGTGAAAAACGCGAAAGTCTCAGCCTGATGAGGGCGAATCCCAGATCTTACCCAGACATAACTTGCGTTATCCTCTAAAATATTTATCAAGACCAAGTTTAATGGACTGTTTCAGTGTGGTATCACATTACTACGTGATCCAAACCAGAAAAAACCCAGGATCTGTTCAACAAGTATGTGAAAAACGCGAAAGTCTGAGCCTGATGAGGTCAAATCCCAGAACTTACACAGACATAACTTGCGTTATCCTCTAAAATATTTATCAAGACCAGGATTAATTGACTGTTTCAGTGTGGCATCACATTACTACATGATCCAAACCAGTGGAAGAAAAGGATCTGGCCAACAAGAATGAGAAGTATGCGAAAGTATGAGCCTGATGATGGCAAATCCCGGAACTAATCCAGACATAACTTGCGTTATCCTCAAAAATATTGATCGAAACCAGGTTTAATCGACTATTTCAGTGTGGTATCACGTTACTACGTGATCCGAACCAGAAAAAGACCAGGTTCTGGCCATCAAGTATAAGAAATATGCGAAAGTACGAGCCTCATGAGAGCAAATCCCAGACCTAACCCAGACCTAACATGAATTATTCTCTAAAATATTGATCGAAACCAGGTTTAATTGACTGTTTCAGTGTGGTACCACATTACTATGTGATCGAAGCTTGAAAAAACATAGGATCTGTTCAAGAAGTATGTGAAGAATGTGAAAGTATGAGACTGATGAGGGCAAATCCTAGACCTAACATGTGTTATCCTCTAACATATTGACGGAAACCACGACTAATTGACAGTTTCAGTGTGGTACCACATTACTACGTGTTCCAATCCAGAAAAAGCCCAGGATCTAGCCAACAAGTATGAGAATTATGCGAAAGTATGAGCCTGATGAGGGCAAATCTCAGACCTAACCTAGACCTAACATGTGTTATCCTCTAAAATATCAATCGACACCAGTTTTAATGGTCTGCTACAGTGTGGTACCACATTACTACGTGATCGGACCAAGAAAAATCCTAGGATCTGTTCATGAAGTATGTGAAGAATGCGAAAGTATGGGACAGATGAGGGCAAATCCTACACCTAACCCAGACCTTACATGCGTTATCCTCTAAAATAGTTATCAAGACCAGGTTTAATTGACTGTTTCAGGGCGGTACCACATTACTACGTGATCCAAACCAGTGGAAGCCCAGGATCTGGCCAACAAGAATGAGAAATATACGAAAGTATGAGCCTGATGAGAGCAAATCCCAGACCTAACCTAGACCTAACATGCGTTATCCTCTAAAATATTGATCGAAACCAGGTTTAATGGACTGTTTCAGTGTGGTACCACACTACCACGTGATCCTATCCAGAAAAAATTCCAGGATCTGTTCAACAAGTATGTGAGAAATGCGAAAATTTGACCCTGATGAGGGCGAATCCCAGACCTTTCCCAGACCTAACTTGCGTTATCCTCTAAAATATTGATGGAAACCAGGTTCAGTTGACTGTTTCAGTGTGGTACCACATTACTACGTGATCCAAACGAGAAATAACCCAGGATCTGTTCAACTAGTATGTGAAGAATGCGAAAGTATGAGTCTGATGAGGGAAAATCCCAGGCCTAACCTAGACCTAACATGCGTTATCCTCAAAAATATTGATCGAAACGAGGTTTAATCGACTGTTTCAGTGTGGTACCACATTCCTACGTGATCCAAACCAGAAAAAACCCAGGATCTGTTCAACAAGTATGTGAAGGAAGCGAATATATGAGTCTGATGAGGGAAAATCCCAGGCCTAACCTCGACCTAACAAGCGTTATCCTCAAAAATATTCATCGAAACCAGGTTTAATCGACTGTTTCAGTGTGGTACCACATTAATACGTGATCGAATCCAGAAAACGCCCGGGATCTAGCCAACAAGTATGAGTAATATGCGAAAGTATGAGCCTGATGAGGGCAAATCCCAGACCTAACCTAGACCTAACATGCGTTATCCTCTATGATATTGATTGAAACCGGGATTAATCGACTGTTTCAGTGTGGTACCACATTACTACGTGTTCCAAACCTGAAAAAACCCAGGATCTGTTCAACAAGTATGTGAACAATGCGAAAGTATGAGTCTATGAGGGAAAATCTCAGGCCTAACCTAGACCTAACATGCGTTATCCTCAAGAATATTGTCGAAACCAGGTTTAATCGAGTGTTTCAGTGTGGTACCACATTACTACGTGATCCAAACCAGAATAAAACCCAGGACCTGTTCAACAAGTAAGTGAAGAATGCGAAAGTATGAGTCTGATGTGGGCAAATCCCAGGCCTAACCTAGACATGACATGCGTTATCCTCTAAAATATTGAACGAAACCAGGTTTAATGGACTGTTTCGGTGTGGTACCACATTACTACGCGATCCAAACCAGAAAAAGCCTAGAATCTGACCATCAAGTATGAGAAATATGCGAAAGTACGAGCCCGATGAGAGCAAATACCAGACCTAACCTAGACCTAAAATGAATTATTCCCTAAAATATTGACCGAAACCAGGTTTAATGGACTGTTTCAGTGTGGTACCACATTAGTACGTGATCCAAACCAGAAAAAGCCAGGGATCTGTGTAACAAGTATGTGAAAAACGCGAAAATATGACCCTGATGTGTGCAAATCCCAGACCTGTCCCAGACCTAACTTGCGTTATCCTATAAAATATTAATCGAAACCAGGTTTAATCGACTGTTTCAGTGTGGTACCACATTACTACGTGATCCAATCCAGAAATAGCCCAGGATCTAGCCATGAAGTATGAGAAATATGCGAAAGTATGAGCCTGATGAGGGCGAATCCCAGACCTATCCCAGACCTAACTTGCGTTATCCTCTAAAATGTTGATCGAAACCAGGTTTAATCGACTGTTTCAGTGTGGTACTACATTACTACGTGATCCAGACCAGTGAAAGCCCAGAATCTGGCCAACAAGTTTGGGTAACATGCGAAAGTATGACCCAGATGAGGGCAAATCATAGACCTAACCAAGACCTAACATGCGTTATCATCTCTAAAATATTGATCGAATCCAGGTTTAATGGACTGTTTCAGTGTGGTACCACATTACTACGTGATCCAATCCAGCAAAAGCCCAGGATCTCTACAACAAGTATGTGAAAAACGCGAAAGTATGAGCCTGATGAGGGCAAATCCCAGACCTATCGCAGACATAACTTGCGTTATCCTCTAAAGTATTTATCGAAACCAGGTTTAATTGACTGCTTTAGTGTGGTACCACTTTGCTACGTGATCCAAAGCAGAAAAAACACTCGCTCAGGTCAACATGTATGTCAAAACTGCGAAAGGATGACCCCGATGAGGGCAAATCCCTGGCCTAACCTAGACCTAACATGCGTTATCCTCTAAAATATTGATCGAAACCAGGTTTAATGGACTGTTTCAGTGTGGTGCCACATTACTACGTGATCCAAACCAGAAAAACCCAGGATCTGATCAACAGGTATGTGAAAAATGCGAAGGTATGAGCCTGATGAGGGCAGATCCCAGAACTATCCAAGACCTAACTTGTGTTATCCTCTAAAATATTGATCGAAACCAGGTTTAATGGACTGTTTGAGTGTGGTACCACATTACTACGTGATCCAAACCAGGAAAATCCAGGGATCTGTTCAACATGTATGTTAAAACTGCGAAAGTATGACCCTGATGGGGGCAAATCCCAGACCTAACCTAGACCTAACATGTGTTATCCACTAAAATATTAATCCAAACCTAGTTTAATGGTCTGTTTCAGTGTGGTACCACATTACTACGTGATCCAAACCAGAAATACCCAGGATCTGTTCAACAAGTATGTGAGAAACGCGAAAGTATGAGCCTGATGAGGGCAAATCCCGGACTGATCCCAGACCTAACTTGCGTTATCCTCTCAGATATTGGTCGAAACCAGGTTTAATTGACTGTTTCAGTGTGGTACCACTTTACTACGTGATCCAAAGCAGAAAAAACCCTCGCTCAGGTCAATATGTATGTTAAAACAGCGAAAGTATGACCGTGATGAGGGCAAATCCCAGGCCTAACCTAGACCTAACATGCGTTAACCTCTAAGATATTGATCGAAACCAGGATTTATCGACTGTTTCAGTGTGGTACCACATTACTACGTGATCCAAAACAGAAAAAGCCAGGGGTCTGTGCAACAAGTATGTGAAAAACGCGAAAATATGAGCCTGATGAGGGCAAATCCCGGACCTATCCTAGACCTAACTTGCGTTGTCCTATAAAATATTGATCGATACCAGGTTTAATTGACTGTTTCAGTGTGGTACCACATTACTATGTGATCCAAACCAGAAAAAACCTTGGATCTGTTCAAGAAGTATGGGAAGAATGCGAATGTATGAGACTGATGAGGGCAAATCCTGGACCTAACCCAGACCTAACATGCGTTATCCTCTAAAATGTTGATCAAAACCAGGTTTAATTAACTGCTTCAGTGTGGCACCACATTACTACGTGATCCAAACCAGAGAAATCCAGGGATCTGTTCAACATGTATGTTAAAACTGCAAAAGTGTGATCCTGATGAGGGCAAATCCCAGACCTAACCTAGACCTAACACGAATTATTCTCTAAAATATTGATCGAAACCAGGTTTAATGGACTGTTTCAGTGTGGTACAACACTACTACGTGATCCAATCCAGCCAAAGGCAAGGATCTCTACAAAAAGTATGTGAAAAACGCGAAAGTATGAGCCTGATGAGGGCAAATCCCAGACCTATCCCAGACATAACTTGCGTTATCCTCTAAAATATTTATCGAAACCAGGCTTAATTGACTGTTTTAGTGTGGTACCACTTTGCTGCGTGATCCAAAGCAGAAAAAACCTTCGCTCAGGTCAACATGTATGTTAAAACTGCGAAAGGATGACCCCGATGAGGGCAAATCCCTGGCCTAACCTAGACCTAACATGCGTTATCCTCTAAAAAAATTGATCGAAACCAGGTTTAATGGACTGTTTCAGTGTGGTACCACATTACTACGTGATCCAGACCAATGAAAGCCCAGAATCTGACCAGCAAGTTTGAGTAACATGCGAAAGTATGACCCAGATGAGGGCAAATCCTAGACCTAACCGAGACCTAACATGCGTTATCCTCAAAAATATTGATCGATACCAGGTTTAATCGACTGTTCCTGTGTGGTACCACATTACTACGTGCTCCAAACTAGAAAAAACCCAGGATCTGTTCAACAACTATGTGAAGATTGCGAAAGTATGAGTCTGATGGTGGCAAATCCCAGGCCTAACCTAGACCTAACATCCGTTATCCTCTAAAATATTGATCGAAACCAGGTTTCATGGACTGTTTCAGTGTGGTACCACATTACTACGTGATCCAATCCAGCAAAAGCCCAGGATCTCTTCACCAAGTATGTGAAAAACGCGAAAGTATGAGCCTGATGAGGGCAAATCCCAGACCTAACCTAGACCTAACATGCGTTATCCTCTAAAATATTGATCGAATCCAGGTTTAATGGACTGTTTCAGTGTGGTACCACATTACTACGTGATCCAAAGCAGTGAAAACCCAGGATCTGTTCAAGAAGTATGTGAAGAATGAGGACGTATGAGACTGATAAGGGCAAATCCCAGACCTAACCCAGACCTAACATGCGTTATCCTATAAAATATTGATCGAAACCAGGTTTAATTAACTGTTCCTGTGTGGTACCACATTACTACGTGCTCCAGACTAGAAAAAACCCAGGATCTGCCCAACAAGTATGTGAAGAATGCGAAAGTATGAGCCTGATGGGGGCAAATCCCAGACCTAACCTAGACCTAACATGCGATATCCTCTAAAATATTGATCGAAACCAGGTTTAATTAACTGTTCCTGTGTGGTACCACATTACTACGTGCTCCAGACTAGAAAAAACCCCGGATCTGTTCAACAGGTATGTCACAAATGCGAAGGTATGGGCCTGATGAGCGCAAATCCTGGACCTATCCCAGACCTAACATGTGTTATGCTCTAAAATATGGATCGAAACCAGGTTTAATTAACTGTTCCTGTGTGGTACCACATTACTACGTGCTCCAAAATAGAAAAAACCCAGGATCTGTTCAACAAGTATGTGAAGAATGCTAAAGTACGGGTCTGTTGTGGGCAAATCCCAGACCCAACCTAGAGAGAACATGCGTTATCCTGTAAAATATTGATCGAAACCAGGCTTAATGCACTGTTTCTGAGTGGTAGCACATAACTACGTGATCCAAACCAGAAAAAGCCCAGAATCTGACCATCAAGTATGAGAAATATGCGAAAGTAGGAGCCTGATGAGAGCAAATCCCAGAGCTAACCTAGTCCTAACATGAATTATTCTCTAAAATATTGATCGAGACCATGTTTAGTCGACTGTTTCATTGTGGTACCACATTACCACGTGATCCGAACCAGAAAAAAACCCTGGATCTGTTCAACAAGTATGTGAAGAATGCGAAAGTATGAGTCTGATGAGGGCATATCCCAGGCCTGGCCTAGACATAACATGCGTTATCCTCTAAAATATTGGCCGATTCCTGGTTTAGTGGACAGTTTCAGTGTGGTACCATATTACTGGGTGATCCAAACCAGAAAAATCCCAGGATCTGCTCAACAAGTATGAGAAATATGCGAAAGTATGAGCCTGATGAGAGCAAATCGCAGACCTAACCTAGACCTAACATGCGTTATCCTCCAAAATATTGATCGAAACCAGGTTTAATGGACTGTTTCAGTGTGGATCCACATTACCGCGTGATCCAAACCAAAAAAAGCCCAGGATCTGCTCAACAAGTATGAGAAATATGCGAAAGTATGAGCCTGATGTGTGCAAATCCCAGACCTAACATAGACCTAACATGCGTTATCCTCTAAAATATTGATCGAAACCAGGTTTAATGGTCTGTTTCAGTGCGGTAACATATTACCACGTGATCCAAACCAGAAAAAACCCAGGATCTGGCCAATAACTATGTGAAAAATGTGGAAGTATGAGACTGAAGAGGGCAAATCCCAGACCTAGCCAAGACCTAACATGCGTTATCCTCTAAAATATTGATCGAAACGAGGTTTAATCGACTGTTTCAGTGTGGACCCACATTACTACGTGATCCAAACCAGAAGAAGCCCAGGATCTGGACAACAAGTATGTGAAATATGCGAAAGTATGAGCCTGATGAGAGCAAATCCCAGGCCTAACCTAGACCTAACGTGTGTTAACTTCTAAAATATTGATCGAAACCATGTTTAATGGTCTGTTATAGTGTGGTAACACATTACCACGTGATCCACACCAGAAAAAATCCGAGATCTGTTCAACAAGTGTGTGAAGAAAGCGGAAGCATGAGTCTGATGATGGCAAATCCAAGGCCTAACCTAGACCTAACATGAGTTATCCTCTAAAACATTGATCGAAACCAGGTTTAGTGGACTGTTTCAGTGTGGTAACACATTACTACGTGATCCAAACCAAAAAAAGCCCAGAATCTGGACATCAAGTATGAGAAATAAGCGAAAGTATGAGCCTGATGGGTGCAAATCACAGACCTAGCATAGACCTAACATGCGTTATCCTCTAAAATATTGATCGAAACAACGTTTAATCCACTGTTTCAGTGTGGTCCCACATTACTACATGATCCAAACCAGAAGAAGCCCAGGATCTGGCCAACAAGTATGTGAAATATGCGAAAGTATTAGCCTCATGGGGGCAAATCACAGACCTGACCCAGACCTAACATGTGTGATCCTCTAAAATATTGATCAAAACCATGTTTAATCGACTGCTTCAGTGTGGTACCACACCACTATGTGATCCAAACCAGAAAAAACCCAGGATCTGTTCAAGAAGTATGTGAGGAATGTGGAAGTATGAGACTGATGAGGGCAAATCCAAGGCCAAACCTAGACCTCACATGCGTTATCCTCTAAAATATTGATCGAAACCAGGTTTAATGGACTGTATAAGTGTGGTACCCCACTACTATGTGATCCAAACCAGAAAAATCCCAGGATCTGTACAAGAAGTATGTGAAGAATGAGGAAGTATGAGACTGATGAGGGCAAATCCTAGACCTAATCCAGACCTAACATGCGTTATCCACTAAAATATTGATCGAGACCAGGTTTAGTCGTCTGTTTCATTGTGGTACCACTTTACCACGTGATCCAAACCAGAAAAGCCCGGGATCTGTTCAACAAGTATGAGAAATATGCGAAAGTATGAGCCTGATGAGAGCAAATCCCAGACATAACCTGGACATAACATGCGTTATCCTCTAAAATATTGATCGAAACCAGGTTTAATGGACTGTTTCAGTGTAGATCCACATTACTGCGTGATCCAAACCAAAAAAAGCCAGAATCTGACCATCAAGTATGAGAAATATGCGAAAGTATGAGCCTGATGTGTGCAAATCCCAGACCTAACCTAGGCCAAACATGCGCTATCCTCGAAAATGTTGATCGAAACTAGGTTTAATGGGCTGTTTCAGTGTGGTACCACATTACTACGTGATCGAAACCAGAACAAACCCGGGATCTGTTCAACAATTATATGAAAAGTGCGAAGGTATGTGTCTGATGAGGGCAAATCCCAGGTCTGTCCTAGACCTAATATGAGTTATCCTCTAAAATATTGATCGAATCCAGGTTGAGTTGACTATTTCTGTGTGGTACCACATTACTACGTGATCCAAACCAAAAAAAGCCCACAATCTGGCCATCAAGTATGAGAAATATGCGAAAGTATGAGCCTGATGAGAGCAAATTCCAGACCTAACCTAGAACTAACATGCGTTATCCTCTAAAATATTGATCGAAACCAGGTTTAATGGTCTGTTTCAGTGTGGTACCTCATTACTACGTGATCCAAACCAGAGAAACCCAGGGATCTGTTCAACAAGTGTGTGAAGAAAGCGAAAGCATGAGTCTGATGAGGGCAAATCCCAGACCTAACCAAGACCTAACAAGCGTCATCCTCTAAAATATTGATCGAGACCAGGTTTAATCGACTGTTTCAGTGTGATACGTCATTACTACGTGATCCAAACCAAATAAAGCCCAGAATCTGGCCATCAAGTATGAGAAATATGCGAAAGTATGAGACTGATGTGTGCAAATCCCAGACCTAACCTAGGCCAAACATGCGCTATCCTCGAAAATGTTGATCGAAACTAGGTTTAATGGACTGTTTCAGTGTGGTACCACATTACTACGTGATCGAAACCAGAACAAACCCGGGATCTGTTCAACAATTATATGAGAAGTGCGAAGGTATGAGTCTGATGAAGGCAAATCCCAGGCCTGTCCTAGACCTAATATGAGTTATCCTCTAAAATATTGATCGAATCCAGGTTGAGTTGACTATTTCTGTGTGGTACCACATTACTACGTGATCCAAACCAAAAAAAGCCCACAATCTGGCCATCTAGTATGAGAAATATGCGAAAGTATGAGCCTGATGAGAGCAAATCCCGGATCTAACCTAGACCTAACATGCGTTATCCTCTAAAATATTGATAGAAACCAGATTTAATGGACTGTTTCTGTGTGGTACCTCATTACTACGTGATCCAAACCAGAGAAACCCAGGGATCTGTACAACAAGTATGTGAAAAATGCGAAAGTATGACCCTGATGAGGGCAAATCCCAGACCTAACCTAGACCTAACATGCGTTATCCTCTAAAATATTGATCGAATCCAGGTTTAATGGACTGTTTCAGTGTGGTACCACATTACTACGTGATCCAAAGCAGTGAAAACCCAGGATCTGTTCAAGAAGTATGTGAAGAATGAGGACGTATGAGACTGATAAGGGCAAATCCCAGACCTAACCCAGACCTAACATGCGTTATCCTATAAAATATTGATCGAAACCAGGTTTAATTAACTGTTCCTGTGTGGTACCACATTACTACGTGCTCCAGACTAGAAAAAACCCAGGATCTGCCCAACAAGTATGTGAAGAATGCGAAAGTATGAGCCTGATGGGGGCAAATCCCAGACCTAACCTAGACCTAACATGCGATATCCTCCAAAATATTGATCGAAACCAGGTTTAATTAACTGTTCCTGTGTGGTACCACATTACTACGTGCTCCAGACTAGAAAAAACCCCGGATCTGTTCAACAGGTATGTCACAAATGCGAAGGTATGGGCCTGATGAGCGCAAATCCTGGACCTATCCCAGACCTAACATGTGTTATGCTCTAAAATATGGATCGAAACCAGGTTTAATTAACTGTTCCTGTGTGGTCCCACATTACTACGTGCTCCAAAATAGAAAAAACCCAGGATCTGTTCAACAAGTATGTGAAGAATGCTAAAGTACGGGTCTGTTGTGGGCAAATCCCAGACCCAACCTAGAGAGAACATGCGTTATCCTGTAAAATATTGATCGAAACCAGGCTTAATGCACTGTTTCTGAGTGGTACCACATAACTACGTGATCCAAACCAGAAAAAGCCCAGAATCTGACCATCAAGTATGAGAAATATGCGAAAGTAGGAGCCTGATGAGAGCAAATCCCAGAGCTAACCTAGTCCTAACATGAATTATTCTCTAAAATATTGATCGAGACCATGTTTAGTCGACTGTTTCATTGTGGTACCACATTACCACGTGATCCGAACCAGAAAAAAACCCTGGATCTGTTCAACAAGTATGTGAAGAATGCGAAAGTATGAGTCTGATGAGGGCATATCCCAGGCCTGGCCTAGACATAACATGCGTTATCCTCTAAAATATTGGCCGATACCTGGTTTAGTGGACAGTTTCAGTGTGGTACCATATTACTGGGTGATCCAAACCAGAAAAATCCCAGGATCTGCTCAACAAGTATGAGAAATATGCGAAAGTATGAGCCTGATGAGAGCAAATCGCAGACCTAACCTAGACCTAACATGCGTTATCCTCCAAAATATTGATCGAAACCAGGTTTAATGGACTGTTTCAGTGTGGATCCACATTACCGCGTGATCCAAACCAAAAAAAGCCCAGGATCTGCTCAACAAGTATGAGAAATATGCGAAAGTATGAGCCTGATGTGTGCAAATCCCAGACCTAACATAGACCTAACATGCGTTATCCTCTAAAATATTGATCGAAACCAGGTTTAATGGTCTGTTTCAGTGCGGTAACATATTACCACGTGATCCAAACCAGAAAAAACCCAGGATCTGGCCAATAACTATGTGAAAAATGTGGAAGTATGAGACTGAAGAGGGCAAATCCCAGACCTAGCCAAGACCTAACATGCGTTATCCTCTAAAATATTGATCGAAACGAGGTTTAATCGACTGTTTCAGTGTGGACCCACATTACTACGTGATCCAAACCAGAAGAAGCCCAGGATCTGGACAACAAGTATGTGAAATATGCGAAAGTATGAGCCTGATGAGAGCAAATCCCAGGCCTAACCTAGACCTAACGTGTGTTAACTTCTAAAATATTGATCGAAACCATGTTTAATGGTCTGTTATAGTGTGGTAACACATTACCACGTGATCCACACCAGAAAAAATCCGAGATCTGTTCAACAAGTGTGTGAAGAAAGCGGAAGCATGAGTCTGATGAGGGCAAATCCAAGGCCTAACCTAGACCTAACATGCGTTATCCTCTAAAACATTGATCGAAACCAGGTTTAGTGGACTGTTTCAGTGTGGTAACACATTACTACGTGATCCAAACCAAAAAAAGCCCAGAATCTGGACATCAAGTATGAGAAATAAGCGAAAGTATGAGCCTGATGGGTGCAAATCACAGACCTAGCATAGACCTAACATGCGTTATCCTCTAAAATATTGATCGAAACAACGTTTAATCCACTGTTTCAGTGTGGTCCCACATTACTACATGATCCAAACCAGAAGAAGCCCAGGATCTGGCCAACAAGTATGTGAAATATGCGAAAGTATTAGCCTCATGGGGGCAAATCACAGACCTGACCCAGACCTAACATGTGTGATCCTCTAAAATATTGATCAAAACCATGTTTAATCGACTGCTTCAGTGTGGTACCACACCACTATGTGATCCAAACCAGAAAAAACCCAGGATCTGTTCAAGAAGTATGTGAGGAATGTGGAAGTATGAGACTGATGAGGGCAAATCCAAGGCCAAACCTAGACCTCACATGCGTTATCCTCTAAAATATTGATCGAAACCAGGTTTAATGGACTGTATAAGTGTGGTACCCCACTACTATGTGATCCAAACCAGAAAAATCCCAGGATCTGTACAAGAAGTATGTGAAGAATGAGGAAGTATGAGACTGATGAGGGCAAATCCTAGACCTAATCCAGACCTAACATGCGTTATCCACTAAAATATTGATCGAGACCAGGTTTAGTCGTCTGTTTCATTGTGGTACCACTTTACCACGTGATCCAAACCAGAAAAGCCCGGGATCTGTTCAACAAGTATGAGAAATATGCGAAAGTATGAGCCTGATGAGAGCAAATCCCAGACATAACCTGGACATAACATGCGTTATCCTCTAAAATATTGATCGAAACCAGGTTTAATGGACTGTTTCAGTGTAGATCCACATTACTGCGTGATCCAAACCAAAAAAAGCCAGAATCTGACCATCAAGTATGAGAAATATGCGAAAGTATGAGCCTGATGTGTGCAAATCCCAGACCTAACCTAGGCCAAACATGCGCTATCCTCGAAAATGTTGATCGAAACTAGGTTTAATGGGCTGTTTCAGTGTGGTACCACATTACTACGTGATCGAAACCAGAACAAACCCGGGATCTGTTCAACAATTATATGAAAAGTGCGAAGGTATGTGTCTGATGAGGGCAAATCCCAGGTCTGTCCTAGACCTAATATGAGTTATCCTCTAAAATATTGATCGAATCCAGGTTGAGTTGACTATTTCTGTGTGGTACCACATTACTACGTGACCCAAACCAAAAAAAGCCCACAATCTGGCCATCAAGTATGAGAAATATGCGAAAGTATGAGCCTGATGAGAGCAAATTCCAGACCTAACCTAGAACTAACATGCGTTATCCTCTAAAATATTGATCGAAACCAGGTTTAATGGTCTGTTTCAGTGTGGTACCTCATTACTACGTGATCCAAACCAGAGAAACCCAGGGATCTGTTCAACAAGTGTGTGAAGAAAGCGAAAGCATGAGTCTGATGAGGGCAAATCCCAGACCTAACCAAGACCTAACAAGCGCCATCCTCTAAAATATTGATCGAGACCAGGTTTAATCGACTGTTTCAGTGTGATACGTCATTACTACGTGATCCAAACCAAATAAAGCCCAGAATCTGGCCATCAAGTATGAGAAATATGCGAAAGTATGAGCCTGATGTGTGCAAATCCCAGACCTAACCTAGGCCAAACATGCGCTATCCTCGAAAATGTTGATCGAAACTAGGTTTAATGGACTGTTTCAGTGTGGTACCACATTACTACGTGATCGAAACCAGAACAAACCCGGGATCTGTTCAACAATTATATGAGAAGTGCGAAGGTATGAGTCTGATGAAGGCAAATCCCAGGCCTGTCCTAGACCTAATATGAGTTATCCTCTAAAATATTGATCGAATCCAGGTTGAGTTGACTATTTCTGTGTGGTACCACATTACTACGTGATCCAAACCAAAAAAAGCCCACAATCTGGCCATCTAGTATGAGAAATATGCGAAAGTATGAGCCTGATGAGAGCAAATCCCGGATCTAACCTAGACCTAACATGCGTTATCCTCTAAAATATTGATAGAAACCAGATTTAATGGACTGTTTCTGTGTGGTACCTCATTACTACGTGATCCAAACCAGAGAAACCCAGGGATCTGTACAACAAGTATGTGAAAAATGCGAAAGTATGACCCTGATGAGGGCAAATCCCAGGCCTGACCTAGACCTAACATGCGTTATCATATAAAATATTGAACGAAACCTGGTTTAATGGACTGTTTCAGTGTGGTACCACATCACTGCGTGATCCAAACGAGAAAAAGCTCAGGCTCTGGCGAACATGTATACGAAAAATTCGAATATATGTGCCAGATGAGGGCAAATCCCAGACCTAACGCAGACCTAACATGCGATATCCTGTAAAACATTGATCGAAACCAGGTTTAATTTACTGTTTCAGTGTGGTATCACATTAGTGCGTGATCCAATGCCGAGGAAACCAAGAATCTGGCCATCAAGTATGAGAAACATGCGAAAGTTCGAGCCTGATGAGAGCAATTCCCAGTCCTAACCTAGACCTAACATGAGTTATCCACTAAAATATTGATCGAAACTAGGTTTAATGGACTGTTTCAGTGTGGTACAACATTACTACGTGATCCAAACCAGAAAAAACCCGGGATCTGGCCAACAAGAACGAGAAATATGCGAAAGTATGAGCCTGATGAGGGCATATCCCAGGCCTGGCCTAGACCTAACTTGCGTTGTCCTATAAAATATTGATCGATACCAGGTTTAATTGACTGTTTCAGTGTGGTACCACATTACTATGTGATCCAAACCAGAAAAAACCTTGGATCTGTTCAAGAAGTATGGGAAGAATGCGAATGTATGAGACTGATGAGGGCAAATCCTGGACCTAACCCAGACCTAACATGTGTTATCCTCTAAAATATTGTGGAAACCAGGTTTAGTTGACTGTTTGAGTGTGGTACCACATTACTACGTGATCCAAACCAGGAAAATCCAGGGATCTGTTCAACATGTATGTTAAAACTGCGAAAGTATGACCCTGATGGGGGCAAATCCCAGACCTAACCTAGACCTAACATGTGTTATCCACAAAAATATTAATCCAAACCTAGTTTAATGGTCTGTTTCAGTGTGGTACCACTTTACTACGTATCCAAAGCAGAAAAAACCCTCGATCATGTCAATATGTATGTTAGAACTGCGAAAGAATGACCGTGATGATGGCAAATCCTGGACCTAACCCAGACCTAACATGTGTTATCCTCTAAAATATTGATGGAAACCAGGTTTAATTGACTGTTTCAGTGTGGTACCACATTACGATGAGATCCAAACCAGCAAAATCCGGGGATCTGTTCAACAAGTATGTGAAAAATGCGAATGTATGAGACTGATGAGGGCAAAACCTGGACCTAACCCAGACCTAACATGTGTTATCCTCTAAAATGTTGATCAAAACCAGGTTTAATTAACTGCTTCAGTGTGGCACCACATTACTACGTGATCCAAACCAGAGAAATCCAGGGATCTGTTCAACATGTATGTTAAAACTGCAAAAGTGTGATCCTGATGAGGGCAAATCCCAGACCTAACCTAGACCTAACACGAATTATTCTCTAAAATATTGATCGAAACCAGGTTTAGTGGACTGTTTCAGTGTGGTACAACACTACTACGTGATCCAATCCAGCCAAAGGCAAGGATCTCTACAAAAAGTATGTGAAAAACGCGAAAGTATGAGCCTGATGAGGGCAAATCCCAGACCTATCCCAGACATAACTTGCGTTATCCTCTAAAATATTTATCGAAACCAGGCTTAATTGACTGTTTTAGTGTGGTACCACTTTGCTGCGTGATCCAAAGCAGAAAAAACCTTCGCTCAGGTCAACATGTATGTTAAAACTGCGAAAGGATGACCCCGATGAGGGCAAATCCCTGGCCTAACCTAGACCTAACATGCGTTATCCTCTAAAAAAATTGATCGAAACCAGGTTTAATGGACTGTTTCAGTGTGGTACCACATTACTACGTGATCCAGACCAATGAAAGCCCAGAATCTGACCAGCAAGTTTGAGTAACATGCGAAAGTATGACCCAGATGAGGGCAAATCCTAGACCTAACCGAGACCTAACATGCGTTATCCTCAAAAATATTGATCGATACCAGGTTTAATCGACTGTTCCTGTGTGGTACCACATTACTACGTGCTCCAAACTAGAAAAAACCCAGGATCTGTTCAACAACTATGTGAAGATTGCGAAAGTATGAGCCTGATGAGGGCAAATCCCAGAACTAACCTAGACCTAACATGCGTTATCCTCTAAAATATTGATCGAATCCAGGTTTAATGGACTGTTTCAGTGTGGTACCACATTACTACGTGATCCAAAGCAGTGAAAACCCAGGATCTGTTCAAGAAGTATGTGAAGAATGAGGACGTATGAGACTGATAAGGGCAAATCCCAGACCTAACCCAGACCTAACATGCGTTATCCTATAAAATATTGATCGAAACCAGGTTTAATTAACTGTTCCTGTGTGGTACCACATTACTACGTGCTCCAGACTAGAAAAAACCCAGGATCTGCCCAACAAGTATGTGAAGAATGCGAAAGTATGAGCCTGATGGGGGCAAATCCCAGACCTAACCTAGACCTAACATGCGATATCCTCTAAAATATTGATCGAAACCAGGTTTAATTAACTGTTCCTGTGTGGTACCACATTACTACGTGCTCCAGACTAGAAAAAACCCAGGATCTGTTCAACAACTATGTGAAGATTGCGAAAGTATGAGTCTGATGGTGGCAAATCCCAGGCCTAACCTAGACCTAACATGCGTTATCCTCTAAAATATTGATCGAAACAACGTTTAATCCACTGTTTCAGTGTGGTCCCACATTACTACGTGATCCAAACCAGAAGAAGCCCAGGATCTGGCCAACAAGTATGTGAAATATGCGAAAGTATTAGCCTCATGGGGGCAAATCACAGACCTGACCCAGACCTAACATGTGTGATCCTCTAAAATATTGATCAAAACCATGTTTAATCGACTGCTTCAGTGTGGTACCACACCACTATGTGATCCAAACCAGAAAAAACCCAGGATCTGTTCAAGAAGTATGTGAGGAATGTGGAAGTATGAGACTGATGAGGGCAAATCCAAGGCCAAACCTAGACCTCACATGCGGTATCCTCTAAAATATTGATCGAAACCAGGTTTAATGGACTGTATAAGTGTGGTACCCCACTACTATGTGATCCAAACCAGAAAAATCCCAGGATCTGTACAAGAAGTATGTGAAGAATGAGGAAGTATGAGACTGATGAGGGCAAATCCTAGACCTAATCCAGACCTAACATGCGTTATCCACTAAAATATTGATCGAGACCAGGTTTAGTCGTCTGTTTCATTGTGGTACCACTTTACCACGTGATCCAAACCAGAAAAGCCCGGGATCTGTTCAACAAGTATGAGAAATATGCGAAAGTATGAGCCTGATGAGAGCAAATCCCAGACATAACCTGGACATAACATGCGTTATCCTCTAAAATATTGATCGAAACCAGGTTTAATGGACTGTTTCAGTGTAGATCCACATTACTGCGTGATCCAAACCAAAAAAAGCCAGAATCTGACCATCAAGTATGAGAAATATGCGAAAGTATGAGCCTGATGTGTGCAAATCCCAGACCTAACCTAGGCCAAACATGCGCTATCCTCGAAAATGTTGATCGAAACTAGGTTTAATGGGCTGTTTCAGTGTGGTACCACATTACTACGTGATCGAAACCAGAACAAACCCGGGATCTGTTTAACAATTATATGAAAAGTGCGAAGGTATGTGTCTGATGAGGGCAAATCCCAGGCCTGTCCTAGACCTAATATGAGTTATCCTCTAAAATATTGATCGAATCCAGGTTGAGTTGACTATTTCTGTGTGGTACCACATTGCTACGTGATCCAAACCAAAAAAAGCCCACAATCTGGCCATCAAGTATGAGAAATATGCGAAAGTATGAGCCTGATGAGAGCAAATTCCAGACCTAACCTAGAACTAACATGCGTTATCCTCTAAAATATTGATCGAAACCAGGTTTAATGGTCTGTTTCAGTGTGGTACCTCATTACTACGTGATCCAAACCAGAGAAACCCAGGGATCTGTTCAACAAGTGTGTGAAGAAAGCGAAAGCATGAGTCTGATGAGGGCAAATCCCAGACCTAACCAAGACCTAACAAGCGTCATCCTCTAAAATATTGATCGAGACCAGGTTTAATCGACTGTTTCAGTGTGATACGTCATTACTACGTGATCCAAACCAAATAAAGCCCAGAATCTGGCCATCAAGTATGAGAAATATGCGAAAGTATGAGCCTGATGTGTGCAAATCCCAGACCTAACCTAGGCCAAACATGCGCTATCCTCGAAAATGTTGATCGAAACTAGGTTTAATGGACTGTTTCAGTGTGGTACCACATTACTACGTGATCGAAACCAGAACAAACCCGGGATCTGTTCAACAATTATATGAGAAGTGCGAAGGTATGAGTCTGATGAAGGCAAATCCCAGGCCTGTCCTAGACCTAATATGAGTTATCCTCTAAAATATTGATCGAATCCAGGTTGAGTTGACTATTTCTGTGTGGTACCACATTACTACGTGATCCAAACCAAAAAAAGCCCACAATCTGGCCATCTAGTATGAGAAATATGCGAAAGTATGAGCCTGATGAGAGCAAATCCCGGATCTAACCTAGACCTAACATGCGTTATCCTCTAAAATATTGATAGAAACCAGATTTAATGGACTGTTTCTGTGTGGTACCTCATTACTACGTGATCCAAACCAGAGAAACCCAGGGATCTGTACAACAAGTATGTGAAAAATGCGAAAGTATGACCCTGATGAGGGCAAATCCCAGGCCTGACCTAGACCTAACATGCGTTATCATATAAAATATTGAACGAAACCTGGTTTAATGGACTGTTTCAGTGTGGTACCACATCACTGCGTGATCCAAACGAGAAAAAGCTCAGGCTCTGGCGAACATGTATACGAAAAATTCGAATATATGTGCCAGATGAGGGCAAATCCCAGACCTAACGCAGACCTAACATGCGATATCCTGTAAAACATTGATCGAAACCAGGTTTAATTTACTGTTTCAGTGTGGTATCACATTAGTGCGTGATCCAATGCCGAGGAAACCAAGAATCTGGCCATCAAGTATGAGAAACATGCGAAAGTTCGAGCCTGATGAGAGCAATTCCCAGTCCTAACCTAGACCTAACATGAGTTATCCACTAAAATATTGATCGAAACTAGTTTTAATGGACTGTTTCAGTGTGGTACAACATTACTACGTGATCCAAACCAGAAAAAACCCGGGATCTGGCCAACAAGAACGAGAAATATGCGAAAGTATGAGCCTGATGAGGGCATATCCCAGGCCTGGCCTAGACCTAACATGAGTTATCCTCTAAAATATTGATTGAAACTAGGTTTAGTGGACTGTTTCAGTGTGGTACCACATTACTACGTGATCCGAACCAGAAAAAACCTGGGATCTGTTCAACAAGTATGTGAAGAATGCGAAAGTATGAGTCTGATGAGGGCATATCCCAGGCCTGGCCTAGACCTAACATGAGTTATCCTCTAAAATATTGATCGAAACCAGGTTTAATTGACTGTTTCAGTGTGGTACCACATTACTACGTGATCCAAACCAGAAAAATCCCAGGATCTGCTCAACAAGTATGAGAAATATGCGAAAGTATGAGCCTGATCAGCGCAAATCCAAGGCCTAACCTAGACCTAACATGTGTTATCCTCTAAAATATTGATCGAAACCAGGTTTAATGGACTGTTTCAGTGTGGTACCACATTACTACCTGATCCAAACCAGAAAAAACCCAGGATCTGTTCAAGAAGTATGTGAGGAATGTGGAAGTATGAGACTGATGAGGGCAAATCCAAGGCCAAACCTAGACCTCACATGCGGTATCCTCTAAAATATTGATCGAAACCAGGTTTAATGGACTGTATAAGTGTGGTACCCCACTACTATGTGATCCAAACCAGAAAAATCCCAGGATCTGTACAAGAAGTATGTGAAGAATGAGGAAGTATGAGACTGATGAGGGCAAATCCTAGACCTAATCCAGACCTAACATGCGTTATCCACTAAAATATTGATCGAGACCAGGTTTAGTCGTCTGTTTCATTGTGGTACCACTTTACCACGTGATCCAAACCAGAAAAGCCCGGGATCTGTTCAACAAGTATGAGAAATATGCGAAAGTATGAGCCTGATGAGAGCAAATCCCAGACATAACCTGGACATAACATGCGTTATCCTCTAAAATATTGATCGAAACCAGGTTTAATGGACTGTTTCAGTGTAGATCCACATTACTGCGTGATCCAAACCAAAAAAAGCCAGAATCTGACCATCAAGTATGAGAAATATGCGAAAGTATGAGCCTGATGTGTGCAAATCCCAGACCTAACCTAGGCCAAACATGCGCTATCCTCGAAAATGTTGATCGAAACTAGGTTTAATGGGCTGTTTCAGTGTGGTACCACATTACTACGTGATCGAAACCAGAACAAACCCGGGATCTGTTTAACAATTATATGAAAAGTGCGAAGGTATGTGTCTGATGAGGGCAAATCCCAGGCCTGTCCTAGACCTAATATGAGTTATCCTCTAAAATATTGATCGAATCCAGGTTGAGTTGACTATTTCTGTGTGGTACCACATTACTACGTGATCCAAACCAAAAAAAGCCCACAATCTGGCCATCAAGTATGAGAAATATGCGAAAGTATGAGCCTGATGAGAGCAAATTCCAGACCTAACCTAGAACTAACATGCGTTATCCTCTAAAATATTGATCGAAACCAGGTTTAATGGTCTGTTTCAGTGTGGTACCTCATTACTACGTGATCCAAACCAGAGAAACCCAGGGATCTGTTCAACAAGTGTGTGAAGAAAGCGAAAGCATGAGTCTGATGAGGGCAAATCCCAGACCTAACCAAGACCTAACAAGCGTCATCCTCTAAAATATTGATCGAGACCAGGTTTAATCGACTGTTTCAGTGTGATACGTCATTACTACGTGATCCAAACCAAATAAAGCCCAGAATCTGGCCATCAAGTATGAGAAATATGCGAAAGTATGAGCCTGATGTGTGCAAATCCCAGACCTAACCTAGGCCAAACATGCGCTATCCTCGAAAATGTTGATCGAAACTAGGTTTAATGGACTGTTTCAGTGTGGTACCACATTACTACGTGATCGAAACCAGAACAAACCCGGGATCTGTTCAACAATTATATGAGAAGTGCGAAGGTATGAGTCTGATGAAGGCAAATCCCAGGCCTGTCCTAGACCTAATATGAGTTATCCTCTAAAATATTGATCGAATCCAGGTTGAGTTGACTATTTCTGTGTGGTACCACATTACTACGTGATCCAAACCAAAAAAAGCCCACAATCTGGCCATCTAGTATGAGAAATATGCGAAAGTATGAGCCTGATGAGAGCAAATCCCGGATCTAACCTAGACCTAACATGCGTTATCCTCTAAAATATTGATAGAAACCAGATTTAATGGACTGTTTCTGTGTGGTACCTCATTACTACGTGATCCAAACCAGAGAAACCCAGGGATCTGTACAACAAGTATGTGAAAAATGCGAAAGTATGACCCTGATGAGGGCAAATCCCAGGCCTGACCTAGACCTAACATGCGTTATCATATAAAATATTGAACGAAACCTGGTTTAATGGACTGTTTCAGTGTGGTACCACATCACTGCGTGATCCAAACGAGAAAAAGCTCAGGCTCTGGCGAACATGTATACGAAAAATTCGAATATATGTGCCAGATGAGGGCAAATCCCAGACCTAACGCAGACCTAACATGCGATATCCTGTAAAACATTGATCGAAACCAGGTTTAATTTACTGTTTCAGTGTGGTATCACATTAGTGCGTGATCCAATGCCGAGGAAACCAAGAATCTGGCCATCAAGTATGAGAAACATGCGAAAGTTCGAGCCTGATGAGAGCAATTCCCAGTCCTAACCTAGACCTAACATGAGTTATCCACTAAAATATTGATCGAAACTAGTTTTAATGGACTGTTTCAGTGTGGTACAACATTACTACGTGATCCAAACCAGAAAAAACCCGGGATCTGGCCAACAAGAACGAGAAATATGCGAAAGTATGAGCCTGATGAGGGCATATCCCAGGCCTGGCCTAGACCTAACATGAGTTATCCTCTAAAATATTGATTGAAACTAGGTTTAGTGGACTGTTTCAGTGTGGTACCACATTACTACGTGATCCGAACCAGAAAAAACCTGGGATCTGTTCAACAAGTATGTGAAGAATGCGAAAGTATGAGTCTGATGAGGGCATATCCCAGGCCTGGCCTAGACCTAACATGAGTTATCCTCTAAAATATTGATCGAAACCAGGTTTAATTGACTGTTTCAGTGTGGTACCACATTACTACGTGATCCAAACCAGAAAAATCCCAGGATCTGCTCAACAAGTATGAGAAATATGCGAAAGTATGAGCCTGATCAGCGCAAATCCAAGGCCTAACCTAGACCTAACATGTGTTATCCTCTAAAATATTGATCGAAACCAGGTTTAATGGACTGTTTCAGTGTGGTACCACATTACTACCTGATCCGAACCAGAAAAAACCCGGGATCTGTTCAACAAGTATGTGAAGAATGCGAAAGTATGAGTCTGATGAGGGCATATCCCAGGCCTAACCTAGACCTAACATGCGTTATCCTCTAAAATATTGATCGAAACCAGGTTTAATTGACTGTATCAGTGTGGTATCACATTACTGCGTGATCCAAACCAAAAAAAGCCCAGAATCTGGCCAACAAGAACGAGAAATATGCGAAAGTATGAGCCTGATGAGAGCAAATCCCAGACCTAACCTAGACCTAACGTGCGTTAACTTGTAAAATATTGATCGAAACCATGTTTAATGGTCTGTTACAGTGTGGTAACACATTACCACGTGATCCACACCAGAAAAAATGCGGGATCTGTTCAACAAGTGTGTGACGAAAGCGAGAGCATGAGTCTGATGAGGGCAAATCCAAGGCCTAACCTAGACCTAACATGCGTTATCCTCTAAAATATTGATCGAAACCATGTTTAATTGACCGTTTCAGTGTGGTACCACATTACCATGTGATCCAAACCAGTAAAAGTCCACGATCTGGCCAACAAGTATGAGAAATATGCGAAAGTAATACCCTCATGAGGGCAAATCACAGACCTAACCCAGACCTAACATGCATTATCCTTTGTAATGTTGACCCAGACTAGGTTTAATTGACTGTTTCAGTGTGGTATCACATTACCACGTGTTCCAAACCAGAAAAAGTCCAGTATCTGGTCAACGAGTATGCGAAATATTCGAAAGTATGAGCCTGATGAGGGCAAATCCTTGACCTAACCCAGACCTAACATGCGTTATCCTCTAAAATATTTATCGAGACCAGGTTGAATTGACTGTTTCATTGTGGTACCACACTACTACGTGATCCAAACCAGAAAAAGCCCAGAATCTGGACTTCAAGTATGAGAAATATGCGAAAGTATGAGCCTGATGAGTGCTAATCCCAGACCTATCATAGACCTAACATGCGTTATCCTCTAAAATATTGATCGAAACCTGGTTTAATGGACTCTTTCAGTGTGGTACCACATTACTACGTGATCTAAACCAAAAAAAGCACACAATCTGGCCATCAAGTATGAGAAATATGCGAAAGTATCAGCCTGATGAGAGCAAATCCCAGTCCTAACCTAGACCTAACGTGCGTTAACTTTTAGAATATTGATCGAAACCATGTTTAATGGTCTGTTACAGTGTGGTAACACATTACCACGTGATCCACACCAGAAAACATGCGGGATCTGTTCAACAAGTGTGTCAAGAAAGCGAAAGCATGAGTCTGATGAGGGCAAATCCAAGGCCTAACCTAGACCTAACATGCGTTATCCTCTAAAACATTGATCGAAACCAGGTTTAGTGGACTGTTTCAGTGTGGTACCATATTACTACGTGACCGAAACCAAAAAAAGTCCAGAATCTGGGCATCAAGTATGAGAAATATGCGAAAGTATGAGCCTAATGGGTGCAAATCTCAGACCTAGCATAGACCTAACATGCGTTATCCTCTATAATATTGATCGAAACCAGGTTTAATGGTCTGTTTCAGTACGGTAACATATTACCACGTGGTCCAAACCAGAAAAAACCTAGAATCTGGCCAACAACTACGTGAAAAATGCGAAATTATGAGACTGAAGAGTGGAAATCCCAGACCTAACGCAGACGTAACATGCGTCATCCTCTAAATTATTTATCGAAACCAGGTTTAATGGACTGTTTCAGTGTGGTGCCACATTACTACGTGATCCAAACCAGAGAAAATCCGGGATCTGTTCAACAAGTGTGTGGTGAATGCGAAAGTTTGAGAGTCTGATGAGGGCAAATCCAAGGCCTAACCTAGACCTAACATGCGTTATCCTCTAAAATATTGATCGAAACCAGGTTTAATTGACCGTTTCAGTGTGGTACCACATTACCATGTGATCCAAACCAGTAAAACTCCACGATCTGGCCAACAAGTATGAGAAATATGCGAAAGTATTACCCTCATGAGGGCAAATGACAGACCTAACCCAAACCTAACATGCATTATCCTTTGTAATGTTGACCCAGACTAGGTTTAATTGACTGTTTCAGTGTGGTACCACATTACCATGTGTTCCAAACCAGAAAGAGTCCAGTATCTGGTCAACGAGTATGCGAAAAATTCGAAAGTATGAGCCTGATGAGGGCAAATCCTAGACCTAACCCAGACCTAACATGCGTTATCCTCTAAAATATTGATCGAAACCAGGTATAATGGACTGTTTCAGTGTGGTACCACATTACTACGTGATCCAAACCAAAAAAAGGCCACAATCTGGCCATCAAGTATGAGAAATATGCGAAAGTATGACCTTGATGAGAGCAAATCCCAGACCTAACCTAGACCTAACGTGCGTTAACTTCTAAAATATTGATCGAAACCATGTGTAATTGTCTGTTACAGTGTGGTAACACATTACCACGTGATCCACACCAGAAAAAATGCGGGATCTGTTCAACAAGTGTGTGAAGGAAGCGAAACCATGAGTCTGATGAGGGCAAATTCAAGGCCTAACCTAGACCTAACATGCGTTATCCTCTAAAACATTGATCGAAACCAGGTTTAGTGGACTGTTTCAGTGTGGTACCACATTACTACGTGATCCAAACCAAAAAAAGTCCAGAATCTGGCCATCAAGTATGAGAAATATGCGAAAGTATGAGCCTGATGAGAGCAAATCCCAGACCTAACCTAGACCTAACATGCGTTATCCTCTAAAATATTCATCGAAACATGGTTTAATGGACTGTTTCAGTGTAGATCCACATTACTGCGTGATCCAGACCAAAAAAAGCCAGAATCTGGCCATCAAGTATGAGAAATATGCGAAAGTATGAGCCTGATGTGTGCAAATCCCAGACCTAACCTAGACCTAACATGTGTTACCCTCGAAAATGTTGATCGAAACTAGGTTTAATGGACTGTTTCAGTGTGGTACCACATTACTACGTGATCGTAACCAGATAAAACCCGGGATCTGTTCAACAATTATGTGAAGAATGCGAAGGTATGAGTCTGATGAGAGCAAATCCCAGGCCTGTCCTAGACCTAACATGAGCTATCCTCTAAAATATTGATCGAAACCAGGTTTAATGGACTGTTCCAGTGTGGTACCACATTACTACGTGATCCAAACCTGTGAAAGCCCAGGATCTGTTCAAGAAGTATGTGAAGAACGAGGAAGTATGAGACTGATGAGGGCAAATCCCAGACCTAATCCAGACCTAACATGCGTTATCCTCAAAAATATTAATCGAGACCAGGTTTATTCGACTGTTTCAGTGTGGTACCACATTACTACGTGATCCAAACCAGAAAAAGACCAGAATCTGGCCATCAAGTATCAGAAATATGCGAAAGTATGAGCCTGATGTGTGCAAATCCCAGACCTAACCTAGACCTAACATGTGTTATCCTCGAAAATGTTGATCGAGACTAGGTTTAATGGACTGTTTCAGTGTGGTACCACATTACTACGTGATCGAAACCAGATAAAACCCGGGATCTGTTCAACAATTATGTGAAGAATGCGAAGGTATGAGTCTGATGAGAGCAAATCCCAGGCCTGTCCTAGACCTAACATGAGTTATCCTCTAAAATATTGATCGAAACCAGGTTTAATGGACTGTTCCAGTGTGGTACCACATTACTACGTGATCCAAACCTGTGAAAGCCCAGGATCTGTTCAAGAAGTATGTGAAGAACGAGGAAGTATGAGACTGATGAGGGCAAATCCCAGACCTCTTCCAGACCTAACATGCGTTATCCTCAAAAATATTGATCGAGACCAGGTTTATTCGACTGTTTCAGTGTGGTACCACATTACTACGTGATCCAAACCAGAAAAAGACCAGAATCTGGCCATCAAGTATCAGAAATATGCGAAAGTATGAGCCGGATGAGAGCAAATCCCAGACTTAACCTAGACCTAACGTGCGTTAACTTCTAAAATATTGATCGAAACCAGGTTTAATGGTCTGTTACAGTGTGGTAACTCATTACCACGTGATCCATACCAGAAAAAATCCGGGATCTGTTCAACAAGTGTGTGAAGAAAGCGAAAGCATGAGTCTGATGAGGGCAAATCCAAGGCCTAACCCAGACCTAACATGCGTTATCCTCTAAAACATTGATCGATACCAGGTTTAGTGGACTGTTTCAGTGTGGTACCACATTACTACGTGATCCAAACCAAAAAAAGCCCAGAATCTGGACATCAAGTATGAGAAATATGCGAAAGTATGAGCCTGATGGGAGCAAATCCCAGACCTAGCATAGACCTAACATGCGTTATCCTCTAATATATTGATCGAAACCAGGTTTAATGGTCTGTTTCAGTGTGTTACCGCATTACTACATGATCCAAACCAGAAAAAACCCAGGATCTGTTCAACAAGTATGTGAAGAATGCGAAAGTATGAGTCTGATGAGAGCAAATCACAGACCTAACCCAGACCTAACATGCGTTATCCTCTAAAACATTGATCGATACCAGGTTTAGTGGACTGTTTCAGTGTGGTACCACATTACTACGTGATCCAAACCAAAAAAAGTCCAGAATCTGGCCATCAAGTATGAGAAATATGCGAAAGTATGACCCTGATGAGAGCAAATCCCAGACCTAGCATAGACTTAACATGCGTTATCCTCTAAAATATTGCTCGAAGCCAGGTTTAATGGTCTGTTTCAGTGCGGTAACATATTACCACGTGGTCCAAACCAGGAAAAGACCAGAATCTGGCCATCAAGTATCAGAAATATGCGAAAGTATGAGCCTGATGTGTGCAAATCCCAGACCTAACCTAGACCTAACATGTGTTATCCTCGAAAATGCTGATCGAGACTAGGTTTAATGGACTGTTTCAGTGTGGTACCACATTACTACGTGATCGAAACCAGATAAAACCCGGGATCTGTTCAACAATTATGTGAAGAATGCGAAGGTATGAGTCTGATGAGAGCAAATCCCAGGCCTGTCCTAGACCTAACATGAGTTATCCTCTAAAATATTGATCGAAACCAGGTTTAATGGACTGTTCCAGTGTGGTACCACATTACTACGTGATCCAAACCTGTGAAAGCCCAGGATCTGTTCAAGAAGTATGTGAAGAACGAGGAAGTATGAGACTGATGAGGGCAAATCCCAGACCTAATCCAGACCTAACATGCGTTATCCTCAAAAATATTGATCGAGACCAGGTTTATTCGACTGTTTCAGTGTGGTACCAAATTACTACGTGATCCAAACCAGAAAAAGACCAGAATCTGGCCATCAAGTATCAGAAATATGCGAAAGTATGAGCCTGATGAGAGCAAATCCCAGACTTAACCTAGACCTAACGTGCGTTAACTTCTAAAATATTGATCGAAACCAGGTTTAATGGTCTGTTACAGTGTGGTAACTCATTACCACGTGATCCATACCAGAAAAAATCCGGGATCTGTTCAACAAGTGTGTGAAGAAAGCGAAAGCATGAGTCTGATGAGGGCAAATCCAAGGCCTAACCCAGACCTAACATGCGTTATCCTCTAAAACATTGATCGATACCAGGTTTAGTGGACTGTTTCAGTGTGGTACCACATTACTACGTGATCCAAACCAGAAAAAATGCGGGATCTGTTCAACAAGTGTGTGAAGGAAGCGAAACCATGAGTCTGATGAGGGCAAATTCAAGGCCTAACCTAGACCTAACATGCGTTATCCTCTAAAACATTGATCGAAACCAGGTTTAGTGGACTGTTTCAGTGTGGTACCACATTACTACGTGATCCAAACCAAAAAAAGTCCAGAATCTGGCCATCAAGTATGAGAAATATGCGAAAGTATGAGCCTGATGAGAGCAAATCCCAGACCTAACCTAGACCTAACATGCGTTATCCTCTAAAATATTCATCGAAACTTGGTTTAATGGACTGTTTCAGTGTAGATCCACATTACTGCGTGATCCAGACCAAAAAAAGCCAGAATCTGGCCATCAAGTATGAGAAATATGCGAAAGTATGAGCCTGATGTGTGCAAATCCCAGACCTAACCTAGACCTAACATGTGTTACCCTCGAAAATGTTGATCGAGACTAGGTTTAATGGACTGTTTCAGTGTGGTACCACATTACTACGTGATCGAAACCAGATAAAACCCGGGATCTGTTCAACAATTATGTGAAGAATGCGAAGGTATGAGTCTGATGAGAGCAAATCCCAGGCCTGTCCTAGACCTAACATGAGTTATCCTCTAAAATATTGATCGAAACCAGGTTTAATGGACTGTTCCAGTGTGGTACCACATTACTACGTTATCCAAACCAGAAAAAACCCAGGATCTGTTCAAAAAGTATGTGAAGAATGCGAAAGTATGACCCGGATGAGGGCAAATCCTAGACCTAACCCAGACCTAACATACGTTATCCTCTAAAATATTTATCAAGACCAGGTTCAATTGAATGTTTCAGTGTGGTACCACATTACTACGTGATCCGAACCAGAAAAAACCCAGGATCAGTTCAACAAGTATGTGAAGAATGCGAAAGTATGAATCTGATGTGGGCAAATCCCTGGCCTAACCTGGACCTAACATGTGTTATCCTCTAAAATATTGACGGAAACCAGATTTAATTGACAGTTTCAGTGTGTTACCACATTAATACGTGATCGAATCCAGAAAAAGCCCAGGATCTAGCCATGAAGTATGGGAAATATGCGAAAGTATGAGCCTGACGAGGGCAAATCCCCGACCTAACCCAGACCTAACATGCGTTATCCTCAAAAATATTGACCGAAACCAGGTTTAGTGGACTGTTCCAGTGTGGAGCCACATTACTGCGTGATCCGAACCAGAAAAAATACAGGATCTGTTCAACAAGTATGTGAAAAACGCGAAAGAATGAGCCTGATGAGGGCAAATCCTAGACCTAACCCAGACCAAACATGCGTTATCCTCTAAAATATTTATCAAGACCAAGTTTAATTGAATATTTCAGTGTGGTACCACATTACTACGAGATCCAAACCAGAAAAAACCCAGGATCAGTTCAACAAGTATGTGAAAAACGCGAAAGTATGAGCCTGGCGAGAGCAAATCCCAGACCTAACCTAGACCTAACATGCGTTATCCTCAAAAATATTGATCGAAACCAGGCTTAATCGACTCTTTCAGTGCGGTACCACATTACTACGTTATCCAAACCAGAAAAAACCCAGGATCTGTTCAAAAGGTATGTGAAGAATGCGAAAGTATGACCCGGATGAGGGCAAATCCTAGACCTAACCCAGACCTAACATACGTTATCCTCTAAAATATTTATCAATACCAGGTTTAATTGAATGTTTCAGTGTGGTACCACATTACTACGTGATCCGAACCAGAAAAAACCCAGGATCAGTTCAACAAGTATGTGAAGAATGCGAAAGTATGAATCTGATGTGGGCAAATCCCTGACCTAACCTGGACCTAACATGCGTTATCCTCAAAAATATTGATCGAAACCAGGTTTAATCGACTGTTTCAGTGTGGTAGCACATTACTACGTGATCCAATCCAGAAAAAGTCCAGGATCTAGCCATCAAGAATGAGAAATATACGAAAGTAAGAGCCTGACGAAAGCAAAGCCCAGACCTAACCCAGACCTAACATACGTTATCCTCTAAAATATTTATCAATACCAGGTTTAATTGAATATTTCAGTGTGGTACCACATTACTACGAGATCCAAACCAGAAAAAACCCAGGATCAGTTCAACAAGTATGAGAAATATGCGAAAGTACGAGCCTCATGAGAGCAAATCCCAGACCTAACCCAGACCAAACATGAATTATTCTCAAAAATATTTACCGAAACCAGGTTTAGTGGACTGTTCAGTGTGGTACCACATTACTGCGTGACACAACCCAGAAAAAACCCAGGATCTGTTCAACAAGTATGTGAAAAATGCGAAACTATGACCCTGATGAGGGCAAATCCCGGACCTACCCCAGACCTAACTTGCGTTGTCATCTAAAATATTCATGGAAACCAGGTTTAATGGACTGTTTCAGTGTGGTACCACATTACTACGTGATCGAAATCAGAAAAAACCCTGGATCTGTTCAACAAGTATGTGAAAAACGCGAAAGTCTGAGCCTGATGAGGTCAAATCCCAGACCTAACCCAGACCTAACATGAATTATTCTCTAAAATATTGATCGAAACCAGGTTTAATCGACAGTTTCAGTGTGGTAACACATTTCTACGTGATCCGAACCAGAAAAAAACCAGGATCTGTTCAAAAAGTATGTGAAAAACGCGAAAGTATGACCCTGACGAGGGCAAATCCCAGAACTAACCCAGACATAACTTGCGTTACCCTCTAAAATATTTATCAAGACCAGGATTAATTGACTGTTTCAGTGTGGCATCACATTACTACGTGATCCAAACCAGAAAAAAACCAGGATCTGTACAAGAAGTATGTGAAGAATGCGAAAGTATGACCCTGACGAGGGCAAATCCTAGACCTAACCCAGACCTAACATACGTTATCCTCTAAAATATTTATCAAGACCAGGTTTAATCGACTGTTTCAGTGTGGTACCACATTACTACGTGATCGGAACCAGAAAAAACCCAGGATCTGTTCAACAAGTATGTGAAAAACGCGAAAGTCTGAGCCTGATGAGGTCAAATCCCAGACCTAACCCAGACCTAACATGAATTATTCTCTAAAATATTGATCGAAACCAGGTTTAATCGACAGTTTCAGTGTGGTAACACATTTCTACGTGATCCAAACCAGAAAAAACCCAGGATCTGTTCAACAAGTATGTGAAAAACGCGAAAGTCTGATCCTGATGAGGGCAAATCCCAGACCTAAACCAGACATAACTTGCGTTATCCTCTAAAATATTTATCAAGACCAGGATTAATTGACTGTTTCAGTGTGGAATCAGATTACTACGTGATCCAAACCAGTGGAAGCCCAGGATCTGGCCAACAAGAATGAGAAGTATGCGAAAGTATGAGCCCGATGATGGCAAATCCTAGACCTAACCCAGACCTAACATGCGTTATCCTCTAAAATATTTATCAAGACCAGGTTTAATTGAATGTTTCATTGTGGTACCACATTACTACGTGATCAGAACCAGAAAAAACCCAGGATCTGTTCAACTAATATGTGAAAAACGCGAAAGTCTGAGCCTGATGAGGGCAAATCCCAGAACTAACCCAGACATAACTTGCGTTACCCTCTAAAATATTTATCAAGACCAGGATTAATTGACTGTTTCAGTGCGGCATCACATTACCACGTGATCCAAACCAGTGGAAGCCCAGGATCTAGCCAACAAGAATGAGAAGTATGCGAAAGTATGAGCCTGATGATGGCAAACCCTAGACCTAACCCAGACCTAACATGCGTTATCCTCTAAAATATTGATCGAAACCAGGTTTAATGGACTGTTTCAGTGTGGTACCACATTACTACGTGATCCGAACCAGAAAAAAACCAGGATCTGTTCAAAAAGTATGTGAAGAACGCGAAAGTATGACCCTGACGAGGGCAAATCCTAGACCTAACCCAGACCTAACATACGTTATCCTCTAAAATATTTATCAAGACCAGGATTAATTGTCTGTTTCAGTGTGGCATCACATTACTACGTGATCCAAACCAGAAAAAACCGAGGATCAGTTCAACAAGTATGTGAAAAACGCGAAAGTATGAGCCTGATGAGGGCAAATCCCAGACGTAACCCAGACCTAACATGCGTTATCCTCTAAAATATTTATCAAGACCAGGTTTAATTGAATGTTTCAGTGTGGTACCACATTACTACGTGATCCGAACCAGAAAAAAACCAGGATCTGTTCAAAAAGTATGTGAAGAATGCGAAAGTATGACCCTGACGAGGGCAAATCCTAGACCTAACCCAGACCTAACATACGTTATCCTCTAAAATATTTATCAAGACCAGGATTAATTGACTGTTTCAGTGTGGCATCACATTACTACGTGATCCAAACCAGAAAAAACCGAGGATCAGTTCAACAAGTATGTGAAAAACGCGAAAGTCTGAGCCTGATAAGGGCAAATCCCAGAACTAACCCAGACATAACTTGCGTTATCCTCTAAAATATTTATCAAGACCAGGATTAACTGACTGCTTCAGTGTGGCATCACATTACTACGTGATCCAAACCAGTGGAAGCCCGGGATCTGGCCAACAAGAATGAGAAATATGCGAAAGTATGAGCCTGTGGAGAGCAAATCCCAGACCTAACCTAGACCTAACATGCGTTATCCTCAAAAATATTGACCGAAACCAGGTTTAGTGGACTGTTTCTGTGTGGTACCACATTACTGCGTGATCCAAACCAGAAAAAACCCAGGATCTGCTCAACAAGTATGTGGGAAATGCGAAAGTATGACCCTGATGAGGGCAAATCCCAGACCTATCCCAGACCTTACTTGCGTTGTCCTATAAAATATTGATCGAAACCAGGTTTAATTGACTGTTTCAGTGTGGTACCACATTACTACGTGATCGAACCTAGAAAAAACATAGGATCTGCTCAAGAAGTATGTGAAGAATGTGAAAGTATGAGACTGATGAGGGCAAATCCTAGACCTAGCATGTGTTATCCGCTAAAATATTGACGGAAACCAGGTTTAATTGACTGTTTTTGTGTGGTACGACATTACTACGTGATCCAATCTAGAAAAAGCCCAGGATCTAGCCAACAAGTATGAGAAATATGCAAAAGAATGAGCCTGATGAGGGCAAATACTAGACCTAACTCATACCTAACATGCGTTATCCTCTAAAATATTTATCAAGACCAAGTTTAATTGAATGTTTCAGTGTGGTACCACATTACTACGAGATCCAAACCAGAAAAAACCCAGGATCTGTTCAACAAGTATGTGAAGAATGCGAAAGTATGAGTCTGATGAGGGCAAATCCCAGGCCTAACCTATACCTAACATGTGTTATCCTCTAAAATATTGATCGAAACCAGGTTTAATGGACTGTTTCAGGGTGGTACCACATTACTACGTGATCGAAATCAGAAAAAACCCTGGATCTGTTCAAGAAGTATGCGAAAAAAGCGAAAGTATGAGTCTGATGAGGTCAGATCCCAGACCTAACCTAGACCAAACATGCGTTATCCTGTAAAATATTGATCGAAACTAGGTTTAATGGACTGTTTCAGTGTGGTACCACACTACTACGTGATCCAAACCAGAAAAAGTTCCAGGATCTGTTCAACAAGTATGTGAAAAATGCGAACATTAAACCCTGATGGGGGCAAATCCCAGACCTACCCCAGACATAACTTGCGTTATCCCCTAAAATATTCATCAAAACCAGGTTTAATTGACCGTTTCAGTGTGGTAACACTTTACAACATGATTGAAACCAGAAAAAGCCAGGGATCTGTTCAACAAGTATGGGAAAAATGCGTAAGTATGAGCCTGACGAGAGCAAATCCCAGACCTAACCTAGACCTAACATGCGTTATCCTCAAAAATATTGATCGAAACCAGGCATAATCGAATCTTTCAGTGTGGTACCACATTACTACGTTATCCAAACCAGAAAAAACCTAGGATCTGTTCAAAAAGTATGTGAAGAGTGCGAAAGTATGACCCTGATGAGGGCAAATCCCAGGCCTAACCTAGACCTAATTTGCGTTATCCTCAAAAATAATGACCGAAACCAGGTTTAGTGGACCGTTCCAGTGTGGTACCACATTACTACGTGATCCAAACCAGACAAAACCCAGGATCTGTTCAACAAGTATGTGAAAAACGCGAAAGTCTGAGCCTGATGAGGGCAAATCCCAGAACTTACCCAGACATAACTTGCGTTATCCTCTAAAATATTTATCAAGACCAGGATTAATTGACTGTTTCAGTGTGGCATCACATTACTACGTGATCCAAACCAGTGGAAGGAAAGGATCTGGCCAACAAGAATGAGAAGTATGCGAAAGTATGAGCCTGATGATGGCAAATCCCAGAACTGACCCAGACATAACTTGCGTTATCCTCAAAAATATTGCTCGAAACCATGTTTAATCGACTGTCTCAGTGTGGTACCACGTTACTACGTGATCCAAACCAGAAAAAGACCAGAATCTGGCCATCAAGTATCAGAAATATGCGAAAGTATGAGCCTGATGAGAGCAAATCCCAGACTTAACCTAGACCTAACGTGCGTTAACTTCTAAAATATTGATCGAAACCAGGTTTAATGGTCTGTTACAGTGTGGTAACTCATTACCACGTGATCCATACCAGAAAAAATCCGGGATCTGTTCAACAAGTGTGTGAAGAAAGCGAAAGCATGAGTCTGATGAGGGCAAATCCAAGGCCTAACCCAGACCTAACATGCGTTATCCTCTAAAACATTGATCGATACCAGGTTTAGTGGACTGTTTCAGTGTGGTACCACATTACTACGTGATCCAAACCAAAAAAAGCCCAGAATCTGGACATCAAGTATGAGAAATATGCGAAAGTATGAGCCTGATGGGAGCAAATCCCAGACCTAGCATAGACCTAACATGCGTTATCCTCTAATATATTGATCGAAACCAGGTTTAATGGTCTGTTTCAGTGTGTTACCGCATTACTACATGATCCAAACCAGAAAAAACCCAGGATCTGTTCAACAAGTATGTGAAGAATGCGAAAGTATGAGTCTGATGAGGGCAAATCACAGACCTAACCCAGACCTAACATGCGTTATCCTCTAAAACATTGATCGATACCAGGTTTAGTGGACTGTTTCAGTGTGGTACCACATTACTACGTGATCCAAACCAAAAAAAGTCCAGAATCTGGCCATCAAGTATGAGAAATATGCGAAAGTATGACCCTGATGAGAGCAAATCCCAGACCTAGCATAGACTTAACATGCGTTATCCTCTAAAATATTGCTCGAAGCCAGGTTTAATGGTCTGTTTCAGTGCGGTAACATATTACCACGTGGTCCAAACCAGGAAAAACCCAGGATCTGGCCAACAACTACGTGAAAAATGCGAAATTATGAGACTGAAGAGTGGAAATCCCAGACCTAACCCAGACGTAACATGCGTGATACTCTAAAATATTGATCGAAACCAGGTTTAATCGACAGTTTCAGTGTGGTCCCACATTACTACGTGATCCAAACCAGAAGAAGCCCAGGATCTGGCCAACAACTATGTGAAATATGCGAAAGTATTAGCCTCATGGGGGCAAATCACAGACCTGACCCAGACCTAACATGTGTTATCCACTAAAATATTGATCGAGACCAGGTTTAGTCGTCTGTTTCAGTGTGGTACCACACTACTATGTGATCCAAACCAGAGAAAACCCAGGATCTGTTCGAGAAGTATGTGAGGGATGAGGAAGTATGAGACTGATGAGGGCAAATCCAAGGCCTAACCTAGACCTCACATGCGTTAACCTCTAAAATATTGATCGAAACCAGGTTTAATGGACTGTTTAAGTGTGGTACCACACTACTATGTGATCCAAACCAGAAAAAACCCGGGATCTGTTCAAGAAGTATGTGAAGAATGCGAAAGTATGAGTCTGGTGAGTGAAAATCCCAGGCCTAACCCAGACCTAACATGCGTTATCCTCAAAAATATTGACCGAAACCAGGTTTAGTGGACTGTTTCAGTGTGGTACCACATTACTACGTGATCGAAATCAGAAAAAACCCAGGATCTGTTCAAAAAGTATGTGAAGAATGCGAAAGTATGAGCCTGACGAGGGCAAATCCCCGACCTAACCCAGACCTAACATGCGTTATCCTCTAAAATATTGATCGAAACCAGGTTTAATGGGCTGTTTCAGTGCGATACCACATTACTACGTGATCCAAACCAGTGGAAGCCCAGGATCTGATCAACAAGTATGTGAAAAACGCGAAAATATGACCATGATGAGGGCAAATCGCAGACCTAACCTAGACCTAACATGCGTTATTCTCTAAAATATTGATCGAAACCAGGTTTAATCGACTGTTTCATTGTGGTACCACATTACTACGTGATCAAAACCAGAAAAAAACCAGGATCTGTTCAACAAGTATGTGAAAAACGCGATAGTCTGAGCCTGATGAGGTCAAATCCCAGAACTTACACAGACATAACGTGCGTTATCCTCTAAAATATTTATCAAGACCAGGTTTAATTGACTGTTTCAGTGTGGTACCACATTACTACGTGATCCAATCCAGAAAAAGTCCAGGATCTAGCCATCAAGAATGAGAAATATGCGAAAGTAAGAGCCTGACGAGAGCAAATCCCAGACCTAACCTAGACCTAACATGCGTTATCCTCAAAAATAATGATCGAAACCAGGTTTAATGGACTGTTTCAGTGTGGTGCCACGTTACTACGTGATCCAAACCAGAAAAAACCGAGGATCAGTTCAACAAGTATGTGAAAAACGCGAAAGTATGAGCCTGATGAGGGCAAATCCCAGACCTATCCCAGACATAACTTGCGTTATCCCCTAAAATATTCTTCAAAACCAGGTTTAATTGACCGTTTCAGTGTGGTAATACTTTACAACGTGTTCGAAACCAGAAAGAGCCAGGGATCTGTTCAACATGTATGTGAAAAATGCGTAAGTATGACCCTGATGAGGGCAAATCCTAGACCTAACCCAGACCTAACATACGTTATCCTCTAAAATATTTATCAAGACCAGGTTTAATTGAATGTTTCAGTGTGGTACCACATTACTACGTGATCCGAACCAGAAAAAACCCAGGATCAGTTCAACAAGTATGTGAAGAATGCGAAAGTATGAATCTGATGTGGGCAAATCCCTGGCCTAACCTGGACCTAACATGTGTTATCCTCTAAAATATTGACGGAAACCAGATTTAATTGACAGTTTCAGTGTGTTACCACATTAATACGTGATCGAATCCAGAAAAAGCCCAGGATCTAGCCATGAAGTATGGGAAATATGCGAAAGTATGAGCCTGACGGGGGCAAATCCTCGACCTAACCCAGACCTAACATGCGTTATCCTCTAAAATATTGACCGAAACCAGGTTTAATTGACTGTTTCTGAGTGGTACCACTTTACTACGTGGTCCAAACCAGAAAAAACCCAGGATCCGTTCAACAAGTATGTGAAGAATCCGAAAGTATGAGTCTGGTGAGTGAAAATCCCAGGCCTAACCCAGACCTAACATGCGTTATCCTCAAAAATATTGATCGAAACCAGGTTTAATCGACTGTTTCAGTGTGGTAGCACATTACTACGTGATCCGAACCAGAAAAAATCCAGGATCTGTTCAACACGTATGTGAAAAACGCGAAAGAATGAGCCTGATGAGGGCAAATCCTAGACCTAACCCAGACCAAACATGCGTTTTCCTCTAGAATATTTATCAAGACCAGGATTAATTGACTGTTTCAGTGTGGCATCACATTACTACGTGATCCAAACCAGTTGAAGCCCAGGATCTGGCCAACAAGAATGAGAAATATGCGAAGGTATGAGCCTGACGAGAGCAAATCCCAGACCTAACCTAGACCTAACATGCGTTATCCTCAAAAATATTGACCGAAACCAGGTTTAGTGGACTGTTCCAGTGTGGAACCACATTACTGCGTGATCCAACCCAGAAAAAACCCAGCATCTGTTCAACAAGTATGAGAAAAATGCGAAAGTCTGACCCTGATGAGGGCAAATCCCAGACCTATCCCAGACCTAACTTGCGTTGTCGTCTAAAATATTCATGGAAACCAGGTTTAAATGACTGTTTCATTGTGGTACCACATTACTACGTGATCCAATCCAGAAAAAGTCCAGGATCTAGCCATCAAGAATGAGAAATATGCGAAAGTAAGAGCCTGACGAAAGCAAATCCCAGACCTAACCTAGACCTTACATGCGTTATCCTCAAAAATATTGATCGAAACCAGGTTTAATCGACTGTTTCAGAGTGGTACCACGTTACTACGTGATCCAAACCAGAAAAAGCCTAGAATCTGGCCATCAGGTATGAGAAATATGCGAAAGTACGAGCCTCATGAGAGCAAATCCCAGACCTAACCCAGACCAAAAATGAATTATTCTCAAAAATATTGACCGAAACCAGGTTTAATCGACTGTTTCAGTGTGGTACCACATTACTACGTGATCCGAAGTAGAAAAAGCCCAGCATCTGTTCAACAAGTGTGTGAAAAACGCGAAAGTCTGAGCCTGATGAGGGCAAATCCCAGAACTTACCCAGACATAACTTGCGTTATCCTCTAAAATATTTATCACGACCAGGATTAATTGACTGTTTCAGTGTGCCATCACATTACTACGTGATGCAAACCAGTGGAAGAAAAGGATCTGGCCCACGAGAATGAGAAGTATGCGAAAGTATGAGCCCGGTGATGGCACATCCCAGAACTAACCCAGACCTAACAAGCGTTATCCTCTAAAATATTTATCAAGACCAGGTTTAATAGAATGTTTCAGTGTGGTACCACATTACTACGTGATCCGAACCAGAAAAAACCCAGGATCTGTTCAACAAGTATGTGAAGAATGCGAAAGTATGAGTCTGATGAGGGCAAATCCCAGGCCTAGCCTAGACCTAACATGTGTTATCCTCTAAAATATTGATCGAAACCAGGTTTAATGGACTGTTTCAGTGTGATACCACATTACTACGTGATCGAAATCAGAAAAAACCGAGGATCAGTTCAACAAGTATGCGAAAAAAGCGAAAGTATGAGTCTGATGAGGTCAGATCCCAGACCTATCCCAGACCTAACTTGCGTTATCCTATAAAATATTGATCGAAACCAGGTTTAATGGACTGTTTCAGTGCGATACCACATTACTACGTGATCCAAACCAGTGGAAGCCCAGGATCTGATCAACAAGTATGTGAAAAACGCGAAAATATGACCCTGATGAGGGCAAATCGCAGACCTAACCTAGACCTAACATGCGTTATCCTCAAAAATATTGATCGAAACCAGGTTTAATGGACTGTTTCAGTGTGGTACCACGTTACTACGTGATCCAAACCAGAAAAAACCGAGGATCAGTTCAACAAGTATGTGAAAAACGCGAAAGTATGAGCCAGATGAGGGCAAATCCCAGACCTATCCCAGACATAACTTGCGTTATCCCCTAAAATATTCTTCAAAACCAGGTTTAATTGACTGTTTCAGTGTGGTAACACTTTACAACGTGTTCGAAACCAGTAAAAGCCAGGGATCTGTTCAACATGTATGTGAAAAATGCGTAAGTATGAGCCTGGCGAGAGCAAATCCCAGACCTAACCTAGACCTAACATGCGTTATCCTCAAAAATATTGATCGAAACCAGGCTTAATCGACTCTTTCAGTGTGGTACCACATTACTACGTTATCCAAACCAGAAAAAACCCAGGATCTGTTCAAAAAGAATGTGAAGAATGCGAAAGTATGACCCTGATTAGGGCAAATCCTAGACCTAACCCAGACCTAACATACGTTATCCTCTAAAATATTTATCAAGACCAGGTTTAATTGAATGTTTCAGTGTGGTACCACATTACTACGTGATCCGAACCAGAAAAAACCCAGGATCAGTTCAACAAGTATGTGAAGAATGCGAAAGTATGAATCTGATGTGGGCAAATCCCTGGCCTAACCTGGACCTAACATGTGTTATCCTCTAAAATATTGACGGAAACCAGATTTAATTGACAGTTTCAGTGTGTTACCACATTAATACGTGATCGACTCCAGAAAAAGCCCAGGATCTAGCCATGAAGTATGGGAAATATGCGAAAGTATGAGCCTGACGAGGGCAAATCCCCGACCTAACCCAGACCTAACGTGCGTTATCCTCTAAAATATTGACCGAAACCAGGTTTAATTGACTGTTTCTGAGTGGTACCAGTTTACTACGTGGTCCAAACCAGAAAAAACCCAGGATCCGTTCAACAAGTATGTGAAGAATGCGAAAGTATGGTTCTGGTGAGTGAAAATCCCAGGCCTAACCCAGACCTAACATGCGTTATCCTCAAAAATATTGATCGAAACCAGGTTTAATCGACTGTTTCAGTGTGGTAGCACATTACTACGTGATCCGAACCAGAAAAAATCCAGGATCTGTTCAACAAGTATGTGAAAAACGCGAAAGAATGAGCCTGATGAGGGCAAATCCTAGACCTAACCCAGACCAAACATGCGTTTTCCTCTAGAATATTTATCAAGACCAGGATTAATTGACTGTTTCAGTGTGGCATCACATTACTACGTGATCCAAACCAGTTGATGCCCAGGATCTAGCCATCAAGAATCAGAAATATGCGAAATTAAGAGCCTGACGAGAGCAAATCCCCAACCTAACCTAGACCTAACATGCGTTATCCTCAAAAATATTGATCGAAACCAGGTTTAATCGACTGTTTCAGTGTGGTACCACATTACTACGTGATCCGAACCAGAAAATACCCAGGATCTGTTCAACAAGTGTGTGAAAAACGCGAAAGTCTCAGCCTGATGAGGGCGAATCCCAGATCTTACCCAGACATAGCTTGCGTTATCCTCTAAAATATTTATCAAGACCAGGATTAATTGACTGTTTCAACGTGTTACCACATTAATACGTGATCGAATCCAGAAAAAGCCCAGGATCTAGCCATGAAGTATGAGAAATATGCGAAAGTATGAGCCTGACGAGGACAAATCCCCGACCTAACCCAGACCTAACATGTGTTATCCGCTAAAATATTGACGGAAACCAGGTTTAATTGACGGTTTCTGTGTGCTACGACATTACTACGTGATCCAATCTAGAAAAAGCCCAGGATCTAGCCAACAAGTATGAGAAATATGCAAAAGAATGAGCCTGATGAGGGCAAATACTAGACCTAACCCAGACCTAACATGCGTTATCCTCTAAAATATTTATCAAGACCAAGTTTAATCGACTATTTCAGTGTGGTATCACGTTACTACGTGATCCGAACCAGAAAAAGCCCAGGTTCTGGCCATCAAGTATAAGAAATATGCGAAAGTACGAGCCTCATGAGAGCAAATCCCAGACCTAACCCAGACCTAACATGAATTATTCTCTAAAATATTGATCGAAACCAGGTTTAATTGACTGTCTCAGTGTGGTACCACATTACTACGTGATCGAAGCTAGAAAAAACATAGGATCTGTTCAAGAAGTATGTGAAGAATGTGAAAGTATGAGACTGATGAGGGCAAATCCTAGACCTAACATGTGTTATCCTCTAAAATATTTATCAAGACCAGGTTTAATTGAATGTTTCATTGTGGTACCACATTACTACGTGATCAGAACCAGAAAAAACCCAGGATCTGTTCAACTAATATGTGAAAAACGCGAAAGTCTGAGCCTGATGAGGTCAAATCCCAGAACTTACACAGACATAACTTGCGTTATCCTCTAAAATATTTATCAAGACCAGGATTAATTGACTGTTTCAGTGTGGCGTCACATTACTACATGATCCAAACCAGTGGAAGAAAAGGATCTAGCCAACAAGTATGAGAATTATGCGAAAGTATGAGCCTGATGAGGGCAAATCTCAGACCTAACCTAGACCTAACATGTGTTATCCTCTAAAATATCAATCGACACCAGTTTTAATGGTCTGCTACAGTGTGGTACCACATTACTACGTGATCGGACCAAGAAAAATCCTAGGATCTGTTCATGAAGTATGTCAAAAATGCGAAAATTTGACCCTGATGAGGGCAAATCCCAGACCTATCCCAGACCTAACTTGCGTTATCCTCTAAAATATTGATGGAAACCAGGTTCAGTTGACTGTTTCAGTGTGGTACCACATTACTACGTGATCCAAACGAGAAATAACCCAGGATCTGTTCAACTAGTATGTGAAGAATGCGAAAGTATGAGTCTGATGAGGGAAAATCCCAGGCCTAACCTAGACCTAACATGCGTTATCCTCAAAAATATTGATCGAAACGAGGTTTAATTGACTCTTCTAATGTGGTACCACTTTGCTACGTGATCCAAAGCAGAAAAAACCCTCGATCAGGTCAACATGTATGTTACAATTGCGAAATTATGACCCTGATGAGGGCAAATCCCAGACCTAAGCTAGACCTAACATGTGTTGTCCTCTATAATATTGACGGAAACCAGATTTAATTGACAGTTTCAGTGTGGTACCACATTAATACGTGATCGAATCCAGAAAAAGCCCGGGATCTAGCCAACAAGTATGAGTAATATGCGAAAGTATGAGCCTGATGAGGGCAAATCCCAGACCTAACCTAGACCTAACGTGCGTTATCCTCTATGATATTGATTGAAACCGGGATTAATCGACTGTTTCAGTGTGGTACCACATTACTACGTGTTCCAAACCTGAAAAAACCCAGGATCTGTTCAACAAGTATGTGAACAATGCGAAAGTATGAGTCTATGAGGGAAAATCTCAGGCCTAACCTAGACCTAACATGCGTTATCCTCAAGAATATTGTCGAAACCAGGTTTAATCGAGTGTTTCAGTGTGGTACCACATTACTACGTGATCCAAACCAGAATAAAACCCAGGACCTGTTCAACAAGTAAGTGAAGAATGCGAAAGTATGAGTCTGATGTGGGCAAATCCCAGGCCTAACCTAGACATGACATGCGTTATCCTCTAAAATATTGAACGAAACCAGGTTTAATGGACTGTTTCGGTGTGGTACCACATTACTACGTGATCCAAACCAGAAAAAGCCTAGAATCTGACCATCAAGTATGAGAAATATGCGAAAGTACGAGCCCGATGAGAGCAAATACCAGACCTAACCTAGACCTAAAATGAATTATTCCCTAAAATATTGACCGAAACCTGGTTTAATGGACTGTTTCAGTGTGGTACCACATTAGTACGTGATCCAAACCAGAAAAAGCCACGGATCTGTGTAACAAGTATGTGAAAAACGCGAAAATATGACCCTGATGTGTGCAAATCCCAGACCTGTCCCAGACCTAACATGCGTTATCCTATAAAATATTAATCGAAACCAGGTTTAATCGACTGTTTCAGTGTGGTACCACATTACTACGTGATCCAATCCAGAAATAGCCCAGGATCTAGCCATGAAGTATGAGAAATATGCGAAAGTATGAGCCTGATGAGGGCGAATCCCAGACCTATCCCAGACCTAACTTGCGTTATCCTCTAAAATGTTGATCGAAACCAGGTTTAATCGACTGTTTCAGTGTGGTACCACATTACTACGTGATCCAAACCAGAAAAAACCCAGGATCTGGCCAACATGTATGCGAGAAATGTGTAAGTACGACCCTGATGTGGGCAAATCCCAGAACTAACCTAGACCTAACATGCGTTATCCTCTAAAATATTGATCGAAACCAGGTTTACGGACTGTTTCAGTGTGGCACCACATTGCTACGTGATACAATCCAGAAAAGATCCCAGGATCTGCTCAACAAGTATGTGAAAAATGCGAAAATATGACCCTGATGTGGGCAAATCCTAGACCTATCCCAGAACGAACATGCGTTTTCCTCTAAAATATTGATCGAAACCATGTTTAATGGCCTGTTTCAGTGTGGCACCACATTACTACATGATCCAATCCCGAAAAAATCCCAGGATCTGCTCAACAAGTATGTGAAGAATGCGAAAGTATGAGTCTGATGAGGGCAAATCCCAAGCCTAACCTAGACCTAACATGAGTTATCGTCTAAGATATTGAGCGAAACCAGGTTTAATGGACTGTTTCAGTGTGGTACCACATTACTACGTGATCCAAACCAGAAAAAAACCCAGGATCTGTTCAACAAGTATGTGAAGAATGCGAAAGTATGGGTCTGTTGTGGGCAAATCCCAGATCCAACCTAGACAGAACATGCGTTATCCTCTAAAATATTGATCGAAACCAGGTTTAATGCACTGTTTCTGAGTGGTACCACATAACTACGTGATCCAAACCAGAAAAAGCCCAGAATCTGACCATCAAGTATGAGAAATATGCGAAAGTACGAGCCTGATGAGAGCAAATCCCAGACCTATCGCAGACATAACTTGCGTTCTCCTCTAAAGTATTTATCGAAACCAGGTTTAATTGACTGCTTTAGTGTGGTACCACTTTGCTACGTGATCCAAAGCAGAAAAAACACTCGCTCAGGTCAACATGTATGTCAAAACTGCGAAAGGATGACCCCGATGAGGGCAAATCCCTGGCCTAACCTAGACCTAACATGCGTTATCCTCTAAAATATTGATCGAAACCAGGTTTAATGCACTGTTTCTGAGTGGTACCACATAACTACGTGATCCAAACCAGAAAAAGCCCAGAATCTGACCATCAAGTATGAGAAATATGCGAAAGTACGAGCCTGATGAGAGCAAATCCCAGACCTATCGCAGACATAACTTGCGTTGTCCTATAAAATATTGATCGATACCAGGTTTAATTGAATGTTGCAGTGTGGTACCACATTACTATGTGATCCAAACCAGAAAAAACCCAGGATCTGTTCAGGAAGTATGGGAAGAATGCGAATGTATGAGACTGTTGAGGGCAAATCCTGGACCTAACCCAGACCTAACATGTGTTATCCTCTAAAATATTGTGGAAACCAGGTTTAGTTGACTGTTTGAGTGTGGTACCACATTACTACGTGATCCAAACCAGGAAAATCCAGGGATCTGTTCAATATGTATGTTAAAACTGCGAAAGTATGACCCTGATGGGGGCAAATCCCAGACCTAACCTAGACCTAACATGTGTTATCCACTAAAATATTAATCCAAACCTAGTTTAATGGTCTGTTTCAGTGTGGTACCACATTACTACGTGATCCAAACCAGAAATACCCAGGATCTGTTCAACAAGTATGTGAAAAACGCGAAAGTATGAGCCTGATGAGGGCAAATCCCGGACTGATCCCAGACCTAACTTGCGTTATCCTCTCAAATATTGGTCGAAACCAGGTTTAATTGACTGTTTCAGTGTGGTACCACTTTACTACGTGATCCAAAGCAGAAAAAACCCTCGCTCAGGTCAATATGTATGTTAAAACAGCGAAAGTATGACCGTGATGAGGGCAAATCCCAGGCCTAACCTAGACCTAACATGCGTTAACCTCTTAGATATTGATCGAAACCAGGATTTATCGACTGTTTCAGTGTGGTACCACATTACTACGTGATCCAAAACAGAAAAAGCCAGGGGTCTGTGCAACAAGTATGTGAAAAACGCGAAAATATGAGCCTGATGAGGGCAAATCCCGGACCTATCCTAGACCTAACTTGCGTTGTCCTATAAAATATTGATCGATACCAGGTTTAATTGACTGTTTCAGTGTGGTACCACATTACTATGTGATCCAAACCAGAAAAAACCCAGGATCTGTTCAAGAAGTATGGGAAGAATGCGAATGTATGAGACTGATGAGGGCAAATCCTGGACCTAACCCAGACCTAACATGTGTTATCCTCTAAAATATTGTGGAAACCAGGTTTAGTTGACTGTTTGAGAGTGGTACCACATTACTACGTGATACAAACCAGGAAAATCCAGGGATCTGTTCAACATGTATGTTAAAACTGCGAAAGTATGACCCTGATGGGGGCAAATCCCAGACCTAACCTAGACCTAACATGTGTTATCCACAAAAATATTAATCCAAACCTAGTTTAATGGTCTGTTTCAGTGTGGTACCACATTACTACGTGATCCAAACCAGGAAAACCCAGGATCTGTTCAACAAGTATGTGAAAAACGCGAAAGTATGAGCCTGATGAGGGCAAATCCCGGACCTATCCCAGACCTAACTTGCGTTATCCTCTCAAATATTGGTCGAAACCAGGTTTAATTGACTGTTTCGGTGTGGTGCCACTTTACTACGTGATCCAAAGCAGAAATAACCCTCGATCATGTCAATATGTATGTTAGAACTGCGAAAGAATGACCGTGATGATGGCAAATCCTGGACCTAACCCAGACCTAACATGTGTTATCCTCTAAAATATTGATGGAAACCAGGTTTAATTGACTGTTTCAGTGTGGTACCACATTACGATGTGATCCAAACCAGCAAAATCCAGGGATCTGTTCAACAAGTATGTGAAAAATGCGCAGGTATGAGCCTGATGAGGGCAAATCGCCGGCCTAACCTAGACCTAACATGTGTTATCCTCTAAGATATTGATTGAATCCGGGATTAATCGACTGTTTCAGTGTGGTACCACATTACTACGTGATCCAAACCAGAAAAAACCCAGGATCTGTTCAACAAGTATGTGAAAAACGCGAAAGTATGAGCCTGATGAGGGCAAATCCCAGACCTATCCCAGACATAACTTGCGTTATCCTCTAAAATATTTATCGAAACCAGGCTTAATTGACTGTTTTAGTGTGGTACCACTTTGCTACGTGATCCAAAGCAGACAAAACCTTCGCTCAGGTCAACATGTATGTTAAAACTGCGAAAGGATGACCCCGATGAGGGCAAATCCCTGGCCTAACCTAGACCTAACATGCGTTATCCTCTAAAAAAATTGATCGAAACCAGGTTTAATGGACTGTTTCAGTGTGGTACCACATTACTACGTGATCCAGACTAATGAAAGCCCAGAATCTGACCAGCAAGTTTGAGTAACATGCGAAAGTATGACCCAGATGAGGGCAAATCCTAGACCTAACCGAGACCTAACATGCGTTATCCTCAAAAATATTGATCGATACCAGGTTTAATCGACTGTTCCTGTGTGGTACCACATTACTACGTGCTCCAAACTAGAAAAAACCCAGGATCTGTTCAACAACTATGTGAAGATTGCGAAAGTATGAGTCTGATGGTGGCAAATCCCAGGCCTAACCTAGACCTAACATCCGTTATCCTCTAAAATATTGATCGAAACCAGGTTTCATGGACTGTTTCAGTGTGGTACCACATTACTACGTGATCCAATCCAGCAAAAGCCCAGGATCTCTTCACCAAGTATGTGAAAAACGCGAAAGTATGAGCCTGATGAGGGCAAATCCCAGACCTAACCTAGACCTAACATGCGTTATCCTCTAAAATATTGATCGAATCCAGGTTTAATGGACTGTTTCAGTGTGGTACCACATTACTACGTGATCCAAAGCAGTGAAAACCCAGGATCTGTTCAAGAAGTATGTGAAGAATGAGGAAGTATGAGACTGATAAGGGCAAATCCCAGACCTAACCCAGACCTAACATGCGTTATCCTATAAAATATTGATCGAAACCAGGTTAAATTAACTGTTCCTGTGTGGTACCACATTACTACGTGCTCCAGACTAGAAAAAACCCAGGATCTGCTCAACAAGTATGTGAAGAATGCGAAAGTATGAGCCTGATGGGGGCAAATCCCAGACCTAACCTAGACCTAACATGCGTTATCCTCTAAAATATTGATCGAAACCAGGTTTAATTAACTGTTCCTGTGTGGTACCACATTACTACGTGCTCCAGACTAGAAAAAACCCAGGATCTGTTCAACAACTATGTGAAGATTGCGAAAGTATGAGTCTGATGGTGGCAAATCCCAGGCCTAACCTAGACCTAACATCCGTTATCCTCTAAAAAAATTGATCGATACCAGGTTTAATCGACTGTTCCTGTGTGGTACCACATTACTACGTGATCCAAACCAGAAAAACCCCGGAGCTGTTCAACAGGTATGTCACAAATGCGAAGGTATGGGCCTGATGAGCGCAAATCCTGGACCTATCCCAGACCTAACATGTGTTATGCTCTAAAATATGGATCGAAACCAGGTTTAATTAACTGTTCCTGTGTGGTACCACATTACTACGTGCTCCAAAATAGAAAAAACCCAGGATCTGTTCAACAAGTATGTGAAGAATGCTAAAGTACGGGTCTGTTGTGGGCAAATCCCAGACCCAACCTAGAGAGAACATGCGTTATCCTGTAAAATATTGATCGAAACCAGGCTTAATGCACTGTTTCTGAGTGGTACCACATAACTACGTGATCCAAACCAGAAAAAGCCCAGAATCTGACCATCAAGTATGAGAAATATGCGAAAGTAGGAGCCTGATGAGAGCAAATCCCAGAGCTAACCTAGTCCTAACATGAATTATTCTCTAAAATATTGATCGAGACCATGTTCAGTCGACTGTTTCATTGTGGTACCACATTACCACGTGATCCGAACCAGAAAAAAACCCTGGATCTGTTCAACAAGTATGTGAAGAATGCGAAAGTATGAGTCTGATGAGGGCATATCCCAGGCCTGGCCTAGACCTAACATGAGTTATCCTCTAAAATATTGATCGAAACTAGGTTTAATGGACTGTTTCAGTGTGGCACCACATTACTACGTGATCCGAACCAGAAAAAAACCCTGGATCTGTTCAACAAGTATGTGAAGAATGCGAAAGTATGAGTCTGATGAGGGCATATCCCAGGCCTGGCCTAGACCTAACATGAGTTATCCTCTAAAATATTGATCGAAACCAGGTTTAATTGACTGTTTCAGCGTGGTACCACATTACTACGTGATCCAAACCAGAAAAATCCCAGGATCTGCTCAACGAGTATGAGAAATATGCGAAAGTATGAGCCTGATGAGAGCAAATCGCAGACCTAACCTAGACCTAACATGCGTTATCCTCTAAAATATTGATCGAAACCAGGTTCAATTGACTGTTTCAGTGTGGTACCACATTACCACGTGATCCAAGCCAGAAAAGCCCGGGATCTGTACAACAAGTATGAGAAATATGCGAAAGTATGAGCCTGATGAGAGCAAATCGCAGACCTAACCTAGACCTAACATGCGTTATCCTCTAAAATATTGATCGAAACTAGGTTTAATGGACTGTTTCAGTGTGGTACCACATTACCACGTGATCTGAACCAGAAAAAAACCCTGGATCTGTTCAACAAGTATGTGGAGAATGCGAAAGTATGAGTCTAATGAGCGCAAATCCAAGGCCTAACCTAGGCCAAACATGCGCTATCCTCGAAAATGTTGATCGAAACCAGGTCTAATTGACTGTTTCAGTGTGGTACCACATTACTACGTGATCCAAACCAGAAAAATCCCAGGATCTGCTCAACAAGTATGAGAAATATGCGAAAGTATGAGCCTGATGAGAGCAAATCGCAGACCTAACCTAGACCTAACATGCGTTATCCTCTAAAATATTGATCGAGACCATGTTTAGTCGACTGTTTCAGTGTGGTACCGCTTTACTACGTGTTCCAGAGCAGAAAAAGCCCAGGATCTAGCCATGAAGTATGAGAAATATGCGAAAGTATGAGTCTGATGAGGGCAAATCCCAGGCCTAACCTAGACATAACATCCGTTATCCTCTAAAATATTGATCGAAACGGGTTGAATCGACACTTTCAATGTGGTACCACATTACTACGTGATCCAAACCAGAAAAAGCCCAGGATCTGCTCAACAAGTATGAGAAATATGGGAAAATATGAGCCTGATGAGGGCAAATCCCAGGCCTAACCTAGACCTAACATGCGTTATCCTGTAAAATATTGATCGAAACCAGGTTTAATGGACTGTTTCAGTGTGGTACCACATTACTACGTGGTCCATACCGGAAAAAACCCAGGATCTGTTCAACAAGTATGTGAAAAACGCGGAAGTATGAGCCTGATGAGGGCAAATCCCAGACCTATCCCAGACATAACTTGCGTTATCCTCTAAAATATTGATCGAGACCAGGTTTAATCGACTGTTTCAGTGTGGTACCGCTTTACTACGTGATCCAGAGCAGAAAAAGCCCAGGATCTAGCCATGAAGTATGAGAAATATGCGAAAGTATGAGTCTGATGAGGGCAAATCCCAGGCCTAACCTAGACATAACATCCGTTATCCTCTAAAATATTGATCGAAACCGGGTTGAATCGACACTTTCAATGTGGTACCACATTACTACGTGATCCAAACCAGAAAAAGCCCTGAATCTGGCCGTCAAGTATGAGAAATATACGAAAGTATGACCCTGATAAGGGCAAATCGCAAGCCTAACCCAGACCTAACATGCGTTATCCTCAAAAATATTGATCTAAACCAGGTTTAACCGACTGTCTCAGTGTGGTACCACATTACTACGTGATCCAAACCAGAAAAAACCTAGGATCTGTTCAACAAGTATGTGAAGTATGCGAAAGTATGAGTCTGATGAGGGAAAATCCCAGACCTAACCTAGACATAACATGCGTTATCCTCTAAAATATTGGCCGATACCTGGTTTAGTGGACAGTTTCAGTGTGGTACCATATTACTGGGTGATCCAAACCAGAAAGATCCCAGGATCTGCTCAACAAGTATGAGAAATATGCGAAAGTATGAGCCTGATGAGAGCAAATCGCAGACCTAACCTAGACCTAACATGCGTTATCCTCTAAAATATTGATCGAAACCAGGTTTAATGGACTGTTTCAGTGTGGATCCACATTACCGCGTGATCCAAACCAAAAAAAGCCCAGGATCTGCTCAACAAGTATGAGAAATATGCGAAAGTATGAGCCTGATGGGTGCAAATCCCAGACCTAACATAGACCTAACATGCGTTATCCTCTAAAATATTGATCGAAACCAGGTTTAATGGTCTGTTTCAGTGCGGTAACATATTACCACGTGATCCAAACCAGAAAAAACCCAGGATCTGGCCAACAACTATGTGAAAAATGTGGAAGTATGAGACTGAAGAGGGCAAATCCCAGACCTAGCCAAGACCTAACATGCGTTATCCTCTAAAATATTGATCGAAACGAGGTTTAATCGACTGTTTCAGTGTGGACCCACATTACTACGTGATCCAAACCAGAAGAAGCCCAGGATCTGGACAACAAGTATGTGAAATATGCGAAAGTATGAGCCTGATGAGAGCAAATCCCAGACCTAACCTAGACCTAACGTGTGTTAACTTCTAAAATATTGATCGAAACCATGTTTAATGGTCTGTTATAGTGTGGTAACACATTACCACGTGATCCACACCAGAAAAAACCCGAGATCTGTTCAACAAGTGTGTGAAGAAAGCGAGAGCATGAGTCTGATGAGGGCAAATCCAAGGCCTAACCTAGACCTAACATGCGTTACCCTCTAAAACATTGATCGAAACCAGGTTTAGTGGACTGTTTCAGTGTGGTAACACATTACTACGTGATCCAAACCAAAAAGAGCCCAGAATCTGGACATCAAGTATGAGAAATAAGCGAAAGTATGAGCCTGATGGGTGCAAATCACAGACCTAGCATAGACCTAACATGCGTTATCCTCTAAAATATTGATCGAAACAACGTTTAATCCACTGTTTCAGTGTGGTCCCACATTACTACGTGATCCAAACCAGAAGAAGCCCAGGATCTGGCCAACAAGTATGTGAAATATGCGAAAGTATTAGCCTCATGGGGGCAAATCACAGACCTGACCCAGACCTAACATGTGTGATCCTCTAAAATATTGATCAAAACCATGTTTAATCGACTGCTTCAGTGTGGTACCACACCACTATGTGATCCAAACCAGAAAAAACCCAGGATCTGTTCAAGAAGTATGTGAGGAATGTGGAAGTATGAGACTGATGAGGGCAAATCCAAGGCCAAACCTAGACCTCACATGCGTTATCCTCTAAAATATTGATCGAAACCAGGTTTAATGGACTGTATAAGTGTGGTACCCCACTACTATGTGAACCAAACCAGAAAAATCCCAGGATCTGTACAAGAAGTATGTGAAGAATGAGGAAGTATGAGACTGATGAGGGCAAATCCTAGACCTAATCCAGACCTAACATGCGTTATCCACTAAAATATTGATCGAGACCAGGTTTAGTCGTCTGTTTCATTGTGGTACCACTTTACCACGTGATCCAAACCAGAAAAGCCCGGGATCTGTTCAACAAGTATGAGAAATATGCGAAAGTATGAGCCTGATGAGAGCAAATCCCAGACATAACCTGGACATAACATGCGTTATCCTCTGAAATATTGATCGAAACCAGGTTTAATGCACTGTTTCAGTGTAGATCCACATTACTGCGTGATCCAAACCAAAAAAAGCCAGAATCTGACCATCAAGTATGAGAAATATGCGAAAGTATGAGCCTGATGTGTGCAAATCCCAGACCTAACCTAGGCCAAACATGCGCTATCCTCGAAAATGTTGATCGAAACTAGGTTTAATGGGCTGTTTCAGTGCGGTACCACATTACTACGTGATCGAAACCAGAACAAACCCGGGATCTGTTCAACAATTATATGAAAAGTGCGAAGGTATGTGTCTGATGAGGGCAAATCCCAGGCCTGTCCCAGACCTAATATGAGTTATCCTCTAAAATATTGATCGAATCCAGGTTGAGTTGACTATTTCTGTGTGGTACCACATTACTACGTGATCCAAACCAAAAAAAGCCCACAATCTGGCCATCAAGTATGAGAAATATGCGAAAGTATGAGCCTGATGAGAGCAAATTCCAGACCTAACCTAGAACTAACATGCGTTATCCTCTAAAATATTGATCGAAACCAGGTTTAATGGTCTGTTTCAGTGTGGTACCTCATTACTACGTGATCCAAACCAGAGAAACCCAGGGATCTGTTCAACAAGTGTGTGAAGAAAGCGAAAGCATGAGTCTGATGAGGGCAAATCCCAGACCTAACCAAGACCTAACAAGCGTCATCGTCTAAAATATTGATCGAGACCAGGTTTAATCGACTGTTTCAGTGTGATACGTCATTACTACGTGATCCAAACCAAATAAAGCCCAGAATCTGGCCATCAAGTATGAGAAATATGCGAAAGTATGAGCCTGATGTGTGCAAATCCCAGACCTAACCTAGGCCAAACATGCGCTATCCTCGAAAATGTTGATCGAAACTAGGTTTAATGGACTGTTTCAGTGTGGTACCACATTACTACGTGATCGAAACCAGAACAAACCCGGGATCTGTTCAACAATTATATGAGAAGTGCGAAGGTATGAGTCTGATGAGGGCAAATCCCAGGCCTGTCCTAGACCTAATATGAGTTATCCTCTAAAATATTGATCGAATCCAGGTTGAGTTGACTATTTCTGTGTGGTACCACATTACTACGTGATCCAAACCAAAAAAAGCCCACAATCTGGCCATCTAGTATGAGAAATATGCGAAAGTATGAGCCTGATGAGAGCAAATTCCAGACCTAACCTAGAACTAACATGCGTTATCCTCTAAAATATTGATCGAAACCAGGTTTAATGGTCTGTTTCAGTGTGGTACCTCATTACTACGTGATCCAAACCAGAGAAACCCAGGGATCTGTTCAACAAGTGTGTGAAGAAAGCGAAAGTATGAGCCTCATGAGAGCAAATCCCGGATCTAACCTAGACCTAACATGCGTTATCCTCTAAAATATTGATAGAAACCAGATTTAATGGACTGTTTCTGTGTGGTACCTCATTACTACGTGATCCAAACCAGAGAAACCCAGGGATCTGTACAACAAGTATGTGAAAAATGCGAAAGTATGACCCTGATGAGGGCAAATCCCAGGCCTGACCTAGACCTAACATGCGTTATCATATAAAATATTGAACGAAACCTGGTTTAATGGACTGTTTCAGTGTGGTACCACATCACTGCGTGATCCAATGCCGAGGAAACCAAGAATCTGGCCATCAAGTATGAGAAACATGCGAAAGTTCGAGCCTGATGAGAGCAATTGCCAGTCCTAACCTAGACCTAACATGAGTTATCCACTAAAATATTGATCGAAACTAGGTTTAATGGACTGTTTCAGTGTGGTACAACATTACTACGTGATCCAAACCAGAAAAAACCCGGGATCTGGCCAACAAGAACGAGAAATATGCGAAAGTATGAGCCTGATGAGGGCATATCCCAGGCCTGGCCTAGACCTAACATGAGTTATCCTCTAAAATATTGATTGAAACTAGGTTTAGTGGACTGTTTCAGTGTGGTACCACATTACTACGTGATCCGAACCAGAAAAAACCCGGGATCTGTTCAACAAGTATGTGAAGAATGCGAAAGTATGAGTCTGATGAGGGCATATCCCAGGCCTGGCCTAGACCTAACATGAGTTATCCTCTAAAATATTGATCGAAACCAGGTTTAATTGACTGTTTCAGTGTGGTACCACATTACTACGTGATCCAAACCAGAAAAATCCCAGGATCTGCTCAACAAGTATGAGAAATATGCGAAAGTATGAGCCTGATCAGCGCAAATCCAAGGCCTAACCTAGACCTAACATGTGTTATCCTCTAAAATATTGATCGAAACCAGGTTTAATTGACTGTTTCAGTGTGGTACCACATTACTACCTGATCCGAACCAGAAAAAACCCGGGATCTGTTCAACAAGTATGTGAAGAATGCGAAAGTATGAGTCTGATGAGGGCATATCCCAGGCCTAACCTAGACCTAACATGCGTTATCCTCTAAAATATTGTTGCGACGGTATGAAGATGCCGCGCAATACCGCGAAATTGCATCGTCGCAATGGTGTGAAGAGGCTTTGCGATGAGGTGAAGCTGCCACACGAAAACGAGCGGATGCGAGATCCCGAGCCTTCCGGTTGCCGAGAAACCGGCAACGATTTTGAAGATTAGAATTACGACAGATCGCAAGGCGAACAGACGTATTGAAAAGCACTGTTGTTAATAAAGTTCCCAGTTTGCATTAGTTGTGTTACGTTGTGGTATTTTAATTGTGTTGTGTCAATATGAGTTATTGGAAGAAAGTCCCGCCCCGGCGCAACAGTGGTGCCAGAAGCGGGATTACGACTCGTTCTGCTGCCAGGGCGGAGACTTTTTCATCGTTGGAGGTGCTCTTGGAAGGACTACAGCGGAACATCGCAACGCAGTTCCAGGAGCAGCAACGTTTATTTGCTGAGGAACGGGAGCGAACCGAAGAGAGGCAGGCCGCGAAGGAGGCTGCCGCTTCGGCGAAGGAGGCTGCTGTGGAAGGAAGGATAAGGGCCATGGAGGATCGTTATCAGGTGCTTGCGGAGAATTTTAAAAATGTGATTGATAACCTGTCGGCCGCGGCGTTCCGTAGCGAGGATCGCGAGTCCAGCCTTGTTAATAATTTTGTTAGGGATAATCCTGTTGTTGCTGGACTCGCGATGCCTTCCACTTCGCAGTCGGCTCCTCCGTTGGAAGCGACTGGTGGATTTCTGGGGTACGTCCTAAAACCACCAGCGTTTGATGGAAGAGCTTGTTGGGAGGAGTACCGGGTGCAATTCGAGGCGATTGCGAAGGCGAATGGATGGGATGCACCAAGGAAAGCTTTGGCCTTGGTCGCATGTCTGGAGGGGCCCGCTCGGAGTGTTTTGACTACCCTTTCCGAGGAGTCGCGTTGTGATTTTGGTGTCTTGGTTTCCGCTTTGGAGTTCCGTTTCGGAACCAAGAATTTCGCGAATCTAAATTACGTGAAATTCCAAAATTATACTCAACGGAAGGGGGAGTCGATTTCTGATTTGGCTTCGGAGATTGAGAGGTTGGCGCAGGCTTCCTTTGGTGATTGTCCAATGGAAGTCAGGGATAAGCTGGCCGCCTCTCAGTTCGTCTCCGCCCTGGCCAATGAGGAAATGAGGAGGACGCTGAGGCTAGGCGGTTTCACTACTCTCAGGGCGGCTGTGATCAGAGCCCTGGAGATTGAGGCCGTCGAGTCTGTGGCCCCTGGTCCTTGCCGTGTTAAGGACTGCATTCAGGGTATCACTTGTTTTCCCAAGGGAAAGTTGGAGAAGAGGACTGCTGGGAAGCCGGTCTCGGAGTGCTGGAACTGCGGACAGGAGGGACATTTACAGCGGAACTGCCCGAAGAAGAGGAGGAGAGAAGAGGCCCCCTAGAAGAAGGGAAACTGGAAGAAGTTGGCGTAGTGGGGCTCCCGCCGACTTCGTCTTCATCCGCCCCCGTCGTGCGCAGGATCGCTGTCAAGGATTGTTCTTCCGTCGAGGAGGGAGAGTCTCGCAAGAGGAGATATCCGGACGAAGAAGAGGATACACCGGAAAAGGGGACTGAATGCGAAAGACCCATGGAGTGTTGGAACTGCGGGGAAACGGGACCTATGCGGTGGAATTGCCCCAGGAAGTACCAGCAGAAGGCGGCGTAGAAGGAGAATTGTTCCGCGTTGAAGGAATCGCCGAGATGATTTGGAAAATGAATCATCGTCATGGTCAACTGACTGCAATGGAAGGACCTTTTAAGAAGGGAAGAGGAGTACCCTTTGGAGGGATAAGGCTCGCCGGAGCACCTTCTCAGGGGATGGCGCTCGGCGGGGCATCTTTTGGAAGGATAAGGCTCGTGGGAGCACCTTTCGAAGGGATAAGGCTCGTCGCAGCACTCTTTGAAGGGATAGGGCTCGCCAGAGCACCTTCTGGAGGGATGGCGCTCGTCGGGGCATCTTTCGGAAGGATAGGGCTTATGGGAGCACCTTCTGAAGGGAAAGCGCTGTATGTTATGGGTTCCCTGCCAAGGTCTGTGCTGAAGGTGACAACAAGAAGGCGATGTGAAGAATCGGCTGGATAAGTTGGGTTTCCGTATAGTCCGTTTCCAGAAGTCCAAACCAAGGGTTGAGCATGTGAATCGACTGGCTCGGTACGATTCACGAGACGCCCCCTGCGAAGATATTGCGAGGTGAGGATCGAGGAAGATGGCCGACATCTTCGCCCAAGAAGAGGACGTTTCATCGCAGAAGGCGAGGATCGGGTTTTCCTACCGGCCGCGGAGGACTCTCCATTTCCGCAGGTCAGAACGGCCGGGGAAGTGCGATTCTCCCCGGGGAGGGTCGCCCCCCAGTCATGCTCGACTCTAATAGCGGAGTGGGGCACAGACGGTCGGACGGCGGAATTGTGGTATGTTCCACAACCGATCTTCGAGGAAATTCTCCTTGGAGATCGGGGAACATCCCATGGGAAGTTCTTCCGTGAGGCTGGGGGGAATCCGCATCCGGGAAGTCCTCAAGAAAGAAGCACGCAAGCCGCAAGAGTCAAGGGGAAGGGCGAGGAGCAGTCGGGATTTCCTCATCCTCGAAGATGTCTAAGTTCGGACGAAGTATTCCAAAGGTTACACCGGCGCCTTGCTCAAGGTTTTTGAGTGGTTTTCCTTGGGACGAAGGACGAATGTCAAGGTGCTGACTGTCTGATAAAGGCCACTCAGGTAAATGTTCGACCTATTAGTTTATCTACTTTACAGACAGAGGTGTACAGGTTCGACGCAGCTTCGCGACAACCCGGAGGTTAGGAGACTACGGGTGAAGTTGGCTGTTCGAACGGAATTTGCAGCGGTCGGGACGACCGCTCTGAAGGAAGAGGGAGCAGTGTTGCGACGGTATGAAGATGCCGCGCAATACCGCGAAATTGCATCGTCGCAATGGTGTGAAGAGGCTTTGCGATGAGGTGAAGCTGCCACACGAAAACGAGCGGATGCGAGATCCCGAGCCTTCCGGTTGCCGAGAAACCGGCAACGATTTTGAAGATTAGAATTACGACAGATCGCAAGGTGAACAGACGTATTGAAAAGCACTGTTGTTAATAAAGTTCCCAGTTTGCATTAGTTGTGTTACGTTGTGGTATTTTAATTGTGTTGTGTCAATATGAGTTATTGGAAGAAAGTCCCGCCCCGGCGCAACAATATTAATCGAAACCAGGTTTAATTGACTGTATCAGTGTGGTACCACATTACTGCGTGATCCAAACCAAAAAAAGCCCAGAATCTGGCCAACAAGAACGAGAAATATGCGAAAGTATGAGCCTGATGAGGGCATATCCCAGGCCTGGCCTAGACCTAACATGAGTTATCCTCTAAAATATTGATCGAAACTAGGTTTAATGGACTGTTTCAGTGTGGTAACACATTACCACGTGATCGACACCAGAAAAAATGCGGGATCTGTTCAACAAGTGTGTGAAGAAAGCGAAAGCATGAGTCTGATGAGGGCAAATCCAAGGCCTAACCTAGACCTAACATGCGTTATCCTCTAAAACAATGATCGAAACCAGGTTTAGTGGACTGTTTCAGTGTCGTACCGCATTACTACGTGATGGAAACCAAAAAAGGCCCAGAATCTGGCCATCAAGTATGAGAAATATGCGAAAGTATGAGCCTGATGAGTGCAAATCCCAGACCTAGCCTAAACCTAGTAAGCGTTATCCACAAAAATATTGTTCGAAACCAGGTTTAATGGTCTGTCTCAGTATGGTAACATATTACCACGTGTTCCAAACCAGAAAAAGTCCAGTATCTGGTCAACGAGTATGCGAAATATTCGAAAGTATGAGCCTGATGAGGGCAAATCCTTGACCTAACCCAGACCTAACATGCGTTATCCTCTAAAATATTTATCGAGACCAGGTTGAATTGACTGTTTCATTGTGGTACCACACTACTACGTGATCCAAACCAGAAAAAGCCCAGAATCTGGACTTCAAGTATGAGAAATATGCGAAAGTATGAGCCTGATGAGTGCTAATCCCAGACCTATCATAGACCTAACATGCGTTATCCTCTAAAATATTGATCGAAACCTGGTTTAATGGACTCTTGCAGTGTGGTACCACATTACTACGTGATCTAAACCAAAAAAAGCCCACAATCTGGCCATCAAGTATGAGAAATATGCGAAAGTATCAGCCTGATGAGAGCAAATCCCAGACCTAACCTAGACCTAACGTGCGTTAACTTCTAGAATATTGATCGAAACCATGTTTAATGGTCTGTTACAGTGTGGTAACACATTACCACGTGATCCACACCAGAAAAAATGCGGGATCTGTTCAACAAGTGTGTCAAGAAAGCGAAAGCATGAGTCTGATGAGGGCAAATCCAAGGCCTAACCTAGACCTAACATGCGTTATCCTCTAAAACATTGATCGAAACCAGGTTTAGTGGACTGTTTCAGTGTGGTACCATATTACTACGTGACCGAAACCAAAAAAAGTCCAGAATCTGGGCATCAAGTATGAGAAATATGCGAAAGTATGAGCCTAATGGGTGCAAATCTCAGACCTAGCATAGACCTAACATGCGTTATCCTCTATAATATTGATCGAAACCAGGTTTAATGGTCTGTTTCAGTACGGTAACATATTACCACGTGGTCCAAACCAGAAAAAACCTAGAATCTGGCCAACAACTACGTGAAAAATGCGAAATTATGAGACTGAAGAGTGGAAATCCCAGACCTAATGCAGACGTAACATGCGTCATCCTCTAAATTATTTATCGAAACCAGGTTTAATGGACTGTTTCAGTGTGGTGCCACATTACTACGTGATCCAAACCAGAGAAAATCCGGGATCTGTTCAACAAGTGTGTGATGAATGCGAAAGGTTGAGAGTCTGATGAGGGCAAATCCAAGGCCTAACCTAGACCTAACATGCGTTATCCTCTAAAATATTGATCGAAACCAGGTTTAATTGACCGTTTCAGTGTGGTACCACATTACCATGTGATCCAAACCAGTAAAAGTCCACGATCTGGCCAACAAGTATGAGAAATATGCGAAAGTATTACCCTCATGAGGGCAAATGACAGACCTAACCCAGACCTAACATGCATTATCCTTTGTAATGTTGACCCAGACTAGGTTTAATTGACTGTTTCAGTGTGGTACCACATTACCATGTGTTCCAAACCAGAAAAAGTCCAGTATCTGGTCAACGAGTATGCGAAAAATTCGAAAGTATGAGCCTGATGAGGGCAAATCCTAGACCTAACCCAGACCTAACATGCGTTATCCTCTAAAATATTGATCGAAACCAGGTTTAATGGACTGTATCAGTGTGGTACCACATTACTACGTGATCCAAACCAAAAAAAGGCCACAATCTGGCCATCAAGTATGAGAAATATGCGAAAGTATGACCTTGATGAGAGCAAATCCCAGGCCTGTCCTAGACCTAACATGAGTTATCCTCTAAAATATTGATCGAAACCAGGTTTAATGGACTGTTCCAGTGTGATACCACATTACTACGTGATCCAAACCTGTGAAAGCCCAGGATCTGTTCAAGAAGTATGTGAAGAACGAGGAAGTATGAGACTGATGAGGGCAAATCCCAGACCTAATCCAGACCTAACATGCGTTATCCTCAAAAATATTGATCGAGACCAGGTTTATTCGACTGTTTCAGTGTGGTACCACATTACTACGTGATCCAAACCAGAAAAAGACCAGAATCTGGCCATCAAGTATCAGAAATATGCGAAAGTATGAGCCTGATGAGAGCAAATCCCAGACTTAACCTAGACCTAACGTGGGTTAACTTCTAAAATATTGATCGAAACCAGGTTTAATGGTCTGTTACAGTGTGGTAACTCATTACCACGTGATCCATACCAGAAAAAATCCGGGATCTGTTCAACAAGTGTGTGAAGAAAGCGAAAGCATGAGTCTGATGAGGGCAAATCCAAGGCCTAACCCAGACCTAACATGCGTTATCCTCTAAAACATTGATCGATACCAGGTTTAGTGGACTGTTTCAGTGTGGTACCACATTACTACGTGATCCAAACCAAAAAAAGCCAAGAATCTGGACATCAAGTATGAGAAATATGCGAAAGTATGAGCCTGATGGGAGCAAATCCCAGACCTAGCATAGACCTAACATGCGTTATCCTCTAAAATATTGATCGAAACCAGGTTTAATGGTCTGTTTCAGTGTGTTACCGCATTACTACATGATCCAAACCAGAAAAAACCCAGGATCTGTTCAACAAGTATGTGAAGAATGCGAAAGTATGAGTCTGATGAGGGCAAATCACAGACCTAACCCAGACCTAACATGCGTTATCCTCTAAAACATTGATCGAAACCAGGTTTAGTGGACTGTTTCAGTGTGGTACCACATTACTACGTGATCCAAACCAAAAAAAGTCCAGAATCTGGCCATCAAGTATGAGAAATATGCGAAAGTATGACCCTGATGAGAGCAAATCCCAGACCTAGCATAGACTTAACATGCGTTATCCTCTAAAATATTGCTCGAAGCCAGGTTTAATGGTCTGTTAGAGTGTGGTAACTCATTACCACGTGATCCATACCAGAAAAAATCCGGGATCTGGCCAACAACTACGTGAAAAATGCGAAATTATGAGACTGATGAGGGCAAATCCAAGGCCTAACCCAGACCTAACATGCGTTATCCTCTAAAACATTGATCGATACCAGGTTTAGTGGACTGTTTCAGTGTGGTACCACATTACTACGTGATCCAAACCAAAAAAAGTCCAGAATCTGGACATCAAGTATGAGAAATATGCGAAAGTATGAGCCTGATGGGAGCAAATCCCAGACCTAGCATAGACCTAACATGCGTTATCCTCTAAAATATTGATCGAAACCAGGTTTAATGGTCTGTTTCAGTGTGTTACCGCATTACTACATGATCCAAACCAGAAAAAACCCAGGATATGTTCAACAAGTATGTGAAGAATGCGAAAGTATGAGTCTGATGAGGGCAAATCACAGACCTAACCCAGACCTATCATGCGTTATCCTTTGAAATGTTGACCCAGACAAGGTTTAATTGACTGTTTCAGTGTGGTACCACATTACCACGTGATCCAAACCAGAGAAAGCCCAGAATCTGGCCATCAAGTATGACATATATGCGAAAGTATGAGCGTGATGAGTGCAAATCCCAGACCTAACCTAGACCTAACATGCGTTAACCTCTAAAATATTGATCGAAACCAGGTTTAATCGACTGTTTAAGTGTGGTACCACACTACTATGAGATCCAAGCCAGAAAAAAGCCAGGATCTGTTCAAGAAGTATGTGAAGAACGAGGAAGTATGAGACTGATGAGGGCAAATCCCAGACCTAATCCAGACCTAACATGCGTTATCCTCAAAAATATTGATCGAGACCAGGTTTAGTCGACTGCTTCAGTGTGGCACCACATTACTACGTGATCCAAACCAAAAAAGCCCAGAATCTGGACATCAAGTATGAGAAATATGCGAAAGTATGAGCCTGATGGGTGCAAATCCCAGACCTAGCATAGACCTAACATGCGTTATCCTCTAAAATATTGATCCAAACCAGGTTTAATGGTCTGTTTCAGTGCGGTAACATATTACCGCGTGATCCAAACCAGAAAAAACCCAGGATCTGGCCAACAACTATGTGAAAAATGTGGAAGTATGAGACTGAAGAGGGCAAATCCCAGACCTAACCAAGACCTAACATGCGTTATCCTCTAAAATATTGATCGAAACCAGGTTTAATCGACTGTTTCAGTGTGGTCCCACATTACTACGTGATCCAAACCAGAAGAAGCCCAGGATCTGGCCAACAAGTATGTGAAATATGCGAAAGTATTAGCCTCATGGGGGCAAATCACAGACCTGACCCAGACCTAACATGTGTTATCCTCTAAGATATTGATCAAAACCATGTTTAATGGACTGTTTAAGTGTGGTACCACACTACTATGTGATCCAAACCAGAAAAAACCCAGAATCTGTACAAGAAGTATGTGAAGAATGAGGAAGTATGAGACTGATGAGGGCAAATCCTAGACCTAATCCAGACCTAACATGCGTTATCCACTAAAATATTGATCGAGACCAGGTTTAGTCGTGTTTCATTGTGGTACCACATTACCACTTGATCCAAACCAGAAAAGCCCGGGATCTGTTCAACAAGTATGAGATATATGCGAAAGTATGAGCCTGATAAGAGCAAATCCCAGACATAACCTAGACATAACATGCGTTATCCTCTAAAATAGTGATCGAAACCAGGTTTAATGGACTGTTTCAGTGTGGCACCACATTACTACGTGATCCAAACCAAAAAAAGCCTAGAATCTGGATACAAGTATGAGAAATAAGCGAAGGTATGAGCCTGATGTGTGCAAATCCCAGACCTAACCTAGACCTAACGTGCGTTAACTTCTAAAATATTGATCGAAACCATGTTTAATGGTCTGTTACAATGCGGTAACACATTACCACGTGATCCACACCAGAAAAAATCCGAGATCTGTTCAACAAGTGTGTGAAGAAAGCGAAAGCATGAGTCTGATGAGGGCAAATCCAAGGCCTAACCTAGACCTAACATGCGTTATCCTCTAAAACATTGATCGAAACCAGGTTTAGTGGACTGTTTCAGTGTGGTACCACGTTACTACGTGATCCAAACCAGCAAAAACCCAGGATCTGTTCAACAAGTATGTGAAAAACGCGAAAGTATGAGCCTGGTGAGGGCAAATCTCAGACCTATCCCAGACATAACTTGCGTTATCCTCTAAAATAATGATCGAAACCAGGTTTAATTGACTGCTTCAGTGTGGTACCACATTACTACGTGATCGAAACAAGAAAAAACCCTCGATCAGGTCAACATGTATGTTAAAACTGCAAATGTATGACACTGATTGGGGCAAATCCCAGGCCAAACCTAGACCTAACATGCGTTATCCTCTAAAATATTGGTCGAAACCAGGTTTAATGGTCGGTTTCAGTGTGGTACCACATTAGTACGTGATCCAAACCAGAAAAAGCCAGGGATCTGTTCAACAAGTATGTGAAAAACGCGAAAATATGACCCAGATGAGGGCAAATCCACGTCCTATCCCAGACCTAACTTGCGTTATCGTATGAAATATTGATCGAAACCAGGTTTAATTGACTGTTTCAGTGTGGTACCACTTTGCTACGTGATCCAAAGCAGAAAAAACTATCGATCAGGTCAACAAGTATGTGAAAAACGCGAAAGTATGAGCCTGATGAGGGCAAATCCCAGACCTATCCCAGACAAAACGTGCGTTATCCTCTACAATATTGATCGAAACCAGGTTTAATCGACTGTTTCAGTGTGGTACCACATTACTACGTGATCCAAACCAGTGGAAGCCCAGGATCTGGCCAACAAGAATCAGAAATATGCGAAAGTACGGGCCTGACGGGAGCAAATCCCACACCTAACCTAGGCCTAACATGTGTTATCCTCAAAAATATTGACCGAAACCAGGTTTAGTGGACTGTTTCAGTGTGGTACCACATTACTGCGTGATCCAAACCAGAAAAAACCCAGGATATGTACAACAAGTATGTGAAACATGGGAAAGTATGACCCTGATGAGGGCAAATCCCAGACGTATCCCAGACCTAACTTGCGTTGTCCTCTAAAATATTGATGGAACCCAGGTTTAATTGACTGTTTCAGTGTGGTACCACATTACTACGTGATCCAATCCAGAATACCCCAGGATCTAGCCATCAAGTATGAGAAACATGCGAAAGTACGAGCCTGATGAGAGCAAATCCCAGACCTATCTTAGACCTAACATGCGTTATCCTCTAAAATATTGATCGAAACCAGGTTTAATCGACTGTTTCAGTGTGGTAACACTCTACAACGTGATCCAAACCAGAAAAAGCCAGGGATCTGTTCAACAAGTATGTGAAAAATGCGAAAGTATGACCCTGATGAGGGCAAATCCCAGACCTATCCCAGACCTAACTTGCGTTGTCCTCTAAAATATTGGTGGAAACCAGGTTTAATTGACTGTTTCAGTGTGGTACCACATTACTACGTGATCCAAACCAGAAAAAACCCAGGACCTGTTCAACAAGTATGAGAAAAACGCGAAAGTATGAGCCTCATGAAGGCAGATCCCAGACCTATCCCAGACATAACTTGCGTTATCCTCTAAAATATTGATCGAAACCAGGTTTAATTGACAGTTTCAGTGTGATACCACATTACTACGTGATCCAATCCAGAAAAAGCCCAGGATCTAGCCATGAAGTATGAGAAATATGCGAAAGTATGAGCCTCACGAGGGCAAATCCTAGACCTAACCCAGACCTAACATGCGTTATCCTCTAAAATATTTATCAAGACCAGGTTTAATGGTCTACTTCAGTGTGGTACCACATTACTACGTGATCGAAACCAGAAAAAACCCAGGATCAGTTCAAGAAGTATGTGAAGAATGCGAAAGTATGAGCCTCATGAATGCAAATCCCTGACCTATCCCAGACATAACTTGCGTTATCCACTAAAATATTGATCGAAACCAGGTTTAATTGACAGTTTCAGTGTGATACCACATTACTACGTGATCCAATCCATAAAAAGCCCAGGATCTAGCCATGAAGTATGAGAAATATGCGAAAGTATGAGACTGACGAGGGCAAATCCTAGACCTAACCCAGACCTAACATGCGTTATCCTCTATAATATTTATCAAGACCAGGTTTAATGGTCTGCTTCAGTGTGGTACAACATTACTACGTGATCGAAACCAGAAAAAACCCAGGATCAGCTCAAGAAGTATGTGAAGAATGCGAAAGTATGAGACTGATGCAGGCAAATCCTAGACCTAACCTAGACATAACATGCGTTATCCTCAAAAATATTGATCGTAACCAGGTTTAATGGACTGTTTCAGTGTGGTACCACATTACTACGTGATCCAAACCAGAAAAAACCCAGGATCTGTTCAAGAATTATGTGAAGAATGCGAAAGTATGAGAGTGATGCGGGCAAATCCAAGACCTAACCTAGACATAACATGCGTTATGATCTAATATATTGATCGAAACCATAGTCTAATGGACGGTTTCAGTGTGGTACCACATTATTACGTGATCCAAACCAGAAAAAACCCAGGATCTGTTCAACAAGTATGTGAAAAACGCGAAAGTATGAGCCTGTTGAGGGCAAATCTCAGACCTATCCCACACCTAATTTGCGTTGTCCTCTAAAATATTGATGGAAACCACGTTTAAATAACTGTTTCAGTGTGGTACCACATTACTACGTGATCCAATCCAGAAAAAGTCCAGGATCTAGCCATCAAGGATGAGAAATATGCGAAAGAATGAGCCTGATGAGTGCAAATCCTAGACCTAACCCAGACCTAACATGCGTTATCCTCTAAAATATTTATCAAGACCAGGATTAATTGACTGTTTCAGTGTGGCATCACATTACTACGTGATACAAACCAGTGGAAGCCAAGGATCTGGCCAACAAGAATGAGAAATATGCGAAAGTACGAGCCTGATGAGAGCAAATCCCAGACCTATCCCAGACCTAACTTGCGCTATCCTCTAAAATATTGATCGAAACCAGGTTTAATTGACTGTTTCAGTTTGGTACCACTTTACTACGTGATCCAAAGTAGAAAAAACCCTCGATCAGGTCAACATGTATGTTAAAACTGCGAAGGTATGACCCTGATTAGGGCAAATCCTAAACCTAACCCAGACCTAACATAAGTTATCCTCTAAAATATTTCTCAAGACCAGGATTAATTGACTGTTTCAGTGTGGCATCACGTTACTACGTGATCCAAACCAGTGGAAGCCCAGGATCTGGTCAACAAGAATCAGAAATATGCGAAAGTACGGGCCTGACGAGAGCAAATCCCAGACCTAACCTAGACCTAACATGTGTTATCCTCAACAATATTGACCGAAACCAGGTTTAGTGGACTGTTTCAGTGTGGTACCACTTTGCTACGTGATCCAAAGCAGAAAAAACCCAGGATCTGTTCAACAAGTATCTGAAAAACGCGAACGTATGAGTCTGGTGAGGGCAAATCCCAGGACTAACCTAGACATAACATGCGTTATCCTCTAAAATATTGATCGAAACCAGGTTTAAATGACTGTTTCAGTGTGGTACCCCATTACTACGTGATCCAATCCAGAAGAAGCCAAGGATCCAGCCATGAAGTATGAGAAATATGCGAAAGTATGAGCCTGACGAGAGCAAATCCTAGACCTATCCTAGACCTAACATGCGTTATCCTCTAAAATATTGATCGAAACCAGGTTCAATCGACTGTTTCAGTGTGGTAACACTCTAGAACGTGATCCAAACCAGAAAAAGCCAGGGATCTGTTCAACAAGTATGTGAAAAATGCGAAAGTATGACCCTGATGAGGGCAAATCCCAGACCTATCCCAGACCTAACTTGCGTTGTCCTCTAAAATATTGATGGAAACCAGGTTTAAATGACTGTTTCAGTGTGGTACCACATTTCTACGTGATCCAAACCAGACAAAACCTAGGATCTGTTCAACAAGTATGTGAAAAACGCGAATGTATGAGCCGGATGAGGGCAAATCCCCGACCAATCCCAGACATAACTTGCGTTATCCTCTAAAACATTGATCGAAACCGGGTTTAATAGACTGTTTCAGTGTGTTACCACTTTACTACGTGATCCAAAGTAGAAAAAACCCTCGATCAGGTCAACATGTATGTTCAAATTGCGAAAGTATGACCCTGATTAGGGCAAATCCCAGGCCTAACCTAGACCTAACTTGCGTTATCCTATAAAATATTGATCGAAACCAGGTTCAATGGACTGTTTCAGTGTGGTACCACATTACTGCGTGATCCAAACGACGAAAAAACCTGGATCTGTACAACAAGTATGTGGAAAACGCGAAAGTATGAGCCTGATCAGGGCAAATCTCAGACGTATCCCAGACCAAACATGCGTTATCCTCTAAAATATTTATCAAGACCAGGTTTAATGGTTTGCTTCAGTGTGGTACCACATTACAACGTGATCGAAACCAGAAAAAACCCAGGATCTGTTCTAGAAGTATGTGAAGAATGCGAAAGTATGAGACTGATGCGGGCAAATCCTAGACCTAACCTAGACATAACATGCGTTATCCTCTAAAATATTGATCGACACCAGGTTTAATCGACTGTTTCAGTGTGGTACCACATTACTACGTTATCCAAACCAGAGAAAGCCCAGAATCTGGCCATCAAGTATGAGAAATATGCGAAGGAATGAGCCTGATGAGGGCAAATCCTAGACCTAACCCAGACCTAACATAAGTTATCCTCTAAAATATTTCTCAGGACCAGGATTAATTGACTGTTTCAGTGTGACGTCACGATACTGCGTGATCCAAACCAGTGGAAGCCCAGGATCTGGTCAACAAGAACGTGAAATATGCGAAAGTATGAGCCTGACGAGAGCAAATCCCAGACCTGACCTAGACCTAACATGCGTTGTCCTCTAAAATATTTATCGAAACCAGGTTTAATTTACTGTTTCAGTGTGGTACCACTTTGCTACGTGATCCAAAGCAGACAAAACCATCGATCAGGTCAACATGTATGTTAAAACTGCGAAAGTATGACCCTAATGAGGGCAAATCCCAGACCTAACCTAGACCTAACATGTGTTATCCTCTAAAACATTGATCGAAACCAGGTTTAGTGGACTGTTTCAGTGTGGTACGACATTACTACGTGATCCAAACCAGCAAAAACCCAGGATCTGTTCAACAAGTATGTGAAAAACGCGAAAGTATGAGCCTGATGAGGGCAAATCTCAGACCTGTCCCAGACATAACTTGCGTTATCCTCTAAAATAATGATCGAAACCAGGTTTAATTGACTGTTTCAGTGTGATACCACATTACTACGTGATCCAATCCAGAAAAAGCCCAGGATATAGCCATGAAGTATGAGAAATATGCGAAAGTATGAGCCTGACGAGGGCAAATCTTAGACCTAACCTAGACATAACATGCGTTATCCTCTAAAATATTGATCGACACCAGGTTTAATCGACTGTTTCAGTGTGGCATCACGTTACTACGTGATCCAAACCAGTGGAAGCCCAGGATCTGGTCAACAAGAATCAGAAATATGCGAAAGTATGAGCCTGACGAGAGCTAATCCCAGACCTGACCTAGACCTAACATGCGTTGTACTCTAAAATATTTATCGACACCAGGTTCAGTTTACTGTTTCAGTGTGGTACCACTTTGCTACGTGATCCAAAGCAGAAAAAACCATCGATCAGGTCAACATGTATGTTAAAACTGCGAAAGTATGACCCTGATGAGGGCAAATCCCAGACCTAACCTAGACCTAACATGTGTTATCCTCTGAAATAATAATCGAAACCAGGTTTAATGGTCTGCTTCAGTGCGGTACCACATTACTACGTGATCCAAACCAGAAAAAACCCAGGATCTGCTCAACAAGTATGTGAAAAACGCGAAAGAATGAGCCTGATTAGGGCAAATCCCGGAACTATCCCAGACATAACTTGAGTTATCCTCTAAGATATTGATGGAAACCAGGTTTAAATGACTGTTTCAGGGTGGTACCACATTACTACGTGATCCAATCCAGAAAAAGTCCAGGATCTAGCCATCAAGTATGAGAAATATGCGAAAGTATGAGTCTGATGAGGGCAAATCCCAGGCCTAACCTAGACATAACATGCGTTATCCACAAAAATATTGACCGAAACCAGGTTTAGTGGACTGTTTCAGTGTGGTACCACAATACTGCGTGATCCAAACCAGGCAAAACCTAGGATCTGTTCAACAAGTATGTGAAAAACGCGAAAGTATGTGCCTGATGAGGGCAAATCCCAGACCTATCCCAGACATAACTTGCGTTATCCTCTAAAATATTGATCGAAACCAGGTTTAATGGTCTGCTTCAGTGTGGTACCTCTTTACTACGTGATCCAAAGCAGACAAAAACCCTCGATCAGGTCAACATGTACGTTAAAACTGCGAATGTATGACCCTGATGAGGGCAAATCCCAAGCCTAACCTAGACCTAACATGCGTCATCCTCTACAATATTTATCAAGACCAGGTTTAATAGACTGTTTCAGTGTGTTACCACTTTACTACGTGATCCAAAGTAGAAAAAACCCTCGATCAGGTCAACATGTATGTTCAAATTGCGAAAGTATGACCCTGATTAGGGCAAATCCCAGGCCTAACCTAGACCTAACTTGCGTTATCCTCAAAAATATTGTTCGAAACCAGGTTTAATCGACAGTTTCAGTGTGGTACCACATTACTACGTGATCCACACCAGCAAAAACCCAGGATCTGTTCAACGAGTATGTGAAAATCGCGAAAGTATGAGCCTGATGAGGGCTAATCCCAGACCTATCCCACACCTAACTTGCGTTAACCTCCAAAATATTGATCGAAACCAAGTTTAGTTCACTGTTTAAGCGTGGTGCCACTTTACTACGTGATTCGAACCAGAAAAAACCCCAGGTTCTGTTCAACAAGTATGTGAAGTATGCGAAAGTATGAGTCTGATGAGGGCATATCTCAGGCCTAACCTAGACATAACATGCGTTATCCTCTAGAATATTGATCGAAACCAGGTTTAGTGGACCGTTTCAGTGTGGTACCACATTACTACGTGATCCAAACCAAAAAAAACCCAGGATATGTTCAAGTATGTGAAAAACGCGAAAGTATGAGCCTGATGAGGGCAAATCCCAGGCCTATCCCAGACATAACTTGCGTTATCCTCTAAAATATTGATCAAAACCTGGTTTAATGGACTGTTTCGGTGTGGTACCACTTTGCTACGTGATCCAAAGCAGAAAAAACCATCGATCAGGTCATCATGTATGTTAAAACTGCGAAAGAATGACCCTGATGAGGGCAAATCCCAGACCTAACCTAGGCCTAACATGTGTTATCCTCTAAAATATTGATCGAAACCAGGTTTAACCGACTGTTTCAGTGTGGTACCACATTACTACGTGATCCAAACCAGAAAAAACCCAGGATCTGTTCAACAAGTATGTGAAAAACGCGAAATACTGAGCCTGATGAGGGCAAATCCCAGAACTAACCCAGACATAACTTGCGTTATCCTCTAGAACATTTATCAAGACCAGGATTAATTGACTGTTTCAGTGTGGCATCACATTACTACGTGATCCAATCCTTTGGAAGCCCAGGATCAGGCCAACAAGAATGAGAAATATGCGGAAGTATGAGCCTGACAAGAGCAAATCCCAGACCTAACCTAGACCTAACATGTGTTATCCTCTAAAATATTGATCGAGACCATGTTTAACCGACTGTTTCAGTGGGGTACCACATTACTACGTGATCCAAACCAGAAAAAACCCAGGATCTGTTCAACAAGTATGTGAAAAACGCGAAACACTGAGCCTGATGAGGGCAAATCCCAGAACTAACCCAGACATAACTTTCGTTATCCTCTAAAACATTTATCAAGACCAGGATTAATTGACTGTTTCAGTGTGGCATCACATAACTACGTGATCCAAACCATTGGAAGCCCAGGATCAGGCCAACAAGAATGAGAAATATGCGAAAGTATGAGCCTGACAAGAGCAAATCCCAGACCTAACCTAGACCTAACATGCGTTATCCTCTAGAATATTGATCGAAACCAGGTTTAGTGGACTGTTTCAGTGTGGTACCACATTACTACGTGATCCAAACCAGAAGAAACCCAGGATATGTTCAACAAGTATGTGAAAAACGCGAAAGTATGAGCCTGATGAGGGCAAATCCCAGGCCTATCCCAGACATAACTTGCGTTATCGTCTAAAATATTGATCAAAACCAGGTTTAATGGACTGTTTCGGTGTGGTACCACTTTGCTACGTGATCCAAAGCAGAAAAAACCATCGATCAGGTCATCATGTATGTTAAAACTGCGAAAGAATGACCCTGATGAGGGCAAATCCCAGACATAACCTAGACCTAACATGTGTTATCCTCTAAAATATTGATCGAAACCAGGTTTAACCGACTGTTTCAGTGTGGTACCACATTACTACGTGATCCAAACCAGAAAAAACCCAGGATCTGTTCAACAAGTATGTGAAAAACGCGAAATACTGAGCCTGATGAGGGCAAATCCCAGACCTATCCCAGACCTAACATGCGTTATCCTCTAAAATATTGATCGAAACCAGGTTTAATGGACTGTTTCAGTGTGGTACCACATTAGTACGTGATCCAAACCAGAAAAAGCCAGGGATCTGTTCTACAAGTATGTGAAAAATGCGAAAGTATGACCCTGATGAGGGCAAATCCCAGACCTATCCCAAACCTAACTTGCGTTATCCTATAAAATATTGATCGAAACCAGGTTTAATTGACTGTGTCAGTGTGGTACCACTTTGCTACGTGATTTCAAAGCAGAAAAAAACATCGATCAGGTCAACATGTATGTTAAAACTGCGAAAGTATGAGCCTGATCAGGGCTAATCCCAGACCTATCCCAGACATAACTTGCGTTATCCTCTTAAATATTGATCGAAACCAGGTTTAATTGACTGTTTTAGTGTGGTACCACTTTACTACGTGATCCAAAGCAGAAAAAACCCTCGATCAGGTCAACATGTATGTTAAAACTGCGAAAGTACGAGCCTGATGAGGGTAAATCCCAGACCTATCCCGGGCATAACTTGCGTTATCCACTAAAATATTGATCGGAACCAGGTTTAATTGACTGTTTCAGTGTGATACCACATTACTACGTGATCCAATCCAGAAGAAAGGCCAGGATCTGTTCAACGAGTATGTGAAGTATGCGAAAGTATGAGTCTGATGAGGGCAAATCCCAGGCCTAACCTAGACATAACATGCGTTATCCTCTAAAATATTGATCGAAACCAGGTTTAATGGACTGTTTCAGTGTGGTACCACATTAGTACGTGATCCAAACCAGAAAAAGCCAGGGATCTGTTCTACAAGTATGTGAAAAATGCGAAAGTATGACCCTGATGAGGGCAAATCCCAGACCTATCCCAAACCTAACTTGCGTTATCCTATAAAATATTGATCGAAACCAGGTTTAATTGACTGTGTCAGTGTGGTACCACTTTGCTACGTGATTTCAAAGCAGAAAAAAACATCGATCAGGTCAACATGTATGTTAAAACTGCGAAAGTATGAGCCTGATCAGGGCTAATCCCAGACCTATCCCAGACATAACTTGCGTTATCCTCTTAAATATTGATCGAAACCAGGTTTAATTGACTGTTTTAGTGTGGTACCACTTTACTACGTGATCCAAAGCAGAAAAAACCCTCGATCAGGTCAACATGTATGTTAAAACTGCGAAAGTACGAGCCTGATGAGGGCAAATCCCAGACCTATCCCGGGCATAACTTGCGTTATCCACTAAAATATTGATCGGAACCAGGTTTAATTGACTGTTTCAGTGTGATACCACATTACTACGTGATCCAATCCAGAAGAAAGGCCAGGATCTGTTCAACGAGTATGTGAAGTATGCGAAAGTATGAGTCTGATGAGGGCAAATCCCAGGCCTAACCTAGACATAACATGCGTTATCCTCTAAAATATTGATCGAAACCAGGTTTAATGGACTGTTTCAGTGTGGTACCACATTAGTACGTGAACCAAACCAGAAAAAGCGAAGGATCTGTTCAACAAGTATGTGAATAACGCGAAAATATGACCCTGATGAGGGCAAATCCCAGACCTAACCTAGACCTAACATGTGTTATCCTCTAAAATAATAATCGAAACCAGGTTTAATGGTCTGCCTCAGTGTGGTACCACATTACTACGTGATCGAAACCAGAAAAAACCCAGGATCCGTTCAACAAGTATGTGAAAAACGCGAAAGTATGAGCCTGACGAGGGCAAATCCTAGACCTTACCCAGACCTAACATGCGTTATCCTCTAAAATATTTATCGAGACCAGGTTTAATTGAATGTCTCAGTGTGGTACCACATTACTACGTGATCCAAACCAGAAAAAAACCAGGATCCGTTCAACAAGTATGTGAAAGACGCGAAAGAATGAGCCTGATGAGAGCAAATCCCAGACCTATCCCAGACATAACTTGCGTTAGCCCATAAAATATTGATAGAATCCAGGTTTAATTGACTGTATCAGTGTGATACCACCTTGCTACGTGATCCAAAGCAGAAAAAACCCTCGATCATGCCAATATCTATGAGAAATATGCGAAAGAATGAGCCTGATGAGGGCAAATCCTAGACCTAACGCAGATCTAACATGCGTTATCCTCTAAAATATTTATCAAGACCAGGATTAATTGACTGTTTCAGTGTGGCATCACATTACTACGTGATCCAAACCAGTGGAAGCCCAGGATCTGGCCAACAAGAATGAGAATAATGCGAAAGTACGAGCCTCATCAGAACACACCCCAGACCTAACCAAGACTTAACATGAATTTTTCTCTAAGATATTGATCGAAACCAGGTTTAATGGACCGTTTCGGTGTGGTACCACATTACTACGTGAACCAAACCGGAAGAAACCCAGGATCTGTTCAGCAAGTATGTGAAAAACGCGAAAGTATGAGCCTGACGAGGGCAAATCCTAGACCTAACCCAGACCTAACATGCGTTATCCTCTAAAATATTTATCAAGACCAGGTTTAATTGAATGTCTCAGTGTGGTACCACATTACTACGTGATCCAAACCAGAAAAAACCCAGGATCTAGCCATGAAGTATGAGAAATATGCGAAAGTATGAGCCTGACGAAAGCAAATCCCAGACCTATCCCAGGCATAACTTGTGTTATCCTCTAAAATATTGATCGAAACCAGGTTTAACGGACTGTTTCAGTGTGGTACCACATTACTACGTGATCGAAACCAGAAAAAACCCAGGATCCATTCAACAAGTATGTGAAAAACGCGAAAGTATGAGCCTGATGAGGGCAAATCCCAGACCTATCCCAGACATAACTTGCGTTATCCTCAAAAATATTGATCGAAACCAGGTTTAATTGACTGTTGCAGTGTGGTACCACATTACTACGTGATCCAATCCAGAAGAAGCCCAGGATCTAGCCATGAAGTATGAGAAATTTGTCAAAGTATGACCCTGACGAGGGCAAATCCTAGACCTAACCCAGACCTAACATGCGTTATCCTCTAAAATATTTATCAAGACCAGGTTTAATTGAAAGTTCCAGTGTGGTACCGCATTACTACGTTATCCAAACCAGAAAAAGCCCCGAATCTGGCCATCAAGTATGAGAAATACGCGAAAGTACGTGCCTGATGAGAGCAAATCCCAGACCTATCCCAGACATAACTTGCGTTATCCTCTAAAACATTGACCGAAACCAGGTTTCGTGGACTGTTTCAGTGTGGTACCACATTACTGCGAGATCCAATCCAGAAAAAAACTAGGATCTGTTCAACAAGTGTGTGAAAAATGCGAAAGTATGACCCTGATGAGGGCAAATCCCAGACCTATCCCAGACCTAACTTGCGTTATCCTATAAAATATTGATCGAAACCAGGTTTAATGGTCTGCTTCAGTGTGGTACCACTTCACTACGTGATCCAAAGCAGAAAAAACCCTCGATCAGGTCAACACGTATGTTAAAACTGCGGAAGTATGACCCTGATGAGGGCAAATCTCAGACCTATTCCAGACCTAACTTACGTTATCCTCTAAAATATTTATCAAGCCCAGGATTAATTGACTGCTTCAGTGTGGCATCACATTACTACGTGATGCAAACCAGTGGAAGCCCAGGATGTGGCCAACAAGAATGAGAAATATGCGAAAGTACGAGCCTGATGAGAGCAAACCCCAGACCTAACCAAGACGTAACATGCGTTATCCTCAAAAATATTGATCGAAACCAGGTTTAATCGACTGTTTCAGTATGGTACCACATTACTACTTTATCCAAACCAGAAAAAGCCCAGAATCTGGCCATCAAGTATGAGAAATATGCGAAAGAATGAGCCTGATGAGGGCAAATCCTAGACCTAACCCAGACCTAACTTGCGTTGTCATCTAAAATATTGATGGAAACCAGGTCTAAATGACTGTTTCAGTGTGACATCACATTACTACGTGATCCAAACCAGAGAAAACCGAGGATCAGTTCAACAAGTATGTGAAAAACGCGAAAGTATGAGCCGGATGAGGGCAAATCCCCGACCTAACCTAGACCTAACACGTGTTATCCTCTAAAATAATAATCAAAACCAGGTTTAATGCTCTGCTTCAGTGTGGTACCACATTACTCCGTGGCCAAAGCAGAAAAAACCCTCGATCAGGTCAACATGTATGCTAAAACTGCGAAAGTATGACCCTGATGAGGGCAAATCCCAGACCTAACCTAGACCTAACACGTGTTATCTTCTAAAATATTGATCGAAATCAGGTTTAGTGGACTGTTTCAGTGTGGTACCACTTTACAACGTGATCGAAACCAGAAAATGCCAGGGATCTGTTCAACAAGTATGTGAAAAATGCGAAGGTATGACCCTGATGAGGGCAAATCCCAGACCTATCCCAGACCTAACTTGCGTTGTCCTCTAAAATATTGTTCGAAACCAGGTTTAATTGACTGTTTTAGCGTGGCACCACTTTACTACGTGACCCAAAGTAGAAAAAACCCTCGATCAGGGCAACGTGTCTGGTAAAACTGCGATAGTATGACCCTCATTAGTGCAAAACCAGACCTATCCCAGACCTAACTTGCGTTATTCTCTAAAATATTGATGGAAACCAGGTTTAAATGACTGTTTCAGTGTGGTACCACATTACTACGTGATCCAATCCAGAAAAAGTCCAGGATCTAGCCATCAAGTATGAGAAATATGCGAAAGAACGAGCCTGATGAGGGCAAATCCTAGACCTAACCCAGACCTAACTTGCGCTGTCCTCTAAAATATTGATCGAAACCAGGTTTAATGGACCGTTTCAGTGTGGTACCGGTTTACTACGTGATCCAAACCAGAAAAAACCGAGGATCAGTTCAACAAGTATGTGAAAAACGCGAAAGTATGAGCCGGATGAGGGCAAATCCCCGACCTATCACAGACATAACTTGCGTTATCCTCTAAAATATTGTTCGAAACCAGGTTTAATTGACTGTTTTAGTGTGGTACCACTTTACTACGTGGCCAGAGCAGAAAAAACCCTCGATCAGGTCAACATGTATGCTAAAACTGCGAAAGTATGACCCTGATGAGGGCAAATCCCAGACCTAACCAAGACCTAACACGTGTTATCCTCTAAAATATTGATCGAAATCAGGTTTAGTGGACTGTTTCAGTGTGATACCACATTACTACGTGATCCAATCCAGAAGAAAGGCCAGGATCTGTTCAACGAGTATGTGAAGTATGCGAAAGTATGAGTCTGATGAGGGCAAATCCCAGGCCTAACCTAGACATAACATGCGTTATCCTCTAAAATATTGATCGAAACCAGGTTTAGTGGACTGTTTCAGTGTGGTACCACATTTCTACGTGACCCAAACCAGAAAAAACCCAGGATCTGTTCAACAAGTATGTGGAAAACGCGAAAGTATGAGCCTGATGAGGGCAAATCCCAGACCTATCCCAGACATAACTTGCGTTATCCTCTAAAATATTGATGGAACCCAGGTTTAAATGACTGTTTCAGTGTGGTACCACATTACTACGTGATCCAATCAAGAAAAAGTCCAGGGTCTAGGCTTCAAGTATGAGAAATATGCGAAAGTATGAGCCTGACGAGAGCAAATCCCAGACCTAACCTAGACCTAACATGCGTTATCCTCAAAAATATTGATCGAAACCCGGTTTAATCGACTGTTTCAGTGTGGTACCACATAAGTACGTGAACCAAACCAGAAAAAGCGAAGGATCTGTTCAACAAGTATGTGAATAACGCGAAAATATGACCCTGATGAGGGCAAATCCCAGACCTATCCCAGACCTAACTTGCGTTATCCTATAAAATATTGATCGAATCCAGGTTTATTTGACAGTTTCAATGTGGTACCACTTTGCTACGTGATCCAAAGCAGAAAACAACATCGATCAGGTCAACATGTATGTTAAAACTGCGAAAGTATGACCCTGATTTGGGTAAATCCCAGGCCTAACCTAGACCTAACATGCGTTATCCTATAAAATATTGATCGAAACCAGGTTTAATTGACTGTTTCAGTGTGGTACCACTTTGCTACGTGATCCAAAGCAGAAAAAACCATCGATCAGGTCAACATGTATGTTAAAACTGCGAAAGGATGACCCTGATGAGGGCAAATCCCAGACCTAACCTAGACCTAACATGTGTTATCCTCTAAAATAATAATCGAAACCAGGTTTAATGGTCTGCCACAGTGTGGTACCACATTACTACGTGATCGAAACCAGAAAAAACCCAGGATCCGTTCAACAAGTATGTGAAAAACGCGAAAGTATGAGCCTGACGAGGGCAAATCCTAGACCTAACCCAGACCTAACATGCGTTATCCTCTAAAATATTTATCGAGACCAGGTTTAATTGAATGTCTCAGTGTGGTACCACATTACTACGTGATCCAAACCAGAAAAAAACCAGGATCCGTTCAACAAGTATGTGAAAGACGCGAAAGAATGAGCCTGATGAGAGCAAATCCCAGACCTATCCCAGACATAACTTGCGTTAGCCCATAAAATATTGATCGAATCCAGGTTTAATTGACTGTATCAGTGTGATACCACCTTGCTACGTGATCCAAAGCAGAAAAAACCCTCGATCATGCCAATATCTATGAGAAATATGCGAAAGAATGAGCCTGATGAGGGCAAATCCTAGACCTAACGCAGATCTAACATGCGTTATCCTCTAAAATATTTATCAAGACCAGGATTAATTGACTGTTTCAGTGTGGCATCACATTACTACGTGATCCAAACCAGTGGAAGCCCAGGATCTGGCCAACAAGAATGAGAATAATGCGAAAGTACGAGCCTCATCAGAACACACCCCAGACCTAACCAAGACTTAACATGAATTTTTCTCTAAGATATTGATCGAAACCAGGTTTAATGGACCGTTTCGGTGTGGTACCACATTACTACGTGAACCAAACCGGAAGAAACCCAGGATCTGTTCAGCAAGTATGTGAAAAACGCGAAAGTATGAGCCTGACGAGGGCAAATCCTAGACCTAACCCAGACCTAACATGCGTTATCCTCTAAAATATTTATCAAGACCAGGTTTAATTGAATGTCTCAGTGTGGTACCACATTACTACGTGATCCAAACCAGAAAAAACCCAGGATCTAGCCATGAAGTATGAGAAATATGCGAAAGTATGAGCCTGACGAAGGCAAATCCCAGACCTATCCCAGGCATAACTTGTGTTATCCTCTAAAATATTGATCGAAACCAGGTTTAGCGGACTGTTTCAGTGTGGTACCACATTACTACGTGATCGAAACCAGAAAAAACCCAGGATCCATTCAACAAGTATGTGAAAAACGCGAAAGTATGAGCCTGATAAAGGCAAATCCCAGACCTATCCCAGACATAACTTGCGTTAGCCCATAAAATATTGATCGAATCCAGGTTTAATTGACTGTATCAGTGTGATACCACCTTGCTACGTGATCCAAAGCAGAAAAAACCCTCGATCATGCCAATATCTATGAGAAATATGCGAAAGAATGAGCCTGACGAGGGCAAATCCTAGACCTAACCCAGACCTAACATGCGTTATCCTCTAAAATATTTATCAAGACCAGGTTTAATTGAAAGTTCCAGTGTGGTACCGCATTACTACGTTATCCAAACCAGAAAAAGCCCAGAATCTGGCCATCAAGTATGAGAAATATGCGAAAGAATGAGCCTGATGAGGGCAAATCCTAGACCTAACCCAGACCTAACTTGCGTTGTCATCTAAAATATTGATGGAAACCAGGTCTAAATGACTGTTTCAGTGTGACATCACATTACTACGTGATCCAAACCAGAGAAAACCGAGGATCAGTTCAACAAGTATGTGAAAAACGCGAAAGTATGAGCCGGATGAGGGCAAATCCCCGACCTAACCTAGACCTAACACGTGTTATCCTCTAAAATAATAATCAAAACCAGGTTTAATGCTCTGCTTCAGTGTGGTACCACATTACTCCGTGGCCAAAGCAGAAAAAACCCTCGATCAGGTCAACATGTATGCTAAAACTGCGAAAGTATGACCCTGATGAGGGCAAATCCCAGACCTAACCTAGACCTAACACGTGTTATCTTCTAAAATATTGATCGAAATCAGGTTTAGTGGACTGTTTCAGTGTGGTACCACTTTACAACGTGATCGAAACCAGAAAATGCCAGGGATCTGTTCAACAAGTATGTGAAAAATGCGAAGGTATGACCCTGATGAGGGCAAATCCCAGACCTATCCCAGACCTAACTTGCGTTGTCCTCTAAAATATTGTTCGAAACCAGGTTTAATTGACTGTTTTAGCGTGGCACCACTTTACTACGTGACCCAAAGTAGAAAAAACCCTCGATCAGGGCAACGTGTCTGGTAAAACTGCGATAGTATGACCCTCATTAGTGCAAAACCAGACCTATCCCAGACCTAACTTGCGTTATTCTCTAAAATATTGATGGAAACCAGGTTTAAATGACTGTTTCAGTGTGGTACCACATTACTACGTGATCCAATCCAGAAAAAGTCCAGGATCTAGCCATCAAGTATGAGAAATATGCGAAAGAACGAGCCTGATGAGGGCAAATCCTAGACCTAACCCAGACCTAACTTGCGCTGTCCTCTAAAATATTGATCGAAACCAGGTTTAATGGACCGTTTCAGTGTGGTACCGGTTTACTACGTGATCCAAACCAGAAAAAACCGAGGATCAGTTCAACAAGTATGTGAAAAACGCGAAAGTATGAGCCGGATGAGGGCAAATCCCCGACCTATCACAGACATAACTTGCGTTATCCTCTAAAATATTGTTCGAAACCAGGTTTAATTGACTGTTTTAGTGTGGTACCACTTTACTACGTGGCCAGAGCAGAAAAAACCCTCGATCAGGTCAACATGTATGCTAAAACTGCGAAAGTATGACCCTGATGAGGGCAAATCCCAGACCTAACCAAGACCTAACACGTGTTATCCTCTAAAATATTGATCGAAATCAGGTTTAGTGGACTGTTTCAGTGTGGTACCACTTTACAACGTGATCGAAACCAGAAAATGCCAGGGATCTGTTCAACAAGTATGTGAAAAATGCGAAGGTATGACCCTGATGAGGGCAAATCCCAGACCTATCCCAGACCTAACTTGCGTTGTCCTCTAAAATATAGATGGAAACCAGGTTTAATGGACCGCTTCAGTGTGGTACCACATTACTACGTGATCCAAACCAGAAAAAACCAAGGATCTGTTCAACAAGTATGTGAAAAACGCGAAAGTATGAGCCGGATCAGGGCAAATCCCAGACCTATCCCAGACATAACTTTTTTTTTTTTTTTTTTTTTTTTTTTTTGTCGTGGGGAAAATCTTCGAAAGACTCCCTCCCACCTCCTTGGGGAGAGGTGGGAGGGGTGTGTGGGATTCCCCGCGCCCGTACAACGACAGGCGCGGGACCTACCCACTAAAAACCCCACGGTGACCCTTCGGCACGCTTTGGGAGGAGACCGGGAATCGCTCGAAGCATTCTTCCGGTATCCTCCCCGTGCCCGCGCTTTCGCGCCCATCCCCCGGGGGGACAAACGGTCCCCCCAGTAGACACACTGCCTCATAGCGGCGGGACGGGGCCACTCCATCCCGCCGCTATCCGTCCCGGGGCCGCGTTTAGTGGCGGCTGCGAGCCCCAAATCGCAACCGCCCGCGACCCCGTTTCCACCCCTCGGCGGCCGGGCGTTCATGGCCGCACCAGACCGCCGAGGGTGCCTCCCCTTGCGTCGGACCGGTAGGGGGAGGCACTCCTACCCCCACCCGGTCCGACCCGGCGCCGCCTGGCGGGAGGAGGGTCCCCTCAGGACCCCCCTCGCAGCCTAGGTCATCCGCCACGCCGAGGCGGCCGCCCGCGACGCCTCGCGACCGGGCGACGACCTCGGGCCACCGCACGAGCGCGAGCTTCAGTGCGCCGCTGAAGCTCGCGCTCCCTCCCCGCGGCCTCCTTCTGCAACATTACGTTCTCGCAGAAGGAGGCCACGGCCCTCCACTTCTCCTCGCTGCCGAGCATGGCGCGCACCACGCCCGGCAGCGAGACATCCCGCCCGACGACGCCGACCAGGACACGGCGCTCCCCCTCCCACGCGGGGCATACCTCCAGGGTATGATCCGCCGTGTCCTGCTCAGCGTCGCAGTGGCAGCAACGCGCCGTCGGCTCCTTCCCTATCCGGCACAGGTATCTTCCGAAGCTGCCATGCCCGGAAAATACCTGTGCCAGCCGGTAGGTGAGGCTGCCATGGCCTCTGTCCAGCCACTCCTTCAGGAGTGGCCGAACAGCCCCGACAGTCCGGTGCCCCGCGGTTGGCAGAGCCAGCCGCTCCTGCCACGCGAGCAACACGGACTGCCGGGCCTGGCGCTTCAAATCGCCCCAAGCTGGTTCCTGCCCGCCCGGGACCGCCCCCACCCCCGCGCGTCGGTCGACGCGGTGCCGGTACATCGCCGCGTGCGACCGCGCGAGCAGGTCCATGGGCGGCATCCCCGCTAGAACCGTCGCCGCCTCGTGTGACATGGTCCGATACCCGCGGACGACCCTGAGCGCCACGCGCCTCTGAACCCGACGCAGCATAGTCATGCTGCGCCGGGAGGCAGCCAGGTCGTCCGCCCAGACGGGGACCCCGTATAGGGCCACCGACTGGACCATTGCCACATAGAGGCGACGAACTCGGCCCGCCGGGCCCCCCAGGTTGGGCAGGATCCGGCCCAGAGCCGCAACCATCCTTTCCAACCGGGGGACCAGGCAGCGGAAATGCTTCTCGAAACGCCAGTGGCTATCGAGGATCAGCCCTAGATACCTGATCTGGGGCTTCACCTCGATGTCAGCCCCACCCACCCGAATCAGAGGGGGTGGCGGATCCTGCCGAGGTGAATGAAACGCAATCACCTCGGTCTTATGGACCGCCACCGTCATCCCCATCCCCCTGATCCGGTCGACGACGCGTTGCGACCCCTCCTCCGCGCGACGCATGGCCCTCCCCGAGTGCGCCCCGACGGCCAGCACCAGTGTGTCATCCGCATAACACACCGTGCTGACGCCGTCGGGGAGGCCGGCCCGCAACACCGAGTCGTACGCGATGTTCCACAGGAGTGGCCCGAGGACCGACCCCTGCGGAACACCGCAGTACACCTCCCTCCGCATATCACCATCCCGGCCCGGATACTCGATCCACCTGCCGCGGAGATAATCCCCGACGACCGCCCTGAGACAAGGGGGGACTCGATGATATTCGAGTCCCCTCCTTATCTCTTCCCAGGGGAGGGTGTTAAAGGCATTGGCAATATCCAAGGATATTGCCAATGCCACCCCTCCCCGGGAGACGGCCGCCTCCGAGAGGGCCCTCACACGACCTATCGCGTCGATAGTCGATCGGCCCCCCCCGGAAACCGAACTGGCAGTCGGCCTGACCGGGATCACCCCGCGACAGGTGCTCGACGAGGCGGGCAGCAATCACACGCTCGAAGAGCTTGCCCACCTCGTCGAGGAGACAAATGGGCCGGTATGCGGAGGGAGACTCCGCGGGCCGACCCTCCTTCCGGAGGAGGACCATCCTCGCCACCTTCCAACTGGGGGGGAATCGCCCGTCCCTCAGGCAGCGGTCGAACAACCGCCTGAGGTCCGCCCCAAGGACGCCCTGGGTCAAGACCCAAACCCGGCCGGGCACACCATCCGGACCCGGGGCCGTGTTACGAACCCCGAGCCGTCTGATGGCCGCTGCCAGCTCCTCCTGCGTGACCCCCAGCTCGGCCGTCCACTCCACTGGGACAGCCGCCGCCGCCGGAGGACGCGGTCCCCTCTCCCCAATTGGGAAGAGTATATTGACCACGTCCTCCAGCAGCCGGGGGTCAAGACCCTCGGTGAGGGGGGGCGCCCACGGGCGGAGCTTATTCAGCACCACCTTATATGGGCGCCCCCATGGATCGTCATCGAGGGTCTGGAGGAGCTCCTTCCATGCCTGGGTCTTGGCCCGTTTGATGGCGACCTGCAGAGCAACCCGCGCCACGCGGTATGCTCCATACAGGTCATCAGCTGCCCTCGCTCGCGCCACGCCGTCGCCTGTACGTTGACGACGGCGCGCGCGGGTGTACTGGCGTCGGGCGCGGACAGTCGCGACTCGCAACTCCGCGATCGCGTCCGACCACCAGTACACCGCCCGGCGAGGAGAAGCCCGCCCGACCCGAGGCATCGCCGCTTCGCAAATACCCGCGACCAATGCTCCGAGCCGGGCGACCTCCTCCTCTATGCTCGGCAACTCGGCCGCTCCCTGCGGCCAAGTTGCAGCGAGGGCAGCTGCCATCAGGGCGTCCTTGTCCAGGCGCCGAAGCGCCCAGCGGCGTGGTGGGGTGCCACGCAGGCGGCCGTGTCGGGATGCACTCGCGGCGGCAGAGACCTCCATCCGGATGTACCGGTGATCGGAGAGTGTCTCTGCCCCCGCGACCACGTGCCAACCCGACACCATGCGCACGGCGTTGGGGGTCGCGAATCCAACATCCACGATGGACCCCCCATATCGCCGCACGCATGTGTGCTCCGACCCCCGGAGGTCGAGCCCCGCCGCCCAATCGCCCAGGATCCCGCCGCGAACGGAGGTCCTGGGGGATCCCCAAGCCACCGACTTGGCATTAAAATCCCCCAGGACCAGCACCGGCCGGGCCGCGTAGCGCTGCACGCATGCCGCGACCTCGGCCAAGTACAGCTCGAACGCAGCGTGACCGCTACGGGGCGAAATGTAGCACCCCACCACAGCGACTCCCCCCCAGTCCACGGCGACGAATCCCCGACCGCGCTCCAACAAGGAGAACGGTGGGGACCCGTCGCCCCCTCCCCATACCGTCGCCACCAAGCCGTCCGCGTCGCCCACCCAATGAGGGTGATCAGGGACGCGGTACGGCTCGGCGGCGACCGCCAGGCCAACCCCCCACTCCGCGAGGACTTGGGACATCAAGTCCTGTGCCGCGCGGCAGTGGTTGAGGTTGGCCTGGAGGAGGAGGCGGGGCGGCATTAATTAATGGCCGCGCCAGCCTCCTCCCGGCCGTCCGTCCCCGTAGCACCGTCCACCTCCATGGAGGACGATGCCACCGCCCTCGGCACCGGAGCCGGTGCAGCCCGCCTCTTCCTCTACTTCCGGGAGGGGGGGAAGCACTTCTTGCTCCCCACCCTGTGATCAGCTGGCCTCCCCATGTCCGCACACAGCGGGCAGTGGGGGGCCGCCGAGCACTGGCTCGCACGGTGCTCTTTGGCACCGCAGCGGTAACACTGACCGCTGCGGCCCACCGGCGAGGTGCACCACTGCCTCACGTGCCCCAATTCGTGGCAGCGGTGACACTGGAGCGGGCGCGGCACGAGGATTTCCACTCGCGCCGAAACCCACCCCACCAACACCCTCCCGGATTCCGCCACCTTACGGGCGGCGGAGAGGGGGCACCGGGCCCACACCGACCCGAGGCCGGAGGGCGACCTGCGGATCTCTCCGATCCGCAGGTCCTCCACAGGACAGTCCCCCGCCCTCGCAAGGGCACGGGACACATCCTGTGCGCTGACCGAGTCGTCCAGCCCACAAACGCGCATCTCCGTGCGCTTCGTGGGCCGGGCGACCCGGACACCTCGCTCGCCCAGCTGCTCCCGGAGCCTCTGGGCGAGACGATCCGTCTTCGCGCCGCCTTCTGTACCGGGGATCTCCAGCAAGAGACCCCCGGTCACGGCCCTCTTCGCCCTCACGGAGGCGATGCCCAGCTCTTCCAGGGAGATATTCTCCCTGGCGAGCCGCATCGCCTCCGCGAGGGTCAGGTCGCCCCCCTGCGCAACGGTCAGCGTCACCGCTGCCGTTTTTGGGGGACGACCTGGTCGTGCCTTCCCGACCTTCGCGGCCTTTACCTTGGCCGCCGGCGGCGGAGGCGGAGGCTGCGGTTGCGAGGCCTTCCTCGCCGCCCGCTTCGCCTTCCGCCCCACCACCTCACTCCACGCCACCCCCCCTTGGGAGGGTGCTGTGGAGGACGCGACCACCGCGACCACGGGTACACCACCCCCCTTGGGGGTCGCGACCCGGGGCCCTGGTGCCGCAACGCTGGGCGGAGCCTTCACTCCGCCCTTCTTTGCCTTCCCCGACTGTACCGGAACAGGTCGGGGAGGCACCGCCTTCCTGCTGACCGCTCTTCCGGCGAGGAGCTCCTCCCGGAAGGCGGCCAGCTTGCCATCAATCATGTCCCCAATCCTCCTCAGAAGATCGTCTTCTGAGGAGGACGGGGACTTCTTCACGGGCGGAGTGCGGGTGGAGGGGCCCGCGGTGCCCCGCACCACTGCCGCCGCACTCCGCTTATTTACCTCCGCCGAGGGACGCGGCGGTGGAGGAGGAGGGAGGATGGGAGGGAAGGCCGCGCTGTTCCACAGCGCCTCTGCCCTCCTCCACCCCTGTCGCTCCTCCTCCAACAGGAGCTGCAGACGGGCGTTCCGCCCTCTGAGCTCCCGCGCCGCCTCCATCATTTCCTCCGCCACGGCCTTCAGGGCCTCCGCGCCACCGCTTTTCTGCCCCTTAAAGGCGCAGGCAGCGGCGACTTTCTCCACCCGCCTCAGGGACGAGGAGATCCTCTCCGATATCTCCTCGGTCACCTCGTCCCTGAGGCAACTCAACCTCACCGACGGGCTCATCGCCCCGCCCAACTCGACGACGGCCTGCCCCGTCCTCTTCCTCTTAGAGCCTATGTGGCTCGTGCTGGAGGAGAAGGACGAGACCGACGCCGTCTCGTCGTCCTCCTCCACCCTCCACGAAGCCGGACCTGGCGCTGAGTGGGGCGCGAGCGCCGCCACCCTAACCCCAACCCCGTCTCCGTCCTCCCCAACCGACAAAACCCGCCCCATCCCCATTTTATTTTCTGTGTCCATAATAGTCCCACGAGATGGTCGGAAATAAAGGTCCACCCGGGCAGAGCCGCCTTACCCGGGTAAGCCTAATACTCCGGGGGTTCGGCAGGTTCCCCGGAGGTGGTCGCTTGGGATTGGGCCTTCTCCCCCAACCATGCATCCCATCGCCGCGCACCATAGCTTAGGATTGGAGGGCGATTTTATAGAGTCGCCATACTCGTGGCCCAGGCGGTTAAGCCAAGACCCCCGTTCCTCCTGCCGTCACGTACCATTCACAAAACCAATAGGGAATTGTGAATGGGTCGGTGTGACGACCAACAGGAGGCTTACGGTGTGTGTATGACTCGGGTCCCCGGGTTCGTTAAGCCCGTACTGCAGCTGAAAGGCTGGCAGCCCCTCAGGGCCCAGACCTAACTTGCGTTGTCCTCTCAAATATTGATGGAAACCAGGTATAAATGACTGTTTCAGTGTGGTACCACATTACTACGTGATCCAATCCAGAAAAAGTCCAGGATCTAGCCATCAAGTATGAGAAATATGCGAAAGAATGAGCCTGATGAGGGCAAATCCTAGACCTAACCCAGACCTAACATGCGTTATCCTCTAAAATATTTATCGAGACCAGGATAAATTGACTGTTTCAGTGTGGCATCACATTACTGCGTGATCCAAACCAGAAAAAACCCAGGATCTGTTCAACAAGTATGTGAAAAATGCGAAAGTATGACGCTGATGAGGGCAAATCCCAGACCTATCCCAGACCTAACTTGCGTTGACCTCTAAAATATAGATGGAAACCAGGTTTAATGGACCGTTTCAGTGTTGTACCACATTACTACGTGATCCAAACCAGAAAAAACCGAGGATGTGTTCAACAACTTTGTGAAAAACGCGAAAGTATGAGCCGGATCAGGGCAAATCCCCGACCTATCCCAGACATAACTTGCGTTATCCTCTAAAATATTGATCGAAACCAGGTCTAATTGACTGTTTCAGTGTGGTACCACTATGCTACGTGATCCAATGCAGAAATACCATCGATCAGGTCAACATGTATGTTAAAACTGCGAAAGTATGACCCTGATGAGGGCAAATCCCAGACCTAACCTAGACCTAACGTGTGTTATCCTCTAAAATAATAATCGAAACCAGGTTTAATAGTCTGCTTCAGAGTGGTACAACATTACTACGTGATCGGAGCCAGAAAAAGCCCAGGATCTAGCCATGAAGTATGAGAAATATGCGAAAGTATGAGCCTGACGAGGGCAAATCCTAGACCTAACCCAGACTTAACATGCGTTATCCTCTAAAACATTTATCAAGACCAGGTTTAATTGAATGTTTCAGTGTGGTACCACATTACCACGTGATTCAAACCAGGAAAAGCCCAGGATCTGGCCAACGAGTATGCGAAAAATGCGAAAGTACGAGCCAGATGAGGGCAAATCCCAGGCTTTACCTAGACCTAGGATGAGCTATCCTCTAAAATATTGATCGAAAACAGGTTTAATGGACTGTTTCAGTGTGGTACCACATTACTGCGAGATCCGGACCTGTGAAAGCCCAGGATCAGGCCAACAAGTATGAGAAATATGCGAATGTATGAGCCAGATGAATGCAAATCCTGGACATACCCCAGACGTAACATGCGTTATCCTCTAAAATATTGGTCGTATCCAGGTTTAACTGACTGTTTCAGTATGGTACCACATAACTACGTTATTCAATCCAGAAAAGGCCCAGGATCTGGCCAACAAGTATGAGAAATATGCGAATGTATGAGCCAGATGAGGGCAAATCCTAGACCTAGCCCAGACCTATCATGCGTTAGCATCTAAAATATTGATCGAAACCTGGTTTAATCGACTGTTTCAGTGTGGTACCACATTACTACCTGATCCAAACCAGAAATAACCCAGGATCTCTTCAACAAGTATGTGAAGAATGCGAAAGTATGAGCCAGATGCGGGCAAATCCAGGACGTAACACAGACCTACCATGCGTTATCCTCTAAAATATTGATCGAGACCAGGTATAATTGACTGTATCAGTGTGGTACTACATTACTATGTGATCCAATCCAGAAAAAGCGACGGATGTGGCTAACAAGTATGAGAAATATGCGGAAGTATGAGCCTGATGTGTGCAAATCCTGGACCAAACCCAGACCTAATATGCGTTATCCTCTATAATATTGGTCGTATCCAGGTTTAACTGACTGTTTCAGTGTGGTAGCACATAACTACGTTATCCAATCCAGAAAAAGCCCAGGATCTGGCCAACAAGTATGAGAAATATGTGAAAGTATGAGCCAGATGAGGGCAAATCCTAGGCCTAACCCAGACCTAACATGCGTTATCATCTAAAATATTGATCAAACCTGGTTTAATCGACTGTTTCAGTGTGATACCATGTTAGTACATGATCCAAACCAGAAATAACCCAGGATCTGTTCTACAGGTATGTGAAAAATGCGAAAGTATGTGTCTGATGAGGGCAAATCCCTGGCCCAACCTTGTCCAAACATGCATTATCCTCTAAAATATTGATCAAATCCAGGTTCAATCGACTGTTTCGGAGTGGTACCACATTACTACGTGGTCCAAACCAGAAAAATCCCAGGATTTGGCCAACAAGTATGTGAGAAATGCGAAGGTATGGGCCTGATGAGGGCAAATCCCACACCTATCCCAGACCTAACATGCGTTATCCACTAAAATATTGACCGAGACTAGGTTTTATGGACTGTTTCAGTGTGGTACCACATTACCACGTGATTCAAACCAGAAAAAACCCAGGATCTGTACAACAAGTATGAGAAATATGCGAAAGTATGAGCCTGATGCGGGCAAATCCTGGACCTAACCCAGACCTAACATGCGTTATCCTCTAAAATATTGACCGAGACTAGGTTTTATGGACTGTTTCAGTGTGGAACCACATTACCACGTGATTCAAACCAGAAAAAACCCAGGATCTGTACAACAAGTATGTGAAGAATGCGAATGTATGGGTCCGATGGGGGCAAATCCCAGGCCTAACCTAGACCTAACATGCGTTATCCTATAAAATGTTGATCGAGACCAGGTTTAATCGACTGTTTCAGTGTGGTACCACTTTACAACGTGATCCAAGCCAGAAAAAGCCAGGGATCTGTTCAACAAGTATGTGAAAAATGCGAAAGAATGACCCTGATGAGGGAAAATCCCAGGCGTAACCTAGACCTAACAAGCGTTATCCTCTAAAATATTGGTGGAAACCGGGTCTAATGGACTGCTTCAGTGTGGTACCACATTACTACGTGATCCAAACCAGAAAAAGCCAGGGATCTGTTCAACAAGTATGTCAAAAACGCGAAAGTATGAGCCTGATGAGGACAAATCCCAGACCTATCCCAGACATAACTTGCGTTATCCTCTAAAATATTGATCGAAACCGGGATTAATCGACTGTTTCAGTGTGGTACCACATTACCACGTGATTCAAACCAGAAAAAACACAGGATCTGTACAACAAGTATGTGAAGAATGCGAAAGTATGGGGCTGATGGGGGCAAATCCCAGGCCTAACCTAGACCTAGGATGAGCTGTCCTCTAAAATATTGATCGAAACCAGGATTAATCGACTGTTTCAGAGTGATACCACATTACTACGTGATCCAAACCAGAAAAAGCCCAGGATCTGGCCAACAAGTATGAGAAATATGCGAAAGTATGAGCCTGATGTGGGCAAATCCTGGACCTAACCCAGACCTAACATGCGTTATCCTCTAAAATATTGATCGAGACCAGGTATAATTGGCTGTTTCAGTGTGGTACTACATCAGTATGTGATCCAATCCAGTAAAAGCAACGGATCAGGCCAACAAGTATGAGAAATATGCGACAGTATGAGCCTGAGGAGGGCAAATCGCACACCTAACCGTGACCTAACCGGCGTTATCCTATAAAATGTTGATCGAGACCAGGTTTAGTCGACTGTTTCAGTGTGGTACCACATTACTACGTGATCGAAACCAGAAAAGACCCAGAATCTGGCCAACAAGTATGTGAAATATGCGAAAGTATGAGCCAGATGAGGGCAAATCCCAGACCTATCCCAGACCCAACTTTCGGTATCCTCTAAAATACTGGTCGAGACCAGGTTTAGTTGACTGTTTCAGTGTGGTACCACATTACTACGTGATCGAAACCAGAAAAGACCCAGAATCTGTTCAAGAAGTATGTGAAGAATGCGAAAGTATGAGACTGATGAGGACAAATCCCAGACCTATCCCAGACATAACTTGCGTTATCCTCTAAAATATAGATCGAAACCAGGTTTAATCGACTGTTTCCGTGTGGCACCACATTACTACGTGATCCAATCCAGAAAAAGCCCAGGATCTGGCCAACAAGTATGAGAAATATGCGAAAGTATGAGCCAGATGAGGGCAAATCCCAGGCTTTACCTAGACCTAGGATGAGCTATCCTCTAAAATATTGATCGAAAACAGGTTTAATGGACTGTTTCAGTGTGGTACCACATTACTGCGAGATCCGGACCTGTGAAAGCCCAGGATCAGGCCAACAAGTATGAGAAATATGCGAATGTATGAGCCAGATGAATGCAAATCCTGGACATACCCCAGACGTAACATGCGTTATCCTCTAAAATATTGGTCGTATCCAGGTTTAACTGACTGTTTCAGTATGGTACCACATAACTACGTTATTCAATCCAGAAAAGGCCCAGGATCTGGCCAACAAGTATGAGAAATATGCGAATGTATGAGCCAGATGAGGGCAAATCCTAGACCTAGCCCAGACCTATCATGCGTTATCATCTAAAATATTGATCGAAACCTGGTTTAATCGACTGTTTCAGTGTGGTACCACATTACTACCTGATCCAAACCAGAAATAACCCAGGATCTCTTCAACAAGTATGTGAAGAATGCGAAAGTATGAGCCAGATGCGGGCAAATCCTAGACGTAACACAGACCTAACATGCGTTATCCTCTAAAATATTGTTCGAGACCAGGTATAATTGACTGTATCAGTGTGGTACTACATTACTATGTGATCCAATCCAGAAAATGCGACGGATGTGGCTAACAAGTATGAGAAATATGCGGAAGTATGAGCCAGATGTGTGCAAATCCTGGACCAAACCCAGACCTAATATGCGTTATCCTCTATAATATTGGTCGTATCCAGGTTTAACTGACTGTTTCAGTGTGGTAGCACATAACTACGTTATCCAATCCAGAAAAAGCCCAGGATCTGGCCAACAAGTATGAGAAATATGTGAAAGTATGAGCCAGATGAGGGCAAATCCTAGACCTAACCCAGACCTAACATGCGTTATCATCTAAAATATTGATCAAACCTGGTTTAATCGACTGTTTCAGTGTGGTACGACATTACTACCTGATCCAAACCAGAAAAAACCCAGGATCCGTACAACAGGTATGTGAAAAATGCGAAAGTATGGGTCTGATGAGGGCAAATCCTAGCCCTAACCCAGACCTAACATGCGTTATCATCTAAAATATTGATCGAAACCAGGTTTAATCGACTGTTTCAGGGTGGTACCACATTACTACGTGATCCAAACCAGGAAAAGCCCAGGATCTGGCCAACAAGTATGTGAAGAATGCGAATGTATGGGTCCGATGGGGGCAAATCCCAGGCCTAACCTAGACCTAACATGCGTTATCCTATAAAATGTTGATCGAGACCAGGTTTAATCGACTGTTTCAGTGTGGTACCACTTTACAACGTGATTCAAACCAGAAAAAACACAGGATCTGTACAACAAGTATGTGAAGAATGCGAAAGTATGGGTCTGATGGGGGCAAATCCCAGGCCTAACCTAGACCTAGGATGAGCTGTCCTCTAAAATATTGATCGAAACCAGGATTAATCGACTGTTTCAGAGTGGTACCACATTACTACGTGATCCAAACCAGAAAAAGCCCAGGATCTGGCCAACAAGTATGAGAAATATGCGAAAGTATGAGCCTGATGTGGGCAAATCCTGGACCTAACCCAGACCTAACATGCGTTATCCTCTATAATATTGATCGAGACCAGGTATAATTGGCTGTTTCAGTGTGGTACTACATCAGTATGTGATCCAATCCAGTAAAAGCAACGGATCAGGCCAACAAGTATGAGAAATATGCGACAGTATGAGCCTGAGGAGGGCAAATCGCACACCTAACCGTGACCTAACCGGCGTTATCCTATAAAATGTTGATCGAGACCAGGTTTAGTCGACTGTTTCAGTGTGGTACCACATTAGTACGTGATCGAAACCAGAAAAGACCCAGAATCTGGCCAACAAGTATGTGAAATATGCGAAAGTATGAGCCAGATGAGGGCAAATCCCAGACCTATCCCAGACCCAACTTTCGGTATCCTCTAAAATATAGATCGAAACCAGGTTTAATCGACTGTTTCCGTGTGGCACCACATTACTACGTGATCCAATCCAGGAAAAGCCCAGGATCTGGCCAACAAGTATGTGAAGAATGCGAATGTATGGGTCCGATGGGGGCAAATCCCAGGCCTAACCTAGACCTAACATGCGTTATCCTATAAAATGTTGATCGAGACCAGGTTTAATCGACTGTTTCAGTGTGGTACCACTTTACAACGTGATCCAAGCCAGAAAAAGCCAGGGATCTGTTCAACAAGTATGTGAAAAATGCGAAAGAATGACCCTGATGAGGGAAAATCCCAGGCGTAACCTAGACCTAACATGCGTTATCCTCTAAAATATTGGTGGAAACCGGGTCTAATGGACTGCTTCAGTGTGGTACCACATTACTACGTGATCCAAACCAGAAAAAGCCAGGGATCTGTTCAACAAGTATGTCAAAAACGCGAAAGTATGAGCCTGATGAGGACAAATCCCAGACCTATCCCAGACATAACTTGCGTTATCCTCTAAAATATTGATCGAAACCAGGATTAATCGACTGTTTCAGTGTGGTACCACATTACCACGTGATTCAAACCAGAAAAAACACAGGATCTGTACAACAAGTATGTGAAGAATGCGAAAGTATGGGTCTGATGGGGGCAAATCCCAGGCCTAACCTAGACCTAGGATGAGCTGTCCTCTAAAATATTGATCGAAACCAGGATTAATCGACTGTTTCAGAGTGATACCACATTACTACGTGATCCAAACCAGAAAAAGCCCAGGATCTGGCCAACAAGTATGAGAAATATGCGAAAGTATGAGCCTGATGTGGGCAAATCCTGGACCTAACCCAGACCTAACATGCGTTATCCTCTAAAATATTGATCGAGACCAGGTATAATTGGCTGTTTCAGTGTGGTACTACATTACTATGTGATCCAATCCAGAAAAAGCCCAGGATCTGGCCAACAAGTATGAGAAATATGCGAAAGTATGAGCCAGATGAGGGCAAATCCTAGACCTAACCCAGACCTAACATGCGTTATCATCTAAAATATTGATCGAAACCTGGTTTAATCGACTGTTTCAGTGTGGTACGACATTACTACCTGATCGAAACCAGAAATAACCCAGGACCTGTTCAACAAGTATCTGAAGAATGCGAAAGTATGAGTCTGATGAGGGCAAATCCCAGGCCTAACCTAGACCTAGCAGGAGTTATCCTCTAAAATATTGATCGAGACCAGGTTTAGTCGACTGTTTTAGTGTGGTACCACGTTACTACGTGATCCAAACCAGAAAAAGCCCAGGATCAGGCCAACAAGTATGAGAAATATGCGAAAGTATGAGCCAGATGCGGGCAAATCCTGGACCTAACCCAGACCTAACTTACGTTATCCTATAAAATATTGATCGAGATCACGTTTAGCCGACTGTTTCAGTGTGGTACCACATTACCACGTGGTCCAAACCAGAAAAAGCCCAGGATCTGGCCAACGAGTATGCGAAAAATGCGAAAGTACGAGCCAGATGAAGGCAAATCCTGGACCTAACCCAGACCTAACATGCGTTATCCTCTAAAATATAGATCGAAACCAGGTTTAATCGACTGTTTCAGTGTGGTGCCATAGTACCACCTGATCCAAACCAGAAAAAACCCAGGATCTGTCCAACAAGTATGTGAAGAATGCGAAAGTATGAGTCTCATGAGGGCAAATACTAGGCCTAACCTAGACCTAGCATGAGTTACCCTCTAAAATATTTTTTCGAAACCAGGTTTAATGGACTGCTTCAGTGTGATACCACATTACCACGTGATCCAAACCAGAAAAAGCCCGGGATCTGGCCAACGAGTATGCGAAACATGCGAAAGTATGAGCCAGATGCGGGCAAATCCTGGACCTAACCCAGACCTAACATGCGTTATCCTCTAAAATATTCGTCGTATCCAGGTTTAACTGACTGTTTCAGTGTGGTACCACATAACTATGTTATTCAATCCAGAAAAAGCCCAGGATCTGGCCAACAAGTATGAGTAATATGCGAAAGTATGAGCCAGATGAGGGCAAATCCTAGACCTAACCCAGACCTTACATGCGTTATCATCTAAAATATTGATCGAAACCTGGTTTAATCGACTGTTTCAGTGTGGTACGACATTACTACCTGATCCAAACCAGAAAAAGCCCAGGATCTGCTCAACAAGTATGTGAAGAATGCGAAAGTATGGGTCTGATGGGGGCAAATCCCAGGGCTAACCTAGACCTAGCATGAGTTATCCTCTAAAATATTGCTCCGGACCAGGTTTAGTCGACTGTTTCAATGTGATACCATGTTAGTACATGATCCAAACCAGAAATAACCCAGGATCTGTTCTACAAGTATGTGAAAAATGCAAAAGTATGAGTCTGATGAGGGCAAATCCCTGGCCTAACCTTGACCAAAAATGCGTTATCCTCTAAAATATAGATCGAATCCAGGTTTCATGGACTGTTTCAGAGTGATACCACATTACTACGTGATTCAAACCAGAAAAAACGCAGGATCTGCTCAACAAGTATGTGAAGAATGCGAAAGTATGGGTCTGATGGGGGCCAGTCCCAGGCCTAACCTAGACCTAGGATGAGCTATCCTCTATAATATTGATCGAAACCAGGATTAATCGACTGTTTCCGTGTGGCACCACATTACTACGTGATCCGAACCAGATAAAGCCCAGGATGTGGCCAACAAGTATGAGAAATATGCGAAAGTATGAGCCTGATGTGGGCAAATCCTGGACCTAACCCAGACCTAACATGCGTTATCCTCTAAAATATTGATCGAGACAGGTATAATTGGCTGTTTCAGTGTGGTACTACATCTGTATGTGATCCAATCCAGTAAAAGCAACGGATCAGGCCAACAAGTATGAGAAATATGCGACTGTATGAGCCTGAGGAGGGCAAATCGCACACCTAACCGTGTCCTAACCGGCGTTATCCTATAAAATGTTGATCGAGACCAGGATTAATCGACTGTTTCAGTGTGGTACCACATTACTACGTGATCCAAATTAGAATAAACCCAGGATCTGTTCAACAAGTATGTGAAGAATGCGAAAGTATGAGTCTCATGAGGGCAAATCCCAGGGCTAACCTAGACCTAACATGAGTAATCGTCGAAAATATTGATCGAAACCAGGTTTAATGGACTGTTTCAGCGTGGTACCACATTACTACGTGATCCAGACCAGTGAAAGCCCAGAATCTGGCCAACAAGTTTGAGAAATATGCGAAAGTATGACCCAGATGAGGGCAAGTCCTAAACCTAACGGAGACCTAACATGCGTTATCCTATAAAATGTTGATCGAGACCAGGATTAATCGACTGTTTCATTGCGGTACCACTTTGCAACGTGATCCAAACCAGGAAAAGCCAGGGATCTGTTCAACAAGTATGTGGAAAATGCGAAAGAATGACCCTGACGAGGGCAAATCCCAGGCGTAACCTAGACCTAACATGCGTTATCCTCTAAAATATTGATCGAAACCAGGTTTCATGGACTCTTTCAGTGTGGTAACACATTACCACGTGATCCAAACCAGAAAAAGACCGGGATTTGGCCAACAAGTATGCGAAAAATGTGGAAGTATGACCCTGATGGGGGCAAATCCCAGACCTATCCCAGACCTAGCATGAGTTATCCTCTAAAATATTGCTCGGGACCAGGTTTAGTCGACTGTTTCAGTGTGATACCATGTTAGTACATGATCCAAACCAGAAATAACCCAGGATCTGTTCTACAAGTATGTGAAAAATGCGAAAGTATGAGTCTGATGAGGGCAAATCCCTGGCCTAACCTTGACCAAACATGCGTTATCCTCTAAAACGTTCATCGTGACTAGGGTTAATCGGCTGCTTCAGTGTGGTACCACATTACTACCTGATCCAAACTAGTAGAAACCCAGGATCTCTCCACCAAGTATGTGAAGTATGCGAAAGTATGAGCCAGATGCGGGCAAATCCAAGACCTAAACCAGACCTAACATGCGTTATCCTCAAAAATATAGTTCGAAACCAGGTTTAATCGACTGTTTCCGTGTGGCACCACATTACTACGTGATCCAATCCAGAAAAAGCCCAGGATCTGGCCAACAAGTATGAGAAATATGCGAAAGTATGAGCCAGATGCGGGCAAATCCTGGACCTAACCCAGACCTAACTTACGTTATCCTATAAAATATTGATCGAGACCACGTTTAGCCGACTGTTTCAGTGTGGTACCACATTACCACGTGATCCAAACCAGAAAAAGCCCAGGATCTGGCGAACGAGTATGCGAAAAATGCGAAAGTACGAGCCAGATGAAGGCAAATCCTCGACCTAACCCAGACCTAACATGCGTTATCCTCTAAAATATAGATCGAAACCAGGTTTAATCGACTGTTTCGGTGTGGTACCACAGTACCACCTGATCCAAACCAGAAAAACCCCAGGATCTGTCCAACAAGTATGTGAAGAATGCGAAAGTATGAGTCTCATGAGGGCAAATACTAGGCCTAACCTAGACCTAGCATGAGTTACCCTCTAAAATATTTTTTCGAAACCTGGTTTAATGGACTGCTTCAGTGTGATACCACATTACCACGTGATCCAAACCAGAAAAAGCCCAGGATCAGGCCAACAAGTATGAGAAATATGCGAAAGTATGAGCCAGATGCGGGCAAATCCTGGACCTACCCCAGACCTAACATGCGTTATCCTCTAAAATATTGATCGAGACCACGTTTAGCCGACAGTTTCAGTGTGGTACCACATTACCACGTGATCCAAACCAGAAAAAGCCCAGGATCAGGCCAACAAGTATGAGAAATATGCGAAAGTATGAGCCAGATGCGGGCAAATCCTGGACCTACCCCAGACCTAACATGCGTTATCCTCTAAAATATTCGTCGTATCCAGGTTTAACTGACTGTTTCAGTGTGTTACCACATAACTACGTTATTCAATCCAGAAAAAGCCCAGGATCTGGCCAACAAGTATGAGAAATATGCGAATGTATGAGCCAGATGAGGGCAAATCCTAGACCTAACCCAGACCTATCATGCGTTATCATCTAAAATATTGATCGAAACCTGGTTTAATCGACTGTTTCAGTGTGGTACCACATTACTACCTGATCCAAACCAGAAATAACCCAGGATCTGTTCTACAAGTATGTGAAAAATGCAAAAGTATGAGTCTGATGGGGGCAAATCCCAGGCCTAACCTAGACCTAGCATGAGTTGTCCTCTAAAATATTGATCGAAACCAGGTTTAATGGTCTGTTTCAGTGTGGTACCACATTACTACGTGATCCAAACCAGAAAAACCCAGGATCTGTTCAACAAGCATGTGAAGAATGCGAAGGTATGAGTCTGATGAGGGCAGATCCCAGACCAATCCCAGACCTAACATGCGTTATCCTCTAAAATATTGATGAAACCAGGTTTCGTGGACTGTTTCAGTGTGATACCACATTACCACGTGATCCAAACCAGAAAAAGCAATGGATCTGGCTAACAAGTATGAGAAATATGCGACAGTATGAGCCTGATGAGGGCAAATCCCACACCTAACCGTGTCCTAACCGGCGTTATCCTATAAAATGTTGATCGAGACCAGGATTAACCGACTGTTTCAGTGTGGTACCACTTTACAACGTGATCCAAACCAGAAAAAACCCAGGATCTCTTCAACAAGCGTGTGAAGAATGCGAAAGTACGGGTCAGATGAGGGCAAATCCCAGACCTATCCCAGACCCAACTTGCGTTATCCTCTTAAATATTGGTCGAGACCAGGTTTAGTCGACTGTTTCAGTGTGGTACGACATAACTACGTGATCCAAACCAGAAAAAGCCCAGGATCTGGCCAACAAGTATGAGAAATATGCGAAAGTATGAGCCTGATGCGGGCAAATCCTGGACCTAACCCAGGCCTAACATGCGTTATCCTCTAAAATATTGATCGAGACCGGGTATAATTGACTGTTTCAGTGTGGTACTACATCAGTATGTGATCCAATCCAGAAAAAGCAACGTATCTGGCCAACAGGTATGAGAAATATGCGAAAGTATGAGTCTGATGAGGGCAAGTCCCAGGCCTAACATAGACCTAACATGCGTTATCATCTAAAATATTGATCGAGACCAGGTTTAATGCACTGTTTCAGTATGGTACCACATTACTACGTGATCCAAACCAGAAAAACCCAGGATCTGTTCAACAAGCATGTGAAGAATGCGAAGGTATGAGTCTGATGAGGGCAGATCCCAGACCTATCCCAGACTTAACATGCGTTATCCTCTAAAATATTGATGAAACCAGGTTTCGTGGACTGTTTCAGTGTGATACCACATTACCACGTGATCCAAACCAGAAAAAGCAATGGATCTGGCTAACAAGTATGAGAAATATGCGACAGTATGAGCCTGATGAGGGCAAATCCCACACCTAACCGTGTCCTAACCGGCGTTATCCTATAAAATGTTGATCGAGACCAGGATTAACCGACTGTTTCAGTGTGGTACCACTTTACAACGTGATCCAAACCAGAAAAAACCCAGGATCTCTTCAACAAGCGTGTGAAGAATGCGAAAGTACGGGTCAGATGAGGGCAAATCCCAGACCTATCCCAGACCCAACTTGCGTTATCCTCTTAAATATTGGTCGAGACCAGGTTTAGTCGACTGTTTCAGTGTGGTACCACATTACTACGAGATCCCGACCTGTGAAAGCACAGGATCTGGTCAACAAATATGTGAGAAATGCGAAGGTATGACCCTGATGAGGGCAAATCCCACACCTAACCGAGTCCTAACCGGCGTTATCCTATAAAATGTTGATCGAGACCAGGATTAACCGACTGTTTCAGTGTGGTACCACTTTACAACGTGATCCAAACCAGAAAAAACCCAGGATCTCTTCAACAAGCGTGTGAAGAATGCGAAAGTACGGGTCAGATGAGGGCAAATCCCAGACCTATCCCAGACCCAACTTGCGTTATCCTCTTAAATATTGGTCGTGACCAGGTTTAATCGACTGTTTCAGTGTGGTACCACATTACTACCTGATCCAAACCAGAAATAACCCAGGATCTGTTCAACAAGCATGTGAAGAATGCGAAAGTATGAGTCTGATGAAGGCAATTCCCAGGCCTAACCTAAACCGAACATGCGTTATCATCTAAAATATTGATCGAAACCAGGTTCAATGGACTGTTTCTGTGTGGTACCACATTACTACGTGATCCAGACTAGAAAAAAAACCCAGGATCTGGCCAACAAGTATGAGAAATATGCGAAGGTATGAGTCTGATGAGGGCAAATCCCAGGACTAACCTAGACCTAACATGCGTTATCATCTAAAATATTTATCGAGACCAGGTTGAATCGACTGTTTCAGGGCGGTACAACATTACTACGTGATCCAAACCAGTGAAAGCACAGAATCTGGCCAACAAGTATGGGGAATATGCGAAAGTTGAGCCTGATGCGGGCAAATCCTGGACCTTACCCAGGCCTAACGTGCGTTATCCTCTAAAATATTGATCGAGACCAGGTATAATTGACTGTTTCAGTGTGGTACTACATCAGTATGTGATCCAATCCAGAGAAAGCAACGTATCTGGCCAACAGGTATGAGAAATATGCGAATGTATGAGCCTGATGAGGGCAAATCCCACATCTAACCGACTCCTAACCGGCGTTATCCTCTAAAATATTTATCAAGTCTAGGTTTTATTGAATGTTTCAGTGTGGTACCACATTACTACGTGATCCAAATCAGGGAAAAACACAGGATCCGTTCAACAAGTATGTGAAGAATGCGAAAGTATGGGTCAGATGAGGGCAAATCCTAACCCAAACCCAGACCTAACATGCGTTATACTCTAAAATATTGGTCGAAACCAGGTTTAATGGACTGTTACAGTGATGTACTACATTACTACGTGATCCAAACCAGAAAAAGCCCCGAATCTGGCCACCAAGTATGAGAAATATGCGAATGCACAAGCCTGATGAGAGCAAATCCCAGACCTAACCTAGACCTAACATGAGTTCTTCTCTAAAATATTGATCGATACCAGGTTTAATGGACTGTTTCAGTGTGGTACCACATTAGTACGTGATCCAAACCAGAAAAAACCCAGGATCTGTTCAACAAGAATGTGAAAAACGCGAATGTATGGCCCTGATGAGAGCAAGTCCCAGACCTAATGAGGCAGTGTGTCTACTGGGGGGACCGATTGTCCCCCCGGGGGATGGGCGCGAAAGCGCGGGCACGGGGAGGATACCGGAAGAATGCTTCGAGCGATTCCCGGTATCCTCCCAAAGCGTGCCGAAGGGTCACCGTGGGGTTTTTAGTGGGTAGGTCCCGCGCCTGTCGTTGTACGGGCGCGGGGAATCCCACACACCCCTCCCACCTCTCCCCAAGGAGGTGGGAGGGAGTCTTTCGAAGATTTTCCCCACGACAAAAAAAAAAAAAAAAAAAATAGTCCCAGACCTAACCAAGACCTAACATTCGTTATTCTCTAAAATATTGATCGAAACCAGGTTTAAGGGACTGCTTCAGTGTGGTACCACATTACTACCTGATCCAAACCAGAAAAAACCCAGGATCTCTTCAACAAGCGTGTGAAGAATGCGAAGGTATGAGTCTGATGAGGGCAGATCCCAGACCTATCCCAGACCTAACCGTGTCCTAACCGGCGTTATCCTATAAAATGTTGAACGAGACCAGGATTAATCGACTGTTTCAGTGTGGTACCACATTACTACGTGATCCAAACCAGAAAAACCAGGATCTGTTCAACAAGCATGTGAAGAATGCGAAGGTATGAGTCTGATGAGGGCAAATCCCAGGACTAACCTTGACCTAACCTGAGTAATCCTCTAAACTATTCATCGAAACCAGGTTTAATGGGCTGTATCAGTGTGATACCACATTACTGCGTGATCCAATCCGGAAAGAGCCCAGGATCTAGCCATCAAGTATGAGAAATATGCGAAATTTTGAGCCGGATTAGGGTAAATCCTAGACCTAACCCAGACCTAACATGCGTTATCCTCCAAAATAATTATCAAGACCAGGTTTAATTGAATGTTTCAGTGTGGTACCACATTACTACGTGATCCAAACCAGAAAAAAAACCCAGGATCCGTTCAACAAGTCTGTGAAGAATGCGAAAGTCTGTGTCTGATGTCGGAAAATCCCAGGCCTAACGTAGACCTAACATGCGTTACCCTCAAACATATTTATCAAGACCAGGTTTAGTCGACTATTTCAGTGTGGTACCACATTGCTACGTGATCCAAACCAGAAAAAACCCAGGATCCGGTCAAAAAGTATGTGAAGAATGCGAAAGTATGTGTCTGATCAGGGAAAATCCCAGGCCTAACCTAGACCTAACATGCTTTACCCTCAAAAATACTGATCGAAACCAGGTTTAATCGACTGTTTCAGTGTGGTACCACATTACTACGTGATCCAAACCAGAAAAAAACCCAGGATCTGTTCAACAAGTATGTGGAGAATGCGAAAGTACGAGCCTGGTCAGGGAAAATCCCAGGCCTAACCTAGACCTAACATGCGTTACCCTCAAATATCCTGATCCAAATCCAGGTTTAATCGACTGTTTCAGTGTGGTACCACATTACTATGTGTTCCAAACCAGAAAAAAACCCAGGATCTGTACAACAAGTATGTGAAGAATGCGAAAGTATGAGCCTGACGGGGGCAAATCCCAGGCCTAACCTAGATCTAACATGCGTTATCCTCTAAAATATTGATCGAGAACAGGTTTAACCGACTATTTCAGTGTGGTACCACATTACTACCTGATCCAAACGAGAAAAAACCCAGGATCTGTTCAACAAGTATGTGAAGAATGCGAAAGTATGTGTCTGATGAGGGAAAATCCCAGGCCTAACCTAGACCACACATGCGTTACCCTCAAAAATACTGATCGAAACCAGGTTTAATCGACTGTTTCAGTGTGGTACCACATTACTATGTGATCCAAACCAGAAAAAAACCCAGGATCTGTACAACATGTATGTGGAGAATGCGAAAGTACGAGCCTGATCAGGGCAAATCCCAGACCTATCCCAGACCTAACTTGCGTTGTCCTCTAAAATAATGGAGGAAACCAGGTTTTATTGACTGTTTCAGTGTGGTACCATATTACTACGTGATCCAAACGAGAAGAAGCCCCGAATCTGGTCATCAAGTATGAGAAATATGCGAAAGTACGAGCCTGATGAGGGCAAATCCCAGACCAAACCTAGACATAACATGCGTTATCCTCTAAAATATTGATCTAAACCAGGTTTAATCGACTGTTTCAGTGTGGTACCACATTACTACGTGATCCAAACCAGAAAAAAAACCCAGGATCCGTTCAACAAGTATGTGAAGAATGCGAAAATATGAGTCTGATGAAGGAAAATCCCGGGCCTAACCTAGACCTAACTTGAGTTATCCTCAAAAATATTGACCCAAACCAGGTTTAATCGACTGTTTCAGTGTGGTACCACATTACTACCTGATCCAACCCAGAAAAATACCCAGGATCTGTTCAACAAGTATGTGAAGAACGCGAAAATATGACCCTGATGAGGGCAAATCCCATGCCCAACCTAGACATAACATGCGTTATCCTCTAAAATATTGATCGAAACCAGGTTTAATGGACTGTTTCAGTGTGATACCACATTACTGCGTGATCCAATCCAGAAAGCGCCCAGGATCTAGCCATCAAGTATGAGAAATATGCGAAATTATGAGCCTGATTAGGGCAAATCCTAGACCTAACCCAGACCTAACATGCGTTATCCTCCAAAATATTTATCAAGACCAGGTTTAGTTGAACGTTTCAGTGTGGTACCACATTACTACCAGATCCAAACCAGAAAAATACCCTGGATCTGTTCAACAAGTATGTGAATAACGCGATAATATGACCCTGATGAGGGCAAATCCCAGGCCAAACCTAGACATTACATGCGTTATCCTCTAAAATATTGGTCAAAACCAGGTTTAATCGACTGTTTCAGTGTGGTACCACATTACTACGTGATCCAAACTAGAAAAAGCCCAGAATCTGGTAATCAAGTATGAGAAATATGCGAAAATACGAGCCTGATGAGAGCAAATCCCAGACCTTACCTAGACCTAACATGAGTTATTCTCTAAGATATTGATCGAAACCAGGTTAATCGACTGTTTCAGTGTGGTCCCACATTACTACCAGATCCAAACTAGAAAAATACCCAGGATCTGTTCAACAAGTATGTGAATAACGCGAAAATATGACCCTGATGAGGGCAAATCCCAGACCAAACCTAGACATAACATGCGTTATCCTCTAAAATATTGATCTAAACCAGGTTTAATCGACTGTTTCAGTGTGGAACCACATTACTATGTGATCCAAACCAGAAAAAAAACCCAGGAACTGTACAACAAGTATGTGAAGAATGCGAAAGTATGTGTCTGATGACGAAAAATCCCAGGCCTGACGTGGACCTAACATGCGTTACCCTCAAAAATATTTATCAAGACCAGGTTTTATCGACTGTTTCAGTGTGGTACCACATTACTATGTGATCCAAACCAGAAAAAAACCCAGGAACTGTACAACAAGTATGTGAAGAATGCGAAAGTATGAGCCTGACCAGGGCAAATCCCGGACCTATCCCAGACATAACGTGCGTTATCCTCTAAAATATTGATGGAAACCAGGTTTAGTGGACTGTTTCAGTGTGCTACCACATTACTACGTGATCCAAACCAGAAAAAACCCAGGATCCGTTCAACAAGTATGTGAAGATTGCGAAAGTATGTGTCTGATGACGGAAACTCCCAGGCCTAACGTAGACCTAACATGCGTTACCCTCAAAAATATTTATCAAGACCAGGTTTAATCGACTGTTTCAGTGTGGTACCACATTACTACGTGATCCAAACCAGAAAAAAAACCCAGGATCCGTTCAACAAGTATGTGAAGAATGCGAAAATATGAGTCTGATGAAGGAAAATCCCAGGCCGAACCTAGACCTAACATGCATTATCGTCTAAAATATTGATCGAAAACAGGTTTAATCGACTGTTTCAGTGTGGTACCACATTCCTACGTGATCCAAACCAGAAAAAGCCCCGAATCTGGCCATCAAGTATGAGAAATATGCGAATGTACGAGCCTGATGAGAGCAAATCCCAGACATAACCCAGACCTAACATGCGTTATCCTCTAAAATATTTATCAAGACCAGGTTTAATCGACTATTTCAGTGTGGTACTACATTACTACGTGATCCAAACCAGAAAAAACTCAGGATCTGTTCAACAAGTATGTGAAAAACGCGAAAGTATGAGCCTGATGAGGGCAAATCCAAGACCTATCCCAGACCTAACTTGCGTTGTCCTCTAAGATATTGATGGAAACCAGGTTTAACTGACTGTTTCAGTGTTGTACTTCATTACTACGTGATGCAATCCAGAAGAAGCCCAGGATCTACCCATCAAGTATGAGAAATATGCGAAAGAATGAGCCTGATGTGGGCAAATCCCAGACCTAACCTAGACCTAACATGAATTATTCTCCAAAATATTGATCGAAACCAGGTTTAATTGACTGTTTCAGTGTGGTCCCACATTACTACGTGATCCAAACCAGAAATAACCCAGGATCCGTTCAACAAGTATGTGAAGAATGCGAAAGTATGAGTCTGATGAGTGAAAATCCCAGGCCTAACCTAGACCTAACATGCGTTATCCTCTAAAATATTGATCCAAACCAGGTTTAATGGACTGTTTCAGCGTGGTACCACACTACTACGTGATCCAAACCAGAAAAAACCCAGGATCTGTTCAACAAGTATGTGAAAAACGCGAAAGTATGAGCCTGATGAGGGCAAATCCCAGACATATCCCAGACATAACTTGCGTTGTCCTCTAAGATATTGATGGAAACCAGGTTTAATTGACTATTTCAGTGTTGTACTTCATTGCTACGTGATGCAATCCAGAAGAAGCCCAGGATCTAGCCATCAAGTATGAGAAATATGCGAAAGAATGAGCCTGATGAGAGCAAATCCCAGACCTGACCTAGACCTAACATGAATTATTCTCTAAAATATTGATCGAAACCTGGTTTCATTGACTGTTTCAGTGTGGTACCACACTACTACGTGATCCAAACCAGGAAAAACCCAGGATCTGTTCAACAAGTATGTGAAAAACGCGAAAGTATGAGCCTGATGATGGCAAATCCCAGACATATCCCAGACCTAACTTGCGTTGTCCTCTAAGATATTGATGGAAACCAGGTTTAATTGACTGTTTCAGTGTTGTACTTCATTACTACGTGATGCAATCCAGAAAAAGCCCAGGATCTAGCCATCAAGTATGAGAAATATGCGAAAGAATGAGCCTGATGAGAGCAAATCCCAGACCTAACCTAGACCTAACATGAATTATTCTCTAAAATATTGATCGAAACCAGGTTTAATTGACTGTTTCAGTGTGGTCCCACATTACTACGTGATCCAAACCAGAAAAAACCCAGGATCCGTTCAACAAGAATGTGAAGAATGCGAAGTTATGAGTCCGATGAGTGAAAATCCCAGGCCTAAACTAGACCTAACATGCGTTATCCTCAAAAATATTGATCGAAACCTGGTTTAATCGACTGTTTCAGAGTGGTACCACATTACTATGTGATCCAAACCAGAAAATAACCCAGGATCCGTTCAACAAGTATGTTAAAACTGCGACAGTATGACCCTGATGACGGCAAATCCCAGGCCTAACCTAGACCTAACATGCGTTGTCCTCTAGAATATTGATGGAAACCAGGTTTAATTGACTGTTTCTGTGTTGCACTTCATTACTACGTGATGCAATCCAGAAACACCCCAGGATCTAGCCATGAAGTATGTGAAATATGCGAAAGTATGAGCCTGATGAGGGCAAATCCTAGACCTAACCCAAACCTAACATGCGTTATCCTCTAAAATATTTATCAAGAGCAGGTTTAATTGAATGTTTCAGTGTGGTACCACATTACTACGCGAACCAAACCAGAAAAAACCCAGGATCCGTTCAACAAGTATGTGAAGAATGCGAAAGTATGAGTCTGATCAGTGAAAATCTCAGGCCTTACCTAGACCTAACTTGCGTTGTCCTCTAAAATATTGTTGGAAACCAGGTTTCATTGACTGTTTCAGTGTGGTACCACACTACTTCGTGATCCAAACCAGAGAAAGCCCAGGATCTGTTCAAGAAGTATGTGAAAAACGCTAAACTGTGAGCCTGATGAGGGCAAATCTTAGACCTAACCCAGACCTAAGATGCGTTATCCTCTAAAATATTTATCCAGACCAGGTTTCATTGAATGTTTCAGTGTGGTACCACTTTACTACCTGATACAATCCAGAAACAGCCCAGGATCTAGCCATGAAGTATGAGAAATATCCTAACATGCGTTATCCTCTAAAATATTTATCAAGAAAAGGTTTCATTGAATGTTTCAGTGTGGTACCACATTACTACGTGAACCAAACCAGAAAAAACCCAGGATCCGTTCAACAAGTATGTTAAAACTGCCACAGTATGACTCTGATGAGGGCAAATCCCAGGCCTAACGTAGACCTAACATGCGTTGTCCTCTAGAATATTGATGGAAACCAGGTTTCATTGACTGTTTCAGTGTTGCACTTCATTACTACAGAATGCAATCCAGAAAAAGCCCAGGATCTAGCCATCAAGTATGAGAAATATGCGAAAGAATGAGCCTGATGAGAGCAAATCCCAGACCTAACCTAGACCTAACATGAATTATTCTCTAAAATATTGATCGAAACCAGGTTTAATTGACTGTTTCAGCGTGGTACCACATTACTACGTGACGCAACCCAGAAAAAGCCCAGGATCTAGCCATCAAGTATGAGAAATATGCGAAAGAATGAGCCTGATGAGAGCAAATCCCAGACCTAACCTAGACCTAACATGCGTTATCCTCTAAAATATTGAGCGAAACCAGGTTTAATGGACTGTTTCAGTGACGTACCACACTACTTCGTGATCCAAACCAGAAAAAGCCCAGGATCTGTTCAACAAGTATGTGGAAAACGCTAAACTGTGAGCCTGAAGAGGGCAAATGTTAGACCTAACCCAGACATAAGATGCGTTATCCTCTAAAATATTTATCCAGACCAGGTTTCATTGAATATTTCAGTGTGGTACCTCTTTACTACGTGATCCAATCCAGAAATAGCCCAGAATCTAGCCATGAAGTATGAGAAATATGCGAAAGTAAGAGCCTGATGAGGGCAAATCCTAGACCTATCCCAGACCTAACTTGCGTTATCCTCTAAAATATTGATCGAAACCAGGTTTAATTGACTGTTTCAGCGTGGTACCTCATTACTACGTGATCCAATCCAGAAACAGCCCAGGATCTAGCCATGAAGTATGAGAAATATGCGAAAGTATGAGCCTGATGAGGGCAAATCCTAGACCTAACCCAGACCTAACATGCGTTATCCTCTAAAATATTTATCAAGATCAGGTTTAATTGATTGTATCAGTGTGGTCCCACATTACTACGTGATCCAAACCAGAAAAAACCCAGGATCTGTTCAACATGTATGAGAAATATGCGAAAGAATGAGCCTGATGAGAGCAAATCCCAGACCTAAGTTAGACCTAACATGAATTATTCTCTAAAATATTGATCGAAACCAGGTTTACTTGACTGTTTCAGTGTGGTCCCACATTACTACGTGATCCATACCAGAAAAAACCCAGGATCTGTTCAACAAGTATGTGAAAAACGCGAAAGTATGAGTCTGATGAGGTCAAATCCCAGACCTATCCCAGACTTAACTTGCGTTATCCTCTGAAATATTGATCGAAACCAGGCTTAATCGACTGTTTCAGCGTGGTGCCACATTACTACGTGATACAATCCAGAATCAGCCCAGGATCTAGCCATGAAGTATGAGAAATATGCGAAAGTATGAGCCTGATGAGGGCAAATCCTAGACCTAACCCAAACCTAACATGCGTTATCCTCTAAAATATTTATCAAGACCAGGTTTAATTGAATGTTTCAGTGTGGTACCACATTACTACGTGATCCAAACCAGAAAAAACCCAGGATCTGTTCAACATGTATGAGAAATATACGAAAGAATGAGCCTGATGTGGGCAAATCCCAGACCTAACCTAGACCTAACATGAATTATTCGTTAAAATATTGATCGAAACCAGGTTTTATTGACTGTTTCAGTGTGGTCCCACATTACTACGTGATCCAAACCAGAAATAACCCAGGATCCGTTCAACAAGTATGTGAAGAATGCGAAAGTATGAGTCTGATGAGTGAAAATCCCAGGCCTAACCTAGACCTAACATGCGTTATCCTCTAAAATATTGATCCAAACCAGGTTTAATGGACTGTTTCAGCGTGGTACCACACTACTACGTGATCCAAACCAGAAAAAACCCAGGATCTGTTCAACAAGTATGTGAAAAACGCGAAAGTATGTGCCTGATGAGGGCAAATCCCAGACATATCCCAGACATAACTTGCGTTGTCCTCTAAGATATTGATGGAAACCAGGTTTAATTGACTGTTTCAGTGTTGTACTTCATTACTACGTGATGCAATCCAGAAGAAGCCCAGGATCTAGCCATCAAGTATGAGAAATATGCGAAAGAATGAGCCTGATGAGAGCAAATCCCAGACCTAACCTAGACCTAACATGAATTATTCTCTAAAATATTGATCGAAACCAGGTTTAATTGACAGTTTCAGCGTGGTACCACATTACTACGTGATACAATCCAGAAACAGCCCAGGGTCTAGCCATGAAGTATGAGAAATATGCGAAAGAATGAGCCTGATGAGAGCAAATCCCAGACCTAACATGAATTATTATCTAAAATATTGATCGAAACCTGGTTTAATTGACTGTTTCAGTGTGGTCCCACATTACTACGTGATCCAAACCAGAAAAAACCCAGGATCCGTTCAACAAGAATGTGAAGAATGCGAAGTTATGAGTCCGATGAGTGAAAATCCCAGGCCTAAACTAGACCTAACATGCGTTATCCTCAAAAATATTGATCGAAACCTGGTTTAATCGACTGTTTCAGTGTGGTACCACATTACTATGTGATCCAAACCAGAAAATAACCCAGGATCTGTTCAACAAGTATGTGAAAAACGCGAAAGTATGAGTCTGATGAGGTCAAATCCCAGACCTATCCCAGACTTAACTTGTGTTATCCTCTAAAATATTGATCGAAACCAGGTTTAATCGACTGTTTCAGCGTGGTACCACATTACTACGTGATACAATCCAGAAACACCCCAGGATCTAGCCATGAAGTATGTGAAATATGCGAAAGTATGAGCCTGATGAGGGCAAATCCTAGACCTAACCCAAACCTAACATGCGTTATCCTCTAAAATATTTATCAAGACCAGGTTTAATTGAATGTTTCAGTGTGGTACCACATTACTACGCGAACCAAACCAGAAAAAACCCAGGATCCGTTCAACAAGTATGTGAAGAATGCGAAAGTATGAGTCTGATCAGTGAAAATCTCAGGCCTTACCTAGACCTAACTTGCGTTGTCCTCTAAAATAATGTTGGAAACCAGGTTTCATTGACTGTTTCAGTGTGGTACCACACTACTTCGTGATCCAAACCAGAGAAAGCCCAGGATCTGTTCAAGAAGTATGTGAAAAACGCTAAACTGTGAGCCTGATGAGGGCAAATCTTAGACCTAACCCAGACCTAAGATGCGTTATCCTCTAAAATATTTATCCAGAGCAGGTTTCATTGAATGTTTCAGTGTGGTACCACTTTACTACCTGATACAATCCAGAGACAGCCCAGGATCTAGCCATGAAGTATGAGAAATATGCGAAAGTATGAGCCTGATGAGGGCCAAACCTCAGACCTAACCCAAACCTAACACGCGTTATCCTCTAAAATATTTATCAAGAAAAGGTTTAATTGAATGTTTCAGTGCGGTACCACATTACTACGTGAACCAAATCAGAAAAAACCCAGGATCCGTTCAACAAGTATGTTAAAACTGCCACAGTATGACTCTGATGAGGGCAAATCCCAGGCCTAACCTAGACCTAACATGCGTTGTCCTCTAGAATATTGATGGAAACCAGGTTTCATTGACTGTTTCAGTGTGGTACTACATTACTACGTGACGCAATCCAGAAAAAGCCCAGGATCTAGCCATCAAGTATGAGAAATATGCGAAAGAATGAGCCTGATGAGAGCAAATCCCAGACCTAACCTAGACCTAACATGCGTTGTCCTCTAGAATATTGATGGAAACCAGGTTTAATTGACTGTTTCTGTGTTGTACTTCATTACTACGTGATGCAATCCAGAAAAAGCCCAGGATCTAGCAATCAAGTATGAGAAATATGCGAAAGAATGAGCCTGATGAGAGCAAATCCCAGACCTAACCTAGACCTAACATGCGTTGTCCTCTAGAATATTGATGGAAACCAGGTTTAATTGACTGTTTCTGTGTTGTACTTCATTACTACGTGATGCAATCCAGAAAAAGCCCAGGATCTAGCAATCAAGTATGAGAAATATGCGAAAGAATGAGCCTGATGAGAGCAAATCCCAGACCTAACCTAGACCTAACATGAATTATTCTCTAAAATATTGATCGAAACCAGGTTTAATTGACTGTTTCAGCGTGGTACCACATTACTACGTGATACAATCCAGAAACAGCCCAGGATCTAGCCATGAAGTATGAGAAATATGCGAAAGAATGAGCCTGATGAGAGCAAATCCCAGACCTAACCTAGACCTAACATGAATTATTCTCTAAAATATTGATCGAAACCTGGTTTAATTGACTGTTTCAGTGTGGTCCCACATTACTACGTGATCCAAACCAGAAATAACCCGGGATCCGTTCAACAAGTATGTGAAGAATGCGAAAGTATGAGTCTGATGAGTGAAAATCCCAGGCCTAACCTAGACCTAACATGCGTTATCCTCTAAAATATTGATCCAAACCAGGTTTAATGGACTGTTTCAGCGTGGTACCACACTACTACGTGATCCAAACCAGAAAAAACGCAGGATCTGTTCAACAAGTATGTGAAAAACGCGACAGTATGAGCCTGATGAGGGCAAATCCCAGACATATCCCAGACCTAACTTGCGTTGTCCTCTAAGATATTGATGGAAACCAGGTTTAATTGACTGTTTCAGTGTTGTACTTTATTACTACGTGATGCAATCCAGAAAAAGCCCAGGATCTAGGCATCAAGTATGAGAAATATGCGAAAGAATGAGCCTGATGAGAGCAAATCCCAGACCTAACCTAGACCTAACATGAATTATTCTCTAAAATATTGATCGAAACCAGGTTTAATTGACTGTTTCAGTGTGGTCCCACATTACTATGTGATCCAAACCAGAAAAAACCCAGGATCCGTTCAACAAGAATGTGAAGAATGCGAAAGTATGAGTCCGATGAGTGAAAATCCCAGGCCTAACCTAGACCTAACATGCGTTATCCTCAAAAATATTGATCGAAACCTGGTTTAATCGACTGTTTCAGTGTGGTACCACATTACTATGTGATCCAAACCAGAAAATAACCCAGGATCTGTTCAACAAGTATGTGAAAAACGCGAAAGTATGAGTCTGATGAGGTCAAATCCCAGACCTATCCCAGACTTAACTTGGGTTATCCTCTAAAATATTGATCGAAACCAGGTTTAATCGACTGTTTCAGCGTGGTACCACATTACTACGTGATACAATCCAGAAACAGCCCAGGATCTAGCCATGAAGTATGTGAAATATGCGAAAGTATGAGCCTGACGAGGCCAAATCCTAGACCTAACCCAAACCTAATATGCGTTATCCTCCCAAAATATTTATCAAGACCAGGTTTAATTGAATGTTTCAGTGTGGTACCACATTACTACGAGAACCAAACCAGAAAAAACCCAGGATCCGTTCAACAAGTATGTGAAGAATGCGAAAGTATGATTCTGATCAGTGAAAATCTCAGACCTTACCTAGACCTAACTTGCGTTGTCCTCTAAAATATTGATGGAAACCAGGTTTCATTGACTGTTTCAGTGTGGTACTACATTACTACGTGATGCAATCCAGAAAAAGCCCAGGATCTAGCCATCAAGTATGAGAAATATGCGAAAGAATGAGCCTGATGAGAGCAATTCCCAGACCTAACCTAGACCTAACATGCGTTATCCTCTAAAATATTGAGCGAAACCAGGTTTAATGGACTGTTTGAGTGTGGTACCACACTACTTCGTGATCCAAACCAGAGAAAGCCCAGGATCTGTTCAAGAAGTATGGGAAAAACGCTAAACTGTGAGCATGATGAGGGCAAATCTTAGACCTAACCCAGACCTAAGATGCGTTATCCTCTAAAATATTTAACCAGACCAGGTTTCATTGAATGTTTCAGTGTGGTACCACTTTACTACCTGATACAATCCAGAAACAGCCCAGGATCTAGCCATGAAGTATGAGAAATATGCGAAAGTATGAGCCTGATGAGGGCCAAACCTCAGACCTAACCCAAACCTAACATGCGTTATCCTCTAAAATATTTATCAAGAAAAGGTTTAATTGAATGTTTCAGTGTGGTACCACATTACTACGTGAACCAAACCAGTAAAAACCCAGGATCCTTTCAACAAGTATGTTAAAACTGCGACAGTATGACTCTGATGAGGGCAAATCCCAGGCCTAACCTAGACCTAACATGCGTTATCCTCTAAAATATTGATCGAAACCAGGTTTACTTGACTGTTTCAGTGTGGTCCCACATTACTACGTGAGCCAAACCAGAAAAAACCCAGGATCTGTTCAACATGTATGAGAAATATCCGAAAGAATGAGCCTGATGAGAGCAAATCCCAGACCTAACCTAGACCTAACATGCGTTATCCTCTAAAATATTGAGCGAAACCAGGTTTAATGGACTGTTTCAGTGTGGTACCACACTACTTCGTGATCCAAACCAGAAAAAACCCAGGATCTGTTCAACAAGTATGTGAAAAACGCTAAACTGTGAGCCTGATGAGGGCAAATCTTAGACCTAACCCAGACCTAAGATGCGTTACCCTCTAAAATATTTATCCAGACCAGGTATAATGGACTGTTTCAGTGTGGTACCACACTACTTCGTGATCCAAACCAGAAAAAACCCAGGATCTGTTCAACAAGTATGTGAAAAACGCTAAACTGTGAGCCTGATTAGGGCAAATCTTAGACCTAACCCAGACCTAAGATGCGTTATCCTCTAAAATATTTATCCAGACCAGGTTTTATTGAATGTTTCAGTGTGGTACCACCTTACTACGTGATCCAATCCAGAAATAGCCCAGGATCTAGCCATGAAGTATGAGAAATATGCGAAAGTAAGAGCCTGATGAGGGCAAATCCTAGACCTATCCCAGACCTAACTTGCGTTTTCCTCTAAAATATTGATCGAAACCAGGTTTAATTGACTGTTTCAGCGTGGTACCACATTACTACGAGATCCAATCCAGAAACAGCCCAGGATCTAGCCATGAAGTATGAGAAATATGCGAAAGTATGAGCCTGATGAGGGCAAATCCTAGACCTAACCCAGACCTAACATGCGTTATCCTCTAAAATATTTATCAAGATCAGGTTTAATTGATTGTTTCAGTGTGGTCCCACATTACTACGTGATCCAAACCAGAAAAAGCCCAGGATCTAGCCATCAAGTATGAGAAATATGCGAAAGAATGAGCCTGATGGGAGCAAATCCCTGACCTAACCTAGACCTAACATGAATTATTCTCTAAAATATTGATCAAAACCAGGTTTAATTGACTGTTTCTGTGTGGTACCACATTACTACGTGATCAAATCCAGAAATAGCCCAGGATCTAGCCATGAAGTATGAGAAATATGCGAAAGTATGAGCCTGATGAGGGCAAATCCCAGACCTATCCCAGACCTAACTTGCGTTGTCCTCTAAGATATTGATCGAAACCAGGTTTAGTTGACTGTTTCAGTGTTGTACTTCATCACTACGTGATGCAATCCAGAAAAAGCCCAGGATCTAGCCATCAAGTATGGGAAATACGCGAAAGAATGAGCCGGATGAGAGCAAACCCCAGACCTAACCTAGACCTAACATGAATTATTCTCTAAAATATTGATCGAGAACAGGTTTACTTGACTGTTTCAGTGTGGTACCACACTACTTCGTGATCCAAACCAGACAAAACCCAGGATCCGTTCAACAAGTATGTGAAGAATGCGAAAGTATGAGTCTGATGGGTGAAAATCCCAGGCCTAACCTAGACCTAACATGCGTTGTCCTCTAAAATATTGATGGAAACCAGGTTTCATTGACTGCTTCATTGTGGTACTATATTACTACGTGATGCAATCCAGAAAAAGCCCAGGATCTAGCCATCAAGTATGAGAAATATCCGAAAGAATGAGCCTGATGAGAGCAAATCCCAGACCTATCCTAGACCTAACATGCGTTATCCTCTAAAATATTGAGCGAAACCAGGTTTAATGGACTGTTTCAGTGTGGTACCACACTACTTCGTGATCCAAACCAGAAAAAACCCAGGATCTGTTCAACAAGTATGTGAAAAACGCTAAACTGTGAGCCTGATGAGGGCAAATCTTAGACCTAACCCAGACCTAAGATGCGTTATCCTCTAAAATATTTATCCAGACCAGGTTTATTGGACTGTTTCAGTGTGGTACCACACTACTTCGTGATCCAAACCAGAGAAAGCCCACGATCTGTTCAAGAAGTATGTGAAAAACGCTAAACTGTGAGCCTGATGGGGGCAAATCTTAGACCTAACCCAGACCTAAGATGCGTTATCCTCTAAAATATTTATCCAGACCAGGTTTCATTGAATGTTTCAGTGTGGTACCACTTTACTACCTGATACAATCCAAAAGCAGCCCAGGATCTAGCCATCAAGTATGAGAAATATGCGAAAGAATTAGCCTGATGGGAGCAAATCCCAGACCTAACCTAGACCTAACATGAATTATTCTCTAAAATATTGATCAAAACAAGGCTTAATTGACTGTTTCAGTGTAGTACCACATTACTACGTGATCCAATCCAGAAATAGCCCAGGATCTAGCCATGAAGTATGAGAAATATGCGAAAGTATGAGCCTGATGAGGGCAAATCCTAGACCCAACCCAAACCTAACATGCGTTATCCTCTAAAATATTTATCAAGACCAGGTTTAATTGAATGTTTCAGTGTGGTACCACATTACTACGTGAACCAAACCAGAAAAAACCCAGGATCCGTTCAACAAGTATGCTAAAACTGCGACAGTATGACCCTGATGAGGGCAAATCCCAGGCCTAACCTAGACCTAACATGCGTTGTCCTCTAAAATAGTGATGGAAACCAGGTTTCATTGACTGTTTCAGTGTGGTACCACTTCACTACGTGATGCAATCCAGAAAAAGCCCAGGATCTAGCCATCAAGTATGAGAAATATGCGAAAGAATGAGCCTGATGAGAGCAAATCCCAGACCTAACCTAGACCTAACATGAATTATTCTCTAAAATATTGATCGAAACCAGGTTTAGTTGACTGTTTCAGTGTTGTACTTCATTACTACGTGATGCAAACCAGAAAAAGCCCAGGATCTAGCCATCAAGTATGAGAAATATGCGAAAGAATGAGCCTGATGAGAGCAAATCCCTGACCTAACCAAGACCTAACATGAATTATTCTCTAAAATATTGATCAAAACCAGGTTTAATTGACTGTTTCAGTGTGGTACCACATTACTACGTGATCCAATCCAGAAATAGCCCAGGATCTAGCCATGAAGTATGAGAAATATGCGAAAGTATGAGCCTGATGAGGGCAAATCCCAGACCTATCCCAGACCTAACTTGCGTTGTCCTCTAAGATATTGATCGAAACCAGGTTTAGTTGACTGTTTCAGTGTTGTACTTCATTACTACGTGATGCAATCCAGAAAAAGCCCAGGATCTAGCCATCAAGTATGAGAAATACGCGAAAGAATGAGCCTGATGAGAGCAAACCCCAGACCTAACCTAGACCTAACATGAATTATTCTCTAAAATATTGATCGAAACCAGGTTTAGTTGACTGTTTCAGTGTTGTACTTCATTACTACGTGATGCAAACCAGAAAAAGCCCAGGATCTAGCCATCAAGTATGAGAAATATGCGAAAGAATGAGCCTGATGAGAGCAAATCCCTGACCTAACCAAGACCTAACATGAATTATTCTCTAAAATATTGATCAAAACCAGGTTTAATTGACTGTTTCAGTGTGGTACCACATTACTACGTGATCCAATCCAGAAATAGCCCAGGATCTAGCCATGAAGTATGAGAAATATGCGAAAGTATGAGCCTGATGAGGGCAAATCCCAGACCTATCCCAGACCTAACTTGCGTTGTCCTCTAAGATATTGATCGAAACCAGGTTTAGTTGACTGTTTCAGTGTTGTACTTCATTACTACGTGATGCAATCCAGAAAAAGCCCAGGATCTAGCCATCAAGTATGAGAAATACGCGAAAGAATGAGCCTGATGAGAGCAAACCCCAGACCTAACCTAGACCTAACATGAATTATTCTCTAAAATATTGATCGAGAACAGGTTTACTTGACTGTTTCAGTGTGGTCCCACATTACTACGTGATCCAAACCAGACAAAACCCAGGATCCGTTCAACAAGTATGTGAAGAATGCGAAAGTATGAGTCTGATGGGTGAAAATCCCAGGCCTAACCTAGACCTAACATGCGTTATCCTCTAAAATATAGATCGAAACCTGGTTTAATCGACTGTTTCAGTGTGGTACCACATTACTATGTGATCCAAACCAGAAAATAACCCAGGATCTGTTCAAGGAGTATGTGAAGTGTGCGAAAGTATGAGTCTGATGAGGTCAAATCCCAGACCTATCCCAGACCTAACTTGCGTTATCCTCTAAAATATTGATCGAAACCAGGTTTAATTGACTGTTTCTGTGTTGTACTTCATTACTACGTGATCCAAACCCGAAAAAACCCAGGATCTGTCAACATGTATGAGAAATATGCGAAAGAATGAGCCTGATGAGGGAAAACCCCGGGCCTAACCTAGACCTAACATGAGTTATCCTCAAAAATATTGACCGAAACCAGGTTTAATCGCCTGTTTCAGTGTGGTACCACATTACTACGTGATCCAAACCAGAAAAAACCCAGGATCCGTTCAACAAGTATGTGAAGAATGCGTAAGTATGTGTCTGATGAGGGCAAATCCTAGACCTAACCCAGACCTAACATGCGTTATTCTGTAAAATTTTTATCAAGACCAGGTTTAATTGAATGTTTCATTGTGGTACCTCATGACTACGTGATCAAAACCAGAAAAAAACCCAGGATCCGTTCAACAAGTATGTGAAGAATGCGAAAGTATGAGTCTGATCAGTGAAAATCTCAGGCCTTACCTAGACCTAACTTGCGTTGTCCTCTAAAATATTGATGGAAACCAGGTTTCATTGACAGTTTCAGTGTGGTACTACATTACTACGTGATGCAATCCAGAAAAAGCCCAGGATCTAGCCATCAAGTATGAGAAATATGCGAAAGAATGAGCCTGATGAGAGCAAATCCCAGACCTAACCTAGACCTAACATGCGTTATCCTCTAAAATATTGAGCGAAACCAGGTTTAATGGACTGTTTCAGTGTGGTACCACACTACTTCCTGATCCAAACCAGAAAAAACCCAGGATCTGTTCAACAAGTATGTGAAAAACGCTAAACTGTGAGCCTGATGAGGGCAAATCTTAGACCTAACCCAGACCTAAGATGCGTTATCCTCTAAAATATTTATCCAGACCAGGTTTCATTGAATGCTTCAGTGTGGTCCCACATTACTACGTGATCCAAACCAGAAAAAACCCAGGATCCGTTCAACAAGTATGTGAAGAATGCGAAAGTATGAGTCTAATGAGTGAAAATCCCAGGCCTAACCTAGACCTAACATGCGTTATCCTCTAAAATATTGATCGAAACCAGGTTTACTTGACTGTTTCAGTGTGATAACACATTACTACGTGAACCAAAACCAGAAAAAACCCAGGATCCGTTCAACAAGTATGTGAAGAATGCGAAAGTATGAGCCTGATGAGGGCAAATCCTAGACCTAACCCAAACCTAACATGCGTTATCCTCTCAAATATTTATCAAGACCAGGTTTAATTGAATGTTTCTGTGTGGTACCACAATACTACGTGATCCAAACCAGAAAAAACCCAGGATCCGTTCAACAAGTATGTGAAGAATGCGAAAGTATAAGTCTGATGAGGGAAAATCCCAGGCCTAACCTAGACCTAACATGCGTTATCCTCTAAAATATTGATCGAAACCAGGTTTAGTCGACTGTTTCAGTGAGGTCCCACATTACTACGTGATCCAAACCAGAAAAAACCCAGTATCTGTTCAACATGTATGAGAAATATGCGAAAGAATGTGCCTGATGAGAGCAAATCCCAGACCTAACCTAGACCTAACATGAATTATTCTCTAAAATATTGATGGAAACCAGGTTTACTTGACTGCTTCAGTGTGGTCCCACAATACTACGTGATCCAAACCAGAAAAAACCCAGGATCCGTTCAGCAAGTATGTGAAGAATGCGAAAGTATGAGTCTGATGAGGGAAAATCCCAGGCCTAACCTAGACCTAACATGCGTTATCCTCTAAAATATTGATCGAAACCAGGTTTCATTGCATGTTTCAGTGTGGTACCACTTTACTACGTGACGCAATCCAGAAAAAGCCCAGGATCTAGCCATGAAGTATGAGAAATATGCGAAAGTATGAGCCTGATGAGGGCAAATCCTAGACCTAACCCAGACCTAACATGCGTTAGCCTCTAAAATATTTATCAAGACCTGGTTTAATTGAAAGTTTCAGTGTGGTACCACATTACTACGTGATGCAATCCAGATAAAGCCCAGGATCTAGCCATCAAGTTTGAGAAATATGCGAAAGAATGTGCCTGATGAGAGCAAATCCCAGACCTAACCTAGACCTAACATGAATTATTCTCTAAAATATTGATCGAAACCAGGTTGAATTGACTGTTTCAGTTTGGTCCCACATTACTACGTGATCCAAACCAGAAAAAACCCAGGATCCGTTCAACAAGTATGTGAAGAATGCGAAAGTATGAGTCTGATGAGTGAAAATCCCAGGCCTAACCTAGACCTAACATGCGTTATCCTCAAAAATATTGATCGAAACCTGGTTTAATCGACTGTTTCAGTGTGGTACCACATTACTATGTGATCCAAACCAGAAAATAACCCAGGATCTGTTCAGCGAGTATGTGAAGTGTGCGAAAGTATGAGTCTGATCAGGTCAAATCCCAGACCAATCCCAGACTTAACTTGCGTTATCCTCTAAAATATTGATCAAAACCAGGTTTAATCGACTGTTTCAGTGTGGTACCACATTACTACGTGATCCAATCCAGAAAAAACCCAGGATCTAGCCATCAAGTATGAGAAATATGCGAAAGAATGAGCCTGATGAGAGCAAATCCCAGACCTAACCTAGACCTTACATGCGTTATCCTCTGTAATATTGAGCGAAACCAGGTTTAATGGACTGTTTCAGTGTGGTACCACACTACTTCGTGATCCAAACCAGAAAAAACCCAGGATCCGTTCAACAAGTATGTTAAAACTACGACAGTAAGACCCTGATGAGGGCAAATCCCAGGCCTAACCTAGACCTAACATGCGTTGTCCTCTAGAATATCGATGGAAACCAGGTTTAATGGACTGTTTCAGTGTGGTACCACACTACTTCGTGATCCAAACCAGAGAAAAACCCAGGATCTGTTCAAGAAGTATGTGAAAAACGCTAAACTGTGAGCCTGATGAGGGCAAATCTTAGACCTAACCCAGACCTAAGATGCGTTATCCCCTAAAATATTTATCCAGAGCAGGTTTCATTGAATGTTTCAGTGTGGTACCACTTTACTACCTGATACAATCCAGAAACAGCCCAGGATCTAGCCATGAAGTATGAGAAATATGCGAAAGTATAAGCCTGATGAGGGCCAAACCTCAGACCTAACCCAAACCTAACATGCGTTATCCTCTAAAATATTTACCAAGAAAAGGTTTAATTGAATGTTTCAGTGTGGTACCACATTACTACGTGAACCAAACCAGAAAAAACCCAGGATCCGTTCAACAAGTATGTTAAAACTGCGACAGTATGACTCTGATGAGGGCAAATCCCAGGCCTAACCTAGACCTAACATGCGTTGTCCTCTAGAATATTGATGGAAACCAGGTTTAATTGACTGTTTCAGTGTTGTACTTCATTACTACGTGATGCAATTCAGAAAAAGCCCAGGATCTAGCCATCAAGTATGAGAAATATGCGAAAGAATGAGCCTGATGAGAGCAAATCCCAGACCTAACCTAGACTTAACATGAATTATTCTCTAAAATATTGATCGAAACCAGGTTTAATTGACTGTTTCAGTGTTGTACGTCATTACTACGTGATGCAATCCAGAAAAAGCCCAGGATCTAGCCATCAAGTATGAGAAATATGCGAAAGAATGAGCCGGATGAGAGCAAAGCCCAGACCTAACCTAGACCTAACATGCGTTATCCTCTAAAATATTGAGCGAAACCAGGTTTAATGGACTGTTTCAGTGTGGTACCACACAACTTCGTGATCCAAACCAGAGAAAGCCCAGGATCTGTTTTAGAAGTATGTGAAAAACGCTAAAATGTGAGCCTGACGAGGGCAAATCTTAGACCTGACCCAGACCTAAGAAGCGTTATCCTCTAAAATATTTATCCAGACCAGGTTTCATTGAATGTTTCAGTGTGGTACCACTTTACTACGTGATCCAATCCAGAAATAGCCCAGGATCTAGCCATGAAGTATGAGAAATATGCGAAAGTAAGAGCCTGATGAGAGCAAATCCTAGACCTAACCCAGAGCTAACATGCGTTATCCTCTAAAATATTTATCAAGATCAGGTTTAATATTTTGTTTCAGTGTGGTCCCACATTACTACGTGATCCAAACCAGAAAAAACCCAGTATGTGTTCAACATGTATGAGAAATATGCGAAAGAATGAGCCTGATGAGAGCAAATCCCAGACCAAACCTAGACCTAACATGCGTTATCCTCTAAAATATTGAGCGAAACCAGGTTTAATGGACTGTTTCAGTGTGGTACCACACTACTTCGTGATCCAAACCAGAGAAAGCCCAGGATCTGTTCAAGAAGTATGTGAAAAACGCTAAACTGTGAGCCTGATGAGGGCAAATCTTAGACCTAACCCAGACCTAAGATGCGTTATCCTCTAAAATATTTATCCAGAGCAGGTTTCATTGAATGTTTCAGTGTGGTACCACTTTACTACCTGATACAATCCAGAAACAGCCCAGGATCTAGCCATGAAGTATGAGAAATATGCGAAAGTATAAGCCTGATGAGGGCCAAACCTCAGACCTAACCCAAACCTAACATGCGTTATCCTCTAAAATATTTACCAAGAAAAGGTTTAATTGAATGTTTCAGTGTGGTACCACATTACTACGTGATGCAATTCAGAAAAAGCCCAGGATCTAGCCATCAAGTATGAGAAATATGCGAAAGAATGAGCCTGATGAGAGCATATCCCAGACCTAACCTAGACTTAACATGAATTATTCTCTAAAATATTGATCGAAACCAGGTTTACTTGACTGCTCCAGTGTTGTACTTCATTACTACGTGATGCAATCCAGAAAAAGCCCAGGATCTAGCCATCAAATATGAGAAATATGCGAAAGAATGAGCCTGATGAGAGCAAATCCCAGACCTAACCTAGACCTAACATGCGTTATCCTCTAAAATATTGAGCGAAACCAGGTTTAATGGACTGTTTCAGTGTGGTACCACACAACTTCGTGATCCAAACCAGAGAAAGCCCAGGATCTGTTTTAGAAGTATGTGAAAAACGCTAAAATGTGAGCCTGACGAGGGCAAATCTTAGACCTGACCCAGACCTAAGAAGCGTTATCCTCTAAAATATTTATCCAGACCAGGTTTCATTGAATGTTTCAGTGTGGTACCACTTTACTACGTGATCCAATCCAGAAATAGCCCAGGATCTAGCCATGAAGTATGAGAAATATGCGAAAGTATAAGTCTGATGAGTGAAAATCCCAGGCCTAACCTAGACCTAACATGCGTTATCCCCTAAAATATTGATCGAAACCAGGTTTAGTCGACTGTTTCAGTGTGGTCCCACATTACTACATGATCCAAATCAGAAAAAACCCAGTATCTGTTCAACATGTATGAGAAATATGCGAAAGAATGAGCCTGATGAGAGCAAATCCCAGACCTAACCTAGACCTAACATGAATTATTCTCTAAAATATTGATGGAAACCAGGTTTACTTGACTGCTTCAGTGTGGCCCCACAATACTACGTGATCCAAACCAGAAAAAACCCAGGATCCGTTCAACAAGTATGTGAAGAATGCGAAAGTATGAGTCTGATGAGGGAAAATCCCAGGCCTAACCTAGACCTAACATGCGTTATCCTCTAAAATATTGATCGAAACCAGGTTTAATCGACTGTTTCAGTGTGGTACCACATTACTACGTGATCCAAACCAGAAAAAACCCAGGATCTAGCCATCAAGTATGAGAAATATGCGAAAGAATGAGCCTGATGAGAGCAAATCCCAGAGCTAACCTAGACCTTACCTGCGTTATCCTCTATAATATTGAGCGAAACCAGGTTTAATGGACTGTTTCAGTGTGGTACCACACTACTTCGTGATCCAAACCAGAGAAAACCCAGGATCTGCTCAACAAGTATGTGAAAAACGCTAAACTGTGAGCCTGATGAGGGCAAATCTTAGACCTAACCCAGACCTAAGATGCGTTATCCTCTAAAATATTTATCCAGACCAGGTTTCATTGAATGCTTCAGTGTGGTCCCACATTACTACGTGATCCAAACCAGAAAAAACCCAGGATCCGTTCAACAAGTATGTGAAGAATGCGAAAGTATGAGTCTGATGAGTGAAAATCCCAGGCCTAACCTAGACCTAACATGCGTTATCCTCTAAAATATTGATCGAAACCAGGTTTACTTGACTGTTTCCGTGTGGTCCCATATTACTAGGTGATCCAAACCAGAAAAAACCCAGGATCTGTTCAACAAGTATGTGAAAAACGCGAAAGTATGAGTCTGATGATGTCAAATCCCAGACCTATCCCAGACTTAACTTGCGTTATCCTATAAAATATTGATCGAAACCAGGTTTAATCGACTGTTTCAGCGTGGTGCCACATTACTACATGATACAATCCAGAAACAGCCCAGGATCTAGCCATGAAGTATGAGAAATATGCGAAAGTATGAGCCTGATGAGGGCAAATCCTAGACCTAACCCAAACCTAACATGCGTTATCCTCTAAAATATTTATCAAGACCAGGTTTAATTGAGTGTTTCAGTGTGGTAACACATTACTACGTGAACCAAACCGTAAAAAACCCAGGATCCGTTCAACAAGTATGTTAAAACTGCGACAGTATGACCCTGATGAGGGCAAATCCCAGGCCTAACCTAGATCTAACATGCGTTGTCCTCTAGAATATTGATGGAAACCAGGTTTAATTGACTGTTTCAGTGTTGTACTCCATTACTACGTGATGCAATCCAGAAAAAGCCCAGGATCTAGCCATCAAGTATGAGAAATATGCGAAAGAATGAGCCTGATCGGAGCACATCCCAGACCTAACCTAGACCTAACATGAATTATTCTCTAAAATATTGATCAAAACCAAGTTTATTTGACTGTTTCAGTGTGGTACCACATTACTGCGTGATCTAAACCAGAAAAAACCCAGGATCCGTTCAACAAGTATGTGAAGAATGCGAAAGTATGAGTCTGATCAGTGAAAATCTGAGGCCTTACCTAGACCTAACTTGCCTTGTCCTCTAAAATATTGTTGGAAACCAGGGTTCATTGACTGTTTCAGTGTGGTACTACATTACTACGTGATGCAATCCAGAAAAAGCCCAGGATCTAGCCATCCAGTATGAGAAATATGCGAAAGAATGAGCCTGATGAGAGCAAATTCCAGACCTAACGTAGACCTAACATGCGTTATCCTCTAAAATATTGAGCGAAACCAGGTTTAATGGACTGTTTCAGTGTGGTACCACACTACTTCGTGATCCAAACCAGAGAAAGCCCAGGATCTGTTCTAGAAGTATGTGAAAAACGCTAAACTGTGAGCCTGATGAGGGCAAATCTTAGACCTAACCCAGACCTAAGATGCGTTATCCTCTAAAATATTTATCCAGAGCAGGTTTCATTGAATGTTTCAGTGTGGTACCACTTTACTACCTGATACAATCCAGAAACAGCCATGAAGTATGAGAAATATGCGAAAGTATAAGCCTGATGAGGGCCAAACCTCAGACCTAACCCAAACCTAACATGCGTTATCCTCTAAAATATTTATCAAGAAAAGGTTTAATTGAATGTTTCAGTGTGGTACCACATTACTACGTGAACCAAACCAGAAAAAACCCAGGATCCGTTCAACAAGTATGTTAAAACTGCGACAGTATGACTCTGATGAGGGCAAATCCCAGGCCTAACCAAGACCTAACATGCGTTGTCCTCTAGAATATTGATGGAAACCAGGTTTAATTGACTGTTTCAGTGTTGTACTTCATTACTACGTGATGCAATTCAGAAAAAGCCCAGGATCTAGCCATCAAGTATGAGAAATATGCGAAAGAATAAGCCTGATGAGAGCAAATCCCAGACCTAACCTAGACTTAACATGAATTATTCTCTAAAATATTGATCGAAACCAGGTTCAATTGACTGTTTCAGTGTTGTACTTCATTACTACGTGATGCAATCCAGAAAAAGCCCAGGATCTAGCCATCAAGTATGAGAAATATGCGAAAGTAAGAGCCTGATGAGAGCAAATCCTAGACCTAACCCAGAGCTAACATGCGTTATCCTCTAAAATATTTATCAAGATCAGGTTTAATTGATTGTTTCAGTGTGGTCCCACATTACTACGTGATCCAAACCAGAAAAAACCCAGTATGTGTTCAACATGTATGAGAAATATGCGAAAGAATGAGCCTGATGAGAGCAAATCCCAGACCTAACCTAGACCTAACATGAATTATTCTCTAAAATATTGATCGAAACCAGGTTTACATGACTGCTTCAGTGTGGTCCCACAATACTACGTGATCCAAACCAGAAAAAACCCAGGATCCGTTCAACAAGTATGTGAAGCATGCGAAAGTATAAGTCTGATGAGGGAAAATCCCAGGCCTAACCTAGACCTAACATGCGTTATCCTCTAAAATATTGATCGAAACCAGGTTTAGTCGACTGTTTCAGTGAGGTCCCACAACACTACGTGATCCAAACCAGAAAAAACCCAGTATCTGTTCAACATGTATGAGAAATATGCGAAAGAATGTGCCTGATGAGAGCAAATCCCAGACCTAACCTAGACCTAACATGAATTATTCTCTAAAATATTGATGGAAACCAGGTTTACTTGACTGCTTCAGTGTGGTCCCACAATACTACGTGATCCAAACCAGAAAAAACCCAGGATCCGTTCAGCAAGTATGTGAAGAATGCGAAAGTATGAGTCTGATGAGGGAAAATCCCAGGCCTAACCTAGACCTAACATGCGTTATCCTCTAAAATATTGATCGAAACCAGGTTTCATTGCATGTTTCAGTGTGGTACCACTTTACTACGTGACGCAATCCAGAAAAAGCCCAGGATCTAGCCATGAAGTATGAGAAATATGCGAAAGTATGAGCCTGATGAGGGCAAATCCTAGACCTAACCCAGACCTAACATGCGTTAGCCTCTAAAATATTTATCAAGACCTGGTTTAATTGAAAGTTTCAGTGTGGTACCACATTACTACGTGATGCAATCCAGATAAAGCCCAGGATCTAGCCATCAAGTTTGAGAAATATGCGAAAGAATGTGCCTGATGAGAGCAAATCCCAGACCTAACCTAGACCTAACATGAATTATTCTCTAAAATATTGATCGAAACCAGGTTGAATTGACTGTTTCAGTTTGGTCCCACATTACTACGTGATCCAAACCAGAAAAAACCCAGGATCCGTTCAACAAGTATGTGAAGAATGCGAAAGTATGAGTCTGATGAGTGAAAATCCCAGGCCTAACCTAGACCTAACATGCGTTATCCTCAAAAATATTGATCGAAACCTGGTTTAATCGACTGTTTCAGTGTGGTACCACATTACTATGTGATCCAAACCAGAAAATAACCCAGGATCTGTTCAGCGAGTATGTGAAGTGTGCGAAAGTATGAGTCTGATCAGGTCAAATCCCAGACCAATCCCAGACTTAACTTGCGTTATCCTCTAAAATATTGATCAAAACCAGGTTTAATCAACTGTTTCAGTGTGGTACCACATTACTACGTGATCCAATCCAGAAAAAACCCAGGATCTAGCCATCAAGTATGAGAAATATGCGAAAGAATGAGCCTGATGAGAGCAAATCCCAGACCTAACCTAGACCTTACATGCGTTATCCTCTGTAATATTGAGCGAAACCAGGTTTAATGGACTGTTTCAGTGTGGTACCACACTACTTCGTGATCCAAACCAGAAAAAACCCAGGATCTGGTCAACATGTATGAGAAACATGCGAAAGAATGGGCCTGATGAGAGCAAATCCCAGGCCTAACCTAGACCTAACATGCGTTGTCCTCTAAAATATTGATGGAAACCAGGTTTAAGTGACTGTTTCAGTGTTGTACTTCATTACTACGTGATGCAATCCAGAAAAAGCCCAGGATCTAGCCATCAAGTATGAGAAATATGCGAAAGAATGAGCCTGATGAGAGCAAATCCCAGACCTAACCTAGACCTAACATGCGTTATCCTCTAAAATATTGAGCGAAACCAGGTTTAATGGACTGTTTCAGTGAGGTACCGCACTACTTCGTGATCCAAACCAGAGAAAGCCCAGGATCTGTTCAAGAAGTATGTGAAAAACGCTAAATTGTGAGCCTCATGAGGGCAAATTTTAGACCTAACCCAGACCTAAGATGCGTTATCCTCTAAAATATTTATCCAGACCAGGTTCCATTGAATGTTTCAGTGTGTTACCACTTTACTACGTGATCCAATCCAGAAATAACCCAGGATCTAGCCATGAAGTATGAGAAATATGCGAAAGTAAGAGCCTGATGAGGGCAAATCCTAGACCTATCCCAGACCTAACTTGCGTTGTCCTCTAAGATATTGATGGAAAACATGTTTAATTGACTGTTTCAGTGTTGTACTTCATTACTATGTGATCCAAACCCGAAAAAACCTAGGATCTGTTCAACATGTATGAGAAATATGCGAAAGAATCAGCCTGATGAGAGCAAATCCCAGACCTATCCTAGACCTAACATGAATTATTCTCTAAAATATTAATCGAAAACAGGTTTAATTGAATGTTCCAGTGTAGTACCACATTACTACGTGATGCAATCCAGAAAAAGCCCAGGATCTAGCCATCAAGATTGAGAAATATGCGAAAGAATGAGCCTGATGAGGGCAAATCCCAGACCTAACCTTGACCTAACATGAATTATTCTCTAAAATATTGATCGAAACCAGGTTTAATCGACTGTTTCAGTGTGGTACCACATGACTACGTGATCCAAACCAGAAAAAACCCAGGATCCGTTCAACAAGTATGTGAAGAATGCGATAGTATGTGTCTGATGAGTGAAAATCCCAGACCTAACCTAGACCTAACATGCGTTATCCTCTAAAATATTGATCCAAACCAGGTTTAATGGACTGTTTCAGCGTGGTACCACACTACTACGTGATCCAAACCAGAAAAAACCCAGGATCTGTTCAACAAGTGTGTGAAAAACGCGAAAGTATGAGCCTGATGAGGGCAAATCCCAGGCCTAACCTAGACCTAACATGGGTTATCCTCTAAAATATTGATCCAAACCAGGTTTAATGGACTGTTTCAGCGTGGTACCACACTACTACGTGATCCAAACCAGAAAAAACCCAGGATCTGTTCAACAAGTATGTGAAAAACGCGAAAGTATGAGCCTGATGAGGGCAAATCCCAGACATATCCCAGACCTAACTTGCGTTGTCCTCTAAGGTATTGATGGAAACCAGGGTTAATTGACTGTTTCAGTGTTGTACTTCGTTACTACGTGATGCAATCCAGAAAAAGCCCAGGATCTAGCCATCAAGTATGAGAAATATGCGAAAGAATGAGCCTGATGAGAGCAAATCCCAGACCTGACCTAGTCCTAACATGAATTATTCTCTAAAATATTGATCGAAAGCAGGTTTAATTGACTGTTTCAGTGTGGTCCCACATTACTACGTGATCCAAACCAGAAAAAACCCAGGATCCGTTCAACGAGTATGTGAAGTGTGCGAAAGTATGAGTCTGATGAGTGAAAATCCCAGACCTAACCTAGACCTAACTTGCGTTATCCTCTAAAATATTGATCCAAACCAGGTATAATGGACTGTTTCAGTGTGGTACCACACTACTACGTGATCCAAACCAGAAAAAACCCAGGATCTGTTCAACGGGTATGTGAAGTGTGCGAAAGTATGAGTCTGATGAGGTCAAATCCCAGACCAATCCCAGACTTAACTTGCGTTATCCTCTAAAAAATTGATCGACACCAGGTTTCATTGACTGTTTCAGTGTGGTACTACATTACTACGTGATGCAATCCAGGAAAAGCCCAGGATCTAGCCATCAAGTATGAGAAATATGCGAAAGAATGAGCCTGATGAGAGAAAATCCCAGACCTAACCTAGACCTAACATGCGTTATCCTCTAAAATATTGAGCGAAACCAGTTTTAATTGACTGTTTCAGCGTGGTACCACATTACTACGTGATACAATCCAGAAACAGCCCAGGATCTAGCCATGAAGTATGAGAAATATGCGAAAGAATGAGCCTGATGAGAGCAAATCCCAGACCTAACCTTGACCTAACATGAATTATTCTCTAAAATATTGATCGAAACCAGGTTTAATTGACCGTTTCAGTGTGGTACCACTTTACTACGTGATCCTATCCAGATATAGCCCAGGATCTAGCCATGAAGTATGAGAAATATGCGAAAGTAAGAGCCTGATGAGGGCAATTCCTAGAACTATCCCAGACCTAACTTGCGTTATCCTCTAAGATATTGATGGAAACCAGGTTTAATTGACTGTTTCAGTGTTGTACTTCATTACTACGTGATCCAAACCCGACAAAACCCAGGATCTGTTCAACATGTATGGGAAATATGCGAAAGAATGAGCCTGATGAGAGCAAATCCCCGACCTATCCTAGACCTAACATGAATTATTCTCTAAAATATTTATCAAGACCAGGTTTAATGGACTGTTTCAGTGTGGTACCACATTACTACGTGATCCAAACCAGAAAAAACCCAGGATCCGTTCAACAAGTTTGTGACGAATGCAAAAGTATGAGTCTGATGAGTGAAAATCCCAGGCCTAACCTAGACCTAACATGCGCTGTCCTCTAAAATAGTGATGGAAACCAGGTTTCATTGACTGTTTCAGTGTGGTACTACAATACTACGTGATCCAAACCAGAAAAAACTCAGGATCAGTCAACAAGTATGTGAAGAATGCGAAAGTATGAGTCTGATGAGTGAAAATCCCAGGCCTAACCTAGACCTAACATGCGCTGTCCTCTAAAATAGTGATGGAAACCAGGTTTCATTGACTGTTTCAGTGTGGTACCACATTACTACGTGATCCAAACCAGAAAAAACTCAGGGTCAGTTCAACAAGTATGTGAAGAATGTGAAAGTATGAGCCTGATGAGGGCAAATCCTAGACCTAACCCAGACCTAACATGCGTTATCCTCTAAAATATTTATCAAGGCCAGGTTTCATTGAATGTTTCAGTGTGGTACCACTTTACTACGTGATCCAATCCAGAAATAGCCCAGGATCTAGCCATGAAGTATGAGAAATATGCGAAAGTAAGAGCCTGATGAGAGCAAATCCCAGACCTAACCCAGAGCTAACATGCGTTATCCTCTAAAATATTTATCAAGATCAGGTTTAATTGATTGTTTCAGTGTGGTCCCACATTACTACGTGATCCAAACCAGAAAAAACCCAGTATGTGTTTAACATGTATGAGAAATATGCGAAAGAATGAGCCTGATGAGAGCAAATCCCAGACCTAACCTAGACCTAACATGAATTATTCTCTAAAATATTGATCGAAACCAGGTTTACATGACTACTTCAGTGTGGTCCCACAATACTACGTGATCCAAACCAGAAAAAACCCAGGATCCGTTCAACAAGTATGTGAAGAATGCGAAAGTATAAGTCTGATGAGGGAAAATCCCAGGCCTGACCTAGACCTAACATGCGTTATCCTCTAAAATATTGATCGAAACCAGGTTTAGTCGACTGTTTCAGTGTGGTCCCACATTACTACGTGATCCAAACCAGAAAAAACCCAGTATCTGTTCAACATGTATGAGAAATATGCGAAAGAATGAGCCTGATGAGAGCAAATCCCAGACCTAACCTAGACCTAACATGAATTATTCTCTAAAATATTGATGGAAACCAGGTTTACTTGACTGCTTCAGTGTGGTCCCACAATACTACGTGATCCAAACCAGAAAAAACCCAGGATCCGTTCAACAAGTATGTGAAGAATGCGAAAGTATGAGTCTGATGAGGGAAAATCCCAGGCCTAACCTAGACCTAACATGCGTTATCCTCTAAAATATTGATCGAAACCAGGTTTAGTCTACTGTTTCAGTGTGGTCCCACATTACTACGTGATCCAAACCAGAAAAAACCCAGGATCCGTTCAACAAGTATGTGAAGAATGCGAAAGTATGAGTCTGATGAGGTCAAATCCCAGACCTATCCCAGACTTAAATTGCGTTATCCTCTAAAATATTGATCGAAACCAGGTTTAATCGACTGTTTCAGCGTGGTACCACATTACTACGTGATACAGTCCAGAAGCAGCCCAGGATCTAGCCATGAAGTATGAGAAATGTGCGAAAGTATGAGCCTGATGAGGGCAAATCCTAGACCTAACCCAAACCTAACATGCGTTATCCTCTAAAATATTTATCAAGACCAGGTTTAATTGAATGTTTCAGTGTGGTACCACATTACTACGTGAACCAAACCAGAAAAAACCCAGTATCCGTGCAACAAGTATGTTAAAACTGCGACAGTATGAGCCTGATGAGGGCAAATCCCAGGCCTAACCTAGACCTAACATGCGTTGTCCTCTAAAATATTGATGGAAACCAGGTTTAATTGACTGTTTCGGTGTTGTACTTCATTACTACGTGATGCAATCCAGAAAAAGCCCAGGATCTAGCCATCAAGTATGAGACATATGCGAAAGAATGAGCCTGATGAAAGCAAATCCCAGAGCTAACCTAGACCTTACATGCGTTATCTTCTATAATATTGATCGAAACCTGGTTTAATCGACTGTTTCAGTGTGGTACCACATTACTATGTGATCCAAACCAGAAAATAACCCAGGATCTGTTCAGCGAGTATGTGAAGTGTGCGAAAGTATGAGTCTGATCAGGTCAAATCCCAGACCAATCCCAGACTTAACTTGCGTTATCTTCTAAAATATTGATCAAAACCAGGTTTAATCGACTGTTTCAGTGTGGTACCACATTACTACGTGATCCAAACCAGAAAAAACCCAGGATCTAGCCATCAAGTATGAGAAATATGCGAAAGAATGAGCCTGATGAGAGCAAATCCCAGACCTAACCTAGACCTTACATGCGTTATCCTCTGTAATATTGAGCGAAACCAGGTTTAATGGACTGTTTCAGTGTGGTACCACACTACTTCGTGATCCAAACCAGAAAAAACCCAGGATCTGTTCAACATGTATGAGAAATATGCGAAAGAATGGGCCTGATGAGAGCAAATCCCAGGCCTAACCTAGACCTAACATGCGTTGTCCTCTAAAATATTGATGGAAACCAGGTTTAATTGACTGTTTCAGTGTTGTACTTCATTACTACGTGATGCAATCCAGAAAAAGCCCAGGATCTAGCCATCAAGTATGAGAAATATGCGAAAGAATGAGCCTGATGGGAGCAAATCCCTGACCTAACCTAGACCTAACATGAATTATTCTCTAAAATATTGATCAAAACCAGGTTTAATTGACTGTTCCAGTGTAGTACCACATTACTACGTGATCCAATCCAGAAATAGCCCAGGATCTAGCCATGAAGTATGAGAAATATGCGAAAGTATGAGCCTGATGAGGACAAATCCTGGACCTAACCCAGACCTAACACGCGTTATTCTCTAAAATATTTATCAAGACCAGGTTTAATTGAATGTTTCAGTATGGTACCACACTACTACGTGATCAGAACCAGAAAAAACCCAGGATCCGTTCAACAAGTATGTGAAGAATGCGAAAGTATGAGTCTGATCAGTGAAAATCTCAGGCCTCACCTAGACCTAACTTGCGTTGTCCTCTAAAATATTGATGGAAACCAGGTTTCATTGACTGGTTCAGTGTGGTACTACATTACTACGTGATGCAATCCAGAAAAAGCCCAGGATCTAGCCATCAAGTATGAGAAATATGCGAAAGAATGAGCCTGATGAGAGCAAATCCTAGACCTAACCTAGACCTAACATGCGTTATCCTCTAAAATATTGAGCGAAACCAGGTTTAATGGACTGTTTCAGTGAGGTACCACACTACTTCGTGATCCAAACCAGTGAAAGCCCAGGATCTGTTCAAGAAGTATGTGAAAAACGCTAAATTGTGAGCCTGATGAGGGCAAATCGTAGACCTAACCCAGACCTAAGATGCGTTATCCTCTAAAATATTTATCCAGACCTGGTTCCATTGAATGTTTCAGTGTGTTACCACTTTACTACGTGATCCAATCCAGAAATAACCCAGGATCTAGCCATGAAGTATGAGAAATATGCGAAAGTAAGAGCCTGATGAGGGCAAATCCTAGACCTATCCCAGACCTAACTTGCGTTGTCCTCTAAGATATTGATGGAAACCAGGTTTAATTGACTGTTTCAGTGTTGTACTTCATTACTATGTGATCCAAACCCGAAAAAACCTAGGATCTGTTCAACATGTATGAGAAATATGCGAAAGAATCAGCCTGATGAGAGCATATCCCAGACCTATCCTAGACCTAACATGAATTATTCTCTAAAATATTGATCGAAAACAGGTTTACTTGACTGTTTCAGTATGGTCCCACATTACTACGTGATCCAAACCAGAAAAAACCCAGGATCCGTTCAACAAGTATGTGAAGAATGCGAAAGTATGAGTCTGATGGGTGAAAATCCCAGGCCTAACCTAGACCTAACATGCGTTATCCTCTAAAATATAGATCGAAACGTGGTTTAATCGACTGTTTCAGTGTGGTACCACATTACTATGTGATCCAAACCAGAAAATAACCCAGGATCTGTTCAAGGAGTTTGTGAAGTGTGCGACAGTATGAATCTGATGAGGTCAAATCCCAGACCTATCCCAGACCTAACTTGCGTTATCCTCTAAAATATTGATCGAAACCAAGTTTAATCGACTGTTTCAGTGTGGTACCACATTACTACGTGATCCAAACCAGAAAAAACCCAGGATCTGTTCAACAAGTATGTGAAAAACGCGAAACTGTGAGCCTGATGAGGGCAAATCTTAGACCTAACCCAGACCTAAGATGCGTTATCCTCTAAAATATTTATCCAGACCAGGTTTCATTGAATGTTTCAGTGTGGTACCACTTTACTACGTGATCCAATCCAGAAATAGCCCAGGATCTAGCCATGAAGTATGAGAAATATGCGATAGTAAGAGCCGGATGGGGGCAAATCCTAGACATATCCCAGACCTAACTTGCGTTATCCTCTAAAATATTGAGCGAAACCAGGTTTAATGGACTGTTTCAGTGAGGTACCGCACTACTTCGTGATCCAAACCAGAGAAAGCCCAGGATCTGTTCAAGAAGTATGTGAAAAACGCTAAATTGTGAGCCTGATGAGGGCAAATTTTAGACCTAACCCAGACCTAAGATGCGTTATCCTCTAAAATATTTATCCAGACCAGGTTCCATTGAACGTTTCAGTGTGTTACCACTTTACTACGTGATCCAATCCAGAAATAACCCAGGATCTAGCCATGAAGTATGAGAAATATGCGAAAGTAAGAGCCTGATGAGGGCAAATCCTAGACCTATCCCAGACCTAACTTGCGTTGTCCTCTAAGATATTGATGGAAACCATGTTTAATTGACTGTTTCAGTGTTGTACTTCATTACTATGTGATCCAAACCCGAAAAAACCTAGGATCTGTTCAACATGTATGAGAAATATGCGAAAGAATCAGCCTGATGAGAGCAAATCCCAGACCTATCCTAGACCTAACATGAATTATTCTCTAAAATATTAATCGAAAACAGGTTTAATTGAATGTTCCAGTGTAGTACCACATTACTACGTGATGCAATCCAGAAAAAGCCCAGGATCTAGCCATCAAGATTGAGAAATATGCGAAAGAATGAGCCTGATGAGGGCAAATCCCAGACCTAACCTTGACCTAACATGAATTATTCTCTAAAATATTGATCGAAACCAGGTTTAATCGACTGTTTCAGTGTGGTACCACATGACTACGTGATCCAAACCAGAAAAAACCCAGGATCCGTTCAACAAGTATGTGAAGAATGCGATAGTATGTGTCTGATGAGTGAAAATCCCAGACCTAACCTAGACCTAACATGCGTTATCCTCTAAAATATTGATCCAAACCAGGTTTAATGGACTGTTTCAGCGTGGTACCACACTACTACGTGATCCAAACCAGAAAAAACCCAGGATCTGTTCAACAAGTGTGTGAAAAACGCGAAAGTATGAGCCTGATGAGGGCAAATCCCAGGCCTAACCTAGACCTAACATGGGTTATCCTCTAAAATATTGATCCAAACCAGGTTTAATGGACTGTTTCAGCGTGGTACCACACTACTACGTGATCCAAACCAGAAAAAACCCAGGATCTGTTCAACAAGTATGTGAAAAACGCGAAAGTATGAGCCTGATGAGGGCAAATCCCAGACATATCCCAGACCTAACTTGCGTTGTCCTCTAAGGTATTGATGGAAACCAGGGTTAATTGACTGTTTCAGTGTTGTACTTCGTTACTACGTGATGCAATCCAGAAAAAGCCCAGGATCTAGCCATCAAGTATGAGAAATATGCGAAAGAATGAGCCTGATGAGAGCAAATCCCAGACCTGACCTAGTCCTAACATGAATTATTCTCTAAAATATTGATCGAAAGCAGGTTTAATTGACTGTTTCAGTGTGGTCCCACATTACTACGTGATCCAAACCAGAAAAAACCCAGGATCCGTTCAACGAGTATGTGAAGTGTGCGAAAGTATGAGTCTGATGAGTGAAAATCCCAGACCTAACCTAGACCTAACTTGCGTTATCCTCTAAAATATTGATCCAAACCAGGTATAATGGACTGTTTCAGTGTGGTACCACACTACTACGTGATCCAAACCAGAAAAAACCCAGGATCTGTTCAACGGGTATGTGAAGTGTGCGAAAGTATGAGTCTGATGAGGTCAAATCCCAGACCAATCCCAGACTTAACTTGCGTTATCCTCTAAAAAATTGATCGACACCAGGTTTCATTGACTGTTTCAGTGTGGTACTACATTACTACGTGATGCAATCCAGGAAAAGCCCAGGATCTAGCCATCAAGTATGAGAAATATGCGAAAGAATGAGCCTGATGAGAGAAAATCCCAGACCTAACCTAGACCTAACATGCGTTATCCTCTAAAATATTGAGCGAAACCAGTTTTAATTGACTGTTTCAGCGTGGTACCACATTACTACGTGATACAATCCAGAAACAGCCCAGGATCTAGCCATGAAGTATGAGAAATATGCGAAAGAATGAGCCTGATGAGAGCAAATCCCAGACCTAACCTTGACCTAACATGAATTATTCTCTAAAATATTGATCGAAACCAGGTTTAATTGACCGTTTCAGTGTGGTATCACATTACTACGTGATCCAAACCAGAAAAAACCCAGGATCCGTTCAACAAGTATGTGAAAAACGCTAAACTGTGAGCCTGATGAGGGCAAATCTTAGACCTAACCCAGACCTAAGATGCGTTAACCGCTAAAATATTTATCCAGACCAGGTTTCATTGAATGTTTCAGTGTGGTACCACTTTACTACGTGATCCTATCCAGATATAGCCCAGGATCTAGCCATGAAGTATGAGAAATATGCGAAAGTAAGAGCCTGATGAGGGCAATTCCTAGAACTATCCCAGACCTAACTTGCGTTATCCTCTAAGATATTGATGGAAACCAGGTTTAATTGACTGTTTCAGTGTTGTACTTCATTACTACGTGATCCAAACCCGACAAAACCCAGGATCTGTTCAACATGTATGGGAAATATGCGAAAGAATGAGCCTGATGAGAGCAAATCCCCGACCTATCCTAGACCTAACATGAATTATTCTCTAAAATATTTATCAAGACCAGGTTTAATGGACTGTTTCAGTGTGGTACCACATTACTACGTGATCCAAACCAGAAAAAACCCAGGATCCGTTCAACAAGTTTGTGACGAATGCAAAAGTATGAGTCTGATGAGTGAAAATCCCAGGCCTAACCTAGACCTAACATGCGCTGTCCTCTAAAATAGTGATGGAAACCAGGTTTCATTGACTGTTTCAGTGTGGTACTACAATACTACGTGATCCAAACCAGAAAAAACTCAGGATCAGTCAACAAGTATGTGAAGAATGCGAAAGTATGAGTCTGATGAGTGAAAATCCCAGGCCTAACCTAGACCTAACATGCGCTGTCCTCTAAAATAGTGATGGAAACCAGGTTTCATTGACTGTTTCAGTGTGGTACCACATTACTACGTGATCCAAACCAGAAAAAACTCAGGGTCAGTTCAACAAGTATGTGAAGAATGTGAAAGTATGAGCCTGATGAGGGCAAATCCTAGACCTAACCCAGACCTAACATGCGTTATCCTCTAAAATATTTATCAAGACCAGGTTTCATTGAATGTTTCAGTGTGGTACCACTTTACTACGTGATCCAATCCAGAAATAGCCCAGGATCTAGCCATGAAGTATGAGAAATATGCGAAAGTAAGAGCCTGATGAGAGCAAATCCCAGACCTAACCCAGAGCTAACATGCGTTATCCTCTAAAATATTTATCAAGATCAGGTTTAATTGATTGTTTCAGTGTGGTCCCACATTACTACGTGATCCAAACCAGAAAAAACCCAGTATGTGTTTAACATGTATGAGAAATATGCGAAAGAATGAGCCTGATGAGAGCAAATCCCAGACCTAACCTAGACCTAACATGAATTATTCTCTAAAATATTGATCGAAACCAGGTTTACATGACTACTTCAGTGTGGTCCCACAATACTACGTGATCCAAACCAGAAAAAACCCAGGATCCGTTCAACAAGTATGTGAAGAATGCGAAAGTATAAGTCTGATGAGGGAAAATCCCAGGCCTGACCTAGACCTAACATGCGTTATCCTCTAAAATATTGATCGAAACCAGGTTTAGTCGACTGTTTCAGTGTGGTCCCACATTACTACGTGATCCAAACCAGAAAAAACCCAGTATCTGTTCAACATGTATGAGAAATATGCGAAAGAATGAGCCTGATGAGAGCAAATCCCAGACCTAACCTAGACCTAACATGAATTATGCTCTAAAATATTGATGGAAACCAGGTTTACTTGACTGCTTCAGTGTGGTCCCACAATACTACGTGATCCAAACCAGAAAAAACCCAGGATCCGTTCAACAAGTATGTGAAGAATGCGAAAGTATGAGTCTGATGAGGGAAAATCCCAGGCCTAACCTAGACCTAACATGCGTTATCCTCTAAAATATTGATCGAAACCAGGTTTAGTCTACTGTTTCAGTGTGGTCCCACATTACTACGTGATCCAAACCAGAAAAAACCCAGGATCTGTTCAACAAGTATGTGAAAAACGCGAAACTGTGAGCCTGATGAGGGCAAATCTTAGACCTAACCCAGACCTAAGATGCGTTATCCTCTAAAATATTTATCCAGACCAGGTTTCATTGAATGTTTCAGTGTGGTACCACTTTACTACGTGATCCAATCCAGAAATAGCCCAGGATCTAGCCATGAAGTATGAGAAATATGCGATAGTAAGAGCCGGATGGGGGCAAATCCTAGACATATCCCAGACCTAACTTGCGTTATCCTCTAAAATATTGATCGAAACCAGGTTTAATTGACAGTTTCAGTGTGGTACCACATTACTACGTGATCCAATCCAGAAATAGCCCAGGATCTAGCCATCAAGTAGGAGATATATGCGAAAGTATGAGCCTGACGAGGGCAAATCCCAGGCCTAACCTAGACCTAACATGAATTATTCTCTAAAATATTGATCGAAACCAGGTTTAATTGACTGTTTCAGTGTGGTCCCACATTACTACGTGATCCAAACCAGAAAAAACCCAGGATCCGTTCAACAAGAATGTGAAGAATGCGAAAGTATGAGTCTGATGAGTGAAAATCCCAGGCCTAACCTAGACCTAACATGCGTTATCCTCTAAAATATTGATCGAAACCTGGTTTAGTCGACTGTTTCAGTGTGGTACCACATTACTATGTGATCCAAACCAGAAAATAACCCAGGATCTGTTCAAGGAGTATGTGAAGTGTTGCGAAAGTACGAGTCTGATGAGGTCAAATCCCAGACCAATCCCAGACCTAACTTGCGTTATCCTCTAAAAGATTGATCGAAACCAGGTTTAATCGACTGTTTCAGTGTGGCACCACATTACTACGTGATCCAAACCAGAAAAAACCCAGGATCTAGCCATCAAGTATGAGAAATATGCGAAAGAATGAGCCTGATGAGAGCAAATCCCAGACCTAACCTAGACCTTACATGCGTTATCCTCTAAAATATTGAGCGAAAGCAGGTTTAATGGACTGTTTCAGTGTGGTACCACACTACTTCGTGGTCCAAACCAGAAAAAACCCAGGATCTGTTCAACAAGTATGTGAAAAACGCTAAACTGTGAGCCTGATGAGGGCAAATCTTAGACCTAACCCAGACCTAAGATGCGTTATCCTCTAAAATATTTATCCAGACCAGGTTTCATTGAATGTTTCAGTGTGGTACCACCTTACTACGTGATCCAATCCAGAAATAGCCCAGGATCTAGCCATGAAGTATGAGAAATATGCGAAAGTAAGAGCCTGATGAGGGCAAATCCTAGACCTATCCCAGACCAAACATGCGTTGTCCTCTAAGATATTGATGGAAACCAGGTTTAATTGACTGTTTCAGTGTTGTACTTCATTACTACGTGATCCAAACCCGAAAAAACCCAGGATCTGTTCAACATGTATGAGAAATATGCGAAAGAATGAGCCTGATGAGAGCAAATCCCCGACCTATCCTAGACCTAACATGAATTATTCTCTAAAATATTAATCGAAAACAGGTTTAATTGAATGTTTCAGTGTAGTACCACATTACTACGTGATGCAATCCAGAAAAAGCCCAGGATCTAGCCATCAAGATTGAGAAATATGCGAAAGAATGAGCCTGATGAGGGCAAATCCCAGACCTAACCTTGACCTAACATGAATTATTCTCTAAAATATTGATCGAAACCAGGTTTAATCGACTGTTTCAGTGTGGTACCACATGACTACGTGATCCAAACCAGAAAAAACCCAGGATTCGTTCAACAAGTATGTGAAGAATGCGATAGTATGTGTCTGATGAGTGAAAATCCCAGACCTAACCTAGACCTAACATGCGTTATCCTCTAAAATATTGATCCAAACCAGGTTTAATGGACTGTTTCAGCGTGGTACCACACTACTACGTGATCCAAACCAGAAAAAACCCAGGATCTGTTCAACAAGTGTGTGAAAAACGCGAAAGTATGAGCCTGATGAGGGCAAATCCCAGACATATCCCAGAGCTAACTTGCGTTATCCTCTAAAATATTGATCGAAACCAGGTTTAATTGACAGTTTCAGTGTGGTACCACATTACTACGTGATCCAATCCAGAAATCGCCCAGGATCTAGCCATGAAGTATGAGAAATATGCGAAAGTATGAGCCTGACGAGGGCAAATCCCAGGCCGAAACTAGACCTAACATGAATTACTCTCTAAAATATTGATCGAATCAGGTTCAATTGACTGTTTCAGTGTGGTCCCACACTACTTCGTGGTCCAAACCAGAAAAAACCCAGGATCTGTTCAACAAGTATGTGAAAAACGCTAAACTGTGAGCCTGATGAGGGCAAATCTTAGACCTAACCCAGACCTAAGATGCGTTATCCTCTAAAATATTTATCCAGACCAGGTTTCATTGAATGTTTCAATGTGGTACCACCTTACTACGTGATCCAATCCAGAAATAGCCCAGGATCTAGCCATGAAGTATGAGAAATATGCGAAAGTAAGAGCCTGATGAGGGCAAATCCTAGACCTATCCCAGACCTAACTTGCGTTGTCCTCTAAGATATTGATGGAAACCAGGTTTAATTGACTGTTTCAGTGTTGTACTTCATTACTACGTGATCCAAACCCGAAAAAACCCAGGATCTGTTCAACATGTATGGGAAATATGCGAAAGTATGAGCCTGACGAGGGCAAATCCCAGGCCTAACCTAGACCTAACATGAATTATTCTCTAAAATATTGATCGAAACCAGGTTTAATTGACTGTTTCAGTGTGGTCCCACATTACTACGTGATCCAAACCAGAAAAAACCCAGGATCCGTTCAACAAGAATGTGAAGAATGCGAAAGTATGAGTCTGATGAGTGAAAATCCCAGGCCTAACCTAGACCTAACATGCGTTCTCCTCTAAAATATTGATCGAAACCTGGTTTAATTGACCGTTTCAGTGTGGTACCACATTACTACGTGATCCAAACCAGAAAAAACCCAGGATCCGTTCAACAAGTATGTGAAGAATGCGAAAGTATGAGTCTGATGAGTGAAAATCCCAGGCCTAACCTAGACCTAACATGCGTTATCCTCTAAAATATTGGTCGAAACCTGGTTTAGTCGACTGTTTCAGTGTGGTACCACATTACTATGTGATCCAAACCAGAAAATAACCCAGGATTTGTTCAAGGAGTATGTGAAGCGTTGCGAAAGTACGAGTCTGATGAGGTCAAATCCCAGACCAATCCCAGACCTAACTTGCGTTATCCTCTAAAAGATTGATCGAAACCAGGTTTAATCGACTGTTTCAGTGTGGCACCACATTACTACGTGATCCAAACCAGAAAAAACCCAGGATCTAGCCATCAAGTATGAGAAATATGCGAAAGAATGAGCCTGATGAGAGCAAATCCCAAACCTAACCTAGACCTTACATGCGTTATCCTCTAAAATATTGAGCGAAAGCAGGTTTAATGGACTGTTTCAGTGTGGTACCACACTACTTCGTGGTCCAAACCAGAAAAAACCCAGGATCTGTTCAACAAGTATGTGAAAAACGCTAAACTGTGAGCCTGATGAGGGCAAATCTTAGACCTAACCCAGACCTAAGATGCGTTATCCTCTAAAATATTTATCCAGACCAGGTTTCATTGAATGTTTCAGTGTGGTACCACCTTACTACGTGATCCAATCCAGAAATAGCCCAGGATCTAGCCATGAAGTATGAGAAATATGCGAAAGTAAGAGCCTGATGAGGGCAAATCCTAGACCTATCCCAGACCAAACATGCGTTGTCCTCTAAGATATTGATGGAAACCAGGTTTAATTGACTGTTTCAGTGTTGTACTTCATTACTACGTGATCCAAACCCGAAAAAACCCAGGATCTGTTCAACATGTATGAGAAATATGCGAAAGAATGAGCCTGATGAGAGCAAATCCCCGACCTATCCTAGACCTAACATGAATTATTCTCTAAAATATTAATCGAAAACAGGTTTAATTGAATGTTTCAGTGTAGTACCACATTACTACGTGATGCAATCCAGAAAAAGCCCAGGATCTAGCCATCAAGATTGAGAAATATGCGAAAGAATGAGCCTGATGAGGGCAAATCCCAGACCTAACCTTGACCTAACATGAATTATTCTCTAAAATATTGATCGAAACCAGGTTTAATCGACTGTTTCAGTGTGGTACCACATGACTACGTGATCCAAACCAGAAAAAACCCAGGATTCGTTCAACAAGTATGTGAAGAATGCGATAGTATGTGTCTGATGAGTGAAAATCCCAGACCTAACCTAGACCTAACATGCGTTATCCTCTAAAATATTGATCCAAACCAGGTTTAATGGACTGTTTCAGCGTGGTACCACACTACTACGTGATCCAAACCAGAAAAAACCCAGGATCTGTTCAACAAGTGTGTGAAAAACGCGAAAGTATGAGCCTGATGAGGGCAAATCCCAGACATATCCCAGAGCTAACTTGCGTTATCCTCTAAAATATTGATCGAAACCAGGTTTAATTGACAGTTTCAGTGTGGTACCACATTACTACGTGATCCAATCCAGAAATCGCCCAGGATCTAGCCATGAAGTATGAGAAATATGCGAAAGTATGAGCCTGACGAGGGCAAATCCCAGGCCGAAACTAGACCTAACATGAATTACTCTCTAAAATATTGATCGAATCAGGTTCAATTGACTGTTTCAGTGTGGTCCCACACTACTTCGTGGTCCAAACCAGAAAAAACCCAGGATCTGTTCAACAAGTATGTGAAAAACGCTAAACTGTGAGCCTGATGAGGGCAAATCTTAGACCTAACCCAGACCTAAGATGCGTTATCCTCTAAAATATTTATCCAGACCAGGTTTCATTGAATGTTTCAATGTGGTACCACCTTACTACGTGATCCAATCCAGAAATAGCCCAGGATCTAGCCATGAAGTATGAGAAATATGCGAAAGTAAGAGCCTGATGAGGGCAAATCCTAGACCTATCCCAGACCTAACTTGCGTTGTCCTCTAAGATATTGATGGAAACCAGGTTTAATTGACTGTTTCAGTGTTGTACTTCATTACTACGTGATCCAAACCCGAAAAAACCCAGGATCTGTTCAACATGTATGGGAAATATGCGAAAGTATGAGCCTGACGAGGGCAAATCCCAGGCCTAACCTAGACCTAACATGAATTATTCTCTAAAATATTGATCGAAACCAGGTTTAATTGACTGTTTCAGTGTGGTCCCACATTACTACGTGATCCAAACCAGAAAAAACCCAGGATCCGTTCAACAAGAATGTGAAGAATGCGAAAGTATGAGTCTGATGAGTGAAAATCCCAGGCCTAACCTAGACCTAACATGCGTTCTCCTCTAAAATATTGATCGAAACCTGGTTTAATTGACCGTTTCAGTGTGGTACCACATTACTACGTGATCCAAACCAGAAAAAACCCAGGATCCGTTCAACAAGTATGTGAAGAATGCGAAAGAATGAGTCTGATGAGTGAAAATCCCAGGCCTAACCTAGACCTAACATGCGTTATCCTCTAAAATATTGATCGAAACCTGGTTTAGTCGACTGTTTCAGTGTGGTACCACATTACTATGTGATCCAAACCAGAAAATAACCCAGGATTTGTTCAAGGAGTATGTGAAGCGTTGCGAAAGTACGAGTCTGATGAGGTCATATCCCAGACCAATCCCAGACCTAACTTGCGTTATCCTCTAAAAGATTGATCGAAACCAGGTTTAATCGACTGTTTCAGTGTGGCACCACATTACTACGTGATCCAAACCAGAAAAAACCCAGGATCTAGCCATCAAGTATGAGAAATATGCGAAAGAATGAGCCTGATGAGAGCAAATCCCAAACCTAACCTAGACCTTACATGCGTTATCCTCTAAAATATTGAGCGAAAGCAGGTTTAATGGACTGTTTCAGTGTGGTACCACACTACTTCGTGGTCCAAACCAGAAAAAACCCAGGATCTGTTCAACAAGTATGTGAAAAACGCTAAACTGTGAGCCTGATGAGGGCAAATCTTAGACCTAACCCAGACCTAAGATGCGTTATCCTCTAAAATATTTATCCAGACCAGGTTTCATTGAATGTTTCAGTGTGGTACCACCTTACTACGTGATCCAATCCAGAAATAGCCCAGGATCTAGCCATGAAGTATGAGAAATATGCGAAAGTAAGAGCCTGATGAGGGCAAATCCTAGACCTATCCCAGACCAAACATGCGTTGTCCTCTAAGATATTGATGGAAACCAGGTTTAATTGACTGTTTCAGTGTTGTACTTCATTACTACGTGATCCAAACCCGAAAAAACCCAGGATCTGTTCAACATGTATGAGAAATATGCGAAAGAATGAGCCTGATGAGAGCAAATCCCCGACCTATCCTAGACCTAACATGAATTATTCTCTAAAATATTAATCGAAAACAGGTTTAATTGAATGTTTCAGTGTAGTACCACATTACTACGTGATGCAATCCAGAAAAAGCCCAGGATCTAGCCATCAAGATTGAGAAATATGCGAAAGAATGAGCCTGATGAGGGCAAATCCCAGACCTAACCTTGACCTAACATGAATTATTCTCTAAAATATTGATCGAAACCAGGTTTAATCGACTGTTTCAGTGTGGTACCACATGACTACGTGATCCAAACCAGAAAAAACCCAGGATCCGTTCAACAAGTATGTGAAGAATGCGATAGTATGTGTCTGATGAGTGAAAATCCCAGACCTAACCTAGACCTAACATGCGTTATCCTCTAAAATATTGATCCAAACCAGGTTTAATGGACTGTTTCAGCGTGGTACCACACTACTACGTGATCCAAACCAGAAAAAACCCAGGATCTGTTCAACAAGTGTGTGAAAAACGCGAAAGTATGAGCCTGATGAGGGCAAATCCCAGACATATCCCAGAGCTAACTTGCGTTATCCTCTAAAATATTGATCGAAACCAGGTTCAATTGACAGTTTCAGTGTGGTACCACATTACTACGTGATCCAATCCAGAAATCGCCCAGGATCTAGCCATGAAGTATGAGAAATATGCGAAAGTATGAGCCTGACGAGGGCAAATCCCAGGCCTAAACTATACCTAACATGAATTACTCTCTAAAATATTGATCGAATCAGGTTCAATTGACTGTTTCAGTGTGGTCCCACACTACTTCGTGGTCCAAACCAGAAAAAACCCAGGATCTGTTCAACAAGTATGTGAAAAACGCTAAACTGTGAGCCGGATGAGGGCAAATCTTAGACCTAACCCAGACCTAAGATGCGTTATCCTCTAATATATTTATCCAGACCAGGTTTCATTGAATGTTTCAATGTGGTACCACCTTACTACGTGATCCAATCCAGAAATAGCCCAGGATCTAGCCATGAAGTATGAGAAATATGCGAAAGTAAGAGCCTGATGAGGGCAAATCCTAGACCTATCCCAGACCTAACTTGCGTTGTCCTCTAAGATATTGATGGAAACCAGGTTTAATTGACTGTTTCAGTGTTGTACTTCATTACTACGTGATCCAAACCCGAAAAAACACAGGATCTGTTCAACATGTATGGGAAATATGCGAAAGAATGAGCCTGCTGAGAGCAAATCCCCGACCTATCCTAGACCTAACATGAATTATTCTCTAAAATATTAATCGAAAACAGGTTTAATTGAATGTTTCAGTGTGGTACCACATTACTACGTGATGCAATCCAGAAAAAGCCCAGGATCTAGCCATCAAGATTGAGAAATATGCGAAAGAATGAGCCTGATGAGGGCAAATCCCAGACCTAACCTTGACCTAACATGAATTATTCTCTAAAATATTGATCGAAACCAGGTTTAATCGACTGTTTCAGTGTGGTACCACATGACTACGTGATCCAAACCAGAAAAAACCCAGGATCCGTTCAACAAGTATGTGAAATATGCGAAAGTATGAGCCTGATGAGGGCAAATCCTAGACCTAACCCAGACCTAACATGCGTTATCCTCTAAAATATTTATCAAGACCAGGTTTAATGGACTGTTTCAGTGTGGTACCACATTACTACGTGATCCAAACCAGAAAAAACCCAGGATCCGTTCAACAAGTTTGTGACGAATGCAAAAGAATGAGTCTGATGAGTGAAAATCCCAGGCCTAACCTAGACCTAACATGCGCTGTCCTCTAAAATAGTGATGGAAACCAGGTTTCATTGACTGTTTCAGTGTGGTACCACAATACTACGTGATCCAAACCAGAAAAAACTCAGGATCAGTCAACAAGTATGTGAAGAATGCGAAAGTATGAGTCTGATGAGTGAAAATCCCTGGCCTAACCTAGACCTAACATGCGCTGTCCTCTAAAATATTCATGGAAACCAGGTTTCATTGACTGTTTCAGTGTGGTACCACAATACTACGTGATCCAAACCAGAAAGAACCCAGGATCAGTTCAACAAGTATGTGAAGAATGCGAAAGTATGAGTCTGATGAGTGTAATTCCCAGGGCTAACGTAGACCTAACATGCGTTGTCCTCTAAAATATTGATGGAAACCAGGTTTCATTGACTGTTTCAGTGTGGTACTACATTACTACGTGATGCAGTCCAGAAAAAGTCCAGGATCTAGCCATCAAGTATGAGAAATATGCGAAAGAATGAGCCTGATGACAGCAAATCCCAGACCTATCCTAGACCTAACATGCGTTATCCTCTAAAATATTGAGCGAAACCAGGCTTAATTGACTGTTTCAGCGTGGTACCACATTACTACGTGATACAATCCAGAAACAGCCCAGGATCTAGCCATGAAGTATGAGAAATATGCGAAAGAATGAGCCTGATGAGAGCAAATCCCAGACCTAACCTTGACCTAACATGAATTATTCTCTAAAATATTGATCGAAACCAGGTTTAATTGACCGTTTCAGTGTGGTACCACATTACTACGTGATCCAAACCAGGAAAGACCCAGGATCCGTTCAACAAGTATGTGAAAAATGCGAAAGTATGAGTACGATCAGTGAAAATCTCAGGCCATACCTAGACCTAACTTACGTTGTCCTCTAAAATATTGATGGAAACCTGGTTTCATTGACTGTTTCAGTGTGGTACTACATTACTACGTGATGCAATCTAGACAAAGCCCAGGATCTAGCCATCAAGCATGAGAAATATGCGAAAGAATGAGCCTGATGACAGCAAATCCCAGACCTATCCTAGACCTAACATGCGTTATTCTCTAAAATATTGATCCAAACCAGGTTTAATGGACTTTTTCAGCGTGGTACCACACTACTACGTGATCCAAACCAGAAAAAACCCAGGATCTGTTCAACAAGTATGTGAAAAACGCGAAAGTATGAGCCTGATGAGGGCAAATCCCAGACATATCCCAGGCCTAACTTGCGTTGTCCTCTAAGATAATGATGGAAACCAGGTTTCATTGACTGTTTCAGTGTGGTACTACATTACTACGTGATCCAAACCAGAAAAAATCCAGGATCCGTACAACAAGTATGTGAAGAATGCGAAAGTATGAGTCTGATGAGTGTAATTCCCAGGGCAAACCTAGACCTAACATGCGTTATCCTCTAAAATATTGATCGAAACCAGGTTTCATTGACTGTTTCAGTGTGGTACTACATTACTACGTGTTGCAATCCAGAAAAAGCCCAGGATCTAGCCATCAAGTATGAGAAATATGCGAAAGAATGAGCCTGATGAGAGCAAATCCCAGACCTAACCTTGACCTAACATGAATAATTCTCTAAAATATTGATCGAAACCAGGTTTAATTGACCGTTTCAGTGTGGTACCACATTACTACGTGATCCAAACCAGAAAAAACCCAGGATCCGTTCAACAAGTATGTGAAAAACGCTAAACTGTGAGCCTGATGAGGGCAAATCTTAGACCTAACCCAGACCTAACATGCGTTATCCTCTAAAATATTGATGGAAACCAGGTTTCATTGAATGTTTCAGTGTGGTACCACTTTACTACGTGATCCAATCCAGATATAGCCCAGGATCTAGCCATCAAGTATGAGAAATATGCGAAAGTATGAGCCTGATGAGGGCAAATCCTAGAACTATCCCAGACCTAACTTGCGTTATCCTCTAAAATACAGATCGAAACCAGGTTTAATTGACTGTTTCAGCGTGGTACCACATTACTACGTGATACAATCCAGAAACAGCCCAGGATCTAGCCTTGAAGTATGAGAAATATGCGAAAGTATGAGCCTGATGAGGGCAAATCCTAGACCTAACCCAGACCTAACATGCGTTATCCTCTAAAATATTTATCAAGACCAGGTTTAATGGACTGTTTCAGTGGGGTACCACATTACTACGTGATCCAAACCAGAAAAAACCCAGGATCCGTTCAACAAGTATGTGAAGAATGCGAAAGTATGAGTCTGATGAGTGAAAATCCCAGACCGAACCTAGACCTAACATGCGCTGTCCTCTAAAATATTGATGGAAACCAGGTTTCATTGACTGTTTCAGTGTGGTACCACAATACTACGTGATCCAAACCAGAAAAAACCCAGGATCAGTTCAACAAGTATGTGAAGAATGCGAAAGTATGAGTCTGATGAGTGAAAATCTCAGGACTTACCTAGACCTAACTTGCGTTGTCCTCTAAAATATTGATGGAAACGAGGTTTCATTGTCTGTTTCAGTGTGGTACTACATTACTACGTGATCCAATCCAGAAATAGCCCAGGATCTAGCCATGAAGTATGAGAAATATGCGAAAGTAAGAGCCTGATGAGGGCAAATCCTAGACCTATCCCAGACCTAACTTGCGTTATCATCAAAAATATTGATCGAAACCTGGTTTAATCGACTGCTTCAGAGTGGAACCACATTACTATGTGATCCAAACCAGAAAATAACCCAGGATCTGTTCAACGAGTATGTGAAGTGTGCGAAAGTATGAGTCTGATGATGTCAAATTCCAGACCTATCCCAGACCTAACTTGCGTTATCCTCTAAAATATTGATCGAAACCAGCTTTAATCGACAGTTTCAGTGTGGTACCACATTACTACGTGATCCAAACCAGAAAAAACCCAGGATCCGTTCAACAAGTATTTGAAGACTGCGAAAGTATGAGTCTGATGAGTGAAAATCCCAGACATAACCTAGACCTAACATGCGTTATCCTCTAAAATATTGATCCAAACCAGGTATAATGGACTGTTTCAGTGTGGTACCACATTACTACGTGATCCAAACCAGGAAAGACCCAGGATCCGTTCAACAAGTATGTGAAGAATGCGAAAGTATGTGTCTGATGAGAGAAAATCCCCGGCCTAACCCAGACCTAACATGCGTTATCCTCAAAAATATTGATCGAAACCAGGTTTAATCGACTGTTTCAGTGTGGTACCACATTACTATGTGATCCAAACCAGATAATAACCCAGGATCTAGCCATCAAGTATGAGAAATATGCGAAAGAATGAGCCTGATGAGAGCAAATCCCAGACCTAACCTAGACCTAACATGCGTTATCCTCTAAAATATTGAGCGATACCAGGTTTAATGGACTGTTTTAGTGTGGTACCACACTACTTCGTGATCCAAACCAGAAAAAACCCAGGATCTGTTCAACAGGTATGTGAAGAATGCGAAAGTATGAGTCTGATGAGTGAAAATCCCAGGCCTAACCTAGACCTAACATGCGTTATCCTCTAAAATATTGATCCAAACCAGGTTTAATGGACTGTTTCAGCGTGGTACCACACTACTACGTGATCCAAACCAGAAAAAACCCAGGATCCGTTCAACAAGTATGTAAAGACTGCGAAAGTATGAGTCTGATGAGTGAAAATCCCAGGCCTAACCTAGACCTAACATGCGTTACCCTCTAAAATATTGATCCAAACCAGGTTTAATGGACTGTTTCAGCGTGGTACCACACTACTACGTGATCCAAACCAGAAAAAACCCAGGATCCGTTCAACAAGTATGTAAAGACTGCGAAAGTATGAGTCTGATGAGTGAAAATCCCAGGCCTAACCTAGACCTAACATGCGTTATCCTCTAAGATATTGATCGAAACCAGGTTTAATCGACTGTTTTAGTCTGGCACCACATTACTACGTGATCCAAACCAGAAAAAACCCAGGATCCGTTCAACAAGTATGTAAAGACTGCGAAAGTATGAGTCTGATGAGTGAAAATCCCAGACCTATCCTAGACCTAACATGAATTATTCTCTAAAATATTGTGTCGAAACCAGGTTTAGTTGACTGTTTCAGTGTTGTACTACATTACTACGTGTTGCAATCCAGAAAAAGCCCAGGATCTAGCCATCAAGTATGAGAAATATGCGAAAGAATGAGCCTGATGAGAGCAAATCCCAGACCTAACCTTGACCTAACATGAATTATTCTCTAAAATATTGATCGAAACCAGGTTTAATTGACCGTTTCAGTGTGGTACCACATTACTACGTGATCCAAACCAGAAAAAACCCAGGATCCGTTCAACAAGTATGTGAAAAACGCTAAACTGTGAGCCTGATGAGGGCAAATCTTAGACCTAACCCAGACCTAACACGCGTTATCCTCTAAAATATTGATGGAAACCAGGTTTCATTGAATGTTTCAGTGTGGTACCACTTTACTACGTGATCCAATCCAGATATAGCCCAGGATCTAGCCATCAAGTATGAGAAATATGCGAAAGTATGAGCCTGATGAGGGCAAATCCTAGAACTATCCCAGACCTAACTTGCGTTATCCTCTAAAATACAGATCGAAACCAGGTTTAATTGACTGTTTCAGCGTGGTACCACATTACTACGTGATACAATCCAGAAACAGCCCAGGATCTAGCCTTGAAGTATGAGAAATATGCGAAAGTATGAGCCTGATGAGGGCAAATCCTAGACCTAACCCAGACCTAACATGCGTTATCCTCTAAAATATTTATCAAGACCAGGTTTAATGGACTGTTTCAGTGGGGTACCACATTACTACGTGATCCAAACCAGAAAAAACCCAGGATCCGTTCAACAAGTATGTGAAGAATGCGAAAGTATGAGTCTGATGAGTGAAAATCCCAGACCGAACCTAGACCTAACATGCGCTGTCCTCTAAAATATTGATGGAAACCAGGTTTCATTGACTGTTTCAGTGTGGTACCACAATACTACGTGATCCAAACCAGAAAAAACCCAGGATCAGTTCAACAAGTATGTGAAGAATGCGAAAGTATGAGTCTGATGAGTGAAAATCTCAGGACTTACCTAGACCTAACTTGCGTTGTCCTCTAAAATATTGATGGAAACGAGGTTTCATTGTCTGTTTCAGTGTGGTACTACATTACTACGTGATCCAATCCAGAAATAGCCCAGGATCTAGCCATGAAGTATGAGAAATATGCGAAAGTAAGAGCCTGATGAGGGCAAATCCTAGGCCTATCCCAGACCTAACTTGCGTTATCATCAAAAATATTGATCGAAACCTGGTTTAATCGACTGCTTCAGAGTGGAACCACATTACTATGTGATCCAAACCAGAAAATAACCCAGGATCTGTTCAACGAGTATGTGAAGTGTGCGAAAGTATGAGTCTGATGATGTCAAATTCCAGACCTATCCCAGACCTAACTTGCGTTATCCTCTAAAATATTGATCGAAACCAGCTTTAATCGACAGTTTCAGTGTGGTACCACATTACTACGTGATCCAAACCAGAAAAAACCCAGGATCCGTTCAACAAGTATTTGAAGACTGCGAAAGTATGAGTCTGATGAGTGAAAATCCCAGACATAACCTAGACCTAACATGCGTTATCCTCTAAAATATTGATCCAAACCAGGTATAATGGACTGTTTCAGTGTGGTACCACATTACTGCGTGATCCAAACCAGTAAAAACCAAGGATCTGTTCAACAAGTATGAGAAATATGCGAAAGTATGAGCCTGATGAGCACAAATCCTAGACCTAACCCAGACCTAACATGAGTTATCCTCTAAAATATTTATCAAGACCAGGTTTAATGGACTGTTTCAGTGTGGTACCACATTACTACGTGATCCAAACCAGAAAAAACCCAGGATCCGTTCAACAAGTATGTGAAGAATGCGAAAGTATGAGTCTGATGAGTGAAAATCCCTGGCCTAACCTAGACCTAACATGCGCTGTCCTCTAAAATATTCATGGAAACCAGGTTTCATTGACTGTTTCAGTGTGGTACCACAATACTACGTGATCCAAGCCAGAAAAAACCCAGGATCAGTTCAACAAGTATGTGAAGAATGCGAAAGAATGAGCCTGATGAGAGAAAATCCCAGACCTAACCTAGACCTAACATGCGTTATCCTCTAAAATGTTGAGCGAAACCAGGCTTAATTGACTGTTTCAGCGTGGTACCACATTACTACGTGATACAAGCCAGAAACAGCCCAGGATCTGTTCAACAAGTATGTAAAAAACGCGAAAGTATGAGCCTGATGAGGGCAAATCCCAGACATATCCCAGGCCTAACTTGCGTTGTCCTCTAAGATAATGATGGAAAGCAGGTTTAATTGACTGTTTCAGTGATGTACTTCATTACTACGTAATGCAATCGAGAAGAAGCCCAGGATCTAGCCATCAAGTATGAGAAATATGCGAAAGAATGAGCCTGATGAGAGCAAATCCCAGACCTAACCTAGACCTAACATGAATTATTCTCTAAAATATTGATCGAAACCAGGTTTAATTGACTGTTTCTGTGTGGTCCCACATTACTACATGATCCAAACCAGAAAAAACCCAGGATCCGTTCAACAAGTATGTGAAGAATGCGAAAGTATGAGTCTGATAAGTGAAAATCCCAGGCCTAACCTAGACCTAACATGCGTTATCCTCAAAAATATTGATCGAAACCTGGTTTAATCGACTGTTTCAGTGTGGTACCACATCACTATGTGATCCAAACCAGAAAATAACCCAGGATCTGTACAACGAGTATGTGAAGTGTGCGAAAGTATGAGTCTGATGAGGTCAAATCCCAGACCAATCCCAGACTTAACTTGCGTTATCCTCTAAAATATTAATCGAAACCAGGTTTAATGGACTGTTTCAGCGTGGTACCACACTACTACGTGATCCAAACCAGAAAAAACCCAGGATCCGTTCAACAAGTATGTAAAGACTGCGAAGGTATGAGTCTGATGAGTGAAAATCCCAGGCCTAACCTAGAGCTAACATGCGTTATCCTCTGAAATATTGATCCAAACCAGGTTTAATGGACTGTTTCAGCGTGGTACCACACTACTACGTGATCCAAACCAGAAAAAACCCAGGATCCGTTCAACAAGTATGTAAAGACTGCGAAAGTATGAGTCTGATGAGTGAAAATCCCAGGCCTAACCTAGACCTAACATGCGTTATCCTCTAAGATATTGATCGAAACCAGGTTTAATCGACTGTTTTAGTCTGGCACCACATTACTACGTGATCCAAACCAGAAAAAACCCAGAATCCGTTCAACAAGTATGTAAAGACTGCGAAAGTATGAGTCTGATGAGTGAAAATCCCAGACCTAACCTAGACCTAACATGAATTATTCTCTAAAATATTGTGTCGAAACCAGGTTTAATTGACTGTTTCAGTGTTGTACTTCATTACTACGTGATGCAATCCAGAAAAAGCCCAGGATCTAGCCATCAAGTATGAGAATTATGCGAAAGAATGAGCCTTATGAGAGCAAATCCCTGACCTAACCTAGACCTAACATGAATTATTCTCTAAAATATTGATCGAAACCAGGTTTAATTGACTGTTTCAGTGTGGTCCCACATTACTACGTGATCCAAACCAGAAATAACCCAGGATCCGTTCAACAAGTATGTGAAGAATGCGAAAGTATGAGTCTTATGAGTGAAAATCCCAGGCCTAACCTAGACCTAACATGCGTTATCCTCTAAAATATTGATCCAAACCAGGTTTAATGGACTGTTTCAGTGTGGTACTACATTACTACGAGATCCAAACTAGAAAAAACCCAGGATCCGTTCAACAAGTATGTGAAGAATGCGAAAGTATGCGTCTGATCAGTGAAAATCTCAGGACTTACCTAGACCTAACTTGCGTTGTCCTCTAAAATATTTATGGAAACGAGGTTTCATTGACTGTTTCATTGTGGTACTACATTACTACGTGATGCAATCCAGAAAAAGCCCAGGATCGAGCCATCAAGTATGAGAAATATGCGAAAGGATGAGCCTGATGAGAGCAAATCCCAGACCTAACCAAGACCTAACATGCGTTATCCTCTAAAATATTGAGCGATACCAGGTTTAATGGACTGTTTTAGTGTGGTACCACACTACTTCGTGATCCAAACCAGAAAAAACCCAGGATCTGTTCAACAGGTATGTGAAGAATGCGAAAGTATGAGTCTGATGAGTGAAAATCCCAGGCCTAACCTAGACCTAACATGCGTTATCCTCTAAAATATTGATCCAAACCAGGTTTAATGGACTGTTTCAGCGTGGTACCACACTACTACGTGATCCAAACCAGAAAAAACCCAGGATCCGTTCAACAAGTATGTAAAGACTGCGAAAGTATGAGTCTGATGAGTGAAAATCCCAGGCCTAACCTAGACCTAACATGCGTTACCCTCTAAAATATTGATCCAAACCAGGTTTAATGGACTGTTTCAGCGTGGTACCACACTACTACGTGATCCAAACCAGAAAAAACCCAGGATCCGTTCAACAAGTATGTAAAGACTGCGAAAGTATGAGTCTGATGAGTGAAAATCCCAGGCCTAACCTAGACCTAACATGCGTTATCCTCTAAGATATTGATCGAAACCAGGTTTAATCGACTGTTTTAGTCTGGCACCACATTACTACGTGATCCACACCAGAAAAAACCCAGGATCCGTTCAACAAGTATGTAAAGACTGCGAAAGTATGAGTCTGATGAGTGAAAATCCCAGACCTATCCTAGACCTAACATGAATTATTCTCTAAAATATTGTGTCGAAACCAGGTTTAGTTGACTGTTTCAGTGTTGTACTTCATTACTACGTCATGCAATCCAGAAAAAGCCCAGGATCTAGCCATCAAGTATGAGAAATATGCGAAAGAATGAGCCCTATGAGAGCAAATCCCTGACCTAAACTAGACCTAACATGAATTATTCTCTAAAATATTGATCGAAACCAGGTTTAATTGACTGTTTCAGTGTGGTACCACATTACTACGAGATCCAAACGAGAAAAAACCCAGGATCCGTTCAACAAGTATGTGAAGAATGCGAAAGTATGAGTCTGATCAGTGAAAATCTCAGGACTTACCTAGAGCTAACTTGCGTTGTCCTCTAAAATATTGATGGAAACGAGGTTTCATTGTCTGTTTCAGTGTGGTACTACATTACTACGTGATCCAATCCAGAAATAGCCCAGGATCTAGCCATGAAGTATGAGAAATATGCGAAAGTAAGAGCCTGATGTGGGCAAATCCTAGACCTATCCCAGACCTAACTTGCGTTATCCTCAAAAATATTGATCGAAACCTGGTTTAATCGACTGTTTCAGTGTGGTACCACATTACTACGTGATCCAAACCAGAAAAAACCCAGGATCAGTTCAACAAGTACGTGAAAAACGCGAAAGTATGAGCCTGATTTGGGCGAATCCCAGACCTATCCCAGACCTAACTTGCGTTATCCTCTAAAATATTGATCGAAACCAGGTTTAATTGACTGTTTCAGCGTGGTACCACATTGCTACGTGATACAATCCAGAAACAGCCCAGGATCTAGCCATGAAGTATGAGAAATATGCGAAAGTATGAGCCTGATGAGGGCAAATCCTAGACCTAACCCAGACCTAACATGCGTTATCCTCTAAAATATTTATCAAGACCAGGTTTAATTGATTGTTTCAGTGTGGTCCCACATTACTACGTGATCCAAACCAGAAAAATCCCAGGATCCGTTCAACAAGTATGTGAAGAACGCGAAAGTAAGAGTCTGATGAGTGAAAATCCCAGACCTAACCCAGACCTAACATGCGTTATCCTCTAAAATATTTATCAAGACCAGGTTTAATTGAATGTTTCAGTGTGGTACCACATTACTACATGATCCAAACCAGTAAAAACCCAGGATCCGTTCAACAAGTATGTGAAGAATGCGAAAGTATGTGTCTGATGAGAGAAAATCCCCGGCCTAACCCAGACCTAACATGCGTTATCCTCAAAAATATTGATCGAAACCAGGTTTAATCGACTGTTTCAGTGTGGTACCACATTACTATGTGATCCAAACCAGATAATAACCCAGGATCTAGCCATCAAGTATGAGAAATATGCGAAAGAATGAGCCTGATGAGAGCAAAATCCCAGTATGAGTATGAAAAGTATGAGTCTGATAAGTGAAAATCCCAGGCCTAACCTAGACCTAACATGCGTTATCCTCAAAAATATTGATCGAAACCTGGTTTAATCGACTGTTTCAGTGTGGTACCACATCACTATGTGATCCAAACCAGAAAATAACCCAGGATCCGCCCAACAAGTATGTAAAGACTGCGAAAGTATGAGTCTGATGAGTGAAAATCCCAGGCCTAACCTAGACCTAACATGCGTTATCCTCTAAAATATTGATCCAAACCAGGTTTAATGGACTGTTTCAGCGTGGTACCACACTACTACGTGATCCAAACCAGAAAAAACCCAGGATCCGTTCAACAAGTATGTAAAGACTGCGAAAGTATGAGTCTGATGAGTGAAAATCCCAGTCCTAACCTAGACCTAACATGCGTTATCCTCTAAGATATTGATCGAAACCAGGTTTAATCGACTGTTTTAGTCTGGCACCACATTACTACGTGATCCAAACCAGAAAAAACCCAGGATCCGTTCAACAAGTATGTAAAGACTGCGAAAGTATGAGTCTGATGAATGAAAATCCCAGACCTAACCTAGACCTAACATGAATTATTCTCTAAAATATTGTGTCGAAACCAGGTTTAATTGACTGTTTCAGTGTTGTACTTCATTACTACGTGATGCAATCCAGAAAAAGCCCAGGATCGAGCCATCAAGTATGAGAAATATGCGAAAGGATGAGCCTGATGAGAGCAAATCCCAGACCTAACCTAGACCTAACATGCGTTATCCTCTAAAATATTGAGCGAAACCAGGTTTAATGGACTGTTTTAGTGTGGTACCACACTACTTCGTGATCCAAACCAGAAAAAACCCAGGATCTGTTCAACAGGTATGTGAAGAATGCGAAAGTATGAGTCTGATGAGTGAAAATCCCAGGCCTAACCTAGACCTAACATGCGTTATCCTCTAAAATATTGATCCAAACCAGGTTTAATGGACTGTTTCAGCGTGGTACCACACTACTACGTGATCCAAACCAGAAAAAACCCAGGATCCGTTCAACAAGTATGTAAAGACTGCGAAAGTATGAGTCTGATGAGTGAAAATCCCAGGCCTAACCTAGACCTAACATGCGTTATCCTCTAAAATATTGATCCAAACCAGGTTTAATGGACTGTTTCAGCGTGGTACCACACTACTACGTGATCCAAACCAGAAAAAACCCAGGATCCGTTCAACAAGTATGTAAAGACTGCGAAAGTATGAGTCTGGTGAGTGAAAATCCCAGGCCTAACCTAGACCTAACATGCGTTATCCTCTAAGATATTGATCGAAACCAGGTTTAATCGACTGTTTTAGTCTGGCATCACATTACTACGTGATCCAAACCAGAAAATAACCCAGGATCTGTACAACGAGTATGTGAAGTGTGCGAAAGTATGAGTCTGATGAGGTCAAATCCCAGACCAATCCCATACTTAACTTGCGTTATCCTCTAAAATATTAATCGAAACCAGGTTTAATGGACTGTTTCAGCGTGGTACCACACTACTACGTGATCCAAACCAGAAAAAACCCAGGATCCGTTCAACAAGTATGTAAAGACTGCGAAGGTATGAGTCTGATGAGTGAAAATCCCAGGCCTAACCTAGACCTAACATGCGTTATCCTCTGAAATATTGATCCAAACCAGGTTTAATGGACTGTTTCAGCGTGGTACCACACTACTACGTGATCCAAACCAGAAAAAACCCAGGATCCGTTCAACAAGTATGTAAAGACTGCGAAAGTATGAGTCTGATGAGTGAAAATCCCAGGCCTAACCTAGACCTAACATGCGTTATCCTCTAAGATATTGATCGAAACCAGGTTTAATCGACTGTTTTAGTCTGGCACCACATTACTACGTGATCCAAACCAGAAAAAACCCAGAATCCGTTCAACAAGTATGTAAAGACTGCGAAAGTATGAGTCTGATGAGTGAAAATCCCAGACCTAACCTAGACCTAACATGAATTATTCTCTAAGATATTGATCGAAACCAGGTTTAATCGACTGTTTTAGTCTGGCACCACATTACTACGTGATCCAAACCAGAAAAAACCCAGGATCCGTTCAACAAGTATGTAAAGACTGCGAAAGTATGAGTCTGATGAGTGAAAATCCCAGACCTATCCTAGACCTAACATGAATTATTCTGTAAAATATTGTGTCGAAACCAGGTTTAATTGACTGTTTCAGTGTTGTACTTCATTACTACGTCATGCAATCCAGAAAAAGCCCGGGATCTAGCCATGAAGTATGAGAAATATGCGAAAGTATGAGCCTGATGAGGTCAAATCCTAGTCCTAACCCAGACCTAACATGCGTTAGCCTCTAAAATATTGATCGAAACCAGGTTTAATCGACTGTTTCAGTGTGGTACCACATTACTACGTGATCCAAACCAGAAAAAGATCCAGGATCTTGTCAACGAGAATGTGAAGTGTGCGAAAGTATGAGTCTGATGAGGGCTAATCCCAGACCTATCCCAGACCTAACATGCGTTATCCTCTAAAATATTGATCGAAACCAGGTTTAATTGACTGTTTCAGCGTGGTACCACATTACTACGTGATACAATCCAGAAACAGCCCAGGATCTAGCCATGAAGTATGAGAAATATGCGAGTATGAGCCTGATGAGGGCAAATCCCAGGCCTAACCTACTCCTAACATGCGTTATCCTCCAAAATATTGATCGAAACCTGGTTTAATCAACTGTTTCAGTGTGGTACCACGTTACTATGTGATCCAAACCAGAAAATAACCCAGGATCTGTTCAAGGAGTATGTGAAGTGTGCGAAAGTATGAGTCTGATGAGGTCAAGTCCCAGACCTATCCCAGACCTAACTTGCGTTATCCTCTAAAATATTGATCGAAACCAGGTTTAATTGACCGTTTTATTGTGGTACCACTTTACTACGTGCTCCAAAGCAGAAAAAACGCTCGATCAGGTCAACATGCATGTTAAAACTGGGAAAGTATGAGCCTGATGAGGGCAAATCCCAGACCTATCCCAGACCTAACATGCGTTATCCTCAAAAATATTGATCGAAACCAGGTTTTATCGACTGTTTCAGTAAGGTACCACATTACTACGTGATCCAAACCAGAAAAAGATCCAGGATCTTGTCAACGAGAATGTGAAGTGTGCGAAAGTATGAGTCTGATGAGGGCTAATCCCAGACCTATCCCAGACCTAACATGCGTTATCCTCTAAAATATTGATCGAAACCAGGTTTAATTGACAGTTTTAGTGTGGTACCACTTTACTACGTGATCCAAAGCAAAGAAAACCCTCGATCAGGTCAACATGCATGTTAAAACTGCGAAAGTATGACGCTGATGAGGGCAAATCACAGACGTAACCCAGACCTAGCATGCGTTATCCTGTAAAATATTTATCAAGACCAGGTTTATTTGATTGTTTCAGTGTGGTCCCACATTACTACGTGATCCAATCCAGAAAAAGCCCAGGATCTAGCCATCAAGTATGAGTAATATGCGAAAGAATGAGCCTGATGAGAGTAAATCCCTGACCTAACCTAGACTTAACATGAATTATTCTCTAAAATATTGATCGAAACCTGGTTTAATCGACAGTTTCAGTGTGGTACCACATTACTATGTGATACAAACAAGAAAATAACCCAGTATCTGTTCAACGAGTCTGTGAAGTGTGCGAAAGTATGAGTCTGACGAGGTCAAATCCCAGGCCTATCCCAGACCTAGCTTGCGTTATCCTCTAAAATATTGATGGAAACCAGGTTTAATAGACTGTTTCAGTGTTGTACTTCATTACTACGTTATACAATCCAGAAAATAACCCAGGATCTGTTCAACGAGTATGTGAAGGGTGCGAAAGTATGAGTCTGATGAGGTCAAATCCCAGACCTATCCCAGACCTAACTTGCGTTATCCTCTAAAATATTGATCGAAACCAGGTTTAATCGACTGTTTCAGTGTGGTACCACATTACTACGTGATCCAATCCAGAAATAGCCCAGGATCTAGCCATGAAGTATGAGAAATATGCGAAAGTATCAGCCTGACGAGAGCAAATCCTAGACCTAACCCAGACATACCATGCGTTATCCTCAAAAGTATTGATCGAAACCTGGTTTAATTGACTGTTTCAGTGTGGTACCACATTACTATGTGATACAATCCAGAAACAGCCCAGGATCTAGCCATCAAGTATGAGTAATATGCGAAAGAATGAGCCTGATGAGAGTAAATCCCTGACCTAACCTAGACCTAACATGAATTATTCTCTAAAATATTGATCGAAACCTGGTTTAATCGACAGTTTCAGTGTGGTACCACATTACTATGTGATACAAACAAGAAAATAACCCAGTATCTGTTCAACGAGTATGTGAAGGGTGCGAAAGTATGAGTCTGACGAGGTCAAATCGCAGGCCTATCCCAGACCTAGCTTGCGTTATCCTCTACAATATTGATGGAAACCAGGTTGAATTGACTGTTTCAATGTTGTACTTCATTACTACGTTATACAATCCATACAAAGCCCAGGATCTAGCCATCAAGTATGCGAAATATGCGAAAGAATGAGCCTGATAAGAGCAAATCCCAGACCTAACCTAGACCTAACATGAATTATTCTCTAAAATATTGATCGAAACCAGGTTTAATTGACTGTTTCAGTGTTGTCCCACATTACTACGTGATCGAAACCAGAAAAAACCCAGGATCAGTTCAACAAGTACGTGAAAAACGCGAAAGTATGAGCCTGATTAGGGCGAATCCCAGACCTACCCCAGACATAACATGCGTTATCCTCAAAAGTATTGATCGAAACCTGGTTTAATTGACTGTTTCAGCGTGGTACCACATTACTACGTGATACAATCCAGAAACAGCCCAGGATCTAGCCATGAAGTATGTGAAATATGCGAAAGTATGAGCCTGATGAGGACAAATCCTAGACCTAACCCAAACCTAACATGCGTTATCCTCTAAAATATTTATCAAGACCAGGTTTAATTGATTGTTTCAGTGTGGTCCCACATTACTACGTGATCCAAACCAGAAAAAACCCAGGATCCGTTCAACAAGTATGTGAAGAACGCGAAAGTATGTGTCTGATGAGAGAAAATCCCCGGCCTAACCCAGACCTAACATGCGTTATCCTCTAAAATATTGATCCAAACCAGGTTTAATGGACTGTTTCAGCGTGGTACCACACTACTACGTGATCCAAACCAGAAAAAACCCAGGATCCGTTCAACAAGTATGTAAAGACTGCGAAAGTATGAGTCTGATGAGTGAAAATCCCAGGCCTAACCTAGACCTAACATGCGTTATCCTCTAAGATATTGATCGAAACCAGGTTTAATCGACTGTTTTAGTCTGGCACCACAATACTACGTGATCCAAACCAGAAAAAACCCAGGATCCGTTCAACAAGTATGTAAAGACTGCGAAAGTATGAGTCTGATGAATGAAAATCCCAGACCTAACCTAGACCTAACATGAATTATTCTCTAAAATATTGTGTCGAAACCAGGTTTAATTGACTGTTTCAGTGTTGTACTTCATTACTACGTGATGCAATCCAGAAAAAGCACAGGATCGAGCCATCAAGTATGAGAAATATGCGAAAGGATGAGCCTGATGAGAGCAAATCCCAGACCTAACCTAGACCTAACATGCGTTATCCTCTAAAATATTGAGCGAAACCAGGTTTAATGGACTGTTTTAGTGTGGTACCACACTACTTCGTGATCCAAACCAGAAAAAACCCAGGATCTGTTCAACAGGTATGTGAAGAATGCGAAAGTATGAGTCTGATGAGTGAAAATCCCAGGCCTAACCTAGACCTAACATGCGTTATCCTCTAAAATATTGATCCAAACCAGGTTTAATGGACTGTTTCAGCGTGGTACCACACTACTACGTGATCCAAACCAGAAAAAACCCAGGATCCGTTCAACAAGTATGTAAAGACTGCGAAAGTATGAGTCTGATGAGTGAAAATCCCAGGCCTAACCTAGACCTAACATGCGTTATCCTCTAAAATATTGATCCAAACCAGGTTTAATGGACTGTTTCAGCGTGGTACCACACTACTACGTGATCCAAACCAGAAAAAACCCAGGATCCGTTCAACAAGTATGTAAAGACTGCGAAAGTATGAGTCTGGTGAGTGAAAATCCCAGGCCTAACCTAGACCTAACATGCGTTATCCTCTAAGATATTGATCGAAACCAGGTTTAATCGACTGTTTTAGTCTGGCACCACATTACTACGTGATCCAAACCAGAAAAAACCCAGGATCCGTTCAACAAGTATGTAAAGACTGCGAAAGTATGAGTCTGATGAGTGAAAATCCCAGACCTATCCTAGACCTAACATGAATTATTCTCTAAAATATTGTGTCAAAACCAGGTTTAATTGACTGTTTCAGTGTTGTACTTCATTACTACGTCATGCAATCCAGAAAAAGCCCAGGATCTAGCCATCAAGTATGAGAAATATGCGAAAGAATGAGCCTTATGAGAGCAAATCCCTGACCTAACCTAGACCTAACATGAATTATTCTCTAAAATATTGATCGAAACCAGGTTTAATTGACTGTTTCAGTGTGGTACCACATTACTACGAGATCCAAACGAGAAAAAACCCAGGATCCGTTCAACAAGTATGTGAAGAATGCGAAAGTATGAGTCTGATCAGTGAAAATCTCAGGACTTACCTAGAGCTAACTTGCGTTGTCCTCTAAAATATTGATGGAAACGAGGTTTCATTGTCTGGTTCAGTGTGGTACTACATTACTACGTGATCCAATCCAGAAATAGCCCAGGATCTAGCCATGAAGTATGAGAAATATGCGAAAGTAAGAGCCTGATGAGGGCAAATCCTAGACCTATCCCAGACCTAACTTGCGTTATCCTCAAGAATATTGATCGAAACCTGGTTTAATCGACTGTTTCAGTGTGGTACCACATTTCTATGTGATCCAAACCAGAAAATTACCCAGGATCTGTTCAACGAGTATGTGAAGTGTGCGAAAGTATGAGTCTGATGAGGTCAAATTCCAGACCTATCCCAGACCTAACTTGCGTTATCCTCTAAAATATTGATCGAAACCAGCTTTAATCGACTGTTTCAGTGTGGTACCACATTACTACGTGATCCAAACCAGAAAAAACCCAGGATCCGTTCAACAAGTATTTGAAGACTGCGAAAGTATGAGTCTGATGAGTGAAAATCCCAGACCTAACCTAGACCTAACATGCGTTATCCTTTAAAATATTGATCCAAACTAGGTATAATGGACTGTTTCAGTGTGGTACCACAATACTGCGTGATCCAAACCAGAAAATACCAAGGATCTGTTCAACAAGTATCTGAAAAACGCGACAGTATGAGCCTGATGAGGGCAAATCCAAGACCTATCCCAGACCTAACTTGCGTTGTCCTCTAAGATATTGATGGAAACCAGGTTTAATTGACTGTTTCAGTGTTGTACTTCATTACTACGTGATGCAATCCAGAAAAAGCCCGGGATCTAGCCATGAAGTATGAGAAATATGCGAAAGTATGAGCCTGAAGAGGTCAAATCCTAGTCCTAACCCAGACCTAACATGCGTTAGCCTCTAAAATATTGATCGAAACCAGGTTTAATCGACTGTTTCAGTGTGGTACCACATTACTACGTGATCCAAACCAGAAAAAGATCCAGGATCTTGTCAACGAGAATGTGAAGTGTGCGAAAGTATGAGTCTGATGAGGGCTAATCCCAGACCTATCCCAGACCTAACATGCGTTATCCTCTAAAATATTGATCGAAACCAGGTTTAATTGACTGTTTCAGCGTGGTACCTCATTACTACGTGATACAATCCAGAAACAGCCCAGGATCTAGCCATGAAGTATGAGAAATATGCGAGTATGAGCCTGATGAGGGCAAATCCCAGGCCTAACCTACTCCTAACATGCGTTATCCTCCAAAATATTGATCGAAACCTGGTTTAATTGACCGTTTTATTGTGGTACCACTTTACTACGTGCTCCAAAGCAGAAAAAACGCTCGATCAGGTCAACATGCATGTTAAAACAGGGAAAGTATGAGCCTGATGAGGGCAAATCCCAGACCTATCCCAGACCTAACATGCGTTATCCTCAAAAATATTGATCGAAACCAGGTTTAATCGACTGTTTCAGTGTGGTACCACATTACTACGTGATCCAAACCAGAAAAAGATCCAGGATCTTGTCAACGAGAATGTGAAGTGTGCGAAAGTATGAGTCTGATGAGGGCTAATCCCAGACCTATCCCAGACCTAACATGCGTTATCCTCTAAAATATTGATCGAAACCAGGTTTAATTGACAGTTTTAGTGTGGTACCACTTTACTACGTGATCCAAAGCAAAGAAAACCCTCGATCAGGTCAACATGCATGTTAAAACTGCGAAAGTATGACCCTGATGAGGGCAAATCACAGACGTAACCCAGACCTAGCATGCGTTACCCTGTAAAATATTTATCAAGACCAGGTTTATTTGATTGTTTCAGTGTGGTCCCACATTACTACGTGATCCAATCCAGAAAAAGCCCAGGATCTAGCCATCAAGTATGAGTAATATGCGAAAGAATGAGCCTGATGAGAGTAAATCCCTGACCTAACCTAGACTTAACATGAATTATTCTCTAAAATATTGATCGAAACCTGGTTTAATCGACAGTTTCAGTGTGGTACCACATTACTATGTGATACAAACAAGAAAATAACCCAGTATCTGTTCAACGAGTCTGTGAAGTGTGCGAAAGTATGAGTCTGACGAGGTCAAATCCCAGGCCTATCCCAGACCTAGCTTGCGTTATCCTCTAAAATATTGATGGAAACCAGGTTTAATAGACTGTTTCAGTGTTGTACTTCATTACTACGTTATACAATCCAGATAAAGCCCAGGATCTAGCCATCAAGTATGAGAAAAATGCGAAAGAATGAGCCTGATAAGAGCAAATGCCAGACCTAACCTAGACCTAACATGAATTATTCTCTTAAATATTGATCGAAACCAGGTTTATTTGACTGTTTCAGTGTTGTCCCACATTACTACGTGATCCAAACCAGAAAAAACCCAGGATCCGTTCAACAAGTATGTGAAGAATGCGAAAGTATGAGTCTGATAAGTGAAAATCCCAGGCCTAACCTAGACCTAACATGCGTTATCCTCTAAAATATTGATCGAAACCTGGTTTAATCGACTGTTTAAGTGTGGTACCACATTACTATGTGATCCAAACCAGAAAATAACCCAGGATCTGTTCAACGAGTATGTGAAGGGTGCGAAAGTATGAGTCTGATGAGGTCAAATCCCAGACCTATCCCAGACCTAACTTGCGTTATCCACTAAAATATTGATCGAAACCAGGTTTAATCGACTGTTTCAGTGTGGTACCACATTACTACGTGATCCAATCCAGAAATAGCCCAGGATCTAGCCATGAAGTATGAGAAATATGCGAAAGTATCAGCCTGACGAGAGCAAATCCTAGACCTAACCCAGACATACCATGCGTTATCCTCAAAAGTATTGATCGAAACCTGGTTTAATTGACTGTTTCAGTGTGGTACCACATTACTGTGTGATACAATCCAGAAACAGCCCAGGATCTAGCCATCAAGTATGAGTAATATGCGAAAGAATGAGCCTGATGAGAGTAAATCCCTGACCTAACCTAGACCTAACATGAATTATTCTCTAAAATATTGATCGAAACCTGGTTTAATCGACAGTTTCAGTGTGGTACCACATTACTATGTGATACAAACAAGAAAATAACCCAGTATCTGTTCAACGAGTATGTGAAGGGTGCGAAAGTATGAGTCTGACGAGGTCAAATCGCAGGCCTATCCCAGACCTAGCTTGCGTTATCCTCTACAATATTGATGGAAACCAGGTTTAATTGACTGTTTCAATGTTGTACTTCATTACTACGTTATACAATCCATACAAAGCCCAGGATCTAGCCATCAAGTATGCGAAATATGCGAAAGAATGAGCCTGATAAGAGCAAATCCCAGACCTAACCTAGACCTAACATGAATTATTCTCTAAAATATTGATCGAAACCAGGTTTAATTGACTGTTTCAGTGTTGTCCCACATTACTACGTGATCCAAACCAGAAATAGCCCAGGATCTAGCCATCAAGTATGAGTAATATGCGAAAGAATGAGCCTGATGAGAGTAAATCCCAGACCTAACCTAGACCTAACATAAATTATTCTCTAAAATATTGATCGCAACCAGGTTTAATTGACTGTTTCAGTGTGGTCCCGCATTACTACATGATCCAAACCAGAAAAAACCCAGGATCCGTTCAACAAGTATGTGAAGAATGCGAAAGTATGAGTCTGATGAGTGAAAATCCCAGGCCTAACCTAGACCTAACATGCGTTATACTCAATAATATTGATCGAAACCAGGTTTAATCGACTGTTTCAGTGTGGTACCACATTACTACGTGATCCAAACCAGAAAAAAAACCCAGGATCTGATCAACGAGTATGTCAAGTGTGCGAAAGTATGAGTCTGATGAGGGCAAATCCCAGACCTATCCCAGACTTAACTTGCGATAACCTCTAAAATATTGATCGAAACCAGGTTTAATTGACTGTTTTAGTGTGGTACCACTTTACTACGTGATCCAAAGCAAGGAAAACCCTCGATCAGGTCAACATGCATGTTAAAACTGCGAAAGTATGAGCCTGATGAGGGCTAATCCCAGACCTATCCCAGACCTAACATGCGTTATCCTCAAAAATATTGATCGAAACCAGGTTTAATCGACTGTTTCAGTGTGGTACCACATTACTACGTGATCCAAACCAGAAAAAGACCCAGGATCTTGTCAACGAGTATGTGAAGTGTGCGAAAGTATGAGTCTGATGAGGGCTAATCCCAGACCTATCCCAGACCTAACATGCGTTATCCTCTAAAATATTGATCGAAACCAGGTTTAGTTGACTGTTTTAGTGTGGTACCACTTTACTACGTGATCCAAAGCAAAGAAAACCCTCGATCAGGTCAACATGCATGTTAAAACTGCGAAAGTATGACCCTGATGAGGGCAAATCACAGACGTAACCCAGACCTAGCATGCGTTATCCTGTAAAATATTTATCAAGACCAGGTTTAATTGAATGTTTCAGTGTGGTACCACATTACTACGTGATCCAAGCCAGAAAAAACCCAGGATCTGTTTAACAAGTATGTGAAAAACGCGAAACTGCGAGCCTGATGAGGGCAAATCTTAGACCTAACCTTGACCTAACATGCGTTATCCTCGAAAATATTTATCCAGACCAGGTTTCATTGAATGTTTCTGTGTGGTACCACTTTACTACGTGATCCAATCCAGAAATAGCCCAGGATCTAGCCATGGAGTATGAGAAATATGCGAAAGTATGAGCCTGATGAGGGCAAATCCTAGACCTAACCCAGACCTAACATGCGGTATTCTCTAAAATATTTATCAAGACCAGGTTTAATTGAATGTTTCAGTGTGGTACCACATTACTACGTGATCCAAACTAGAAAAAACCCAGGATCCGTTCAACAAGTATGTGAAGATTGCGAAAGTATGAGTCTGATCAGTGAAAATCTCAGGCCTTACCTAGACCTAACTTGCGTTGTCCTCTAAAATATTGATGGAAACCTGGTTTCGTTGACTGTTTCAGTGTGGTACTACATTACTACGTGATCCAAACCAGAAAAAACCCAGGATCCGTTCAACAAGTATGTGAAGAATGCGAAAGTATGAGTCTGATGAGTGAAAATCCCAGTCCTAACCCAGACCTAACATGCGTTATCCTCTAAAATAGTTATCAAGACCAGGTTTAATTGAATGTTTCAGTGTGGTACCACATTACTACATGATCCAAACCAGTAAAAACCCAGGATCCGTTCAACAAGTATGTGAAGAATGCGAAAGTATGTGTCTGATGAGTGAAAATCCCAGGGCTAACATAGACCTAACATGCGTTATCCTCTAAAATATTGATCGAAACCAGGTTTAATCGACTGTTTCAGTGTGGTACTACATTACTACGTGATCCAAACCAGAAAAAACCCAGGATCCGTTCAACAAGTATGTGAAGAATGCGAAAGTATGAGTCTGATGAGTGAAAATCCCAGACCTAACCCAGACCTAACATGCGTTATCCTCTAAAATATTTATCAAGACCAGGTTTAATTGAATGTTTCAGTGTGGTACCACATTACTACGTGATCCAAACTAGAAAAAACCCAGGATCCGTTCAACAAGTATGTGAAGAATGCGAAAGTATGTGTCTGATGAGTGAAAATCCCAGGGCTAACATAGACCTAACATGCGTTATCCTCTAAAATATTGATCGAAACCAGGTTTAATCGACTGTTTCAGTGTGGTACTACATTACTACGTGATCCAAACCAGAAAAAACCCAGGATCCGTTCAACAAGTATGTGAAGAATGCGAAAGTATGAGTCTGATGAGTGAAAATCCCAGACCTAACTCAGACCTAACATGCGTTATCCTCTAAAATATTTATCAAGACCAGGTTTAATTGAATGTTTCAGTGTGGTACCACATTACTACATGATCCAAACCAGTAAAAACCCAGGATCCGTTCAACAAGTATGTGAAGAATGCGAAAGTATGTGTCTGATGAGAGAAAATCCCCGGCCTAACCCAGACCTAACATGCGTTATCCTCAAAAATATTGATCGAAACCAGGTTTAATCGACTGTTTCAGTGTGGTACCACATTACTATGTGATCCAAACCAGAAAATAACCCAGGATCTAGCCATCAAGTATGAGAAATATGCGAAAGAATGAGCCTGATGAGAGCAAATCCCAGACCTAACCTAGACCTAACATGAATTATTCTCTAAAATATTGATCGAAACCAGGTTTAATTGACTGTTTCAGTGCGGTCCCACATTACTACGTGATCCAAACCAGAAAAAACCCAGGATCCGTTCAACAAGTATGTGAAGAATGCGAAAGTATGAGTCTGATTAGTGTAAATCCCAGGCCTAACCTAGACATAACATGCGTTATCCTCAAAAATATTGATCGAAACCTGGTTTAATCGACTGTTTCAGTGTGGTACCACATTACTATGTGATCCAAACCAGAAAATAACCCAGGATCTGTTCAACGAGTATGTGAAAAACGCGAAAGTATGAGCCTGATGAGGGCAAATCCCAGACATATCCCAGACCTAACTTGCGTCGTCCTCTAAGATATTGATGGAAAGCAGGTTTAATTGACAGTTTCAGTGTTGTACTTCATTACTACGTGATGCAATCCAGAAAAAGCCCAGGATCTAACCATCAAGTATGAGAAATATGCGAAAGAATGAGCCTCATGAGAGCAAATCCCAGACCTAACCTAGACCTAACATGAATTATTCTCTAAAATATTGATCGAGACCAGGTTTAATCGACTGTTTCAGTGTGGTACCACATTACTACGTGATCCAATCCAGAAAAAACCGAGGATCAGTTCAACAAGTATGTGAAGAATGCGAAAGTATGAGTCTGATGAGTGAAAATCCCAGGGCTAACATAGACCTAACATGCGTAATCCTCTAAAATATTGATCGAAACCAGGTTTAATCGACTGTTTCAGTGTGGTACCACATTACTACGTGATCCAAACCAGAAAAAACCCAGGATCAGTTCAACAAGTATGTGAAGAATGCGAAAGTATGAGTCTGATGAGTGAAAATCCCAGGGCTAACATAGACCTAACATGCGTTATCCTCTAAAATATTGACCGAAACCAGGTTTAATCGACTGTTTCAGTGTGGTACCACATTACTACGTGATCCAAACCAGAAAAAACCGAGGATCAGTTCAACAAGTATGTGAAGAATGCGAAAGTATGAGTCTGATGAGTGAAAATCCCAGGGCTAACATAGACCTAACATGCGTTATCCTCTAAAATATTGATCGAAACCAGGTTTAATTGACTGTTTTAGAGTGGTACCACTTTACTACGTGATCCAAAGCAATGAAAACCCTCGATCAGGTCAACATGCATGTTAAAACTGCGAAAGTATGACCCTGATGAGGGCAAATCACAGACGTAACCCAGACCTAACATGCGTTATCCTCTAAAATATTTATCAAGACCAGGTTTAATTGAATGTTTCAGTGTGGTACCACATTACTACGTGATCCAAGCCAGAAAAAACCCAGGATCTGTTCAACAAGTATGTGAAAAACGCGAAACTGTGAGCCTGATGAGGGCAAATCTTAGACCTAACCTTGACCTAACATGCGTTATCCTCGAAAATATTTATTCAGACCAGGTTTCATTGAATGTTTCTGTGTGGTACCACTTTACTACGTGATCCTAATCCAGAAATAGCCCAGGATCTAGCCATGGAGTATGAGAAATATGCGAAAGTATGAGCCTGATGAGGGCAAATCCTAGACCTAACCCAGACCTAACATGCGGTATTCTCTAAAATATTTATCAAGACCAGGTTTAATTGAATGTTTCAGTGTGGTACCACATTACTACGTGATCCAAACCAGAAAAAACCCAGTATACGTTCAACAAGTATGTGAAGATTGCGAAAGTATGAGTCTGATCAGTGAAAATCTCAGGCCTTACCTAGACCTAACTTGCGTTGTCCTCTAAAATATTGATGGAAACCTGGTTTCGTTGACTGTTTCAGTGTGGTACTACATTACTACGTGATGCAATCTAGACAAAGCCCAGGATCTAGCCATCATGCATGAGAAATATACGAAAGAATGAGCCTGATGACAGCAAATCCCAGACCTAACCCAGACCTAACATGCGTTATCCTCTAAAATATTTATCAAGACCAGGTTTAATTGATTGTTTCAGTGTGGTCCCACATTACTACGTGATCCAAACCAGAAAAAACCCAGGGTCCGTTCAACAAGTATGTGAAGAATGCGAAAGTATGAGTCTGATGAGTGAAAATCCCAGACCTAACCCAGACCTAACATGCGTTATCCTCTAAAATATTTATCAAGACCAGGCTTAATTGAATGTTTCAGTGTGGTACCACATTACTACATGATCCAAACCAGTAAAAACCCAGGATCCGTTCAACAAGTATGTGAAGAATGCGAAAGTATGTGTCTGATGAGAGAATATCCCCGGCCTAACCCCGACCTAACATGCGTTATCCTCAAAAATATTGATCGAAACCAGGTTTAATCGACTGTTTCAGTGTGGCACCACATTACTATGTGATCCAAACCAGAAAATAACCCAGGATCTAGCCATCAAGTATGAGAGATATGCGAAAGAATGAGCCTGATGAGAGCAAATCCCAGACCTAACCTAGACCTAACATGAATTATTCTCTAAAATATTGATCGAAACCAGGTTTAATTGACTGTTTCAGTGTGGTCCCACATTACTACGTGATCCAAACCAGAAAATAACCCAGGATCTGTTCAACGAGTATGTGAAAAACGCGAAAGTATGAGCCTGATGAGGGCAAATCCCAGACATATCCCAGACCTAACTTGCGTTGTCCTCTAAGATATTGATGGAAAGCAGGTTTAATTGACAGTTTCAGTGTTGTACTTCATTACTACGTGATGCAATCCAGAAAAAGCCCAGGATCTAACCATAAAGTATGAGAAATATGCGAAAGAATGAGCCTCATGAGAGCAAATCCCAGACCTAACCTAGACCTAACATGAATTATTCTCTAAAATATTGATCGAGACCAGGTTTAATCGACTGTTTCAGTGTGGTACCACATTACTACGTGATCCAAACCAGAAAAAACCGAGGATCAGTTCAACAAGTATGTGAAGAATGCGAAAGTATGAGTCTGATGAGTGAAAATCCCAGGGCTAACATAGACCTAACATGCGTTATCCTCTAAAATATTGATCGAAACCAGGTTTAATCGACTGTTTCAGTGTGGTACCACATTACTACGTGATCCAAACCAGAAAAAACCCAGGATCAGTTCAACAAGTATGTGAAGAATGCGAAAGTATGAGTCTGATGAGTGAAAATCCCAGGGCTAACATAGACCTAACATGCGTTATCCTCTAAATTATTGATCGAAACCAGGTTTAATCGACTGTTTCAGTGTGGTACCACATTACTACGTGATCCAAACCAGAAAAAACCGAGGATCAGTTCAACAAGTATGTGAAGAATGCGAAAGTATGAGTCTGATGAGTGAAAATCCCAGGGCTAACATAGACCTAACATGCGTTATCCTCTAAAATATTGATCGAAACCAGGTTTAATTGACTGTTTTAGTGTGGTACCACTTTACTACGTGATCCAAAGCAATGAAAACCCTCGATCAGGTCAACATGCATGTTAAAACTGCGAAAGTATGACCCTGATGAGGGCAAATCACAGACGTAACCCAGACCTAACATGCGTTATCCTCTAAAATATTTATCAAGACCAGGTTTAATTGAATGTTTCAGTGTGGTACCACATTACTACGTGATCCAAGCCAGAAAAAACCCAGGATCTGTTCAACAAGTATGTGAAAAACGCGAAACTGTGAGCTTGATGAGGGCAAATCTTAGACCTAACCTTGACCTAACATGCGTTATCCTCGAAAATATTTATCCAGACCAGGTTTCATTGAATGTTTCTGTGTGGTACCACTTTACTACGTGATCCAATCCAGAAATAGCCCAGGATCTAGCCATGGAGTATGAGAAATATGCGAAAGTATGAGCCTGATGAGGGCAAATCCTAGACCTAACCCAGACCTAACATGCGGTATTCTCTAAAATATTTATCAAGACCAGGTTTAATTGAATGTTTCAGTGTGGTACCACATTACTACGTGATCCAAACCATAAAAAACCCAGGATCCGTTCAACAAGTATGTGAAGATTGCGAAAGTATGAGTCTGATCAGTGAAAATCTCAGGCCTTACCTAGACCTAACTTGCGTTGTCCTCTAAAATATTGATGGAAACCTGGTTTCGTTGACTGTTTCAGTGTGGTACTACATTACTACGTGATGCAGTCTAGACAAAGCCCTGGATCTAGCCATGAAGCATGAGAAATATGCGAAAGAATGAGCCTGATGACAGCAAATCCCAGACCTATCCTAGACCTAACATGCGTCATCCTCTAAAGTATTGATCGAAACCAGGTTTAATTGACTGTTTCAGCGTGGTACCACATTACTACGTGATACAATCCAGAAACAGCCCAGGATCTAGCCATGAAGTATGAGAAATATGCGAAAGTATGAGCCTGATGAGGGCAAATCCTAGACCTAACCCAGACCTAACATGCGTTATCCTCTAAAATATTTATCAAGACCAGGTTTAATTGATTGTTTCAGTGTGGTCCCACATTACTACGTGATCCAAACCAGAAAAAACCCAGGATCCGTTCAACAAGTATGTGAAGAATGCGAAAGTATGAGTCTGATGAGTGAAAATCCCAGACCTTTCCCAGACCTAACATGCGTTATCCTCTAAAATATTTATCAAGACCAGGTTTAATTGAATGTTTCAGTGTGGTACCACATTACTACGTGATCCAAACCAGTAAAAACCCAGGATCCGTTCAACAAGTATGTGAAGAATGCGAAAGTATGTGTCTGATGAGAGAAATTCCCCGGCCTAACCCAGACCTAACATGCGTTATCCTCTAAAATATTTATCAAGACCAGGTTTATTTGAATGTTTCAGTGTGGTACCACATTACTACGTGATCCAAACCAGTAAAAACCCAGGATCCGTTCAACAAGTATGTGAAGAATGCGAAAGTATGTGTCTGATGAGAGAAATTCCCCGGCCTAACCCAGACCTAACATGCGTTATCCTCATAAATATTGATCGAAACCAGGTTTAATCGACTGTTTCAGTGTGGCATCACACTACTACGTGACCCAAACCTGAAAAAACCAAGGATCTGTTCAACAAGTATGTGAAAAACGCGAAAGTCTGAGCCTCATGAGGGCAAATCCCAGACCTATCCCAGACTTAACTTGCGTTAACCTCTAAAATATTTATCAAGACCAGGTTTAATTGAATGTTTCAGTGTGGTACCACATTACTACGTGATCCAAGCCAGAAAAAACCCAGGATCTGTTCAACAAGTATGTGAAAAACGCGAAACTGCGCGACTGATGAGGGCAAATCTTAGACCTAACCTTGACCTAACATGCGTTATCCTCGAAAATATTTATCCAGACCAGGTTTCATTGAATGTTTCTGTGTGGTACCACTTTACTACGTGATCCAATCCAGAAATAGCCCAGGATCTAGCCATGGAGTATGAGAAATATGCGAAAGTATGAGCCTGATGAGGGCAAATCCTAGACCTAATCCAGACCTAGCATGTGTTATCCTCTAAGATATTGATGGCAACCAGGTTTAATGGACTGTTTCAGTGTGGTACCACACTACTACGTGATCCAAACCAGAAAAAACGCTGGATCTGTTCCACAAGTATGTGAAAAACGCGAAAGTATGAGTCTGATGAGGTCAAATCCTAGACCTAACCCAAACCTAACATGCGTTATCCTCTAAAATATTTATCAAGACCAGGTTTAATTGAATGTTTCAGTGTGGTACCACATTACTACGTTATCCAAAGCAAAGAAAACCCTCGATCAGGTCAACATGCATGTTAAAACTGCGAAAGTATGACCCTGATGAGGGCAAATCACAGACGTAACCCAGACCTAGCATGCGTTATCCTGTAAAATATTTATCAAGACCAGGTTTAATTGAATGTTTCAGTGTGGTACCACATTACTACGTGATCCAAGCCAGAAAAAACCCAGGATCTGTTCAACAAGTATGTGAAAAACGCGAAACTGCGAGACTGATGAGTGCAAATCTTAGACCTAACCTTGACCTAACATGCGTTATCCTCGAAAATATTTATCCAGACCAGGTTTCATTGAATGTTTCTGTGTGGTACCACTTTACTACGTGATCCAATCCAGAAATAGCCCAGACCTATCCCAGACTTAACTTGCGTTATCCTCTAAAATAGTGATCGAAACCAGGTTTAATCGACTGGTTCAGCGTGGTACCACATTACTACGTGATACAATCCAGAAACAGTCCAGGATCTAGCCATGAAGTATGAGAAATCTGCGAAAGAATGAGCCTGATGAGAGCAAATCCCAGACCTTACCCAGACCTAACATGCGTTATCCTCTAAAATATTTATCAAGACCAGGTTTAATTGAATGTTTCAGTGTGGTACCACATTACTACGTGATCCAAACCAGTAAAAACCCAGGATCCGTTCAACAAGTATGTGAAGAATGCGAAAGTATGTGTCTGATGAGAGAAATTCCCCGGCCTAACCCAGACCTAACATGCGTTATCCTCTAAAATATTTATCAAGACCAGGTTTAATTGAATGTTTCAGTGTGGTACCACATTACTACGTGATCCAAACCAGTAAAAACCCAGGATCCGTTCAACAAGTATGTGAAGAATGCGAAAGTATGTGTCTGATGAGTGAAATTCCCCGGCCTAACCCAGACCTAACATGCGTTATCCTCAAAAATATTGATCGAAACCAGGTTTAATCGACTGTTTCAGTGTGGCATCACACTACTACGTGACCCAAACCTGAAAAAACCAAGGATCTGTTCAGCAAGTATGTGAAAAACGCGAAAGTCTGAGCCTGATGAGGGCAAATCCCAGACCTATCCCAGACCTAACTTGCGTTAACCTCTAAAATATTGAGCGAAACCAGGTTTAATTGACTCTTTCAGTGTGGTACCACATTACTACGTGATCCAATCCAGAAATAGCCCAGGATCTAGCCATGAAGTATGAGAAATATGCGAGAGTATGAGCCTGACGAGGGCACATCCTAGACCTAACCCAGACCTAACATGCGTTATCCTCTAAAATATTTATCAAGACCAGGTTTAATTGATTGTTTCAGTGTGGTCCCACATTACTACGTGATCCAAACCAGAAAAAACCCAGGATCCGTTCAACATGTATGTGAAGAATGCGAAAGTATGAGTCTGATGAGGGCAAATCCTAGACCTAACCTAAACCTAACATGCGTTATCCTCTAAAATATTTATCAAGACCAGGTTTAATTGAATGTTTCAGTGTGGTACCACATTACTACGTTATCCAAAGCAAAGAAAACCCTCGATCAGGTCAACATGCATGTTAAAACTGCGAAAGTATGACCCTGATGAGGGCAAATCACAGACGTAACCCAGACCTAGCATGCGTTATCCTGTAAAATATTTATCAAGACCAGGTTTAATTGAATGTTTCAGTGTGGTACCACATTACTACGTGATCCAAGCCAGAAAAAACCCAGGATCTGTTCAACAAGTATGTGAAAAACGCGAAACTGCGAGACTGATGAGTGCAAATCTTAGACCTAACCTTGACCTAACATGCGTTATCCTCGAAAATATTTATCCAGACCAGGTTTCATTGAACGTTTCTGTGTGGTACCACTTTACTACGTGATCCAATCCAGAAATAGCCCAGGATCTAGCCATGGAGTATGAGAAATATGCGAAAGTATGAGCCTGATGAGGGCAAATCCTAGACCTAACCCAGACCTAACATGCGTTATTCTCTAAAATATTTATCAAGACCAGGTTTAATTGAAAGTTTCAGTGTGGTACCACATTACTATGTGATCCAAACCAGAAAAAACCCAGGATCCGTTCAACAAGCATGTGAAGAATGCGAAAGTATGAGTCTGATGAGGGCAAATCCTAGACCTAACCCAAACCTAACATGCGCTATCCTCTGAAATATTTATCAAGACCAGGTTTAATTGAATGTTTCAGTGTGGTACCACATTACTACGTGATACAATCCTGAAAAAGCCCAGGATCTAGCCATCAAGTTTGAGAAATATGCGAAAGAATGAGCCTGATGAGGGCAAATCCTAGACCTAATCCAGACCTAGCATGTGTTATCCTCTAAGATATTGATGGCAACCAGGTTTAATGGACTGTTTCAGTGTGGTACCACACTCGTACGTGATCCAAACCAGAAAAAACCCTGGATCTGTTCAACAAGTATGTGAAAAACGCGAAAGCATGAGTCTGATGAGGTCAAATCCCAGACCTATCTCAGACTTAACTTGCGTTATCCTCTAAAATAGTGATCGAAACCAGGTTTAATCGACTGTTTCAGCGTGGTACCACATTACTACGTGATACAATCCAGAAACAGTCCAGGATCTAGCCATGAAGTATGAGAAATCTGCGAAAGAATGAGCCTGATGAGAGCAAATCCTAGACCTAACCCTAACCTAACATGCGTTATCCTCTAAAATATTTATCAAGACCAGGTTTAATTGAATGTTTCAGTGTGGTACCACATTACTACGTGATACAATCCAGAAAAAGCCCAGGATCTAGCCATGAAGTATGAGAAATATGCGAAAGAATGAGCCTGATGAGAGCAAATCCCAGACCTAACCTAGACCTAACATGAATTATTCTCTAAAATATTGATCGAAACCAGGTTTAATCGACTGTTTCAGTGTGGTACCACATTACTACGTGATCCAAACCAGAAAAAAACCAGGATCCGTTCAACAAGTATGTGAAGAATGCGAAAGAATGAGTCTGATGAGTGAAAATCCCAGACCTAACCTAGACCTAACATGCGTTATCCTCTAAAATATTGATCGAAACCTGGTTTAATTGACTGTTTCAGTGATGGTACCACATTACTACGTGATCCAATCCAGAAAATAACCCAGGATCTGTTCAAGGAGTATGTGAAGTGTGCGAAAGTATGAGTCTGATGAGGTCAAATCCCAGACCTATCCCAGACCTAACTTGCGTTATCCTCTAAAATATGGATCGAAACCAGGTTTAATCGACTGTTTCAGTGTGGTACCACATTACTACGTGATCGAAACCAGAAAAAACCCAGGATCAGTTCAACAAGTACGTGAAAAACGCGAAAGTATGAGCCTGATTAGGGCGATTCCCAGACCTATCCCAGACCTAACATGCGTTATCCTCTAAAATATTTATCGAAACCAGGATTAATTGACTATTTCAGCGTGGTACCACATTACTACGTGATACAATCCAGAAACAGCCCAGGATCTAGCCATGAAGTATGAGAAATATGCGAAAGTATGAGCCCGATGAGGGCAAATCCTAGACCTAACCCAAACCTAACATGCGTTATCCTCTAAAATATTTCTCAAGACCAGGTTTAATTGAATGTTTCAGTGTGGTATCACATTACTACGTGATCCAATCCAGAAATAGCCCAGGATCTAGCCATGAAGTATGAGAAATATGCGAAAGTATGAGCCTGACAAGAGCAAATCCTAGACCTAACCCAGACCTAACATGCGTTATCCTGAAAAGTATTGATCGAAACCTGGTTTAATCGACTGTTTCAGTGTGGTACCACATTACAATGTGATCCAAACCAGAAAATAACCCAGGATCTGTTCAATGAGTATGTGAAGTGTGCGAAAGTATGAGTCTGATGAGGGCAAATCCCAGACCTATCCCAGACCTAACATGCGCTATCCTCTAAAATATTTATCAAGACCAGGTTTAATTGATTGTTTCAGTGTGGTCCCACATTACTACGTGATACAATCCAGAAACAGCCCAGGATCTAGCCATGAAGTATGAGAAATATGCGAAAGTATGAGCCCGATGAGGGCAAATCCTAGACCTAACCCAAACCTAACATGCGTTATCCTCTAAAATATTTATCAAGACCAGGTTTAATTGATTGTTTCAGTGTGGTCCCACATTACTACGTGATCCAATCCAGAAAAAGCCCAGGATCTAGCCATCAAGTATCAGTAATATGCGAAAGAATGAGCCTGATGAGAGTAAATCCTAGACCTAACCTAGACCTAACATGAATTATTCTCTAAAATATTGATCGAAACCAGGTTTAATTGACTGTTTCAGTGTGGTCCCACATTACTACGTGATCCAAACCAGAAAAAACCCAGGATCCGTTCAACAAGTATGTGAAGAATGCGAAAGTATGAGTCTGATGAGGTCAAATCCCAGACCTATCCCAGACCTAACTTGCGTTATCCTCTAAAATATTGATCGAAACCTGGTTTAATCGACTGCTTCAGTGTGGTACCACATTACTATGTGATCCAAACCAGAAAATAACCCAGGATCTGTTCAACGAGTATGTGAAGTGTGCGAAAGTATGAGTCTGATGAGGTCAAATCCCAGACCTATCCCAGACTTAACTTGCGTTATCCTCTAAAATAGTGATCGAAACCAGGTTTAATCGACTGTTTCAGCGTGGTACCACATTACTACGTGATACAATCCAGAAACAGTCCAGGATCTAGCCATGAAGTATGAGAAATCTGCGAAAGAATGAGCCTGATGAGAGCAAATCCTAGACCTAACCCAAACCTAACATGCGTTATCCTCTAAAATATTTATCAAGACCAGGTTTAATTGATTGTTTCAGTGTGGTCCCACATTACTACGTGATCCAATCCAGAAAAAGCCCAGGATCTAGCCATCAAGTATCAGTAATATGCGAAAGAATGAGCCTGATGAGAGTAAATCCTAGACCTAACCTAGACCTAACATGAATTATTCTCTAAAATATTGATCGAAACCAGGTTTAATTGACTGTTTCAGTGTGGTCCCACATTACTACGTGATCCAAACCAGAAAAAACCCAGGATCCGTTCAACAAGTATGTGAAGAATGCGAAAGTATGAGTCTGATGAGGTCAAATCCCAGACCTATCCCAGACCTAACTTGCGTTATCCTCTAAAATATTGATCGAAACCTGGTTTAATCGACTGCTTCAGTGTGGTACCACATTACTACGTGATACAATCCAGAAACAGTCCAGGATCTAGCCATGAATTATGAGAAATCTGCGAAAGAATGAGCCTGATGAGAGCAAATCCCAGACCTTACCCAGACCTAACATGCGTTATCCTCTAAAATATTTATCAAGACCAGGTTTAATTGAATGTTTCAGTGTGGTACCACATTACTACGTGATCCAAACCAGTAAAAACCCAGGATCCGTTCAACAAGTATGTGAAGAATGCGAAAGTATGTGTCTGATGAGAGAAATTCCCCGGCCTAACCCAGACCTAACATGCGTTATCCTCTAAAATATTTATCAAGACCAGGTTTAATTGAATGTTTCAGTGTGGTACCACATTACTACGTGATCCAAACCAGTAAAAACCCAGGATCCGTTCAACAAGTATGTGAAGAATGCGAAAGTATGTGTCTGATGAGTGAAATTCCCCGGCCTAACCCAGACCTAACATGCGTTATCCTCAAAAATATTGATCGAAACCAGGTTTAATCGACTGTTTCAGTGTGGCATCACACTACTACGTGACCCAAACCTGAAAAAACCAAGGATCTGTTCAGCAAGTATGTGAAAAACGCGAATGTCTGAGCCTGATGAGGGCAAATCCCAGACCTATCCCAGACCTAACTTGCGTTAACCTCTAAAATATTGAGCGAAACCAGGTTTAATTGACACTTTCAGTGTGGTACCACATTACTACGTGATCCAATCCAGAAATAGCCCAGGATCTAGCCATGAAGTATGAGAAATATGCGAAAGTATGAGCCTGACGAGGGCACATCCTAGACCTAACCCAGACCTAACATGCGTTATCCTCTAAAATATTTATCAAGACCAGGTTTAATTGATTGTTTCAGTGTGGTCCCACATTACTACGTGATCCAAACCAGAAAAAACCCAGGATCCGTTCAACATGTATGTGAAGAATGCGAAAGTATGAGTCTGATGAGGGCAAATCCTAGACCTAACCTAAACCTAACATGCGTTATCCTCTAAAATATTTATCATGACCAGGTTTAATTGAATGTTTCAGTGTGGTACCACATTACTACGTTATCCAAAGCAAAGAAAACCCTCGATCAGGTCAACATGCATGTTAAAACTGCGAAAGTATGACCCTGATGAGGGCAAATCACAGACGTAACCCAGACCTAGCATGCGTTATCCTGTAAAATATTTATCAAGACCAGGTTTAATTGAATGTTTCAGTGTGGTACCACATTACTACGTGATCCAAGCCAGAAAAAACCCAGGATCTGTTCAACAAGTATGTGAAAAACGCGAAACTGCGAGACTGATGAGTGCAAATCTTAGACCTAACCTTGACCTAGCATGCGTTATCCTCGAAAATATTTATCCAGACCAGGTTTCATTGAACGTTTCTGTGTGGTACCACTTTACTACGTGATCCAATCCAGAAATAGCCCAGGATCTAGCCATGGAGTATGAGAAATATGCGAAAGTATGAGCCTGATGAGGGCAAATCCTAGACCTAACCCAGACCTAACATGCGTTATTCTCTAAAATATTTATCAAGACCAGGTTTAATTGAAAGTTTCAGTGTGGTACCACATTACTATGTGATCCAAACCAGAAAAAACCCAGGATCCGTTCAACAAGTATGTGAAGAATACGAAAGTATGAGTCTGATGAGGGCAAATCCTAGACCTAACCCAAACCTAACATGCGTTATCCTCTGAAATATTTATCAAGACCAGGTTTAATTGAATGTTTCAGTGTGGTACCACATTACTACGTGATACAATCCTGAAAAAGCCCAGGATCTAGCCATCAAGTTTGAGAAATATGCGAAAGAATGAGCCTGATGAGGGCAAATCCTAGACCTAATCCAGACCTAGCATGTGTTATCCTCTAAGATATTGATGGCAACCAGGTTTAATGGACTGTTTCAGTGTGGTACCACACTCCTACGTGATCCAAACCAGAAAAAACCCTGGATCTGTTCAACAAGTATGTGAAAAACGCGAAAGTATGAGTCTGATGAGGTCAAATCCCAGACCTATCTCAGACTTAACTTGCGTTATCCTCTAAAATAGTGATCGAAACCAGGTTTAATCGACTGTTTCAGCGTGGTACCACATTACTACGTGATACAATCCAGAAACAGTCCAGGATCTAGCCATGAAGTATGAGAAATCTGCGAAAGAATGAGCCTGATGAGAGCAAATCCTAGACCTAACCCTAACCTAACATGCGTTATCCTCTAAAATATTTATCAAGACCAGGTTTAATTGAATGTTTCAGTGTGGTACCACATTACTACGTGATACAATCCAGAAAAAGCCCAGGATCTAGCCATGAAGTATGAGAAATATGCGAAAGAATGAGCCTGATGAGAGCAAATCCCAGACCTAACCTAGACCTAACATGAATTATTCTCTAAAATATTGATCGAAACCAGGTTTAATCGACTGTTTCAGTGTGGTACCACATTACTACGTGATCCAAACCAGAAAAAAACCAGGATCCGTTCGACAAGTATGTGAAGAATGCGAAAGAATGAGTCTGATGAGTGAAAATCCCAGACCTAACCTAGACCTAACATGCGTTATCCTCTAAAATATTGATCGAAACCTGGTTTAATTGACTGTTTCAGTGATGGTACCACATTACTACGTGATCCAATCCAGAAAATAACCCAGGATCTGTTCAAGGAGTATGTGAAGTGTGCGAAAGTATGAGTCTGATGAGGTCAAATCCCAGACCTATCCCAGACCTAACTTGCGTTATCCTCTAAAATATGGATCGAAACCAGGTTTAATCGACTGTTTCAGTGTGGTACCACATTACTACGTGATCGAAACCAGAAAAAACCCAGGATCAGTTCAACAAGTACGTGAAAAACGCGAAAGTATGAGTCTGATGAGGGCAAATCCCAGACCTATCCCAGACCTAACATGCACTATCCTCTAAAATATTTATCAAGACCAGGTTTAATTGATTGTTTCAGTGTGGTCCCACATTACTACGTGATACAATCCAGAAACAGCCCAGGATCTAGCCATGAAGTATGAGAAATATGCGAAAGTATGAGCCCGATGAGGGCAAATCCTAGACCTAACCCAAACCTAACATGCGTTATCCTCTAAAATATTTATCAAGACCAGGTTTAATTGATTGTTTCAGTGTGGTCCCACATTACTACGTGATCCAATCCAGAAAAAGCCCAGGATCTAGCCATCAAGTATCAGTAATATGCGAAAGAATGAGCCTGATGAGAGTAAATCCCAGACCTAACCTAGACCTAACATGAATTATTCTCTAAAATATTGATCGAAACCAGGTTTAATTGACTGTTTCTGTGTGGTCCCACATTACTACGTGATCCAAACCAGAAAAAACCCAGGATCCGTTCAACAAGTATGTGAAGAATGCGAAAGTATGAGTCTGATGAGGTCAAATCCCAGACCTATCCCAGACCTAACTTGCGTTATCCTCTAAAATATTGATCGAAACCTGGTTTAATCGACTGCTTCAGTGTGGTACCACATTACTATGTGATCCAAACCAGAAAATAACCCAGGATCTGTTCAACGAGTATGTGAAGTGTGCGAAAGTATGAGTCTGATGAGGTCAAATCCCAGACCTATCCCAGACTTAACTTGCGTTATCCTCTAAAATAGTGATCGAAACCAGGTTTAATCGACTGTTTCAGCGTGGTACCACATTACTACGTGATACAATCCAGAAACAGTCCAGGATCTAGCCATGAAGTATGAGAAATCTGCGAAAGAATGAGCCTGATGAGAGCAAATCCCAGACCTTACCCAGACCTAACATGCGTTATCCTCTAAAATATTTATCAAGACCAGGTTTAATTGAATGTTTCAGTGTGGTACCACATTACTACGTGATCCAAACCAGTAAAAACCCAGGATCCGTTCAACAAGTATGTGAAGAATGCGAAAGTATGAGTCTGATGAGTGAAAATCCCAGGCCTAACCTAGACCTAACTTGCGTTATCCTCTAAAATATTGATCGAAACCAGGTTTAATTGACCGTTTCAGTGTGGTACCACATTACTATGTGATCCAAACCAGAGAAAACCCAGGATCCGTTCAACAGGTATGTGAAAAACGAGAAAGTATGAGCCTGATGAGGGCAAATCCCAGACATATCCCAGACCTAACATGCGCTATCCTCTAAAATATTTATCAAGACCAGGTTTAATTGATTGTTTCAGTGTGGTCCCACATTACTACGTGATCCAATTTAGAAAAAGCCCAGGATCCGTTCAACAAGTATGTGAAGAATGCGAAAGTATGAGTCTGATGAGTGAAAATCCCAGGCCTAACCTAGACCTAACATGCGTTATCCTCAAAAATATTGATCGAAACCTGGTTTAATCGACTGTTTCAGTGTGGTACCACATTACTATGTGATCCAAACCAGAAAAAACCCAGGATCCGTTCAACAAGTATGTGAAGAATGCGAAAGTATGAGTCTGATGAGTGATAATCCCAGGGCTAACCTAGACCTAACATGCGTTATCCTCTAAAATATTGATCCAAACCAGGTTTAATGGACTGTTTCAGTGTGGTTCCACTTTACTACGTGATCCAAAGCAGAAAAAACCCTCGTACAGGTCAACAAGTATGTGAAAAACGCGAAAGTATGAGTCTGATGAGGGCGAATTCCAGACCTATGCCAGACCTAACTTGCGTTATCTTCTAAGATATTGATCCAAACCAGGTTTAATGGACTGTTTCTGTGTGGTACCACTTTGCTACGTGATCCAAAGCAGAAAAAACCCTCGATCAGGTCAACATGTATGTTAAAACTGCGAAAGGATGCCCCTGATGAGGGCAAATCCCGGGCCTAACCTAGACCTAACATGAATTATTCTCTAAAATATTTATCAAAACCAGGTTTAATTGACTGTTTCAGTGTGGTACCACATTACTACGTGATGCAATCCAGAAATAGCCCAGGATCTAGCCATGAAGTATGAGAAATATGCGAAAGTATGAGCCTGATGAGGGCAAATCCTAGACCTAACCCAGACCTAACATGCGTTATCCTCTAAAATATTGATCGCAACCAGGTTTAATGGACTGTTTCAGTGTGGTACCACACTACTACGTGATCCAAACCAGAAAAAACCCAGGATCTGTTCAACAAGTATGTGAAAAACTGCGAAAGTATGAGTCTGATGAGGTCAAATCCCAGACCTATCCCAGACTTAACTTGCGTTATCCTCTAAAATATTGATCGAAACCAGGTTTAATCGACTGTTTCAGCGTGGTACCACATTACTATGTGATACAATCCAGAAACAGCCCAGGATCTAGGCATGAAGTATGAGAAATATGCGAAAGTATGAGCCTGATGAGTGAAAATCCCCGGCCAAACCTAGACCTAACATGCGTTATCCTCTAAAATATTGATCGAAACAAGGTTTAATTGACTGTTCCAGTGTGGTCCCACATTACTATGTGATCCAAACCAGAAAATAACCCAGGATCTGTTCAACGAGTATGTGAAGTGTGCGAAAGTATGTGTCTGATGAGGTCAAATCCCAGACCAATCCCAGACTTAACTTGCGTTATCCTCTAAAATATTGATCGAAACCAGGTTTAATCGACTGTTTCAGTGTGGTACCACATTACTACGTGATCCAAACCAGAAAAAACCCAGGATCCGTTCAACAAGTATGTGAAGAATGCGAAAATATGAGTCTGATGAGTGAAAATCCCAGGCCTGACCTAGACCTAACATGCGTTATCCTCCAAAATATTGATCGAAACCTGGTTTAACCCACTGTTTCAGTGTGGTATCACATTACTACGTGACCCAAACCAGAAAAAACCCTCGATCAGGTCAACATGCATGTTAAAACTGCGAAAGTATGAGCCTGATGAGGGCAAATCCCAGACCTGTCCCAGACCTAACATGCGATATCCTCAAAAATATTAATCGAAACCAGGTTTAATCGACTGTTTCAGTGTGGTACCATATTACTACGTGATCCAAACCAGAAAAAACCCAGGATTCGTTCAACAAGTATGTGAAGAATGCGAAAGTATGAGTCTGATGTGTGAAAATCCCAGGCCTATCCTAGACCTAACATGCGTTATCCTCAAAAATATTGATCGAAACCTGGTTTAATCGACTGATTCAGTGTGGTACCGCATTAATATGTGTTCCAAACCAGAGAAAACACAGGATCCGTTCAACGAGTATGTGAAGTGTGCGAAAGAATGAGCCTGATGGGAGCAAATCGCAGACCTAACCTAGACCTAACATGAATTATTCTCTAAAATATTGATCGAAACCAGGTTTAATTGACTGTTTCAGTGTGGTCCCACATTACTACGTGATCCAAACCAGAAAAAACCCAGGATCCGTTCAACAAGTATGTGAAGAATGCGAAAGTATGAGTCTGATGAGTGAAAATCCCAGGCCTATCCTAGACCTAACATGCGTTATCCTCAAGAATATTGATCGAAACCTGGTTTAATCGACTGATTCAGTGTGGTACCGCATTATTATGTGTTCCAAACCAGAAAATAACGCAGGATCTGTTCAACGAGTATGTGAAGTGTGCGAAAGTATGAGTCTGTTGAGGGCAAATCCCAGACCTAACCTAGACCTAACATGCGTTATCCTCTAAAATATTGATCCAAACCAGGTTTAATGGACTGTTTCAGTGTGGTACCACACTACTACGTGACCGAAACCGGAAAAAACCCAGGATCTGTTCAACATGTATGTGAAAAACGCGAAAGTATGAGCCTGATGAGGGCAAATCCCAGACCTATCCCAGACCTAACTTGCGTTATCCTCTAAAATATTGAACGAAACCAGGTTTAATTGACTGTTTCAGCGTGGTACCACATTACTACGTGATACAATCCAGAAACAGCCCAGGATCTAGCCATGAAGTATGAGAAATATGCGAAAGTATGAGCCTGATGAGGGCAAATCCTAGACCTAACCCAGACCTAACATGCGTTATCCTCTAAAATATTTATCAAGACCAGGTTTAATTGAATGTTTCAGTGTGGTACCATTACTACGTGATCCAAACCAGTAAAAACCCAGGTTCCGTTCAACAAGTATGTGAAGAATGCGAAAGTATGAGTCTGATGAGTGAAAAACCCCGACCTATCCTAGACCTAACATGCGTTATCCTCAAAAATATTGATCGAAACCTGGTTTAATCGACTGATTCAGTGTGGTACCACATTACTATGTGATCCAAACCAGAAAATAACCCAGGATCTGTTCAACGAGTATGTGAAGTGTGCGAAAGTATGAGTCTGATGAGGGCAAATCCCAGACCTATCCCAGACCTAACATGCGTTATCCTCTGAAATATTTATCAAGACCAGGTTTAATTGATTGTTTCAGTGTGGTCCCACATTACTACGTGGTCCAAACCAGAAAAAACCCAGGATCCGTTCAGCAAGTATGTGAAGAATGCGGAAGTATGTGTCTGATGAGTGAAAATCCCAGACCTGACCTAGACCTAACATGCGTTATCCTCTAAAATATTGATCCAAACCAGGTTTAATGGACTGTTTCAGTGTGGTACCACTCTACTACGTGATCCAAGCCAGAAAAAACCTAGGATCTGTTCAACAAGTATGTGAAAAAGCAAAAGTATGAGCCTGCTGAGGGCGAATCCCAGACCTATCCCAGACCTAACTTGCGTTATCCTCCAAAATATTGATCGAAACCAGGTTTAATTGACTGTTTCAGCGTGGTACCACATTAATACGTGATACAATCCAGAAACAGCCCAGGATCTAGCTATGAAGTATGAGAAATATGCGAAAGTATGAGCCTGACGAGAGCAAATCCTAGACCTAACCCAGACCTAACATGCGTTATCCTCTAAAATATTTATCATGACCAGGTTTAATTGATTGTTTCAGTGTGGTCCCACATTACTACGTGACCCAAACCAGAAAAAACCCAGGATCCGTTCAACAAGTATGTGAAGAATGCGAAAGTATGAGCCTGGTGAGGGCAAATCCTAGACCTAACCCAAACCTAACATCCGTTATCCTCTAAAATATTTATCAAGACCAGGTTTAATTGAATGTTCCAGTGTGGTACCACACTACTGCGTGACCCACACCGGAAAAAACCCAGGATCTGTTCAACACGTATGTGAAAAACGCGAAAGTATGAGCCTGATGAGGGCAAATCCCAGACCTATCCCAGACCTAACTTGCGTTATCCTCTAAAATATTGAACGAAACCAGGTTTAATTGACTGTTTCAGCGTGGTACCTCATTACTACGTGATACAATCCAGTAACAGCACAGGATCTAGCCATGAAGTATGAGAAATATGCGAAAGTATGAGCCTGGTGAGGGCAAATCCTAGACCTAACCCAAACCTAACATGCGTTATCCTCTAAAATATTTATCAAGACCAGGTTTAATTGAATGTTCCAGTGTGGTACCACATTACTACGTGAACCAATCCAGAAAAAACACAGGATCTGTTCAACACGTATGTGAGAAACGCGAAAGTATGAGCCTGGTGAGGGCAAATCCCAGGCCTAACCTAGACCTAACATGCGTTATCCTCAAAAATATTGATCAGAACCTGGTTTAATCGACTTTTTCAGTGTGGTACCACATTACTATGTGATCCAAACCAGAAAATAACCCAGGATCTGTTCACCGAGTATGTGAAGTGTGCGAAAGTATGAGTCTGATGAGGGCAAATCCCAGACCTATCCCAGACCTAACATGCGTTATCCTCTGAAATATTGATCGAAACCAGGTTTAATTGACTGTTTCAGCGTGGTACCACATTAATACGTGATACAATCCAGAAACAGCCCAGGATCTAGCCATGAAGTATGAGAAATATGCGAAAGTATGAGCCTGACGAGGGCAAATCCTAGACCTAACCCAGACCTAACATGCGTTATCCTCGAAAATGTTGATCAGAACCTGGTTTAATCGACTTTTTCAGTGTGGTACCACATTACTATGTGATCCAAACCAGAAAAAACACAGGATCTGTTCAACACGTATGTGAGAAACGCGAATGTATGAGCCTGGTGAGGGCAAATCCCAGGCCTAACCTAGACCTAACATGCGTTATCCTCAAAAATATTGATCAGAACCTGGTTTAATCGACTTTTTCAGTGTGGTACCACATTACTATGTGATCCAAACCAGAAATAACCCAGGATCCGTTCAACAAGTATGTGAAGAATGCGAAAGTATGAGTCTGATGAGTGAAAATCCCAGACCTTGCCTAGACCTAACATGAATTATTCTCCAAAATATTGATCCAAACCAGGTTTAATGGACTGTTTCAGTGTGGTACCACTTTACTACGTGATCCAAAGCATAAAAAACCCTCGATCAGGTCAACATGTATGTTAAAACTGCGAAAGTACGACCCTGATGAGGGCAAATCCCAGGCCTAACCTAGACCTAACATGTGTTGTCCTCTAAAATATTGATGGAAACCAGGTTTATTTGACTGTTTCAGTGTTGTACTTCATTACTACGTGATGCAATCCAGAAAAATCCCAGGATCTAGCCATCAAGTATGAGAAATATGAGAAAGAATGAGCCTGATGAGAGCAAATCCCAGACCTAACCTAGACCTAACATGAATTGTTCTCTAAAATATTGATCAAAACCAGGTTTAGTTGACTGTTTCAGTGTGGTACCACATTACTACGTGATCCAATCCAGAAATTGCCCAGGATCCAGCCATGAAGTATGAGAAATATGCGAAAGCATGAGCCTGATGAGGGCAAATCCTAGACCTAACCCAGACCTAACATGCGTTATCCTCTAAAATATTTATCAAGACCAGGTTTAATTGAATATTTCAGTGTGGCACCACATTATTACGTGATCCAAACCAGAAAAAAACCCAGGATCTGTTCAACAAGTATGTGAAAAACGCGAAAGTATGAGACTGATGAGGGCAAATCCCAGACCTATCCCAGACCTAACTTGCGTTATCCTCTAAAATATTGATCCAAACCAGGTTTAATGGACTGTTTCAGTGTGGTACCACTTTACTACGTGATCCAAAGCAGAAAAAACCCTCGATCACGTCAACATGTATATTAAAACTGCGAAAGTATGACCCTGATGAGGGCAAATCCCAGACCTATCCCAGACCTAACATGCGTTATCCTCAAAAATATTGATCGAAACCAGGTTTAATCGACTGTTTCAGTGTGGTACCACACTACTACGTGACCCAAACCGGAAAAAACCCAGGATCTGTTCAACAAGTATGTGAAAAACGCGAAAGTATGTGTCTGATGAGTGAAAATCCCAGACCTAACCTAGACCTAACATGCGTTATCCTCTAAAATATTGATCCAAACCAGGTTTAATGGACTGTTTCAGTGTGGTACCACTCTACTACGTGACACAATCCAGAAACAGCCGAGGATCTAGCCATGAAGTATGAGAAATATGCGAAAGTATGAGCCTGATGAGTGAAAATCCCAGGGCTAACCTAGACCTAACATGCGTTATCCTCTAAAATATTGATCCAAACCAGGTTTAATGGACTGTTTCAGTGTGGTACCACTTTACTACGTGATCCAAAGCAGAAAAAACCCTCGATCACGTCAACATGTATGTTAAAACTGCGAAGGTACGAACCTGATGAGGGCAAATCCCAAGCCTAACCTAGACCTAACATGCGTTGTCCACCAAAATATTGATGGAAACCAGGTTTAATTGACTGTTTCAGTGTTGTACTTCATTACTGCGTGATGCAATCCAGAAAAAGCCCAGGATCTAGCCATGAAGTATGAGAAATATGCGAAAGTATGAGCCTGACGAGGGCAAATCCTATACCTAACCCAGACCTAACATGCGTTATCCTCTAAAATATTTATCATGACCCGGTTTAATTGATTGTTTCAGTGTGGTCCCACATTACTACGTGATCCAAACCAGAAAAAACCCAGGATCCGTTCAACAAGTATGTGAAGAATGCGAAAGTATGAGCCTGGTGAGGGCAAATCCCAGACCTATCCCAGACCTAACAAGCGTTATCCTCTAAAATATTGATCCAAACCAGGTTTATGGACTGTTTCAGTGTGGTACCACTTTACTACGTGATCCAAAGCAGAAAAAACCCTCGATCACGTCAACATATATATTAAAACTGCGAAAGTATGACCCAGATGAGGGCAAATCCCAGGCCTAACCTAGACCTAACATGCGTTGTCCTCTAAAATATTGATGGAAACCAGGTTTAATTGACTGTTTCAGTGATGTACTTCATTACTACGTGGCCCAAACCGGAAAAAACCCAGGATCTGTTCAACAAGTATGTGAAAAACGCGAAAGTATGAGCCTGATGAGGGCAAATCCCAGACCTATCCCAGACCTAACTTGCGTTATCCTCTAAAATATTTATCAAGACTAGGTTTAATTGAATGTTTCAGTGTGGTACTACATTATTACGTGATCCAAACCAGAAAAAAAACCCAGGATCCGTTCAACAAGTATTTGAAGAATGCGAAAGTATGTGTTTGATGAGTGAAAATCCCCGGCCTAACCTAGACCTAACATGCGTTATCCTCAAAAATATTGATCGAAACCAGGTTTAATCGACTGTTTCAGTGTGGTACCACACTACTACGTGGCCCAAACCGGAAAAAACCCAGGATCTGTTCAACAAGTATGTGAAAAACGCGAAAGTATGAGCCTGATGCGGGCAAATCCCAGACCTATCCCAGACCTAACTTGCGTTATCCTCTAAAATATTGATCCAAACCAGGTTTAATGGACTGTTTCAGTGTGGTACCACTTTACTACGTGATCCAAAGCAGGAAAAACCCTCGATCACGTCAACATGTATATTAAAACTGTGAAAGTATGACCCTGATGAGGGCAAATCCCAGGCCTAACCTAGACCTAACATGCGTTGTCCTCTAAAAAATTGATGGAAACCAGGTTTAATTGACTGTTTCAGTGTTGTACTTCATTACTGCGTGATGCAATCCAGAAAAAGCCCAGGATCTAGCCATCAAGTATGAGAAATATGCGAAAGAATGAGCCTGATGAAAGCAAATCCCAGACCTAACCTAGACCTAACATGAATTATTCTCTAAAATATTGTTCGAAACCAGGTTTAATTGACTGCTTCAGTGTGGCCCCACATTACTACGTCATCCAAACCAGAAAAAACCCAGGATCTGTTCAACAAGTATGTGAAAAACGCGAAAGTATGAGCCTGATGAGGGCAAATCCCAGACCTACCCCATACCTAACTTGCGTTATCCTCAAAAATATTGATCGAAACCTGGTTTAATCGACTGTTTCAGTGTGGTACCACATTACTACGTGATCCAATCCAGAAATAGCCCAGGATCTAGCCATGAAGTATGAGAAATATGCGAAAGTATGAGCCTCACGAGGGCAAATCCTAGACCTAACCCAGACCTAACATGCGTTATCCTCTAAAATATTTATCATGACCCGGTTTAATTGATTGTTTCAGTGTGGTCCCACATTACTACGTGATCCAAACCAGAAAAAACCCAGGATCCGTTCAACAAGTATGTGAAGAATGCGAAAGTATGAGCCTGGTGAGGGCAAATCCCAGACCTATCCCAGACCTAACAAGCGTTATCCTCTAAAATATTGATCCAAACCAGGTTTATGGACTGTTTCAGTGTGGTACCACTTTACTACGTGATCCAAAGCAGAAAAAACCCTCGATCACGTCAACATATATATTAAAACTGCGAAAGTATGACCCAGATGAGGGCAAATCCCAGGCCTAACCTAGACCTAACATGCGTTGTCCTCTAAAATATTGATGGAAACCAGGTTTAATTGACTGTTTCAGTGTTGTACTTCATTACTACGTGATGCAATCCAGAAAAAGCCCGGGATCTAGCCATCAAGTATGAGAAATATGCGAAAGAATGAGCCTGATGAGAGCAAATCGCAGACCTAACCTAGACCTAACATGAATTATTCTCTAAAATATTGATCGAAACCAGGTTTAATTGACTGTTTCAGTGTGGTCCCACATTACTACGTGTTGCAAACCAGAAAAAACCCAGGATCCGTTCAACGAGTATGTGAAGTGTGCGAAAGTATGAGTCTGATGAGGGCAAATCCCAGACCTAACCTAGACCTAACGTGCGTTATCCTCTAAAATATTGATCCAAACCAGGTTTAATGGACTGTTTCAGTGTGGTACCACACTACTACGTGACCCAAACCGGAAAAAACCCAGGATCTGTTCAACAAGTATGTGAAAAACGCGAAAGTATGAGCCTGATGAGGGCAAATCCCAGACCTATCCCAGACCTAACTTGCGTTATCCTCTAAAACATTGAACGAAACCAGGTTTAATTGACTGTTTCAGCGTGGTACCACATTACTACGTGATCCAATCCAGAAACAGCCCAGGATCTAGCCATGAAGTATGAGAAATATGCGAAAGTATGAGCCTGATGAGGGCAAATCCTAGACCTAACCCAGACCTAACATGCGTTATCCTCTAAAATATTTATCAAGACCAGGTTTAATTGAATGTTTCAGTGTGGTACCACATTACTACGTGATCCAAACCAGTAAAAACCCAGGTTCCGTTCAACAAGTATGTGAAGAATGCGAAAGTATGAGTTTGATGAGTGAAAATCCCCGGCCTAACCTAGACCTAACATGCGTTATCCTCAAAAATATTGATCGAAACCAGGTTTAATCGACTGTTTCAGTGTGGTACCACACTACTACGTGGCCCAAACCGGAAAAAACCCAGGATCTGTTCAACAAGTATGTGAAAAACGCGAAAGTATGAGCCTGATGAGGGCAAATCCCAGACCTATCCCAGACCTAACTTGCGTTATCCTCTAAAATATTGATCCAAACCAGGTTTAATGGACTGTTTCAGTGTGGTACCACTTTACTACGTGATCCAAAGCAGGAAAAACCCTCGATCACGTCAACATGTATATTAAAACTGCGAAAGTATGACCCTGATGAGGGCAAATCCCAGGCCTAACCTCGACCTAACATGCGTTGTCCTCTAAAAAATTGATGGAAACCAGGTTTAATTGACTGTTTCAGTGTTGTACTTCATTACTGCGTGATGCAATCCAGAAAAAGCCCAGGATCTAGCCATCAAGTATGAGAAATATGCGAAAGAATGAGCCTGATGAAAGCAAATCCCAGACCTAACCTAGACCTAACATGAATTATTCTCTAAAATATTGTTCGAAACCAGGTTTAATTGACTGCTTCAGTGTGGTCCCACATTACTACGTGATCCAAACCAGAAAAAACCCAGGATCTGTTCAACAAGTATGTGAAAAACGCGAAAGTATGAGCCTGATGAGGGCAAATCCCAGACCTATCCCATACCTAACTTGCGTTATCCTCAAAAATATTGATCGAAACCTGGTTTAATCGACTGTTTCAGTGTGGTACCACATTACTACGTGATCCAATCCAGAAATAGCCCAGGATCTAGCCATGAAGTATGAGAAATATGCGAAAGTATGAGCCTCACGAGGGCAAATCCTAGACCTAACCCAGACCTAATGTGCGTTATCCTCTAAAATATTTATCAAGACCAGGTTTAGTGATTGTTTCAGTGTGGTCCACATTACTACGTCATCCAAACCAGAAAAAACCCAGGATCCGTTCAACAAGAATGTGAAGAAAGTATGAGTCTGATGAGTGAAAATCCCAGGCCTAACCTAGACCTAACGTGCGTTATCCTCAAAAATATTGATCAAAACCTGGTTTAATCGACTTTTTCAGTGTGGTACCACATTACTATGTGATCCAAACCAGAAAATAACCCAGGATCTGTTCAACGAGTATGTGAAGTGTGCGAAAGTATGAGTCTGATGAGGGCAAATCCCAGACCTATCCCAGACCTAACATGCGTTATCCTCTAAAATATTTATCAAGACCAGGTTTAATTGATTGTTTCAGTGTGGTCCCACATTACTACGTGATCCAAACCAGAAAAAACCCATGATCCGTTCAACAAGTATGTGAAGAATGCGAAAGTATGAGTCTGATGAGTGAAAATCCCAGACCTAACCTAGACCTAACATGCGTTATCCTCTAAAATATTGATCCAAACCAGGTTTAATGGACTGTTTCAGTGTGGTACCACACTACTACGTGATCCAAACCAGAAAAAACCCAGGATCTGTTCAACAAGTATGTGAAAAACGCGAAAGTATGAGCCTGATGGGGGCGAATCCCAGACCTATCCCAGACCTAACTTGCGTTATCCTCTAAAATATTGATCGAAACCAGGTTTAATTGGCTGTTTCAGCGTGGTACCACATTACTACGTGATACAATCCAGAAACAGCCCAGGATCTAGCCATGAAGTATGAGAAATATGCGAAAGTATGAGCCTGACGAGGGCAAAACCTAGTCCTAACCCAGACCTAACATGTGTTATCCTCTAAAATATTTATCATGACCAGGTTTAATTGATTGTTTCAGTGTGGTCCCACATTACTACGTGATCCAAACCAGAAAAGAACCCAGGATCCGTTCAACAAGTATTTGAAGAATGCGAAAGTATGAGTTTGATGAGTGAAAATCCCCGGCCTAACCTAGACCTAACATGCGTTATCCTCAAAAATATTGATCGAAACCAGGTTTAATCGACTGTTTCAGTGTGGTACCACACTACTACGTGACCCAAACCGGAAAAAACCCAGGATCTGTTCAACGAGTATGTGAAAAACGCGAAAGTATGAGCCTGATGAGGGCAAATCCCAGACCTATCCCAGACCTAACTTGCGTTATCCTCTAAAATATTGAACGAAACCAGGTTTAATTGACTGTTTCAGCGTGGTACCACATTACTACGTGACACAATCCAGAAACAGCCGAGGATCTAGCCATGAAGTATGAGAAATATGCGAAAGTATGAGCCTGATGAGGGCAAATCCTAGAACTAACCCAAACCTAAGATGCGTTATCCTCTAAAATATTTATCAAGACCAGGTTTAATTGAATGTTCCAGTGTGGTACCACATTACTACGCGAACAAATCCAGAAAAAACCCAGGATCAGTTCAACAAGTATGTGAAGAATGCGAATGTATGAGTCTGATGAGTGAAAATCCCAGGGCTAACCTAGACCTAACATGCGTTATCCTCTAAAATATTGATCCAAACCAGGTTTAATGGACTGTTTCAGTGTGGTACCACTTTACTACGTGATCCAAAGCAGGAAATACCCTCGATCAGGTCAACATGTATGTTAAAACTGCGAAAGTATGACCCTGATGAGGGCAAATCCCAGGCCTAACCTAGACCTAACATGCGTTGTCCTCTAAAATATTGATCGAAACCAGGTTTAATCGACTGTTTCAGTGTGGTACCACACTACTACGTGGCCCAAACCGGAAAAAACCCAGGATCTGTTCAACAAGTATGTGAAAAACGCGAAAGTATGAGTCTGATGAGGGCAAATCCCAGACCTATCCCAGACCTAACATGCGTTATCCTCTGAAATATTTATCAAGACCAGGTTTAATTGATTGTTTCAGTGTGGTCCCACATTACTACGTGGTCCAAACCAGAAAAAACCCAGGATCCGTTCAGCAAGTATGTGAAGAATGCGAAAGTATGTGTCTGATGAGTGAAAATCCCAGACCTGACCTAGACCTAACATGCGTTATCCTCTAAAATATTGATCCAAACCAGGTTTAATGGACTGTTTCAGTGTGGTACCACTCTACTACGTGATCCAAACCAGAAAAAACCTAGGATCTGTTCAACAAGTATGTGAAAAAGCGAAAGTATGAGCCTGCTGAGGGCGAATCCCAGACCTATCCCAGACCTAACTTGCGTTATCCTCCAAAATATTGATCGAAACCAGGTTTAATTGACTGTTTCAGCGTGGTACCACATTAATACGTGATACAATCCAGAAACAGCCCAGGATCTAGCCATGAAGTATGAGAAATATGCGAAAGTATGAGCCTGACGAGAGCAAATCCTAGACCTAACCCAGACCTAACATGCGTTATCCTCTAAAATATTTATCATGACCAGGTTTAATTGATTGTTTCAGTGTGGTCCCACATTACTACGTGACCCAAACCAGAAAAAACCCAGGATCCGTTCAACAAGTATGTGAAGAATGCGAAAGTATGAGCCTGGTGAGGGCAAATCCTAGACCTAATCCAAACCTAACATGCGATATCCTCTAAAATATTTATCAAGACCAGGTTTAATTGAATGTTCCAGTGTGGTACCACACTACTGCGTGACCCACACCGGAAAAAACCCAGGATCTGTTCAACACGTATGTGAAAAACGCGAAAGTATGAGCCTGATGAGGGCAAATCCCAGACCTATCCCAGACCTAACTTGCGTTATCCTCTAAAATATTGAACGAAACCAGGTTTAATTGACAGTTTCAGCGTGGTACCACATTACTACGTGATACAATCCAGAAACAGCACAGGATCTAGCCATGAAGTATGAGAAATATACGAAAGTATGAGCCTGGTGAGGGCAAATCCTAGACCTAACCCAAACCTAACATGCGTTATCCTCTAAAATATTTATCAAGACCAGGTTTAATTGAATGTTCCAGTGTGGTACCACATTACTACGTGAACCAATCCAGAAAAAACCCAGGATCTGTTCAACACGTATGTGAAAAACGCGAAAGTATGAGCCTGGTGAGGGCAAATCCCAGACCTATCCCAGACCTAACAAGCGTTATCCTCTAAAACATTGATCCAAACCAGGTTTAATGGACTGTTTCAGTGTGGTACCGCTTTACTACGTGATCCAAAGCAGAAAGAACCCTCGATCACGTCAACATATATATTAAAACTGCGAAAGTATGACCCAGATGAGGGCAAATCCCAGGCCTAACCTAGACCTAACATGCGTTATCCTCCAAAATATTGATCGAAACCAGGTTTAATTGACTGTTTCAGCGTGGTACCACATTAATACGTGATACAATCCAGAAACAGCCCAGGATCTAGCCATGAAGTATGAGAAATATGCGAAAGTATGAGCCTGACGAGGGCAAATCCTAGACCTAACCCAGACCTAACATGCGTTATCCTCTAAAATATTTATCATGACCAGGTTTAATTGATTGTTTCAGTGTGGTCCCACATTACTACGTGATCCAAACCAGCAAACACCCAGGATCCGTTCAACAAGTATGTGAAGAATGCGAAAGTATGAGCCTGGTGAGGGCAAATCCTAGACCTAACCCAAACCTAACATGCGATATCCTCTAAAATATTTATCAAGACCAGGTTTAATTGAATGTTCCAGTGTGGTACCACATTACTACGTGAGCCAATCCAGAAGAAACCCAGGATCTGTTCAACACGTATGTGAAAAACGCGAAAGTATGAGCCTGATGAGGGCAAATCCCAGACCTATCCCAGACCTAACTTGCGTTGTCCTCTAAGATATTGATGGAAACCAGTTTTAATTGACTGTTTCAGTGTTGTACTTCATTACTACGTGATGCAATCGAGAAAAAGCCCAGGATCTAGCCATGAAGTATGAGAAATATGCGAAAGTATGAGCCTGATGAGGGCAAATCCTAGACCTAACCCAGACCTAACATGCGTTATCCTCTAAAATATTTATCAAGACCAGGTTTAATTGAATGTTTCAGTGTGGTACCACATTACTACGTGATCCAAACCAGTAAAAACCCAGGTTCCGTTCAGCAAGTATGTGAAGAATGCGAAAGTATGTGTCCGATGAGTGAAAAACCCCGACCTATCCTAGACCTAACGTGCGTTATCCTCAAAAATATTGATCGAAACCTGGTTTAATCGACAGATTCAGTGTGGTACCACATTACTATGTGATCCAAACCAGAAAATAACCCAGGATCCGTTCAGCAAGTATGTGAAGAATGCGAAAGTATGTGTCTGATGAGTGAAAATCCCAGACCTAACCTAGACCTAACATGCGTTATCCTGTAAAATATTGATCCAAACCAGGTTTAATGGACTGTTTCAGTGTGGTACCACTCTACTACGTGATCCAAACCAGAAAAAACCTAGGATCTGTTCAACAAGTATGTGAAAAACGCGAAAGTATGAGCCTGCTGAGGGCGAATCCCAGACCTATCCCAGACCTAACTTGCGTTATCCTCTAAAATATTGATCGAAACCAGGTTTAATTGACTGTTTCAGCGTGGTACCTCATTAATACGTGATACAATCCAGAAACAGCCCAGGATCTAGCCATGAAGTATGAGAAATATGCGAAAGTATGAGCCTGACGAGGGCAAATCCTAGAACTAACCCAGACCTAACATGCGTTATCTTCTAAAATATTTATCATGACCAGGTTTAATTGATTGTTTCAGGGTGGTCCCACATTACTACGTGATCCAAACCAGAAAAAACCCAGGATCCGTTCAACAAGTATGTGAAGAATGCGAAAGTATGAGCCTGGTGAGGGCAAATCCTAGACCTAACCCAAACCTAACATGCGTTATCCTCTAAAATATTTATCAAGACCAGGTTTAATTGAATGTTCCAGTGTGGAACCACACTACTGCGTGACCCACACCGGAAAAAACCCAGGATCTGTTCAACACGTATGTGAAATACGCGAAAGTATGAGCCTGATGAGGGCAAATCCCAGACCTATCCCAGACCTAACTTGCGTTATCCTCTAAAATATTGAACGAAACCAGGTTTAATTGACTGTTTCAGCGTGGTACCACATTACTACGTGATACAATCCAGAAACAGCACAGGATCTAGCCATGAAGTATGAGAAATATGCGAAAGTATGAGCCTGACGAGGGCAAAACCTAGTCCTAACCCAGACCTAACATGTGTTATCCTCTAAAATATTTATCATGACCAGGTTTAATTGAATGTTCCAGTGTGGTACCACATTACTAGGTGAACCAATCCAGAAAAAACACAGGATCTGTTCAACACGTATGTGAGAAACGCGAAAGTATGAGCCTGGTGAGGGCAAATCCCAGGCCTAACCTAGACCTAACATGCGTTATCCTCAAAAATATTGATCAGAACCTGGTTTAATCGACTTTTTCAGTGTGGTACCACATTACTATGTGATCCAAACCAGAAAATAACCCAGGATCCGTTCAACAAGTATGTGAAAAACGCGAAAGTATGAGCCTGATGAGGGCAAATCCCAGACCTATCCCAGACCTAACTTGCGTTATCCTCTAAGGTATTGAACGAAACCAGGTTTAATTGACTGTTTCAGCGTGGTACCACATTACTACGTGACACAATCCAGAAACAGCCGAGGATCTAGCCATGAAGTATGAGAAATATGCGAAAGTATGAGCCTGATGAGTGAAAATCCCAGGGCTAACCTAGACCTAACATGCGTTATCCTCTAAAATATTGATCCAAACCAGGTTTATTGGACTGTTTCAGTGTGGTACCACTTTACTACGTGACCCAAAGCAGAAAAAACCCTCGATCACGTCAACATGTATGTTAAAACTGCGAAAGTATGACCCTGATGAGGGCAAATCCCAAGCCTAACCTAGACCTAACATGCGTTGTCCACCAAAATATTGATGGAAACCAGGTTTAATTGACTGTTTCAGTGTTGTACTTCATTACTGCGTGATGGAATCCAGAAAAAGCCCAGGATCTAGCCATCAAGTATGAGAAATATGCGAAAGTATGAGCCTGACGATGGCAAATCCTAGACCTAACCCAGACCTAATATGCGATATCCTCTAAAATATTTATCAAGACCAGGTTTAATTGATTGTTTCAGTGTGGTCCCACATTACTACGTGTTCCAAACCAGTAAAAACCCAGGATCCGTTCAACATGTATGTTAAAACTGCGAAAGTATGACCCTGATGAGGGCAAATCCCAAGCCTATCCTAGACCTAACATGCGTTATCCTCAAAAACATTGATCGAAACCTGGTTTAATCGACTGATTCAGTGTGGTACCACATTACTATGTGATCCAAACCAGAAAATAACCCAGGATCTGTTCAACGAGTATGTGAAGTGTGCGAAAGTATGAGTCTGATGAGGGCAAATCCCAGACCTATCTCAGACCTAACATGAATTATTCTCTAAAATATTGATCCAAACCAGGTTTAATGGACTGTTTCAGTGTGGTACCACTTTACTACGTGATCCAAAGCAGAAAAAACCCTCGATCAGGTCAACATGTATGTTAAAACTGCGAAAGTATGACCCTGATGAGGGCAAATCCCAGGCCTAACCTAGACCTAACATGCGTTGTCCTCTAAAATATTGATGGAAACCAGGTTTAGTTGACTGTTTCAGTGTTGTACTTCATTACTACGTGATGCAATCCAGAAAAAGCCCAGGATCTAGTTATCAAGTATGAGAAATATGAGAAAGAATGAGCCTGATGAGAGCAAATCCCAGACCTAACCTAGACCTAGCATGAATTGTTCGCTAAAACATTGATCAAAACCAGGTTTAATTGACTGTTTCAGTGTGGTACCACACTACTACGTGATCCAATCCAGAAATTGCCCAGGATCCAGCCATGAAGTATGAGAAATATGCGAAAGCAAGAGCCTGATGAGGGCAAATCCTAGACCTAACCCAGACCTAACATGCGTTATCCTCTAAAATATTTATCAAGACCAGGTTTAATCGACTGTTTCAGTGTGGTACCACATTACTACGTGATCCAATCCAGAAATAGCCCAGGATCTAGCCATGAAGTATGAGAAATATGCGAAAGTATGAGCCTGACGAGGGCAAATCCTAGACCTAACCCAGACCTAATATGCGTTATCCTCTAAAATATTTATCAAGACCAGGTTTAATTGATTGTTTCAGTGTGGTCCACATTACTACGTCATCCAAACCAGAAAAAACCCAGGATCCGTTTAACAAGAATGTGAAGAAAGTATGAGTCTGATGAGTGAAAATCCCAGGCCTAACCTAGACCTAACGTGCGTTATCCTCAAAAATATTGATCAAAACCTGGTTTAATCGACTTTTTCAGTGTGGTACCACATTACTATGTGATCCAAACCAGAAAATAACCCAGGATCTGTTCAACGAGTATGTGAAGTGTGCGAAAGTATGAGTCTGATGAGGGCAAATCCCAGACCTATCCCAGACCTAACATGCGTTATCCTCTAAAATATTTATCAAGACCAGGTTTAATTGACTGCTTCAGTGTGGTCCCACATTACTACGTGATCCAAACCAGAAAAAACCCAGGATCTGTTCAACAAGTATGTGAAAAACGCGAAAGTATGAGCCTGATGAGGGCAAATCCCAGACCTATCCCAGACCTAACTTGCGTTATCCTCTAAAATATTGATCGAAACCAGGTTTAATTGACTGTTTCAGCGTGGTACCACATTACTACGTGATACAATCCGGAAACAGCCCAGGATCTAGCCATGAAGTATGAGAAATATGCGAAAGTATGAGCCTGACGAGGGCAAAACCTAGTCCTAACCCAGACCTAACATGTGTTATCCTCTAAAATATTTATCATGACCAGGTTTAATTGAATGTTCCAGTGTGGTACCACATTACTAGGTGAACCAATCCAGAAAAAACACAGGATCTGTTCAACACGTATGTGAGAAACGCGAAAGTATGAGCCTGGTGAGGGCAAATCCCAGGCCTAACCTAGACCTAACATGCGTTATCCTCAAAAATATTGATCAGAACCTGGTTTAATCGACTTTTTCAGTGTGGTACCACATTACTATGTGATCCAAACCAGAAAATAACCCAGGATCCGTTCAACAAGTATGTGAAGAATGCGAAAGTATGAGTCTGATGAGTGAAAATCCCAGACCTTGCGTAGACCTAACATGAATTTTTCTCCAAAATATTGATCCAAACCAGGTTTAATGGACTGTTTCAGTGTGGTACCACTTTACTACGTGATCCAAAGCAGAAAAAACCCTCGATCAGGTCAACATGTATGTTAAAACTGCGAAAGTATGACCCTGATGAGGGCAAATCCCAGGCCTAACCTAGACCTAACATGCGTTATCCTCTAAAATATTTATCAAGACCAGGTTTAATTGAATGTTTCAGTGTGGTACCACATTATTACGTGATCCAAACCAGAAAAAAACCCAGGATCTGTTCAACAAGTATGTGAAAAACGCGAAAGTATGAGACTGATGAGGGCAAATCCCAGACCTATCCCAGACCTAACTTGCGTTATCCTCTAAAATATTGATCCAAACCAGGTTTAATGGACTGTTTCAGTGTGGTACCACTTTACTACGTGATCCAAAGCAGAAAAAACCCTCGATCACGTCAACATGTATATTAAAACTGCGAAAGTATGACCCTGATGAGGGCAAATCCCAGACCTATCCCAGACCTAACATGCGTTATCCTCTGAAATATTTATCAAGACCAGGTTTAATTGATTGTTTCAGTGTGGTCCCACATTACTACGTGATCCAAACCAGAAAAAACCCAGGATCCGTTCAGCAAGTATGTGAAGAATGCGAAAGTATGAGTTTGATGAGTGAAAATCCCCGGCCTAACCTAGACTTAACATGCGTTATCCTCAAAAATATTGATCGAAACCAGGTTTAATCGACTGTTTCAGTGTGGTACCACACTACTACGTGACCCAAACCGGAAAAAACCCAGGATCTGTTCAACAAGTATGTGAAAAACGCGAAAGTATGAGCCTGATGAGGGCAAATCCCAGACCTATCCCAGACCTAACTTGCGTTATCCTCTAAGGTATTGAACGAAACCAGGTTTAATTGACTGTTTCAGCGTGGTACCACATTACTACGTGACACAATCCAGAAACAGCCGAGGATCTAGCCATGAAGTATGAGAAATATGCGAAAGTATGAGCCTGATGAGTGAAAATCCCAGGGCTAACCTAGACCTAACATGCGTTATCCTCTAAAATATTGATCCAAACCAGGTTTATTGGACTGTTTCAGTGTGGTACCACTTTACTACGTGACCCAAAGCAGAAAAAACCCTCGATCACGTCAACATGTATGTTAAAACTGCGAAAGTATGACCCTGATGAGGGCAAATCCCAAGCCTAACCTAGACCTAACATGCGTTGTCCACCAAAATATTGATGGAAACCAGGTTTAATTGACTGTTTCAGTGTTGTACTTCATTACTGCGTGATGGAATCCAGAAAAAGCCCAGGATCTAGCCATCAAGTATGAGAAATATGCGAAAGTATGAGCCTGACGATGGCAAATCCTAGACCTAACCCAGACCTAATATGCGATATCCTCTAAAATATTTATCAAGACCAGGTTTAATTGATTGTTTCAGTGTGGTCCCACATTACTACGTGTTCCAAACCAGTAAAAACCCAGGATCCGTTCAACATGTATGTTAAAACTGCGAAAGTATGACCCTGATGAGGGCAAATCCCAAGCCTATCCTAGACCTAACATGCGTTATCCTCAAAAACATTGATCGAAACCTGGTTTAATCGACTGATTCAGTGTGGTACCACATTACTATGTGATCCAAACCAGAAAATAACCCAGGATCTGTTCAACGAGTATGTGAAGTGTGCGAAAGTATGAGTCTGATGAGGGCAAATCCCAGACCTATCTCAGACCTAACATGAATTATTCTCTAAAATATTGATCCAAACCAGGTTTAATGGACTGTTTCAGTGTGGTACCACTTTACTACGTGATCCAAAGCAGAAAAAACCCTCGATCAGGTCAACATGTATGTTAAAACTGCGAAAGTATGACCCTGATGAGGGCAAATCCCAGGCCTAACCTAGACCTAACATGCGTTGTCCTCTAAAATATTGATGGAAACCAGGTTTAGTTGACTGTTTCAGTGTTGTACTTCATTACTACGTGATGCAATCCAGAAAAAGCCCAGGATCTAGTTATCAAGTATGAGAAATATGAGAAAGAATGAGCCTGATGAGAGCAAATCCCAGACCTAACCTAGACCTAGCATGAATTGTTCGCTAAAACATTGATCAAAACCAGGTTTAATTGACTGTTTCAGTGTGGTACCACACTACTACGTGATCCAATCCAGAAATTGCCCAGGATCCAGCCATGAAGTATGAGAAATATGCGAAAGCAAGAGCCTGATGAGGGCAAATCCTAGACCTAACCCAGACCTAACATGCGTTATCCTCTAAAATATTTATCAAGACCAGGTTTAATCGACTGTTTCAGTGTGGTACCACATTACTACGTGATCCAATCCAGAAATAGCCCAGGATCTAGCCATGAAGTATGAGAAATATGCGAAAGTATGAGCCTGACGAGGGCAAATCCTAGACCTAACCCAGACCTAATATGCGTTATCCTCTAAAATATTTATCAAGACCAGGTTTAATTGATTATTTCAGTGTGGTCCACATTACTACGTCATCCAAACCAGAAAAAACCCAGGATCCGTTTAACAAGAATGTGAAGAAAGTATGAGTCTGATGAGTGAAAATCCCAGGCCTAACCTAGACCTAACGTGCGTTATCCTCAAAAATATTGATCAAAACCTGGTTTAATCGACTTTTTCAGTGTGGTACCACATTACTATGTGATCCAAACCAGAAAATAACCCAGGATCTGTTCAACGAGTATGTGAAGTTTGCGAAAGTATGAGTCTGATGAGGGCAAATCCCAGACCTATCCCAGACCTAACATGCGTTATCCTCTAAAATATTTATCAAGACCAGGTTTAATTGACTGCTTCAGTGTGGTCCCACATTACTACGTGATCCAAACCAGAAAAAACCCAGGATCTGTTCAACAAGTATGTGAAAAACGCGAAAGTATGAGCCTGATGAGGGCAAATCCCAGACCTATCCCAGACCTAACTTGCGTTATCCTCTAAAATATTGATCGAAACCAGGTTTAATTGACTGTTTCAGCGTGGTACCACATTACTACGTGATACAATCCGGAAACAGCCCAGGATCTAGCCATGAAGTATGAGAAATATGCGAAAGTATGAGCCTGACGAGGGCAAAACCTAGTCCTAACCCAGACCTAACATGTGTTATCCTCTAAAATATTTATCATGACCAGGTTTAATTGATTGTTTCAGTGTGGTCCCACATTACTACGTGATCCAAACCAGAAAAGAACCCAGGATCCGTTCAACAAGTATTTGAAGAATGCGAAAGTATGAGTTTGATGAGTGAAAATCCCCGGCCTAACCTAGACCTAACATGCGTTATCCTCAAAAATATTGATCGAAACCAGGTTTAATCGACTGTTTCAGTGTGGTACCACACTACTACGTGACCCAAACCGGAAAAAACCCAGGATCTGTTCAACAAGTATGTGAAAAACGCGAAAGTATGAGCCTGATGAGGGCAAATCCCAGACCTATCCCAGACCTAACTTGCGTTATCCTCTAAAATATTGAGCGAAACCAGGTTTAATTGACTGTTTCAGCGTGGTACCACATTACTACGTGACACAATCCAGAAACAGCCGAGGATCTAGCCATGAAGTATGAGAAATATGCGAAAGTATGAGCCTGATGAGGGCAAATCCTAGAACTAACCCAAACCTAAGATGCGTAATCCTCTAAAATATTTCTCAAGACCAGGTTTAATTGAATGTTCCAGTGTGGTACCACATTACTACGCGAACCAATCCAGAAAAAACCCAGGATCAGTTCAACAAGTATGTGAAGAATGCGAATGTATGAGTCTGATGAGTGAAAATCCCAGGGCTAACCTAGACCTAACATGCGTTATCCTCTAAAATATTGATCCAAACCAGGTTTAATGGACTGTTTCAGTGTGGTACCACTTTACTACGTGATCCAAAGCAGGAAAAACCCTCGATCAGGTCAACATGTATGTTAAAACTGCGAAAGTATGACCCTGATGAGGGCAAATCCCAGGCCTAACCTAGACCTAACATGCGTTGTCCTCTAAAATATTGATGGAAACCAGGTTTAGTTGACTGTTTCAGTGTTGTACTTCATTACTACGTGATGCAATCCAGAAAAAGCCCAGGATCTAGCCATCAAGTATGAGAAATATGAGAAAGAGTGAGCCTGATGAGAGCAAATCCCAGACCTAACCTAGACCTAGCATGAATTGTTCTCTAAAATATTGATCAAAACCAGGTTTAATTGACTGTTTCAGTGTTGTACTTCATTACTACGTGATGCAATCCAGAAAAAGCCCAGGATCTAGCCATCAAGTATGAGAAATATGAGAAAGAGTGAGCCTGATGAGAGCAAATCCCAGACCTAACCTAGACCTAGCATAAATTGTTCTCTAAAATATTTATCAAGACCAGGTTTAATTGACTGTTTCGGCGTGGTACCGCATTACTACGTGATAGAGACCAGAAAAAGGCCAGGATCCGTTCAACAAGTATGTGAAGAATGCGAAAGTTTGAGTTTGATGAGTGAAAATCCCCGGCCTAACCTAGACCTAACATGCGTTATCCTCAAAAATATTGATCGAAACCTGGTTTAATCGACTGATTCAGTGTGGTACCACATTACTATGTGATCCAAACCAGAAAATAACCCAGGATTTGGCCAACAAGTATGCGAAAAATGCGAAAGTACGAGACAGATGAGGGCAAATCCCAGACCTAACCGAGAAATAACCGGCGCTATCCTCTAAAATATTAATCGCAACCAGGTTTTATTGACTGTCTGAGTGTGGTCCCACATTACTACTTGGTCCAAGCCAGAAAAAGGCCAGGATCTGCCCAACAAGTGTGCGAAAAACACGAAAGTATATGCCAGATGATTGCAAATACCAGGACTAACCCAGTCGTAACCTGCGTTATGCCCTAAAATACTATTCGGAACCATGTTTAATTGACTGTGTCAGCGTGGTACCACATTAATACGTGATACAATCCAGAAACAGCCCAGGATCTAGCCATGAAGTATGAGAAATATGCGAAAGTATGAGCCTGACGAGGGCAAATCCTAGACCTAACCCAGACCTAACATGCGTTATCCTCTAAAATATTTATCATGACCAGGTTTAATTGATTGTTTCAGTGTGGTCCCACATTACTACGTGATCCAAACCAGAAAAAACCCAGGATCCGTTCAACAAGTATGTGAAGAATGCGAAAGTATGAGCCTGGTGAGGGCAAATCCCAGACCTATCCCAGACCTTACAAGCGTTATCCTCTAAAATATTGATCCAAACCAGGTTTATGGACTGTTTCAGTGTGGTACCACTTTACTACGTGATCCAAAGCAGAAAAAACCCTCGATCACGTCAACATATATATTAAAACTGCGAAAGTATGACCCAGATGAGGGCAAATCCCAGGCCTAACCTAGACCTAACATGCGTTGTCCTCTAAAATATTGATGGAAACCAGGTTTAATTGACTGTTTCAGTGTTGTACTTCATTACTGCGTGATACAATCCAGAAAGCCCAGGATCTAGCCATCAAGTATCTGAAATATGCGAAAGAATGTGCCTGATGAGGGCAAATCCCAGACCTATCCCAAACCTAACTTGCGTTGTCCTCTAAGATACTGATGGAAACCAGTTTTAATTGACTGTTTCAGTGTTGTACTTCATTACTACGTGATGCAATCCAGAAATAGCCCGGGATCTAGCCATCAAGTATGAGAAATATGCGAAAGAATGAGCCTGATGAGAGCAAATCGCAGACCTAACCTAGACCTAACATGAATTATTCTCTAAAATATTGATCCAAACCAGGTTTAATGGACTGTTTCAGTGTGGTACCACTTTACTACGTGATCCAAAGCAGAAAAAACCCTCGATCAGGTCAACATGTATGTTAAAACTGCGAAAGTATGACCCTGATGAGGGCAAATCCCAGGCCTAACCTAGACCTAACATGCGTTGTCCTCTAAAATATTGATGGAAACCAGGTTTAGTTGACTGTTTCAGTGTTGTACTTCATTACTACGTGATGCAATCCAGAAAAAGCCCAGGATCTAGCCATCAAGTATGAGAAATATGAGAATGAATGAGCCTGATGAGAGCAAATCCCAGACCTAACCTAGACCTAGCATGAATTGTTCTCTAAAATATTGATCAAAACCAGGTTTAATTGACTGTTTCAGTGTGGTACCACACTACTACGTGATCCAATCCAGAAATTGCCCAGGATCCAGCCATGAAGTATGAGAAATATGCGAAAGCATGAGCATGATGAGGGCAAATCCTAGACCTAACCCAGACCTAACAAGCGTTATCCTCTAAAATATTTATCAAGAGCAGGTTTAATTGATTGTTTCAGTGTGGTCCACATTACTACGTGATCCAAACCAGAAAAAACCCAGGATCCGTTCAACAAGTATGTGAAGAATGCGAAAGTATGAGTCTGATGAGTGAAAATCCCAGGCCTAACCTAGACCTAACGTGCGTTATCCTCAAAAATATTGATCAAAACCTGGTTTAATCGACTTTTTCAGTGTGGTACCACATTACTATGTGATCCAAACCAGAAAATAACCCAGGATCTGTTCAACGAGTATGTGAAGTGTGCGAAAGTATGAGTCTGATGAGGGCAAATCCCAGACCTATCCCAGACCTAACATGCGTTATCCTCTAAAATATTTATCAAGACCAGGTTTAATTGATTGTTTCAGTGTGGTCCCACATTACTACGTGATCCAAACCAGAAAAAACCCAGGATCCGTTCAACAAGTATGTGAAGAATGCGAAAGTATGAGTCTGATGAGTGAAAATCCCAGACCTAACCTAGACCTAACATGCGTTATCCTCTAAAATATTGATCCCAACCAGGTTTAATGGACTGTTTCAGTGTGGTACCACACTACTACGTGATCCAAACCAGAAAAAACCCAGGATCTGTTCAACAAGTATGTGAAAAACGCGAAAGTATGAGCCTGATGGGGGCGAATCCCAGACCTATCCCAGACCTAACTTGCGTTATCCTCTAAAATATTGATCGAAACCAGGTTTAATTGACTGTTTCAGCGTGGTACCACATTACTACGTGATACAATCCAGAAACAGCCCAGGATCTAGCCATGAAGTATGAGAAATATGCGAAAGTATGAGCCTGACGAGGGCAAAACCTAGTCCTAACCCAGACCTAACATGTGTTATCCTCTAAAATATTTATCATGACCAGGTTTAATTGATTGTTTCAGTGTGGTCCCACATTACTATGTGATCCAAACCAGAAAAGAACCCAGGATCTGTTCAACAAGTATGTGAAAAACGCGAAAGTATGAGCCTGATGAGGGCAAATCCCAGGCCTAACCTAGACCTAACATGCGTTGTCCTCTAAAATATTGATGGAAACCAGGTTTAGTTGACTGTTTCAGTGTTGTACTTCATTACTACGTGATGCAATCCAGAAAAAGCCCAGGATCTAGCCATCAAGTATGAGAAATATGAGAATGAATGAGCCTGATGAGAGCAAATCCCAGACCTAACCTAGACCTAGCATGAATTGTTCTCTAAAATATTGATCAAAACCAGGTTTAATTGACTGTTTCAGTGTGGTACCACACTACTACGTGATCCAATCCAGAAATAGCCCAGGATCTAGCCATGAAGTATGAGAAATATGCGAAAGTATGAGCCTGACGAGGGCAAATCCTAGACCTAACCCAGACCTAATATGCGTTATCCTCTAAAATATTTATCAAGACCAGGTTTAATTGATTGTTTCAGTGTGGTCCACATTACTACGTGATCCAAACCAGAAAAAACCCAGGATCCGTTCAACAAGTATGTGAAGAATGCGAAAGTATGAGTCTGATGAGTGAAAATCCCAGGCCTAACCTAGACCTAACGTGCGTTATCCTCAAAAATATTGATCAAAACCTGGTTTAATCGACTTTTTCAGTGTGGTACCACGTTACTATGTGATCCAAACCAGAAAATAACCCAGGATCTGTTCAACGAGTATGTGAAGTGTGCGAAAGTATGAGTCTGATGAGGGCAAATCCCAGACCTATCCCAGACCTAACATGCGTTATCCTCTAAAATATTTATCAAGACCAGGTTTAATTGATTGTTTCAGTGTGGTCCCACATTACTACGTGATCCAAACCAGAAAAAACCCAGGATCCGTTCAACAAGTATGTGAAGAATGCGAAAGTATGAGTCTGATGAGTGAAAATCCCAGACCTAACCTAGACCTAACATGCGTTATCCTCTAAAATATTGATCCCAACCAGGTTTAATGGACTGTTTCAGTGTGGTACCACACTACTACGTGATCCAAACCAGAAAAAACCCAGGATCTGTTCAATAAGTATGTGAAAAACGCGAAAGTATGAGCCTGATGAGGGCAAATCCCAGACCTATCCCAGACCTAACTTGCGTTATCCTCTAAAATATTGAACGAAACCAGGTTTAATTGACTGTTTCAGCGTGGTACCACATTACTACGTGATACAATCCAGAAACAGCCCAGGATCTAGCCATGAAGTATGAGAAATATGCGAAAGTATGAGCCTGACGAGGGCAAAACCTAGTCCTAACCCAGACCTAACATGTGTTATCCTCTAAAATATTCATCATGACCAGGTTTAATTGATTGTTTCAGTGTGGTCCCACATTACTATGTGATCCAAACCAGAAAAGAACCCAGGATCCGTTCAACAAGTATTTGAAGAATGCGAAAGTATGAGTTTGATGAGTGAAAATCCCCGGCCTAACCTAGACCTAACATGCGTTATCCTCAAAAATATTGATCGAAACCAGGTTTAATCGACTGTTTCAGTGTGGTACCACACTACTACGTGACCCAAACCGGAAAAAACCCAGGATCTGTTCAACAAGTATGTGAAAAACGCGAAAGTATGAGCCTGATGAGGGCAAATCCCAGACCTATCCCAGACCTAACTTGCGTTATCCTCTAAAATATTGAACGAAACCAGGTTTAATTGACTGTTTCAGCGTGGTGCCACATTACTACGTGACACAATCCAGAAACAGCCGAGGATCTAGCCATGAAGTAAGAGAAATATGCGAAAGTATGAGCCCGATGAGGGCAAATCCTAGAACTAACCCAAACCTAAGATGCGTTATCCTCTAAAATATTTATCAAGACCAGGTTTAATTGAATGTTCCAGTGTGGTACCACATTACTACGCGAACCAATCCAGAAAAAACCCAGGATCAGTTCAACAAGTATGTGAAGAATGCGAATGTATGAGTCTGATGAGTGAAAATCCCAGGGCAAACCTAAACCTAACATGCGTTGTCCTCTAAAATATTGATGGAAACCAGGTTTAATTGACTGTTTCAGTGTTGTACTTCATTACTGCGTGATGCAATCCAGAAAAAGCCCAGGATCTTGCCACAGGTAGGCGAAAAATGCGAAGGTACGAGCCAGATGATTGCAAATACCAGAACTAAACCAGCCATAGCCGGCGTTATCCTGTAAAATATTGATCGGAACCATGTTTATTTGACTGCTTCAGTGTGGTACCACATTACTACGTGGTCCAAGCATGAAAAAGCCCAGGATCATGCCAACAAGTAGGCGGAAAATGCGAAGGTACGAGCCTGATGATTGCAAATACCAGAACTAAACCAGACATAACCAGCGTTATCGTCTAAAATACTAATCGGAACCAGCTTTTATTGACTGTTTCAGTGTGGTACCACATTACTACGAAACCAAACCAGAAAAAGCCCAGGATCTGGCCAACAAGTATGCGAGAAATGCGAAAATTCGAGCCAGATGACGGCAAATCCCAGACCTGACAGTGACATAACCGGCGTTATCCTCTAAAATATTAATCGCAACCAGGTTTAATTGACTGCTTCGGTGTGGTACCGCATTACTACGTGATCCAAACCAGGAAAAGCCCAGGATCTTGCCAACAAGTAGGCGAAAAATGCGAAGGTACGAGCCAGATGAGGGCAAATCCCAGACCTAACCCAGACATAACCGGCGTTATCCTCTAAAATATTAATCGCAACCGGGTTTAATTGACTGTTTCGGTGTGGAACCACATTACGACGGGATACAAACCAGAAAAAGCCCTGGATCTGGCCAACAAGTATGCGAGAAATGCGAAAGTATGAGCCAGATGAGGTCAAATCCCAGACCTAACCGAGACATAACCGGCGTTATCCTCTAAAATATTAATCGCCACAAGGTTGAATTGACTGCTTCGGTGTGGAACCTCATTACTACGGGATCCAAACCAGAAAAAACCCAGGATCTGCCCAACAAGTATGCGAAAAACGCGAAAGTATGTGCCAGATGATTGCAAATACCAGATCTAACCCAGACGTAACCAGCGTTATCCTCTAAAATACTAATCGGAACCAGGTTTATTTGACTGTTTCAGTGTGGTACCACATTACTACGTGGTCCAAGCATGAAAAAGGCCAGGATCTGGCCAACAAGTATGTGAGAAATGCGAAAATTCGAGCCAGGTGACGGCAAATCCCAGACCTGACAGTGACATAACCGGCGTTATCGTTTAAAATATTAATCGCAACCAGGTTTAATTGACTGTTTCGGTGTGGAACCACATTACTACGTGTTCTAAACCAGAAAAAGCCCAGGATCTGGCCAACAAGTATGCGAAAAATGCGAAAGTACGAGCCAGATGAGGGCAAATACCAGACCTAACCCAGACATAGCCGGCGTTATCCTGTAAAATATTAATCGGAACCATGTTTATTTGACTGTTTCAGTGTGGTACTACATTACTACGTGGTCCAAGCGTGAAAAAGGCCAGGATCTGGCCCACAAGTATGCGAAAAATGCGAAATTACGAGCCAGATGAGGGAAAATCCCAGACCCAACCGTGACATAACCAGCGTTATCCTCTAAAATACTATTCGGAACCAGCTTTTATTGACTGTTTCAGTGTGGTACCACACTACTACGTGATCCAAACCAGAAAAAGCCCAGGATCTGGCCAACAAGTATGCGAGAAATGCGAAAATTCGAGCCAGATGACGGCTAATCCCAGACCTGACCGTGACATAACCGGCGTTATCGTCTAAAATATTAATCGCAACCAGGTTTAATTGACTGTTTCGGTGTGGGACCACATTACTACGTGATCTAAACCAGAAAAAGCCCAGGATCTGGCCAACAAGTATGCGAGAAATGCGAAAGTACGAGCCAGATGAGGGCAAATCCCTGGCCTGACCGTGACATAACCGGCGTTATCCTCTAAAATACTAACCGTAACCAGATTTTATTGACTGTCTCAGTGTGGTACCACATTACTACGTGATCCAAACCAGAAAAAGGCCAGGATCTGGCCAACAAGTAAGCGAAAAATGCGAAAGTACGAGCCAGATGATGGCAAATACCAGACCTAACCCAGACATAGCCGGCGTTGTCCTGTAAAATATGGATCGGAACCAGGTTTATTTGACTGTTTCAGTGTGGCACCACATTACTACGTGGTCCAAGCATGAAAAAGCCCAGGATCTTGCCAACAAGTAGGCGAAAAATGCGAAGGTACGAGCCAGATGATTGCAAATACCAGAACTAAACCAGACATAACCAGCGTTATCCTCTAAAATACTAATCGGAACCAGCTTTTATTGCCTGTTTCAGTGTGGTACCACATTACTACGTGATCCAAACCAGAAAAAGCCCAGGATCTGGCCAACAAGTATGCGAGAAATGCGAAAATTCGTGCCAGATGACGGCAAATCCCAGACCTGACCGTGACATAACCGGCGTTATCGTCTAAAATATTAATCGCAACCAGGTTTAATTGACTGTTTCGGTGTGGAACCACATTACTACGTCATCTAAACCAGAAAAAGCCCAGGATCTGGCCAACAAGTATGCGAGAAATGCGAAAGTACGAGCCAGATGAGGTCAAATCCCAGACCTAACCCAGACATAACCGGCGTTATCCTCCAACATATTAATCGCAACCAGGTTTAATTGACTGTTACTTTGTGGTACCGCATTACTACGTGATCCAAACCAGGAAAAGCCCAGGATCTGGCCAACAAGTATGCGATAATTGCGAACGTATGAGACAGATGATTGCAAATACCAGAACTAACCCCGACATAACCAGCGTTATCCTCCAAAATATTACTCGCAACCAGGTTTAATTGACTGTTTCAGTGTGGTACCACATTACTACGTGATCCAAACCGGAAAAAGCCCGGGATCTGGCCAACAAGTATGCGATAATTGCGAACGTATGAGACAGATGATTGCAAATACCAGAACTAACCCAGACATAACCAGCGTTATCCTCCAAAATATTAATCGCAACCAGGTTTAATTTACTGTTTCGGTGTGGAGCGTCATTATTACGGGATCCAAACCAGAAAGAACCCTGGATCTGGCCAAGAAGTATGCGAAAAACGCGAAAGTATGTGCCAGATCATTGCAAATACCAGAACTAACCCAGACACAATCAGCGTTAACCTCTAAAATACTAATCGGAACCAGCTTTTATTGACTGTTTCAGTGTGGTACCACATTACTACGTGATCCAAACCAGAAAAAGCCCAGGATCTGGCAAACAAGTATGCGAGAAATGCGAAAGTACTAGACAGATGAGGGCAAATCCCAGAACTAACCGAGACATAACCGGCGTTATTCTCTAAGCTATTAATCGCAACCAGGTTTAATTGACTGTTTCGGTGTGGTACCACATTACTACGTTATCCAAACCAGAAAAAGCCCAGGATCTGGCCAACAAGTATGCGAAAAATGCGAAAGTACGAGCCAGATGTGGGCAAATCCCAGACCTGACCGTGACATAACCGGCGTTATCGTCTAAAATATTAATCGCAACCAGGTTTAATTGACTGTTTCGGTGTGGAACAACATTACTACGTGATCTAAACCAGAAAAAGCCCAGGATCTGGCCAACAAGTATGCGAGAAATGCGAAGGTACGAGCCAGATGAGGGCAAATCCCAGACCTAACCCAGACATAACCGGCGTTATCCGCTAATATATCAATCCCCACCAGGTTTTATTGACTGTTTCGGTATGGAACCTCATTACTACGGGATCCAAACCAGAAAAAACCCAGGATCTGGCCAACAAGTGTGCGAAAAACGCGAAAGTATGAGCCAGATGATTCCAAATACCAGAACTAACCCAGACGTAACCTGCATGATCCTCTAAAATGCTATTCTGAACCAGGTTTAATTGATTGTTACGGTGTGGTACCGCATTACTACCTGATCCAAACCAGAAAAAGCCCAGGATCTTGCCACAAGTATGCGAAAAATGCGAAATTACGAGCCAGATGAGGGAAAATCCCAGACCCAACCGAGACATAACCGGCGTTATCCTCTAAAATATTAATCACCACCTGGTTTAATTGACTGTTCCGGTATGGAACCTCATTACTACGGGATCCAAACCAGAAAAAACCCAGGATCTGGCCAACAAGTGTGCGAAAAACGCGAAAGTATGAGCCAGATGATTGCAAATACCAGAAATTACCCAGACGTAACCTGCATTATCCTCTAAAATGCTATTCTGAACCAGGTTTAATTGACTGTTTCGGTGTGGAACAACATTACTACGTGATCTAAACCAGAAAAAGCCCAGGATCTGGCCAACAAGTATGCGAAAAATGCGAAAGTACGAGCCAGATGAGGGCAAATACCAGACCTAACCCAGACATAGCCGGCGTTATCCTGTAAAATATTAATCGGAACCATGTTTATTTGACTGTTTCAGTGTGGTACCACATTACTACGCGGTCCAAGCATGAAAAAGGCCAGGATCTGGCCCACAAGTATGCGAAAAATGCGAAATTACGAGCCAGATGAGGGAAAATCCCAGACCCAACCGAGACATAACCGGCGTTATCCTCTAAAATATTAATCACCACCTGGTTTAATTGACTGTTCCGGTATGGAACCTCATTACTACGGGATCCAAACCAGAAAAAACCCAGGATCTGGCCAACAAGTGTGCGAAAAACGCGAAAGTATGAGCCAGATGATTGCAAATACCAGAAATTACCCAGACGTAACCTGCATTATCCTCTAAAATGCTATTCTGAACCAGGTTTAATTGACTGTTTCGGTGTGGAACAACATTACTACGTGATCTAAACCAGAAAAAGCCCAGGATCTGGCCAACAAGTATGCGAAAAATGCGAAAGTACGAGCCAGATGAGGGCAAATACCAGACCTAACCCAGCCATAGCCGGCGTTATCCTGTAAAATATTAATCGGAACCATGTTTATTTGACTGTTTCAGTGTGGTACCACATTACTACGCGGTCCAAGCATGAAAAAGGCCAGGATCTGGCCCACAAGTATGCGAAAAATGCGAAATTACGAGCCAGATGAGGGAAAATCCCAGACCCAACCGAGACATAACCGGCGTTATCCTCTAAAATATTAATCACCACCTGGTTTAATTGACTGTTCCGGTATGGAACCTCATTACTACGGGATCCAAACCAGAAAAAACCCAGGATCTGGCCAACAAGTGTGCGAAAAACGCGAAAGTATGAGCCAGATGATTGCAAATACCAGAAATTACCCAGACGTAACCTGCATTATCCTCTAAAATGCTATTCTGAACCAGGTTTAATTGACTGTTTCGGTGTGGAACAACATTACTACGTGATCTAAACCAGAAAAAGCCCAGGATCTGGCCAACAAGTATGCGAAAAATGCGAAAGTACGAGCCAGATGAGGGCAAATACCAGACCTAACCCAGCCATAGCCGGCGTTATCCTGTAAAATATTAATCGGAACCATGTTTATTTGACTGTTTCAGTGTGGTACCACATTACTACGCGGTCCAAGCATGAAAAAGGCCAGGATCTGGCCCACAAGTATGCGAAAAATGCGAAATTACGAGCCAGATGAGGGAAAATCCCAGACCCAACCGAGACATAACCGGCGTTATCCTCTAAAATATTAATCACCACCTGGTTTAATTGACTGTTCCGGTATGGAACCTCATTACTACGGGATCCAAACCAGAAAAAACCCAGGATCTGGCCAACAAGTGTGCGAAAAACGCGAAAGTATGAGCCAGATGATTGCAAATACCAGAAATTACCCAGACGTAACCTGCATTATCCTCTAAAATGCTATTCTGAACCAGGTTTAATTGACTGTTACGGTGTGGTACCGCATTACTACCTGATCCAAACCAGAAAAAACCCAGGATGTTGCCACAAGTATGCGAAAAATGCGAAATTACGAGCCAGATGAGGGAAAATCCCAGACCTAACCGAGACAAAACCGGCGTTATCCTCTAAAATATTAATCGCCACCAGGTTTAATTGACTGCTTCGGTGTGGTACCGCATTACTACGTGATCCAGGCATGAAAAAGCCCAGGATCCTGCCAACAAGTAGGCGAAAAATGCGAAAGTACGAGACAGATGAGGGCAAATCCCAGACCTAACCGAGAAATAACAGTCGCTATCCTCTAAAATATTAATCGCAACCATGTTTAATTGACTGTCTGAGTGTGGTACCACATTACTACGTGGTCCAAGCATGAAAAAGCCCAGGATCTTGCCAACAAGTAAGCGAAAAATGCGAAAGTACGAGCCAGATGATGGCAAATACCAGACCTAAACCCAGACATAGCCGGCGTTATCCTGTAAAATATGGATCGGAACCAGGTTTATTTGACTGTTTCAGTGTGGCACCACATTACTACGTGGTCCAAGCATGAAAAATCCCAGGATCTTGCCAACAAGTAGGCGAAAAATGCGAAGGTACGAGCCAGATGATTGCAAATACCAGAACTAAACCAGACATAACCAGCGTTATCCTGTAAAATACTAATCGGAACCAGCTTTTATTGCCTGTTTCAGTGTGGTACCACATTACTACGTGATCGACACCAGAAAAAGCCCAGGATCTGGCCAACAAGTATGCGAGAAATGCGAAAATTCGTGCCAGATGACGGCAAATCCCAGACCTGACCGTGACATAACCGGCGTTATCGTCTAAAATATTAATCGCAACCAGGTTTAATTGACTGTTTCGGTGTGGAACAACATTTCTACGTGATCTAAACCAGAAAAAGCCCAGGATCTTGCCACAAGTAGGGGAAAAATGCGAAGGTACGAGCCAGATGATTGCAAATACCAGAACTAAACCAGACATAACCAGCGTTATCCTCTAAAATACTAATCGGATCCAGGTTTATTTGACTGTTTCAGTGTGGTACCACATTACAACGTGGTCCAAGCATGAAGAAGGCCAGGATCTGGCCAACAAGTATGCGAAAAATGCGAAATTACGAGCCAGATGACGGCAAATCCCAGACCTTACCGTGACATAACCGGCGTTATCCTCTAAAATACTAACCGGAACCAGATTTTATTGACTGTCTCAGTGTGGTACCGCATTACTACGTGATCCAAACCAGAAAAAGGCCAGAATCTGGCCAACAAGTAAGCGAAAAATGCGAAAGTACGAGCCAGATGATGGCAAATACCAGACCTAACCCAGACATAGCCGGCGTTATCCTGTAAAATATGGATCGGAACCAGGTTTATTTGACTGTTTCAGTGTGGCATCACATTACTACGTGGTCCAAGCATGAAAAAGCCCAGGATCTTGCCAACAAGTAGGCGAAAAATGCGAAGGTACGAGCCAGATGATTGCAAATACCAGAATTAAACCAGACATAGCCAGCGTTATCCTCTAAAATACTAATCGGAACCAGCTTTTATTGCCTGTTTCAGTGTGGTACCACATTACTACGTGATCCACACCAGAAAAAGCCCAGGATCTGGCCAACAAGTATGCGAGAAATGCGAAAATTCGTGCCAGATGACGGCAAATCCCAGACCTGGCCGTGACATAACCAGCGTTATCGTCTAAAATAATAATCGCAACCAGGTTTAATTGACTGTTTCGGTGTGGAACCACATTACGACGGGATACAAACCAGAAAAAGCCCTGGATCTGGCCAACAAGTATGCGAGAAATGCGAAAGTATGAGCCAGATGAGGTCAAATCCTAGACCTAACCGAGACATAACCGGCGTTATCCTCCAAAATATTACTCGCAACCAGGTTGAAATGACTGCTTCGGTGTGGTACCGCATTACTACGTGATCCAAACAAAAAAAGCCCAGGATCTTGCCAACAAGTATGCGAAAAATGCGGAGGTACGAGCCAGATGAGGGAAAATCCCAGACCTAACGAGACATAGCCGGCGTTATCCTGTAAAATATTAATCGGAACCAGGCTTATTTGACTGTTTCAGTGTGGTACCACATTACTACGTGATGCAAACCAAAAAAAGCCCCGGATCTTGCCAACAAGTAGGCGAAATATGCGAAGGTACGAGCCAGATGATTGCAAATACCAGAACTAACCCCGACATAACCAGCGTTATCCTCCAAAATATTACTCGCAACCAGGTTTAATTGACTGTTTTAGTGTGGTACCATATTACTACGTGATCCAAACCAGAAAAAGCCCGGGATCTGGCCAACAAGTATGCGATAATTGCGAACGTATGAGACAGATGATTGCAAATACCAGAACTAACCCAGACATAACCAGCGTTATCCTCCAAAATATTAATCGCAACCAGGTTTAATTTACTGTTTCGGTGTGGAGCGTCATTATTACGGTATCCAAACCAGAAAGAACCCTGGATCTGGCCAAGAAGTATGCAAAAACGCGAAAGTATGTGCCAGATGATTGCAAATACCAGAACTAACCCAGACACAACCAGCGTTATCCTCTAAAATACTAATCGGAACCAGCTTTTATTGACAGTTTCAGTGTGATACCACATTACTACGTTGTCCAAGCCAGAAAAAGGCCAGGATCTAGCCAACAAGTATGCGAAAAATGCGAAAATACGGGCCAGATGACGGCAAATCCCAGACCTTACCGTGACATAACCGGCGTTATCCTCTAAAATACTAACCGGAACAAGATTTTATTGACTGTCTCAGTGTGGTACCACATTACTACGTGATCCAAACCAGAAAAAGGCCAGGATCTGGCCAACAAGTAAGCGAAAAATGCGAAAGTACGAGCCGGATGTGGGCAAATCCCAGACCTGACCGTGACATAACCGGCGTTATCGTCTAAAATATTAATCGCAACCAGGTTTAATTGACTGTTTCGGTGTGGAACAACATTACTACGTGATCTAAACCAGAAAAAGCCCAGGATCTGGCCAACAAGTATGCGAGAAATGCGAAGGTACGAGCCAGATGAGGGCAAATCCCAGACCTAACCCAGACATAACCGGCGTTATCCGCTAAAATATTAATCCCCACCAGGTTTAATTGACTGTTTCGGTATGGAACCTCATTACTACGGGATCCAAACCAGAAAAAACCCAGGATCTGGCCAACAAGTGTGCGAAAAACGCGAAAGTATGAGCCAGATGATTCCAAATACCAGAACTAACCCAGACGTAACCTGCATGACCCTCTAAAATACTATTCTGAACCAGGTTTAATTGACTGTTACGGTGTGGTACCGCATTACTACCTGATCCAAACCAGAAAAAGCCCAGGATCTTGCCACAAGTATGCGAAAAATGCGAAATTACGAGCCAGATGATGGAAAATCCCAGACCTAACCGAGACAAAACCGGCGATATCCTCTAAAATATTAATCGCCACCAGGTTTAATTGACTGCTTCGGTGTGGTACCGCATTACTACGTGATCCAAGCATGAAAAAGCCCAGGATCCTGCCAACAAGTAGGCGAAAAATGCGAAAGTATGAGCCAGATGATTGCAAATACCAGAACTAACCCAGACGTAACCTGCATTATCCTCTAAAATACAATTCTGAACCAGGTTTAATTGACTGTTACGGTGTGGTACCGCATTACTACGTGATCCAAACCAGAAAAAGGCCAGGATCTTGCCAAGATGTATGCGAAAAACGCGAAAGTATGAGCCAGATGAGGGCAAATCCCAGACCTAACCGAGACATAACCGGCGTTATCCTCCACAGTATTAATCGCAACCAGGTTTAATTGACAGTTTCAGTGTGATACCACATTACTACGTGGTCCAAGCCAGAAAAAGACCAGGATCTGGCCAACAAGTATGAGAAAAATGCGAAAATTCGAGCCAGATGAGGGCAAATACCAGACCTAACCAAGCCATAACCGGCGTTATCCTCTAAAATATTAATCGCAACCAGGTTTAATTGACTGCTTCGGTGTGGTACCGCATTACTACGTGATCCAAACCAGGAAAAGCCCAGGATCTTGCCAACAAGTAGGCGAAAAATGCGAAGGTACGAGCCAGATGAGGGCAAATCCCAGACCTAACCCAGACATTACCGGCGTTATCCTCTAAAATATTAATCGCAACCAGGTTTAATTGACTGTTTCGGTGTGGTACCGCATTACTACGTGATCCAAACCAGAAGAAGGCCAGGATCTTGCCAAGATGTATGCGAAAAACGCGAAGGTAAGAGCCAGATGAGGGCAAATACCAGAGCTAACCCAGACATAGCCGGCGTTATCCTGTAAAATATTAATCGGAACCATGTTTATTTGACTGTTTCAGTGTGGTACCACATTACTAAGTGGTCCAAGCATGAAGAAGGCGAGGATCTGGTCACCAAGTATGCGAGAAATGCGAAAGTACGAGCCAGATGAGGGCAAATACCAGAACTAAACCAGACATAACCAGCGTTATCCTCTAAAATACTAATCAGAACCTGCTTTTATTGACTGTTTCAGTGTGTTACCACATTACTACGTGATCCAAACCAGAAAAAGCCCAGGATTTGGCCAACAAGTATGCGAGAAATGCGAAAGTACGTGCCAGATGAGGGCAAATCCCAGACCTAAACGAGACATAACCGGCGTTATCCTCTAAAATATTAATCGCAACCAGGTTTAATTGACTGTTTCGGCGTGGTACCGCATTACTACGTGATAGAGACCAGAAAAAGGCCAGGATCTGGCCAACAAGTATGCGAAAAATGCGAAAGTACGAGACAGATGAGGGCAAATCCCAGACCTAACCGAGAAATAACCGGCGCTATCCTCTAAAATATTAATCGCAACCAGGTTTTATTGACTGTCTGAGTGTGGTCCCACATTACTACTTGGTCCGAGCCAGAAAAAGGCCAGGATCTGCCCAACAAGTGTGCGAAAAACACGAAAGTATATGCCAGATGATAGCAAATACCAGAACTAACCCAGACGTAACCTGCGTTATCCCCTAAAATACTATTCGGAACCATGTTTAATTGACTGTTAAGGTGTGGTACCGCATTACTACCTGATCCAAACCAGAAAAAGCCCAGGATCTTGCCACAGGTAGGCGAAAAATGCGAAGGTACGAGCCAGATGATTGCAAATACCAGAACTAAACCAGCCATAGCCGGCGTTATCCTGTAAAATATTGATCGGAACCAGGTTTATTTGACTGCTTCAGTGTGGTACCACATTACTACGTGGTCCAAGCATGAAAAAGCCCAGGATCATGCCAACAAGTAGGCGGAAAATGCGAAGGTACGAGCCTGATGATTGCAAATACCAGAACTAAACCAGACATAACCAGCGTTATCGTCTAAAATACTAATCGGAACCAGCTTTTATTGACTGTTTCAGTGTGGTACCACATTACTACGAAACCAAACCAGAAAAAGCCCAGGATCTGGCCAACAAGTATGCGAGAAATGCGAAAATTCGAGCCAGATGACGGCAAATCCCAGAACTGACAGTGACATAACCGGCGTTATCCTCTAAAATATTAATCGCAACCAGGTTTAATTGACTGCTTCGGTGTGGTACCGCATTACTACGTGATCCAAACCAGGAAAAGCCCAGGATCTTGCCAACAAGTAGGCGAAAAATGCGAAGGTACGAGCCAGATGAGGGCAAATCCCAGACCTAACCCAGACATAACCGGCGTTATCCTCTAAAATATTAATCGCAACCGGGTTTAATTGACTGTTTCGGTGTGGAACCACATTACGACGGGATACAAACCAGAAAAAGCCCTGGATCTGGCCAACAAGTATGCGAGAAATGCGAAAGTATGAGCCAGATGAGGTCAAATCCCAGACCTAACCGAGACATAACCGGCGTTATCCTCTAAAATATTAATCGCCACAAGGTTGAATTGACTGCTTCGGTGTGGAACCTCATTACTACGGGATCCAAACCAGAAAAAACCCAGGATCTGCCCAACAAGTATGCGAAAAACGCGAAAGTATGTGCCAGATGATTGCAAATACCAGATCTAACCCAGACGTAACCAGCGTTATCCTCTAAAATACTAATCGGAACCAGGTTTATTTGACTGTTTCAGTGTGGTACCACATTACTACGTGGTCCAAGCATGAAAAAGGCCAGGATCTGGCCAACAAGTATGTGAGAAATGCGAAAATTCGAGCCAGGTGACGGCAAATCCCAGACCTGACAGTGACATAACCGGCGTTATCGTTTAAAATATAAATCGCAACCAGGTTTAATTGACTGTTTCGGTGTGGAACCACATTACTACGTGTTCTAAACCAGAAAAAGCCCAGGATCTGGCCAACAAGTATGCGAAAAATGCGAAAGTACGAGCCAGATGAGGGCAAATACCAGACCTAACCCAGACATAGCCGGCGTTATCCTGTAAAATATTAATCGGAACCATGTTTATTTGACTGTTTCAGTGTGGTACTACATTACTACGTGGTCCAAGCGTGAAAAAGGCCAGGATCTGGCCCACAAGTATGCGAAAAATGCGAAATTACGAGCCAGATGAGGGAAAATCCCAGACCCAACCGTGACATAACCAGCGTTATCCTCTAAAATACTATTCGGAACCAGCTTTTATTGACTGTTTCAGTGTGGTACCACACTACTACGTGATCCAAACCAGAAAAAGCCCAGGATCTGGCCAACAAGTATGCGAGAAATGCGAAAATTCGAGCCAGATGACGGCTAATCCCAGACCTGACCGTGACATAACCGGCGTTATCGTCTAAAATATTAATCGCAACCAGGTTTAATTGACTGTTTCGGTGTGGGACCACATTACTACGTGATCTAAACCAGAAAAAGCCCAGGATCTGGCCAACAAGTATGCGAGAAATGCGAAAGTACGAGCCAGATGAGGGCAAATCCCTGGCCTGACCGTGACATAACCGGCGTTATCCTCTAAAATACTAACCGTAACCAGATTTTATTGACTGTCTCAGTGTGGTACCACATTACTACGTGATCCAAACCAGAAAAAGGCCAGGATCTGGCCAACAAGTAAGCGAAAAATGCGAAAGTACGAGCCAGATGATGGCAAATACCAGACCTAACCCAGACATAGCCGGCGTTGTCCTGTAAAATATGGATCGGAACCAGGTTTATTTGTCTGTTTCAGTGTGGCACCACATTACTACGTGGTCCAAGCATGAAAAAGCCCAGGATCTTGCCAACAAGTAGGCGAAAAATGCGAAGGTACGAGCCAGATGATTGCAAATACCAGAACTAAACCAGACATAACCAGCGTTATCCTCTAAAATACTAATCGGAACCAGCTTTTATTGCCTGTTTCAGTGTGGTACCACATTACTACGTGATCCAAACCAGAAAAAGCCCAGGATCTGGCCAACAAGTATGCGAGAAATGCGAAAATTCGTGCCAGATGACGGCAAATCCCAGACCTGACCGTGACATAACCGGCGTTATCGTCTAAAATATTAATCGCAACCAGGTTTAATTGACTGTTTCGGTGTGGAACCACATTACTACGTCATCTAAACCAGAAAAAGCCCAGGATCTGGCCAACAAGTATGCGAGAAATGCGAAAGTACGAGCCAGATGAGGTCAAATCCCAGACCTAACCCAGACATAACCGGCGTTATCCTCCAACATATTAATCGCAACCAGGTTTAATTGACTGTTACTTTGTGGTACCGCATTACTACGTGATCCAAACCAGGAAAAGCCCAGGATCTGGCCAACAAGTATGCGATAATTGCGAACGTATGAGACAGATGACTGCAAATACCAGAACTAACCCCGACATAACCAGCGTTATCCTCCAAAATATTACTCGCAACCAGGTTTAATTGACTGTTTCAGTGTGGTACCACATTACTACGTGATCCAAACCGGAAAAAGCCCGGGATCTGGCCAACAAGTATGCGATAATTGCGAACGTATGAGACAGATGATTGCAAATACCAGAACTAACCCAGACATAACCAGCGTTATCCTCCAAAATATTAATCGCAACCAGGTTTAATTTACTGTTTCGGTGTGGAGCGTCATTATTACGGGATCCAAACCAGAAAGAACCCTGGATCTGGCCAAGAAGTATGCGAAAAACGCGAAAGTATGTGCCAGATCATTGCAAATACCAGAACTAACCCAGACACAATCAGCGTTAACCTCTAAAATACTAATCGGAACCAGCTTTTATTGACTGTTTCAGTGTGGTACCACATTACTACGTGATCCAAACCAGAAAAAGCCCAGGATCTGGCAAACAAGTATGCGAGAAATGCGAAAGTACTAGACAGATGAGGGCAAATCCCAGAACTAACCGAGACATAACCGGCGTTATTCTCTAAGCTATTAATCGCAACCAGGTTTAATTGACTGTTTCGGTGTGGTACCACATTACTACGTTATCCAAACCAGAAAAAGCCCAGGATCTGGCCAACAAGTATGCGAAAAATGCGAAAGTACGAGCCAGATGTGGGCAAATCCCAGACCTGACCGTGACATAACCGGCGTTATCGTCTAAAATATTAATCGCAACCAGGTTTAATTGACTGTTTCGGTGTGGAACAACATTACTACGTGATCTAAACCAGAAAAAGCCCAGGATCTGGCCAACAAGTATGCGAGAAATGCGAAGGTACGAGCCAGATGAGGGCAAATCCCAGACCTAACCCAGACATAACCGGCGTTATCCGCTAATATATCAATCCCCACCAGGTTTTATTGACTGTTTCGGTATGGAACCTCATTACTACGGGATCCAAACCAGAAAAAACCCAGGATCTGGCCAACAAGTGTGCGAAAAACGCGAAAGTATGAGCCAGATGATTCCAAATACCAGAACTAACCCAGACGTAACCTGCATGATCCTCTAAAATGCTATTCTGAACCAGGTTTAATTGATTGTTACGGTGTGGTACCGCATTACTACCTGATCCAAACCAGAAAAAGCCCAGGATCTTGCCACAAGTATGCGAAAAATGCGAAATTACGAGCCAGATGAGGGAAAATCCCAGACCCAACCGAGACATAACCGGCGTTATCCTCTAAAATATTAATCACCACCTGGTTTAATTGACTGTTCCGGTATGGAACCTCATTACAACGGGATCCAAACCAGAAAAAACCCAGGATCTGGCCAACAAGTGTGCGAAAAACGCGAAAGTATGAGCCAGATGATTGCAAATACCAGAAATTACCCAGACGTAACCTGCATTATCCTCTAAAATGCTATTCTGGACCAGGTTTAATTGACTGTTTCGGTGTGGAACAACATTACTACGTGATCTAAACCAGAAAAAGCCCAGGATCTGGCCAACAAGTATGCGAAAAATGCGAAAGTACGAGCCAGATGAGGGCAAATACCAGACCTAACCCAGACATAGCCGGCGTTATCCTGTAAAATATTAATCGGAACCATGTTTATTTGACTGTTTCAGTGTGGTACCACATTACTACGCGGTCCAAGCATGAAAAAGGCCAGGATCTGGCCCACAAGTATGCGAAAAATGCGAAATTACGAGCCAGATGAGGGAAAATCCCAGACCCAACCGAGACATAACCGGCGTTATCCTCTAAAATATTAATCACCACCTGGTTTAATTGACTGTTCCGGTATGGAACCTCATTACTACGGGATCCAAACCAGAAAAAACCCAGGATCTGGCCAACAAGTGTGCGAAAAACGCGAAAGTATGAGCCAGATGATTGCAAATACCAGAAATTACCCAGACGTAACCTGCATTATCCTCTAAAATGCTATTCTGAACCAGGTTTAATTGACTGTTACGGTGTGGTACCGCATTACTACCTGATCCAAACCAGAAAAAACCCAGGATGTTGCCACAAGTATGCGAAAAATGCGAAATTACGAGCCAGATGAGGGAAAATCCCAGACCTAACCGAGACAAAACCGGCGTTATCCTCTAAAATATTAATCGCCACCAGGTTTAATTGACTGCTTCGGTGTGGTACCGCATTACTACGTGATCCAGGCATGAAAAAGCCCAGGATCCTGCCAACAAGTAGGCGAAAAATGCGAAAGTACGAGACAGATGAGGGCAAATCCCAGACCTAACCGAGAAATAACAGTCGCTATCCTCTAAAATATTAATCGCAACCATGTTTAATTGACTGTCTGAGTGTGGTACCACATTACTACGTGGTCCAAGCATGAAAAAGCCCAGGATCTTGCCAACAAGTAAGCGAAAAATGCGAAAGTACGAGCCAGATGATGGCAAATACCAGACCTAAACCCAGACATAGCCGGCGTTATCCTGTAAAATATGGATCGGAACCAGGTTTATTTGACTGTTTCAGTGTGGCACCACATTACTACGTGGTCCAAGCATGAAAAATCCCAGGATCTTGCCAACAAGTAGGCGAAAAATGCGAAGGTACGAGCCAGATGATTGCAAATACCAGAACTAAACCAGACATAACCAGCGTTATCCTGTAAAATACTAATCGGAACCAGCTTTTATTGCCTGTTTCAGTGTGGTACCACATTACTACGTGATCGACACCAGAAAAAGCCCAGGATCTGGCCAACAAGTATGCGAGAAATGCGAAAATTCGTGCCAGATGACGGCAAATCCCAGACCTGACCGTGACATAACCGGCGTTATCGTCTAAAATATTAATCGCAACCAGGTTTAATTGACTGTTTCGGTGTGGAACAACATTTCTACGTGATCTAAACCAGAAAAAGCCCAGGATCTTGCCACAAGTAGGGGAAAAATGCGAAGGTACGAGCCAGATGATTGCAAATACCAGAACTAAACCAGACATAACCAGCGTTATCCTCTAAAATACTAATCGGATCCAGGTTTATTTGACTGTTTCAGTGTGGTACCACATTACAACGTGGTCCAAGCATGAAGAAGGCCAGGATCTGGCCAACAAGTATGCGAAAAATGCGAAATTACGAGCCAGATGACGGCAAATCCCAGACCTTACCGTGACATAACCGGCGTTATCCTCTAAAATACTAACCGGAACCAGATTTTATTGACTGTCTCAGTGTGGTACCGCATTACTACGTGATCCAAACCAGAAAAAGGCCAGAATCTGGCCAACAAGTAAGCGAAAAATGCGAAAGTACGAGCCAGATGATGGCAAATACCAGACCTAACCCAGACATAGCCGGCGTTATCCTGTAAAATATGGATCGGAACCAGGTTTATTTGACTGTTTCAGTGTGGCATCACATTACTACGTGGTCCAAGCATGAAAAAGCCCAGGATCTTGCCAACAAGTAGGCGAAAAATGCGAAGGTACGAGCCAGATGATTGCAAATACCAGAATTAAACCAGACATAGCCAGCGTTATCCTCTAAAATACTAATCGGAACCAGCTTTTATTGCCTGTTTCAGTGTGGTACCACATTACTACGTGATCCACACCAGAAAAAGCCCAGGATCTGGCCAACAAGTAAGCGAGAAATGCGAAAATTCGTGCCAGATGACGGCAAATCCCAGACCTGGCCGTGACATAACCAGCGTTATCGTCTAAAATAATAATCGCAACCAGGTTTAATTGACTGTTTCGGTGTGGAACCACATTACGACGGGATACAAACCAGAAAAAGCCCTGGATCTGGCCAACAAGTATGCGAGAAATGCGAAAGTATGAGCCAGATGAGGTCAAATCCTAGACCTAACCGAGACATAACCGGCGTTATCCTCCAAAATATTACTCGCAACCAGGTTGAAATGACTGCTTCGGTGTGGTACCGCATTACTACGTGATCCAAACAAAAAAAGCCCAGGATCTTGCCAACAAGTATGCGAAAAATGCGGAGGTACGAGCCAGATGAGGGAAAATCCCAGACCTAACGAGACATAGCCGGCGTTATCCTGTAAAATATTAATCGGAACCAGGTTTATTTGACTGTTTCAGTGTGGTACCACATTACTACGTGATGCAAACCAAAAAAAGCCCCGGATCTTGCCAACAAGTAGGCGAAATATGCGAAGGTACGAGCCAGATGATTGCAAATACCAGAACTAACCCCGACATAACCAGCGTTATCCTCCAAAATATTACTCGCAACCAGGTTTAATTGACTGTTTTAGTGTGGTACCATATTACTACGTGATCCAAACCAGAAAAAGCCCGGGATCTGGCCAACAAGTATGCGATAATTGCGAACGTATGAGACAGATGATTGCAAATACCAGAACTAACCCAGACATAACCAGCGTTATCCTCCAAAATATTAATCGCAACCAGGTTTAATTTACTGTTTCGGTGTGGAGCGTCATTATTACGGTATCCAAACCAGAAAGAACCCTGGATCTGGCCAAGAAGTATGCAAAAACGCGAAAGTATGTGCCAGATGATTGCAAATACCAGAACTAACCCAGACACAACCAGCGTTATCCTCTAAAATACTAATCGGAACCAGCTTTTATTGACAGTTTCAGTGTGATACCACATTACTACGTTGTCCAAGCCAGAAAAAGGCCAGGATCTAGCCAACAAGTATGCGAAAAATGCGAAAATACGGGCCAGATGACGGCAAATCCCAGACCTTACCGTGACATAACCGGCGTTATCCTCTAAAATACTAACCGGAACAAGATTTTATTGACTGTCTCAGTGTGGTACCACATTACTACGTGATCCAAACCAGAAAAAGGCCAGGATCTGGCCAACAAGTAAGCGAAAAATGCGAAAGTACGAGCCGGATGTGGGCAAATCCCAGACCTGACCGTGACATAACCGGCGTTATCGTCTAAAATATTAATCGCAACCAGGTTTAATTGACTGTTTCGGTGTGGAACAACATTACTACGTGATCTAAACCAGAAAAAGCCCAGGATCTGGCCAACAAGTATGCGAGAAATGCGAAGGTACGAGCCAGATGAGGGCAAATCCCAGACCTAACCCAGACATAACCGGCGTTATCCGCTAAAATATTAATCCCCACCAGGTTTAATTGACTGTTTCGGTATGGAACCTCATTACTACGGGATCCAAACCAGAAAAAACCCAGGATCTGGCCAACAAGTGTGCGAAAAACGCGAAAGTATGAGCCAGATGATTCCAAATACCAGAACTAACCCAGACGTAACCTGCATGGCCCTCTAAAATACTATTCTGAACCAGGTTTAATTGACTGTTACGGTGTGGTACCGCATTACTACCTGATCCAAACCAGAAAAAGCCCAGGATCTTGCCACAAGAATGCGAAAAATGCGAAATTACGAGCCAGATGATGGAAAATCCCAGACCTAACCGAGACAAAACCGGCGATATCCTCTAAAATATTAATCGCCACCAGGTTTAATTGACTGCTTCGGTGTGGTACCGCATTACTACGTGATCCAAGCATGAAAAAGCCCAGGATCCTGCCAACAAGTAGGCGAAAAATGCGAAAGTATGAGCCAGATGATTGCAAATACCAGAACTAACCCAGACGTAACCTGCATTATCCTCTAAAATACAATTCTGAACCAGGTTTAATTGACTGTTACGGTGTGGTACCGCATTACTACGTGATCCAAACCAGAAAAAGGCCAGGATCTTGCCAAGATGTATGCGAAAAACGCGAAAGTATGAGCCAGATGAGGGCAAATCCCAGACCTAACCGAGACATAACCGGCGTTATCCTCCACAGTATTAATCGCAACCAGGTTTAATTGACAGTTTCAGTGTGATACCACATTACTACGTTGTCCAAGCCAGAAAAAGGCCAGGATCTAGCCAACAAGTATGCGAAAAATGCGAAAATACGAGCCAGATGACGGCAAATCCCAGACCTTACCGTGACATAACCGGCGTTATCCTCTAAAATACTAACCGGAACAAGATTTTATTGACTGTCTCAGTGTGGTACCACATTACTACGTGATCCAAACCAGAAAAAGGCCAGGATCTGGCCAACAAGTAAGCGAAAAATGCGAAAGTACGAGCCAGATTATGGCAAATACCAGACCTAACCCAGACATAGCCGGCGTTATCCTGTAAAATATTGATCGGAGCCAGGTTTATTTGACTGTTTCAGTGTGGTACCACATTACTACGTGGTCCAAACCAGAAAAAGCCCAGGATCATGCCAACAAATAGGCGAAAAATGCGAAGGTACGAGCCAGATGAGGGAAAATCCCAGATCTAACCGTGACATAGCCGGCGTTATCCTGTAAAATATTAATCGGAACCAGGTTTATTTGACTGTTTCAGTGTGGTACCACATTACTACGTGGTCCAAGCATGAAAAAGCCCAGGATCTTGACAACAAGTAGGCGAAAAATGCGAAGGTACGAGCCAGATGATTGCAAATACCAGAACTAAACCAGACATAACCAGCGTTATCCTCCAAAATACTATTCGGAACCAGCTTTAATTGACTGTTTCAGTGTGGTACCACATTACTACGTGATCCAAACCAGAAAAAGCCCAGGATCTGGCCAACAAGTATGCGAGAAATGCGAAAATTCGAGCCAGATGACGGCAAATCCCAGACCTGACCGTGACATAACCGGCGTTATCGTCTAAAATATTAATCGCAACCTGGTTTAATTGACTGTTTCGGTGTGGTACCGCATTACTAACTGATCCAAACCAGAAAAAGCCCAGGATCTTGCCACAAGTAGGCGAAAAATGCGAAGGTACGAGCCAGATGATTGCAAATACCAGAACTAAACCAGACATAACCAGCGTTATCCTCTAAAATACTAATCGGAACCAGCTTGTATTGACTGTTTCAGTGTGGTACCACATTACTGCGTGATCCAAACCAGAAAACGCCCAGGATCTGAAGAACAAGTATGCGAAAAATGCGAAAGTACGAGCCAGATGAGGGGCAAATACCAGACCTAACCCAGACATAACCGGCGTTATCCTCTAAAATATTAATCGCATCCAGGTTTTATTGGCTGTTTAGGTGTGGTACCGCATTATTACGTGATCCAAACCAGTAAAGGCCAGGATCTGGCCAACAAGTATGCAAAAAATGCGAAAGTACTAGCCAGATGAGGGCAAATCCCAGACCTAACCGAGACATAACCGGCGTTTTCCTCTAAACTATTAATCGCCACCAGGTTTAATTGACTGTTTCGGTATGGAACCTCATTACAACGGGATCCAAACCTGAAAAAACCCAGGATCTGGCCAACAAGTGTGCGAAAAACGCGAAGGTATGAGCCAGATGATTGCAAATACCAGAACTAACCCAGACGTAACCTGCATTATCGTCTAAAATACTATTCTGAACCAGGTTTAATTGACTGTTACGGTGTGGTACCGCATTACTACCTGATCCAAACCAGAAAAAGCCCAGGATCTTGCCACAAGTATGCGAAAAATGCGAAATAACCAGCCTGATGAACGAAAATCCCAGACCTAACCGAGACAAAACCGGCGTTATCCTCTAAAGTATTAATCGCCACCAGGTTTAATTGACTGCTTCGGTGTGGTACCGCATTACTACGTGATCCAAGCATGAAAAAGCCCAGGATCCTGCCAACAAGTAGGCGCAAAATGCGAAGGTACGAGCCAGATGATTGCAAATACCAGAACTAAACCAGACATAACCAGCGTTATCCTCTAAAATATTTATCGCAACCAGGTTTAATTGACTGTTTCGGCGCGGTACCGCATTACTACGTGATACAGACCAGAAAAAGGCCAGGATCTGGCCAAAAGGTATGCGGAAAATGCGAAAGTACGAGACAGATGAGGGCAAATCCCAGACCTAACCGAGAAATAACCGGCGCTACCCTCTAAAATATTAATCGCAACCAGGTTTAACTGACTGTCTGAGTGTGGTCCCTCATTACTACTTGGCCCAAGCCAGAAAAAGTCCAGGATCTGGCCAAAAAGTATGCGAGAAATGCGAAAGTACTAGCCAGATGAGGGCAAATCCCAGACCTAACCGAGACATAACCGGCGTTATGCTCTAAAATATTAATCGCAACCAGGATTAATTGACTGTTTCGGTGTGGTACCGCATTACTACGTGATCCAAACCAGAAAAAGGCCAGGATCTTGCCAAGATGTATGCGAAAAACGCGAAAGTATGAGCCAGATGATTGCAAATACCAGAACTAACCCAGATATAGCCGGCGTTATCCTGTAAAATATTGATGGGAACCAGGTTTTTTTCACTGTTTCAGTGTGGCACCACATTACTACATGGTCCAAACCAGAAAAAGCCCAGGATCTTGCCAACAAATAGGCGAAAAATGCGATGGTACGAGCCAGATGAGGGAAAATCCCAGACCTAACCGAGACATAGCCGGCGTTATCCTGTAAAATATTAATCGGAACCAGGTTTAATTGACAGTTTCAGTGTGATACCACATTACTACGTGGTCCAAGCATGAAAAAGCCCAGGATCTTGCCAACAAGTAGGCGAAAAATGCGAAGGTACGAGCCAGATGGGGGGCAAATACCAGACCTAACCCAGACATAACCAGCGTTATCCTCTAAAATATTAATCGCAACCAGGTTTACTTGACTGTTTCGGTATGGAACGTCATTACTACGGGATCCAAACCAGAAAAAACCCAGGATCTGGCCAAGAAGTGTGCGAAAAACGCGAAAGTATGAGCCTGATGATTCCAAATACCAGAACTAACCCAGACGTAACCTGCATTATCTTCTAAAATACTATTCGGAACCAGGTTTAACTGACTGTTACGGTGTGGTACCGCATTACTACCTGATCTAAACCAGAAAAAGCCCAGGATCTTGCCACAGGTATGAGAAAAATGCGAAATTACGAGCCAGATGAGGGCAAAACCCAGACCTAACCGAGACATAACCGGCGTTATCCTCCAAAGTAATAATCGCAACCAGGTTTAATTGACAGTTTCAGTGTGATACCACATTACTACGTGGTCCAAGCCAGAAAAAGGCCAGGATCTAGCCAACAAGTATGCGAGAAATGCGAAAATACGAGCCAGATGACGGCAAATCCCAGACCTTACCGTGACATAACCGGCGTTATCCTCTAAAATACTATCCGGAACCAGATTTTATTGACTGTCTCAGTGTGGTACCACATTACTGCGTGCTCCAAACCAGAAAAAGGCCAGGATCTGGCCAAAAAGTAAGCGAAAAATGCGAAAGTACGAGCCAGATGATGGCAAATACCAGACCTAACCTTGATATAGCCGGCGTTATCCTGTAAAATATTAATCGGAACCAGGTTTATTTGACTGTTTCAGTGTGGCACCACATTACTACGTGGTCCAAACCAGAAAAAGCCCTGGAGCATGCCAACAAATAGGCGAAAAATGCGAAAATTCGAGCCAGATGAGGTCAAATCCCAGACGTGACCGTGACATAACCGGCGTTATCGTCTAAAATATTAATCGCAACCAGGTTTAATTGACTGTTTCGGTGTGGAACCACATTACGACGGGATGCAAACCAGAAAAAGCCTTGGATCTGGCCAACAAGTATGCGAAAAATGCGAAATTACGAGCCAGATGAGGGAAAATCCCAAACCTAACGGAGATATAACCGGCGTTATGCTCCAAAATATTATTCGCCACCAGGTTGAATTGACTGCTTCGGTGTGGTACCGCATTACTACGTGATCCAAACCAGAAAAAGCCCAGGATCTTGCCAACAAGTATGCGAAAAATGCGGAGGTACGAGCCAGATGAGGGAAAATCCCAGACCTAACCGAGACATAGCCGGCGTTATCCTGTAAAATATTAATCGGAACCAGGTTTATTTGACTGTTTCAGTGTGGTACCACATTACTAGGTGGTCCAAGCATGAAAAAGCCCAGGAACTTGCCAACAAGTAGGCGACAAATGTGATGGTACGAGCCAGATGATTGCAAATACCAGAACTAAACCAGACATAACCAGCGTTATCCACTAAAATACTAATCGGAGCCAGCTTTTATTGACTGTTTCAGTGTGGTACCACATTACTACGGGATCCAAACCAGAAAAAGCCCAAGATCTGAAGAACAAGTATGCGAAAAAAGCGAAAGTACGAGCCAGTGAGGGGCAAATACCAGACCTAACCCAGACATAACCGGCGTTATCCTCTAAAATATTAATCGCAACAAGGTTTTATTGACTGTTTCGGTGTGGTACCGCATTACTACGTGATCCAAACCAGAAAAAGGCCAGGATCTGGCCAACAAGTATGCAAAAAATGCGAAAGTACTAGCCAGATGAGGGCAAATCCCAGACCTAACCGAGACATAACCGGCGTTATCCTCCAACATATTAATCGCAACCAGGTTTAATTGACTGTTACGGTGTGGTACCGCATTACTACGTGATCCAAACCAGGAAAAGCCCAGGATCTTGCCAACAAGTAGGCGAAAAATGCGAAGGTACGAGCCAGATGATTGCAAATACCAGACCTAACCCAGACATAACCGGCGTTATCCTCTAAAATATTAATCGCAACAAGGTTTTATTGACTGTTTCGGTGTGGTATCGCATTACTACGTGATCCAATCCAGAAAAAGCCCGGGATCTGTCCAACAAGTATGCGAAAATTGCGAACGTATGAGACAGATGATTGCAAATACCAGAACTAACCCAGACATAACCAGCGTTATCCTGCAAAATATTAATCACAACCAGGTTTAATTGACTGTTTCGGTGTGGAGCGTCATTATTACGAGATCCAAACCAGAAAGAACCCTGGATCTGGCCAAGAAGTATGCGGAAAACGCGAAAGTATGTGACATATGTTTGCAAGTACCAGAACTAACCCAGACATAACCAGCGTTATCCTCTGAAATACTAATCGGAACCAGATTTATTGACTGTTTCAGTGTGATACCACATTACTGCGTGGTCCAAGCATGAAAAACGCCAGGATCTGGCCCACAAGTATGCGAAAAATGCGAAATTACGAGCCAAATGAGGGAAAATCCCAGACCTAACCCAGACATAACCAGCGTTATCCTCCAAAAAATTAATCGCAACCAGGTTTAATTGACTGTTTCGGTGTGGTACCGCATTACTACGTGATCCAAGCATGAAAAAGCCCAGGATCCTGCCAACAAGTAGGCGAAAAATGCGAAGGTACGAGCCAGATGATTGCAAATACCAGAACTAAACCAGACATAAGCAGCGTTATCCTCTGAAATATTAATCGCATCCAGGTTTAATTGACTGTTTCGGTTTGGAACCACATTACTACATGATCTAAACCAGAAAAAGCCCAGGATCTGGCCAACAAGTATGCGAAAAATGCGAAAGTACGAGACAGATGAGGGTAAATCCCAGACCTAACCCAGACATAACCGGCGTTATCCTCTAGAATATTAATCGCAACCAGGTTTAATTGACTGTTTCGGTGTGGCACCGCATTACTACGTGATCCAAACCAGAAAAAGGCCAGGATCTTGCCAAGATGTATGCGAAAACCGCGAAAGTATGAGCCAGATGAGGGCAAATACCAGACCTAACCCAAACATAGCCGGCGTTATCCTGTAAAATATTAATCGGAACCATGTTTATTTGACTGTTTCAGTGTGGTACCACATTACTACGTGGTCCAAGCATGAAAAAGGTCAGGATCTGACCCACCAGTATGCGAAAAATGCGAAATTACGAGCCAGATGAGGGAAAATCCCAGACCCAACCGAGACATAACCGGCGTTATCCTGTAAAATATTAATCGGAACCAGGTTTATTTGACTGTTTCAGTGTGGTACCACATTACTACGTGGTGCAAGCATGAAAAAGCCCAGGGTCTTGCCAACAAGTAGGCGAAAAATGCGAAGGTACGAGCCAGATGATTGCAAATACCAGAACTAAACCAGACATAACCAGCGTTATCCTCTAAAATATTAATCACAACCAGGTTTAATTGACTGTTTCAGTGTGGTACCGCATTACTACGTGATCCAAACCAGGAAAAGGCAAGTATCTGGCCAACAAGTATGCGAAAAATGCGAAAATACGAGCCAGATGACGGCAAATCCCTGACCTAACCGTGACATAACCGGCGTTATCCTCCAACATATTAATCGCAACCAGGTTTAATTGACTGTTACGGTGTGGTACCGCATTACTACGTGATCCAAACCAGGAAAAGCCCAGGATCTTGCCAACAAGTAGGCGAAAAATGCGAAGGTACGAGCCAGATGATTGCAAATACCAGAACTAAACCAGACATAACCAGCGTTATCCTCTAAAATACTAATCGGAACCAGCTTTTATTGACTGTTTCAGTGTGGTACCACATTACTACGTGATCCAAACCAGAAAAAGCCCGGGATCTGGCTAACAAGTATGCTAAAATTGCGAACGTATGAGACAGATGATTGCAAATACCAGAACTAACCCAGACATAACCAGCGTTATCCTGCAAAATATTAATCACAACCAGGTTTAATTGACTCTTTCGGTGTGGAGCGTCATTATTACGGGATCCAAACCAGAAAGAACCCTGGATCTGGCCAAGAAGTATGCGAAAAACGCGAAAGTATGTGACATATGTTTGCAAATACCAGAACTAACCCAGACATAACCAGTGTTATCCTCTGAAATACTAATCGGAACCAGATTTATTGACTGTTTCAGTGTGGTACCACATAACTACGTGATCCAAACCAGAAAAAGCCCAGTATCTGGCCAACAAGTAAGCGAGAAATGCGAAAGTACTAGCCAGATGAGGGCAAATCCCAGAACTAACCGAGACATAACCGGCGTTATCCTCTAAAATATTAATCGCAACCAGGTTTAATTGACTGTTTCGGTGTGGTACCACATTACTACATTATCCAAACCAGAAAAAGCCCAGGATCTGGCCAACAAGTATGCGAAAAATGCGAAAGTACGTGCCAGATGTGGGCAAATCCCAGACCTAAACCAGACATAACCGGCGTTATCCTCTAAAATATTAATCGCAACCAGGTTTAATTGACTGTCTGAGTGTGGTCCCACATTACTACTTGGTCCATGCCAGAAAAAGGCCAGGATCTGGTCACCAAGTATGCGAGAAATGCGAAAGTATGAGCCAGATGGTTGCAAGTACCGGAACTAAGTCAAACCAGCGTTATCCTCCATAAAATTAATCGCAACCAGGTTTAATTGACTGTTTCAGTGTGATACCACATTACTGCGTGGTCCAAGCATGAAAAAGGCCAGGATCTGGCCCACAAGTATGCGAAAAAATCGAAATTACGAGCCAGATGAGGGAAAATCCCAGACCTAACCGAGACAAAACCGGCGTTATCCTCTAAAATATTAATCGCCACCAGATTTAATTGACTGTTTCGGTGTGGTACCGCATTACTACGTGATCCAAACCAGAAAAAGGCCAGGATCTTGCCAAGATGTATGCGAAAAACGCGAAAGTATGAGCCAGATGAGGTCAAATACCAGACCTAACCCAGACATAGCCGGCGTTATCCTGTAAAATATTAATCGGAACCATGTTTATTTGACTGTTTCAGTGTGGTACCACATTACTACGTGGTCCAAGCATGAAAAAGGCCAGAATCTGGCCCACAAGTATGCGGAAAATGCGAAATTACGAGCCAGATGAGGGAAAATCCCAGACCTAACCGAGACAAAACCGGCGTTATCCTCTAAAATATTAATCGCCACCAGATTTAATTGACAGTTTCGGTGTGGTACCGCATTACTACGTGATCCAAACCAGAAAAAGGCCAGGATCTTGCCAAGATGTATGCGAAAAACGCGAAAGTATGAGCCAGATGATTGCAAATACCAGAACTAACCCAGACGTAACCTGCATTATCCTCTAAAATACTATTCTGAACCAGATTTAATTGACTGTTACGGTGTGGTACCGCATTACTACCTGATGCAAACCAGAAAACGCCCAGGATCTTGCCACAAGTATGCGAAAAATGCGAAATTACGAGCCAGATGAGGGAAAATCCCAGACCTAACCGAGACAAAACCGGCGTTATCCTCTAAAATATTAATCGCCACCAGGTTTGATTGACTGCTTCGGTGTGGTACCGCATTACTACGTGATCCAAGCATGAAAAAGCCCAGGATCCTGCCAACAAGGAGGCGAAAAATGCGAAGGTACGAGCCAGATGATTGCAAATACCAGAACTAACCCAGACGTAACCTGCATTATCCTCTAAAATACTATTCTGAACCAGATCTAATTGACTGTTACGGTGTGGTACCGCATTACTACCTGATCCAAACTTGACAAAGCCCAGGATCTTGCCACAAGTATGCGAAAAATGCGAAATTACGAGCCAGATGAGGGAAAATCCCAGACCTAACCGAGACAAAACCGGCGTTATCCTCTGAAATATTAATCGCAACCAGGTTTAATTGACTGTTCCGGCGTGGTACCGCATTACTACGTGATACAGACCAGAAAAAGGCCAGGATCTGGCCAACAAGTATGCGAAAAATGCGAAAGTATGAGACAGATGAGGGCAAATCCCAACCTAACCGAGAAGTAACCGGCGCTATCCTCTAAAATATTAATCGCCACCAGATTTAATTGACTGTTTCAGTGTGATACCACATTACTGCGTGGTCCAAGCCAGAAAAAGGCCAGGATCTGGCCAACAAGTATGAGAAAAATGCGAAAATTCGAGCCAGATGACGGCAAATCCCAGACCTAACCGTGACATAACCGGCGTTATCCTCTAAAATATTAATCGCATCCAGGTTTAATTGACTGTTTCGGTGTGGAACCACATTACTACATGATCTAAACCAGAAAAAGCCCAGGATCTGGCCAACAAGTATGCGAAAAATGCGAAAGTACGAGACAGATGAGGGCAAATCCCAGACCTAACCGAGAAATAACCGGCGCTATCCTCTAAAATATTAATCGCAACCAGGTTTAATTGACTGTCTGAGTGTGGTCCCACATTACTACTTGGTCCAAGCCAGAAAAAGGCCAGGATCTGGTCACCACGTATGCGAGAAATGCGAAAGTATGAGCCAGATGGTTGCAAGTACCGGAACTAACCCAAACATAGCCGGCGTTATCCTGTAACATATTAATCGGAACCAGGTTTATTTGACTGTTTCAGTGTGGTACCACATTACTACGTGGTCCAAGCATGAAAAAGGCCAGGATCTGACCCATAAGTATGCGAAAAATGCGAAATTACGAGCCAGATGAGGGAAAATCCCAGACCCAACCGAGACATAACCGGCGTTATCCTCTAAAATATTAATCGCATTCAGGTTTAATTGACTGTTTCGGTGTGGGACCACATTACTACATGATCTAAACCAGAAAAAGCCCAGGATCTGGCCAACAAGTATGCGAAAAATGCGAAAGTACGAGCCAGATGAGGGCAAATCCCAGACCTAACCCAGACATAACCGGCGTTATCCTCTAGAATATTAATCGCAACCAGGTGTAATTGACTGCTTCGGTGTGGTATCGCATTACTACCTGATCCAAACAAGAAAAAGCCCAGGATCTTGCCACTAGTATGCGAAAAATGCGAAATTACGAGCCAGATGAGGGAAAATCCCAGACCTAACCGACACATAGCCGGCGTTATCCTGTAAAATATTAATCGGAACCAGGTTTATTTGACTGTTTCAGTGTGGTACCACATTACTACGTGATACAGACCAGAAATAGGCCAGGATCTGGCCAACAAGTATGCGAAAAATGCGAAAGTACGTGCCAGATGAGGGCAAATCCCAGACCTAACCGAGACATAACCGGCGTCATCCTCTAAAATATTAATCGCAACCAGGTTTAATTGACTGTCTGAGTGTGGTCCCACATTACTACGTGGTCCAAGCCAGAAAAAGGCCAGGATCTGGTCACCGAGTATGCGAGAAATGCGAAAGTACGAGCCAGATGAGGGCAAATACCAGAACTAACCCAGACATAACCGGCGTTATCCTCTAAAATATTAATCGCAACCAGCTTCTATTGACTGTTTCGGTGTGGTACCACATTACTACGTGGTCCAAGCCAGAAAAAGCCCAGGATCTGGCCAACAAGTATGCGAGAAATGCGAAAGTACGTGCCAGATGAGTGCAAATCCCAGACCTAACCGAGACATAACCGGCGTCATCCTCTAAAATATTAATCGCAACCAGGTCTAATTGACTGTTTCGGTGTGGTACCACATTACTACGTTACCCAAACCAGAAAAAGCCCAGGATCTGGCCAACAAGTATGCGAAAAATGCGAAAGTACGAGCCAGATGAGGGCAAACCCCAGACCTAACCCAGACATAACCGGCGTTATCCTCTAAAATATTAATCGGAACCAGGTTTAATTGACTGCTTCGGTGTGGTACCGCATTACTACGTGATCCAAGCCAGAAAAAGCCCAGGATCCTGCCAATCAGTAGGGGAAAAATGCGAAAGTACGAGCCAGATGAGGGCAAATCCCAGACCTAACCGAGACATAACAGGCGTTATCCTCCAAAGTATTAATCGCAACCAGGTTTAATTGACAGTTTCAGTGTGATACCACATTACTACGTGGTCCAAGCCAGAAAAAGGCCTGTATGTAGCCAACAAGTATGCGAAAAATGCGATAATACGAGCCAGATGGCGCCAAATCCCAGACCTTACCGTGACATAACCGGCGTTATACTCTAAAATACTAACCGGAACCAGATTTTATTGACTGTCTCAGTGTGGCACCACATTACTACGTGGTCCAAACCAGAAAAAGCCCAGGATCTTGCCAACAAATAGGCGAAATATGCGAAGGTACGAGCCAGATGAGGGAAAATTCCAGACATATCCGAGACATAGCCGGCGTTATCCTGTAAAATATTTATCGGAACCAGGTTTAATTGACTGTTTCAGTGTGGTACCACATTACTACGTGGTCCAAGCATGAAAAAGCCCAGGATCTTGCCAACAAGTAGGCGAAAAATGCGAAGGTACGAGCCAGATGATTGCAAATACCAGAACTAAACCAGACATAACCAGCGTTATCCTATAAAATACTAATCGGAACCAGCTTTTATTGACTGTTTCAGTGTGGTACCACATTACTACGTGATCCAAACCAGAAAAAGCCCAGGATCAGGCCAACAAGTATGCGAGAAATGCGAAATTACGAGCCAGATGAGGGAAAATCCCAGACCCAACCGAGACATAGCCGGCGTCATCCTCTAAAATATTTATCGCAACCAGGTTTAATTGACTGTCTGAGTGTGGTCCCACATTACTACGTGGTCCAAGCCAGAAAAAGGCCAGGATCTGGTCACCGAGTATGCGGGAAATGCGAAAGTACGAGCCAGATGAGGGCAAATACCAGAACTAACCCAGACATAACCGGCGTTATCCTCTAAAATATTAATCGCAACCAGCTTCTATTGACTGTTTCGGTGTGGTACCACATTACTACGTGGTCGAAGCCAGAAAAAGCCCAGGATCTGGCCAACAAGTATGCGAGAAATGCGAAAGTACGTGCCAGATGAGGGCAAATCCCAGACCTAACCCAGACATAACCGGCGTTATTCTCTAAAATATTAATCGCAACCAGGTTTAATTGACTGCTTCGGTGTGGTACCGCGTTACTACGTGATCCAAACCAGAAAAAGCCCAGGATCTGGCCAACAAGTATGCAAAAAATGCGAAAGTATCAGCCAGATGGTTGCAAATACCGGAACAAACCCAAACATAACCAGCGTTATCCTCCAAAATATTAATCTCAACCAGGTTTAATTGACTGTTTCAGTGTGGTACCGCACTACTACGTGATCCAAACCAGGAAAAGGCCAGGATCCTGCCAATCAGTAGGGGAAAAATGCGAAAGTACGAGCCAGATGAGGGCAAATCCCAGACCCAACCGAGACATAACAGGCGTTATCCTCCAAAGTATTAATCGCAACCAGGTTTAATTGACAGTTTCAGTGTGATACCACATTACTACGTGGTCCAAGCCAGAAAAAGGCCTGTATGTAGCCAGCAAGTATGCGAAAAATGCGAAAATACGAGCCAGATGGCGCCAAATCCCAGATCTTACCGTGACATAACCGGCGTTATCCTGTAAAATATTTATCGGAACCAGGTCTATTTGACTGTTTCAGTGTGGTACCACATTACTACGTGGTCCAAGCATGAAAATGCCCAGGATCTTGCCAACAAGTAGGCGAAAAATGCGAAGGTACGAGCCAAATGATTGCAAATACCAGAACTAAACCAGACATAACCAGCGTTATCCTATAAAATACTAATCGGAACCAGCTTTTATTGACTGTTTCAGTGTGGTACCACACTACTACGTGATCCAAACCAGAAAAAGCCCAGGATCAGGCCAACAAGTATGCGAGAAATGCGAAATTACGAGCCAGATGAGGAGAATCCCAGACCCAACCGAGACATAACCGGCGTTATCCTCTAAAATATTAATCGCATCCAGGTTTAATTGACTGTTTCGGTGTGGAACCACATTACTACATGATCTAAACCAGAAAAAGCCAGGATCTGGCCAACAAGTATGCGAGAAATGCGAAAGTATGTGCCAGATGAGGGCAAATCCCAGACATAACCGAGACATAACCGGCGTTATCCTCTAAAATATTAATCGCAACCAGGTTTTATTGACAGTTTCGGTGTGGTACCGCATTACTACGTGATCCAAACCAGAAAAAGCCCAGGATCTGGCCAACAAGTATGCAAAAAATGCGAAAGTATCAGCCAGATGGTTGCAAATACCGGAACAAACCCAAACATAACCAGCGTTATCCTCCAAAATATTAATCTCAACCAGGTTTAATTGACTGTTTCAGTGTGGTACCGCACTACTACGTGATCCAAACCAGGAAAAGGCAAGTATCTGGCCAACAAGTATGCGAGAAATGCGAAAGTACGAGCCAGATGAGGGCAAATACCAGACCTAACCAAGACATAACCGGCGTTATTCTCTAAAATATTAATCGCAACCAGGTTTAATTGACTGCTTCGGTGTGGTACCGCGTTACTACGTGATCCAAACCAGAAAAAGCCCAGGATCTTGCCAACAAGTAGGCGAAAAATGCGAAGGTACGAGTCAGAAGAGGGGAAATCCCAGACCTAACCGAGACATAACCGGCGTTATCCTCCAAAATGTTAATCACAACCAGGTTTAATTGACTGTTTCAGTGTGATACCACATTACTACGTGGTCCAAGCCAGAAAAAGGCCAGGATCTGGCCAACAAGTATGCGAAAAATGCGAAAATACGAGCCAGATGACGGCAAATCCCAGACCTAACCGTGACATAACCGGCGTTATCCTCTAAAATATTAATCGCAACCAGGTTTAATTGACTGTTTCGGTGTGGTACCGCATTACTACGTGATCCAAACCAGAAAAAGTCCTGGATCTGGCCAACAAGTATGCGAGAAATGCGAAAGTACGAGCCAGATGAGGGCAAATCCCAGACCTAACCCAGACATAACCGGCGTTATCCTCTAAAATATTAATCGCAACCAGCTTGTATTGACTGTTTCGGTGTGGTACCACATTACTACGTGGTCCAAGCCAGAAAAAGGCCAGGATCTGGCCATCAAGTATGCGAGAAATGCGAAAGTATGTGCCAGATGAGGGCAAATCCCAGACATAACCGAGACATAACCGGCGTTATCCTCTAAAATATTAATCGCAACCAGGTTTTATTGACTGTTTCGGTGTGGTACCGCATTACTACGTGATCCAAATCAGAAAAAGGCCAGGATCTGGCCAACAAGTATGCAAAAAATGCGAAAGTATCAGCCAGATGGTTGCAAATACCGGAACTAACCCAAACATAACCAGCGTTATCCTCCAAAATATTAATCACAACCAGGTTTAATTTACTGTTTCAGTGTGGTACCGCATTACTACGTGATCCACACCAGGAAAAGGCCAGGATCTGGCCGACAAGTATGCGAGAAATGCGAAAGTACGTGCCAGATGAGGGCAAATCCCAGACCTAACCCAGACATAACCGGCGTTATCCTCTAAAATATTAATCGCAACCAGCTTGTATTGACTGTTTCGGTGTGGTACCACATTACTACGTGGTCCACGCCAGAAAAAGGCCAGGATCTGGCCATCAAGTATGCGAGAAATGCGAAAGTATGTGCCAGATGAGGGCAAATCCCAGACATAACCCAGACATAACCGGCGTTATCCTCTAAAATATTAATCGTAACCAGCTTCTATTGACTGTTTCGGTGTGGTACCACATTACTACGTGGTCCAAGCCAGAAAAAGCCCAGGATCTGGCCAACAAGTATGCGAGAAATTCGAAAGTAAGTGCCAGATGAGGGCAAATCCCAGACCTAACCGAGACATAACCGGCGTCATCCTCTAAAATATTAATCGCAACCAGGTTTAATTGACTGTTTCGGTGTGGTACCACATCACTACGTTATCCAAACCAGAAAAAGCCCAGGATCTGGCCAACAAGTATGCGAAAAATGCGAAGGTACGAGCCAGATGAGGGCAAACCCCAGACCTAACCCAGACATAACCGGCGTTATCCTCTAAAATATTAATCGCCACCAGGTTTAATTGACAGCTTCGGTGTGGAACCTCATTACTACGGGATCCAAACCAGAAAAAACCCAGGATCTGCCCAACAAGTATGCGAAAAACGCGAAACTATGTACCAGATGATTGCAAATACCAGAACTAACCCAGACGTAACCTGCGTTATCCTCTAAAATACTATTCGGAACCAGGTTTAATTTACTGTTAAGGTGTGGTACCGCATTACTACCTGATCCAAACCAGAAAAAGCCCAGGATATTGCCACAAGTAGGCGAAAAATGCGAAGGTACGAGCCAGATGATTGCAAATACCAGAACTAAACCAGACATAACCAGCGTTATCCTCTAAAATACTAATCGGAAACAGGTTTATTTGACTGTTTCAGTGTGGTACCACGTTACTATGTGGTCCAAGCCAGAAAAAGGCCAGGATCTGGCCAACAAGTATGCGAAAAATGCGAAAATTCGAGCCAGATGACGGCAAATCCCAGACCTAATCCAGACATAACCGGTGTTATCCTGTAAAATATTAATCGGTACCAGGTTTATTTGACTGTTAGAGTGTGGTACCACATTACTACGTGGTCCAAGCATGAAAAAGCCCAGGATCTTGCCAATAAGTAGGCGAAAAATGCGAAGGTACGAGCCAGATGATTGCAAATACCAGATCTAAACCAGTCATAACCAGCGTTAACCTATAAAATACTAATCGGAACCAGCTTCTATTGACTGTTTCAGTGTGGTACCACATTACTACGTGATCCAAACCAGAAAAAGCCCAGGATCTGGCCAACTACTATGCGAGAAATGCGAAAATTCGAGCCAGATGACGGCAAATCCCAGACCTAACCGTGACGTAACCGGCTTTATCGTCTAAAATATTAATCGCAACCAGGTTTAATTGACTGTTTCGGTGTGGAACCACATTACTACGTGATCTAAACCAGAAAAAGCCCATGATCTGGCCAACAAGTATGCGAGAAATGCGAAAGTACGAGCCAGATGAGGGCAAATCCCAGACCTAACCCAGACATAACCGGCGTTATCCTCTAAAATATTAATCGCAACCGGGTTTAATTGGCTGTTTCGGTGTGGAACCACATTACGACGGGATACAAACCAGAAAAAGCCCTGGATCTGGCCAACAAGTATGCGGGAAATGCGAAAGTATGTGCCAGATGAGGCCAAATCCCAGACCTAACCGAGACATAACCGGCGTTATCCTCTAAAATATTAATCGCCACCAGCTTGTATTGACTGTTTCGGCCACATTTCTACGTGGTCCAAGCCAGAAAAAGGCCAGGATCTGGCCATCAAGTATGCGAGAAATGCGAAGGTATGTGTCAGATGAGGGCAAATCCCAGACATAACCGAGACATAACCGGCGTTATCCTCTAAAATATTAATCGCAACCAGGTTTTATTGACTGTTTCGGTGTGGCACCGCATTACTACGTGATCCAAACCAGAAAAAGGCCAGGATCTGGCCAACAAGTATGCAAAAAATGCGAAACTATCAGCCAGAAGGTTGCAAATACCGGAACTAACCCAAACATAACCAGCGTTATCCTCCAAAATATTAATCACAACCAGGTTTAATTGACTGTTTCAGTGTGGTACCGCATTACTACGTGATCCAAACCAGGAAAAGGCAAGGATCTGGCCAACAAGTATGCGAGAAATGCGTAAGTACGAGCCAGATGAGGCTAAATACCAGACCTAACCAAGACATAACCGGCGTTATCCTCTAAAATATTAATCGCAACCAGGTTTAATTGACTGCTTCGGTGTGGTACCGCATTACTACGTGATCCAAACCAGAAAAAGCCCAGGATCTTGCCAACAAGTAGGCGAAAAATGCGAAGGTACGAGCCAGATGAGGGCAAATCCCAGACCTAACCGAGACATAACCGGCGTTATCCTCCAAAATGTTAATCACAAACAGGTTTAATTGACTGTTTCAGTGTGATACCACATTACTACGTGGTCCAAGCCAGAAAAAGGCCAGGATCTGGCCAACAAGTATGCGAAAAATGCGAAAATACGAGCCAGATGACGGCAAATCCCAGACATAACCGTGACATAACCGGCTTTATCCTCTAAAATATTAATCGCAACCAGGTTTAATTGACTGTTTCGGTGTGGTACCGCATCACTACGTGATCCAAACCAGAAAAAGACCTGGATCTGGCCAACAAGTATGCGAGAAATGCGAAAGTACGAGCCAGGTGAAGGCAAATCCCACACCTAACCCAGACATAACCGGCGTTATCCTGTAAAATATTAATCGGAACCAGGTTTATTTGACTGCTTCAGTGTGGTACCACATTACTACGTGGTCCAAGCATGAAAAAGCCCAGGATCTGGCCAACAAGTATGCAAAAAATGCGAAAGTATCAGCCAGATGGTTGCAAATACCGGAACTAACCCAAACATAACCAGCGTTATCCTCCAAAATATTAATCACAACCAGGTTTAATTGACTGTTTCAGTGTGGTACCGCATTACTACGTGATCCAAACCAGGAAAAGGCAAGGATCTGGCCAACAAGTATGCGAGAAATGCGAAAGTACGAGCCAGATGAGGCCAAATACCAAACCTAACCAAGACATAACCGGCGTTATCCTCTAAAATATTAATCGCAACCAGGTTTAATTGACTGCTTCGGTGTGGTACCGCATTACTACGTGATCCAAACCAGAAAAAGCCCAGGATCTTGCCAACAAGTAGGCGAAAAATGCGAAGGAACGAGCCAGGTGAGGGCAAATCCCAGACCTAACCGAGACATAACCAGCGTTATCCTCCAAAATGTTAATCGCAACCAGGTTTAATTGACTGTTTCAGTGTGGTACCGCATTACTACGTGATCCAAACCAGAAAAAGGCCTGGTTCTGGCCAACATATATTCGAAAAACGCGAAAGTATGAGCCAGATGATTGCATATACCAGAACTAACCCAAACATAACCACAGTTATCCTCTAAAATATTCATCGCAGCCAGGCTTAATTGACTGCTTCGGTGTGGATCCACATTACGACGGGATCCAAACCACAAGAAACCCAAGATCTGGCCAACAAGTACGCGAAAATTGCGAAAGTATGAGCCAGATGATTGCAAATACCAGAACTAACCCAGACATAACCAGCGTTATCCTCTAAAATATTAATCGCAACCAGGTTTAGTTGACTGCTACGGTGTGGATCCACATTACGACGGGATCCAAACGACAAGAAACCCAAGATCTGGCCAACAAGTACGCGAAAATTGCGAAAGTATGAGCCAGATGATTGCAAATACCAGAACTAACCCAGACATAACAGGCGTTATCCTTTAAAATATTAATCGCAACCAGGTTTAATTGACTGTTTCGGTGTGGTACCGCATTACTACGTGATACAGACCAGAAAAAGGCCACGATCTGGCCAACAAGTATGCGAAAAATGCGAAAGTACGAGCCAGATAAGGGCAAATCCCAGACATAACCGAGACATGACCGGCGTTATCCTCTAAAATATTAATCGCAACCAGCTTCTATTGACTGTTTCGGTGAGGTACCACATCACTACGTGGTCCAAGCCAGAAAAAGGCCAGGATCTGGACAACAAGTATGCGAGAATTGCGAAAGTACGTGCCAGATGATTACATATACCAGAACTAACCCAGACATAACCAGCGTTATCCACTAAAATATTAATCGCAACCAGCTTCTATTGACTGTTTCGGTGTGGTACCACATCACTACGTGGTCCAAGCCAGAAAAAGGCCAGGATCTGGACAACAAGTATGCGAAAAATGCGAAAATACGAGCCAGATGAGGGAAAATCCCAGACCTAACCCAGACATAACCGGCGTTATCCTCCACAATATTAACCGCAACCAGGTTTAATTGATTGTTACGGTGTGGTACCGCATTACTACGTGATCCAAACCAGAAAAAGCCCAGGATCTTGCCAACAAGTAGGCGAAAAATGCGAAGGTACGAGCCAGATGAGGGCAAATCCCAGACCTAACCGAGACATAACCGGCGTTATCCTCCAAAATGTTAATCGCAACCAGGTTTAATTGACTGTTTCAGTGTGGTACCGCATTACTACGTGATCTAAACCAGAAAAAGGCCTGGTTCTGGCCAACATGTATTCGAAAAACGCGAAAGTATGAGCCAGATGATTGCATATACCAGAACTAACCGAGACATAACCTGTGTTCTCCTCTAAAATATTAATCGCAACCAGGTTTAATTGCCTGTTTTGGTGTGGTACCACATTACTACGTGGTCCAACCCAGAAAAAGGCCAGGATCTAGCCAACAAGTAGGCGAAAAATGCGAAGGTGCTAGCCAGATGAAGGCAAATCCCAGAACTAACCGAGACATAACCGGCGTTATCCTCTAAAATATTAATCGCAACCAGGATTAATTGACTGTTTCGGTGTGGTACCGCATTAGTACGTGATCCAAACCAGAAAAAGCCCGGGATCTTGCCAACAAGTTGGCGAAAAATGCGAAGGTGCTAGCCAGATGAAGGGAAATCCCAGAACTAACCGAGACATAACCGGCGTTATCCTCTAAAATATAAATCGCAACCAGGATTAATTGACTGTTTCGGTGTGGTACCGCATTACTACGTGATCCAAACCAGAAAAAGCCCGGGATCTTGCCAACAAGTTGGCGGAGAATGCGAAGGTACGAGCCAGATGATTGCAAATTCCAGAACTAACCCAGACATAACCAGCGTTATCCTATAAAATATTAATCGCAACCAGCTTCTATTGACTGTTTCGGTGTGGTACCACATCACTAGGTGGTCCAAGCCAGAAGAAGGGCAGGATCTGGCCAACAAGTATGCGAGAAATGCGAAAGTACGTGCCAGATGATTACAAATACCAGAACTAACCCAGACATAACCAGCGTTATCCTCCAAAATATTAATCGCAACCAGCTTCTATTGACTGTTTCGGTGGTACCACATCACTACCAAACCAGAAAAAGCCCAGGATCTTGCCAACAAATAGGCGAAAAATGCGAAGGTACGAGCCAGATGAGGGAAAATCCCAGACCTAACCGAGACATAGCCGGCGTTATCCTGTAAAATATTAATCGGAGCCAGGTTTATTTGACTGTTTCAGTGTGGTACCACATTACTACGTGGTCCAAGCATGAAAAAGCCCAGGATCTTGCCATCAAGTAGGCGAAAAATGCGAAGGTACGAGCCAGATGATTGCAAATACCAGAACTAAACCAGACATAACCAGCGTTATCCTCTAAAATACTATTCGGAGCCGGCTTTTATTGATTGTTTCAGTGTGGTACCACATTACTACGTGATCCAAACCAGAAAAAGCCCAGGATCTGGCCAACAAGTATGCGAGAAATGCGAAAATTCGAGCCAGATGACGGCAAATCCCAGACCTGACCGTGACATAACCTACGTTATCGTCTAAAATATTAATCGCAACCAGGTTTAATTGACTGCTTCGGTGTGGAACCTCATTACTACGGGATCCAAACCAGAAAAAACCCAGGATCTGCCCAACAAGTATGCGAAAAACGCGAAAGTATGTGCCAGATGATTGCAAATACCAGAACTAAACCAGGCATATCCAGCGTTATCCTCTAAAATACTAATCGGAACCAGGTTTATTTGACTGTTTCAGTGTGGTACCACATTACAACGTGGTCCAAGCATGAAAAAGGCCAGGATCTGGCAAACAAGTATGCGAAAAATGCGAAATTACGAGCCAGATGAGGGAAAATCCCAAACCTAACGCAGACATAACCGGCGTTATCCTCTAAAATATTAATCGCCACCAGGTTGAATTGACTGCTTCGGTGTGGTACCGCATTACTACGTGATCCAAACCAGAAAAAGCCCAGGATCTTGCCAACAAGTATGCGAAAAATGCGGAGGTACGAGCCAGATGTGGGAAAATCCCAGACCTAACCGAGACAGAGCCGGCGTTATCCTGTAAAATATTAATCGGAACCAGGTTTATTTGACTGTTTCAGTGTCGTACCACATTACTACGTGATCCAAGCATGAAAAAGCCCAGGATCCTGCCAACAAGTTGGCGAAAAATGCGAAGGTACGAGACAGATGAGGGCAAATCCCAGACCTAACCGAGAAATAACCGGCGCTATCCTCTAAAATATTAATCGCAACCAGGTTTAATTGACTGTCTGAGTGTGGTCCCACATTACTATGTGATCCGAACCAGAAAAAGCCCAGGATCTTGCCAACAAGTAGGCGAAAAATGCGAAGGTACGAGCTAGATGAGGGCAAATCCCAGACCTAACCGAGACATAACCGGCGTTATCCTCCAAAGTATTAATCGCAACCAGGTTTAATTGACAGTTTCAGTGTGATACCACATTACTACGTTGTCCAAGCCAGAAAAAGGCCAGGATCTAGCCAACAAGTATGCGAAAAATGCGAATATACGAGCCAGATGACGGAAAATCCCAGACCTTACCGTGACATAACCGGCGTTATCCTCTAAAATACTAATCGCAACCAGGTTTAATTGACTGTTTCGGTGTGGAACCACATTACTACATGATCTAAACCAGAAAAAGCCCAGGATCTGGCCAACAAGTATGCGAAAAATGCGAAAGTACGAGCCAGATGGGGGCAAATCCTAGACCTAACCCAGACATAACCGGCGTTATCCTCTAAAATATTAATCGCAACCAGGTTTAATTGACTGTTTCGGTGTGGTACCGCATTACTACGTGATCCAAACCAGAAAAAGGCCAGGATCCTGCCAAGATGTATGCGAAAAACGAGAAAGTATGAGTCAGATGAGGGCAAATACCAGACCTAACCCAGACGTTGCCGGCGTTATCCTGTAAAATATTAATCGGAACCATGTTTATTTGACTGTCTCAGTGTGTTACCACATTACTACGTGATCCAAACCAGAAAAAGGCCAGGATCTGGCCAACAAGTAAGCGAAAAATGCGAAAGTACGAGCCAGATGAGGGAAAATCCCAGACCTAACCGAGACAAAACCGACGTTATCCTGTAAAATATTGATCGGAACCAGGTTTATTTGACTGTTTCAGTGTGGCACCACATTACTACGTGGTCCAAACCAGAAAAAGTCCAGGATCTTGCCAACAAATAGGCGAAAAATGTGAAGGTACGAGCCAGATGATTGCAAATACCAGAACTAAACCAGACATAACCAGCGTTATCCTCTAAAATACTATTCGGAACCAGGTTTAATTGACTGTTAAGGTGTGGTACCGCATTACTGCCTGATCCAAACCAAAAAAAGCCCAGGATCTTGCCACAAGTAGGCGAAAAATGAGAAGGTACGAGCCAGATGATTGCAAATACCAGAACTAAACCAGACATAACCAGCGTTATCCTCTAAAATACTAATCGGAACCAGGTTTATTTGACTGTTTCAGTGTGGTACCACATTACTACGTGGTCCAAGCATGAAAAAGGCCTGGATCTGGCCAACAAGTATGCGAAAGATGCGAAATTACGAGCCAGATAAGGGAAAATCCCAAACCTAACGGAGACATAACCGGCGTTATCCTCTAAAATATTAATCGCAACCAGGTTTAATTGACTGTTTCGGTGTGGTACCGCATTACTACGTGATACAGACCAGAAAAAGGCCACGATCTGGCCAACAAGTATGCGAAAAATGCGAAAGTACGAGCCAGATAAGGGCAAATCCCAGACATAACCGAGACATGACCGGCGTTATCCTCTAAAATATTAATCGCAACCAGCTTCTATTGACTGTTTCGGTGAGGTACCACATCACTACGTGGTCCAAGCCAGAAAAAGGCCAGGATCTGGACAACAAGTATGCGAGAAATGCGAAAGTACGTGCCAGATGATTACATATACCAGAACTAACCCAGACATAACCAGCGTTATCCACTAAAATATTAATCGCAACCAGCTTCTATTGACTGTTTCGGTGTGGTACCGCATTACTACGTGATACACACCAGAAAAAGGCCAGGATCTGGCCAACAAGTATGCGAAAAATGCGAAAGTACGTGACAGATGAGGGCAAATCCTAGACCTAACCGAGATATAACCGGCGTTATCCTCCAAAATATTCATCGCAACCAGGTTTAATTGACTGCTTCGGTGTGGAACCACATTACGACGGGATCCAAACCACAAAAAACCCAAGATCTGGCCAACGAGTACGCGAAAATTGAGAAAGTATGAGCCAGATGATTGCAAATACCAGAACTAACCCAGACATAACCAGCGTTATCCTCTAAAATATTAATCGCAACCAGGTTTAATTGACTGTTTCGGTGTGGTACCACATCACTACGTGGTCCAAGCCAGAAAAAGGCCAGGATCTGGTCATCAAGTATGCGAGAAATGCGAAAGTATCAGCCAGATGGTTGCAAGTACCGGAACTAACCCAAACATAACCAGCGTTATCCTCCAAAAAATTAATCGCAACCAGGTTTAATTGACTGTTTCAGTGTGATACCACATTATTGCGTGGTCCAAGCCAGAAAAAGTCCAGGATCTGGCCAACAAGTATGAGAGAAATGCGAAAATTCGAGCCAGATGACGGCAAATCCCAGACCTAACCGTGACATAACCGGCGTTATCCTCTAAAATGTTAATCGCAACCAGGTTTAATTGACTGTTTAGGTGTGGTACCACATTACTACGTTGTCCAAGCCAGAAAAAGGCCAGGATCTTGCCAAGATGTATGCGAAAAACGCGAAAGTACGAGACAGATGAGGGAAAATCCTAGACTTAACCGAGAAATAACCGGCGCTATCCTCTAAAATATTAATCGCAACCAGGTTTGATTGACTGTGTGAGTGTGGTCCCACATTACTACGTGGTCCAAGCATGAAAAAGGCGAGGATCTGGCCCACAAGTATGCGAAAAATGCGAAATTACGAGCCAGATGAGGGAAAATCCCAGACCCAACCGAGACATAACCGGCGTTATCCTCTAAAATATTAATCACCACCAGGTTAGTTGACTGTTTCGGTATGGAACCTCATTACTACGGGATCCAAACCAGAAAAAACCCAGGATCTGGCCAAGAAGTGTGCGAAAAACGCGAAAGTATGAGCCAGATGATTGCAAATACCAGAACTAACCCAGACGTAACCTGCATTATCCTCTAAAATACTATTCGGAACCAGGTTTAATTGACTGTTACGGTGTGGTACCGCATTACTACCTGATCCAAACCAGGAAAAGCCCAGGATCTTGCCACAAGTATGCGAAAAATGCGAAATCACGAGCCAGATGAGGGAAAATCCCAGACCTAACCGAGAAAAAACCGGCGTTATCCTCTAAAATATTAATCGCCACCAGGTTTAATTGACTGCTTCGGTGTGGTACCGCATTACTACGTGATCCAAACCAGAAAAAGCCCACGATCTTGCCAACAAGTAGGCGAAAAATGCGAAGGTACGAGCCAGATGAGGGCAAATCCCAGACCTAACCGAGACATAACCGGCGTTATCCTCCAAAGTATTAATCGCAACCAGGTTTAATTGACAGTTTCAGTGTGATACCACATTACTACGTTGTCCAAGCCAGAAAAAGGCCAGGATCTAGTCAACAAGTATGCGAAAAATGCGAAAATACGAGCCAGATGACGGCAAATCCCAGACCTTACCGTGACATAACCGGCGTTATCCTCTAAAATATTAATCGCAACCAGGTTTAATTGACTGTTTCGGTGTGGAACCACATTACTACATGATCTAAACCAGAAAAAGCTCAGGATCTGGCCAATAAGTATGCGAAAAATGCGAAAGTACGAGCCAGATGGGGGCAAATCCTAGACCTAACCCAGACATAACCGGCGTTATCCTCTAAAATATTAATCGCAACCAGGTTTAATTGACTGTTTATGTGTGGTACCGCATTACTACGTGATCCAAACCAGAAAAAGCCCAGGATCTTGCCAACAAATAGGCGAAAAATGCGAAGGTACGAGCCAGATGAGGGAAAATCCCAGACCTAACCGAGACATAGCCTGCGTTATCCTGTAAAATATTAATCGGAGCCAGGTTTATTTGACTGTTTCAGTGTGGTACCACATTACTACGTGGTCCAAGCATGAAAAAGCCCAGGATCTTGCCATCAAGTAGGCGAAAAATGCGAAGGTACGAGCCAGATGATTGCAAATACCAAAACTAAACCAGACATAACCAGCGTTATCCTCTAAAATACTATTCGGAACCGGCTTTTATTGATTGTTTCAGTGTGGTACCACATTACTACGTGATCCAAACCAGAAAAAGCCCAGGATCTGGCCAACAAGTATGCGAAAAACGCGAAATTACGAGCCAGATGAGGGAAAATCCCAAACCTAACGCAGACATAACCGGCGTTATCCTCTAAAATATTAATCGCCACCAGGTTGAATTGACTGCTTCGGTGTGGTACCGCATTACTACGTGATCCAAACCAGAGAAAGCCCAGGATCTCGCCAACAAGTATGCGAAAAATGCGGAGGTACGAGGCAGATGTGGGAAAATCCCAGACCTAACCGAGACATAGCCGGCGTTATCCTGTAAAATATTAATCGGAACCAGGTTTATTTGACTGTTTCAGTGTCGTACCACATTACTACGTGATCCAAGCATGAAAAAGCCCAGGATCCTGCCAACAAGTTGGCGAAAAATGCGAAGGTACGAGACAAATGAGGGCAAATCCCAGACCTAACCGAGAAATAACCGGCGCTATCCTCTAAAATATTAATCGCAACCAGGTTTAATTGACTGTCTGAGTGTGGTCCCACATTACTATGTGATCCAAACCAGAAAAAGCCCAGGATCTTGCCAACAAGTAGGCGAATAATGCGAAGGTACGAGCCAGATGAGGGCAAATCCCAGACCTAACCGAGACATAACCGGCGTTATCCTCCAAAGTATTAATCGCAACCAGGTTTAATTGACAGTTTCAGTGTGATACCACATTACTACGTTGTCCAAGCCAGAAAAAGGCCAGGATCTAGCCAACAAGTATGCGAAAAATGCGAATATACGAGCCAGATGACGGCAAATCCCAGACCATACCGTGACATAACCGGCGTTATCCTCTAAAATATTAATCGCAACCAGGTTTAATTGACTGTTTCGGTGTGGAACCACATTACTACATGATCTAAACCAGAAAAAGCCCAGGATCTGGCCAACAAGTATGCGAAAAATGCGAAAGTACGAGCCAGATGTGGGCAAATCCTAGACCTAACCCAGACATAACCGGCGTTATCCTCTAAAATATTAATCGCAACCAGGTTTAATTGACTGTCTCAGTGTGTTACCACATTACTACATGATCCAAACCAGAAAAAGGCCAGGATCTGGCCAACAAGTAAGCGAAAAATGCGAAAGTACGAGCCAGATGAGGGAAAATCCCAGAACTAACCGAGACATAACCGGCGTTATCCTCCAACATATTATTCGCAACCAGGATTAATTGACTGCTACGGTGTGGTACCGCAATACTACGTGATCCAAACCAGGAAAAGCCCAGGATCTTGCCAACGAGTATGCGAAAATTGCGAACGTATGAGACAGATGATTGAAAATACCAGAACTAACCCAGACATAACCAGCGTTACCCTCCAAAATATTAATCGCAACCTGGTTTAATTGACTGTTTCGGTGTGGAACCACATTACGACGGGATACAAACCAGAAAAAGCCCTGGATCTGGCCAACAAGTATGCGAGAAATGCGAAAGTATGAGCCAGATGAGGCCAAATCCCAGACCTATCCGAGACATAACCGGCGTTATCCCCTAAAATATTAATCGCCGCCAGGTTTAATTGTCTGTTTCGGTGTGGAACCTCATTACTACGGGATCCAAACCAGAAAAAACCCAGGATCTGCCCAACAAGTATGCGACAAACGCGAAAGCATGTGCCAGATGATTGCAAATACTAGAACCAACCCAGACGTAACCTGCGTTATACTCTAAAATACTATTCGGAACCAGGTTTTATTGACTGTTAAGGTGTGGTACCGCATTACTACCTGATCCAAACCAGAAAAAGCCCAGGATCTTGCCACAAGTAGGCGAAAAATGAGAAGGTACGAGCCAGATGATTGCAAATACCAGAACTAAACCAGACATAGCCGGCGTTATCCTGCTAAATAATAATCGGAACCAGGTTTATTTGACTGTTTCAGTGTGGTACCACATTACTACGTGGTCGAAGCATGAAAAAGCCCAGGATCTTGCCATCAAGTAGGCGAGAAATGCGAAAATACGAGCCAGATGAGGGCAAATCCCAGACCTAACCCAGACATAACCGGCGTTATCCTCTAAAATATTAATCGCAACCTGGTTTAATTGACTGTTTCGGTGTGGAACCACATTACGACGGGATACAAACCAGAAAAAGCCCTGGATCTGGCCAACAAGTATGCGAGAAATGCGAAAGTATGAGCCAGATGAGGCCAAATCCCAGACCTATCCGAGACATAACCGGCGTTATCCTCTAAAATATTAATCGCCGCCAGGTTTAATTGACTGTTTCGGTGTGGAACCTCATTACTACGGGATCCAAACCAGAAAAAACCCAGGATCTGCCCAACAAGTATGCGACAAACGCGAAGGCATGTGCCAGATGATTGCAAATACCGGAACCAACCCAGACGTAACCTGCGTTATACTCTAAAATACTATTCGGAACCAGGTTTAATTGACTGTTAAGGTGTGGTACCGCATTACTACCTGATCCAAACCAGAAAAAGCCCAGGATCTTGCCACAAGTAGGCGAAAAATGAGAAGGTACGAGCCAGATGATTGCAAATACCAGAACTAAACCAGACATAGCCGGCGTTATCCTGTTAAATATTAATCGGAACCAGGTTTATTTGACTGTTTCAGTGTGGTACCACATTACTACGTGGTCCAAGCATGAAAAAGCCCAGGATCTTGCCAACAAGTAGGCGAAAAATGCGAAGGTACGAGCCAGATGATAGCAAATACCAGAACTAACCGAGACATAACCGGCGTTATCCTCTAAAATATTAATCGCAACCAGGTTTAATTGACTGTTTCGGTGTGGCACCGCATTACTACGTGATCCAAACCAGAAAAAGGCCGGGATCTTGCCAAGATGTATTCGAAAAACGCGAAAGTATGAGCCGGATGAGGGCAACTACCAGACCTAACCCAGCCATAGCCGGCGTTATCCTGTAAAATATTAATCGGAACCATGTTTATTTGACTGTTTCAGTGTGGTACCACATTACTACGTGGTCCAAGCATGAAAAAGGCCAGGATCTGGCCCACAAGTATGCAAAAAATGCGAAATTACGAGCCAGATGAGGGAAAATCCCAGACCTAACCGAGACATAACCGGCGTTATCCTCTAAAATATTAATCACCACCAGGTTTAATTGACTGTTTCGGTATGGAACCTCATTACTACGGGATCCAAACCAGAAAAAACCCAGGATCTGGCCAACAAGTGTGCGAAAAACGCGAAAGTATGAGCCAGATGATTGCAAATACCAGAACTAACCCAGACATAACCAGCGTTATCCTCCAAAATATTAATCGGAACCATGTTTATTTGACTGTCTCAGTGTGTTACCACATTACTACGTGATCCAAACCAGAAAAAGGCCTGGATCTGGCCAACAAGTATGCGAAAAATGCGAAAGTACGAGCCAGTTGAGGGCAAATCCCAGACCTAACCGAGACAAAACCGGCGTTATCCTGTAAAATATTGATCGGAACCAGGTTTATTTGACTGTTTCAGTGTGGCACCACATTACTACGTGGTCCAAACCAGAAAAAGCCCAGGATCTTGCCAACAAATAGGCGAAAAATGCGATGGTACGAGCCAGATGAGGGAAAATCCCAGACCTAACCGAGACATAGCCGGCGTTATCCTGTAAAATATTAATCGGAACCAGGTTTATTTGACTGTTTCAGTGTGGTACCACATTACTACGTGGTCCAAACCAGAAAAAGCCCAGGATCTTGCCAAGATGTATGCGAAAAACGAGAAAGTATGAGCCAGATGGGGGTAAATACCAGACCTAACACAGACGTTGCCGGCGTTATCCTGTAAAATATTAATCGGAACCATGTTTATTTGACTGTCTCAGTGTGTTACCACATTACTACGTGATCCAAACCAGAAAAAGGCCAGGATCTGGCAAACAAGTATGCGAAAAATGCGAAATTACGAGCCAGATGAGGGAAAATCCCAAACCTAACGCAGACATAACCGGCGTTATCCTCTAAAATATTAATCGCCACCAGGTTGAATTGACTGCTTCGGTGTGGTACCGCATTACTACGTGATCCAAACCAGAAAAAGCCCAGGATCTTGCCAACAAGTATGCGAAAAATGCGGAGGTACGAGCCAGATGTGGGAAAATCCCAGACCTAACCGAGACAGAGCCGGCGTTATCCTGTAAAATATTAATCGGAACCAGGTTTATTTGACTGTTTCAGTGTCGTACCACATTACTACGTGATCCAAGCATGAAAAAGCCCAGGATCCTGCCAACAAGTTGGCGAAAAATGCGAAGGTACGAGACAGATGAGGGCAAATCCCAGACCTAACCGAGAAATAACCGGCGCTATCCTCTAAAATATTAATCGCAACCTGGTTTAATTGACTGTCTGAGTGTGGTCCCACATTACTATGTGATCCGAACCAGAAAAAGCCCAGGATCTTGCCAACAAGTAGGCGAAAAATGCGAAGGTACGAGCCAGATGAGGGCAAATCCCAGACCTAACCGAGACATAACCGGCGTTATCCTCCAAAGTATTAATCGCAACCAGGTTTAATTGACTGTTTCAGTGTGATACCACATTACTATGTTGTCCAAGCCAGAAAAAGGCCAGGATCTAGCCAACAAGTATGCGAAAAATGCGAATATACGAGCCAGATGACGGAAAATCCCAGACCTTACCGTGACATAACCGGCGTTATCCTCTAAAATACTAATCGCAACCAGGTTTAATTGACTGTTTCGGTGTGGAACCACATTACTACATGATCTAAACCAGAAAAAGCCCAGGATCTGGCCAACAAGTATGCGAAAAATGCGAAAGTACGAGCCAGATGGGGGCAAATCCTAGACCTAACCCAGACATAACCGGCGTTATCCTCTAAAATATTAATCGCAACCAGGTTTAATTGACTGTTTCGGTGTGGTACCGCATTACTACGTGATCCAAACCAGAAAAAGGTCAGGATCCTGCCAAGATGTATGCGAAAAACGAGAAAGTATGAGTCAGATGAGGGCAAATACCAGACCTAACCCAGACGTTGCCGGCGTTATCCTGTAAAATATTAATCGGAACCATGTTTATTTGACTGTCTCAGTGTGTTACCACATTACTACGTGATCCAAACCAGAAAAAGGCCAGGATCTGGCCAACAAGTAAGCGAAAAATGCGAAAGTACGAGCCAGATGAGGGAAAATCCCAGACCTAACCGAGACAAAACCGACGTTATCCTGTAAAATATTGATCGGAACCAGGTTTATTTGACTGTTTCAGTGTGGCACCACATTACTACGTGGTCCAAACCAGAAAAAGTCCAGGATCTTGCCAACAAATAGGCGAAAAATGTGAAGGTACGAGCCAGATGATTGCAAATACCAGAACTAAACCAGACATAACCAGCGTTATCCTCTAAAATACTATTCGGAACCAGGTTTAATTGACTGTTAAGGTGTGGTACCGCATTACTGCCTGATCCAAACCAAAAAAAGCCCAGGATCTTGCCACAAGTAGGCGAAAAATGAGAAGGTACGAGCCAGATGATTGCAAATACCAGAACTAAACCAGACATAACCAGCGTTATCCTCTAAAATACTAATCGGAACCAGGTTTATTTGACTGTTTCAGTGAGGTACCACATCACTACGTGGTCCAAGCCAGAAAAAGGCCAGGATCTGGACAACAAGTATGCGAGAAATGCGAAAGTACGTGCCAGATGATTACATATACCAGAACTAACCCAGACATAACCAGCGTTATCCACTAAAATATTAATCGCAACCAGCTTCTATTGACTGTTTCGGTGTGGTACCGCATTACTACGTGATACACACCAGAAAAAGGCCAGGATCTGGCCAACAAGTATGCGAAAAATGCGAAAGTACGTGACAGATAAGGGCAAATCCTAGACCTAACCGAGATATAACCGGCGTTATCCTCCAAAATATTCATCGCAACCAGGTTTAATTGACTGCTTCGGTGTGGAACCACATTACGACGGGATCCAAACCACAAAAAACCCAAGATCTGGCCAACGAGTACGCGAAAATTGAGAAAGTATGAGCCAGATGATTGCAAATACCAGAACTAACCCAGACATAACCAGCGTTATCCTCTAAAATATTAATCGCAACCAGGTTTAATTGACTGTTTCGGTGTGGTACCACATCACTACGTGGTCCAAGCCAGAAAAAGGCCAGGATCTGGTCATCAAGTATGCGAGAAATGCGAAAGTATCAGCCAGATGGTTGCAAGTACCGGAACTAACCCAAACATAACCAGCGTTATCCTCCAAAAAATTAATCGCAACCAGGTTTAATTGACTGTTTCAGTGTGATACCACATTATTGCGTGGTCCAAGCCAGAAAAAGTCCAGGATCTGGCCAACAAGTATGAGAGAAATGCGAAAATTCGAGCCAGATGACGGCAAATCCCAGACCTAACCGTGACATAACCGGCGTTATCCTCTAAAATGTTAATCGCAACCAGGTTTAATTGACTGTTTAGGTGTGGTACCACATTACTACGTTGTCCAAGCCAGAAAAAGGCCAGGATCTTGCCAAGATGTATGCGAAAAACGCGAAAGTACGAGACAGATGAGGGAAAATCCTAGACTTAACCGAGAAATAACCGGCGCTATCCTCTAAAATATTAATCGCAACCAGGTTTGATTGACTGTGTGAGTGTGGTCCCACATTACTACGTGGTCCAAGCATGAAAAAGGCGAGGATCTGGCCCACAAGTATGCGAAAAATGCGAAATTACGAGCCAGATGAGGGAAAATCCCAGACCCAACCGAGACATAACCGGCGTTATCCTCTAAAATATTAATCACCACCAGGTTAGTTGACTGTTTCGGTATGGAACCTCATTACTACGGGATCCAAACCAGAAAAAACCCAGGATCTGGCCAAGAAGTGTGCGAAAAACGCGAAAGTATGAGCCAGATGATTGCAAATACCAGAACTAACCCAGACGTAACCTGCATTATCCTCTAAAATACTATTCGAAACCAGGTTTAATTGACTGTTACGGTGTGGTACCGCATTACTACCTGATCCAAACCAGAAAAAGCCCAGGATCTTGCCACAAGTATGCGAAAAATGCGAAATTACGAGCCAGATGAGGGAAAATCCCAGACCTAACCGAGAAAAAACCGGCGTTATCCTCTAAAATATTAATCGCCACCAGGTTTAATTGACTGCTTCGGTGTGGTACCGCATTACTACGTGATCCAAACCAGAAAAAGCCCAGGATCTTGCCAACAAATAGGCGAAAAATGCGAAGGTACGAGCCAGATGAGGGAAAATCCCAGACCTAACCGAGACATAGCCTGCGTTATCCTGTAAAATATTAATCGGAGCCAGGTTTATTTGACTGTTTCAGTGTGGTACCACATTACTACGTGGTCCAAGCATGAAAAAGCCCAGGATCTTGCCATCAAGTAGGCGAAAAATGCGAAGGTACGAGCCAGATGATTGCAAATACCAAAACTAAACCAGACATAACCAGCGTTATCCTCTAAAATACTATTCGGAACCGGCTTTTATTGATTGTTTCAGTGAGGTACCACATTACTACGTGATCCAAACCAGAAAAAGCCCAGGATCTGGCCAACAAGTATGCGAAAAACGCGAAATTACGAGCCAGATGAGGGAAAATCCCAAACCTAACGCAGACATAACCGGCGTTATCCTCTAAAATATTAATCGCCACCAGGTTGAATTGACTGCTTCGGTGTGGTACCGCATTACTACGTGATCCAAACCAGAGAAAGCCCAGGATCTCGCCAACAAGTATGCGAAAAATGCGGAGGTACGAGGCAGATGTGTGAAAATCCCAGACCTAACCGAGACATAGCCGGCGTTATCCTGTAAAATATTAATCGGAACCAGGTTTATTTGACTGTTTCAGTGTCGTACCACATTACTACGTGATCCAAGCATGAAAAAGCCCAGGATCCTGCCAACAAGTTGGCGAAAAATGCCAAGGTACGAGACAAATGAGGGCAAATCCCAGACCTAACCGAGAAATAACCGGCGCTATCCTCTAAAATATTAATCGCAACCAGGTTTAATTGACTGTCTGAGTGTTGTCCCACATTACTATGTGATCCAAACCAGAAAAAGCCCAGGATCTTGCCAACAAGTATGCGAAAAATGCGAAAGTACGAGCCAGATGTGGGCAAATCCTAGACCTAACCCAGACATAACCGGCGTTATCCTCTAAAATATTAATCGCAACCAGGTTTAATTGACTGTTTCGGTGTGGTACCGCATTACTACGTGATCCAAACCAGAAAAAGGCCAGGATCCTGCCAAGATGTATGCGAAAAACGAGAAAGTATGAGCCAGATGAGGGCAAATACCAGACCTAACCCAGACGTTGCCGGCGTTATCCTGTAAAATATTAATCGGAACCATGTTTATTTGACTGTCTCAGTGTGTTACCACATTACTACATGATCCAAACCAGAAAAAGGCCAGGATCTGGCCAACAAGTAAGCGAAAAATGCGAAAGTACGAGCCAGATGAGGGAAAATCCCAGAACTAACCGAGACATAACCGGCGTTATCCTCTAAAATATTAATCGCCGCCAGGTTTAATTGTCTGTTTCGGTGTGGAACCTCATTACTACGGGATCCAAACCAGAAAAAACCCAGGATCTGCCCAACAAGTATGCGACAAACGCGAAAGCATGTGCCAGATGATTGCAAATACTAGAACCAACCCAGACGTAACCTGCGTTATACTCTAAAATACTATTCGGAACCAGGTTTTATTGACTGTTAAGGTGTGGTACCGCATTACTACCTGATCCAAACCAGAGAAAGCCCAGGATCTTGCCACAAGTAGGCGAAAAATGAGAAGGTACGAGCCAGATGATTGCAAATACCAGAACTAAACCAGACATAGCCGGCGTTATCCTGCTAAATAATAATCGGAACCAGGTTTATTTGACTGTTTCAGTGTGGTACCACATTACTACGTGGTCGAAGCATGAAAAAGCCCAGGATCTTGCCATCAAGTAGGCGAGAAATGCGAAAATACGAGCCAGATGAGGGCAAATCCCAGACCTCAGCCAGACATAACCGGCGTTATCCTCTAAAATATTAATCGCAACCTGGTTTAATTGACTGTTTCGGTGTGGAACCACATTACGACGGGATACAAACCAGAAAAAGCCCTGGATCTGGCCAACAAGTATGCGAGAAATGCGAAAGTATGAGCCAGATGAGGCCAAATCCCAGACCTATCCGAGACATAACCGGCGTTATCCTCTAAAATATTAATCGCCGCCAGGTATAATTGACTGCTTCGGTGTGGAACCTCATTACTACGGGATCCAAACCAGAAAAAACCCAGGATCTGCCCAACAATTATGCGAAAAACGCGAAAGTATGTGCCAGATGATTGCAAATACCAGAACCAACCCAGACGTAACCTGCGTTATACTCTAAAATAATATTCGGAACCAGGTTTAATTGACTGTTAAGGTGTGGTACCGCATTACTACCTGATCCAAACCAGAAAAATCCCAGGATCTTGCCACAAGTAGGCGAAAAATGAGAAGGTACGAGCCAGATGATTGCAAATACCAGAACTAAACCAGACATAACCAGCGTTATCCTCTAAAATACTATTCGGAACCTGGTTTATTTGACTGTTTCAGTGTGGTACCACATTACTACGTGGTCCAAGCATGAAAAAGGCCAGGATCTGGCCAACAAGTATGCGAAATATGCGAAATTACGAGCCAGATGAGGGAAAATCCCAAAACTAACGGAGACATAACCGGCGTTATCCTCTAAAATATTAATCGCCACGAGGTTGAATTGACCGCTTCGGTGTGGTACCGCATTACTACGTGATCCAAACCAGAAAATGCCCAGGATCTTGCCAACAAGTATGCGAAAAATGCGGAGGTACCAGCCAGATGAGGGAAAATCCCAGACATAACCGAGACATAGCCGGCGTTATCCTGTTAAATATTAATCGGAACCAGGTTTATTTGACTGTTTCAGTGTGGTACCACATTACTACGTGGTCCAAGCATGAAAAAGCCCAGGATCTTGCCAACAAGTAGGCGAAAAATGCGAAGGTACGAGCCAGATGAAAGCAAATACCAGAACTAACCGAGACATAACCGGCGTTATCCTCCAACATACTAATCGCAACCAGGTTTAATTGACCGCTACGGTGTGGTACCGCATTACTACGTGATCCAAACCAGGAAAAGCCCAGGATCTTGCCAACGAGTATGCGAAAATTGCGAACGTATGAGACAGATGATTGCAAATACCAGAACTAACCCAGACATAACCAGCGTTACCCTCCAAAATATTAATCGCAACCTGGTTTAATTGACTGTTTCGGTGTGGAACCACATTACGACGGGATACAAACCAGAAAAAGCCCTGGATCTGGCCAACAAGTATGCGAGAAATGCGAAAGTATGAGGCAGATGAGGCCAAATCCCAGACCTATCCGAGACATAACCGGCGTTATCCTCTAAAATATTAATCGCCGCCAGGTTTAATTGACTGTTTCGGTGTGGAACCTCATTACTACGGGATCCAAACCAGAAAAAACCCAGGATCTGCCCAACAAGTATGCGACAAACGCGAAGGCATGTGCCAGATGATTGCAAATACCAGAACCAACCCAGACGTAACCTGCGTTATACTCTAAAATACTATTCGGAACCAGGTTTAATTGACTGTTAAGGTGTGGTACCGCATTACTACCTGATCCAAACCAGAAAAAGCCCAGGATCTTGCCACAAGTAGGCGAAAAATGAGAAGGTACGAGCCAGATGATTGCAAATACCAGAACTAAACCAGACATAGCCGGCGTTATCCTGTTAAATATTAATCGGAACCAGGTTTATTTGACTGTTTCAGTGTGGTACCACATTACTACGTGGTCCAAGCATGAAAAAGCCCAGGATCTTGCCAACAAGTAGGCGAAAAATGCGAAGGTACGAGCCAGATGATAGCAAATACCAGAACTAACCGAGACATAACCGGCGTTATCCTCTAAAATATTAATCGCAACCAGGTTTAATTGACTGTTTCGGTGTGGCACCGCATTACTACGTGATCCAAACCAGAAAAAGGCCGGGATCTTGCCAAGATGTATTCGAAAAACGCGAAAGTATGAGCCGGATGAGGGCAAATACCAGACCTAACCCAGCCATAGCCGGCGTTATCCTGTAAAATATTAATCGGAACCATGTTTATTTGACTGTTTCAGTGTGGTACCACATTACTACGTGGTCCAAGCATGAAAAAGGCCAGGATCTGGCCCACAAGTATGCAAAAAATGCGAAATTACGAGCCAGATGAGGGAAAATCCCAGACCTAACCGAGACATAACCGGCGTTATCCTCTAAAATATTAATCACCACCAGGTTTAATTGACTGTTTCGGTATGGAACCTCATTACTACGGGATCCAAACCAGAAAAAACCCAGGATCTGGCCAACAAGTGTGCGAAAAACGCGAAAGTATGAGCCAGATGATTGCAAATACCAGAACTAACCCAGACATAACCAGCGTTATCCTCCAAAATATTAATCGGAACCATGTTTATTTGACTGTCTCAGTGTGTTACCACATTACTACGTGATCCAAACCAGAAAAAGGCCTGGATCTGGCCAACAAGTATGCGAAAAATGCGAAAGTACGAGCCAGTTGAGGGCAAATCCCAGACCTAACCGAGACAAAACCGGCGTTATCCTGTAAAATATTGATCGGAACCAGGTTTATTTGACTGTTTCAGTGTGGCACCACATTACTACGTGGTCCAAACCAGAAAAAGCCCAGGATCTTGCCAACAAATAGGCGAAAAATGCGATGGTACGAGCCAGATGAGGGAAAATCCCAGACCTAACCGAGACATAGCCGGCGTTATCCTGTAAAATATTAATCGGAACCAGGTTTATTTGACTGTTTCAGTGTGGTACCACATTACTACGTGGTCGAAGCATGAAAAAGCCCAGGATCTTGCCATCAAGTAGGCGACAAATGCGAAGGTACGTGCCAGATGATTGCAAATACCAGAACTAAACCAGACATAACCAGTGTTATCCTCTAAAATACTATTCGGAACCAGCTTTTATTGACCGTTTCAGTGTGGTACCACATTACTACGTGATCCAAACCAGAAAAAGCCCAGGATCTGGCCAACAAGTATGCGAGAAATGCGAAAATTCGAGCCAGATGAGGGCAAATCCCAGACCTAACCCAGACATAACCGGCGTTATCCTCTAAAATATTAATCGCAACCTGGTTTAATTGACTGTTTCGGTGTGGAACCACATAAGACGGGATACAAACCAGAAAAAGCCCTGGATCTGGCCAACAAGTATGCGAGAAATGCGAAAGTATGAGCCAGATGAGGCCAAATCCCAGACCTAACCGAGACATAGCCGGCGTTATCCTGTAAAATATTAATCGGAACCAGGTTTATTTGACTGTTTCAGTGTGGTACCACATTACTACGTGATCCAAGCATGAAAAAGCCCAGGATCTTGCCAACAAGTAGGCGAAAAATGCGAAGGTACGAGCCAGATGATTGCAAATACCAGAACTAAACCAGACATAACCAGCGTTATCCTATAATATACTAATGGGAACCAGCTTTTATTGACTGTTTCAGTGTGGTACCACATTACTACGTGATCCAAACCAGAAAAAGCCCAGGATCTGGCCAACAAGTATGCGAGAAATGCGAAAATTCGAGCCAGATGACGGCAAATCCCAGACCTAACCGTGACATAACCGGCGTTATCGTCTAAAATATTAATCGCAACCAGGTTCAATTGACTGTTTCGGTGTGGAACCACATTACTACGTGATGTAAACCAGAAAAAGCCCAGGTTCTGGCCAACAAGTATGCGAGAAATGCGAAAGTACGAGCCAGATGAGGGCAAATCCCAGACCTAACCCAGACATAACCGGCGTTATCCTCTAAAATATTAATCGCAACCGGGTTAAATTGACTGTTTCGGTGTGGAACCACTTTACGACGGGATACAAACCAGAAAAAGCCCAGGATCTTGCCAACAAGTATGCGAAAAATGCGAAGGTACGAGACAGATGATGGCAAATACCAGAACTAAACCAGACATAACCAGCGTTATCCTAAAAAATACTAATCGGAACCAGCTTTTATTGACTGTTTCAGTGTGGTACCACATTACTACGTGGTCCAAGCATGAAAAAGCCCAGGATCTTGCCAACAAGTATGCGAAAAACGCGAAAGTATGTGACAGATGATTGCAAATACCAGAACTAACCCAGACATAACCAGCGTTATCCTCTAAAATACTAATGGGAACCAGCTTTTATTGACTGTATCAGTGTGGTACCACATTACTACGTGATCCAAACCAGAAAAAGCCCAGGATCTGGGCAACAAGTATGCGAGAAATGCGAAAATTCGAGCCAGATGAGGGCAAATCCCAGACCTAACCCAGACATAACCGGCGTTATCCTGTTAAATATTAATCGGAACCAGGTTTATTTAACTGTTTCAGTGTGGTACCACATTACTACGTGATCCAAGCATGAAAAAGCCCAGGATCTGGCCAACAAGTAGGCGAAAAATTCGAAAGTACGAGACAGATGAGGGCAAATCCCAGACCTAGCCGAGAAATGACCGGCGCTATCCTCTAAAATATTAATCGCAACCAGGTTTAATTGACTGTTTCGGTGTGGTACCGCATTACTACGTGATCCAAACCAGAAAAAGGCCAGGATCTTGCCAAGATGTATTCGAAAAACGCGAAAGTATGAGCCAGATGATTGCAAATACCAGACCTAACCCAGACATAACCGGCGTTATCCTCTAAAATATTAATCGCAACCTGGTTTAATTGACTGCTTCGGTGTGGTACCGCATTACTACGTGATCCAAACCAGAAAAAGCCCAGGATCTTGCCAACAAGTATGCGAAAAATGCGGAGGTACGAGCCAGATGTGGGAAAATCCTAGACCTAACCGAGACAAAACCGGCGTTATCCTGTAAAATATTAATCGGAACCAGGTTTATTTGACAGTTTCAGTGTGGTATCTCATTACTACGTGATCCAAGCATGAAAAAGCCCAGGATCCTGCCAACAAGTAGGCGAAAAATGCGAAGGTACGAGCTAGATGATTGCAAATACCAGAACTAAACCAGACATAACCGGCGTTATCCTCTAAAATATTAATCGCAACCTGGTTTAATTGACTGTTTCGGTGTGGAACCACATTACTACGTGGTCCAAGCATGAAAAAGGCCAGGATCTGGCCAACAAGTATGCGAAAAATGCGAAATTACGAGCCAGATGAGGGAAAATCCCAAACCTAACGGAGACATAGCCGGCGTTATCCTGTTAAATATTAATCGGAACCAGGTTTATTTGACTGTTTCAGTGTGGTACCACATTACTACATGGTCCAAGCATGAAAAAGCCCAGGATCTTGCCAACAAGTAGGCGAAAAATGCGAAGGTACGAGCCAGATGATAGCAAATACCAGAACTAACCGAGACATAACCGGCGTTATCCTCCAACATATTAATCGCAACCAGGTTTAATTGACTGCTACGGTGTGGTACCGCATTACTACGTGATCCAAACCAGGAAAAGCCTAGGATCTTGCCAACGAGTATGCGAAAATTGCGAACGAATGAGACAGATGATTGCAAATACCAGAACTAACCCAGACATAACCAGCGTTATCCTCCAAAATATTAATCGCAACCAGGCTTAATTGACTGTTTCGGTGTGGAGCGTCATTATTACGGGTCCCAAAACAGAAATAGCCCAGGATCTGGCCAACAAGTATGCGAAAAATGCGAAAGTACGAGCCAGATGTGGGCAAATCCCAGACCTCACCCAGGCATAACCGGCGTTATCCTCTAAAATATTAATCGCAACCAGGTTTAATTGACTGTTTCAGTGTGATACCACATTACTGCGTGGTCCAAGCATGAAAAAGGCCAGGATCTGGCCCACAAGTATGCGAAAAATGTGAAATTAGGAGACAGATGAGGGAAAATCCCAGACCTAACCGAGACAAAACCGGCGTTATCCTCTAAAATTTTAATCGCCACCAGGTTTAATTGACTGTTTCGGTGTGGTACCGCATTTGACGTGATCCAAACCAGAAAAAGGCCAGGATCTTGCCAAGATGTATTCGAAAAACGCGAAAGCATTAGCCAGATGAGGGAAAATCCCAGACCTAACCGAGACACAGCCGGCGTTATCCTGTAAAATATTAATCGGAACCAGGTTTATTTGACTGTTTCAGTGTGGTACCACATTACTACGTGATGCAAACCAGAAAAAGCCCAGGATCTGGCCAACAAGTATGCGAGAAATGCGAAAATTCGAGCCAGATGACGGCAAATCCCAGACCTGACCGTGACATAACCGGCGTTATCGTCTAAAATATTAATCGCAACCAGGTTTAATTGACTGCTTCGGTGTGGAACCTCATTACTACGGGATCCAAACCAGAAAAAACCCAGGATCTGCCCAACAAGTATGCGAAAAACGCGAAAGTATGTGCCAGATGATTGCAAATACCAGAACTAACCCAGACGTAACCGGCGTTATCCTCTAAAATTCTATTCGGAACCAGGTTTAATTGACTGTTAAGGTGTGGTACCGCATTACTACCTGATCCAAACCAGAAAAAGCCCAGGATCTTGCCACAACTAGTCGAAAAATGCGAAGGTACGAGCCAGATGATTGCAAATACCAGAACTAAACCAGGCATAACCAGCGTTATCCTCTAAAATACTAATCGGAACCAGGTTTATTTGACTGTTTCAGTGTGGTACCACATTACTACGTGGTCCAAGCATGAAAAAGGCCAGGATCTGGCCAACAAGTATGCGAAAAATGCGAAATTACGAGCCAGATGAGGGAAAATCCCAAACCTAACGGAGACATAACCGGCGTTATCCTCTAAAATATTAATCGCCACAAGGTTGAATTGACTGCTTCGGTGTGGTACCGCATTACTACGTGATCCAAACCAGAAAAAGCCCAGGATCTTGCCAACGAGTATGCGAAAAATGCGGAGGTACGAGCCAGATGTGGGAAAATCCCAGACCTAACCGAGACATAGCCGGCGTTATCCTGTAAAATATTAATCGGAACCAGGTTTATTTGACTGTTTCAGTGTGGTACCACATTACTACGTGATCCAAGCATGAGAAAGCCCAGGATCCTGCCAACAAGTATGCGAAAAATGCGAAATTACGAGCCAGATGAGGGAAAATCCCAAAACTAACCGAGACATAGCCGGCGTTATCCTGTTAAATATTAATCGGAACCAGGTTTATTTGACTGTTTCGGTGTGGAACCACATTACTACGTGATCTAAACCAGAAAAAGCCCAGGATCTGGCCAACAAGTATGCGAGAAATGCGAAAGTACGAGCCAGATGAGGGCAAATCCCAGACCTAATCGAGACACAACCGGCGTTATCCTCTAAAATATTAATCGAAACCAGCTTGTATTGACTGTATCGGTGTGGTACCACATTACTACGTGGTCCAAGCCAGAAAAAGGCCAGGATCTGGCCAACAAGCATGCGAGAAATGCGAAAGTACGAGCCAGATGAGGGCAAATCCCAGACCTAACCCAGACATAACCGGCGTTATCCTCTAAAATATTAATCGCAACCGGGTTTAATTGACTGTTTCGGTGTGGAACCACATTACGACGGGATACAAACCAGATAAAGCCCTGGATCTGGCCAACAAGTATGCGAGAAATGCGAAAGTATGTGCCAGATGGTTGCAAATACCAGAACTAACCCAGACGTTACCTGCGTTAACCTCTAAAATATTATTCGGAACCAGGTTTAATTGACTGTTAAGGTGTGGTACCGCATTACTACCTGATCCAAACCAGAAAAAGCCCAGGATCTTGCCACAAGTAGGCGAAAAATGAGAAGGTACGAGCCAGATGATTGCAAATACCAGAACTAAACCAGACATAACCAGCGTTATCCTCCGAAATACTAATCGGAACCAGGTTTATTTGACTGTTTCAGTGTGATACCACATTGCTACGTGGTCCAAGCATGAAAAAGGTCAGGATCTGGCCAACAAGTATGCGAAAAATGCGAAATTACGAGCCAGATGAGGGAAAATACCAAACCTGACGGAGACATAACCGGCGTTATCCTCTAAAATATTAATCGCCACGAGGTTGAATTGACCGCTTCGGTGTTGTACCGCATTACTACGTGATCCAAACCAGAAAAAGCCCAGGATCTTGCCAACAAGTATGCGAAAAATGCGGAGGTACGAGCCAAATGAGGGAAAATCTCAGACCTAACCGAGACATAGCCGGCGTTATCCTGTTAAATATTAATCGGAACCAGGTTTATTTGACTGTTTCAGTGTGATACCACATTACTACGTGGTCCAAGCATGAAAAAGCCCAGGATCTTCCCAACAAATAGGCGAAAAATGCGAAGGTACGAGCTAGATGATTGCAAATACCAGAACTAAACCAGACATAACCAGCGTTATCCTCTAAAATACTAATCGGAACCAGCTTTTGTTGGCTGTTTTAGTGTGGTACTACATTACTACGTGATCCAAACCAGAAAAAGCCCAGGATCTGAAGAACAAGTATGCGAAAAATGCGAAAGTACGAGCCAGATGAGGGGCAAATACCAGACATAACCGAGACATAACCGGCGTTATCGTCTAAAATATTAATCGCAACCAGGTTTTATTGACTGTTTCGGTGTGGTACCGCATTACTACGTGGTCCAAACCAGAAAAAGGCCAGGATCTGGCCAACAAGTATGCAAAAAATGCGAAAGTATCAGCCAGATGGTTGCAAATACCGGAACTAACCCAAACATAACCAGCGTTATTCTCCAAAATATTAATCACAACCAGGTTTAATTGACTGTTTCAGTGTGGTACCGCATTACTACGTGATCCAAACCAGGAAAAGGCAAGGATCTGGCCAACAAGTATGCGAGAAATGCGAAAGTACGAGCCAGATGATTGCAAATACCAGAACTAAACCAGACATAACCAGCGTTATCCTATAAAATACTAATCGCAACCGGGTTTAATTGACTGTTTCGGTGTGGTACCGCATTACTACGTGATCTAAACCAGAAAAAGCCCAGGATCTGGCCAACGAGTATGCGAGAAATGCGAAAGTACGAGCCAGATGAGCGCAAATCCCAGACCTAACCCAGACATAACCGGCGTTATCCTCCAAAATGTTAATCACAACCAGGTTTAATTGACTGTTTCAGTGTGGTACCGCATTACTACGTGATCCAAACCAGAAAAAGCCCAGGATCTGCCCACAAGTATACCAGAAATGCGAAAGTACGAGCCAGATGATTGCAAATAGCAGAACTAACCCAAACATAAGCAGCGTTATCCTCTAAAATATTCATCGCAGCCAGGCTTAATTGACTGCCTCGGTGTGGATCCACATTACGACGGGATCCAAACCACAAAAAACCCAAGATCTGGCCAACAAGTACGCGAAAATTGCGAAAGTATGAGCCTGATGATTGTAAATACCAGAACTAACCCAGACATAACCAGCGTTATCCTCTAAAATATTAATGGCAACCAGGTTTAATTGACTGTTTCGGTGTGGTACCGCATTACTACGTAATACAGACCAGAAAAAGGCCAGGATCTGGCCAAAAAGTATGCGAAAAATGTGATAGTAGGAGACAGATGAGGGCAAATCCCAGACCTAACCGAGAGATAACCGGCGCTATCCTCTAAAATATTAATCGCAACCAGGTTTAATTGACTGTTTGAGTGTGGTACCGCATTACTACGTTATCCCAGCCAGAAAAAGGCCAGGATCTGGCCCACAAGAATGCGAAAAATGCGAAGGTACGAGCCAGATGAGGGCAAATCCCAGACCTAACCGAGATATAACCGGCGTTATCCTCTAAAATATTAATCGAACCCAGGTTAAATTGACTGTTTCGGTGTGGAGCGTTATTATTACGGGATCCAAACCAGAAAAAACCCAGGATCTGCCCAACAAGTATGCGAAAACCGCGAAAGTATGTGCCAGATGGTTGCAAATACCAGAACTAACCCAGACGTAACCTGCGTTATCCTCTGAAATTCTAATCGGAACCAGGTTTATTTGACTGTTTCAGTGTGGTACCACATTACTACGTGGTCCAAGCATGAAAAAGGCCAGGATCTGGCCAACAAGTATGCGAAAAATGCGAAATTACGAGCCAGATGAGGGAAAATCCCAAACCTAACGGAGACATAACCGGCGTTATCCTCTAAAATATTAATCGCCACGAGGTTGAATTGACCGCTTCGGTGTTGTACCGCATTACTACGTGATCCAAACCAGAAAAAGCCCAGGATCTTGCCAACAAGTATGCGAAAAATGCGGAGGAACGAGCCAAATGAGGGAAAATCCCAGACCTAACCGAGATATAGCCGGCGTTATCCTGTTAAATATTAATCGGAACCAGGTTTATTTGACTGTTTCAGTGTGATACCACATTACTACGTGGTCCAAGCATGAAAAAGCCCAGGATCTTCCCAACAAATAGGCGAAAAATGCGAAGGTACGAGCCAGATGATTGCAAATACCAGAACTAAACCAGACATAACCAGCGTTATCCTCTAAAATACTAATCGGAACCAGCTTTTGTTGGCTGTTTTAGTGTGGTACCACATTACTACGTGATCCAAACCAGAAAAAGCCCAGGATCTGAAGAACAAGTATGCGAAAAATGCGAAAGTACGAGCCAGATGAGGGGCAAATACCAGACCTAACCCAGACATAACCGGCGTTATCCTCTAAAATATCAATCGCAACCAGCTTGTATTGACTGTTTCGGTGTGGTACCACATTACTACGTGGTCCAAGCCAGAAAAAGGCCAGGATCTGGCCATCAAGTATGCGAGAAATTCGAAAGTATGTGCCAGATGAGGGCAAATCCCAGACATAACCGAGACATAACCGGCGTTATCCTCTAAAATATTAATCGCAACCAGGTTTTATTGACTGTGTCGGTGTGGTACCGCATTACTACGTGATCCAAACCAGGAAAAGGCCAGGATCTGGCCAACAAGTGTGCGAGAAATGCGAAAGTACGAGCCAGATGAGGGCAAATCCCAGACCTAACCCAGACATAGCCGGTGTTATCCTATAAAATACTAATCGGAACCAGCTTTTATTGACTGTTTCAGTGTGGTACCACATTACTACGTGATCCAAACCAGAAAAAGCCCAGGATCTGGCCAACAAGTATGCGAAAAATACGAAAGTACGGGCCAGATGAGGGCATATCCCAGACCTAACCGTGACATAACCGGCGTTATCGTCTAAAATATTAATCGCAACCAGGTTTAATTGACTGTTTCGGTGTGGAACCACATTACTACGTGATCTAAACCAGAAAAAGCCCAGGATTTGGCCAACAAGTATGCGAGAAATGCGAAAGTACGAGCCAGATGAGGGCAAATCCCAGACCTAACCCAGACATAACCGGCGTTATCCTCTAAAATATTAATCGCAACCGGGTTTAATTGACTGTTTCGGTGTGGAACCACATTACGACGGGATACAAACCAGATAAAGCCCAGGATCTGCCCACAAGTATGCCAGAAATGCGAAAGTACGAGCCAGATGATTGCAAATAGCAGAACTAACCCAAACATAAGCAGCGTTATCCTCTAAAATATTCATCGCAGCCAGGCTTAATTGACTGCCTCGGTGTGGATCCACATTACGACGGGATCCAAACCACAAGAATCCCAAGATCTGGCCAACAAGTACGCGAAAATTGCGAAAGTATGAGCCAGATGATTGCAAATACCTGAACTAACCCAGACATAACCAGCGTTATCCTCTAAAATATTAATCGCAACCAGGTTTAATTGACTGCTTCGGTGTGGATCCACATTACGACGGGATCCAAACCACAAAAAACCCAAGATCTGGCCAACAAGTACGCGAAAATTGCGAAAGTATGAGCCTGATGATTGCAAATACCAGAACTAACCCAGACGTTACCTGCGTTAACCTCTAAAATATTATTCGGAACCAGGTTTAATTGACTGTTAAGGTGTGGTACCGCATTACTACCTGATCCAAACCAGAAAAAGCCCAGGATCTTGCCACAAGTAGGCGAAAAATGAGAAGGTACGAGCCAGATGATTGCAAATACCAGAACTAAACCAGACATAACCAGCGTTATCCTCCGAAATACTAATCGGAACCAGGTTTATTTGACTGTTTCAGTGTGATACCACATTGCTACGTGGTCCAAGCATGAAAAAGGTCAGGATCTGGCCAACAAGTATGCGAAAAATGCGAAATTACGAGCCAGATGAGGGAAAATACCAAACCTGACGGAGACATAACCGGCGTTATCCTCTAAAATATTAATCGCCACGAGGTTGAATTGACCGCTTCGGTGTTGTACCGCATTACTACGTGATCCAAACCAGAAAAAGCCCAGGATCTTGCCAACAAGTATGCGAAAAATGCGGAGGTACGAGCCAAATGAGGGAAAATCTCAGACCTAACCGAGACACAGCCGGCGTTATCCTGTTAAATATTAATCGGAACCAGGTTTATTTGACTGTTTCAGTGTGATACCACATTACTACGTGGTCCAAGCATGAAAAAGCCCAGGATCTTCCCAACAAATAGGCGAAAAATGCGAAGGTACGAGCCAGATGATTGCAAATACCAGAACTAAACCAGACATAACCAGCGTTATCCTATAAAATACTAATCGGAACCAGCTTTTATTGACTGTTTCAGTGTGGTACCACATTACTACGTGATCCAAACCAGAAAAAGCCCAGGAGCTGGCCAACAAGTGTGCGAGAAATGCGAAAATTCGAGCAAGATGACGGCAAATCCCAGACCTAACCGTGACATAACCGGCGTTATCGTCTAAAATATTAATCGCAACCAGGTTTAATTGACTGTTTCGGTGTGGAACCACATTACTACGTGATCTAAACCAGAAAAAGCCCAGGATTTGGCCAACAAGTATGCGAGAAATGCGAAAGTACGAGCCAGATGAGGGCAAATCCCAGACCTAACCCAGACATAACCGGCGTTATCCTCTAAAATATTAATCGCAACCGGGTTTAATTGACTGTTTCGGTGTGGAACCACATTACGACGGGATACAAACCAGATAAAGCCCAGGATCTGCCCACAAGTATGCCAGAAATGCGAAAGTACGAGCCAGATGATTGCAAATAGCAGAACTAACCTGAACATAAGCAGCGTTATCCTCTAAAATATTCATCGCAGCCAGGCTTAATTGACTGCCTCGGTGTGGATCCACATTACGACGGGATCCAAACCACAAGAAACCCAAGATCTGGCCAACAAGTACGCGAAAATTGCGAAAGTATGAGCCAGATGATTGCAAATACCTGAACTAACCCAGACATAACCAGCGTTATCCTCTAAAATATTAATCGCAACCAGGTTTAATTGACTGCTTCGGTGTGGATCCACATTACGACGGGATCCAAACCACAAAAAACCCAAGATCTGGCCAACAAGTACGCGAAAATTGCGAAAGTATGAGCCTGATGATTGCAAATACCAGAACTAACCCAGACATAACCAGCGTTATCCTCTAAAATATTAATCGCAACCAGGTTTAATTGACTGTTTCGGTGTGGTACCACATTACTACGTGGTCCAAGCATGAAAAAGGCCAGGATCTGGCCAACAAGTATGCGAAAAATGCGAAATTACGAGCCAGATGAGGGAAAATCCCAAACCTAACGGAGACATAACCGGCGTTATCCTCTAAAATATTAATCGCCACGAGGTTGAATTGACCGCTTCGGTGTTGTACCGCATTACTACGTGATCCAAACCAGAAAAAGCCCAGGATCTTGCCAACAAGTATGCGAAAAATGCGGAGGTACGAGCCAAATGAGGGAAAATCCCAGACCTAACCGAGATATAGCCGGCGTTATCCTGTAAAATATTAATCGGAACCAGGTTTATTTGACTGTTTCAGTGTGATACCACATTACTACGTGGTCCAAGCATGAAAAAGCCCAGGATCTTCCCAACAAATAGGCGAAAAATGCGAAGGTACGAGCCAGATGATTGCAAATACCAGAACTAAACCAGACATAACCAGCGTTATCCTCTAAAATACTAATCGGAACCAGCTTTTGTTGGCTGTTTTAGTGTGGTACCACATTACTACGTGATCCAAACCAGAAAAAGCCCAGGATCTGAAGAACAAGTATGCGAAAAATGCGGAAGTACGAGCCAGATGAGGGGCAAATACCAGACCTAACCCAGACATAACCGGCGTTATCCTCTAAAATATCAATCGCAACCAGCTTGTATTGACTGTTTCGGTGTGGTACCACATTACTACGTGGTCCAAGCCAGAAAAAGGCCAGGATCTGGCCATCAAGTATGCGAGAAATTCGAAAGTATGTGCCAGATGAGGGCAAATCCCAGACATAACCGAGACATAACCGGCGTTATCCTCTAAAATATTAATCGCAACCAGGTTTTATTGACTGTTTCAGTGTGATACCACATTACTACGTGGTCCAAGCCAGAAAAAGGCCAGGATCTGGCCAACAAGTATGCGAAAATGCGAAAATACGAGCCAGATGACGGCAAATCCCAGACCTAACCGTGACATAACCGGCGTTATCCACTAAAATATTAATCGCAACCAGGTTTAATTGACTGTTTCGGTGTGGTACCGCATTACTACGTGATCCAAACCAGAAAAAGCCCAGGATCTGGCCAACAAGTATGCGAAAAATGCGAAAGTACGAGCCAGATGAGGGCAAATCCCAGACCTAACCCAGACATAGCCGGTGTTATCCTATAAAATACTAATCGGAACCAGCTTTTATTGACTGTTTCAGTGTGGTACCACATTACTACGTGATCCAAACCAGAAAAAGCCCAGGATCTGGCCAACAAGTATGCGAAAAATACGAAAGTACGGGCCAGATGAGGGCAAATACCAGAACTAACCTAGACATAACCGGCGTTATCCTCTAAAATATTAATCGCAACCAGGTTTATTTGACTATTTCAGTGTGGTACCACATTACTACGTGGTCCAAGCATGAAAAAGCCCAGGATCTTGCCAACAAGTAGGCGAAAAATGCGAAGGTACGAGCCAGATGATTGCAAATACCAGAACTAAACCAGACATAACCAGCGTTATCCTATAAAATACTAATCGGAACCAGCTTTTATTGACTGTTTCAGTGTGGTACCACATTACTACGTGATCCAAACCAGAAAAAGCCCAGGAGCTGGCCAACAAGTGTGCGAGAAATGCGAAAATTCGAGCAAGATGACGGCAAATCCCAGACCTAACCGTGACATAACCGGCGTTATCGTCTAAAATATTAATCGCAACCAGGTTTAATTGACTGTTTCGGTGTGGAACCACATTACTACGTGATCTAAACCAGAAAAAGCCCAGGATTTGGCCAACAAGTATGCGAGAAATGCGAAAGTACGAGCCAGATGAGGGCAAATCCCAGACCTAACCCAGACATAACCGGCGTTATCCTCTAAAATATTAATCGCAACCGGGTTTAATTGACTGTTTCGGTGTGGAACCACATTACGACGGGATACACACCAGATAAAGCCCAGGATCTGCCCACAAGTATGCCAGAAATGCGAAAGTACGAGCCAGATGATTGCAAATAGCAGAACTAACCCAAACATAAGCAGCGTTATCCTCTAAAATATTCATCGCAGCCAGGCTTAATTGACTGCCTCGGTGTGGATCCACATTACGACGGGATCCAAACCACAAGAAACCCAAGATCTGGCCAACAAGTACGCGAAAATTGCGAAAGTATGAGCCAGATGATTGCAAATACCTGAACTAACCCAGACATAACCAGCGTTATCCTCTAAAATATTAATCGCAACCAGGTTTAATTGACTGCTTCGGTGTGGATCCACATTACGACGGGATCCAAACCACAAAAAACCCAAGATCTGGCCAACAAGTACGCGAAAATTGCGAAAGTATGAGCCTGATGATTGCAAATACCAGTACTAACCCAGACATAACCAGCGTTATCCTCTAAAATATTAATCGCAACCAGGTTTAATTGACTGTTTCGGTGTGGTACCGCATTACTACGTGATACAGACCAGAAAAAGGCCAGGATCTGGCCAACAAGTATGCGAAAAATGTGATAGTAGGAGACAGATGAGGGCAAATCCCAGACCTAACCGAGAAATAACCGGCGCTATCCTCTAAAATATTAATCGCAACCAGGTTTAATTGACTGTTTGAGTGTGGTACCGCATTACTACGTTATCCCAGCCAGAAAAAGGCCAGGATCTGGCCCACAAGAATGCGAAAAATGCGAAGGTACGAGCCAGATGAGGGCAAATCCCAGACCTAACCGAGATATAACCGGCGTTATCATCCAAAATATTAACCGCAACCAGGTTCAATTGACTGTTACGGTGTGGTACCGCATTACTACGTGATACAGACCAGAAAAATGCCAGGATCTGGCCAACAAGTATGCGAAAAATGCGAAAGTACGAGACAGATGAGGGCAAATCCCAGACCTAACCGAGACATAACCGGCGTTATCCTCCGAAATATTCATCGCAACCTGGTTTAATTGACTGCTTCGGTGTGGAAACACATTGCGACGGGAGCCAAACCACAAAAAACCCAAGATCTGGCCCACAAGAATGCGAAAAATGCGAAAGTACGGGCCAGATGAGGGCAGATCCCAGACCTAACCCAGACATAACCGGCGTTATCCTGTAAAATACTAATCGGAACCAGCTTTTATTGACTGTTTCAGTGTGGTACCACATTACTACGTGATCCAAACCAGAAATAGCCCAGGATCTGGCCAACAAGAATGCGAAAAATGCGAAGGTACGAGCCAGATGAGGGCAAATCCCAGACCTAACCGAGATATAGCCGGCGTTATCCTCTAAAATATTAATCGAACCCAGGTTAAACTGACTGTTTCGGTGTGGAGCGTCATTATTACGGGATCCAAACCAGAAAAAGCTCAGGATCTAGCCAACAAGTAGGCGAAAAATGCGAAAATACGAGCCAGATAACGGCAAATCCCAGACCTAACCGTGACATAACCGGCGTTATCCTCTAAAATATTAATCGCAACCAGGTTTAATTGACTGTTTCGGTGTGGTACCGCATTACTACGTGATCCAAACCAGAAAAAGGCCTGGATCTGGCCAAGAAGTATGCGAGAAATGCGAAAGTACGTGCTAGATGAGGGCAAATCCCAGACCTAACCCAGACATAACCGGCGTTATCCTGTAAAATACTAATCGGAACCAGCTCTTATTGACTGTTTCAGTGTGGCACTACATCACTACGTGATCCAAACCAGAAAAAGCCCAGGATCTGGCCAACAAGTATGCGAAAAATACGAAAGTACGAGCCAGATGAGGGCAAATACCAGAACTAACCTAGACATACCCGGCGTTATCCTCTAAAATATTAATCACAACCAGGTTTATTTGACTGTTTCAGTGTGGTACCACATTACTACGTGGTCCAAGCATGAAAAAGCCCAGGATCTTGCCAACAAGTAGGCGAAAAATGCGAAGGTACGAGCCAGATGATTGCAAATACCAGAACTAAACCAGACATAACCAGCGTTATCCTATAAAATACTAATTGTAACCAGCTTTTATTGACTGTTTCAGTGTGGTACCACATTACTACGTGATCCAAACCTGAAAAAGCCCAGGATCTGGCCAACAAGTATGCGAGAAATGCGAAAATTCGAGCCAGATGACGGCAAATCCCAGACCTAACCGTGACATAACCGGCGTTATCGTCTAAAATATTAATCGCTACCAGGTTTAATTGGCTGTTTCGGTGTGGAACCACATTACTACGTGATCTAAACCAGAAAAAGCCCAGGATCTGGCCAACAAGAATGCGAAGAATGCGAAGGTACGAGCCAGATGAGGGCAAATCCCAGACCTAACCGAGATATAGCCGGCGTTATCCTCTAAAATATTAATCGAACCCAGGTTAAATTGACTGTTTCGGTGTGGAGCGTCATTATTACGGGATCCAAACCAGAAAACGCTAAGGATCTAGCCAACAAGTAGGCGAAAAATGCGAAAATACGAGCTTGATGACGGCAAATCCCAGACCTAACCGTGACATAACCGGCGTTATCCTCTAAAATATTAATCGCAACCAGGTTTAATTGACTGTTTCGGTGTGGTACCGCATTACTACGTGATCCAAACCAGAAGAAGGCCTGCATCTGGCCAACAAGTATGCGAGAAATGCGAAAGTACGTGCCAGATGAGGGCAAATCCCAGACCTAACCCAGACATAACCGGCGTTATCCTGTAAAATACTAATCGGAACCAGCTCTTATTGACTGTTTCAGTGTGGCACCACATCACTACGTGATCCAAACCAGAAAAAGCCCAGGATCTGGCCAACAAGTATGCGAAAAATACGAAAGTACGAGCCAGATGAGGGCAAATACCAGAACTAACCTAGACATAACCGGCGTTATCCTCTAAAATATTAATCGCAACCAAGTTTATTTGACTGTTTCAGTGTGGTACCACATTACTACGTGGTCCAAGCATGAAAAAGCCCAGGATCTTGCCAACAAGTAGGCGAAAAATGCGAAGGTACGAGCCAGATGATTGCAAATACCAGAACTAAACCAGACATAACCAGCGTTATCCTATAAAATACTGATCGGAACCAGCTTTTATTGACTGTTTCAGTGTGGTACCACATTACTACGTGATCCAAACCAGAAAAAGCCCAGGATCTGGCCAACAAGTATGCGAGAAATGCGAAAATTCGAGCCAGATGACGGCAAATCCCAGACCTAACCGTGACATAACCGGCGTTATCGTCTAAAATATTAATCGCTACCAGGTTTAATTGGCTGTTTCGGTGTGGAACCACATTACTACGTGATCTAAACCAGAAAAAGCTCAGGATCTAGCCAACAAGTAGGCGAAAAATGCGAAGGTACTAGCCAGATGAGGGCAAATCCCAGAACTACCAGAGACATAACCGGTGTTATCCTCTAAAATATTAATCGCAACCAGGATTAATTGACTGTTTCGGTCTGGTACCGCATTTGTACGTGATCCAAACCAGAAACAGCCCAGGATCTGGCCAACAGGTATGCGAGAAATGCGAAAGTACGAGCCAGATAAGGGCAAATCCCAGTCCTAACCCAGACATAACCGGCGTTATCATCCAAAATATTAACCGCAATCAGGTTCAATTGACTGTTACGGTGTGGTACCGCATTACTACGTGATACAGACCAGAAAAATGCCAGGATCTGGCCAACAAGTATGCGAAAAATGCGAAAGTACGAGACAGATGAGGGCAAATCCCAGACCTAACCGAGACATAACCGGCGTTATCCTCCGAAATATTCATCGCAACCAGGTTTAATTGACTGCTTCGGTGTGGAAACACATTACGACGGGATCCAAACCACAAAAAACCCAAGATCTGGCCAACAAGTATGCGAAAAATACGAAAGTACGGGCCAGATGAGGGCAGATCCCAGACCTAACCCAGACATAACCGGCGTTATCCTGTAAAATACTAATCGGAACCAGCTTTTATTGACTGTTTCAGTGTGGTACCACATTACTACGTGATCCAAACCAGAAAAAGCCCAGGATCTGAAGAACAAGTATGCGAAAAATGCGAAAGTACGAGCCAGATGATTGCAAATACCAGAACTGAACCAGACATAACCGGCGTTATCCTCTAAAATACTAATCGCAACCAGCTTTTATTGTCTGTTTCAGTGTGGTACCACATTACTACGTGATCCAAACCAGAAAATGCCCAGGATCTTGCCAACAAGTAGGCGAAAAATGCGAAGGTACGAGCCAGATGTTTGCAAATTCCAGAACTAAACCAGTCATAACCAGCGTTATCCTCTAAAATACTAATCGGAACCAGCTTTTATTGACTGTTTCAGTGTGGTACCACATTACTACGTGATCCAAACCAGAAAAAGCCCAGGATCTGAAGAACAAGTATGCGAAAAATGCGAAAGTACGAGCCAGATGGCAATCATCATATTTGCAAAAATACCAGAACTAAACCAGACATAACCGGCGTTATCCTCTAAAATACTACTCGAAACCAGCTTTTGTTGGCTGTTTTAGTGTGGTACCACATTACTACGTGATCCAAACCAGAAAAAGGCCAGGATCTGGCCATCAAGTATGCGAAAAATGCGAAGGTACGAGCCAGATGATTGCAAATACCAGAACTAAACCAGACATAACCAGCGTTATCCTCCAAAATACTAATCGCAACCAGCTTTTATTGTCTGTTTCAGTGTGGTACCACATTACTACGTGATCCAAACCAGAAAAAGCCCAGGATCTGAAGAACAAGTATGCGAAAAATGCGAAAGTACGAGCCAGATGAGGGGCAAGTACCAGACCTAACCCAGACATTACCGGCGTTATCCTCTAAAATATTAATCGCAACCAGCTTGTAATGACTGTTTCGGTGTGGTACCACATTACTACGTGGTCCAAGCCAGAAAAAGGCCAGGATCTGGCCATCAAGTATGCGAGAAATGCGAAAGTATGTGCCAGATGAGGGCAAATCCCAGACATAACCGAGACATAACCGGCGTTATCCTCTAAAATAATAATCGCAACCAGGTTTTATTGACTGTTTCGGTGTGGTACCGCATTACTACGTGATCCAAACCAGAAAATGCCCAGGATCTTGCCAACAACTATGCGAAAAATGCGGAGGTACGAGCCAGATGAGGGAATATCCCAGACCTAACAGAGACATAGCCGGCGTTACCCTGTTAAATATTAACCGGAACCAGGTTTATTTGACTGTTTCAGTGTGGTACCACATTACTACGTGGTCCAAGCATGAAAAAGACCAGGATCTTGCCAACAAGTAGGCGAAAAATGCGAAGGTACGAGCCAGATGTTTGCAAATTCCAGAACAAAACCAGTCATAACCAGCGTTATCCTCTAAAATACTAATCGGAACCAGCTTTTATTGACTGTTTCAGTGTGGTACCACATTACTACGTGATCCAAACCAGAAAAAGCCCAGGATCTGAAGAACAAGTATGCGAAAAATGCGAAAGTACGAGCCAGATGATTGCAAATACCAGAACTGAACCAGACATAACCGGCGTTATCCTCTAAAATATTAATCGCAACCAGGTTTTATTGACTGTTTCGGGGTGGTACCGCATTACTACGTGATCCAAACCAGGAAAAGGCCAGGATCTGGCCAACAAGTATGCAAAAAATGCGAAAGTATCAGCCAGATGGTTGCAAATACCGGAACTAACCCAAACATAACCAGCGTTATTCTCCAAAATATTAATCACAACCAGGTTTAATTGACTGTTTCAGTGTGGTACCGCATTACTACGTGATCCAAACCAGGAAAAGGCAAGGATCTGGCCAACAAGTATGCGAGAAATGCGAAAGTACGAGCCAGATGAGGGCAAATACCAGACCTAACCAAGACATAACCGGCGTTATCCTCCAAAATGTTAATCACAACCAGGTTTAGTGGACTGTTTCATTGTGATACCACATTACTACGTGGTCCAAGCCAGAAAAAGGCCAGGATCTGGCCAACAAGTATGCGAAAATGCGAAAATACGAGCCAGATGAGGGCAAATCCCAGACCTAACCCAGACATAACCGGTGTTATCCTGTAAGATACTAATCGGAACCAGCTTTTATTGACTGTTTCAGTGTGGTACCACAATACTACGTGATCCAAACCAGAAAAAGCCCAGGATCTGGCCAACAAGTACGCGAGAAATGCGAAAATTCGAGCCAGATGACGGCAAATCCCAGACCTAACCGTGACATAACCGGCGTTATCGTCTAAAATATCAATCGCAACCAGGTTTAATTGACTGTTTCGGTGTGGAACCACATTACTACGTGATCTAAACCAGAAAAAGCCCAGGATCTGGCCAACAAGTATGCGAGAAATGCGAAAGTACGAGCCAGATGAGGCCAAATCCCAGACCTAACCCAGACATAACCGGCGTTATCCTCTAAAATATTAATCGCAACCGGGTTTAATTCACTGTTTCGGTGTGGAACCACATTACGACGGGATACAAACCAGATAAAGCCCTGGATCTGGCCAACAAGTATGTGAGAAATGCGAAAGTATGAGCCAGATGAGGCCAAATCCCAGACCTAACCAAGACATAACCGGCGTTATCCTCTAAAATATTCATCGCAACCAGGTTTAATTGACTGCATCGGTGTGGTACCGCATTACTACGTGATCCAAACCAGAAAAAGCCCAGGATCTTGCCAACAAGTATGCGAAAAATGCGAAAATACGAGCCAGATGACGGCAAATCCCAGACCTAACCGTGACATAACCGGCGTTATCCTCCAAAATGTTAATCACAACCAGGTTTAATTGACTGTTTCAGTGTGGTACCGCATTACTACGTGATCCAAACCAGAAAAAGCCCAGGATCTGCCTACAAGTATGCCAGAAATGCGAAAGTACGAGCCAGATGATTGCCAATAGCAGAACTAACCCAAACATAAGCAGCGTTATCCTCTAAAATATTCATCGCAGCCAGGCTTAATTGACTGCTTCGGTGTGGATCCACATTACGACGGGATCCAAACCACAAGAAACCCAAGATCTGGCCAACAAGTACGCGAAAATTGCGAAAGTATGAGCCAGATGATTGCAAATACCAGAACTAACCCAGACATAACCAGCGTTATCCTCTAAAATATTAATCGCAACCAGGTTTAATTGACTGTTTCGGTGTGGTACCGCATTACTACGTGATACAGACCAGAAAAAGGCCAGGATCTGGCCACCATGTATGCGAAAAATGTGATAGTAGGAGACAGATGAGGGCAAATCCCAGACCTAACCCAGACATAACCGGCGTTATCCTCTAAAATATTAATCGCAACCGGGTTTAATTCACTGTTTCGGTGTGGAACCACATTACGACGGGATACAAACCAGATAAAGCCCTGGATCTGGCCAACAAGTATGCGAGAAATGCGAAAGTATGAGCCAGATGAGGCCAAATCCCAGACCTAACCAAGACATAACCGGCGTTATCCTCTAAAATATTAATCGCAACCAGGTTTAATTGACTGCATCGGTGTGGTACCGCATTACTACGTGATCCAAACCAGAAAAAGCCCAGGATCTTGCCAACAAGTAGGCGAAAAATGCGAAGGTACGAGCCAGATGAGGGCAAATCCCAGAACTAACAGAGACATAACCGGCGTTATCCTCCAAAATGTTAATCACAACCAGGTTTAATTGACTGTTTCAGTGTGATACCACATTACTAGGTGGTCCGAGCCAGAAAAAATGGCCAGGATCTGGCCTACAAGTATGCGAAAAATGCGAAAATACGAGCCAGATGACGGCAAATCCCAGAACTAACAGAGACATAACCGGCGTTATCCTCCAAAATGTTAATCACAACCAGGTTTAATTGACTGTTTCAGTGTGGTACCGCATTACTACGTGATCCAAACCAGAAAAAGCCCAGGATCTGAAGAACAAGTTTGCGAAAAATGCGAAAGTACGAGCCAGATGGCAATCATCATATTTGCAAAAATACCAGAACTAAACCAGACATAACCGGCGTTATCCTCTAAAATACTAATCGAAACCAGCCTTTGTTGGCTGTTTTAGTGTGGTACCACATTACTACGTGATCCAAACCAGAAAAAGGCCAGGATCTGGCCATCAAGTATGCGAAAAATGCGAAGGTACGAGCCAGATGATTGCAAATACCAGAACTAAACCAGACATAACCAGCGTTATCCTCCAAAATACTAATCGCAACCAGCTTTTATTGACTGTTTCAGTGTGGTACCACATTACTACGTGATCCAAACCAGAAAATGCCCAGGATCTTGCCAACAACTATGCGAAAAATGCGGAGGTACGAGCCAGATCAGGGAAAATCCCAGACCTAACAGAGACATAGCCGGCGTTACCCTGTTAAATATTAATCGGAACCAGGTTTATTTGACTGTTTCAGTGTGGTACCACATTACTACGTGGTCCAAGCATGAAAAAGACCAGGATCTTGCCAACAAGTAGGCGAAAAATGCGAAGGTACGAGCCAGATGTTTGCAAATTCCAGAACTAAACCAGTCATAACCAGCGTTATCCTCTAAAATACTAATCGGAACCAGCTTTTATTGACTGTTTCAGTGTGGTACCACATTACTACGTGATCCAAACCAGAAAAAGCCCAGGATCTGAAGAACAAGTATGCGAAAAATGCGAAAGTACGAGCCAGATGATTGCAAATACCAGAACTAAACCAGACATAACCGGCGTTATCCTCTAAAATATTAATCGCAACCAGGTTTTATTGACTGTTTCGGGGTGGTACCGCATTACTACGTGATCCAAACCAGAAAAAGGCCAGGATCTGGCCAACAAGTATGCAAAAAATGCGAAAGTATCAGCCAGATGGTTGCAAATACCGGAACTAACCCAAACATAACCAGCGTTATTCTCCAAAATATTAATCACAACCAGGTTTAATTGACTGTTTCAGTGTGGTACCGCATTACTACGTGATCCAAACCAGGAAAAGGCAAGGATCTGGCCAACAAGTATGCGAGAAATGCGAAAGTACGAGCCAGATGAGGGCAAATACCAGACCTAACCAAGACATAACCGGCGTTATCCTCTAAAATATTAATCGCAACCAGGTTTAATTGACTGTTTCGGTGTAGTACCGCATTACTACCTGATCCAAACCAGAAAAAGGCCTGGATCTGGCCAACAAGTATGCGAGAAATGCGAAAGTACGAGCCAGATGAGGGCAAATCCCAGACCTAACCCAGACATAACCGGTGTTATCCTGTAAGATACTAATCGGAACCAGCTTTTATTGACTGTTTCAGTGTGGTACCACAATACTACGTGATCCAAACCAGAAAAAGCCCAGGATCTGGCCAACAAGTATGCGAGAAATGCGAAAATTCGAGCCAGATGACGGCAAATCCCAGACCTAACCGTGACATAACCGGCGTTATCGTCTAAAATATTAATCGCAACCAGGTTAAATTGACTGTTTCGGTGTGGAACCACATTACTACGTGATCTAAACCAGAAAAAGCCCAGGATCTGGCCAACAAGTATGCGAGAAATGCGAAAGTACGAGCCAGATGAGGCCAAATCCCAGACCTAACCCAGACATAACCGGCGTTATCCTCTAAAATATTAATCGCAACCGGGTTTAATTCACTGTTTCGGTGTGGAACCACATTACGACGGGATACAAACCAGATAAAGCCCTGGATCTGGCCAACAAGTATGTGAGAAATGCGAAAGTATGAGCCAGATGAGGCCAAATCCCAGACCTAACCAAGACATAACCGGCGTTATCCTCTAAAATATTCATCGCAACCAGGTTTAATTGACTGCATCGGTGTGGTACCGCATTACTACGTGATCCAAACCAGAAAAAGCCCAGGATCTTGCCAACAAGTATGCGAAAAATGCGAAAATACGAGCCAGATGACGGCAAATCCCAGACCTAACCGTGACATAACCGGCGTTATCCTCCAAAATGTTAATCACAACCAGGTTTAATTGACTGTTTCAGTGTGGTACCGCATTACTACGTGATCCAAACCAGAAAAAGCCCAGGATCTGCCTACAAGTATGCCAGAAATGCGAAAGTACGAGCCAGATGATTGCCAATAGCAGAACTAACCCAAACATAAGCAGCGTTATCCTCTAAAATATTCATCGCAGCCAGGCTTAATTGACTGCTTCGGTGTGGATCTACATTACGACGGGATCCAAACCACAAGAAACCCAAGATCTGGCCAACAAGTACGCGAAAATTGCGAAAGTATGAGCCAGATGATTGCAAATACCAGAACTAACCCAGACATAACCAGCGTTATCCTCTAAAATATTAATCGCAACCAGGTTTAATTGACTGTTTCGGTGTGGATCCACATTACGACGGGATCCAAACCACAAGAAACCCAAGATCTGGCCAACAAGTACGCGAAAATTGCGAAAGTATGAGCCTGATGATTGCAAATACCAGAACTAACCCAGACATAACCAGCGTTATCCTCTAAAATATTAATCGCAACCAGGTTTAATTGACTGTTTCGGTGTGGTACCGCATTACTACGTGATACAGACCAGAAAAAGGCCAGGATCTGGCCACCATGTATGCGAAAAATGTGATAGTAGGAGACAGATGAGGGCAAATCCCAGACCTAACCCAGACATAACCGGCGTTATCCTCTAAAATATTAATCGCAACCGGGTTTAATTCACTGTTTCGGTGTGGAACCACATTACGACGGGATACAAACCAGATAAAGCCCTGGATCTGGCCAACAAGTATGCGAGAAATGCGAAAGTATGCGCCAGATGAGGCCAAATCCCAGACCTAACCAAGACATAACCGGCGTTATCCTCTAAAATATTAATCGCAACCAGGTTTAATTGACTGCATCGGTGTGGTACCGCATTACTACGTGATCCAAACCAGAAAAAGCCCAGGATCTTGCCAACAAGTAGGCGAAAAATGCGAAGGTACGAGCCAGATGAGGGCAAATCCCAGAACTAACAGAGACATAACCGGCGTTATCCTCCAAAATGTTAATCACAACCAGGTTTAATTGACTGTTTCAGTGTGATACCACATTACTAGGTGGTCCAAGCCAGAAAAAATGGCCAGGATCTGGCCTACAAGTATGCGAAAAATGCGAAAATACGAGCCAGATGACGGCAAATCCCAGACCTAACCGTGACATAACCGGCGTTATCCTCCAAAATGTTAATCACAACCAGGTTTAATTGACTGTTTCAGTGTGGTACCGCATTACTACGTGATCCAAACCAGAAAAAGCCCAGGATCTGCCTACAAGTATGCCAGAAATGCGAAAGTACGAGCCAGATGTTTGCAAATTCCAGAACTAAACCAGTCATAACCAGCGTTATCCTCTAAGATACTAATCGGAACCAGCTTTTATTGACTGTTTCAGTGTGGTACCACATTACTACGTGATCCAAACCAGAAAAAGCCCAGGATCTGAAGAACAAGTATGCGAAAAATGCGAAAGTACGAGCCAGATGGCAATCATCATATTTGCAAAAATACCAGAACTAAACCAGACATAACCGGCGTTATCCTCTAAAATACTAATCGAAACCAGCCTTTGTTGGCTGTTTTAGTGTGGTACCACATTACTACGTGATCCAAACCAGAAAAAGGCCAGGATCTGGCCATCAAGTATGCGAAAAATGCGAAGGTACGAGCCAGATGATTGCAAATACCAGAACTAAACCAGACATAACCAGCGTTATCCTCCAAAATACTAATCGCAACCAGCTTTTATTGACTGTTTCAGTGTGGTACCACATTACTACGTGATCCAAACCAGAAAATGCCCAGGATCTTGCCAACAACTATGCGAAAAATGCGGAGGTACGAGCCAGATGAGGGAAAATCCCAGACCTAACAGAGACATAGCCGGCGTTACCCTGTTAAATATTAATCGGAACCAGGTTTATTTGACTGTTTCAGTGTGGTACCACATTACTACGTGGTCCAAGCATGAAAAAGACCAGGATCTTGCCAACAAGTAGGCGAAAAATGCGAAGGTACGAGCCAGATGTTTGCAAATTCCAGAACTAAACCAGTCATAACCAGCGTTATCCTCTAAAATACTAATCGGAACCAGCTTTTATTGACTGTTTCAGTGTGGTACCACATTACTACGTGATCCAAACCAGAAAAAGCCCAGGATCTGAAGAACAAGTATGCGAAAAATGCGAAAGTACGAGCCAGATGATTGCAAATACCAGAACTAAACCAGACATAACCGGCGTTATCCTCTAAAATATTAATCGCAACCAGGTTTTATTGACTGTTTCGGGGTGGTACCGCATTACTACGTGATCCAAACCAGAAAAAGGCCAGGATCTGGCCAACAAGTATGCAAAAAATGCGAAAGTATCAGCCAGATGGTTGCAAATACCGGAACTAACCCAAACATAACCAGCGTTATTCTCCAAAATATTAATCACAACCAGGTTTAATTGACTGTTTCAGTGTGGTACCGCATTACTACGTGATCCAAACCAGGAAAAGGCAAGGATCTGGCCAACAAGTATGCGAGAAATGCGAAAGTACGAGCCAGATGAGGGCAAATACCAGACCTAACCAAGACATAACCGGCGTTATCCTCTAAAATATTAATCGCAACCAGGTTTAATTGACTGTTTCGGTGTAGTACCGCATTACTACCTGATCCAAACCAGAAAAAGGCCTGGATCTGGCCAACAAGTATGCGAGAAATGCGAAAGTACGAGCCAGATGAGGGCAAATCCCAGACCTAACCCAGACATAACCGGTGTTATCCTGTAAGATACTAATCGGAACCAGCTTTTATTGACTGTTTCAGTGTGGTACCACAATACTACGTGATCCAAACCAGAAAAAGCCCAGGATCTGGCCAACAAGTATGCGAGAAATGCGAAAGTACGAGCCAGATGAGGCCAAATCCCAGACCTAACCCAGACATAACCGGCGTTATCCTCTAAAATATTAATCGCAACCGGGTTTAATTCACTGTTTCGGTGTGGTACCGCATTACTACGTGATCCAAACCAGAAAAAGCCCAGGATCTGGCCAACAAGTATGCGAGAAATGCGAAAATTCGAGCCAGATGACGGCAAATCCCAGACCTAACCGTGACATAACCGGCGTTATCCTCTAAAATATTAATCGCAACCAGGTTTAATTGACTGTTTTGGTGTGGTACCGCATTACTACGTGATACAGACCAGAAAAAGGCCAGGATCTGGCCAACATGTATGCGAAAAATGTGATAGTAGGAGACAGATGAGGGCAAATCCCAGACCTAACCAAGACATAACCGGCGTTATCCTCTAAAATATTAATCGCAACCGGGTTTAATTCACTGTTTCGGTGTGGAACCACATTACGACGGGATACAAACCAGATAAAGCCCTGGATCTGGCCAACAAGTATGCGAGAAATGCGAAAGTATGAGCCAGATGAGGCCAAATCCCAGACCTAACCAAGACATAACCGGCGTTATCCTCTAAAATATTAATCGCAACCAGGTTTAATTGACTGCATCGGTGTGGTACCGCATTACTACGTGATCCAAACCAGAAAAAGCCCAGGATCTTGCCAACAAGTAGGCGAAAAATGCGAAGGTACGAGCCAGATGAGGGCAAATCCCAGAACTAACAGAGACATAACCGGCGTTATCCTCCAAAATGTTAATCACAACCAGGTTTAATTGACTGTTTCAGTGTGATACCACATTACTAGGTGGTCCAAGCCAGAAAAAATGACCAGGATCTGGCCTACAAGTATGCGAAAAATGCGAAAATACGAGCCAGATGACGGCAAATCCCAGACCTAACCGTGACATAACCGGCGTTATCCTCCAAAATGTTAATCACAACCAGGTTTAATTGACTGTTTCAGTGTGGTACCGCATTACTACGTGATCCAAACCAGAAAAAGCCCAGGATCTGCCTACAAGTATGCCAGAAATGCGAAAGTACGAGCCAGATGATTGCAAATAGCAGAACTAACCCAAACATAAGCAGCGTTATCCTCTAAAATATTCATCGCAGCCAGGCTTAATTGACTGCTTCGGTGTGGATCCACATTACGACGCGATCCAAACCACAAGAAACCCAAGATCTGGCCAACAAGTACGCGAAAATTGCGAAAGTATGAGCCAGATGATTGCAAATACCAGAACTAATCCAGACATAACCAGCGTTATCCTCTAAAATATTAATCGCAACCAGGTTTAATAGACTGCTTCGGTGTGGATCCACATTACGACGGGATCCAAACCACAGAAAACCCAAGATCTGGCCAACAAGTACGCGAAAATTGCGAAAGTATGAGCCTGATGATTGCAAATACCAGAACTAACCCAGACATAACCAGCGTTATCCTCTAAAATATTAATCGCAACCAGGTTTGATTGACTGCTTCGGTGTGGTACCGCATTACTACGTGATACAGACCAGAAAAAGGCCAAGATCTGGCCAACAAGTATGCGAAAAATGTGATAGTAGGAGACAGATGAGGGCAAATCCCAGACCTAACCGAGAAATAACCGGCGCTATCCTCTAAAATATTAATCGCAACCAGGTTTAATTGACTGTTTCGATGTGGTACCGCATTACTACGTGATCCAAACCAGAAAAAGCCCAAGATCTTGCCAGCAAGTTGGCGGAGAATGCGAAGGTACGAGCCAGATGATTGCAAATACCAGAACTAACCCAGCCATAACCAGCGTTATCCTCTAAAATATTAATCGCAACCAGGTTTAATTGACTGTTTCGGTGTGGTACCACATCACTACGTGGTCCAAGCCAGAAAAAGGCCAGGATCTGGACAACAAGTATGCGAAAAATGCGAAAGTACGAATCAGATGAGGGCATATCCCAGACCTAACCCAGACATAACCGGCGTTATCCTCCAAAATATTAAGCGCAACCAGGTTTAATTGACTGTTACGGTGTGGTACCGCATTACTACGTGATCCAAACCAGAAAAGCCCAGGATCTTGCCAACAAGTAGGCGGAAAATGCGAAGGTACGAGACAGATGATTGCAAATACCAGAACTAACCCAGACATAACCAGCGTTATCCTCTAAACTATTAATCGCAACCAGGATTAATTGACTGTTTCGGTGTGGAACCACATTACGACGGGATACAAACCAGAAAAAACCCAAGATCTGGCCAACAAGCACGCGATAATTGCGAAAGTATGATCCAGATGAGGGCAAATACCAGACCTAACCGAGACATAACCAGCGTTATCCTCTAAAATATTAATCGCAACCAGGTTTAATTGCCTGTTTCGGCGTGGTACCACATTACTACGTGGACCGGGCCAGAAAAAGGACAGGATCTGGCCCACAAGAATGCGAAAAATGCGAAGGTACGAGCAAGATGAGGGCAAATCCCAGACCTAACCGAGATATAACCGGCGTTATCCTCCAAAATATTAACCGCAACCAGGTTTAGTTGACTGTTTCGGTGTGGTACCAAATTACGACGGGATCCAAACCACAAAAAACTCAAGATCTGGCCAACGAGTTCGCGAAAATTGCGAAAGTATGAGCCAGATGATCGCAAATACCAGAACTAACCCAGATATAACCAGCGTTATCCTCTAAAATATTAATCGCAACCAGGTTTAGTTGACTGTTTCGGTGTGGAGCGTCATTATTACGGGATTCAAACCCGAAAAAGCTCAGGATCTAGCCAACAAGTAGGCGAAAAATGCGAAGGTACTTTCCAGACGAGGGCAAATCCCAGAACTAACCGAGACATAACCGGCGTTATCCTCTAAAATATTAATCGCAACCAGGATTAATTGACTGTTTCGGTGTGGAACCACATTACGACGTTATCCAAACCACAAAAAACCCAAGATCTGGCCAACGAGTTCGCGAAAATTGCGAAAGTATGAGCCAGATGATCGCAAATACCAGAACTAACCCAGACATAACCAGCGTTATCCTCTAAAATATTAATCGCAACCAGGATTAATTGACTGTTTCGGTGTGGAACCACATTACGACGGGATACAAACCAGAAAAAGCCCTGCATCTGGCCAACAAGTATGCGAGAAATGCGAAAGTACGAGCCAGATGGGGGCAAATCCCAGACCTAACCCAGGCATAACCGGCGTTATCCTCTAAAATATTAATCGCAACCAGCTTCTATTGGCTGTTTCGGTGTGGTACCAAATTACTACGTGGTCCAAGCCGGAAAAAGGCCACGATCTGGCTAACTAGTAGGCGAAAAATGCGAAAGTACGAGCCAGATGAGGGCAAATCCCAGACCTAACCGAGACATAACCGGCGTTATCCTCCAAAATATTCATCGCAACTAGGTTTAATTGACTGCTTCGGTGTGGAACCACATTACGACGGGATCCAAACCACAAAAAACCCAAGATCTGGCCAACGAGTTCGCGAAAATTGCGAAAGTATGAGCCAGATGATCGCAAATACCAGAACTAACCCAGATATAACCAGCGTTATCCTCTAAAATATTAATCGCAACCAGGTTTAGTTGACTGTTTCGGTGTGGAGCGTCATTATTACGGGATTCAAACCAGAAAAAGCTCAGGATCTAGCCAATAAGTAGGCGAAAAATGCGAAGGTACTTTCCAGACGAGGGCAAATCCCAGAACTAACCGAGACATAACCGGCGTTATCCTCTAAAATATTAATCGCAACCAGGATTAATTGACTGTTTCGGTGTGGAACCACATTACGACGGGATACAAACCAGAAAAAGCCCTGGATCTGGCCAACAAGTATGCAAAAAATGCGAAAGTATCAGCCAGATGGTTGCAAATACCGGAACTAACCCAAACATAACCAGCGTTATTCTCCAAAATATTAATCACAACCAGGTTTAATTGACTGATTCAGTGTGGTACCGCATTACTACGTGATCCAAACCAGGAAAAGGCAAGGATCTGGCCAACAAGTATGCGAGAAATGCGAAAGTACGAGCCAGATGAGGGCAAATACCAGACCTAACCAAGACATAACCGGCGTTATCCTCCAAAATGTTAATCACAACCAGGTTTAGTTGACTATTTCAGTGTGATACCACATTACTACGTGGTCCAAGCCAGAAAAAGGCCAGGATCTGGCCAACAAGTATGCGAAAATGCGAAAGTACGAGCCAGATGAGGGCAAATCCCAGACCTAACCCAGACATAACCGGTGTTATCCTGTAAGATACTAATCGGAACCAGCTTTTATTGACTGTTTCAGTGTGGTACCCCATTACTACGTGATCCGAACCAGGAAAAGCCCAGGATCTGGCCAACAAGTATGCGAAAAACACGAAAGTACGAGCCAGATGAGGGCAAATACCAGACCTAACCAAGACATAACCGGCGTTATCCTCCAAAATGTTAATCACAACCAGGTTTAGTTGACTGTTTCAGTGTGATACCACATTACTACATGGTCCAAGCCAGAAAAAGGCCAGGATCTTGCCAACAAGTAGGCGAAAAATGCGAAGGTACGAGCCAGATGATTGCCAATACCAGAACTAAACCAGACGTAACCAGCGTTATCCTATAAAATACTAATCGGAACCAGCTTTTATTGACTGTTTCAGTGTGGTACCACATTACTACGTGATCCAAACCAGAAAAAGCCCAGGATCTGGCCAACAAGTATGCGAGAAATGCGAAAATTCGAGCCAGATGACGGCAAATCCCAGACCTAACCGTGACATAACCGGCGTTATCGTCTAAAATATTAATCGCAACCAGGTTTAATTGACTGTTTCGGTGTGGAACCACATTACTACGTGATCTAAACCAGCAAAAGCCCAGGATCTGGCCAACAAGTATGCGAGAAATGCGAAAGTACGAGCCAGATGTGGGCAAATCCCAGACCTAACCCAGACATAACCGGCGTTATCCTCTAAAATATTAATCGCAACCGGGTTTAATTCACTGTTTCGGTGTGGAACCACATTACGACGGGATACAAACCAGATAAAGCCCTGGATCTGGCCAACAAGTATGCGAGAAATGCGAAAGTATGAGCCAGATGAGGCCAAATCCCAGACCTAACCAAGACATAACCGGCGTTATCCTCTAAAATATTAATCGCAACCAGGTTTAATTGACTGCATCGGTGTGGTACCGCATTACTACGTGATCCAAACCAGAAAAAGCCCAGGATCTTGCCAACAAGTATGCGAAAAATGCGAAAATACGAGCCAGATGACGGCAAATCCCAGACCTAACCGTGACATAACCGACGTTATCCTCCAAAATGTCAATCACAACCAGGTTTAATTGACTGTTTCAGTGTGGTACCGCATTACTACGTGATCCAAACCAGAAAAAGCCCAGGATCTGCCTACAAGTATGCCAGAAATGCGAAAGTACGAGCCAGATGATTGCAAATAGCAGAACTAACCCAAACATAAGCAGCGTTATCCTCTAAAATATTCATCGCAGCCAGGCTTAATTGACTGCTTCGGTGTGGATCCACATGACGACGGGATCTAAACCACAAGAAACCCAAGATCTGGCCAACAAGTACGCGAAAATTGCGAAAGTATGAGCCAGATGATTGCAAATACCAGAACTAACCCAGACATAACCAGCGTTATCCTCTAAAATATTAATCGCAACCAGGTTTAATTGACTGCTTCGGTGTGGATCCACATTACGACGGGATCCAAACCACAAAAAACCCAAGATCTGGCCAACAAGTACGCGAAAATTGCGAAAGTATGAGCCTGATGATTGCAAATACCAGACCTAACCCAGACATAACCGGCGTTATCCTCTAAAATATTAATCGCAACCGGGTTTAATTCACTGTTTCGGTGTGGAACCACATTACGACGGGATACAAACCAGATAAAGCCCTGGATCTGGCCAACAAGTATGCGAGAAATGCGAAAGTATGAGCCAGATGAGGCCAAATCCCAGACCTAACCAAGACATAACCGGCGTTATCCTCTAAAATATTAATCGCAACCAGGTTTAATTGACTGCATCGGTGTGGTACCGCATTACTACGTGATCCAAACCAGAAAAAGCCCAGGATCTTGCCAACAAGTAGGCGAAAAATGCGAAGGTACGAGCCAGATGAGGGCAAGTCCGAGAACTGACCGAGACATAACCGGCGTTATCCTCCAAAATGTTAATCACAACCAGGTTTAATTGACTGTTTCAGTGTGATACCACATTACTAGGTGGTCCAAGCCAGAAAAAATGGCCAGGATCTGGCCTACAAGTATGCGAAAAATGCGAAAATACGAGCCAGATGACGGCAAATCCCAGACCTAACCGTGACATAACCGGCGTTATCCTCCAAAATGTCAATCACAACCAGGTTTAATTGACTGTTTCAGTGTGGTACCGCATTACTACGTGATCCAAACCAGAAAAAGCCCAGGATCTGCGTACAAGTATGCCAGAAATGCGAAAGTACGAGCCAGATGATTGCAAATAGCAGAACTAACCCAAACATAAGCAGCGTTATCCTCTAAAATATTCATCGCAGCCAGGCTTAATTGACTGCTTCGGTGTGGATCCACATTACGACGGGATCCAAACCACAAGAAACCCAAGATCTGGCCAACAAGTACGCGAAAATTGCGAAAGTATGAGCCAGATGATTGCAAATACCAGAACTAACCCAGGCATAACCGGCGTTATCCTCTAAAATATTAATCGCAACCAGGTTTAATTGACTGCTTCGGTGTGGATCCACATTACGACGGGATCCAAACCACAAAAACCCCAAGATCTGGCCAACAAGTACGCGAAAATTGCGAAAGTATGAGCCTGATGATTGCAAATACGAGAACTAACCCAGACATAACCAGCGTTATCCTCTAAAATATTAATCGCAACCAGGTTTAATTGACTGCTTCGGTGTGGTACCGCATTACTACGTGATACAGACCAGAAAAAGGCCAGGATCTGGCCAACAAGTATGCGAAAAATGTGATAGTAGGAGACAGATGAGGGCAAATCCCAGACCTAACCGAGAAATAACCGGCGCTATCCTCTAAAATATTAATCGCAACCAGGTTTAATTGACTGTTTGAGTGTGGTACCGCATTACTACGTTATCCCAGCCAGAAAAAGGCCAGGATCTGGCCCACAAGAATGCGAAAAATGCGAAGGTACGAGCCAGATGAGGGCAAATCCCAGACCTAACAGAGATATAACCGGCGTTATCCTCTAAAATATTAATCGAACCCAGGTTAAATTGACTGTTTCGGTGTGGAGCGTCATTATTACGGGATCCAAACCAGAAAAAGCTCAGGATCTAGCCAACAAGTAGGCGAAAAATGCGAAGGTACTAGCCAGATGAGGGCAAATCCCAGAACTAACAGAGACATAACCGGTGTTATCCTCTAAAATATTAATCGCAACCAGGATTAATTGACTGTTTCGGTGTGGTACCGCAATACTACGTGATACAGACCAGAAAAATGCCAGGATCTGGCCAACAAGTATGCGAAAAATGCGAAAGTACGAGACAGATGAGGGCAAATCCCAGACCTAACCGAGACATAACCGGCGTTATCCTCTAAAATATTAATCGCAACCAGGTTTAATTGACTGTTTCGGTGTGGTACCGCATTACTACGTGATCTAAATCAGGAAAAGGCCAGGATCTGGTCAACAAGTATGCGAGAAATGCGAAAGTTCGAGCCAGATCATTGCAAATACCAGAACTAACCCAGACATAACCAGCGTTAACCTCTAAAATATTAATCGCAACCAGGTTTAATTGACTGTTTCGGTGTGGTACCGCATTACTACGTGATCCAAACCAGAAAAGCCCAGGATCTTGCCAACAAGTAGGCGGAAAAAGCGTAGGTACGAGACAGATGATTGCAAATACCAGAACTAACCCAGACATAACCAGCGTCATCCTCTAAAATATTAATCGCAACCAGGTTTAATTGACTGTTTCGGTGTGGAACCACATTACGACGGGATACAAACCAGAAAAAACCCAAGATCTGGCCAACAAGTACGCGATAATTGCGAAAGTATAATCCAGATGAGGGCAAATACCAGACCTAACCGAGACATAACCAGCGTTATCATCTAAAATATTAATCGCAACCAGGTTTAATTGCATGTTTCGGCGTGGTACCACATTACTAGGTGGACCGGGCCAGAAAAATGACAGGATCTGGCCCACAAGAATGCGAAAAATGCGAAGGTACCAGCCAGATGAGGGCAAATCCCAGAACTAACCGAGATATAACCGGCATTATCCTCCAAAATATTAACCGCAACCAGGTTTAATTGACTGCTTCGGTGTGGAACCACATTACGACGGGATCCAAACCACAAAAAACCCAAGATCTGGCCAACGAGTACGCGAAAATTGCGAAAATATGAGCCAGATGATTGCAAATACCAGAACTAACCCAGACATAACCAGCGTTATCCTCTAAAATATTAATCGCAACCAGGTTTAATTGACTGTTTCGGTGTGGTACCGCATTACTACGTGATCCAAACCAGAAAAAGCCCAGGATCTGGCCAACAAGTAGGCGAAAAATGCGAAGTTACGAGCCAGATGATTGCAAATACCAGAACTAACCCAGGCATAACCAGCGTTATCCTCTAAAATATTAATCGCAACCAGGATTAATTGACTGTTTCGGTGTGGAACCACATTACGACGGGATACAAACCAGAAAAAGCCCCGCATCTGGCCAACAAGTATGCGAGAAATGCGAAAGTACGAGCCAGATGGGGGCAAATCCCAGACCTAACCCAGACATAACCGGCGTTATCCTCTAAAATATTAATCGCAACCAGCTTCTACTGACTGTTTCGGTGTGGTACCAAATTACTACGTGGTCCAAGCCGGAAAAAGGCCACGATCTGGCTAACTAGTATGCGAAAAATGCGAAAGTACGAGCCAGATGAGGGCAAATCCCAGACCTAACCGAGACATAACCGGCGTTATCCTCCAAAATATTCATCGCAACCAGGTTTAATTGACTGCTTCGGTGTGGAACCACATTACGACGGGATCCAAACCACAAAAAACCCAAGATCTGGCCAACGAGTTCGCGAAAATTGCGAAAGTATGAGCCAGATGATCGCAAAAACCAGAACTAACCCAGATATAACCAGCGTTATCATCTAAAATATTAATCGCAACCAGGTTTAATTGACTGTTTCGGTGTGGTACCGCATTGCTACGTGATACAGACCAGAAAAATGCCAGGATCTGGCCAACAAGTATGCGAAAAATGCGAAAGTACGAGCCAGATGAGGGCAAATCCCAGACCTAACCGAGACATAACCGGCGTTATCCTCTAAAATATTAATCGAACCCAGGTTTAATTGACTGTTTCGGTGTGGAACCACATTACGACGGGATACAAACCAGATAAAGCCCTAGATCTGGCCAACAAGTATGCGAGAAATGCGAAAGTATGAGCCAGATGAGGCCAAATCCCAGACCTAACCCAGACATAAACGGCGTTATCCTGCAAAATCTAAACCGCAACCAGGTTCAATTGACTGTTACGGTGTGGTACCGCATTACTACGTGATCCAAACCAGAAAAAGCCCAGGATCTTGCCAACAAGTAGGCGGAAAATGCGAAGGTACGAGCCAGATGATTGCAAATACCAGACATAACCAGCGTTATCCTCTAAAATATTAATCGCAACCAGGATTAATTGACTGTTTCGGTGTGGAACCACATTACGACGGGATACAACCCAGAAAAAGTCCTGGATCTGGCCAGCAAGTATGCGAGAAATGCGAAAGTACGAGCCAGATGGGGGCAAATCCCAGACATAACCCAGACATAACCGGCGTTATCCTCTAAAATATTAATCGCAACCAGGATTAATTGACTGTTTCGGTCTGGTACCGCATTAGTACGTGATCTAAACCAGGAAAAGGCCAGGATCCGGCCAACAAGTATGCGAGAAATGCGAAAGTACGAGCCAGATGAGGGCAAATACCAGACCTAACCGAGACATAACCGGCGTTATCCTCTAAAATATTAATCGCAACCAGGTTTAATTGCCTGTTTCGGCGTGGTACCACATTACTACGTGGTCCGGGCCAGAAAAAGGACAGGATCTGGCCCACAAGAATGCGAAAAATGCGAAAGTATGAGCGAGATGATTGCATATACCAGAACTAACCCAGACATAACCAGCGTTATCCTCTAAAATATTAATCGCAACCAGGTTTAATTGACTGTTTCGGTGTGGTACTACATTACTACGTGGTCCAAGCCGGAAAAAGGCCACGATCTGGCCAACAAGTATGCGAAAAATGCGAAAGTACGAGCCAGATGAGGGCAAATCCCTGACCTAACCGAGACATAACCGGCGTTATCCTCTAAAATATTAATCGCAACCAGGATTAATTGACTGTTTCGGTCTGGTACCGCATTAGTACGTGATCTAAACCAGGAAAAGGCCAGGATCTGGCCAACAAGTATGCGAAAAAGGCGAAAGTACGAGCCAGATGAGGGCAAATCCCTGACCTAACCGAGACATAACCGGCGTTATCCTCCTAAATATTCATCGCAACCAGGTTTAATTGACTGCTTCGGTGTGGAACCACATTACGACGGGATCCAAACCACAAAAAACCCAAGATCTGGCCAACGAGTACGCGAAAATTGCGAAAGTATGATCCAGATGATTGCAAATACCAGAACTAACCCAGACATAACCAGCGTTATCCTCTAAAATATTAATCGCAACCAGGTTTAGTTGACTGTTTCGGTGTGGTACCGCAATACTACGTGATACAGACCAGAAAAATGCCAGGATCTGGCCAACAAGTATGCGAAAAATGGAAAAGTACGAGACAGATGAGGGCAAATCCCTGACCTAACCGAGACATAACCGGCTGTATCCTCCTAAATATTCATCGCAACCAGGTTTAATTGACTGCTTCGGTGTGGAACCACATTATGACGGGATCCAAACCACAAAAAACCCAAGATCTGGCCAACGAGTACGCGAAAATTGCGAAAGTATGATCCAGATGATTGCAAATACCAGAACTAACCCAGACATAACCAGCGTTATCCTCTAAAATATTAATCGCAACCAGGTTTAATTGACTGTTTCGGTGTGGTACCGCATTACTACGTGATCCAAACCAGAAAAAGCCCAGGATCTGGCCAACAAGTAGGCGAAAAATGCGAAGTTACGAGCCAGATGATTGCAAATACCAGAACTAACCCAGACATAACAGGCGTTATCCTCTAAAATATTAATCGCAATCAGGATTAATTGACTGTTTCGGTGCGGTACCAGATCACTATGTGGTCCAAGCCAGAAAAAGGCCAGGATCTGGACAACAAGTATGCGAGAAATGCGAAAGTACGTGCCAGATGAGGCCAAAGCCCAGACCTAACCGAGTCATAACCGGCGTTATCCTCTAAAATATTAATCGCAACCAGGATTAATTGACTGTTTCGGTGTGGTACCGCAATACTACGTGATACAGACCAGAAAAATGCCAGGATCTGGCCAACAAGTATGCGAAAAATGCGAAAGTACGTGCCAGATGAGGCCAAAGCCCAGACCTAACCGAGTCATAACCGGCGTTATCCTCTAAAATATTAATCGCAACCAGGATTAATTGACTGTTTCGGTGTGGTACCGCAATACTACGTGATACAGACCAGAAAAATGCCAGGATCTGGCCAACAAGTATGCGAAAAATGCGAAAGTTCGAGCCAGATGAGGGCAAATACCAGACCTAACCGAGACATAACCGGAGTTATCCTCTAAAATATTAATCGCAATCAGGTTTAATTGCCTGTTTCGGCGTGGTACCACATTACTACGTGATCCAAACCAGAAAAAGCCCAGGAACTGGCCAACAAGTATGCGAAAAATGCGAAAGTACGAGCCAGATGATTGCAAATACCAGAACTAACCCAAACATAACCAGCGTTATTCTCCAAAATATTCATCGCAACCAGGTTTAATTGACTGCTAAGGTGTGGAACCACATTACGACGGGATCCAAACCACAAAAACCCCTAGATCTGTCCAACAAGTACGCGAAAATTGCGAAAGTACGAGCCAGATGAGGGCAAATCCCAGACCTAACCGAGACATAACCGGCGTTATCCTCCAAAATATTCATCGCAACCAGGTTTAATTGACTGCTTCGGTGTGGAACCACATTACGACGGGATCCAAACCACAAAAAACCCAAGATCTGGCCAACGAGTTCGCGAAAATTGCGAAAGTATGAGCCAGATGATCGCAAAAACCAGAACTAACCCAGATATAACCAGCGTTATCATCTAAAATATTAATCGCAACCAGGTTTAATTGACTGTTTCGGTGTGGTACCGCATTGCTACGTGATACAGACCAGAAAAATGCCAGGATCTGGCCAACAAGTATGCGAAAAATGCGAAAGTACGAGCCAGATGAGGGCAAATCCCAGACCTAACCGAGACATAACCGGCGTTATCCTCTAAAATATTAATCGAACCCAGGTTTAATTGACTGTTTCGGTGTGGAGCGTCATTATTACGGGATCCAAACCAGAAAAAGCTCAGGATCTAGCCAACAAGTTGGCGAAAAATGCGAAGGTACTAGCCAGATGAGGGCAAATCCCAGAACTAACCGAGACATAACCGGCGTTATCCTCTAAAATATTAATCGCAACCAGGATTAATTGACTGTTTTGGTCTGGTACCGCATTAGTACGTGATCCAAACCAGAAACAGCCCAGGATCTGGCCCACAAGAATGCGAAAAATGCGAAGGTACGAGCCAGATGAGGGCAAATCCCAGAACTAACCGAGATATAACCGGCATTATCCTCCAAAATATTAACCGCAACCGGGTTTAATTGACTGCTTCGGTGTGGAACCACATTACGACGGGATCCAAACCACAAAAAACCCAAGATCTGGCCAACGAGTACGCGAAAATTGCGAAAATATGAGCCAGATGATTGCAAATACCAGAACTAACCCAGACATAACCAGCGTTATCCTCTAAAATATTAATCGCAACCAGGTTTAATTGACTGTTTCGGTGTGGTACCGCATTACTACGTGATCCAAACCAGAAAAAGCCCAGGATCTGGCCAACAAGTATGCGAAAAATGCGAAGTTACGAGCCAGATGATTGCAAATACCAGAACTAACCCAGACATAACCAGCGTTATCCTCTAAAATATTAATCGCAACCAGGATTAATTGACTGTTTCGGTGTGGAACCACATTACGACGGGATACAAACCAGAAAAAGCCCTGCATCTGGCCAACAAGTATGCGAGAAATGCGAAAGTACGAGCCAGATGGGGGCAAATCCCAGACCTAACCCAGACATAACCGGCGTTATCCTCTAAAATATTAATCGCAACCAGCTTCTATTGACTGTTTCGGTGTGGTACCAAATTACTACGTGGTCCAAGCCGGAAAAAGGCCACGATCTGGCTAACTAGTATGCGAAAAATGCGAAAGTACGAGCCAGATGAGGGCAAATCCCAGACCTAACCGAGACATAACCGGCGTTATCCTCCAAAATATTCATCGCAACCAGGTTTAATTGACTGCTTCGGTGTGGAACCACATTACGACGGGATCCAAACCACAAAAAACCCAAGATCTGGCCAACGAGTTCGCGAAAATTGCGAAAGTATGAGCCAGATGATCGCAAAAACCAGAACTAACCCAGATATAACCAGCGTTATCATCTAAAATATTAATCGCAACCAGGTTTAATTGACTGTTTCGGTGTGGTACCGCATTGCTACGTGATACAGACCAGAAAAATGCCAGGATCTGGCCAACAAGTATGCGAAAAATGCGAAAGTACGAGCCAGATGAGGGCAAATCCCAGACCTAACCGAGACATAACCGGCGTTATCCTCTAAAATATTAATCGCAACCAGGATTAATTGACTGTTTTGGTCTGGTACCGCATTAGTACGTGATCCAAACCAGAAACAGCCCAGGATCTGGCCAACAAGTATGCGAGAAATGCGAAAGTACGAGCCAGATAAGGGCAAATCCCAGACCTAACCCAGACATAACCGGCGTTATCCTCTAAAATATTAATCGCAACCAGGATTAATTCACTGTTTCGGTGTGGAGCGTCATTATTACGGGATCCAAACCAGAAAAAGCTCAGGATCTAGCCAACAAGTTGGCGAAAAATGCGAAGGTACTAGCCAGATGAGGGCAAATCCCAGAACTAACCGAGACATAACCGGCGTTATCCTCTAAAATATTAATCGCAACCAGGATTAATTGACTGTTTTGGTCTGGTACCGCATTAGTACGTGATCCAAACCAGAAACAGCCCAGGATCTGGCCAACAAGTATGCGAGAAATGCGAAAGTACGAGCCAGATAAGGGCAAATCCCAGACCTAACCCAGACATAACCGGCGTTATCCTCTAAAATATTAATCGCAACCAGGATTAATTCACTGTTTTGGTCTGGTACCGCATTAGTACGTGATCCAAGCTAGAAACAGCCCAGGATCTGGCCAACAAGTATGCGAGAAATGCGAAAGTAGGAGCCAGATAAGGGCATATCCCAGACCTAACCCAGACATAAACGGCGTTATCCTGCAAAATCTAAACCGCAACCAGGTTCAATTGACTGTTACGGTGTGGTACCGCATTACTACGTGATCCAAACCAGAAAAAGCCCAGGATCTTGCCAACAAGTAGGCGGAAAATGCGAAGGTACGAGCCAGATGATTGCAAATACCAGACATAACCAGCGTTATCCTCTAAAATATTAATCGCAACCAGGATTAATTGACTGTTTCGGTGTGGAACCACATTACGACGGGATACAAACCAGAAAAAGCCCTGGATCTGGCCAACAAGTATGCGAGAAATGCGAAAGTACGAGCCAGATGGGGGCAGATCCCAGACATAACCCAGACATAACCGGCGTTATCCTCTAAAATATTAATCGCAACCAGGATTAATTGACTGTTTCGGTCTGGTACCGCATTAGTACGTGATCTAAACCAGGAAAAGGCCAGGATCTGGCCAACAAGTATGCGAGAAATGCGAAAGTACGAGCCAGATGAGGGCAAATACCAGGCCTAACCGAGACATAACCGGCGTTATCCTCTAAAATATTAATCGCAACCAGGTTTAATTAACTGTTTCGGCCTGGTACCGCATTAGTACGTGATCCAAGCCAGAAACAGCCCAGGATCTGGCCAACAAGTATGCGAGAAATGCGAAAGTACGAGCCAGATGGGGGCAGATCCCAGACATAACCCAGACATAACCGGCGTTATCCTCTAAAATATTAATCGCAACCAGGATTAATTGACTGTTTTGGTCTGGTACCGCATTAGTACGTGATCCAAACCAGAAACAGCCCAGGATCTGGCCAACAAGTATGCGAGAAATGCGAAAGTACGAGCCAGATAAGGGCAAATCCCAGACCTAACCCAGACATAACCAGCGTTATCCTCTAAAATATTAATCGCAACCAGGATTAATTGACTGTTTCGGTGTGGAACCACATTACGACGGGATACAAACCAGAAAAAGCCCTGGATCTGGCCAACAAGTATGCGAGAAATGCGAAAGTACGAGCCAGATGGGGGCAGATCCCAGACATAACCCAGACATAACCGGCGTTATCCTCTAAAATATTAATCGCAACCAGGATTAATTGACTGTTTTGGTCTGGTACCGCATTAGTACGTGATCCAAACCAGAAACAGCCCAGGATCTGGCCAACAAGTATGCGAGAAATGCGAAAGTACGAGCCAGATAAGGGCAAATCCCAGACCTAACCCAGACATAACCAGCGTTATCCTCTAAAATATTAATCGCAACCAGGATTAATTGACTGTTTCGGTGTGGAACCACATTACGACGGGATACAAACCAGAAAAAGCCCTGGATCTGGCCAACAAGTATGCGAGAAATGCGAAAGTACGAGCCAGATGGGGGCAGATCCCAGACATAACCCAGACATAACCGGCGTTATCCTCTAAAATATTAATCGCAACCAGGATTAATTGACTGTTTTGGTCTGGTACCGCATTAGTACGTGATCCAAACCAGAAACAGCCCAGGATCTGGCCAACAAGTATGCGAGAAATGCGAAAGTACGAGCCAGATAAGGGCAAATCCCAGACCTAACCCAGACATAACCGGCGTTATCCTCTAAAATATTAATCGCAACCAGGATTAATTCACTGTTTTGGTCTGGTACCGCATTAGTACGTGATCCAAGCCAGAAACAGCCCAGGATCTGGCCAACAAGTATGCGAGAAATGCGAAAGTAGGAGCCAGATAAGGGCATATCCCAGACCTAACCCAGACATAAACGGCGTTATCCTGCAAAATCTAAACCGCAACCAGGTTCAATTGACTGTTACGGTGTGGTACCGCATTACTACGTGATCCAAACCAGAAAAAGCCCAGGATCTTGCCAACAAGTAGGCGGAAAATGCGAAAGTACGAGCCAGATGAGGGCAAATCCCAGACCTAACCTTGAAATAACCGGCGTTATCCTCTAAAATATTAATCGCAACCAGGTTTAATTGACTGTTTGAGTATGGTCCCACATTACGACTTGGTCCAAGCCAAAAAAAGGCCAGGATCTGGCCAACAAGTATGCGAAAAATGCGAAAGTACGAGCCAGATTAGGGCAAATCCCAGACCTAACCGAGACATAACCGGCGTTATCCTCTAAAATATTAATCGGACCCAGGTTTAATTGACTGTTTCGGTGTGGAGCGTCATAATTACGGGATCCAAACCAGAAGAAGCTCAGGATCTAGCCAACATGTTGGCGAAAAATGCTAAGGTACTAGCCAGATGAGGGCAAATCCCAGGCCTAACCGAGACATAACCGGCGTTATCCTCTAAAATATTAATCGCAACCAGGTTTAATTAACTGTTTCGGCCTGGTACCGCATTAGTACGTGATCCAAACCAGAAAAAGGCCGGGATCTGACCAACAAGTATGCGAGAAATGCGAAAGTACGAGCCAGATGTGGGCAAATCCCAGACCTCACCGATACATAACCAGCGTCATCCCCTAAAATATTAATCGCAACCAGGTTTAATTGACTGCTTCGGTGTGGTACCACATTGCTACGTGATCCAAACCAGAAAAAGCCCACGATCTAGCCAACAAGTAGGCGAAAAATGCGAAGGTACGAGCCAGATGATTGCAAATACCAGAACTAACCCAGACATAACCAGCGTTATCCTCTAAAATACTAATCGGAACCAGCTTTTATTGACTGTTTCAGTGTGGCACCACATTACTACGTGATCCAAACCAGAAAAAGGCCGGGATCTCGCCAAAAAGTATGCGAAAAATGAGAAAGTACGAGCTAGATGTGGGCAATTACCAGACCTAACCCAGACATAACCTGCGTTATCCTCTAACATATTAATCGCAACCATCTTCTATTGACTATTTCGGTGTGTTACCACATTACTACGTGGTCCAAGACGGAAAAAGGCCACGATCTGGCAAACAGGTATGCGAAAAATGCGAATGTACGAGCCAGACAAGGGCAAATCCCAGACCTAACCCAGACATAACCGGCGCTATCCTCCAAAATATTAATCGCGACCAGGTTTAATTGACTGTTACGGTGCGGTACCGTATTACTACGTGACCCAAACCAGAAAAAGCCCAGGATCTTGCCAACAAGTAGGCGAAAAATGCGAAGGTACGAGCCTGATGATTGCAAATACCAGAACTAACCCAGACATAACCAGCGTTATCCTCTAAAATACTAATCGGAAGCAGCTTTTATTGACTGCTTCAGTGTGGCACCACATGACTACGTGATCCAAACCAGAAAAAGCCCAGGAACTGGCCAACCAGTATGCGAAAAATGTGAAAGTACGAGCCAGATGATTGCAAATACCAGGACTAACCCAAACATAACCAGCGTTATCCTCCAAAATGTTCATCGCAACCAGGTTTAATTGACTGCAACGGTGTGGTACCGCATTACTACGTGATCCAAACCAGAAATAGCCCAGGATCTGGCCATCAAGTATGCGAGAAATGCGAATGTACGAGCCAGACAAGGGCAAATCCCAGACCTAACCCAGACATAACCGGCGTTATCCTCCAAAATATTAATTGCAACCAGGTTTAATTGACTGTTACGGTGTGGTACCGCATTACTACGTGATCCAAACCAGAAGAAGCCCAGGATCTTGCCAACAAGTAGGCGGAAAATGCGAAGGTACGAGCCAGATGATAGCAAACACCAGAACTAACCCAGACATAACCTGCGTTATCCTCTAAAATATTAATCGCAACCAGGATTAATTGATTGCTTCGGTGTGGAACCACATTACGACGAGATACAAACCAGAAAGAGCCCTGGATCTGGCCAACAAGTATGCGAGAAATGCGAAAGTACGAGCCAGATGGGGGCAAATCCAAGACCTAACCCAGACATAACCGGCGTTATCCTCTAAAATATTAATTGCAACCAGCTTCTATTGACTGTTTCGGTGTGGTACCACATTACTACGTGGTCCAAGCCGGAAAAAGGCCAGGATCTGGCCAACAAGTATTCGAAAAATGCGAAAGTACGAGCCAGATGAGGGCAAATCCCAGACCTAACCGAGACATAACCGGCGTTATCCTCCTAAATATTCATCGCAACCAGGTTTGATTAACTGCTTCGGCCTGGTACCGTATTAGTACGTGGTCCAAACTGGAAAAAGGCCGGGATCTGGCCAACAAGTATGCGAAAAATGCGAAAGTACGAGCCAGATGTGGGCAAATCCCAGACCTAACCGAGACATAATCAGCGTTATCCTCCAAAATATTAATCGCAAACAGTTTTAATTGACTGCTTCGGTGTGGTACCGCATTGCTACGTGATCCAAACCAGAAAAAGGCCGGGATCTGGCCAACAAGTATGCGAGAAATGCGAATGTACGAGCCAGATAAGGGCAAATCCCAGACCTAACCCAGACATAACCGGCGTTATCCTCTAAAATATTAATCGCAACCATGTTTAATTGACTGCATCGGTGTGGTACCGCATTGCTACGTGATCCAAACCAGAAAAAGCGCAGGATATAGCCAACAAGTAGGCGAAAAATGCGAAGGTACGAGCCAGATGATTGCAAATCCCAGACCTAACCGAGACATAATCAGCGTTATCCTCTAAAATATTGATCGCAACCAGGTTTAATTGACTGTTTCGGTGTGGTACCGCATTACTACCTGACACGGCCTAGAAGAAGGCCAGTATCTGGCCAACAAGTATGCGAAAAATGCGAAGGTACATGACAGATGAGGACAAATCATAGACCTAACCGAGAAATAGCCGGCGTTATCCTCTAAAATATTAATCGCAACCAGGTTTAATTGACTGTTACAGTGTGGTACCGCATTACTACGTGATCCAAACCCGAAAAAGCCCAGGATCTTGCCAACAATTAGGCGAAAATGCGAAGGAACGAGCCAGATGATTGCAAATACCAGAACTAACCCAGACATAACCAGCGTTATCCTCTAAAATACTAATAGCAACCAGCTTTTATTGACTGTTTCCGTGTGGTACCAAATTACTACCTGACACGGCCTAGAAGAAGGCCAGTATCTGGCCAACAAGTATGCGAAAAATGCGAAGGTACATGACAGATGAGGACAAATCATAGACCTAACCGAGAAATAGCCGGCGTTATCCTCTAAAATATTAATCGCAACCAGGTTTAATTAACTGTTACAGTGTGGTACCGCATTACTACGTGATCCAAACCCGAAAAAGCCCAGGATCTTGCCAACAATTAGGCGAAAATGCGAAGGAACGAGCCAGATGATTGCAAATACCAGAACTAACCCAGACATAACCAGCGTTATCCTCTAAAATACTAATAGCAACCAGCTTTTATTGACTGTTTCCGTGTGGTACCAAATTACTACGTGATCCAAAGCAGAAAAAGCCCAGGATCTGTCCAACAAGTATGCGAAAAATGCGAAAGTACGAGCCAGATGAGGGCAAATACCAGAACTAACCCAAACATAACCAGCGTTATCCTCCAAAATATTCATCGTAACCAGGTCTAATTGACTGCTTCGGTGTGGTACCGCATTACTACCTGACACGGCCTAGAAGAAGGCCAGTATCTGGCCAACAAGAATGCGAAAAGTGCGAAAGTACGTGACAGATGTGGGCAAATCCCAGACCTAACCGAGATATAACCGGCGTTATCCTCTAAAATAATAATCGCAACCAGGTTTAATTGACCGTTTGAGTGCGGTCCCACATTACTACTTGGTCCAAGCCAGAAAAAGGCAAGGATCTGGCCAACAAGTATGCGAAAAATGCGAAAGTACGAGCCAGATGAGGGCAAATACCAGAACTAACCCAGACATAACCAGCGTTATCCTCTAAAATACTAATCGGAACCAGCTTTTATTGACTGTTACGGTGTGGAGCCGCATTACTACGTGATCCAAACCAAAAAAAGCCTTGGATCTTGCCAACAAGTATGCGAAAAATGCGAAAGTACGAGCCAGATGATTGCAAATACCAGAACTAACCCAAACATAACCAGCGTTATCCTCCAAAATATTCATCGTAACCAGGTCTAATTGACTGCTTCGGTGTGGAACCACATTACGATGGGATCCAAACCACAAGAAACCCAAGATCTGGCCAAGAAGTATGCGAAAAAAACGATAGCACGAGCAAGATGAGGGCAAATCCCAGACCTAATCGAGACATAACCGGCGTTATCCTCTAAAATATTAATCGCAACCAGGTTTAATTGACTGTTTCGGTGTGGAATCTCATTACTACGGGATCCAAACCAGAAAAAAACCAGGATCTGGCAAACAAGTATGCGAAATCGCGAATGTATGAGCCAGATTGTTGCAAATACCAGAACTAAGCCTGACATAACCAGCGTTATCCTCTAGAATACTATTCGGAACCAGCTTTTATGGACTGTTTCTGTGTGGTACCATACTACTACGTGATCCAAACCAGAAAAAGCCCAGGATCTGACCAACAAGTACGCGAGAAATGCGAAAGTACGTGACAGATGTGGGCAAATCCCAGACCTAACCGAGACATAACCGGCGTTATCCTCTAAAATATTAATCGCAACCTGGTTTAATTGACTGTTTAGGTGTCGTACCGCATTACTACGTGATCCAAGCCAGAAAAAGGCCAGGATCTGTCGAACAAGTAGGCGAAAAATGCGAAAGTACGAGCCAGATGAGGGCAAATACCAGACCTAACATAGACATAACCGGCGTTATCCTCTAAAATATTAATCGCAACCGGGTTTAATTGACTTTCGGTGTGGTAGCGCGTTACTACGTGATCCAACCCAGAAAAAAGCCAGGATCTGGCCAACAACTATGCGAAAAACGCTAAAGTACGACCCAGATGACGGGAAATCCCAGACCTAACCGAGACATAACCGGCGTTATCCTCTGAAATATTAATCGCAACCAGGTGTAGTTGACAATTTCGGTGTGGTACCGCATTACTACGTGATCCAAACCAGAAAAAGGCCGGGATCGGCCAACAAGTATGCGAAAAATTCGAAAGTACGAGCCAGATGATTGCAAATACCAGATCTGACCCAAACATAACCAACGTTATCCTCCAAAATATTCACCGCAACCAGGTTTAATTGACTGCTTCGGTGTGGAACCACATTACGACGGGTTCCAAACGACAAAAAACCCAAGATCTGGCCAACAAGTACGCGTAAATTGCGAATGTATGAGCCAGATGATTGCAAATACCACAACTAACCCAGACATAACCAGCGTTATCCTCTAAAATATTAATCTGAACCAGGTTTAATTGACTGTTTTGAGTGTGGTACTTCATTAATACGTGGTCCAAGCCTGAAAAAGGCCAGGATCTGGCCAACAAGTATGCGAAAAATGCGAAAGTACGTGGCAGATGATTGCAAATACCAGAACTAACCCAGACATTACCAGCGTTATCCTCTAAAATATTAATCGCAACCAGGTTTAATTGACTGTTTGAGTGTGGTACCAAATTACTACGTGGTCCAAGCCAGAAAAATGCCAGGATCTGGCCAACAAGTATGCGAAAAATGCGAAAGTACGAGACAGATGAGGGCAAATCCCAGACCTAACCGAGACATAACCGGCGTTATCCTCTAAAATATTAATCGCAACCAGGATTAATTGACTGCTTCGGTGTGGTACCGCATTACTACCTGATCTATACCAGGAAAAGGCCAGGATCTGGCCAACAAGTATGTGAAAAATGCGAAAGTACGAGCCAGATGAGGGCAAATTCCAGACATAACCCAGACATAACCGGCGTTATCCTCTAAAATATTAATCGCCACCAGGTTTAATTGACTGTTTCAGTGTGGTACCACATTACTACGTGGTCCAAGCCAGAAAAAGGCCAGGGTCTGGCCAACAAGTGTGAGAAAAAGGCGTAAGTATGAGCCAGATGATTGCAAATACCAGAACTAACCCAGACGTAACCTGCGTTATCCTCTAAAATACTATTCGGAACCAGCTTTTATTGACTGTTTCAGTGTGGTACTACATTACTACGTGATCCAAACCAAAAAAAGCCCAGGATCTGGCCAACATGTATGCGAAAAATGCGAATACGAGCCAGGTGACGGCAAATCCCAGACCCACGCGAGACATAACCGGCGTTATCCTCTAAAATATTAATCGCAACAAGGTTTAATTGACTGTTTCGGTGTGGAACTTCATTTCTACGGGATCCAAACCAGAAAAAACCCAAAATCTGGCCAACAAGTATGCGAAAAACGTGAAAGTATGAGCCAGATGATTGCAAATACCAGAACTAACCCAGACGTAACCTGCGCTATCCTCTAAAATACTATTCGGAACCAGCTTTTCTTGACTGTTTCAGTGTGGTACCACATTACTACGTGATCCAAACCAAAAAAAGCCCAGGATCTTGCCAACAAGTAAGCGAAAAATGCGAAGCTACGAGCGAGATGATTGCAAATACCAGAACTAACCAAAACATAACCAGCGTTATCCTCCAAAATATTCATCGCAACCAGGTTTAATTGACTGCTTCGGTGTGGAACGACATTACGACGGGATCCAAACCACAAAAAACCCAGGATCTGGCCAACAAGTATGCGAGAAATACGAAAGCACGAGCAAGATGACGGCAAATCCCAGACCTAACCCAGACATAACCGGCGTTATCCTCTAAAATATTAATCGGAACCAGGTTTAATTGACTGTTTCAGTGTGGTACCGCATTACTACGTGATCCAAACCAGAAAAAGGTCAGGATCTTGCCAACAAGTATGCGAAAAATGCGAAAGTACGAGCCAGATGATTGCAAATACCAGAACTAACCCAAATGTAACCAGCGTTATCCTCCAAAATATTCATTGCAACCAGGTTTAATTGACTGCATCGGTGTGGAACAACATTACGACGGGATCCAAACCACAAAAAACCCAAGATCTGGCCAACCAGTACGCGAAAGTTACGAAAGCACGAGACAGATGTGGGCAAATCCCAGACCTAACGGAGACATACCCGCCGTTATCCTCTAAAATATTAATCGCTACCCGGTTTAATTGACTGTTTCGGTGTGGTACCGCATTACTACGTGATCCAAACTAGAAAAAGGCCAGGATCTGGCCAACAAGTTTGCGAAAAATGCGAAAGAACGAGCCAGATGAGGGCAAATACCAGACCTAACCCAGACATAACCGGCGTTATCCCCTAAAATATTCATCCCAACCAGGTTTAATTGACTGTTTCGGTGTGGAACCACATTACTACGGGATCCAAACCTGAAAAAACCCTGGATCTGGCCAAGAAGTATGCGAAAAACGCGATAGTATGAGCCAGATAATTGCAAATACGAGAACTAACCCAGACATAACCAGCGTTATCCTCTAAAATACTAATCGGAACCAGCTTTTATTGACTGTTTCAGTGTGGTACCACATTACTACGTGATCCAAACCAGAAAAAGCCCAGGATCTGGCCAACAAGTATGCGAAAAACGCGAAAGTATGAGCCAGATGATTGCAAATACCAGAACTAACCCAGACGTTACCTGCGTTATCCTCTAAAATACTATTCGGAACCAGGTTTACTTGACTGTTTCGGTGTGGTACCGCATTACCACGTGATCCAATCCAGAAAAAGGCCAGGTTCTGGCCAACAAGTATGCGAAAAATACGAAAGTACGAGCCAGATGAGGGCAAATCCCAGACCTATCCCAGACATAACCGGCGTTTTCCTCTAAAATATTAATCGGAACCAGGTTTAATTGACTGTCTCAGTGTGGTACCTCATTACTACGTGGTCCAAGCCAGAAAAAGGCCAGGATCTGGCCAACAAGTTTGCGAAAAATGCGAAAGTACGAGCCACATAATTGCAAATACCAGAACTAACCCAGACATAACCAGCGTTATCCTCTAAAATATTAATCGCCACCAGCTCTTATTCACCGTTTCAGAGTGGTACCACATTACAACGTGATCCAAACCAGAAAAAGGCCAGGATCTGGCCAACAAGTATGCGAGAAATGCGAAAGTATGAGACAGATGGGGGCAAATCCCAGACCTAACCGAGACATAACTGGCGTTATCCTCTAAAATACTAACTGAAACCAGGTTTAATTGACTGTTTCTGTGTGGTACCGCATTACTGCGTGATCCGAACCAGAAAAAGGCCAGCATTTGGCCAACAAGTATGCGAAAAATGCGAAAGTACGAGCCAGATGAGGGCAAATACCAGACCTAACCCAGACATAACCGGCATTATCCTCTAAAATATTAATCGGAACCAGGTTTAATTGACCGTTTCAGTGTGGTACCACATTACTACGTGATCCAAACCAAAAAAAACCCAGGATCTTGCCAACAAGTATGCGAAAAATGCGAAAGTACGAGGCAGATGATTGCAAATACCAGAACTAACCCAGACGTTACCTGCGTTATCCTCTAAAATACTATTCGGAACCAGCTTTTATTGACTGTTTCAGTGTGGTACCACATTACTACGTGATCCAAAACAGAAAAAGCTCAGTATCTGGCCAACAAGTATGCGAAAAATGCGAAAGTACGAGCCAGATGAGGGCAAATACCAGACCTAACCCAGACATAACTGGCGTTATCCTCTAAAATACTAACTGAAACCAGGTTTAATTGACTGTTTCAGTGTGGTACCGCATTACTACGTGATCCAAACCAGAAAAAGGCCAGCATTTGGCCAACAAGTATGCGAAAAATGCGAAAGTACGAGCCAGATGTGGGCAAATTCCAGACCTAGCCCAGACATAACCGGCATTATCCTCTAAAATATTAATCGCAACCAGGTTTAATTGTCTGTTTCGTTGTGGATCCACATTACTACGGGATCCAAACCAGAAAAAGGCCAGGATCTGGCCAACAAGTATGCGAAAAATGCGAAAATACGAGCCAGATGAGGGCAAATTCCAGACCTAACCCACACATAACCGGCGTTATCCCCTAAAATATTCATCCCAACCAGGTTTAATTGACTGTTTCGGTGTGGCACCACATTACTACGGGATCCAAACCTGAAAAAACCCTGGATCTGGCCAAGAAGTATGCGAAAAACGCGATAGTATGAGCCAGATAATTGCAAATACCAGAACTAACCCAGACATAACCAGCGTTATCCTCTAAAGTACTAATCGGAACCAGCTTTTATTGACTGTTTCAGTGTGGTACCACATTACTACGTGATCCAAACCAGAAAAAGCCCAGGATCTGGCCAACAAGTATGCGAGAAATGCGAAAGTATGAGCCAGATGAGGGCAAATCCCAGACCTAACCGAGACATAACCGGCGTTATCCTCTAAATATTAATCGCAACCAGGTTTACTTGACTGTTTCGGTGTGGTACCGCATTACCACGTGATCCAATCCAGAAAAAGTCCAGGATCTGGCCAACAAGTTTGCGAAAAATGCGAAAGTACGAGCCAGATGAGGGCAAATACCAGACCTAACCCAGACATAACCGGCGTTATCCTATAAAATACTAACTGAAACCAGGTTTAATTGACTGTTTCAGTGTGGTACCGCATTACTACGTGATCCAAACCAGCAAAAGGCCAGGATCTGGCCAACAAGTATGCCAAAGTTGCGAAAGTACGAGCCAGATGAGGGCAAATACCAAAACTAACCCAGACGTAACCTGCGTTATCCTCTAAAATACTATTCGGAACCAGCTTTTATTGACTGTTTCAGTGTGGTACCACATTACTACGTGATCCAAACGAAAAAAAGCCCAGGATCTGGCCAACATGTATGCGAAAAATGCGAATACGAGCCAGGTGACGGCAAATCCCAGACCCACGCGAGACATAACCGGCGTTATCCTCTAAAATAATAATCGCAATCAGGTTTAATTGACTGTTTCGGTGTGGAACTTCATTACTACGGGATCCAAACCAGAAAAAACCAAAGATCTGGTCAACAAGTATGCGAAAAACGCGAAAGTATGAGCCAGATGATTGCAAATACCAGAACTAACCCAGACGTAACCTGCGTTATCCTCTAAAATACTATTCGGAACCTGCTTTTATTGACTGTTTCAGTGTGGTACCACATTACTACGAGATCCAAACCAAAAAAAGCCGAGGATCTTGCCAACAAGTATGCGAAAAATGCGAAAGTACGAGCCAGATAATTGCAAATAACAGAACTAACCCAGACATAACCAGCGTTATCCTCTAAAATAATAATTGCAACCAGGTTTAATTGACTGCTTCGGTGTGGTACCGCATTACTACGTGATCCCAACCAGAGAAAGCCCAGGATCTTGCCAACAAGTAGGCGAAAAATGCGAATGTACGAGCCAGATGAGGGCAAATCCCAGACCTAACCGAGACATAACCGGCGTTATCCTCTAAATATTAATCGCAACCAGGTTTACTTGACTGTTTCGGTGTGGTACCGCATTACCACGTGATCCAATCCAGAAAAATGCCAGGATCTGGCCAACAAGTTTGCGAAAAATGCGAAAGAACGAGCCAGATGAGGGCAAATACCAGACCTAACCCAGACATAACCGGCGTTATCCTCTAAAATACTAACTGAAACAAGGTTTAATTGACTGTTTCAGTGTGGTACCGCATTACTACGTGATCCAAACCAGAAAAAGGCCAGCATTTGGCCAACAAGTATGCGAAAAATGCGAAAGTACGAGCCAGATGAGGGCAAATACCAGACCTAACCCAGACATAACCGGCATTATCCTCTAAAATATTAATCGGAACCAGGTTTAATTGACCGTTTCAGCGTTGTACTACATTACTACGTGATCCAAACCAAAAAAAACCCAGGATCTTGCCAACAAGTATGCGAAAAATGCGAAAGTACGAGGCAGATGATTGCAAATACCAGAACTAACCCAGACGTTACCTGCGTTATCCTCTAAAATACTATTCGGAACCAGCTTTTATTGACTGTTTCAGTGTGGTACCACATTACTACGTGATCCAAAACAGAAAAAGCCCAGTATCTGGCCAACAAGTATGCGAAAAATGCGAAAGTACGAGCCAGATGTGGGCAAATTCCAGACCTAGCCCAGACATAACCGGCGTTATCCTCTAAAATATTAATCGCAACCAGGTTTACTTGACTGTTCCGGTGTGGTACCGCATTACTACGTGATCCAAACCAGAAAAAGGCCAGGATCTGGCCAACAAGTATGCGAAAAATGCGAATGTACGAGCCAGATGAGGGCAAATCCCAGACGTAACCGAGACATAACCGGCGTTATCCTCTAAAATATTAATCGCTACCAGGTTTAATTGACTGTTTCGGTGTGGTACCGCATTACTACGTGATCCAAACCAGAAAAAGGCCAGGATCTGGCCAACAAGTATGTGAAAAATGCGAAAGTTCGAGCCAGATGAGGGCAAATACCAGACCTAACCCAGACATAACCGGTGTTCCCCTCTAAAATATTAATCGGAACCAGGTTTAATTGACTGTTTCAGTGTGGTACCACATTACTACGAGATCCAAACTAAAAAAAGCCCATAATCTTGCCAACAAGTATGCGAAAAATGCGAAAGTTCGAGCCAGATGATTGCAAATACCAGAACTAACCCAAACATAACCAGCGTTATCCTCTAAAATATTAATCGCCACCAGCTCTTATTCACCGTTTCAGAGTGGTACCACATTACAACGTGATCCAAACCAGAAAAAGGCCAGGATCTGGCCAACAAGTATGCGAAAAATGCGAAAATACGAGCCAGATGAGGGCAAATACCAGACCTAACCCAGACATAACCGGCGTTATCCCCTACAATATTCATCCCAACCAGGTTTAATTGACTGTTTCGGTGTGGAACCACATTACTACGGGATCCAAACCTGAAAAAACCCTGGATCTGGCCAAGAAGCACGCGAAAAACGCGATAGTATGAGCCAGATAATTGCAAATACCAGAACTAACCCAGACATAACCAGCGTTATCCTCTAAAATACTAATCGGAACCAGCTTTTATTGACTGTTTCAGTGTGGTACCACATTACTACGTGATCCAAACCAGAAAAAGCCCAGGATCTGGCCAACAAGTATGCGAGAAATGCGTAAGTATCAGACAGATGAGGGCAAATCCCAGACCTAACCGAGACATAACCGGCGTTATCCTCTAAATATTAATCGCAACCAGGTTTACTTGACTGTTTCGGTGTGGTACCGCATTACCACGTGATCCAATCCAGAAAAAGGCCAGGATCTGGTCAACAAGTTTGCGAAAAATGCGAAAGTACGAGCCAGATGAGGGCAAATACCAGACCTAACCCAGACATAACTGGCGTTATCCTCTAAAATACTAACTGAAACCAGGTTTAATTGACTGTTTCAGTGTGGTACCGCATTACTACGTGATCCAAACCAGAAAAAGGCCAGCATTTGGCCAACAAGTATGCGAAAAATGCGAAAGTACGAGCCAAATGAGGGCAAATACCAGACCTAACCCTGACATAACCGGCATTATCCTCTAAAATATTAATCGGAACCAGGTTTAATTGACCGTTTCAGTGTGGTACCACATTACTACGTGATCCAAACCAAAAAAAACCCAGGATCTTGCCAACAAGTATGCGAAAAATGCGAAAGTACGGGGCGGATGATTGCAAATACCAGAACTAACCCAGACGTTACCTGCGTTATCCTCTAAAATACTATTCGGAACCAGCTTTTATTGACTGTTTCAGTGTGGTACCACATTACTACGTGATCCGAAACAGAAAAAGCCCAGTATCTGGTCAACAAGTATACGAAAAATGCGAAAGTACGAGCCAGATGTGGCCAAATTCCAGACCTAGCCCAGACATAACCGGCGTTATCCTCTAAAATATTAATCGCAACCAGGTTTAATTGTCTGTTTCGTTGTGGATCCACATTACTACGGGATCCAAACCAGAAAAAGGCCAGGATCTGGCCAACAAGTATGCGAAAAATGCGAAAGTACGAGCCAGATGATGGCAAATCCCAGACCTAACCGAGACATAACCGGCGTTATCCTCTAAAATATTAATCGCAACCAGGTTTAATTGACTGTTTCAGTGTGGTACCACATTACTACGAGATCCAGATCAAAAAAAGCCCAGGATCTTGCCAACAAGTATGCGAAAAATGCGAAAATACGAGCCAGATAACGGCAAATCCCAGAACTACCCGAGATATAACCGGCGTTATCCACTAAAATATTAATCGCAACCAGGTTTAATTGACTGTTTCGGTGTGGAACTTCATTACTACGGGATCCAAACCGGAAAAAGGCCAGGATCTGGCAAACAAGTATACGAAATAGCGAAAGTATGAGCCAGATGGTTGCAAATACCAGAACTAACCCAGACATAACCGGCGTTATCCTCTAAAATATTAATCGGAACCAGGTTTAATTGACTGTTTCAGTGTGGTACCACATAACTACGTGTTCCAAACTAAAAAAAACCCATAATCTTGCCAACAAGTATGCGAAAAATGCGAAAGTACGAGCCAGATGATTGCAAATACCAGAACTAACCCAAACATAACCAGCGTTATCCTCCAAAATATTCATCGCTACCAGGTTTGATTGACTGCCTCGGTGTGGAACCAGATTTCGACGGGATCCAAACCACAGAAAACCCAAGATATGGCCAACAAGTACGCGAAAATTGCAAAAGTATGAGCCAGATGATTGCAAATACCAGAACTAACCCAGACATAACCAGCGTTATCCTCTAAAACATTAATCGGCACCAGCTCTTATTCACCGTTTCAGAGTGGAACCACATTACAACGTGACCCAAACCAGAAAAAGGCCAGGATCTGGCCAACAAGTTTGCGAAAAATGCGAAAGTACGAGCCAGATGAGGGCAAATACCAGACCTAACCCAGACATAACCGGCGTTATCCTATAAAATACTAACTGAAACCAGGTTTCATTGACTGTTTCAGTGTGGTACCGCATTACTACGTGATCCAAACCAGAAAAAGGCCAGGATCTGGTCAACAAGTATGCGAAAAACGCGAAAGTATGAGCCAGATGATTGCAAATACCAGAACTAACCCAGACGTAACCTGCGTTATCCTCTAAAATACTATTCGGAACCAGCTTTTATTGACTGTTTCAGTGTGGTACCACATTACTACGTGATCCAAACCAAAAAAAACCCAGGATCTTGCCAACAAGTATGCGAAAAATGCGAAAGTACGAGCCAGATGAGGGCAAATCCCAGACCTAACCGAGACATAACCGGCGTTATCCTCTAAATATTAATCGCAACCAGGTTTACTTGACTGTTTCGGTGTGGTACCGCATTACCACGTGATCCAATCCAGAAAAAGGCCAGGATCTGGCCAACAAGTTTGCGAAAAATGCGAAAGAACGAGCCAGATGAGGGCAAATACCAGACCTAACCCAGACATAACCGGCGTTATCCTCTAAAATACTAACTGAAACCAGGTTTAATTGACTGTTTCAGTGTGGTACCGCATTACTACGTGATCCAAACCAGAAAAAGGCCAGCATTTGGCCAACAAGTATGCGAAAAATGCGAAAGTACGAGCCAGATGAGGGCAAATACCAGACCTAACCCAGACATAACCGGCATTATCCTCTAAAATATTAATCGGAACCAGGCTTAATTGACCGTTTCAGTGTCGTACGACATTACTACGTGATCCAAACCAAAGAAAACCCAGGATCTTGCCAACAAGTATGCGAAAAATGCGAAAGTACGAGGCAGATGATTGCAAATACCAGAACTAACCCAGACGTTACCTGCGTTATCCTCTAAAATACTATTCGGAACCAGCTTTTATTGACTGTTTCAGTGTGGTACCACATTACTACGTGATCCAAAACAGAAAAAGCCCAGTATCTGGCCAACAAGTATGCGAAAAATGCGAAAGTACGAGCCAGATGTGGGCAAATTCCAGACCTAGCCCAGACATAACCGGCGTCATCCACTAAAATATTAATCGCAACCAGGTTTAATTGTCTGTTTCGTTGTGGATCCACATTACTACGGGATCCAAACCAGAAAAAGGCCAGGATCTGGACAACAAGTATGCGAAGAATGCGAAAGTACGAGCCAGATGATGGCAAATCCCAGAACTAACCCAGACGTAACCTGCGTTATCCTCTAAAATACTATTCGGAACCAGCTTTTATTGACTGTTTCAGTGTGGTACCACGTTACTACGTGATCCAAACGAAAAAAAGCCCAGGATCTGGCCAACATGTATGCGAAAAATGCGAATACGAGCCAGGTGACGGCAAATCCCAGACCCACGCGAGACATAACCGGCGTTATCCTCTAAAATAATAATCGCAACCAGGTTTAATTGACTGTTTCGGTGTGGAGCTTCATTACTACGGGATCCAAACCAGAAAAAACCAAGGATCTGGTCAACAAGTATGCGAAAAACGCGAAAGTATGAGCCAGATGATTGCAAATACCAGAACTAACCCAGACGTAACCTGCGTTATCCTCTAAAATACTATTCGGAACCAGCTTTTATTGACTGTTTCAGTGTGGTACCACATTAATACGTGATCCAAACCAAAAAAAGCCCAGGATCTTGCCAACAAGTATGCGAAAAATGCGAAAGTACGAGCCAGATAATTGCAAATAACAGAACTAACCCAGACATAACCAGCGTTATCCTCTAAAATAATAATTGCAACCAGGATTAATTGACTGCTTCGGTGTGGTACCGCATTACTACGGTATCCCAACCAGAGAAAGCCCAGGATCTTGCCAACAAGTAGGCGAAAAATGCGAATGTACGAGCCAGATGAGGGCAAATCCCAGACCTAACTGAGACATAACCGGCGTTATCCTCTTAATATTAATCGCAACCAGGTTTACTTGACTGTTTCGGTGTGGTACCGCATTACCACGTGATCCAATCCAGAAAAAGGCCAGGATCTGGCCAACAAGTTTGCGAAAAATGCGAAAGACCGAGCCAGATGAGGGCAAATACCAGACCTAACCCAGACATAACCGGCGTTATCCTCTAAAATACTAACTGAAACCAGGTTTAATTGACTGTTTCAGTGTGGTACCGCATTACTACGTGATCCAAACCAGAAAAAGGCCAGCATTTGGCCAACAAGTATGCGATAAATGCGAAAGTACGAGCCAGATGAGGGCAAATACCAGAACTAGCCCAAGCATAACCAGCGTTATCCTCCAAAATATTCATCGCAACCAGGTTTAATTGACTGTTTCGGAGTGGTACCGCATTGCTACGTGAACCAAACCAGAAAAAGGCCAGGATCTTGCCAACAAGTATGCGAAAAATGCGAAAGTATGAACCAGATGATTGCAAATACCAGAACTAACCCAGATATAACCAGCGTTATCTTCTTAAATATTAATCGGAACCAGGTTTAATTGACTGTTTCAGTGTGGTACCTCATTACTATGTGGTCCAAGCCAGAAGAAGGTCAGGATCTGCCCAACAAGTAAGCGAAAAATGCGAAAGTACGAGCCAGATGAGGACAAATACCAGACCTAACCCAGACATAACCGGCGTGATCCTCTAAAATATTAATCGGAACTAGGATTAATTGACTGTTTCGGTGTGGTACCGCATTACTACGTGATCCAAACCAGAAAATGGCCAGGATCCTGCCTACAAGTATGCGAAAAATGCGAAAGAACGAGCCAGATGAGGGCAAATACCAGACCTAACCCAAACATAACCGGCGTTATCCTCTAAAATATTAATCGGGACCTGGTTTAATTGACTGTTTCAGTGTGCTACCACATTACTACGTGATCCAAACCAAAAAAAGCCCAGGGTCTTGCCAACAAGTATGCGAAAAATGCGAAAGTATGAGCCAGATGATTGCAAATACCAGAACTAACCCAGATATAACCAGCGTTATCTTCTTAAATATTAATCGGAACCAGGTTTAATTGACTGTTTCAGTGTGGTACCTCATTACTATGTGGTCCAAGCCAGAAAAAGGTCGGGATCTACCCAACCAGTAAGCGAAAAATGCGAAAGTACGTGCCAGATGAGGACAAATACCAGACCTAACCCAGACATAACCGGCGTTATCCTCTATAATATTAATCGGAACTAGGTTTAATTGACTGTTTCGGTGTGGTACCGCATTACTACGTGATCCAAACCAGAAAAAGGCCAGGATCCTGCCTACAAGTATGCGAAAAATGCGAAAGTACGAGCCAGATGAGGGCAAATACCAGACCTAACCCAGACATAACCGGCGTTATCCTCTAAAATATTAATCGGGACCAGGTTTAATTGACTGTTTCAGTGTGGTACCACATTACTACGTGATCCACACCAAAAAAAGCCAGGATCTGGCCAACAAGTATGTGAAAAACGCGAAAGTATGAGCCAGATGATTGCAAATACCAGAACTATCCCAGACGTAACCTGCGTTATCCTCCAAAATACTATTCGGAACTAGATTCTATCGACTGTTTCAGTGTGATACCACATTACTACGTGGTCGAAGCCAGAAAAAGGCCAGGATCTGGCCTACAAGTATGCGAGAAATGCGAAAATACGAACCAGATGACGGCAAATCCCAGACCTACCCGAGACATAACCGGCGTTATCCTCTAAAATATTAATCGCAACCAGGTTTAATTGACTGTTTCGGTGTGGAACTTCATTACTACGGGATCCAAACCAGAAAAAACCCAGGATCTGGCAAAGAAGTATGCGAAAAACGCGAATGTATGAGCCAGATGATTGCAAATACCAGAACTAACCCAGACGTAACCTGCGCTATCCTCTAAAATACTATTCGGAACCAGCTTTTATTGACTGTTTCAGTGTGGTACCACATTACTACGTGATCCAAACCAAAAAAAGCCCATGATCTTGCCAACAAGTATGCGAAAAATGCGAAAGTACGAGCCAGATGATTGCAAATACCAGAACTAGCCCAAGCATAACCAGCGTTATCCTCCAAAATATTCATCGCAACCAGGTTTAATTGACTGCTTCGGTGTGGAACGACATTACGACGGGATCCAAACCACAAAAAACCCAAGATCTGGCCAACTAGTACGTGAAAATTGCGAAAGAATGAGCCAGATGATTACAAATAACAGAACTAACCCAGACATAACCGGCGTTATCCTCTAAAATATTAATCGGGACCAGGTTTAATTGACTGTTTCAGTGTGGTACCACATTATTACGTGATCCAAACCAAAAAAAGCCGAGGAACTGGCCAACAAGTACGCGAAAAACGCGAAAGTATGAGCCAGATGATTGCAAATACCAGAACTAACCCAGACGTAACCTGCGTTATCCTCTAAAATAATAATCGGAACCAGGTTTAATTGACTGTCTCAGTGAGGTACCTCATTACTACGTGGTCCAAGCCAGAAAAAGGCCAGGATCTGGCCAACAAGTAAGCGAAAAATGCGAAAGTACGAGCCAGATGAGGGCAAATACCAGACCTAACCCAGACATAACCGGCGTTATCCTCTAAAATATTAATCGCAACCAGGTTTACTTGACTGGTTCGGTGTGGTACCGCATTACCACGTGATCCAATCCAGAAAAAACCCAAAATCTGGCCAACAAGTATGCGAAAAACGCGAAAGTATGAGCCAGATGATTGCAAATACCAGAACTAACCCAGACGTAACCTGCGTTATCCTCTAAAATGCTATTCGGAACCAGCTTTTATTGACTGTTTCAGTGTGGTACCACATTACTACGTGATCCAAACCAAAAAAAGCCCAGGATCTTGCCAACAAGTATGCGAAAAATGCGAAAGTACGAGCCAGATGATTGCAAATACCAGAACTAACCCAAACATAACCAACGTTATCCTCCAAAACATTCATCGCAACCAGGTTTAATTGACTGCTTCGGTGTGGAACGACATTACGACGGGATCCAAACCACAAAAAACCCAAGATCTGGCCAACAAGTAGGCGAAAATTGCGAAAATATGAGCCAGATGATTGCAAATAACAGAACTAACCCAGACATAACCAGCGTTATCCTCTAAAATATTAATCGGAACCAGGTTTAATTGACTGTTTCAGTGTGGAACTTCATTACTACGTGATCCAAACCAGAAAAAAACCCAGGATCTGGCCAACAAGTATGCGAAAAACGCGAAAATACGAGCTAGATGACGGCAAATCCCAGACCTACCCGAGACATAACCGGCGTTAACCTCTAAAATATTAATCGCAACCAGGTTTAATTGACTGTTTCAGTGTGATACCACATTACTACGTGGTCCAAGCCAGGAAAAGGCCAGGATCTGGTCAACAAGTATGCGAAAAATGCGAAAATACGAGCCAGATGACGGCAAATCCCAGACCTAACCGAGACATAACCGGCGTTATCCTCTAAAATGTTAATCGCAACCAGGTTTAGTTGACTGTTTCGGTGTGGAACTTCATTACTACGGGATCCAAACCAGAAAAAACCCAGGATCTGGCAAACAAGTATGCGAAAAACGCGAAAGTTTGAGCCAGATGATTGCTAATACCAGAACTAACCCAGACGTAACCTGCGTTATCCTCTAAAATACAACTCGGAACCAGCTTTTATTGACTGTTTCAGTGTGGTACCACATTACTACGTGATCCAAACCAAAAAAAGCCCAGGATCTGGCCAACATGTATGCGAAAAATGCAAATACGAGCCAGGTGACGGCAAATCCCAGACCCACGCGAGACATAACCGGCGTGATCCTCTAAAATATTAATCGCAACCAGGTTTAATTGACTGTTTCGGTGTGGAACTTCATTACTACGGGATCCAAACCAGAAAAAACCCAAGATCTGGCCAACAAGTATGCGAAAAACGCGAAAGTATGAGCCAGATGGGGGCAAATCCCAGACCTAACCGAGGCATAACCGGCGTTATCCTCTAAAATATTAATCGCAACCAGGTGTAGTTAGCAATTTCGGTGTGGTACCGCATTACTAAGTGAGCCAAACCAGAAAAAGGCGAAGATTTAGCCAACAAGTATGCGAAAAATGCGAATGTACGAGCCAGATGAGGGCAAATTCCAGACCTAACCCAGACATAACCGGCGCTATCCTCTAAAATATTAATCGCCACCAGGTTTAATTGACTGTTTCAGTGTGGTACCACATTACTACGTGGTCCAAGCCAGAAAAAGGCCAGGGTCTGGCCAACAAGTATGCGAAAAATGCGAAAGTATGAGCCAGATGATTGCAAATACCAGAACTAACCCAGACGTAACCTGCGTTATCCTCTAAAATACTATTCGGAACCAGCTTTTATTGACTGTTTCAGTGTGGTACCACATTACTACGTGATCCAAACCAAAAAAAGCCCAGGATCTTGCCAACAAGTATGCGAAAAACGCGAAAGTATGAGCCAGATGATTGCAAATACCAGAACTAACCCAGACGTAACCTGCGTTATCCTCTAAAATGCTATTCGGAACCAGCTTTTATTGACTGTTTCAGTGTGGTACCACATTACTACGTGATCCAAACCAAAAAAAGCCCAGGATCTTGCCAACAAGTATGCGAAAAATGCGAAAGTACGAGCCAGATGATTGCAAATACCAGAACTAACCCAAACATAACCAGCGTTATCCTCCAAAACATTCATCGCAGCCAGGTTTAAATGACTGCTTCGGTGTGGAACGACATTACGACGGGATCCAAACCACAAAAAACCCAAGATCTGGCCAACAAGTAGGCGAAAATTGCGAAAATATGAGCCAGATGATTGCAAATAACAGAACTAACCCAGACATAACCAGCGTTATCCTCTAAAATATTAATCGGAACCAGGTTTAATTGACTGTTTCAGTGTGGAACTTCATTACTACGTGATCCAAACCAGAAAAAAACCCAGGATCTGGCCAACAAGTATGCGAAAAACGCGAAAATACGAGCTAGATGACGGCAAATCCCAGACCTACCCGAGACATAACCGGCGTTAACCTCTAAAATATTAATCGCAACCAGGTTTAATTGACTGTTTCAGTGTGATACCACATTACTACGTGGTCCAAGCCAGGAAAAGGCCAGGATCTGGCCAACAAGTATGCGAGAAATGCGAAAATACGAGCCAGATGACGGCAAATCCCAGACCTACCCGAGACATAACCGGCGTTATCCGCTAAAATATTAATCGCAACCAGGTTTAATTGACTGTTTCGATGTGGAACTTCATTACTACGGGATCCAAACCAGAAAAAACCCAGGATCTGGCAAACAAGTATGCGAAAAACGCGAAAGTATGAGCCAGATGATTGCAAATACCAGAACTAACCCAGACGTAACCTGCGCTATCCTCTAAATTACTATTCGGAACCAGCTTTTATTGACTGTTTCAGTGTGGTACCACATTACTACGTGATCCAAACCAAAAAAAGCCCAGGATCTTGCAAACAAGTAAGCGAAAAATGCGAAGGTACGAGCCAGAAGAGGGCAAATCCCTGACCTAACCGAGCCATAACCGGCCTTATCCTCTAAAATATTAATCGCAACCAGGTTTAATTGACTGCTTCGGTGTGGAACCACATTACTACGTGATCCAAACCAAAAAAAGCCCAGGATCTTGCCAACAAGTATGCGAAATATGCGAAAGTACGAGCCTGATGATTGCAAATACCAGAACTAACCCAAACATAACCAGGGTTATCCTCCAAAATATTCATCGGAACCAGGTTTAATTGACTGCTTCGGTGTGGAACCACACTACGACGGGATCCAAACCACAAAAAACCCAAGATCTGGCCAACAAGTACGCGAAAATTGCGAAAGTACGAGCCAGATGATTGCAAATACCAGAAATAACCCAGATATAACCAGCGTTATCTTCTAAAATATTAATCGAAACCAGGTTTAATTGACTCTGTCAGTGTGGTACCTCATTACTACGTGGTCCAAGCCAGAAAAAGGCCAGGATCTTGCCAACAAGTATGCGAAAAATGCGAAAGTACGAGCCAGATGAGGGCAAATACCAGACCTAACCCAGACATAACCGGCATTATCCTCCAAAATAATAATCGCAACCAGGTTTAATTGACTGCTTCGGTGTGGTACCGCATTACTACGTGATCCCAACCAGAAAAAGCCCAGGATCTTGCCAACAAGTAGGCGAAAAATGCGAAGGTACGAGCCAGATGAGGGCAAACCCCAGACCTAACCCAGACATAACCGGCGTTATCCTCTAAAATATTAATCGCTACCAGGTTTAATTGACTGTTTCGGAGTGGTACCGCATTGCTACGTGAACCAAACCAGAAAAAGGCCAGGATCTGGCCAAGAAGTATGCCAAAGTTGCGAAAGTACGAGCCAGATGAGGGCAAATACCAGAACTAACCCAGACATAACCGGCGTTATCCTCTAAAATACTAACTGAAACCAGGTTTAATTGACTGTTTCAGTGTGGTACCGCATTACTACGTGATCCAAGCCAGAAAAAGGCCAGCATTTGGCCAACAAGTACGCGAAAAATGCGAAAGTACGAGCCAGATGAGGGCAAATACCAGAACTAACCCAGACATAACCGGCATTATCCTCTAAAATATTAATCGGAACCAGGTTTAATTGACCGTTTCAGTGTGGTACCACATTACTACGTGATCCCAATCAGAGAAAGCCCAGGATCTTGCCAACAAGTAGGCGAAAAATGCGAATGTACGAGCCAGATGAGGGCAAATCCCAGACCTAACCGAGACATAACCGGCGTTATCCTCTAAATATTAATCGCAACCAGGTTTACTTGACTGTTTCGGTGTGGTACCGCATTACCACGTGATCCAATCCAGAAAAAGGCCAGGATCTGGCCAACAAGTTTACGAAAAATGCGAAAGTACGAGCCAGATGAGGGCAAATACCAGACCTAACCCAGACATAACCGGCGTTATCCTCTAAAATAATAATTGCAACCAGGTTTAATTGACTGCTTCGGTGTGGTACCGCATTACTACGTGATCCCAATCAGAGAAAGCCCAGGATCTTGCCAACAAGTAGGCGAAAAATGCGAATGTACGAGCCAGATGAGGGCAAATCCCAGACCTAACCGAGACATAACCGGCGTTATCCTCTAAATATTAATCGCAACCAGGTTTACTTGACTGTTTCGGTGTGGTACCGCATTACCACGTGATCGTATCCAGAAAAAGGCCAGGATCTGGCCAACAAGTTTGCGAAAAATGCGAAAGAACGAGCCAGATGAGGGCAAATACCAGACCTAACCCAGACATAACCGGCGTTATCCTCTAAAATACTAACTGAAACCAGGTTTAATTGACTGTTTCAGTGTGGTACCGCATTACTACGTGATCCAAGCCAGAAAAAGGCCAGCATTTGGCCAACAAGTACGCGAAAAATGCGAAAGTACGAGCCAGATGAGGGCAAATACCAGAACTAACCCAGACATAACCGGCATTATCCTCTAAAATATTAATCGGAACCAGGTTTAATTGACCGTTTCAGTGTGGTACCACATTACTACGTGATCCAAACCAAAAAAAACCCAGGATCTTGCCAACAAGTATGCGAAAAATGCGAAAGTACGAGGCAGGTGATTGCAAATACCAGAGCTAACCCAGACGTTACCTGCGTTATCCTCTAGAATACTATTCGGAACCAGCTTTTATTGACTGTTTCAGTGTGGTACCACATTACTACGTGATCCAAAACAGAAAAAGCCCAGGATCTTGCCAACAAGTATGCGAAAAATGCGAAAGTATGAGCCAGATGATTGCAAATACCAGAACTAACCCAGATATAACCAGCGTTATCTTCTTAAATATTAATCGGAACCAGGTTTAATTGACTGTTTCAGTGTGGTACCTCATTACTATGTGGTCCAAGCCAGAAAAAGGTCAGGATCTGCCCAACCAGTAAGCGAAAAATGCGAAAGTACAAGCTAGATGAGGACAAATACCAGACCTAACCCAGACATAACCGGCGTTATCCTCTAAAATATTAATCGGAACTAGGTTTAATTGACTGTTTCGGTGTGGTACCGCATTACTACGTGATCCAAACCAGAAAAAGGCCAGGATCCTGCCTACAAGTATGCGAAAAATGCGAAAGTACGAGCCAGATGAGGGCAAATATCAGACCTAACCCAGACATAACCGGCGTTATCCTCTAAAATATTAATCGGGACCAGGTTTAATTGACTGTTTCAGTGTGGAACGACATTACGACGGTATCCAAACCACTAAAAACCCAAGATCTGGCCAACAAGTACGCGAAAATTGCGAAAGTATGAGCCAGATGATTGCAAATAACAGAACTAACCCAGACATAACCAGCGTTATCCTCTAAAATGTTAATCGGAACCAGGTTTAATTGACTGTTTCAGTGTGGTACCGCATTACTACGTGATCCAAACCAGAAAAAGGCCAGCATTTGGCCAACAAGTATGCGAAAAATGCGAAAGTACGAGCCAGATGTGGGCAAATTCCAGACCTAGCCCAGACATAACCGGCGTTATCCTCTAAAATATTAATCGCAACCAGGTTTAATTGTCTGTTTCGTTGTGGATCCACATTACTACGGGATCCAAACCAGAAAAAGCCCAGGATCTGGCCAACAAGTATGCGAGAAATGCGAAAGTATGAGCCAGATGAGGGCAAATCCCAGACCTAACCGAGACATAACCGGCGTTATCCTCTAAATATTAATCGCAACCAGGTTTACTTGACTGTTTCGGTGTGGTACCGCATTACCACGTGATCCAATCCAGAAAAGTGCCAGGATCTGGCCAACAAGTTTGCGAAAAATGCGAAAGAACGAGCCAGATGAGGGCAAATACCAGACCTAACCCAGACATAACCGGCGTTATCCTCTAAAATACTAACTGAAACAAGGTTTAATTGACTGTTTCAGTGTGGTACCGCATTACTACGTGATCCAAACCAGAAAAAGGCCAGCATTTGGCCAACAAGTATGCGAAAAATGCGAAAGTACGAGCCAGATGAGGGCAAATACCAGACCTAACCCAGACATAACCGGCATTATCCTCTAAAATATTAATCGGAACCAGGTTTAATTGACCGTTTCAGTGTTGTACTACATTACTACGTGATCCAAACCAAAAAAAACCCAGGATCTTGCCAACAAGTATGCGAAAAATGCGAAAGTACGAGGCAGATGATTGCAAATACCAGAACTAACCCAGACGTTACCTGCGTTATCCTCTAAAATACTATTCGGAACCAGCTTTTATTGACTGTTTCAGTGTGGTACCACATTACTACGTGATCCAAAACAGAAAAAGCCCAGTATCTGGCCAACAAGTATGCGAAAAATGCGAAAGTACGAGCCAGATGTGGGCAAATTCCAGACCTAGCCCAGACATAACCGGCGTTATCCTCTAAAATATTAATCGCAACCAGGTTTACTTGACTGTTCCGGTGTGGTACCGCATTACTACGTGATCCAAACCAGAAAAAGGCCAGGATCTGGCCAACAAGTATGCGAAAAATGCGAATGTACGAGCCAGATGAGGGCAAATCCCAGACGTAACCGAGACATAACCGGCGTTATCCTCTAAAATATTATTCGCTACCAGGTTTAATTGACTGTTTCGGTGTGGTACCGCATTACTACGTGATCCAAACCAGAAAAAGGCCAGGATCTGGCCAACAAGTATGTGAAAAATGCGAAAGTTCGAGCCAGATGAGGGCAAATACCAGACCTAACCCAGACATAACCGGTGTTCCCCTCTAAAATATTAATCGGAACCAGGTTTAATTGACTGTTTCAGTGTGGTACCACATTACTACGAGATCCAAACTAAAAAAAGCCCATAATCTTGCCAACAAGTATGCGAAAAATGCGAAAGTTCGAGCCAGATGATTGCAAATACCAGAACTAACCCAAACATAACCAGCGTTATCCTCTAAAATATTAATCGCCACCAGCTCTTATTCACCGTTTCAGAGTGGTACCACATTACAACGTGATCCAAACCAGAAAAAGGCCAGGATCTGGCCAACAAGTATGCGAAAAATGCGAAAATGCGAGCCAGATGAGGGCAAATACCAGACCTAACCCAGACATAACCGGCGTTATCCCCTACAATATTCATCCCAACCAGGTTTAATTGACTGTTTCGGTGTGGAACCACATTACTACGGGATCCAAACCTGAAAAAACCCTGGATCTGGCCAAGAAGCACGCGAAAAACACGATAGTATGAGCCAGATAATTGCAAATACCAGAACTAACCCAGACATAACCAGCGTTATCCTCTAAAATACTAATCGGAACCAGCTTTTATTGACTGTTTCAGTGTGGTACCACATTACTACGTGATCCAAACCAGAAAAAGCCCAGGATCTGGCCAACAAGTATGCGAGAAATGCGTAAGTATCAGACAGATGAGGGCAAATCCCAGACCTAACCGAGACATAACCGGCGTTATCCTCTAAATATTAATCGCAACCAGGTTTACTTGACTGTTTCGGTGTGGTACCGCATTACCACGTGATCCAATCCAGAAAAAGGCCAGGATCTGGTCAACAAGTTTGCGAAAAATGCGAAAGTACGAGCCAGATGAGGGCAAATACCAGACCTAACCCAGACATAACTGGCGTTATCCTCTAAAATACTAACTGAAACCAGGTTTAATTGACTGTTTCAGTGTGGTACCGCATTACTACGTGATCCAAACCAGAAAAAGGCCAGCATTTGGCCAACAAGTATGCGAAAAATGCGAAAGTACGAGCCAAATGAGGGCAAATACCAGACCTAACCCTGACATAACCGGCATTATCCTCTAAAATATTAATCGGAACCAGGTTTAATTGACCGTTTCAGTGTGGTACCACATTACTACGTGATCCAAACCAAAAAAAACCCAGGATCTTGCCAACAAGTATGCGAAAAATGCGAAAGTACGGGGCGGATGATTGCAAATACCAGAACTAACCCAGACGTTACCTGCGTTATCCTCTAAAATACTATTCGGAACCAGCTTTTATTGACTGTTTCAGTGTGGTACCACATTACTACGTGATCCAAAACAGAAAAAGCCCAGTATCTGGTCAACAAGTATACGAAAAATGCGAAAGTACGAGCCAGATGTGGGCAAATTCCAGACCTAGCCCAGACATAACCGGCGTTATCCTCTAAAATATTAATCGCAACCAGGTTTAATTGTCTGTTTCGTTGTGGATCCACATTACTACGGGATCCAAACCAGAAAAAGGCCAGGATCTGGCCAACAAGCATGCGAAAAATGCGAAAGTACGAGCCAGATGATGGCAAATCCCAGACCTAACCGAGACATAACCGGCGTTATCCTCTAAAATATTAATCGCAACCAGGTTTAATTGACTGTTTCAGTGTGGTACCACATTACTACGAGATCCAGATCAAAAAAAGCCCAGGATCTTGCCAACAAGTATGCGAAAAATGCGAAAATACGAGCCAGATAACGGCAAATCCCAGAACTACCCGAGATATAACCGGCGTTATCCACTAAAATATTAATCGCAACCAGGTTTAATTGACTGTTTCGGTGTGGAACTTCATTACTACGGGATCCAAACCGGAAAAAGGCCAGGATCTGGCAAACAAGTATACGAAATAGCGAAAGTATGAGCCAGATGGTTGCAAATACCAGAACTAACCCAGACATAACCAGCGTCATCCTCTAAAATACTATTCGGAACCAGCTTCTATTGACTGTTTCTGTGTGGTACCATATTACTACGTGATCCAAACCCGAAAAAACCCTGGATCTGGCCAAGAAGTATGCGAAAAACGCGATAGTATGAGCCAGATAATTGCAAATACCAGAACTAACCCAGACATAACCAGCGTTATCCTCTAAAATACTAATCGGAACCAGCTTTTATTGACTGTTTCAGTGTGGTACCACATTACTACGTGATCCAAACCAGAAAATGCCCAGGATCCGGACACCAAGTATGCGAGAAATCCGAAAGTATGAGCCAGATGAGGGCAAATCCCAGACCTAACCGAGACATAACCGGCGTTATCCTCTAAAATATTAATCGCAACCAGGTTTACTTGACTGATCCGGTGTGGTACCGCATTACTGCGTGATCCAAACCAGAAAAAGGCCAAGATCTGGCCAACAAGTATGTGAAAAATGCGAAAGTTCGAGCCAGATGAGGGCAAATACCAGACCTAACCCAGACATAACCGGCGTTATCCTCTAAAATATTAATCGGAACCAGGTTTAATTGACTGTTTCAGTGTGGTACCACATAACTACGTGTTCCAAACTAAAAAAAACCCATAATCTTGCCAACAAGTATGCGAAAAATGCGAAAGTACGAGCCAGATGATTGCAAATACCAGAACTAACCCAAACATAACCAGCGTTATCCTCCAAAATATTCATCGCTACCAGGTTTGATTGACTGCTTCGGTGTGGAACCAGATTTCGACGGGATCCAAACCACAGAAAACCCAAGATATGGCCAACAAGTACGCGAAAATTGCAAAAGTATGAGCCAGATGATTGCAAATACCAGAACTAACCCAGACATAACCAGCGTTATCCTCTAAAACATTAATCGGCACCAGCTCTTATTCACCGTTTCAGAGTGGTACCACATTACAACGTGACCCAAACCAGAAAAAGGCCAGGATCTGGCCAACAAGTATGCGAAAAATGCGAAAATACGAGCCGGATGAGGGCAAATACCAGACCTAACCCACACATAACCGGCGTTATCCCCTAAAATATTCATCCCAACCAGGTTTAATTGACTGTTTCGGTGTGGCACCACATTACTGCGGGATCCAAACCTGAAAAAACCCTGGATCTGGCCAAGAAGTATGCGAATAACGCGATAGTATGAGCCAGATAATTGCAAATACCAGAACTAACCCAGACATAACCAGCGTTATCCTCTAAAGTACTAATCGGAACCAGCTTTTATTGACTGTTTCAGTGTGGTACCACATTACTACGTGATCCAAACCAGAAAAAGCCCAGGAACTGGCCAACAAGTATGCGAGAAATGCGAAAGTATGAGCCAGATGAGGGCAAATCCCAGACCTAACCGAGACATATCCGGCGTTATCCTCTAAATATTAATCGCAACCAGGTTTACTTGACTGTTTCGGTGTGGTACCGCATTACCACGTGATCCAATCCAGAAAAAGGCCAGGATCTGGCCAACAAGTTTGCGAAAAATGCGAAAGTACGAGCCAGATGAGGGCAAATACCAGACCTAACCCAGACATAACCGGCGTTATCCTATAAAATACTAACTGAAACCAGGTTTCATTGACTGTTTCAGTGTGGTACCGCATTACTACGTGATCCAAACCAGAAAAAGGCCAGGATCTGGTCAACAAGTATGCGAAAAACGCGAAAGTATGAGCCAGATGATTGCAAATACCAGAACTAACCCAGACGTAACCTGCGTTATCCTCTAAAATACTATTCGGAACCAGCTTTTATTGACTGTTTCAGTGTGGTACCACATTACTACGTGATCCAAACCAAAAAAAACCCAGGATCTTGCCAACAAGTATGCGAAAAATGCGAAAGTACGAGCCAGATAATTGCAAATAACAGAACTAACCCAGACATAACCAGCGTTATCCTCTAAAATAATAATTGCAACCAGGTTTAATTGACTGCTTCGGTGTGGTACCGCATTACTACCTGATCCCAACCAGAGAAAGCCCAGGATCTTGCCAACAAGTAGGCGAAAAATGCGAATGTACGAGCCAGATGAGGGCAAATCCCAGACCTAACCGAGACATAACCGGCGTTATCCTCTAAATATTAATCGCAACCAGGTTTACTTGACTGTTTCGGTGTGGTACCGCATTACCACGTGATCCAATCCAGAAAAAGGCCAGGATCTGGCCAACAAGTTTGCGAAAAATGCGAAAGAACGAGCCAGATGAGGGCAAATACCAGACCTAACCCAGACATAACCGGCGTTATCCTCTAAAATACTAACTGAAACCAGGTTTAATTGACTGTTTCAGTGTGGTACCGCATTACTACGTGATCCAAACCAGAAAAAGGCCAGCATTTGGCCAACAAGTATGCGAAAAATGCGAAAGTACGAGCCAGATGAGGGCAAATACCAGACCTAACCCAGACATAACCGGCATTATCCTCTAAAATATTAATCGGAACCAGGCTTAATTGACCGTTTCAGTGTCGTACGACATTACTACGTGATCCAAACCAAAGAAAACCCAGGATCTTGCCAACAAGTATGCGAAAAATGCGAAAGTACGAGGCAGATGATTGCAAATACCAGAACTAACCCAGACGTTACCTGCGTTATCCTCTAAAATACTATTCGGAACCAGCTTTTATTGACTGTTTCAGTGTGGTACCACATTACTACGTGATCCAAAACAGAAAAAGCCCAGTATCTGGCCAACAAGTATGCGAAAAATGCGAAAGTACGAGCCAGATGTGGGCAAATTCCAGACCTAGCCCAGACATAACCGGTGTCATCCACTAAAATATTAATCGCAACCAGGTTTAATTGTCTGTTTCGTTGTGGATCCACATTACTACGGGATCCAAACCAGAAAAAGGCCAGGATCTGGACAACAAGTATGCGAAGAATGCGAAAGTACGAGCCAGATGATGGCAAATCCCAGAACTAACCCAGACGTAACCTGCGTTATCCTCTAAAATACTATTCGGAACCAGCTTTTATTGACTGTTTCAGTGTGGTACCACGTTACTACGTGATCCAAACGAAAAAAAGCCCAGGATCTGGCCAACATGTATGCGAAAAATGCGAATACGAGCCAGGTGACGGCAAATCCCAGACCCACGCGAGACATAACCGGCGTTATCCTCTAAAATAATAATCGCAACCAGGTTTAATTGACTGTTTCGGTGTGGAGCTTCATTACTACGGGATCCAAACCAAAAAAAGCCCAGGATCTTGCCAACAAGTATGCGAAAAATGCGAAAGTACGAGCCAGATAATTGCAAATAACAGAACTAACCCAGACATAACCAGCGTTATCCTCTAAAATAATAATTGCAACCAGGATTAATTGACTGCTTCGGTGTGGTACCGCATTACTACGGTATCCCAACCAGAGAAAGCCCAGGATCTTGCCAACAAGTAGGCGAAAAATGCGAATGTACGAGCCAGATGAGGGCAAATCCCAGACCTAACTGAGACATAACCGGCGTTATCCTCTTAATATTAATCGCAACCAGGTTTACTTGACTGTTTCGGTGTGGTACCGCATTACCACGTGATCCAATCCAGAAAAAGGCCAGGATCTGGCCAACAAGTTTGCGAAAAATGCGAAAGACCGAGCCAGATGAGGGCAAATACCAGACCTAACCCAGACATAACCGGCGTTATCCTCTAAAATACTAACTGAAACCAGGTTTAATTGACTGTTTCAGTGTGGTACCGCATTACTACGTGATCCAAACCAGAAAAAGGCCAGCATTTGGCCAACAAGTATGCGATAAATGCGAAAGTACGAGCCAGATGAGGGCAAATACCAGAACTAGCCCAAGCATAACCAGCGTTATCCTCCAAAATATTCATCGCAACCAGGTTTAATTGACTGTTTCGGAGCGGTACCGCATTGCTACGTGAACCAAACCAGAAAAAGGCCAGGATCTTGCCAACAAGTATGCGAAAAATGCGAAAGTATGAACCAGATGATTGCAAATACCAGAACTAACCCAGATATAACCAGCGTTATCTTCTTAAATATTAATCGGAACCAGGTTTAATTGACTGTTTCAGTGTGGTACCTCATTACTATGTGGTCCAAGCCAGAAAAAGGTCAGGATCTGCCCAACAAGTAAGCGAAAAATGCGAAAGTACGAGCCAGATGAGGACAAATACCAGACCTAACCCAGACATAACCGGCGTGATCCTCTAAAATATTAATCGGAACTAGGATTAATTGACTGTTTCGGTGTGGTACCGCATTACTACGTGATCCAAACCAGAAAATGGCCAGGATCCTGCCTACAAGTATGCGAAAAATGCGAAAGAACGAGCCAGATGAGGGCAAATACCAGACCTAACCCAAACATAACCGGCGTTATCCTCTAAAATATTAATCGGGACCTGGTTTAATTGACTGTTTCAGTGTGCTACCACATTACTACGTGATCCAAACCAAAAAAAGCCCAGGGTCTTGCCAACAAGTATGCGAAAAATGCGAAAGTATGAGCCAGATGATTGCAAATACCAGAACTAACCCAGATATAACCAGCGTTATCTTCTTAAATATTAATCGGAACCAGGTTTAATTGACTGTTTCAGTGTGGTACCTCATTACTATGTGGTCCAAGCCAGAAAAAGGTCGGGATCTACCCAACCAGTAAGCGAAAAATGCGAAAGTACGTGCCAGATGAGGACAAATACCAGACCTAACCCAGACATAACCGGCGTTATCCTCTATAATATTAATCGGAACTAGGTTTAATTGACTGTTTCGGTGTGGTACCGCATTACTACGTGATCCAAACCAGAAAAAGGCCAGGATCCTGCCTACAAGTATGCGAAAAATGCGAAAGTACGAGCCAGATGAGGGCAAATACCAGACCTAACCCAGACATAACCGGCGTTATCCTCTAAAATATTAATCGGGACCAGGTTTAATTGACTGTTTCAGTGTGGTACCACATTACTACGTGATCCACACCAAAAAAAGCCAGGATCTGGCCAACAAGTATGTGAAAAACGCGAAAGTATGAGCCAGATGATTGCAAATACCAGAACTATCCCAGACGTAACCTGCGTTATCCTCCAAAATACTATTCGGAACTAGATTCTATCGACTGTTTCAGTGTGATACCACATTACTACGTGGTCGAAGCCAGAAAAAGGCCAGGATCTGGCCTACAAGTATGCGAGAAATGCGAAAATACGAACCAGATGACGGCAAATCCCAGACCTACCCGAGACATAACCGGCGTTATCCTCTAAAACATTAATCGCAACCAGGTTTAATTGACTGTTTCGGTGTGGAACTTCATTACTACGGGATCCAAACCAGAAAAAACCCAGGATCTGGCAAAGAAGTATGCGAAAAACGCGAATGTATGAGCCAGATGATTGCAAATACCAGAACTAACCCAGACGTAACCTGCGCTATCCTCTAAAATACTATTCGGAACCAGCTTTTATTGACTGTTTCAGTGTGGTACCACATTACTACGTGATCCAAACCAAAAAAAGCCCATGATCTTGCCAACAAGTATGCGAAAAATGCGAAAGTACGAGCCAGATGATTGCAAATACCAGAACTAGCCCAAGCATAACCAGCGTTATCCTCCAAAATATTCATCGCAACCAGGTTTAATTGACTGCTTCGGTGTGGAACGACATTACGACGGGATCCAAACCACAAAAAACCCAAGATCTGGCCAACTAGTACGTGAAAATTGCGAAAGAATGAGCCAGATGATTACAAATAACAGAACTAACCCAGACATAACCGGCGTTATCCTCTAAAATATTAATCGGGACCAGGTTTAATTGACTGTTTCAGTGTGGTACCACATTATTACGTGATCCAAACCAAAAAAAGCCGAGGAACTGGCCAACAAGTACGCGAAAAACGCGAAAGTATGAGCCAGATGATTGCAAATACCAGAACTAACCCAGACGTAACCTGCGTTATCCTCTAAAATATTAATCGGAACCAGGTTTAATTGACTGTCTCAGTGAGGTACCTCATTACTACGTGGTCCAAGCCAGAAAAAGGCCAGGATCTGGCCAACAAGTAAGCGAAAAATGCGAAAGTACGAGCCAGATGAGGGCAAATACCAGACCTAACCCAGACATAACCGGCGTTATCCTCTAAAATATTAATCGCAACCAGGTTTACTTGACTGGTTCGGTGTGGTACCGCATTACCACGTGATCCAATCCAGAAAAAACCCAAAATCTGGCCAACAAGTATGCGAAAAACGCGAAAGTATGAGCCAGATGATTGCAAATACCAGAACTAACCCAGACGTAACCTGCGTTATCCTCTAAAATGCTATTCGGAACCAGCTTTTATTGACTGTTTCAGTGTGGTACCACATTACTACGTGATCCAAACCAAAAAAAGCCCAGGATCTTGCCAACAAGTATGCGAAAAATGCGAAAGTACGAGCCAGATGATTGCAAATACCAGAACTAACCCAAACATAACCAACGTTATCCTCCAAAACATTCATCGCAACCAGGTTTAATTGACTGCTTCGGTGTGGAACGACATTACGACGGGATCCAAACCACAAAAAACCCAAGATCTGGCCAACAAGTAGGCGAAAATTGCGAAAATATGAGCCAGATGATTGCAAATAACAGAACTAACCCAGACATAACCAGCGTTATCCTCTAAAATATTAATCGGAACCAGGTTTAATTGACTGTTTCAGTGTGGAACTTCATTACTACGTGATCCAAACCAGAAAAAAACCCAGGATCTGGCCAACAAGTATGCGAAAAACGCGAAAATACGAGCTAGATGACGGCAAATCCCAGACCTACCTGAGACATAACCGGCGTTAACCTCTAAAATATTAATCGCAACCAGGTTTAATTGACTGTTTCAGTGTGATACCACATTACTACGTGGTCCAAGCCAGGAAAAGGCCAGGATCTGGTCAACAAGTATGCGAAAAATGCGAAAATACGAGCCAGATGACGGCAAATCCCAGACCTAACCGAGACATAACCGGCGTTATCCTCTAAAATGTTAATCGCAACCAGGTTTAGTTGACTGTTTCGGTGTGGAACTTCATTACTACGGGATCCAAACCAGAAAAAACCCAGGATCTGGCAAACAAGTATGCGAAAAACGCGAAAGTTTGAGCCAGATGATTGCTAATACCAGAACTAACCCAGACGTAACCTGCGTTATCCTCTAAAATACTACTCGGAACCAGCTTTTATTGACTGTTTCAGTGTGGTACCACATTACTACGTGATCCAAACCAAAAAAAGCCCAGGATCTGGCCAACATGTATGCGAAAAATGCAAATACGAGCCAGATGACGGCAAATCCCAGACCCACGCGAGACATAACCGGCGTGATCCTCTAAAATATTAATCGCAACCAGGTTTAATTGACTGTTTCGGTGTGGAACTTCATTACTACGGGATCCAAACCAGAAAAAACCCAAGATCTGGCCAACAAGTATGCGAAAAACGCGAAAGTATGAGCCAGATGGGGGCAAATCCCAGACCTAACCGAGGCATAACCGGCGTTATCCTCTAAAATATTAATCGCAACCAGGTGTAGTTAGCAATTTCGGTGTGGTACCGCATTACTAAGTGAGCCAAACCAGAAAAAGGCGAAGATTTAGCCAACAAGTATGCGAAAAATGCGAATGTACGAGCCAGATGAGGGCAAATTCCAGACCTAACCCAGACATAACCGGCGCTATCCTCTAAAATATTAATCGCCACCAGGTTTAATTGACTGTTTCAGTGTGGTACCACATTACTACGTGGTCCAAGCCAGAAAAAGGCCAGGGTCTGGCCAACAAGTATGCGAAAAATGCGAAAGTATGAGCCAGATGATTGCAAATACCAGAACTAACCCAGACGTAACCTGCGTTATCCTCTAAAATACTATTCGGAACCAGCTTTTATTGACTGTTTCAGTGTGGTACCGCATTACTACGTGATCCAAACCAAAAAAAGCCCAGGATCTTGCCAACAAGTATGCGAAAAACGCGAAAGTATGAGCCAGATGATTGCAAATACCAGAACTAACCCAGACGTAACCTGCGTTATCCTCTAAAATGCTATTCGGAACCAGCTTTTATTGACTGTTTCAGTGTGGTACCACATTACTACGTGATCCAAACCAAAAAAAGCCCAGGATCTTGCCAACAAGTATGCGAAAAATGCGAAAGTACGAGCCAGATGATTGCAAATACCAGAACTAACCCAAACATAACCAGCGTTATCCTCCAAAACATTCATCGCAGCCAGGTTTAAATGACTGCTTCGGTGTGGAACGACATTACGACGGGATCCAAACCACAAAAAACCCAAGATCTGGCCAACAAGTAGGCGAAAATTGCGAAAATATGAGCCAGATGATTGCAAATAACAGAACTAACCCAGACATACCCAGCGTTATCCTCTAAAATATTAATCGGAACCAGGTTTAATTGACTGTTTCAGTGTGGAACTTCATTACTACGTGATCCAAACCAGAAAAAAACCCAGGATCTGGCCAACAAGTATGCGAAAAACGCGAAAATACGAGCTAGATGACGGCAAATCCCAGACCTACCCGAGACATAACCGGCGTTAACCTCTAAAATATTAATCGCAACCAGGTTTAATTGACTGTTTCAGTGTGATACCACATTACTACGTGGTCCAAGCCAGGAAAAGGCCAGGATCTGGCCAACAAGTATGCGAGAAATGCGAAAATACGAGCCAGATGACGGCAAATCCCAGACCTACCCGAGACATAACCGGCGTTATCCGCTAAAATATTAATCGCAACCAGGTTTAATTGACTGTTTCGATGTGGAACTTCATTACTACGGGATCCAAACCAGAAAAAACCCAGGATCTGGCAAACAAGTATGCGAAAAACGCGAAAGTATGAGCCAGATGATTGCAAATACCAGAACTAACCCAGACGTAACCTGCGCTATCCTCTAAATTACTATTCGGAACCAGCTTTTATTGACTGTTTCAGTGTGGTACCACATTACTACGTGATCCAAACCAAAAAAAGCCCAGGATCTTGCAAACAAGTAAGCGAAAAATGCGAAGGTACGAGCCAGAAGAGGGCAAATCCCTGACCTAACCGAGCCATAACCGGCGTTATCCTCTAAAATATTAATCGCAACCAGGTTTAATTGACTGCTTCGGTGTGGAACCACATTACTACGTGATCCAAACCAGAAAAAGGTCAGGATCTGCCCAACAAGTAAGCGAAAAATGCGAAAGTACGAGCCAGATGAGGACAAATACCAGACCTAACCCAGACATAACCGGCGTGATCCTCTAAAATATTAATCGGAACTAGGTTTAATTGACTGTTTCGGTGTGGTACCTCATTACTATGTGGTCCAAGCCAGAAAAAGGTCAGGATCTGCCCAACAAGTAAGCGAAAAATGCGAAAGTACGAGCCAGATGAGGACAAATACCAGACCTAACCCAGACATAACCGGCGTGATCCTCTAAAATATTAATCGGAACTAGGTTTAATTGACTGTTTCGGTGTGGTACCGCATTACTACGTGATCCAAACCAGAAAAAGGCCAGGATCCTGCCTACAAGTATGCGAAAAATGCGAAAGAACGAGCCAGATGAGGGCAAATACCAGACCTAACCCAAACATAACCGGCGTTATCCTCTAAAATATTAATCGGGACCTGGTTTAATTGACTGTTTCAGTGTGGTACCACATTACTACGTGATCCAAACCAAAAAAAGCCCAGGATCTTGCCAACAAGTATGCGAAAAATGCGAAAGTATGAGCCAGATGATTGCAAATACCAGAACTAACCCAGATATAACCAGCGTTATCTTCTTAAATATTAATCGGAACCAGGTTTAATTGACTGTTTCAGTGTGGTACCTCATTACTATGTGGTCCAAGCCAGAAAAAGGTCAGGATCTGCCCAACCAGTAAGCGAAAAATGCGAAAGTACGAGCTAGATGAGGACAAATACCAGACCTAACCCAGACATAACCGGCGTTATCCTCTAAAATATTAATCGGAACTAGGTTTAATTGACTGTTTCGGTGTGGTACCGCATTACTACGTGATCCAAACCAGAAAAAGGCCAGGATCCTGCCTACAAGTATGCGAAAATTGCGAAAGTACGAGCCAGATGAGGGCAAATATCAGACCTAACCCAGACATAACCGGCGTTATCCTCTAAAATATTAATCGGGACCAGGTTTAATTGACTGTTTCAGTGTGGAACGACATTACGACGGTATCCAAACCACTAAAAACCCAAGATCTGGCCAACAAGTACGCGAAAATTGCGAAAGTATGAGCCAGATGATTGCAAATAACAGAACTAACCCAGACATAACCAGCGTTATCCTCTAAAATATTAATCGGAACCAGGTTTAATTGACTGTTTCAGTGTGGTACCGCATTACTACGTTATCCAAACCAGAAAAAGGCCAGCATTTGGCCAACAAGTATGCGAAAAATGCGAAAGTACGAGCCAGATGTGGGCAAATTCCAGACCTAGCCCAGACATAACCGGCGTTATCCTCTAAAATATTAATCGCAACCAGGTTTAATTGTCTGTTTCGTTGTGGATCCACATTACTACGGGATCCAAACCAGAAAAAGCCCAGGATCTGGCCAACAAGTATGCGAGAAATGCGAAAGTATGAGCCAGATGAGGGCAAATCCCAGACCTAACCGAGACATAACCGGCGTTATCCTCTAAATATTAATCGCAACCAGGTTTACTTGACTGTTTCGGTGTGGTACCGCATTACCACGTGATCCAATCCAGAAAAAGGCCAGGATCTGGCCAACAAGTTTACGAAAAATGCGAAAGTACGAGCCAGATGAGGGCAAATACCAGACCTAACCCAGACATAACCGGCGTTATCCTATAAAATTCTAACTGAAACCAGGTTTAATTGACTGCTTCAGTGTGGTACCGCATTACTACGTGATCCAAACCAGCAAAAGGCCAGGATCTGGCCAAGAAGTATGCCAAAGTTGCGAAAGTACGAGCCAGATGAGGGCAAATACCAGAACTAACCCAGACATAACCGGCGTTATCCTCTAAAATACTAACTGAAACCAGGTTTAATTGACTGTTTCAGTGTGGTACCGCATTACTACGTGATCCAAGCCAGAAAAAGGCCAGCATTTGGCCAACAAGTACGCGAAAAATGCGAAAGTACGAGCCAGATGAGGGCAAATACCAGAACTAACCCAGACATAACCGGCATTATCCTCTAAAATATTAATCGGAACCAGGTTTAATTGACCGTTTCAGTGTGGTACCACATTACTACGTGATCCCAATCAGAGAAAGCCCAGGATCTTGCCAACAAGTAGGCGAAAAATGCGAATGTACGAGCCAGATGAGGGCAAATCCCAGACCTAACCGAGACATAACCGGCGTTATCCTCTAAATATTAATCGCAACCAGGTTTACTTGACTGTTTCGGTGTGGTACCGCATTACCACGTGATCCAATCCAGAAAAAGGCCAGGATCTGGCCAACAAGTTTACGAAAAATGCGAAAGTACGAGCCAGATGAGGGCAAATACCAGACCTAACCCAGACATAACCGGCGTTATCCTCTAAAATAATAATTGCAACCAGGTTTAATTGACTGCTTCGGTGTGGTACCGCATTACTACGTGATCCCAATCAGAGAAAGCCCAGGATCTTGCCAACAAGTAGGCGAAAAATGCGAATGTACGAGCCAGATGAGGGCAAATCCCAGACCTAACCGAGACATAACCGGCGTTATCCTCTAAATATTAATCGCAACCAGGTTTACTTGACTGTTTCGGTGTGGTACCGCATTACCACGTGATCGTATCCAGAAAAAGGCCAGGATCTGGCAAACAAGTTTGCGAAAAATGCGAAAGAACGAGCCAGATGAGGGCAAATACCAGACCTAACCCAGACATAACCGGCGTTATCCTCTAAAATACTAACTGAAACCAGGTTTAATTGACTGTTTCAGTGTGGTACCGCATTACTACGTGATCCAAGCCAGAAAAAGGCCAGCATTTGGCCAACAAGTACGCGAAAAATGCGAAAGTACGAGCCAGATGAGGGCAAATACCAGAACTAACCCAGACATAACCGGCATTATCCTCTAAAATATTAATCGGAACCAGGTTTAATTGACCGTTTCAGTGTGGTACCACATTACTACGTGATCCAAACCAAAAAAAACCCAGGATCTTGCCAACAAGTATGCGAAAAATGCGAAAGTACGAGGCAGGTGATTGCAAATACCAGAGCTAACCCAGACGTTACCTGCGTTATCCTCTAGAATACTATTCGGAACCAGCTTTTATTGACTGTTTCAGTGTGGTACCACATTACTACGTGATCCAAAACAGAAAAAGCCCAGGATCTTGCCAACAAGTATGCGAAAAATGCGAAAGTATGCGCCAGATGATTGCAAATACCGGAACTAACCCAGATATAACCAGCGTTATCGTCTTAAATATTAATCGGAACCAGGTTTAATTGACTGTTTCAGTGTGGTACCTCATTACTATGTGGTCCAAGCCAGAAAAAGGTCAGGATCTGCCCAACCAGTAAGCGAAAAATGCGAAAGTACAAGCTAGATGAGGACAAATACCAGACCTAACCCAGACATAACCGGCGTTATCCTCTAAAATATTAATCGGAACTAGGTTTAATTGACTGTTTCGGTGTGGTACCGCATTACTACGTGATCCAAACCAGAAAAAGGCCAGGATCCTGCCTACAAGTATGCGAAAAATGCGAAAGTACGAGCCAGATGAGGGCAAATATCAGACCTAACCCAGACATAACCGGCGTTATCCTCTAAAATATTAATCGGGACCAGGTTTAATTGACTGTTTCAGTGTGGAACGACATTACGACGGTATCCAAACCAGAAAAAACCCAAGATCTGGCCAACAAGTATGCGAAAAACGCGAAAGTATGAGCCAGATGGGGGCAAATCCCAGACCTAACCGAGGCATAACCGGCGTTATCCTCTAAAATATTAATCGCAACCAGGTGTAGTTAGCAATTTCGGTGTGGTACCGCATTACTAAGTGAGCCAAACCAGAAAAAGGCGAAGATTTAGCCAACAAGTATGCGAAAAATGCGAATGTACGAGCCAGATGAGGGCAAATTCCAGACCTAACCCAGACATAACCGGCGCTATCCTCTAAAATATTAATCGCCACCAGGTTTAATTGACTGTTTCAGTGTGGTACCACATTACTACGTGGTCCAAGCCAGAAAAAGGCCAGGGTCTGGCCAACAAGTATGCGAAAAATGCGAAAGTATGAGCCAGATGATTGCAAATACCAGAACTAACCCAGACGTAACCTGCGTTATCCTCTAAAATACTATTCGGAACCAGCTTTTATTGACTGTTTCAGTGTGGTACCGCATTACTACGTGATCCAAACCAAAAAAAGCCCAGGATCTTGCCAACAAGTATGCGAAAAACGCGAAAGTATGAGCCAGATGATTGCAAATACCAGAACTAACCCAGACGTAACCTGCGTTATCCTCTAAAATGCTATTCGGAACCAGCTTTTATTGACTGTTTCAGTGTGGTACCACATTACTACGTGATCCAAACCAAAAAAAGCCCAGGATCTTGCCAACAAGTATGCGAAAAATGCGAAAGTACGAGCCAGATGATTGCAAATACCAGAACTAACCCAAACATAACCAGCGTTATCCTCCAAAACATTCATCGCAGCCAGGTTTAAATGACTGCTTCGGTGTGGAACGACATTACGACGGGATCCAAACCACAAAAAACCCAAGATCTGGCCAACAAGTAGGCGAAAATTGCGAAAATATGAGCCAGATGATTGCAAATAACAGAACTAACCCAGACATAACCAGCGTTATCCTCTAAAATATTAATCGGAACCAGGTTTAATTGACTGTTTCAGTGTGGAACTTCATTACTACGTGATCCAAACCAGAAAAAAACCCAGGATCTGGCCAACAAGTATGCGAAAAACGCGAAAATACGAGCTAGATGACGGCAAATCCCAGACCTACCCGAGACATAACCGGCGTTAACCTCTAAAATATTAATCGCAACCAGGTTTAATTGACTGTTTCAGTGTGATACCACATTACTACGTGGTCCAAGCCAGGAAAAGGCCAGGATCTGGCCAACAAGTATGCGAGAAATGCGAAAATACGAGCCAGATGACGGCAAATCCCAGACCTACCCGAGACATAACCGGCGTTATCCGCTAAAATATTAATCGCAACCAGGTTTAATTGACTGTTTCGATGTGGAACTTCATTACTACGGGATCCAAACCAGAAAAAACCCAGGATCTGGCAAACAAGTATGCGAAAAACGCGAAAGTATGAGCCAGATGATTGCAAATACCAGAACTAACCCAGACGTAACCTGCGCTATCCTCTAAATTACTATTCGGAACCAGCTTTTATTGACTGTTTCAGTGTGGTACCACATTACTACGTGATCCAAACCAAAAAAAGCCCAGGATCTTGCAAACAAGTAAGCGAAAAATGCGAAGGTACGAGCCAGAAGAGGGCAAATCCCTGACCTAACCGAGCCATAACCGGCGTTATCCTCTAAAATATTAATCGCAACCAGGTTTAATTGACTGCTTCGGTGTGGAACCACATTACTACGTGATCCAAACCAGAAAAAGGTCAGGATCTGCCCAACAAGTAAGCGAAAAATGCGAAAGTACGAGCCAGATGAGGACAAATACCAGACCTAACCCAGACATAACCGGCGTGATCCTCTAAAATATTAATCGGAACTAGGTTTAATTGACTGTTTCGGTGTGGTACCTCATTACTATGTGGTCCAAGCCAGAAAAAGGTCAGGATCTGCCCAACAAGTAAGCGAAAAATGCGAAAGTACGAGCCAGATGAGGACAAATACCAGACCTAACCCAGACATAACCGGCGTGATCCTCTAAAATATTAATCGGAACTAGGTTTAATTGACTGTTTCGGTGTGGTACCGCATTACTACGTGATCCAAACCAGAAAAAGGCCAGGATCCTGCCTACAAGTATGCGAAAAATGCGAAAGAACGAGCCAGATGAGGGCAAATACCAGACCTAACCCAAACATAACCGGCGTTATCCTCTAAAATATTAATCGGGACCTGGTTTAATTGACTGTTTCAGTGTGGTACCACATTACTACGTGATCCAAACCAAAAAAAGCCCAGGATCTTGCCAACAAGTATGCGAAAAATGCGAAAGTATGAGCCAGATGATTGCAAATACCAGAACTAACCCAGATATAACCAGCGTTATCTTCTTAAATATTAATCGGAACCAGGTTTAATTGACTGTTTCAGTGTGGTACCTCATTACTATGTGGTCCAAGCCAGAAAAAGGTCAGGATCTGCCCAACCAGTAAGCGAAAAATGCGAAAGTACGAGCTAGATGAGGACAAATACCAGACCTAACCCAGACATAACCGGCGTTATCCTCTAAAATATTAATCGGAACTAGGTTTAATTGACTGTTTCGGTGTGGTACCGCATTACTACGTGATCCAAACCAGAAAAAGGCCAGGATCCTGCCTACAAGTATGCGAAAATTGCGAAAGTACGAGCCAGATGAGGGCAAATATCAGACCTAACCCAGACATAACCGGCGTTATCCTCTAAAATATTAATCGGGACCAGGTTTAATTGACTGTTTCAGTGTGGAACGACATTACGACGGTATCCAAACCACTAAAAACCCAAGATCTGGCCAACAAGTACGCGAAAATTGCGAAAGTATGAGCCAGATGATTGCAAATAACAGAACTAACCCAGACATAACCAGCGTTATCCTCTAAAATATTAATCGGAACCAGGTTTAATTGACTGTTTCAGTGTGGTACCGCATTACTACGTTATCCAAACCAGAAAAAGGCCAGCATTTGGCCAACAAGTATGCGAAAAATGCGAAAGTACGAGCCAGATGTGGGCAAATTCCAGACCTAGCCCAGACATAACCGGCGTTATCCTCTAAAATATCAATCGCAACCAGGTTTAATTGTCTGTTTCGTTGTGGATCCACATTACTACGGGATCCAAACCAGAAAAAGCCCAGGATCTGGCCAACAAGTATGCGAGAAATGCGAAAGTATGAGCCAGATGAGGGCAAATCCCAGACCTAACCGAGACATAACCGGCGTTATCCTCTAAATATTAATCGCAACCAGGTTTACTTGACTGTTTCGGTGTGGTACCGCATTACCACGTGATCCAATCCAGAAAAAGGCCAGGATCTGGCCAACAAGTTTACGAAAAATGCGAAAGTACGAGCCAGATGAGGGCAAATACCAGACCTAACCCAGACATAACCGGCGTTATCCTATAAAATTCTAACTGAAACCAGGTTTAATTGACTGCTTCAGTGTGGTACCGCATTACTACGTGATCCAAACCAGCAAAAGGCCAGGATCTGGCCAAGAAGTATGCCAAAGTTGCGAAAGTACGAGCCAGATGAGGGCAAATACCAGAACTAACCCAGACATAACCGGCGTTATCCTCTAAAATACTAACTGAAACCAGGTTTAATTGACTGTTTCAGTGTGGTACCGCATTACTACGTGATCCAAGCCAGAAAAAGGCCAGCATTTGGCCAACAAGTACGCGAAAAATGCGAAAGTACGAGCCAGATGAGGGCAAATACCAGAACTAACCCAGACATAACCGGCATTATCCTCTAAAATATTAATCGGAACCAGGTTTAATTGACCGTTTCAGTGTGGTACCACATTACTACGTGATCCCAATCAGAGAAAGCCCAGGATCTTGCCAACAAGTAGGCGAAAAATGCGAATGTACGAGCCAGATGAGGGCAAATCCCAGACCTAACCGAGACATAACCGGCGTTATCCTCTAAATATTAATCGCAACCAGGTTTACTTGACTGTTTCGGTGTGGTACCGCATTACCACGTGATCCAATCCAGAAAAAGGCCAGGATCTGGCCAACAAGTTTACGAAAAATGCGAAAGTACGAGCCAGATGAGGGCAAATACCAGACCTAACCCAGACATAACCGGCGTTATCCTCTAAAATAATAATTGCAACCAGGTTTAATTGACTGCTTCGGTGTGGTACCGCATTACTACGTGATCCCAATCAGAGAAAGCCCAGGATCTTGCCAACAAGTAGGCGAAAAATGCGAATGTACGAGCCAGATGAGGGCAAATCCCAGACCTAACCGAGACATAACCGGCGTTATCCTCTAAATATTAATCGGGACCAGGTTTAATTGACTGTTTCAGTGTGGTACCTCATTACTATGTGGTCCAAGCCAGAAAAAGGTCAGGATCTGCCCAACCAGTAAGCGAAAAATGCGAAAGTACAAGCTAGATGAGGACAAATACCAGACCTAACCCAGACATAACCGGCGTTATCCTCTAAAATATTAATCGGAACTAGGTTTAATTGACTGTTTCGGTGTGGTACCGCATTACTACGTGATCCAAACCAGAAAAAGGCCAGGATCCTGCCTACAAGTATGCGAAAAATGCGAAAGTACGAGCCAGATGAGGGCAAATATCAGACCTAACCCAGACATAACCGGCGTTATCCTCTAAAATATTAATCGGGACCAGGTTTAATTGACTGTTTCAGTGTGGAACGACATTACGACGGTATCCAAACCACTAAAAACCCAAGATCTGGCCAACAAGTACGCGAAAATTGCGAAAGTATGAGCCAGATGATTGCAAATAACAGAACTAACCCAGACATAACCAGCGTTATCCTCTAAAATGTTAATCGGAACCAGGTTTAATTGACTGTTTCAGTGTGGTACCGCATTACTACGTGATCCAAACCAGAAAAAGGCCAGCATTTGGCCAACAAGTATGCGAAAAATGCGAAAGTACGAGCCAGATGTGGGCAAATTCCAGACCTAGCCCAGACATAACCGGCGTTATCCTCTAAAATATTAATCGCAACCAGGTTTAATTGTCTGTTTCGTTGTGGATCCACATTACTACGGGATCCAAACCAGAAAAAGCCCAGGATCTGGCCAACAAGTATGCGAGAAATGCGAAAGTATGAGCCAGATGAGGGCAAATCCCAGACCTAACCGAGACATACCCGGCGTTATCCTCTAAATATTAATCGCAACCAGGTTTACTTGACTGTTTCGGTGTGGTACCGCATTACCACGTGATCCAATCCAGAAAAAGGCCAGGATCTGGCCAACAAGTTTACGAAAAATGCGAAAGTACGAGCCAGATGAGGGCAAATACCAGACCTAACCCAGACATAACCGGCGTTATCCTATAAAATTCTAACTGAAACCAGGTTTAATTGACTGTTTCAGTGTGGTACCGCATTACTACGTGATCCAAACCAGCAAAAGGCCAGGATCTGGCCAAGAAGTATGCCAAAGTTGCGAAAGTACGAGCCAGATGAGGGCAAATACCAGAACTAACCCAGACGTAACCTGCGTTATACTCTAAAATACTATTCGGAACCAGCTTTTATTGACTGTTTCAGTGTGGTACCACATTACTACGTGATCCAAACGAAAAAAAGCCCAGGATCTGGCCAACATGTATGCGAAAAATGCGAATACGAGCCAGGTGACGGCAAATCCCAGACCCACGCGAGACATAACCGGCGTTATCCTCTAAAATAATAATCGCAACCAGGTTTAATTGACTGTTTCGGTGTGGAACTTCATTACTACGGGATCCAAACCAGAAAAAACCAAAGATCTGGTCAACAAGTACGCGAAAAACGCGAAAGTATGAGCCAGATGATTGCAGATACCAGAACTAACCCAGACGTAACCTGCGTTATCCTCTAAAATACTATTCGGAACCAGCTTTTATTGACTGTTTCAGTGTGGTACCACATTACTACGTGATCCAAACCAAAAAAAGCCCAGGATCTTGCCAACAAGTATGCGAAAAATGCGAAAGTACGAGCCAGATAATTGCAAATAACAGAACTAACCCAGACATAACCAGCGTTATCCTCTAAAATAATAATTGCAACCAGGTTTAATTGACTGCTTCGGTGTGGTACCGCATTACTACGTGATCCCAATCAGAGAAAGCCCAGGATCTTGCCAACAAGTAGGCGAAAAATGCGAATGTACGAGCCAGATGAGGGCAAATCCCAGACCTAACCGAGACATAACCGGCGTTATCCTCTAAATATTAATCGCAACCAGGTTTACTTGACTGTTTCGGCGTGGTACCGCATTACCACGTGATCGTATCCAGAAAAAGGCCAGGATCTGGCCAACAAGTTTGCGAAAAATGCGAAAGTACGAGCCAGATGAGGGCAAATACCAGAACTAACCCAGACATAACCGGCATTATCCTCTAAAATATTAATCGGAACCAGGTTTAATTGACCGTTTCAGTGTGGTACCACATTACTACGTGATCCAAACCAAAAAAAACCCAGGATCTTGCCAACAAGTATGCGAAAAATGCGAAAGTACGAGGCAGGTGATTGCAAATACCAGAGCTAACCCAGACGTTACCTGCGTTATCCTCTAGAATACTATTTGGAACCAGCTTTTATTGACTGTTTCAGTGTGGTACCACATTACTACGTGATCCAAAACAGAAAAAGCCCAGTATCTGGCCAACAAGTATGCGAAAATTGCGAAAGTACGAGCCAGATGTGGGCAAATTCCAGACCTAGCCCAGACATAACCGGCGTTATCCTCTAAAATATTAATCGCAACCAGGTTTACTTGACTGTTCCGGTGTGGTACCGCATTACTACGTGATCCAAACCAGAAAAAGGCCAGGATCTGGCCAACAAGTATGCGAAAAATGCGAAAGTACGAACCAGATGAGGGCAAATCCCAGACCTAACCGAGACATAACCGGCGTTCCCCTCTAAAATATTAATCGGAACCAGGTTTAATTGACTGTTTCAGTGTGGTACCACATTACTACGTGATCCAAACCACAAAAAACCCAAGATCTGGCCAACAAGTACGCGAAAATTGCAAAAGTATGAGCCAGATGATTGCAAATACCAGAACTAACCCAAACATAACCAGCGTTATCCTCTAAAATATTAATCGCCACCAGCTCTTATTCACCGTTTCAGAGTGGTACCACATTACAACGTGATCCAAACCAGAAAACGGCCAGGATCTGGCCAACAAGTATGCGAAAAATGCGAAAATACGAGCCAGATGAGGGCAAATACCAGACCTAACCCAGACATAACCGGCGTTATCCCCTAAAATATTCATCCCAACCAGGTTTAATTGACTGTTTCGGTGTGGAACCACATTACTACGGGATCCAAACCAGAAAAAGCCCAGGATCTGGCCAAGAAGCATGCGAAAAACGCGATAGTATGAGCCAGATAATTGCAAATACCAGAACTAACCCAGACATAACCAGCGTTATCCTCTAAAATACTAATCGGAACCAGGTTTAATTGACTGTTTCAGTGTGGTACCGCATTACTACGTGATCCAAACCAGAAAAAGGCCAGCATTTGGCCAACAAGTATGCGAAAAATGCGAAAGTACGAGCCAGATGAGGGCAAATACCAGACCTAACCCAGACATAACCGGCATTATCCTCTAAAATATTAATCGGAACCAGCTTTTATTGACTGTTTCAGTGTGGTACCACATTACTACGTGATCCAAAACAGAAAAAGGCCAAGATCTGGCCAACAAGTATGTGAAAAATGCGAAAGTTCGAGCCAGATGAGGGCAAATACCAGACCTAACCCAGACATAACCGGCGTTATCCTCTAAAATATTAATCGGAACCAGGTTTAATTGACTGTTTCAGTGTGGTACCACATTACTACGTGTTCCAAACTACAAAAAGCCCATAATCTTGCCAACAAGTATGCGAAAAATGCGAAAGTACGAGCCAGATGATTGCAAATACCAGAACTAACCCAAACATAACCAGCGTTATCCTCCAAAATATTCATCGCAACCAGGTTTGATTGACTGCTTCGGTGTGGAACCAGATTTCGACGGGATCCAAACCACAGAAAACCCAAGATATGGCCAACAAGTACGCGAAAATTGCAAAAGTATGAGCCAGATGAGGGCAAATACCAGACCTAACCCAGACATAACCGGCGTTATCCTATAAAATACTAACTGAAACCAGGTTTAATTGACTGTTTCAGTGTGGTACCGCTTTACTACGTGATCCAAACCAGAAAAAGGCCAGGATCTGGTCAACAAGTATGCGAAAAACGCGAAAGTATGAGCCAGATGATTGCAAATACCAGAACTAACCCAGACGTAACCTGCGTTATCCTATAAAATACTATTCGGAACCAGCTTTTATTGACTGTTTCAGTGTGGTACCACATTACTACGTGATCCAAACGAAAAAAAGCCCAGGATCTTGCCAACATGTATGCGAAAAATGCGAATACGAGCCAGGTGACGGCAAATCCCAGACCCACGCGAGACATAACCGGCGTTATCCTCTAAAATAATAATCGCAACCAGGTTTAATTGACTGTTTCGGTGTGGAACTTCATTACTACGGGATCCAAACCAGAAAAAACCAAAGATCTGGTCAACAAGTATGCGAAAAACGCGAAAGTATGAGCCAGATTATTGCAAATACCAGAACTAACCCAGACGTAACCTGCGTTATCCTCTAAAATACTATTCGGAACCAGCTTTTATTGACTGTTTCAGTGTGGTACCACATTACTAAGTGATCCAAACCAAAAAAAGCCCAGCATCTTGCCAACAAGTATGCGAAAAATGCGAAAGTACGAGCCAGATAATTGCAAATAACAGAACTAACCCAGACATAATCAGCGTTATCCTCTAAAATAATAATTGCAACCAGGTTTAATTGACTGCTTCGGTGTGGTACCGCATTACTACGTGATCCCAACCAGAGAAAGCCCAGGATCTTGCCAACAAGTAGGCGAAAAATGCGAATGTACGAGCCAGATGAGGGCAAATCCCAGACCTAACCGAGACATAACCGGCGTAATCCTCTAAATATTAATCGCAACCAGGTTTACTTGACTGTTTCGGTGTGGTACCGCATTACCACGTGATCCAATCCAGAAAAAGGCCAGGATCTGGCCAACAAGTTTGCGAAAAATGCGAAAGACCGAGCCAGATGAGGGCAAATACCAGACCTAACCCAGACATAACCGGCGTTATCCTCTAAAATACTAACTGAAACCAGGTTTAATTGACTGTTTCAGTGTGGTACCGCATTACTACGTGATCCAAACCAGAAAAAGGCCAGCATTTGGCCAACAAGTATGCGAAAAATGCGAAAATACGAGCCAGATGAGGGCAAATACCAGACCTAACCCAGACATACCCGGCATTATCCTCTAAAATATTAATCGGAACCAGGTTTAATTGACCGTTTCAGTGTGGTACCACATTACTACGTGATCCAAACCAAAAAAAACCCAGGATCTTGCCAACAAGTATGCGAAAAATGCGAAAGTACGAGGCAGATGATTGCAAATACCAGAACTAACCCAGACGTTACCTGCGTTATCCTCTAAAATACTATTCGGAACCAGCTTTTATTGACTGTTTCAGTGTGGTACCACATTACTACGTGATCCAAAACAGAAAAAGCCCAGTATCTGGCCAACAAGTATGCGAAAAATGCGAAAGTACGAGCCAGATGTGGGCAAATTCCAGACTTAGCCCAGACATAACCGGCGTTATCCTCTAAAATATTAATCGCAACCAGGTTTAATTGTCTGTTTCGTTGTGGATCCACATTACTACGGGATCCAAACCAGAAAAAGGCCAGGATCTGGACAACAAGTATGCGAAAAATGCGAAAGTACGAGCCAGATGATGGCAAATCCCAGACCTAACCGAGGCATAACCGGCGTTATCCTCTAAAATATTAATCGCAACCAGGTTTAATTGACTGTTTCAGTGTGGTACCACATTACTACGAGATCCAGACCAAAAAAAGCCCAGGATCTTGCCAAAAAGTATGCGAAAAATGCGAAAATACGAGCCAGATAACGGCAAATCCCAGAACTACCCGAGACATAACCGACGTTATCCACTAAAATATTAATCGCAACCAGGTTTAATTGACTGTTTCGGTGTGGAACTTCATTACTACGGGATCCAAACCAGAAAAAGGCCAGGATCTGGAAAACAAGTATACGAAATCGCGAAAGTATGAGCCAGATAATTGCAAATACCAGAACTAACCCAGACATAACCAGCGTCATCCTCTAAAATACTATTCGGAACCAGCTTCTATTGACTGTTTCTGTGTGGTACCATATTACTACGTGATCCAAACCTGAAAAAACCCTGGATCTGGCCAAGAAGTATGCGAAAAACGCGATAGTAGGAGCCAGATAATTGCAAATACCAGAACTAACCCAGCCGTAACCAGCGTTATCCTCTGAAATACTAATCGGAACCAGCTTTTATTGACTGATTCAGTGTGGTGCCACATTACTACGTGATCCAAACCAGAAAAAGCCCAGGATCCGGCCAACAAGTATGCGAGAAATGCGAAAGTATGAGCCAGATGAGGGCAAATCCCAGACCGAACCGAGACATAACCGGCGTTATCCTCTAAAATATTAATCGCAACCAGGTTTACTTGACTGTTCCGGTGTGGTACCGCATTACTACGTGATCCAAACCAGAAAAAGGCCAGGATCTGGCCAACAAGTATGCGTAAAATGCGAAAGTACGAGCCAGATGAGGGCAAATACCAGACCTAACCCAGACATAACCGGCGTTATCCACTAAAATATTAATCGGAACCAGGTTTAATTGACTGTTTCAGTGTCGCACCAAATTACTACGTGGTCCAAGCCAGCAAAAGGCCAGGATCTGGCCAACAAGTATGCGAAAAATGCGAAAGTACGAGCCAGATGAGGGCAAATACCAGACCTAACCCACACATAACCGGCGTTATCCTCTAAAATATTAATCGGAACTAGGTTTAATTGCCGGTTTCGGTGTGGTACCGCATTACTACGTGATCCAAACCAGAAAAAGGCCAGGATCCTGTCTACAAGTATGCGAAAAATGCGAAAGTACGAGCCAGATGAGGGCAAGTACCAGACCTAACCCAGACATAACCGGCATTATCCTCTAAAATATTAATCGCCGCCAGGTTTAATTGACTGTTTCAGTGTGGTACCTCATTACTATGTGGTCCAAGCCAGAAAAAGGTCAGGATCTGCCCAACAAGTAAACGAAAACTGCGAAAGTACGAGCCAGATGAGGACAAATACCAGACCTAACCCAGACATAACCGGCGTTATCCTCTAAAATATTAATCGGAACCAGGTTTAATTGACTGTTTCAGTGTCGCACCAAATTACTACGTGGTCCAAGCCAGCAAAAGGCCAGGATCTGGCCAACAAGTATGCGAAAAATGCGAAAGTACGAGCCAGATGAGGGCAAGTACCAGACCTAACCCAGACATAACCGGCGTTATCCTCTAAAATATTAATCGGGACCAGGTTTAATTGACTGTTTCAGTGTGGCACCACATTACTTCGTGGTCCAAGCCAGAAAAAGGCCAGGATCTGGCCAACAAGTAAGCGAAAAATGCGAAGGAACGAGCCAGATGAGGGCAAATACCAGAACTAACCCAGACGTAACCTGCGTTATCCTCTAAAATACTATTCGGAACCAGCTTTTATTGACTGTTTCAGTGTGGTACCACATTACTACGTGATCCACACCAAAAAAAGCCCAGGATCTTGCCAACAAGTATGCGAAAAATGCGAAAGTACGAGCCAGATGATTGCAAATACCAGAACTAACCCAAACATAACCAGCGTTATCCTCCAAAATAATCATCGCAACCAGGTTTAATTGACTGCTTCGGTGTGGAACGACATTACGAAGGGATCCAAACCACTAAAAACCCAAGATCTGGCCAACAAGTACGCGAAAATTGCGAAAGTATGAGCCAGATGATTGCAAATAACAGAACTAACCCAGACATAACCAGCGTTATCCTCTAAAATATTAATCGGAACCAGGTTTAATTGACTGTTTCAGTGCGGAACTTCAATACTACGGGATCCAAACCAGAAAAAAACCCAGGATCTGGCCAACAAGTATGTGAAAAACGCGAAAGTATGAGCCAGATGATTGCAAATACCAGAACTAACCCAGACGTAACCTGCGTTATCCTCCAAAATACTATTCGGAACTAGATTCTATTGACTGTTTCAGTGTGATACCACATTACTACGTGGTCGAAGACAGAAAAAGGCCAGGATCTGGCCAACAAGTATGCGAAAAATGCGAAAATACGAGCTAGATGACGGCAAATCCCAGACCTACCCGAGACATAACCGGCGATATCCTCTAAGATATTAATCGCAACCAGGTTTAATTGACTGTTTCAGTGTGATACCACATTACTACGTGGTCCAAGCCAGGAAAAGGCCAGGATCTGGCCAACAAGTAAGCGAGAAATGCGAAAATACGAGCCAGATGACGGCAAATCCCAGACCTACCCGAGACATAACCGGCGTTATCCTCCAAAATATTAATCGCAACCAGGTTTAATTGACTGTTTCGGTGTGGAACTTCATTACTACGGGATCCAAACCAGAAAAAACCCAGGATCTGGCAAAGATGTATGCGAAAAACGCGAATGTATGAGCCAGATGATTGCAAATACCAGAACTAACCCAGACGTAACCTGGGCTATCCTCTAAAATACTATTCGGAACCAGCTTTCATTGACTGTTTCAGTGTGGTACCACATTACTACGTGATCCAAACCAAAAAAAGCCCAGGATCTTGCCAACAAGTATGCGAAAAATGCGAAAGTACGAGCCAGATGATTGCAAATACCAGAACTAGCCCAAACATAACCAGCGTTATCCTCCAAAATATTCATCGCAACCAGGTTTAATTGACTGCTTCGGTGTGGAACGACATTACGACGGGATCCAAACCACAAAAAACCCAAGATCTGGCCAACTAGTACGCGAAAATTGCGCAAAAATGAACCAGATGATTACAAATAACAGAACTAACCCAGACATAACCGGCGTTATCCTCTAAAATATTAATCGGAACCAGGTTTAATTGACTGTTTCAGTGTGGTACCTCATTACTACGTGGTCCAAGCCAGAAAAAGGCCTGGATCTGGCCAACAAGTATGCGATAAATGCGAAAGTATGAGCCAGATGATTGCAAATACCAGAACTAACCCAGATATAACCAGCGTTATCTTCTAAAATATTAATCGGAACCAGGTTTAATTGACTGTTTCAGTGTGGTACCACATTACTACGTGATCCAAACCAAAAAAAGCTCAGGATCCTGCCAACAAGTATGCGAAAAATGCGAAAGTATGAGCCAGATGATTGCAAATACCAGAACTAACCCAGATATAACCAGCGTTATCTTCATAAATATTAATCGGAACCAGGTTTAATTGACTGTTTCAGTGTGGTACCTCATTACTATGTGGTCCAAGCCAGAAAAAGGTCAGGATCTGCCCAACAAGTAAGCGAAAAATGCGAAAGTACGAGCCAGATGAGGACAAATACCAGACCTAACCCAGACATAACCGGCGTTATCCTCTAAAATATTAATCGGAACTAGGTTTAATTGACTGTTTCGGTGTGGTACCGCATTACTACGTGATCCAAACCAGAAAAAGGCCAGGATCCTGCCTACAAGTATGCGAAAAATGCGAAAGTACGAGCCAGATGAGGGCAAATACCAGACCTAACCCAGACATAACCGGCGTTATCCTCTAAAATATTAATCGGGACCAGGTTTAATTGACTGTTTCAGTGTGGTACCACATTACTTCGTGGTCCAAGCCAGAAAAAGGCCAGGATCTGGCCAACAAGTAAGCGAAAAATGCGAAGGTACGAGCCAGATGAAGGCAAATACCAGAACTAACCCACACGTAACCTGCGTTATCCTCTAAAATACTATTCGGAACTAGATTCTATTGAATGTTTCAGTGTGATACCACATTACTACGTGGTCGAAGCCAGAAAAAGGCCAGCATCTGGCCAACAAGTATGCGAAAAATGCGAAAATACGAGCTAGATGACGGCAAATCCCAGACCTACCCGAGACATAACCGGCGTTATCCTCTAAGATATTAATCGCAACCAGGTTTAATTGACTGTTTCAGTGTGATACCACATTACTACGTGGTCCAAGCCAGGAAAAGGCCAGGATCTGGCCAACAAGTATGCGAGAAATGCGAAAGTACGAGCCAGATGATGGCAAATTCCAGACCTAACCGAGACATAACCGGCGTTATCCTCTAAAATATTAATCGCAACCAGGTTTAATTGGCTGTTTCAGTGTGGTACCACATTACTACGTGATCCACACCAAAAAAAGCCCAGGATCTTGCCAACAAGTATGCGAAAAATGCGAAAGTACGAGCCAGATGATTGCAAATACCAGAACTAGCCCAAACATAACCAGCGTTATCCTCCAAAATATTCATCGCAACCAGGTTTAATTGACTGCTTCGGTGTGGAACGACATTAAGACGGGATCCAAACCACAAAAAACCCAAGATCTGGCCAACTAGTACGCGAAAATTGCGCAAAAATGAACCAGATGATTTCAAATAACAGAACTAACCCAGACATAACCGGCGTTATCCTCTAAAATATTAATCGGAACCAGGTTTAATTGACTGTTTCAGTGTGGTACCTCATTACTACGTGGTCCAAGCCAGAAAAAGGCCTGGATCTGGCCAACAAGTATGCGATAAATGCGAAAGTATGAGCCAGATGATTGCAAATACCAGAACTAACCCAGATATAACCAGCGTTATCTTCTAAAATATTAATCGGAACCAGGTTTAATTGACTGTTTCAGTGTGGTACCACATTACTACGTGATCCAAACCAAAAAAAGCTCAGGATCCTGCCAACAAGTATGCGAAAAATGCGAAAGTATGAGCCAGATGATTGCAAATACCAGAACTAACCCAGATATAACCAGCGTTATCTTCTTAAATATTAATCGGAACCAGGTTTAATTGACTGTTTCAGTGTGGTACCTCATTACTATGTGGTCCAAGCCAGAAAAAGGTCAGGATCTGCCCAACAAGTAAGCGAAAAATGCGAAAGTACGAGCCAGATGAGGACAAATACCAGACCTAACCCAGACATAACCGGCGTTATCCTCTAAAATATTAATCGGAACTAGGTTTAATTGACTGTTTCGGTGTGGTACCGCATTACTACGTGATCCAAACCAGAAAAAGGCCAGGATCCTGCCTACAAGTATGCGAAAAATGCGAAAGTACGAGCCAGATGAGGGCAAATACCAGACCTAACCCAGACATAACCGGCGTTATCCTCTAAAATATTAATCGGGACCAGGTTTAATTGACTGTTTCAGTGTGGTACCACATTACTTCGTGGTCCAAGCCAGAAAAAGGCCAGGATCTGGCCAACAAGTAAGCGAAAAATGCGAAGGTACGAGCCAGATGAAGGCAAATACCAGAACTAACCCACACGTAACCTGCGTTATCCTCTAAAATACTATTCGGAACTAGATTCTATTGACTGTTTCAGTGTGATACCACATTACTACGTGGTCGAAGCCAGAAAAAGGCCAGCATCTGGCCAACAAGTATGCGAAAAATGCGAAAATACGAGCTAGATGACGGCAAATCCCAGACCTACCCGAGACATAACCGGCGTTATCCTCTAAGATATTAATCGCAACCAGGTTTAATTGACTGTTTCAGTGTGATACCACGTTACTACGTGGTCCAAGCCAGGAAAAGGCCAGGATCTGGCCAACAAGTATGCGAGAAATGCGAAAGTACGAGCCAGATGATGGCAAATTCCAGACCTAACCGAGACATAACCGGCGTTATCCTCTAAAATATTAATCGCAACCAGGTTTAATTGGCTGTTTCAGTGTGGTACCACATTACTACGTGATCCACACCAAAAAAAGCCCAGGATCTTGCCAACAAGTATGCGAAAAATGCGAAAGTACGAGCCAGATGATTGCAAATACCAGAACTAACCCAAACATAACCAGCGTTATCCTCCAAAATATTCATCGGAACCAGGTTTAATTGACTGCTTCGGTGTGGAACGACATTACGAAGGGATCCAAACCACTAAAAACCCAAGATCTGGCCAACAAGTACGCGAAAATTGCGAAAGTATGAGCCAGATGATTGCAAATAACAGAACTAACCCAGACATAACCAGCGTTATCCTCTAAAATATTAATCGGAACCAGGTTTAATTGACTGTTTCAGTGTGGAACTTCATTACTACGGGATCCAAACCAGAAAAAAACCCAGGATCTGGCCAACACGTATCCGAGAAATGCGAAAGTACGAGGCAGATGATTGCAAATACCAGAACTAACACAGACGTTACCTGCGTTATCCTCTAAAATACTATTCGGAACCAGCTTTTATTGACTGTTTCAGTGTGATACCACATTACTACATGGTCCAAGCCAGGAAAAGGCCAGGATCTGGCCAACAAGTATGCGAGAAATGCGAAAATACGAGCCAGATGACGGCAAATCCCAGACCTACCCGAGACATAACCGGCGTTATCCTCTAAAATATTAATCGCAACCAGGTTTAATTGACTGTTTCGGTTTGGAACTTCATTACTACGGGATCCAAACCAGAAAAAACCCAGGATCCGGCAAAGATGTATGCGAAAAACGCGAATGTATGAGCCAGATGATTGCAAATACCAGAACTAACCCAGACGTAACCTGCGCTATCCTCTAAAATACTATTCGGAACCAGCTTTTATTGACTGTTTCAGTGTGGTACCACATTACTACGTGATCCAAACTAAAAAAAGCCCATAATCTTGCCAACAAGTATGCGAAAAATGCGAAAGTACGAGTCAGATGATTGCAAATACCAGAACTAACCCAAACATAACCAGCGTTATCCTCCAAAATATTCATCGCAACCAGGTTTGATTGACTGCTTCGGTGTGGAACCAGATTTCGACGGGATCCAAGCCACAGAAAACCCAAGATATGGCCAACAAGTACGAGAAAATTGCAAAAGTATGAGCCAGATGATTGCAAATACCAGAACTAACCCAGACATAACCAGCGTTATCCTCTAAAATATTAATCGCCACCAGCTCTTATTCACCGTTTCAGGGTGGTACCACATTACAACGTGATCCAAACCAGAAAAAGGCCAGGATCTGGCCAACAAGTATGCGAAAAATGCGAAAATACGAGCCAGATGAGGGCAAATACCAGACCTAACCCAGACATAACCGGCGTTATCCCCTAAAATATTCATTCCAACCAGGTTTAATTGACTGTTTCGGTGTGGAACCACATTACTACGGGATCCAAACCTGAAAAAACCCTGGATCTGGCCTAGAAGCATGCGAAAAACGCGATAGTATGAGCCAGATAATTGCAAATACCAGAACTAACCCAGACATAACCAGCGTTATCCTCTAAAATACTAATCGGAACCAGCTTTTATTGACTGTTTCAGTGTGGTACCACATTACTACGTGATCCAAACCAGAAAAAGCCCAGGATCTGGCCAACAAGTATGCGAGAAATGCGAAAGTACGAGCCAGATGAGGGCAAATACCAGACCTAACCCAGACATAACCGGCGTTATCCTCTAAAATACTAACTGAAACCAGGTTTAATTGACTGTTTCAGTGTGGTACCGCATTACTACGTGATCCAAACCAGAAAAAGGCCAGGATTTGGCCAACAAGTATGCGAAAAATGCGAAAGTACGAGCCAGATGAGGGCAAATACCAGACCTAACCCAGACATAACCGGCATTATCCTCCAAAATATTAATCGGAACCAGGTTTAATTGACAGTTTCAGTGTGGTACCACATTACTACGTGATCCAAACCAAAAAAAACCCAGGATCTTGCCAACAAGTATGCGAAAAATGCGAAAGTACGAGGCAGATGATTGCAAATACCAGAACTAACCCAGACGTTACCTGCGTTATCCTCTAAAATACTATTCGGAACGAGCTTTTATTGACTGTTTCAGTGTGGTACCACATTACTACGTGATCCAAAACAGAAAAAGCCCAGTATCCGGCCAACAAGTATGCGAAAAATGCGAAAGTACGAGCCAGATGTGGGCAAGTTCCAGACCTAGCCCAGACATAACCGGCATATCCTCTAAAATATTAATCGCAACCAGGTTTAATTGTCCGTTTCGTTGTGGATCCACATTACTACGGTATCCATACCAGAAAAAGGCCAGGATCTGGCCAATAAGTATGCGAAAAATGCGAAAGTACGAGCCAGATGATGGCAAATCCCAGACCTAACCGAGACATAACCGGCGTTATCCTCTAAAATATTAATCGCAACCAGGTTTAATTGGCTGTTTCAGTGTGGTACCACATTACTACGAGATCCAAACCAAAAAAAGCCCAGGATCTTGGCAACAAGTATGCGAAAAATGCGAAAATACGAGCCAGATAACGGCAAATCCCAGAACTACCCGAGACATAACCCGCGTTATCCACTAAAATATTAATCGCAACCTGGTTTAATTGACTGTTTCGGTGTGGAACTTCATTACTACGGGATCCAAACCAGAAAAAGGCCAGGATCCTGCCTACAAGTATGCGAAAAATGCGAAAGTACGAGCCAGATGAGGGCAAGTACCAGACCTAACCCAGACATAACCGGCGTTATCCTCTAAAATAATAATCGCAACCAGGTTTAATTGACTGCTTCAGTGTGGTACCACATTACAACGTGGTCCAAGCCAGAGAAAGGCCAGGATCTGGCCAACAAGTATGCGAAAAATGCGAAAATACGAGCTAGCTGACGGCAAATCCCAGACCTACCCGAGACATAACCGGCGTTATCCTCTAAAATATTAATCGCAACCAGGTTTAATTGACTGTTTCAGTGTGATACCACATTCCTACGTGGTCCAAACCAGAAAAAGCCCAGGATCTGGCCAACACGTATGCGAGAAATGCGAAAGTATGAGCCAGATGAGGGCAAATCCCAGACCTAACCGAGACATAACCGGCGTTATCCTCTAAAATATTAATCGCAACCAGGTTTAATTGACTGTTTCAGTGTGATACCACATTACTACATGGTCCAAGCCAGGAAAAGGCCGGGATCTTGCCAACAAGTATGTGAAAAATGCGAAAATACGGGCCAGATAACGGCAAATCCCAGAACTACCCGAGACATAACCGGCGTTATCCTCTAAAATATTAATCGCAACCAGGTTTAATTGACTGTTTCAGTGTGATACCACATTACTACGTGGTCCAAGCCAGGAAAAGGCCAGGATCTGGCAAACAAGTATACGAAATCGCGAAGGTATGAGCCAGATGGTTGCAAATACCAGAACTAACCAAGACGTAACCTGCGTTATCCTCCAGAATACCTTTCGGAACCAGATTCTATTGACCGCTTCAGTGTGGTACCACATTACAACGTGGTCCAAACCAGAAAAATCCCAGTATCTGGCCAACACGTATGCGAGAAATGCGAAAGTATGAGCCAGATGAGGGCAAATCCCAGACCTAACCGAGACATAACCGGCGTTATCCTCTAAAATATTAATCGCAACCAGGTTTACTTGACTGTTTCGGTGTGGTACCGCATTACCACGTGATCCAATCCAGAAAAAGGCCAGGATCTGGCCAACAAGTTTGCGAAAAATGCGAAAGTACGAGCCAGATGAGGGCAAATACCAGACCTAACCCAGACATAACCGGCGTTATCCTCTAAAATATTAATCGGAACCAGGTTTAATTGACTGTTTCGGTGTGGAACTTCATTACTACGGGATCCAAACCAGAAAAAGCCCAGGATCTGGCCAACAAGTATGCGAAAAACGCGAAAGTATGAGCCAGATGATTGCAAATACCAGAACTAACCAAGACGTAACCTGCGTTATCCTCCAGAATACCTTTCGGAACCAGATTCTATTGACCGCTTCAGTGTGGTACCACATTACAACGTGGTCCAAACCAGAAAAAGCCCAGTATCTGGCCAACAAGTATGCGAAAAATGCGAAAGTACGAGCCAGATGATGGCAAATCCCAGACCTAACCGAGACATAACCGGCGTTATCCTCTAAAATAATAATCGCAACCAGGTTTAATTGACTGCTTCAGTGTGGTACCACATTACAACGTGGTCCAAGCCAGAAAAAGGCCAGGATCTGGCCAACAAGTATGCGAAAAATGCGAAAATACGAGCTAGCTGACGGCAAATCCCAGACCTACCCGAGACATAACCGGCGTTATCCTCTAAGATATTAATCGCAACCAGGTTTAATTGACTGTTTCAGTGTGATACCACGTTACTACGTGGTCCAAGCCAGGAAAAGGCCAGGATCTGGCCAACAAGTATGCGAAAAATGCGAAAATACGAGCCAGATGAGGGCAAATACCAGACCTAACCCAGACATAACCGGCGTTATCCTCTAAAATATTAATCGGGACCAGGTTTAATTGACTGTTTCAGTGTGGTACCACATTACTTCGTGGTCCAAGCCAGAAAAAGGCCAGGATCTGGCCAACAAGTAAGCGAAAAATGCGAAGGTACGAGCCAGATGAAGGCAAATACCAGAACTAACCCACACGTAACCTGCGTTATCCTCTAAAATACTATTCGGAACTAGATTCTATTGACTGTTTCAGTGTGATACCACATTACTACGTGGTCGAAGCCAGAAAAAGGCCAGCATCTGGCCAACAAGTATGCGAAAAATGCGAAAATACGAGCTAGATGACGGCAAATCCCAGACCTACCCGAGACATAACCGGCGTTATCCTCTAAGATATTAATCGCAACCAGGTTTAATTGACTGTTTCAGTGTGATACCACGTTACTACGTGGTCCAAGCCAGGAAAAGGCCAGGATCTGGCCAACAAGTATGCGAGAAATGCGAAAGTACGAGCCAGATGATGGCAAATTCCAGACCTAACCGAGACATAACCGGCGTTATCCTCTAAAATATTAATCGCAACCAGGTTTAATTGGCTGTTTCAGTGTGGTACCACATTACTACGTGATCCACACCAAAAAAAGCCCAGGATCTTGCCAACAAGTATGCGAAAAATGCGAAAGTACGAGCCAGATGATTGCAAATACCAGAACTAACCCAAACATAACCAGCGTTATCCTCCAAAATATTCATCGGAACCAGGTTTAATTGACTGCTTCGGTGTGGAACGACATTACGAAGGGATCCAAACCACTAAAAACCCAAGATCTGGCCAACAAGTACGCGAAAATTGCGAAAGTATGAGCCAGATGATTGCAAATAACAGAACTAACCCAGACATAACCAGCGTTATCCTCTAAAATATTAATCGGAACCAGGTTTAATTGACTGTTTCAGTGTGGAACTTCATTACTACGGGATCCAAACCAGAAAAAAACCCAGGATCTGGCCAACACGTATCCGAGAAATGCGAAAGTACGAGGCAGATGATTGCAAATACCAGAACTAACACAGACGTTACCTGCGTTATCCTCTAAAATACTATTCGGAACCAGCTTTTATTGACTGTTTCAGTGTGATACCACATTACTACATGGTCCAAGCCAGGAAAAGGCCAGGATCTGGCCAACAAGTATGCGAGAAATGCGAAAATACGAGCCAGATGACGGCAAATCCCAGACCTACCCGAGACATAACCGGCGTTATCCTCTAAAATATTAATCGCAACCAGGTTTAATTGACTGTTTCGGTTTGGAACTTCATTACTACGGGATCCAAACCAGAAAAAACCCAGGATCCGGCAAAGATGTATGCGAAAAACGCGAATGTATGAGCCAGATGATTGCAAATACCAGAACTAACCCAGACGTAACCTGCGCTATCCTCTAAAATACTATTCGGAACCAGCTTTTATTGACTGTTTCAGTGTGGTACCACATTACTACGTGATCCAAACTAAAAAAAGCCCATAATCTTGCCAACAAGTATGCGAAAAATGCGAAAGTACGAGTCAGATGATTGCAAATACCAGAACTAACCCAAACATAACCAGCGTTATCCTCCAAAATATTCATCGCAACCAGGTTTGATTGACTGCTTCGGTGTGGAACCAGATTTCGACGGGATCCAAGCCACAGAAAACCCAAGATATGGCCAACAAGTACGAGAAAATTGCAAAAGTATGAGCCAGATGATTGCAAATACCAGAACTAACCCAGACATAACCAGCGTTATCCTCTAAAATATTAATCGCCACCAGCTCTTATTCACCGTTTCAGGGTGGTACCACATTACAACGTGATCCAAACCAGAAAAAGGCCAGGATCTGGCCAACAAGTATGCGAAAAATGCGAAAATACGAGCCAGATGAGGGCAAATACCAGACCTAACCCAGACATAACCGGCGTTATCCCCTAAAATATTCATTCCAACCAGGTTTAATTGACTGTTTCGGTGTGGAACCACATTACTACGGGATCCAAACCTGAAAAAACCCTGGATCTGGCCTAGAAGCATGCGAAAAACGCGATAGTATGAGCCAGATAATTGCAAATACCAGAACTAACCCAGACATAACCAGCGTTATCCTCTAAAATACTAATCGGAACCAGCTTTTATTGACTGTTTCAGTGTGGTACCACATTACTACGTGATCCAAACCAGAAAAAGCCCAGGATCTGGCCAACAAGTATGCGAGAAATGCGAAAGTACGAGCCAGATGAGGGCAAATACCAGACCTAACCCAGACATAACCGGCGTTATCCTCTAAAATACTAACTGAAACCAGGTTTAATTGACTGTTTCAGTGTGGTACCGCATTACTACGTGATCCAAACCAGAAAAAGGCCAGGATTTGGCCAACAAGTATGCGAAAAATGCGAAAGTACGAGCCAGATGAGGGCAAATACCAGACCTAACCCAGACATAACCGGCATTATCCTCCAAAATATTAATCGGAACCAGGTTTAATTGACAGTTTCAGTGTGGTACCACATTACTACGTGATCCAAACCAAAAAAAACCCAGGATCTTGCCAACAAGTATGCGAAAAATGCGAAAGTACGAGGCAGATGATTGCAAATACCAGAACTAACCCAGACGTTACCTGCGTTATCCTCTAAAATACTATTCGGAACGAGCTTTTATTGACTGTTTCAGTGTGGTACCACATTACTACGTGATCCAAAACAGAAAAAGCCCAGTATCCGGCCAACAAGTATGCGAAAAATGCGAAAGTACGAGCCAGATGTGGGCAAGTTCCAGACCTAGCCCAGACATAACCGGCATATCCTCTAAAATATTAATCGCAACCAGGTTTAATTGTCCGTTTCGTTGTGGATCCACATTACTACGGTATCCATACCAGAAAAAGGCCAGGATCTGGCCAATAAGTATGCGAAAAATGCGAAAGTACGAGCCAGATGATGGCAAATCCCAGACCTAACCGAGACATAACCGGCGTTATCCTCTAAAATATTAATCGCAACCAGGTTTAATTGGCTGTTTCAGTGTGGTACCACATTACTACGAGATCCAAACCAAAAAAAGCCCAGGATCTTGGCAACAAGTATGCGAAAAATGCGAAAATACGAGCCAGATAACGGCAAATCCCAGAACTACCCGAGACATAACCCGCGTTATCCACTAAAATATTAATCGCAACCTGGTTTAATTGACTGTTTCGGTGTGGAACTTCATTACTACGGGATCCAAACCAGAAAAAGGCCAGGATCCTGCCTACAAGTATGCGAAAAATGCGAAAGTACGAGCCAGATGAGGGCAAGTACCAGACCTAACCCAGACATAACCGGCGTTATCCTCTAAAATAATAATCGCAACCAGGTTTAATTGACTGCTTCAGTGTGGTACCACATTACAACGTGGTCCAAGCCAGAGAAAGGCCAGGATCTGGCCAACAAGTATGCGAAAAATGCGAAAATACGAGCTAGCTGACGGCAAATCCCAGACCTACCCGAGACATAACCGGCGTTATCCTCTAAAATATTAATCGCAACCAGGTTTAATTGACTGTTTCAGTGTGATACCACATTCCTACGTGGTCCAAACCAGAAAAAGCCCAGGATCTGGCCAACACGTATGCGAGAAATGCGAAAGTATGAGCCAGATGAGGGCAAATCCCAGACCTAACCGAGACATAACCGGCGTTATCCTCTAAAATATTAATCGCAACCAGGTTTAATTGACTGTTTCAGTGTGATACCACATTACTACATGGTCCAAGCCAGGAAAAGGCCGGGATCTTGCCAACAAGTATGTGAAAAATGCGAAAATACGGGCCAGATAACGGCAAATCCCAGAACTACCCGAGACATAACCGGCGTTATCCTCTAAAATATTAATCGCAACCAGGTTTAATTGACTGTTTCAGTGTGATACCACATTACTACGTGGTCCAAGCCAGGAAAAGGCCAGGATCTGGCAAACAAGTATACGAAATCGCGAAGGTATGAGCCAGATGGTTGCAAATACCAGAACTAACCAAGACGTAACCTGCGTTATCCTCCAGAATACCTTTCGGAACCAGATTCTATTGACCGCTTCAGTGTGGTACCACATTACAACGTGGTCCAAACCAGAAAAATCCCAGTATCTGGCCAACACGTATGCGAGAAATGCGAAAGTATGAGCCAGATGAGGGCAAATCCCAGACCTAACCGAGACATAACCGGCGTTATCCTCTAAAATATTAATCGCAACCAGGTTTACTTGACTGTTTCGGTGTGGTACCGCATTACCACGTGATCCAATCCAGAAAAAGGCCAGGATCTGGCCAACAAGTTTGCGAAAAATGCGAAAGTACGAGCCAGATGAGGGCAAATACCAGACCTAACCCAGACATAACCGGCGTTATCCTCTAAAATATTAATCGGAACCAGGTTTAATTGACTGTTTCGGTGTGGAACTTCATTACTACGGGATCCAAACCAGAAAAAGCCCAGGATCTGGCCAACAAGTATGCGAAAAACGCGAAAGTATGAGCCAGATGATTGCAAATACCAGAACTAACCAAGACGTAACCTGCGTTATCCTCCAGAATACCTTTCGGAACCAGATTCTATTGACCGCTTCAGTGTGGTACCACATTACAACGTGGTCCAAACCAGAAAAAGCCCAGTATCTGGCCAACAAGTATGCGAAAAATGCGAAAGTACGAGCCAGATGATGGCAAATCCCAGACCTAACCGAGACATAACCGGCGTTATCCTCTAAAATAATAATCGCAACCAGGTTTAATTGACTGCTTCAGTGTGGTACCACATTACAACGTGGTCCAAGCCAGAAAAAGGCCAGGATCTGGCCAACAAGTATGCGAAAAATGCGAAAATACGAGCTAGCTGACGGCAAATCCCAGACCTACCCGAGACATAACCGGCGTTATCCTCTAAAATATTAATCGCAACCAGGTTTAATTGACTGTTTCAGTGTGATACCCCATTCCTACGTGGTCCAAACCAGAAAAAGCCCAGGATCTGGCCAACACGTATGCGAGAAATGCGAAAGTATGAGCCAGATGAGGGCAAATCCCAGACCTAACCGAGACATAACCGGCGTTATCCTCTAAAATATTAATCGCAACCAGGTTTAATTGACTGTTTCAGTGTGATACCACATTACTACGTGATCCAAAACAGAAAAAGCCCAGTATCCGGCCAACAAGTATGCGAAAAATGCGAAAGTACGAGCCAGATGTGGGCAAGTTCCAGACCTAGCCCAGACATAACCGGCATATCCTCTAAAATATTAATCGCAACCAGGTTTAATTGTCCGTTTCGTTGTGGATCCACATTACTACGGTATCCATACCAGAAAAAGGCCAGGATCTGGCCAATAAGTATGCGAAAAATGCGAAAGTACGAGCCAGATGATGGCAAATCCCAGACCTAACCGAGACATAACCGGCGTTATCCTCTAAAATATTAATCGCAATCAGGTTTAATTGGCTGTTTCAGTGTGGTACCACATTACTACGAGATCCAAACCAAAAAAAGCCCAGGATCTTGGCAACAAGTATGCGAAAAATGCGAAAATACGAGCCAGATAACGGCAAATCCCAGAACTACCCGAGACATAACCGGCGTTATCCACTAAAATATTAATCGCAACCTGGTTTAATTGACTGTTTCGGTGTGGAACTTCATTACTACGGGATCCAAACCAGAAAAAGGCCAGGATCCTGCCTACAAGTATGCGAAAAATGCGAAAGTACGAGCCAGATGAGGGCAAGTACCAGACCTAACCCAGACATAACCGGCGTTATCCTCTAAAATAATAATCGCAACCAGGTTTAATTGACTGCTTCAGTGTGGTACCACATTACAACGTGGTCCAAGCCAGAGAAAGGCCAGGATCTGGCCAACAAGTATGCGAAAAATGCGAAAATACGAGCTAGCTGACGGCAAATCCCAGACCTACCCGAGACATAACCGGCGTTATCCTCTAAAATATTAATCGCAACCAGGTTTAATTGACTGTTTCAGTGTGATACCACATTCCTACGTGGTCCAAACCAGAAAAAGCCCAGGATCTGGCCAACACGTATGCGAGAAATGCGAAAGTATGAGCCAGATGAGGGCAAATCCCAGACCTAACCGAGACATAACCGGCGTTATCCTCTAAAATATTAATCGCAACCAGGTTTAATTGACTGTTTCAGTGTGATACCACATTACTACATGGTCCAAGCCAGGAAAAGGCCGGGATCTTGCCAACAAGTATGTGAAAAATGCGAAAATACGGGCCTGATAACGGCAAATCCCAGAACTACCCGAGACATAACCGGCGTTATCCTCTAAAATATTAATCGCAACCAGGTTTAATTGACTGTTTCAGTGTGATACCACATTACTACGTGGTCCAAGCCAGGAAAAGGCCAGGATCTGGCAAACAAGTATACGAAATCGCGAAGGTATGAGCCAGATGGTTGCAAATACCAGAACTAACCAAGACGTAACCTGCGTTATCCTCCAGAATACCTTTCGGAACCAGATTCTATTGACCGCTTCAGTGTGGTACCACATTACAACGTGGTCCAAACCAGAAAAATCCCAGTATCTGGCCAACACGTATGCGAGAAATGCGAAAGTATGAGCCAGATGAGGGCAAATCCCAGACCTAACCGAGACATAACCGGCGTTATCCTCTAAAATATTAATCGCAACCAGGTTTACTTGACTGTTTCGGTGTGGTACCGCATTACCACGTGATCCAATCCAGAAAAAGGCCAGGATCTGGCCAACAAGTTTGCGAAAAATGCGAAAGTACGAGCCAGATGAGGGCAAATACCAGACCTAACCCAGACATAACCGGCGTTATCCTCTAAAATATTAATCGGAACCAGGTTTAATTGACTGTTTCGGTGTGGAACTTCATTACTACGGGATCCAAACCAGAAAAAGCCCAGGATCTGGCCAACAAGTATGCGAAAAACGCGAAAGTATGAGCCAGATGATTGCAAATACCAGAACTAACCAAGACGTAACCTGCGTTATCCTCCAGAATACCTTTCGGAACCAGATTCTATTGACCGCTTCAGTGTGGTACCACATTACAACGTGGTCCAAACCAGAAAAAGCCCAGTATCTGGCCAACAAGTATGCGAAAAATGCGAAAGTACGAGCCAGATGATGGCAAATCCCAGACCTAACCGAGACATAACCGGCGTTATCCTCTAAAATAATAATCGCAACCAGGTTTAATTGACTGCTTCAGTGTGGTACCACATTACAACGTGGTCCAAGCCAGAAAAAGGCCAGGATCTGGCCAACAAGTATGCGAAAAATGCGAAAATACGAGCTAGCTGACGGCAAATCCCAGACCTACCCGAGACATAACCGGCGTTATCCTCTAAAATATTAATCGCAACCAGGTTTAATTGACTGTTTCAGTGTGATACCCCATTCCTACGTGGTCCAAACCAGAAAAAGCCCAGGATCTGGCCAACACGTATGCGAGAAATGCGAAAGTATGAGCCAGATGAGGGCAAATCCCAGACCTAACCGAGACATAACCGGCGTTATCCTCTAAAATATTAATCGCAACCAGGTTTAATTGACTGTTTCAGTGTGATACCACATTACTACGTGATCCAAAACAGAAAAAGCCCAGTATCCGGCCAACAAGTATGCGAAAAATGCGAAAGTACGAGCCAGATGTGGGCAAGTTCCAGACCTAGCCCAGACATAACCGGCATATCCTCTAAAATATTAATCGCAACCAGGTTTAATTGTCCGTTTCGTTGTGGATCCACATTACTACGGTATCCATACCAGAAAAAGGCCAGGATCTGGCCAATAAGTATGCGAAAAATGCGAAAGTACGAGCCAGATGATGGCAAATCCCAGACCTAACCGAGACATAACCGGCGTTATCCTCTAAAATATTAATCGCAATCAGGTTTAATTGGCTGTTTCAGTGTGGTACCACATTACTACGAGATCCAAACCAAAAAAAGCCCAGGATCTTGGCAACAAGTATGCGAAAAATGCGAAAATACGAGCCAGATAACGGCAAATCCCAGAACTACCCGAGACATAACCGGCGTTATCCACTAAAATATTAATCGCAACCTGGTTTAATTGACTGTTTCGGTGTGGAACTTCATTACTACGGGATCCAAACCAGAAAAAGGCCAGGATCCTGCCTACAAGTATGCGAAAAATGCGAAAGTACGAGCCAGATGAGGGCAAGTACCAGACCTAACCCAGACATAACCGGCGTTATCCTCTAAAATAATAATCGCAACCAGGTTTAATTGACTGCTTCAGTGTGGTACCACATTACAACGTGGTCCAAGCCAGAGAAAGGCCAGGATCTGGCCAACAAGTATGCGAAAAATGCGAAAATACGAGCTAGCTGACGGCAAATCCCAGACCTACCCGAGACATAACCGGCGTTATCCTCTAAAATATTAATCGCAACCAGGTTTAATTGACTGTTTCAGTGTGATACCACATTCCTACGTGGTCCAAACCAGAAAAAGCCCAGGATCTGGCCAACACGTATGCGAGAAATGCGAAAGTATGAGCCAGATGAGGGCAAATCCCAGACCTAACCGAGACATAACCGGCGTTATCCTCTAAAATATTAATCGCAACCAGGTTTAATTGACTGTTTCAGTGTGATACCACATTACTACATGGTCCAAGCCAGGAAAAGGCCGGGATCTTGCCAACAAGTATGTGAAAAATGCGAAAATACGGGCCAGATAACGGCAAATCCCAGAACTACCCGAGACATAACCGGCGTTATCCTCTAAAATATTAATCGCAACCAGGTTTAATTGACTGTTTCAGTGTGATACCACATTACTACGTGGTCCAAGCCAGGAAAAGGCCAGGATCTGGCAAACAAGTATACGAAATCGCGAAGGTATGAGCCAGATGGTTGCAAATACCAGAACTAACCAAGATGTAACCTGCGTTATCCTCCAGAATACCTTTCGGAACCAGATTCTATTGACCGCTTCAGTGTGGTACCACATTACAACGTGGTCCAAACCAGAAAAATCCCAGTATCTGGCCAACACGTATGCGAGAAATGCGAAAGTATGAGCCAGATGAGGGCAAATCCCAGACCTAACCGAGACATAACCGGCGTTATCCTCTAAAATATTAATCGCAACCAGGTTTACTTGACTGTTTCGGTGTGGTACCGCATTACCACGTGATCCAATCCAGAAAAAGGCCAGGATCTGGCCAACAAGTTTGCGAAAAATGCGAAAGTACGAGCCAGATGAGGGCAAATACCAGACCTAACCCAGACATAACCGGCGTTATCCTCTAAAATATTAATCGGAACCAGGTTTAATTGACTGTTTCGGTGTGGAACTTCATTACTACGGGATCCAAACCAGAAAAAGCCCAGGATCTGGCCAACAAGTATGCGAAAAACGCGAAAGTATGAGCCAGATGATTGCAAATACCAGAACTAACCAAGACGTAACCTGCGTTATCCTCCAGAATACCTTTCGGAACCAGATTCTATTGACCGCTTCAGTGTGGTACCACATTACAACGTGGTCCAAACCAGAAAAAGCCCAGTATCTGGCCAACAAGTATGCGAAAAATGCGAAAGTACGAGCCAGATGATGGCAAATCCCAGACCTAACCGAGACATAACCGGCGTTATCCTCTAAAATAATAATCGCAACCAGGTTTAATTGACTGCTTCAGTGTGGTACCACATTACAACGTGGTCCAAGCCAGAAAAAGGCCAGGATCTGGCCAACAAGTATGCGAAAAATGCGAAAATACGAGCTAGCTGACGGCAAATCCCAGACCTACCCGAGACATAACCGGCGTTATCCTCTAAAATATTAATCGCAACCAGGTTTAATTGACTGTTTCAGTGTGATACCCCATTCCTACGTGGTCCAAACCAGAAAAAGCCCAGGATCTGGCCAACACGTATGCGAGAAATGCGAAAGTATGAGCCAGATGAGGGCAAATCCCAGACCTAACCGAGACATAACCGGCGTTATCCTCTAAAATATTAATCGCAACCAGGTTTAATTGACTGTTTCAGTGTGATACCACATTACTACGTGGTCCAAGCCAGGAAAAGGCCAGGATCTGGCAAACAAGTATACGAAATCGCGAAAGTATGAGCCAGATGGTTGCAAATACCAGAACTAACCAAGACGTAACCTGCGTTATCCTCCAGAATACCCTTCGGAACCAGATTCTATTGACCGCTTCAGTGTGGTACCACATTACAACGTGGTCCAAACCAGAAAAAGCCCAGGATCTGGCCAACACGTATGCGAGAAATGCGAAAGTAAGAGCCAGATGAGGGCAAATCCCAGACCTAACCGAGACATAACCTGCGTTATCCTCCGGAATACCTTTCGGAACCAGATTCTATTGACCGCTTCAGTGTGGTACCACATTACAACGTGGTCCAAACCAGAAAAAGCCCAGTATCTGGCCAACAAGTATGCGAAAAATGCGAAAGTACGAGCCAGATGATGGCAAATCCCAGACCTAACCGAGACATAACCGGCGTTATCCTCTAAAATATTAATCGCAACCAGGTTTACTTGACTGTCTCGGTGTGGTACCGCATTACCACGTGATCCAATCCAGAAAAAGGCCAGGATCTGGCCAACAAGTTTGCGAAAAATGCGAAAGTACGAGCCAGATGAGGACAAATACCAGATCTAACCCAGACATAACCGGCGTTATCCTCTAAAATACTAACCGGAACCAGGTTTAATTGACTGTTTCAGTGTGGTACCGCATTACCACGTGATCCAATCCAGAAAAAGGCCAGGATCTGGCCAACAAGTTTGCGAAAAATGCGAAAGTACGAGCCAGATGAGGGCAAATACCAGACCTAACCCAGACATAACCGGCGTTATCCTCTAAAATATTAATCGGAACCAGGTTTAATTGACTGTTTCAGTGTGGATCCACATTACTACGTGATCCAAACCAGAGAAAGCCCAGTTTCTGGCCAACAAGCATGCGAAAAATGCGAAAGTACGAGCCAGATGATGGCAAATCCCGGACCTAACCGAGACATAACCGGCGTTATCCTCTAAAATATTAATCGCAACCAGGTTTAATTGACTGTTTCAGTGCGGAACTTCATTACTACGGGATCCAAACCAGAAAAAAACCCAGGATCTGGCCAACAAGTATGTGAAAAACGCGAAAGTATGAGCCAGATGATTGCAATTACCAGAACTAACCCAGACGTAACCTGCGTTATCCTCCAAAATACTATTCGGAACTAGATTCTATTGACTGTTTCAGTGTGATACCACATTACTACGTGGTCGAAGACAGAAAAAGGCCAGGATCTGGCCAACAAGTATGCGAAAAATGCGAAAATACGAGCTAGATGACGGCAAATCCCAGACCTACCCGAGACATAACCGGCGTTATCCTCTAAGATATTAATCGCAACCAGGTTTAATTGACTGTTTCAGTGTGATACCACATTACTACGTGGTCCAAGCCAGGAAAAGGCCAGGATCTGGCCAACAAGTAAGCGAGAAATGCGAAAATACGAGCCAGATGATGGCAAATCCCAGACCTACCCGAGACATAACCGGCGTTATCCTCTAAAATATTAATCGCAACCAGGTTTAATTGACTGTTTCGGTGTGGAACTTCATTACTACGGGATCCAAACCAGAAAAAACCCAGGATCTGGCAAAGATGTATGCGAAAAACGCGAATGTATGAGCCAGATGATTGCAAATACCAGAACTAACCCAGACGTAACCTGGGCTATCCTCTAAAATACTATTCGGAACCAGCTTTCATTGACTGTTTCAGTGTGGTACCACATTACTACGTGATCCAAACCAAAAAAAGCCCAGGATCTTGCCAACAAGTACGCGAAAATTGCGAAAAAATGAACCAGATGATTACAAATAACAGAACTAACCCAGACATAACCGGCGTTATCCTCTAAAATATTAATCGGAACCAGGTTTAATTGACTGTTTCAGTGTGGTACCTCATTACTACGTGGTCCAAGCCAGAAAAAGGCCTGGATCTGGCCAACAAGTATGCGATAAATGCGAAAGTATGAGCCAGATGATTGCAAATACCAGAACTAACCCAGATATAACCAGCGTTATCTTCTAAAATATTAATCGGAACCAGGTTTAATTGACTGTTTCAGTGTGGTACCACATTACTACGTGATCCAAACCAAAAAAAGCTCAGGATCCTGCCAACAAGTATGCGAAAAATGCGAAAGTATGAGCCAGATGATTGCAAATACCAGAACTAACCCAGATATAACCAGCGTTATCTTCTTAAATATTAATCGGAACCAGGTTTAATTGACTGTTTCAGTGTGGTACCTCATTACTATGTGGTCCAAGCCAGAAAAAGGTCAGGATCTGCCCAACAAGTAAGCGAAAAATGCGAAAGTACGAGCCAGATGAGGACAAATACCAGACCTAACCCAGACATAACCGGCGTTATCCTCTAAAATATTAATCGGAACTAGGTTTAATTGACTGTTTCGGTGTGGTACCGCATTACTACGTGATCCAAACCAGAAAAAGGCCAGGATCCTGCCTACAAGTATGCGAAAAATGCGAAAGTACGAGCCAGATGAGGGCAAATACCAGACCTAACCCAGACATAACCGGCGTTATCCTCTAAAATATTAATCGGGACCAGGTTTAATTGACTGTTTCAGTGTGGTACCACATTACTTCGTGGTCCAAGCCAGAAAAAGGCCAGGATCTGGCCAACAAGTAAGCGAAAAATGCGAAGGTACGAGCCAGATGAAGGCAAATACCAGAACTAACCCACACGTAACCTGCGTTATCCTCTAAAATACTATTCGGAACTAGATTCTATTGACTGTTTCAGTGTGATACCACATTACTACGTGGTCGAAGCCAGAAAAAGGCCAGCATCTGGCCAACAAGTATGCGAAAAATGCGAAAATACGAGCTAGATGACGGCAAATCCCAGACCTATCCGAGACATAACCGGCGTTATCCTCTAAGATATTAATCGCAACCAGGTTTAATTGACTGTTTCAGTGTGATACCACATTACTACGGGATCCAAACCTGAAAAAACCCTGGATCTGGCCTAGAAGCATGCGAAAAACGCGATAGTATGAGCCAGATAATTGCAAATACCAGAACTAACCCAGACATAACCAGCGTTATCCTCTAAAATACTAATCGGAACCAGCTTTTATTGACTGTTTCAGTGTGGTACCACATTACTACGTGATCCAAACCAGAAAAAGGCCAGGATCCTGCCTACAAGTATGCGAAAAATGCGAAAGTACGAGCCAGATGTGGGCAAGTTCCAGACCTAGCCCAGACATAACCGGCATTATCCTCCAAAATATTAATCGGAACCAGGTTTAATTGACAGTTTCAGTGTGGTACCACATTACTACGTGATCCAAACCAAAAAAAACCCAGGATCTTGCCAACAAGTATGCGAAAAATGCGAAAGTACGAGGCAGATGATTGCAAATACCAGAACTAACCCAGACGTTACCTGCGTTATCCTCTAAAATACTATTCGGAACCAGCTTTTATTGACTGTTTCAGTGTGGTACCACATTACTACGTGATCCAAAACAGAAAAAGCCCAGTATCCGGCCAACAAGTATGCGAAAAATGCGAAAGTACGAGCCAGATGTGGGCAAGTTCCAGACCTAGCCCAGACATAACCGGCATATCCTCTAAAATATTATTCGCAACCAGGTTTAATTGTCCGTTTCGTTGTGGATCCACATTACTACGGGATCCATACCAGAAAAAGGCCAGGATCTGGCCAATAAGTATGCGAAAAATGCGAAAGTACGAGCCAGATGATGGCAAATCCCAGACCTAACCGAGACATAACCGGCGTTATCCTCTAAAATATTAATCGCAACCAGGTTTAATTGGCTGTTTCAGTGTGGTACCACATTACTACGAGATCCAAACCAAAAAAAGCCCAGGATCTTGCCAACAAGTATGCGAAAAATGCGAAAATACGAGCCAGATAACGGCAAATCCCAGAACTACCCGAGACATAACCGGCGTTATCCACTAAAATATTAATCGCAACCAGGTTTGATTGACTGTTTCGGTGTGGAACTTCATTACTACGGGATCCAAGCCAGAAAAAGGCCAGGATCTGGCAAACAAGTATACGAAATCGCGAAAGTATGAGCCAGATTGTTGCAAATACCAGAACTAACCCAGACGTTACCTGCGTTATCCTCTAAAATACTATTCGGAACCAGCTTCTATTGACTGTTTCTGTGTGGTACCATATTACTACGTGATCCAAACCTGAGAAAACTCTGGATCTGGCCAAGAAGTATGCGAAAAACGCGATAGTATGAGCCAGATAATTGCAAATACCCGAACTAACCCAGACATAACCAGCGTTATCCTCTAAAATACTAATCGGAACCAGCTTTTATTGACTGTTTCAGTGTGGTACCACATTACTACGTGATCCAAACCAGAAAAAGGCCAGGATCCTGCCTACAAGTATGCGAAAAATGCGAAAGTACGAGCCAGATGAGGGCAAGTACCAGACCTAACCCAGACATAACCGGCGTTATCCTCTAAAATAATAATCGCAACCAGGTTTAATTGACTGCTTCAGTGTGGTACCACATTACAACGTGGTCCAAGCCAGAAAAAGGCCAGGATCTGGCCAACAAGTATGCGAAAAATGCGAAAATACGAGCTAGCTGATGGCAAATCCCAGACCTACCCGAGACATAACCGGCGTTATCCTCTAAAATATTAATCGCAACCAGGTTTAATTGACTGTTTCAGTGTGATACCACATTACTACGTGGTCCAAGCCAGGAAAAGCCCAGGATCTTGCCAACAAGTATGCGAAAAATGCGAAAATACGAGCCAGATAACGGCAAATCCCAGAACTACCCGAGACATAACCGGCGTTATCCACTAAAATATTAATCGCAACCAGGTTTGATTGACTGTTTCGGTGTGGAACTTCATTACTACGGGATCCAAGCCAGAAAAAGGCCAGGATCTGGCAAACAAGTATACGAAATCGCGAAAGTATGAGCCAGATTGTTGCAAATACCAGAACTAACCCAGACGTTACCTGCGTTATCCTCTAAAATACTATTCGGAACCAGCTTCTATTGACTGTTTCTGTGTGGTACCATATTACTACGTGATCCAAACCTGAGAAAACTCTGGATCTGGCCAAGAAGTATGCGAAAAACGCGATAGTATGAGCCAGATAATTGCAAATACCCGAACTAACCCAGACATAACCAGCGTTATCCTCTAAAATACTAATCGGAACCAGCTTTTATTGACTGTTTCAGTGTGGTACCACATTACTACGTGATCCAAACCAGAAAAAGGCCAGGATCCTGCCTACAAGTATGCGAAAAATGCGAAAGTACGAGCCAGATGAGGGCAAGTACCAGACCTAACCCAGACATAACCGGCGTTATCCTCTAAAATAATAATCGCAACCAGGTTTAATTGACTGCTTCAGTGTGGTACCACATTACAACGTGGTCCAAGCCAGAAAAAGGCCAGGATCTGGCCAACAAGTATGCGAAAAATGCGAAAATACGAGCTAGCTGATGGCAAATCCCAGACCTACCCGAGACATAACCGGCGTTATCCTCTAAAATATTAATCGCAACCAGGTTTAATTGACTGTTTCAGTGTGATACCACATTACTACGTGGTCCAAGCCAGGAAAAGGCCAGGATCTGGCAAACAAGTATACGAAATCGCGAAGGTATGAGCCAGATGGTTGCAAATACCAGAACTAACCAAGACGTAACCTGCGTTATCCTCCAGAATACCTTTCGGAACCAGATTCTTTTGACTGTTTCAGTGTGATACCACATTCCTACGTGGTCCAAACCAGAAAAAGCCCAGGATCTGGCCAACACGTATGCGAGAAATGCGAAAGTATGAGCCAGATGAGGGCAAATCCCAGACCTAACCGAGACATAACCGGCGTTATCCTCTAAAATATTAATCGCAACCAGGTTTAATTGACTGTTTCAGTGTGATACCACATTACTACGTGGTCCAAGCCAGGAAAAGGCCAGGATCTTGCCAACAAGTATGCGAAAAATGCGAAAATACGGGCCAGATAACGGCAAATCCCAGAACTACCCGAGACATAACCGGCGTTATCCTCTAAAATATTAATCGCAACCAGGTTTAATTGACTGTTTCAGTGTGATACCACATTACTACGTGGTCCAAGCCAGGAAAAGGCCAGGATCTGGCAAACAAGTATACGAAATCGCGAAGGTATGAGCCAGATGGTTGCAAATACCAGAACTAACCAAGACGTAACCTGCGTTATCCTCCAGAATACCTTTCGGAACCAGATTCTATTGACCGCTTCAGTGTGGTACCACATTACAACGTGGTCCAAACCAGAAAAAGCCCAGGATCTGGCCAACACGTATGCGAGAAATACGAAAGTATGAGCCAGATGAGGGCAAATCCCAGACCTAACCGAGACATAACCGGCGTTATCCTCTAAAATATTAATCACAACCAGGTTTACTTGACTGTTTCGGTGTGGTACCGCATTACCACGTGATCCAATCCAGAAAAAGGCCAGGATCTGGCCAACAAGTTTGCGAAAAATGCGAAAGTACGAGCCAGATGAGGGCAAATACCAGACCTAACCCAGACATAACCGGCGTTATCCTCTAAAATATTAATCGGAACCAGGTTTAATTGACTGTTTCGGTGTGGAACTTCATTACTACGGGATCCAAACCAGAAAAAGCCCAGGATCTGGCCAACAAGTATGCGAAAAACGCGAAAGTATGAGCCAGATGATTGCAAATACCAGAACTAACCAAGACGTAACCTGCGTTATCCTCCAGAATACCTTTCGGAACCAGATTCTATTGACCGCTTCAGTGTGGTACCACATTACAACGTGGTCCAAACCAGAAAAAGCCCAGTATCTGGCCAACAAGTATGCGAAAAATGCGAAAGTACGAGCCAGATGATGGCAAATCCCAGACCTAACCGAGACATAACCGGCGTTATCCTCTAAAATAATAATCGCAACCAGGTTTAATTGACTGCTTCAGTGTGGTACCACATTACAACGTGGTCCAAGCCAGAAAAAGGCCAGGATCTGGCCAACAAGTATGCGAAAAATGCGAAAATACGAGCTAGCTGACGGCAAATCCCAGACCTACCCGAGACATAACCGGCGTTATCCTCTAAAATATTAATCGCAACCAGGTTTAATTGACTGTTTCAGTGTGATACCACATTCCTACGTGGTCCAAACCAGAAAAAGCCCAGGATCTGGCCAACACGTATGCGAGAAATGCGAAAGTATGAGCCAGATGAGGGCAAATCCCAGACCTAACCGAGACATAACCTGCGTTATCCTCCGGAATACCTTTCGGAACCAGATTCTATTGACCGCTTCAGTGTGGTACCACATTACAACGTGGTCCAAACCAGAAAAAGCCCAGTATCTGGCCAACAAGTATGCGAAAAATGCGAAAGTACGAGCCAGATGATGGCAAATCCCAGACCTAACCGAGACATAACCGGCGTTATCCTCTAAAATATTAATCGCAACCAGGTTTACTTGACTGTTTCGGTGTGGTACCGCATTACCACGTGATCCAATCCAGAAAAAGGCCAGGATCTGGCCAACAAGTATGCGAAAAATGCGAAAGTACGAGCCAGATGAGGGCAAATACCAGACCTAACCCAGACATAACCGGCGTTATCCTCTAAAATATTAATCGGAACTAGGTTTAATTGCCGGTTTCGGTGTGGTACCGCATTACTACGTGATCCAAACCAGAAAAAGGCCAGGATCCTGCCTACAAGTATGCGAAAAATGCGAAAGTACGAGCCAGATGAGGGCAAGTACCAGACCTAACCCAGACATAACCGGCATTATCCTCTAAAATATTAATCGCCGCCAGGTTTAATTGACTGTTTCAGTGTGGTACCTCATTACTATGTGGTCCAAGCCAGAAAAAGGTCAGGATCTGCCCAACAAGTAAGCGAAAACTGCGAAAGTACGAGCCAGATGAGGACAAATACCAGACCTAACCCAGACATAACCGGCGTTATCCTCTAAAATATTAATCGGAACTAGGTTTAATTGCCGGTTTCGGTGTGGTACCGCATTACTACGTGATCCAAACCAGAAAAAGGCCACGATCCTGCCTACAAGTATGCGAAAAATGCGAAAGTACGAGCCAGATGAGGGCAAGTACCAGACCTAGCCCAGACATAACCGGCGTTATCCTCTAAAATATTAATCGGGACCAGGTTTAATTGACTGTTTCAGTGTGGTACCACATTACTTCGTGGTCCAAGCCAGAAAAAGGCCAGGATCTGGCCAACAAGTAAGCGAAAAATGCGAAGGTACGAGCCAGATGAGGGCAAATACCAGAACTAACCCAGACGTAACCTGCGTTATCCTCTAAAATACTATTCGGAACCAGCTTTTATTGACTGTTTCAGTGTGGTACCACATTACTACGTGATCCACACCAAAAAAAGCCCAGGATCTTGCCAACAAGTATGCGAAAAATGCGAAAGTACGAGCCAGATGATTGCAAATACCAGAACTAACCCAAACATAACCAGCGTTATCCTCCAAAATAATCATCGCAACCAGGTTTAATTGACTGCTTCGGTGTGGAACGACATTACGAAGGGATCCAAACCACTAAAAACCCAAGATCTGGCCAACAAGTACGCGAAAATTGCGAAAGTATGAGCCAGATGATTGCAAATAACAGAACTAACCCAGACATAACCAGCGTTATCCTCTAAAATATTAATCGGAACCAGGTTTAATTGACTGTTTCAGTGCGGAACTTCATTACTACGGGATCCAAACCAGAAAAAAACCCAGGATCTGGCCAACAAGTATGTGAAAAACGCGAAAGTATGAGCCAGATGATTGCAAATACCAGAACTAACCCAGACGTAACCTGCGTTATCCTCCAAAATACTATTCGGAACTAGATTCTATTGACTGTTTCAGTGTGATACCACATTACTACGTGGTCGAAGACAGAAAAAGGCCAGGATCTGGCCAACAAGTATGCGAAAAATGCGAAAATACGAGCTAGATGACGACAAATCCCAGACCTACCCGAGACATAACCGGCGTTATCCTCTAAGATATTAATCGCAACCAGGTTTAATTGACTGTTTCAGTGTGATACCACATTACTACGTGGTCCAAGCCAGGAAAAGGCCAGGATCTGGCCAACAAGTAAGCGAGAAATGCGAAAATACGAGCCAGATGACGGCAAATCCCAGACCTACCCGAGACATAACCGGCGTTATCCTCTAAAATATTAATCGCAACCAGGTTTAATTGACTGTTTCGGTGTGGAACTTCATTACTACGGGATCCAAACCAGAAAAAACCCAGGATCTGGCAAAGATGTATGCGAAAAACGCGAATGTATGAGCCAGATGATTGCAAATACCAGAACTAACCCAGACGTAACCTGGGCTATCCTCTAAAATACTATTCGGAACCAGCTTTCATTGACTGTTTCAGTGTGGTACCACATTACTACGTGATCCAAACCAAAAAAAGCCCAGGATCTTGCCAACAAGTATGCGAAAAATGCGAAAGTACGAGCCAGATGATTGCAAATACCAGAACTAGCCCAAACATAACCAGCGTTATCCTCCAAAATATTCATCGCAACCAGGTTTAATTGACTGCTTCGGTGTGGAACGACATTACGACGGGATCCAAACCACAAAAAACCCAAGATCTGGCCAACTAGTACGCGAAAATTGCGAAAAAATGAACCAGATGATTACAAATAACAGAACTAACCCAGACATAACCGGCGTTATCCTCTAAAATATTAATCGGAACCAGGTTTAATTGACTGTTTCAGTGTGGTACCTCATTACTACGTGGTCCAAGCCAGAAAAAGGCCTGGATCTGGCCAACAAGTATGCGATAAATGCGAAAGTATGAGCCAGATGATTGCAAATACCAGAACTAACCCAGATATAACCAGCGTTATCTTCTAAAATATTAATCGGAACCAGGTTTAATTGACTGTTTCAGTGTGGTACCACATTACTACGTGATCCAAACCAAAAAAAGCTCAGGATCCTGCCAACAAGTATGCGAAAAATGCGAAAGTATGAGCCAGATGATTGCAAATACCAGAACTAACCCAGATATAACCATCGTTATCTTCTTAAATATTAATCGGGACCAGGTTTAATTGACTGTTTCAGTGTGGTACCACATTACTTCGTGGTCCAAGCCAGAAAAAGGCCAGGATCTGGCCAACAAGTAAGCGAAAAATGCGAAGGTACGAGCCAGATGAAGGCAAATACCAGAACTAACCGAGACATAACCGGCGTTATCCTCTAAAATAATAATCGCAACCAGGTTTAATTGACTGCTTCAGTGTGGTACCACATTACAACGTGGTCCAAGCCAGAAAAAGGCCAGGATCTGGCCAACAAGCATGCGAAAAATGCGAAAATACGAGCTAGCTGACGGCAAATCCCAGACCTACCCGAGACATAACCGGCGTTATCCTCTAAAATATTAATCGCAACCAGGTTTAATTGACTGTTTCAGTGTGATACCACATTCCTACGTGGTCCAAACCAGAAAAAGCCCAGGATCTGGCCAACACGTATGCGAGAAATGCGAAAGTATGAGCCAGATGAGGGCAAATCCCAGACCTAAACGAGACATAACCGGCGTTATCCTCTAAAATATTAATCGCAACCAGGTTTAATTGACTGTTTCAGTGTGATACCACATTACTACGTGGTCCAAGCCAGGAAAAGGCCAGGATCTGGCAAACAAGTATACGAAATCGCGAAAGTATGAGCCAGATGGTTGCAAATACCAGAACTAACCAAGACGCAACCTGCGTTATCCTCCAGAATACCTTTCGGAACCAGATTCTATTGACCGCTTCAGTGTGGTACCACATTACAACGTGGTCCAAACCAGAAAAAGCCCAGGATCTGGCCAACACGTATGCGAGAAATGCGAAAGTATGAGCCAGATGAGGGCAAATCCCAGACCTAACCGAGACATAACCGGCGTTATCCTCTAAAATATTAATCGCAACCAGGTTTACTTGACTGTTTCGGTGTGGTACCGCATTACCACGTGATCCAATCCAGAAAAAGGCCAGGATCTGGCCAACAAGTTTGCGAAAAATGCGAAAGTACGAGCCAGATGAGGACAAATACCAGATCTAACCCAGACATAACCGGCGTTATCCTCTAAAATACTAACCGGAACCAGGTTTAATTGACTGTTTCAGTGTGGTACCGCATTACCACGTGATCCAATCCAGAAAAAGGCCAGGATCTGGCCAACAAGTTTGCGAAAAATGCGAAAGTACGAGCCAGATGAGGGCAAATACCAGACCTAACCCAGACATAACCGGCGTTATCCTCTAAAATGTTAATCACAACCAGGTTTAATTGACTGTTTCGGTGTGGAACTTCATTACTACGGGATCCAAACCAGAAAAAACCCAGGATCTGGCAAAGATGTATGCGAAAAACGCGAATGTATGAGCCAGATGATTGCAAATACCAGAACTAACCCAGACGTAACCTGGGCTATCCTCTAAAATACTATTCGGAACCAGCTTTCATTGACTGTTTCAGTGTGGTATCACATTACTACGTGATCCAAACCAAAAACAGCCCAGGATCTTCGAACAAGTATGCGAAAAATGCGAAAGTACGAGCCAGATGATTGCAAATACCAGAACTAGCCCAAACATAACCAGCGTTATCCTCCAAAATATTCATCGCAACCAGGTTTAATTGACTGCTTCGGTGTGGAACGACATTACGACGGGATCCAAACCACAAAAAACCCAAGATCTGGCCAACTAGTACGCGAAAATTGCGAAAAAATGAACCAGATGATTACAAATAACAGAACTAACCCAGACATAACCGGCGTTATCCTCTAAAATATTAATCGGAACCAGGTTTAATTGACTGTTTCAGTGTGGTACCTCATTACTACGTGGTCCAAGCCAGAAAAAGGCCTGGATCTGGCCAACAAGTATGCGATAAATGCGAAAGTATGAGCCAGATGATTGCAAATACCAGAACTAACCCAGATATAACCAGCGTTATCTTCTAAAATATTAATCGGAACCAGGTTTAATTGACTGTTTCAGTGTGGTACCACATTACTACGTGATCCAAACCAAAAAAAGCTCAGGATCCTGCCGACAAGTATGCGAAAAATGCGAAAGTATGAGCCAGATGATTGCAAATACCAGAACTAACCCAGATATAACCAGCGTTATCTTCTTAAATATTAATCGGAACCAGGTTTAATTGACTGTTTCAGTGTGGTACCTCATTACTATGTGGTCCAAGCCAGAAAAAGGTCAGGATCTGCCCAACAAGTAAGCGAAAAATGCGAAAGTACGAGCCAGATGAGGACAAATACCAGACCTAACCCAGACATAACCGGCGTTATCCTCTAAAATATTAATCGGAACTAGGTTTAATTGACTGTTTCGGTGTGGTACCGCATTACTACGTGATCCAAACCAGAAAAAGGCCAGGATCCTGCCTACAAGTATGCGAAAAATGCGAAAGTACGAGCCAGATGAGGGCAAATACCAGACCTAACCCAGACATAACCGGCGTTATCCTCTAAAATATTAATCGGGACCAGGTTTAATTGACTGTTTCAGTGTGGTACCACATTACTTCGTGGTCCAAGCCAGAAAAAGGCCAGGATCTGGCCAACAAGTAAGCGAAAAATGCGAAGGTACGAGCCAGATGAAGGCAAATACCAGAACTAACCCACACGTAACCTGCGTTATCCTCTAAAATACTATTCGGAACTAGATTCTATTGACTGTTTCAGTGTGATACCACATTACTACGTGGTCGAAGCCAGAAAAAGGCCAGCATCTGGCCAACAAGTATGCGAAAAATGCGAAAATACGAGCTAGATGACGGCAAATCCCAGACCTACCCGAGACATAACCGGCGTTATCCTCTAAGATATTAATCGCAACCAGGTTTAATTGACTGTTTCAGTGTGATACCACATTACTACGTGGTCCAAGCCAGGAAAAGGCCAGGATCTGGCCAACAAGTATGCGAAAAATGCGAAAATACGAGGCAGATGAGGGCAAATACCAGACCTAACCCAGACATAACCGGCGTTATCCTCTAAAATATTAATCGGAACTAGGTTTAATTGACTGTTTCGGTTTGGAACTTCATTACTACGGGATCCAAACCAGAAAAAACCCAGGATCCGGCAAAGATGTATGCGAAAAACGCGAATGTATGAGCCAGATGATTGCAAATACCAGAACTAACCCAGACGTAACCTGCGCTATCCTCTAAAATACTATTCGGAACCAGCTTTTATTGACTGTTTCAGTGTGGTACCACATTACTACGTGATCCAAACTAAAAAAAGCCCATAATCTTGCCAACAAGTATGCGAAAAGTGCGAAAGTACGAGTCAGATGATTGCAAATACCAGAACTAACCCAAACATAACCAGCGTTATCCTCCAAAATATTCATCGCAACCAGGTTTGATTGACTGCTTCGGTGTGGAACCAGATTTCGACGGGATCCAAGCCACAGAAAACCCAAGATATGGCCAACAAGTACGAGAAAATTGCAAAAGTATGGGCCAGATGATTGCAAATACCAGAACTAACCCAGACATAACCAGCGTTATCCTCTAAAATATTAATCGCCACCAGCTCTTATTCACCGTTTCAGGGTGGTACCACATTACAACGTGATCCAAACCAGAAAAAGGCCAGGATCTGGCCAACAAGTATGCGAAAAATGCGAAAATACGAGGCAGATGAGGGCAAATACCAGACCTAACCCAGACATAACCGGCGTTATCCCCTAAAATATTCATTCCAACCAGGTTTAATTGACTGTTTCGGTGTGGAACCACATTACTACGGGATCCAAACCTGAAAAAACCCTGGATCTGGCCTAGAAGCATGCGAAAAACGCGATAGTATGAGCCAGATAATTGCAAATACCAGAACTAACCCAGACATAACCAGCGTTATCCTCTAAAATACTAATCGGAACCAGCTTTTATTGACTGTTTCAGTGTGGTACCACATTACTACGTGATCCAAACCAGAAAAAGCCCAGGATCTGGCCAACAAGTATGCGAGAAATGCGAAAGTACGAGCCAGATGAGGGCAAATACCAGACCTAACCCAGACATAACCGGCGTTATCCTCTAAAATACTAACTGAAACCAGGTTTAATTGACTGTTTCAGTGTGGTACCGCATTACTACGTGATCCAAACCAGAAAAAGGCCAGGATTTGGCCAACAAGTATGCGAAAAATGCGAAAGTACGAGCCAGATGAGGGCAAATACCAGACCTAACCCAGACATAACCGGCATTATCCGCCAAAATATTAATCGGAACCAGGTTTAATTGACAGTTTCAGTGTGGTACCACATTACTACGTGATCCTAACCAAAAAAAACCCAGGATCTTGCCAACAAGTATGCGAAAAATGCGAAAGTACGAGGCAGATGATTGCAAATACCAGAACTAACCCAGACGTTACCTGCGTTATCCTCTAAAATACTATTCGGAACCAGCTTTTATTGACTGTTTCAGTGTGGTACCACATTACTACGTGATCCAAAACAGAAAAAGCCCAGTATCCGGCCAACAAGTATGCGAAAAATGCGAAAGTACGAGCCAGATGTGGGCAAGTTCCAGACCTAGCCCAGACATAACCGGCATATCCTCTAAAATATTAATCGCAACCAGGTTTTATTGTCCGTTTCGTTGTGGATCCACATTACTACGGGATCCATACCAGAAAAAGGCCAGGATCTGGCCAATAAGTATGCGAAAAATGCGAAAGTACGAGCCAGATGATGGCAAATCCCAGACCTAACCGAGACATAACCGGCGTTATCCTCTAAAATATTAATCGCAACCAGGTTTAATTGGCTGTTTCAGTGTGGTACCACATTACTACGAGATCCAAACCAAAAAAAGCCCAGGATCTTGCCAACAAGTATGCGAAAAATGCGAAAATACGAGCCAGATAACGGCAAATCCCAGAACTACCCGAGACATAACCGGCGTTATCCACTAAAATATTAATCGCAACCAGGTTTAATTTACTGTTTCGGTGTGGAACTTCATTACTACGGGATCCAAGCCAGAAAAAGGCCAGGATCTGGCAAACAAGTATACGAAATCGCGAAAGTATGAGCCAGATTGTTGCAAATACCAGAACTAACCCAGACATAACCAGCGTCATCCTCTAAAATACTATTCGGAACCAGCTTCTATTGACTGTTTCTGTGTGGTACCATATTACTACGTGATCCAAACCTGAGAAAACTCTGGATCTGGCCAAGAAGTATGCGAAAAACGCGATAGTATGAGCCAGATAATTGCAAATACCCGAACTAACCCAGACATAACCAGCGTTATCCTCTAAAATACTAATCGGAACCAGCTTTTATTGACTGTTTCAGTGTGGTACCACATTACTACGTGATCCAAACCAGAAAAAGGCCAGGATCCTGCCTACAAGTATGCGAAAAATGCGAAAGTACGAGCCAGATGAGGGCAAGTACCAGACCTAACCCAGACATAACCGGCGTTATCCTCTAAAATAATAATCGCAACCAGGTTTAATTGACTGCTTCAGTGTGGTACCACATTACAACGTGGTCCAAGCCAGAAAAAGGCCAGGATCTGGCCAACAAGTATGCGAAAAATGCGAAAATACGAGCTAGCTGACGGCAAATCCCAGACCTACCCGAGACATAACCGGCGTTATCCTCTAAAATATTAATCGCAACCAGGTTTAATTGACTGTTTCAGTGTGATACCACATTCCTACGTGGTCCAAACCAGAAAAAGCCCAGGATCTGGCCAACACGTATGCGAGAAATGCGAAAGTATGAGCCAGATGGTTGCAAATACCAGAACTAACCAAGACGTAACCTGCGTTATCCTCCAGAATACATTTCGGAACCAGATTCTATTGACCGCTTCAGTGTGGTACCACATTACAACGTGGTCCAAACCAGAAAAAGCCCAGGATCTGGCCAACACGTATGCGAGAAATGCGAAAGTATGAGCCAGATGAGGGCAAATCCCAGACCTAAACGAGACATAACCGGCGTTATCCTCTAAAATATTAATCACAACCAGGTTTACTTGACTGTTTCGGTGTGGTACCGCATTACCACGTGATCCAATCCAGAAAAAGGCCAGGATCTGGCCAACAAGTTTGCGAAAAATGCGAAAGTACGAGCCAGATGAGGGCAAATACCAGACCTAACCCAGACATAACCGGCGTTATCCTCTAAAATATTAATCGGAACCAGGTTTAATTGACTGTTTCGGTGTGGAACTTCATTACTACGGGATCCAAACCAGAAAAAGCCCAGGATCTGGCCAACATGTATGCGAAAAACGCGAAAGTATGAGCCAGATGATTGCAAATACCAGAACTAACCAAGACGTAACCTGCGTTATCCTCCAGAATACCTTTCGGAGCCAGATTCTATTGACCGCTTCAGTGTGGTACCACATTACAACGTGGTCCAAACCAGAAAAAGCCCAGTATCTGGCCAACAAGTATGCGAAAAATGCGAAAGTACGAGCCAGATGATGGCAAATCCCAGACCTAACCGAGACATAACCGGCGTTATCCTCTAAAATAATAATCGCAACCAGGTTTAATTGACTGCTTCAGTGTGGTACCACATTACAACGTGGTCCAAGCCAGAAAAAGGCCAGGGTCTGGCCAACACGTATGCGAGAAATGCGAAAGTATGAGCCAGATGAGGGCAAATCCCAGACCTAACCGAGACATAACCGGCGTTATCCTCTAAAATATTAATCGCAACCAGGTTTAATTGACTGTTTCAGTGTGATACCACATTACTACGTGGTCCAAGCCAGGGAAAGGCCAGGATCTGGCAAACAAGTATACGAAATCGCGAAAGTATGAGCCAGATGGTTGCAAATACCAGAACTAACCAAGACGTAACCTGCGTTATCCTCCAGAATACCTATCGGAACCAGATTCTATTGACCGCTTCAGTGTGGTACCACATTACAACGTGGTCCAAACCAGAAAAAGCCCAGGATCTGGCCAACACGTATGCGAGAAATGCGAAAGTATGAGCCAGATGAGGGCAAATCCCAGACCTAACCGAGACATAACCTGCGTTATCCTCCGGAATACCTTTCGGAACCAGATTCTATTGACCGCTTCAGTGTGGTACCACATTACAACGTGGTCCAAACCAGAAAAAGCCCAGTATCTGGCCAACAAGTATGCGAAAAATGCGAAAGTACGAGCCAGATGATGGCAAATCCCAGACCTAACCGAGACATAACCGGCGTTATCCTCTAAAATATTAATCGCTACCAGGTTTACTTGACTGTTTCGGTGTGGTACCGCATTACCACGTGATCCAATCTAGAAAAAGGCCAGGATCTGGCCAACAAGTTTGCGAAAAATGCGAAAGTACGAGCCAGATGAGGACAAATACCAGATCTAACCCAGACATAACCGGCGTTATCCTCTAAAATACTAACCGGAACCAGGTTTAATTGACTGTTTCAGTGTGGTACCGCATTACCACGTGATCCAATCCAGAAAAAGGCCAGGATCTGGCCAACAAATTTGCGAAAAATGCGAAAGTACGAGCCAGATGAGGGCAAATACCAGACCTAACCCAGACATAACCGGCGTTATCCTCTAAAATATTAATCGGAACCAGGTTTAATTGACTGTTTCAGTGTGGATCCACATTACTACGTGATCCAAACCAGAGAAAGCCCAGTTTCTGGCCAACAAGCATGCGAAAAATGCGAAAGTACGAGCCAGATGATGGCAAATCCCAGACCTAACCGAGACATAACCGGCGTTATCCTCTAAAATATTAATCGCAACCAGGTTTAATTGACTGTTTCGGTGTGGAACTTCATTACTACGGGATCCAAACCAGAAAAAGCCCAGGATCTGGCCAACAAGTATGCGAAAAACGCGAAAGTATGAGCCAGACGATTGCAAATACCAGAACTAACCAAGACGTAACCTGCGTTATCCTCCAGAATACCTTTCGGAACCAGATTCTATTGACCGCTTCAGTGTGGTACCACATTACAACGTGGTCCAAACCAGAAAAAGCCCAGTATCTGGCCAACAAGTATGCGAAAAATGCGAAAGTACGAGCTAGATGACGGCAAATCCCAGACCTACCCGAGACATTATCGGCGTTATCCTCTAAAATATTAATCGCAACCAGGTTTAATTGACTGTTTCTGTGTGATACCACATTACTACGTGGTCCAAGCCAGAAAAAGGCCAGGATCTGGCAAACAAGTATACGAAATCGCGAAAGTATGAGGCAGATGGTTGCAAATACCAGAACTAACCCAGACATAACCAGCGTCATCCTCTAAAATACTATTCGGAACCAGCTTCTATTGACTGTTTCTGTGTGGTACCATATTACTACGTGATCCAAACCTGAAAAAACCCTGGATCTGGCCAAGAAGTATGCGAAAATCGCGATAGTACGAGCCAGATAATTGCAAATACCAGAACTAACCCAGACATAACCAGCGTTATCCTCTAAAATACTAATAGGAACCAGCTTTTATTGACTGTTCCAGTCTGGTACGACATTACTACGTGATCCAAACCAGAAAAAGCCCAGGATCTGGCCAACAAGTTTGCGAAAAATGCGAAAGTACGAGCCAGATGAGGGCAAATACCAGACCTAACCCAGACATAACCGGCGTTATCCTCTAAAATATTAATCGGAACCAGGTTTAATTGACTGTTTCAGTGTGGATCCACATTACTACGTGATCCAAACCAAAAAAAGCCCAGGATCTTGCCAACAAGTATGCGAAAAATTCGAAAATACGAGCCAGATGACGGCAAATCCCAGAACTACCCGAGACATAACCGGCGTTATCCTCTAAAATATTAATCGCAACCAGGTTTAATTGACTGTTTCAGTGTGGAACTTCATTACTACGGGATCCAAACCAGAAAAAGCCCAGGATCTGGCCAACAAGTATGCGAAAAATGCGAAAGTACGAGCCAGATGATGGCAAATCCCAGACCTAACCAAGACGTAAACGGCGTTATCCTCTAAAATACTAATCGGAACCTGCTTTTATTGACAGTTTCAGTTTGGTACCACATTACTACGTGATCCAAACCAGAAAAAGCCCAGGATCTGGCCAACAAGTATGCGAGAAATGCGAAAGTATGAGCCAGATGAGGGCAAATCCCAGACCTAACCGAGACGTAACCGGCGTTATCCTCTAAAATATTAATCGCAACCAGGTTTACTTGACTGTTTCGGTGTGGTACCGTATTACCACGTGATCCAAATCAAAAAAAGCCCAGGACCTTGCCAACAAGTATGCCAAAGATGCGAAAGTGCGAGCCAGGTGAGGGCAAATACCAGACCTAACCCAGACTTAACCGGCGTTATCCTCTAAAATATTAATCGGAACCAGGTTTAATTGACTGTTTCAGTGTGGTACCACATTACTACGTGATCCAAACCAAAAAAAACCCAGGATCTTGCCAACAAGTATGCGAAAAATGCGAAAGTACGAGCCAGATGATTGCAAATACCAGAACAAACCCAAACATAACCAGCGTTATCCTCCAAAATATTCATTACAACCAGGTTTAATTGACTGCATCGTTGTGGAACCATATTACGACGGGATCCAAACCACAAAAAACCCAAGATCTGGCCAACAAGTACGCGAAAATTACGAAAGCACGAGACAGATGAGGGCAAATCCCTGACCTAACCGAGACATAACCGGCGTTATCCTCTAAAATATTAATCGGAACCAGGTTTAATTGACTGTTTCAGTGTGGTACCACATTACTACGTGATCCAAACCAAAAAACACCCAGGATCTTGCCAACAAGTATGCGAAAAATGCGAAAGTATGAGCCAGATGGTTGCAAATACCAGAACTAACCCAGACGTAACCTGCGTTATCCTCTAAAATATTAATCGCAACCAGGTTTAATTGACTGTTTCGGTGTGGAACTTCATTACTACGGGATCCAAACCAGAAAAAACCCAGGATCTGGCCAACAAGTATGCGAAAAACGCGAAAGTATGAGCCAGATGATTGCAAATACCAGAACTAACCAAGACGTAACCTGCGTTATCCTCCGGAATACCTTTCGGAACCAGATTCTATTGACGGCTTCAGTGTGGTACCACATTACAACGTGGTCCAAGCCAGAAAAAGGCCAGGATCTGGCCAACAAGTATGCGAAAAATGCGAGAATACGAGCCAGATGACGGCAAATCCCAGACCTACCCGAGACATAACCGGCGTTATCCTCTAAAATATTAATCGCAACCAGGTTTAATTGAGTGTTTCAGTGTGATACCACATTACTACGTGGTCCAAGCCAGAAAAAGGCCAGGATCTGGCAAACAAGTATACGAAGTCGCGAAAGTATGAGGCAGATGGTTGCAAATACCGGAACTAACCCAGACATAACCAGCGTCATCCTCTAAAATACTATTCGGAACCAGCTTCTATTGACTGTTTCTGTGTGGTATCATATTACTACGACATCCAAACCTGAAAAAACCCTGGATCTGGCCAAGAAGTATGCGAAAAACGCGATAGTATTAGCCAGATAATTGCATATACCAGAACTAACCCAGACATAACCAGCGTTATCCTCTAAAATACTAATAGGAACCAGCTTTTATTCACTGATTCAGTCTGGTACGACATTACTACGTGATCCAAACCAGAAAAAGCCCAGGATCTGGCCAACAAGTATGCGAGAAATGCGAAAGTATGAGCCAGATGAGGGCAAATCCCAGACCTAACCGAGACATAACCGGCGTTATCCTCTAAAATATTAATCGCAACCTGGTTTACTTGACTGTTTCGGTGTGGTACCGCATTACCACGTGATCCAATCCAGAAAAAGGCCAGGATCTGGCCAACAAGTTTGCGAAAAATGCGAAAGTACGAGCCAGGTGAGGGCAAATACCAGACCTAACCCAGACTTAACCGGCGTTATCCTCTAAAATATTAATCGGAACCAGGTTTAATTGACTGTTTCAGTGTGGTACCACATTACTACGTGATCCAAACCAAAAAAAACCCAGGATCTTGCCAACAAGTATGCGAAAAATGCGAAAGTACGAGCCAGATGATTGCAAATACCAGAACTAACCCAAACATAACCAGCGTTATCCTCCAAAATATTCATTACAACCAGGTTTTATTGACTGCATCGGTGTGGAACCACATTACGACGGGATCCAAACCACAAAAAACCCAAGATCTGGCCAACAAGTACGCGAAAATTACGAAAGCACGAGACAGATGAGGGCAAATCCCTGACCTAACCGAGACATAACGGGCGTTGTCCTCTAAAATATTAATCGCAACCAGGTTTAATTGTCTGTTTCGGTGTGGATCCACATTACTACGGGATCCAAACCAGAAAAAGGCCAAGATCTGACCAACAAGTATGCGAAAAATGCGAAAGTACGAGCCAGATGATGGCAAATCCCAGACCTAACCGAGACATAACGGCGTTATCCTCTAAAATATTAATCGCAACCAGGTTTAATTGACTGTTTCGGTGTGGAACTTCATTACTACGGGATCCAAACCAGGAAAAACCCAGGATCCGGCCAACAAGTATGCGAAAAACGCGAAAGTATGAGCCAGATGATTGCAAATACCAGAACTAACCAAGACGTAACCTGCGTTATCCTCCGGAATACCTTTCGGAACCAGATTCTATTGACGGCTTCAGTGTGGTACCACATTACAACGTGGTCCAAGCCAGAAAAAGGCCAGGATCTGGCCAACAAGTATGCGAAAAATGCGAGAATACGAGCCAGATGACGGCAAATCCCAGACCTACCCGAGACATAACCGGCGTTATCCTCTAAAATATTAATCGCAACCAGGTTTAATTGAGTGTTTCAGTGTGATACCACATTACTACGTGGTCCAAGCCAGAAAAAGGCCAGGATCTGGCAAACAAGTATACGAAGTCGCGAAAGTATGAGGCAGATGGTTGCAAATACCGGAACTAACCCAGACATAACCAGCGTCATCCTCTAAAATACTATTCGGAACCAGCTTCTATTGACTGTTTCTGTGTGGTATCATATTACTACGACATCCAAACCTGAAAAAACCCTGGATCTGGCCAAGAAGTATGCGAAAAACGCGATAGTATTAGCCAGATAATTGCATATACCAGAACTAACCCAGACATAACCAGCGTTATCCTCTAAAATACTAATAGGAACCAGCTTTTATTCACTGATTCAGTCTGGTACGACATTACTACGTGATCCAAACCAGAAAAAGCCCAGGATCTGGCCAACAAGTATGCGAGAAATGCGAAAGTATGAGCCAGATGAGGGCAAATCCCAGACCTAACCGAGACATAACCGGCGTTATCCTCTAAAATATTAATCGCAACCTGGTTTACTTGACTGTTTCGGTGTGGTACCGCATTACCACGTGATCCAATCCAGAAAAAGGCCAGGATCTGGCCAACAAGTTTGCGAAAAATGCGAAAGTACGAGCCAGGTGAGGGCAAATACCAGACCTAACCCAGACTTAACCGGCGTTATCCTCTAAAATATTAATCGGAACCAGGTTTAATTGACTGTTTCAGTGTGGTACCACATTACTACGTGATCCAAACCAAAAAAAACCCAGGATCTTGCCAACAAGTATGCGAAAAATGCGAAAGTACGAGCCAGATGATTGCAAATACCAGAACTAACCCAAACATAACCAGCGTTATCCTCCAAAATATTCATTACAACCAGGTTTTATTGACTGCATCGGTGTGGAACCACATTACGACGGGATCCAAACCACAAAAAACCCAAGATCTGGCCAACAAGTACGCGAAAATTACGAAAGCACGAGACAGATGAGGGCAAATCCCTGACCTAACCGAGACATAACGGGCGTTGTCCTCTAAAATATTAATCGCAACCAGGTTTAATTGTCTGTTTCGGTGTGGATCCACATTACTACGGGATCCAAACCAGAAAAAGGCCAAGATCTGACCAACAAGTATGCGAAAAATGCGAAAGTACGAGCCAGATGATGGCAAATCCCAGACCTAACCGAGACATAACGGCGTTATCCTCTAAAATATTAATCGCAACCAGGTTTAATTGACTGTTTCGGTGTGGAACTTCATTACTACGGGATCCAAACCAGGAAAAACCCAGGATCCGGCCAACAAGTATGCGAAAAACGCGAAAGTATGAGCCAGATGATTGCAAATACCAGAACTAACCAAGACGTAACCTGCGTTATCCTCCGGAATACCTTTCGGAACCAGATTCTATTGACGGCTTCAGTGTGGTACCACATTACAACGTGGTCCAAGCCAGAAAAAGGCCAGGATCTGGCCAACAAGTATGCGAAAAATGCGAGAATACGAGCCAGATGACGGCAAATCCCAGACCTACCCGAGACATAACCGGCGTTATCCTCTAAAATATTAATCGCAACCAGGTTTAATTGAGTGTTTCAGTGTGATACCACATTACTACGTGGTCCAAGCCAGAAAAAGGCCAGGATCTGGCAAACAAGTATACGAAGTCGCGAAAGTATGAGGCAGATGGTTGCAAATACCGGAACTAACCCAGACATAACCAGCGTCATCCTCTAAAATACTATTCGGAACCAGCTTCTATTGACTGTTTCTGTGTGGTATCATATTACTACGACATCCAAACCTGAAAAAACCCTGGATCTGGCCAAGAAGTATGCGAAAAACGCGATAGTATTAGCCAGATAATTGCATATACCAGAACTAACCCAGACATAACCAGCGTTATCCTCTAAAATACTAATAGGAACCAGCTTTTATTGACTGATTCAGTCTGGTACGACATTACTACGTGATCCAAACCAGAAAAAGCCCAGGATCTGGCCAACAAGTATGCGAGAAATGCGAAAGTATGAGCCAGATGAGGGCAAATCCCAGACCTAACCGAGACATAACCGGCGTTATCCTCTAAAATATTAATCGCAACCTGGTTTACTTGACTGCTTCGGTGTGGTACCGCATTACCACGTGATCCAATCCAGAAAAAGGCCAGGATCTGGCCAACAAGTTTGCGAAAAATGCGAAAGTACGAGCCAGGTGAGGGCAAATACCAGACCTAACCCAGACTTAACCGGCGTTATCCTCTAAAATATTAATCGGAACCAGGTTTAATTGACTGTTTCAGTGTGGTACCACATTACTACGTGATCCAAACCAAAAAAAACCCAGGATCTTGCCAACAAGTATGCGAAAAATGCGAAAGTACGAGCCAGATGATTGCAAATACCAGAACTGACCCAAACATAACCAGCGTTATCCTCCAAAATATTCATTACAACCAGGTTTAATTGACTGCATCGGTGTGGAACCATATTACGACGGGATCCAAACCACAAAAAACCCAAGATCTGGCCAACAAGTACGCGAAAATTACGAAAGCACGAGACAGATGAGGGCAAATCCCTGACCTAACCGAGACATAACCGGCGTTATCCTCTAAAATATTAATCGGAACCAGGTTTAATTGACTGTTTCAGTGTGGTACCACATTACTACGTGATCCAAACCAAAAAAAACCCAGGATCTTGCAAACAAGTATACGAAATCGCGAAAGTATGAGGCAGATGGTTGCAAATACCGGAACTAACCCAGACATAACCAGCGTCATCCTCTAAAATACTATTCGGAACCAGCTTCTATTGACTGTTTCTGTGTGGTACCATATTACTACGAGATCCAAACCTGAAAAAACCCTGGATCTGGCCAAGAAGTATGCGAAAAACGCGATAGTATGATCCAGATAATTGCAAATACCAGAACTAACCCAGACATAACCAGCGTTATCCTCTAAAATACTAATAGGAACCCGCTCTTAGTGACTGTTTCAGTGTGGTACCACATTACTACGTGATCCAAACCAGAAAAAGCCCAGGATCTGGCCAACAAGTATGCGAGAAATGCGAAAGTATGAGCCAGATGAGGGCAAATCCCAGACCTAACCGAGACATAACCGGCGTTATCCTCTAAAATACTAACCGGAACCAGGTTTAATTGACTGCTTCAGTGTGGTACCGCATTGCTACGTGATCCAATCCAGAAAAAGGCCAGGATCTGGCCAACAAGTTTGCGAAAAATGCGAAAGTACGAGGCAGATGATGGCAAATACCAGACCTAACCCAGACATAACCGGCGTTATCATCGAAAATACTAACCGGAACCAGGTTTAATTAACTGTTTCAGTGTGGTACCGCATTACTACGTGATCCAAACCAGAAATGGGCCAGGATCTGGCCAACAAGTATGCCAAAGATGCGAAAATACGAGACAGATGGGGGCAAATACCAGACCTAACCCAGACATAACCGTTGTTATCCTCTAAAATATTAATCGGAACCAGGTTTAATTGACTGTTTCAGTGTGGATCCACATTACTACGTGATCCAAACCAGAAAAAGCCAAGTATCTGGCCAACAAGTATGCGAAAATTGCGAAAGTACGAGCCAGATGATAGCAAATCCCAGACCTAACCGAGACATAAATGGCGTTATCCTCTAAAATATTAATCGCAACCAGGTTTAACTGACTGTTTCAGTGTGGTACCACATTACTACGTGATCCAAACCAAAAAAAGCCCAGGATCTTGCCAACAAGTATGCGAAAAATTCGAAAATACGAGACAGATGACGGCAAATCCCAGAACTACCCGAGACATAACCGGCGTTATCCTCTAAAATATTAATCGCAACCTGGTTTACTTGACTGTTTCGGTGTGGTACCGCATTACCACGTGATCCAATCCAGAAAAAGGCCAGGATCTGGCCAACAAGTTTGCGAAAAATGCGAAAGTACGAGCCAGGTGAGGGCAAATACCAGACCTAACCCAGACTTAACCGGCGTTATCCTCTAAAATATTAATCGGAACCAGGTTTAATTGACTGTTTCAGTGTGGTACCACATTACTACGTGATCCAAACCAAAAAAAACCCAGGATCTTGCCAACAAGTATGCGAAAAATGCGAAAGTACGAGCCAGATGATTGCAAATACCAGAACTAACCCAAACATAACCAGCGTTATCCTCCAAAATATTCATTACAACCAGGTTTTATTGACTGCATCGGTGTGGAACCACATTACGACGGGATCCAAACCACAAAAAACCCAAGATCTGGCCAACAAGTACGCGAAAATTACGAAAGCACGAGACAGATGAGGGCAAATCCCTGACCTAACCGAGACATAACGGGCGTTGTCCTCTAAAATATTAATCGCAACCAGGTTTAATTGTCTGTTTCGGTGTGGATCCACATTACTACGGGATCCAAACCAGAAAAAGGCCAAGATCTGACCAACAAGTATGCGAAAAATGCGAAAGTACGAGCCAGATGATGGCAAATCCCAGACCTAACCGAGACATAACGGCGTTATCCTCTAAAATATTAATCGCAACCAGGTTTAATTGACTGTTTCGGTGTGGAACTTCATTACTACGGGATCCAAACCAGGAAAAACCCAGGATCCGGCCAACAAGTATGCGAAAAACGCGAAAGTATGAGCCAGATGATTGCAAATACCAGAACTAACCAAGACGTAACCTGCGTTATCCTCCGGAATACCTTTCGGAACCAGATTCTATTGACGGCTTCAGTGTGGTACCACATTACAACGTGGTCCAAGCCAGAAAAAGGCCAGGATCTGGCCAACAAGTATGCGAAAAATGCGAGAATACGAGCCAGATGACGGCAAATCCCAGACCTACCCGAGACATAACCGGCGTTATCCTCTAAAATATTAATCGCAACCAGGTTTAATTGAGTGTTTCAGTGTGATACCACATTACTACGTGGTCCAAGCCAGAAAAAGGCCAGGATCTGGCAAACAAGTATACGAAGTCGCGAAAGTATGAGGCAGATGGTTGCAAATACCGGAACTAACCCAGACATAACCAGCGTCATCCTCTAAAATACTATTCGGAACCAGCTTCTATTGACTGTTTCTGTGTGGTATCATATTACTACGACATCCAAACCTGAAAAAACCCTGGATCTGGCCAAGAAGTATGCGAAAAACGCGATAGTATTAGCCAGATAATTGCATATACCAGAACTAACCCAGACATAACCAGCGTTATCCTCTAAAATACTAATAGGAACCAGCTTTTATTCACTGATTCAGTCTGGTACGACATTACTACGTGATCCAAACCAGAAAAAGCCCAGGATCTGGCCAACAAGTATGCGAGAAATGCGAAAGTATGAGCCAGATGAGGGCAAATCCCAGACCTAACCGAGACATAACCGGCGTTATCCTCTAAAATATTAATCGCAACCTGGTTTACTTGACTGTTTCGGTGTGGTACCGCATTACCACGTGATCCAATCCAGAAAAAGGCCAGGATCTGGCCAACAAGTTTGCGAAAAATGCGAAAGTACGAGCCAGGTGAGGGCAAATACCAGACCTAACCCAGACTTAACCGGCGTTATCCTCTAAAATATTAATCGGAACCAGGTTTAATTGACTGTTTCAGTGTGGTACCACATTACTACGTGATCCAAACCAAAAAAAACCCAGGATCTTGCCAACAAGTATGCGAAAAATGCGAAAGTACGAGCCAGATGATTGCAAATACCAGAACTAACCCAAACATAACCAGCGTTATCCTCCAAAATATTCATTACAACCAGGTTTTATTGACTGCATCGGTGTGGAACCACATTACGACGGGATCCAAACCACAAAAAACCCAAGATCTGGCCAACAAGTACGCGAAAATTACGAAAGCACGAGACAGATGAGGGCAAATCCCTGACCTAACCGAGACATAACGGGCGTTGTCCTCTAAAATATTAATCGCAACCAGGTTTAATTGTCTGTTTCGGTGTGGATCCACATTACTACGGGATCCAAACCAGAAAAAGGCCAAGATCTGACCAACAAGTATGCGAAAAATGCGAAAGTACGAGCCAGATGATGGCAAATCCCAGACCTAACCGAGACATAACGGCGTTATCCTCTAAAATATTAATCGCAACCAGGTTTAATTGACTGTTTCGGTGTGGAACTTCATTACTACGGGATCCAAACCAGGAAAAACCCAGGATCCGGCCAACAAGTATGCGAAAAACGCGAAAGTATGAGCCAGATGATTGCAAATACCAGAACTAACCAAGACGTAACCTGCGTTATCCTCCGGAATACCTTTCGGAACCAGATTCTATTGACGGCTTCAGTGTGGTACCACATTACAACGTGGTCCAAGCCAGAAAAAGGCCAGGATCTGGCCAACAAGTATGCGAAAAATGCGAGAATACGAGCCAGATGACGGCAAATCCCAGACCTACCCGAGACATAACCGGCGTTATCCTCTAAAATATTAATCGCAACCAGGTTTAATTGAGTGTTTCAGTGTGATACCACATTACTACGTGGTCCAAGCCAGAAAAAGGCCAGGATCTGGCAAACAAGTATACGAAGTCGCGAAAGTATGAGGCAGATGGTTGCAAATACCGGAACTAACCCAGACATAACCAGCGTCATCCTCTAAAATACTATTCGGAACCAGCTTCTATTGACTGTTTCTGTGTGGTATCATATTACTACGACATCCAAACCTGAAAAAACCCTGGATCTGGCCAAGAAGTATGCGAAAAACGCGATAGTATTAGCCAGATAATTGCATATACCAGAACTAACCCAGACATAACCAGCGTTATCCTCTAAAATACTAATAGGAACCAGCTTTTATTGACTGATTCAGTCTGGTACGACATTACTACGTGATCCAAACCAGAAAAAGCCCAGGATCTGGCCAACAAGTATGCGAGAAATGCGAAAGTATGAGCCAGATGAGGGCAAATCCCAGACCTAACCGAGACATAACCGGCGTTATCCTCTAAAATATTAATCGCAACCTGGTTTACTTGACTGCTTCGGTGTGGTACCGCATTACCACGTGATCCAATCCAGAAAAAGGCCAGGATCTGGCCAACAAGTTTGCGAAAAATGCGAAAGTACGAGCCAGGTGAGGGCAAATACCAGACCTAACCCAGACTTAACCGGCGTTATCCTCTAAAATATTAATCGGAACCAGGTTTAATTGACTGTTTCAGTGTGGTACCACATTACTACGTGATCCAAACCAAAAAAAACCCAGGATCTTGCCAACAAGTATGCGAAAAATGCGAAAGTACGAGCCAGATGATTGCAAATACCAGAACTGACCCAAACATAACCAGCGTTATCCTCCAAAATATTCATTACAACCAGGTTTAATTGACTGCATCGGTGTGGAACCATATTACGACGGGATCCAAACCACAAAAAACCCAAGATCTGGCCAACAAGTACGCGAAAATTACGAAAGCACGAGACAGATGAGGGCAAATCCCTGACCTAACCGAGACATAACCGGCGTTATCCTCTAAAATATTAATCGGAACCAGGTTTAATTGACTGTTTCAGTGTGGTACCACATTACTACGTGATCCAAACCAAAAAAAACCCAGGATCTTGCAAACAAGTATACGAAATCGCGAAAGTATGAGGCAGATGGTTGCAAATACCGGAACTAACCCAGACATAACCAGCGTCATCCTCTAAAATACTATTCGGAACCAGCTTCTATTGACTGTTTCTGTGTGGTACCATATTACTACGAGATCCAAACCTGAAAAAACCCTGGATCTGGCCAAGAAGTATGCGAAAAACGCGATAGTATGATCCAGATAATTGCAAATACCAGAACTAACCCAGACATAACCAGCGTTATCCTCTAAAATACTAATAGGAACCCGCTCTTAGTGACTGTTTCAGTGTGGTACCACATTACTACGTGATCCAAACCAGAAAAAGCCCAGGATCTGGCCAACAAGTATGCGAGAAATGCGAAAGTATGAGCCAGATGAGGGCAAATCCCAGACCTAACCGAGACATAACCGGCGTTATCCTCTAAAATACTAACCGGAACCAGGTTTAATTGACTGCTTCAGTGTGGTACCGCATTACTACGTGATCCAATCCAGAAAAAGGCCAGGATCTGGCCAACAAGTTTGCGAAAAATGCGAAAGTACGAGGCAGATGATGGCAAATACCAGACCTAACCCAGACATAACCGGCGTTATCATCGAAAATACTAACCGGAACCAGGTTTAATTAACTGTTTCAGTGTGGTACCGCATTACTACGTGATCCAAACCAGAAATGGGCCAGGATCTGGCCAACAAGTATGCCAAAGATGCGAAAATACGAGACAGATGGGGGCAAATACCAGACCTAACCCAGACATAACCGTTGTTATCCTCTAAAATATTAATCGGAACCAGGTTTAATTGACTGTTTCAGTGTGGATCCACATTACTACGTGATCCAAACCAGAAAAAGCCAAGTATCTGGCCAACAAGTATGCGAAAATTGCGAAAGTACGAGCCAGATGATAGCAAATCCCAGACCTAACCGAGACATAAATGGCGTTATCCTCTAAAATATTAATCGCAACCAGGTTTAACTGACTGTTTCAGTGTGGTACCACATTACTACGTGATCCAAACCAAAAAAAGCCCAGGATCTTGCCAACAAGTATGCGAAAAATTCGAAAATACGAGACAGATGACGGCAAATCCCAGAACTACCCGAGACATAACCGGCGTTATCCTCTAAAATATTAATCGCAACCAGGTTTAATTGACTGTTTCGGTGTGGAACTTCATTACCACGGGATCCAAACCAGAAAAAACCCAGGATCTGGCCAACAAGTATGCGAAAAATGCGAAAATACGAGCCGCATGACAGCAAATCCCAGAACTACCCGAGTCATAACCAGCGTCATCCTCTAAAATACTATTCGGAACCAGCTTCTATTGACTGTTTCAGTGTGGTACCACATTACGACGTGATCCAAACCAAAAAAAACCCAGGATCTGGCCAACAAGTATGCGAGAAATGCGAAAGTATGAGACAGATGAGGGCAAATCCCAGACCTAACCGAGACATAACCGGCGTTATCCTCTAGAATATTAATCGCAACCAGGTTTACTTGACTGTTTCGGTGTGGTACCGCATTACTACGTGATCCAAACCAGAAAAAGGCCAGGATCTGGCCAACAAGTATGCCTAAGATGCGAAAGTACGAGCCAGATGAGGGCAAATACCAGACCTAACCCAGACATAACCGGCGTTATCCTCTAAAATATTAATCGGAACCAGGTTTAATTGACTGTTTCAGTGTGGATCCACATTACTACGTGATCCAAACCAGAGAAAGCCCAGTATCTGGCCAACAAGCATGCGAAAAATGCGAAAGTACGAGCCAGATGATGGCAAATCCCAGACCTAACCGAGACATAACCGGCGTTATCCTCTAAAATATTAATCGCAACCAGGTTTAATTGACTGTTTCAGTGTGGTACCACATTACTACGTGATCCAAACCAAAAAAAGCCCAGGATCTTGCCAACAAGTATGCGAAAAATGCGAAAGTATGAGCCAGATGGGGGCAAATCCCAGACCTAACCGAGACGTAACCGGCGTTATCCTCTAAAATATTAATCGCAACCAGGTTTACTTGACTGTTTCGGTGTGGTACCGTATTACCACGTGATCCAAATCAAAAAAAGCCCAGGACCTTGCCAACAAGTATGCCAAAGATGCGAAAGTACGAGCCAGGTGAGGGCAAATACCAGACTTAACCCAGAATTAACCGGCGTTATCCTCTAAAATATTAATCGGAACCAGGTTTAATTGACTGTTTCAGTGTGGTACCACATTACTACGTGATGCAAACCAAAAAAAACCCAGGATCTTGCCAACAAGTATGCGAAAAATGCGAAAGTACGAGCCAGATGATTGCAAATACCAGAACTAACCCAAACATAACCAGCGTTATCCTCCAAAATATTCATTACAACCAGGTTTAATTGACTGCATCGGTGTGGAACCATATTACGACGGGATCCAAACCACAAAAAACCCAAGATCTGGCCAACAAGTACGCGAAAATTACGAAAGCACGAGACAGATGAGGGCAAATCCCTGACCTAACCGAGACATAACCGGCGTTATCCTCTAAAATATTAATCGCAACCAGGTTTATTTGACTGTTTCAGTGTTATAACACATTACTACGTGGTCCAAGCCAGAAAAATGCCAGGATCTGGCAGACAAGTATACGAAATCGCGAAGGTATGAGCCAGATGGTTGCAAATACCAGAACTAACCCAGACGTAACCTGCGTTATATTCTAAAATATTAATCGCAACCAGGTTTAATTGACTGTTTCGGTGTGGAACTTCATTACTGCGGGATCCAAACCAGAAAAAACCCAGGATCTGGCCAACAAGTATGCGAAAAACGCGAAAGTATGAGCCAGATGATTGCAAATACCAGAACTAACCAAGACGTAACCTGCGTTCTCCTCCGGAATACCTTTCGGAACCAGATTCTATTGACGGCTTCAGTGTGGTACCACATTACAACGTGGTCCAAGCCAGAAAAAGGCCAGGATCTGGCCAACAAGTATGCGAAAAATGCGAGAATACGAGCCAGATGACGGCAAATCCCAGACCTACCCGAGACATAACCGGCGTTATCCTCTAAAATATTAATCGCAACCAGGTTTAATTGAGTGTTTCAGTGTGATACCACATTACTACGTGGTCCAAGCCAGAAAAAGGCCAGGATCTGGCAAACAAGTATACGAAGTCGCGAAAGTATGAGGCAGATGGTTGCAAATACCGGAACTAACCCAGACATAACCAGCGTCATCCTCTAAAATACTATTCGGAACCAGCTTCTATTGACTGTTTCTGTGTGGTATCATATTACTACGAGATCCAAACCTGAAAAAACCCTGGATCTGGCCAAGAAGTATGCGAAAAACGCGATAGTATTAGCCAGATAATTGCATATACCAGAACTAACCCAGACATAACCAGCGTTATCCTCTAAAATACTAATAGGAACCAGCTTTTATTGACTGTTTCAGTCTGGTACGACATTACTACGTGATCCAAACCAGAAAAAGCCCAGGATCTGGCCAACAAGTATGCGAGAAATGCGAAAGTATGAGCCAGATGAGGGCAAATCCCAGACCTAACCGAGACATAACCGGCGTTATCCTCTAAAATATTAATCGCAACCTGGTTTACTTGACTGTTTCGGTGTGGTACCGCATTACCACGTGATCCAATCCAGAAAAAGGCCAGGATCTGGCCAACAAGTTTGTGAAAAATGCGAAAGTACGAGCCAGATGAGGGCAAATACCAGACCTAACCCAGACATAACCGGCGTTATCCTCTAAAATACTAACCGGAACCAGGTATAATTGACTGTTTCAGTGTGGTACCGCATTACTACGTGATCCAAACCAGAAAAAGCCCAGTATCTGGCCAACAAGTTTGCGAAAAATGCGAAAGTACGAGCCAGATGATGGCAAATCCCAGACCTACCCGAGACATAACCGGCGTTATCCTCTAAAATATTAATTGCAACCAGGTTTAATTGACTGTTTCGGTGTGGAACTTCATTACTACGGGATCCAATCCAGAAAAAGCCCAGGATCTGGCCAACAAGTATGCGAAAAATGCGATAGTATTAGCCAGATAATTGCATATACCAGAACTAACCCAGACATAACCAGCGTTATCCTCTAAAATACTAATAGGAACCAGCTTTTATTGACTGATTCAGTCTGGTACGACATTACTACGTGATCCAAACCAGAAAAAGCCCAGGATCTGGCCAACAAGTATGCGAGAAATGCGAAAGTATGAGCCAGATGAGGGCAAATCCCAGACCTAACCGAGACATAACCGGCGTTATCCTCTAAAATATTAATCGCAACCAGGTTTAATTGACTGTTTCGGTGTGGAACTTCATTACCACGGGATCCAAACCAGAAAAAACCCAGGATCTGGCCAACAAGTATGCGAAAAATGCGAAAATACGAGCCACATGACAGCAAATCCCAGAACTACCCGAGTCATAACCAGCGTCATCCTCTAAAATACTATTCGGAACCAGCTTCTATTGACTGTTTCAGTGTGGTACCACATTACGACGTGGTCCAAGCCAGAAAAAGGCCAGGATCTGGCAAACAAGTATACGAAGTCGCGAAAGTATGAGGCAGATGGTTGCAAATACCGGAACTAACCCAGACATAACCAGCGTCATCCTCTAAAATACTATTCGGAACCAGCTTCTATTGACTTACTGTGTGGTATCATATTACTACGAGATCCAAACCTGAAAAAACCCTGGATCTGGCCAAGAAGTATGCGAAAAACGCGATAGTATTAGCCAGATAATTGCATATACCAGAACTAACCCAGACATAACCAGCGTTATCCTCTAAAATACTAATAGGAACCAGCTTTTATTGACTGTTTCAGTCTGGTACGACATTACTACGTGATCCAAACCAGAAAAAGCCCAGGATCTGGCCAACAAGTATGCGAGAAATGCGAAAGTATGAGCCAGATGAGGGCAAATCCCAGACCTAACCGAGACATAACCGGCGTTATCCTCTAAAATATTAATCGCAACCTGGTTTACTTAACTGTTTCGGTGTGGTACCGCATTACCACGTGATCCAATCCAGAAAAAGGCCAGGATCTGGCCAACAAGTTTGCGAAAAATGCGAAAGTACGAGCCAGATGAGGGCAAATACCAGACCTAACCCAGACATAACCGGCGTTATCCTCTAAAATACTAACCGGAACCAGGTATAATTGACTGTTTCAGTGTGGTACCGCATTACTACGTGATCCAAACCAGAAAAAGGCCAGGATCTGGCCTACAAGTATGCCTAAGATGCGAAAGTACGAGCCAGATGAGGGCAAATACCAGACCTAACCCAGACATAACCGGCGTATCCTCTAAAATATTAATCGGAACCAGGTTTAATTGACTGTTTCAGTGTGGATCCACATTACTACGTGATCCAAACCAGAAAAAGCCCAGTATCTGGCCAACAAGCATGCGAAAAATGCGAAAGTACGAGCCAGATGATGGCAAATCCCAGACCTAACCGAGACATAACCGGCGTTATCCTCTAAAATATTAATCGCAACCAGGTTTAATTGACTGTTTCAGTGTGGTACCACATTACTACGTGATCCAAACCAAAAAAAGCCCAGGATCTTGCCAACAAGTATGCGAAAAATTCGAAAATACGAGCCAGATGACGGCAAATCCCAGAACTACCCGAGACATAACCTGCGTTATCCTCTAAAATATTAATCGCAACCAGGTTTAATTGACTGTTTCGGTGTGGAACTTCATTACCACGGGATCCAAACCAGAAAAAACCCAGGATCTGGCCAACAAGTATGCGAAAAATGCGAAAATACGAGCCACATGACAGCAAATCCCAGAACTACCCGAGTCATAACCAGCGTCATCCTCTAAAATACTATTCGGAACCAGCTTCTATTGACTGTTTCAGTGTGGTACCACATTACGACGTGATCCAAACCAAAAAAAACCCAGGATCTGGCCAACAAGTATGCGAGAAATGCGAAAGTATGAGCCAGATGAGGGCAAATCCCAGACCTAACCGAGACATAACCGGCGCTATCCTCTAAAATACTAATCGGAACCAGCTATTATTGACTGCTTCAGTTTGGTACCACATTACTACGTGATCCAAACCAGAAAAAGCCCAGGATCTGGCCAACAAGTATGCGAGAAATGCGAAAGTATGAGCCAGATGAGGGCAAATCCCAGACCTAACCGAGACGTAACCGGCGTTATCCTCTAAAATATTAATCGCAACCAGGTTTACTTGACTGTTTCGGTGTGGTACCGCATTACCACGTGATCCAAACCAAAAAAAGCCCAGGATCTCGCCAACAAGTATGCCAAAGATGCGAAAGTACGAGCCAGGTGAGGGCAAATACCAGACCTAACCCAGACTTAACCGGCGTTATCCTCTAAAATATTAATCGGAACCAGGTTTAATTGACTGTTTCAGTGTGGTACCACATTACTACGTGATCCAAACCAAAAAAAGCCCAGGATCTTGCCAACAAGTATGCGAAAAATTCGAAAATACGAGCCAGATGACGGCAAATCCCAGAACTACCCGAGACATAACCTGCGTTATCCTCTAAAATATTAATTGCAACCAGGTTTAATTGACTGTTTCGGTGTGGAACTTCATTACTCCGGGATCCAAACCAGAAAAAGCCCAGGATCTGGCCAACAAGTATGCGAAAAATGCGAAAGTACGAGCCAGATGATGGCAAATCCCAGACCTAACCGGGACGTAACCGGCGTTATCCTCTAAAATACTAATCGGAACCAGCTATTATTGACTGCTTCAGTTTGGTACCACATTACTACGTGATCCAAACCAGAAAAAGGCCAGGATCTGGCCAACAAGTATGCGAGAAATGCGAAAGTATGAGCCAGATGAGGGCAAATCCCAGACCTAACCGAGACATAACCGGCGTTATCCTCTAAAATACTAACCGGAACCAGGTTTAATTGACTGCTTCAGTGTGGTACCGCATTACTACGTGATCCAATCCAGAAAAAGGCCAGGATCTGGCCAACAAGTTTGCGAAAAATGCGTAAGTACGAGCCAGGTGATGGCAAATACCAGACCTAACCCAGACATAACCGGCGTTATCCTCTAAAATACTAACCGGAACCAGGTTTAATTAACTGTTTCAGTGTGGTACCGCATTACTACGTGATCCAAACCAGAAATAGGCCAGGATCTGGCCAACAAGTATGCCAAAGATGCGAAAGTACGAGACAGATGAGGGCAAATACCAGACCTAACCCAGACATAACCGGCGTTATCCTCTAAAATATTAATCGGAACCAGGTTTAATTGACTGTTTCAGTGTGGATCCACATTACTACGTGATCCAAACCAGAAAAAGCCAAGTATCTGGCCAACAAGTATGCGAAAAATGCGAAAGTACGAGCCAGATGATAGCAAATCCCAGACCTAACCGAGACATAACCGGCGTTATCCTCTAAAATATTAATCGCAATCAGGTTTAATTGACTGTTTCAGTGTGGTACCACATTACTACGTGATCCAAACCAAAAAAAGCCCAGGATCTTGCCAACAAGTATGCGAAAAATTCGAAAATACGAGACAGATGACGGCAAATCCCAGAACTACCCGAGACATAACCGGCGTTATCCTCTAAAATATTAATCGCAACCAGGTTTAACTGACTGTTTCGGTGTGGAACTTCATTACCACGGGATCCAAACCAGAAAAAACCCAGGATCTGGCCAACAAGTATGCGAAAAATGCGAAAATACGAGCCACATGACAGCAAATCCCAGAACTACCCGAGTCATAACCAGCGTCATCCTCTAAAATACTATTCGGAACCAGCTTCTATTGACTGTTTCAGTGTGGTACCACATTACGACGTGATCCAAACCAAAAAAAACCCAGGATCTGGCCAACAAGTATGCGAGAAATGCGAAAGTATGAGCCAGATGAGGGCAAATCCCAGACCTAACCGAGACATAACCGGCGTTATCCTCTAGAATATTAATCGCAACCAGGTTTACTTGACTGTTTCGGTGTGGTACCGCATTACCACGTGATCCAAACCAAAAAAAGCCCCGGATCTTGCCAACAAGTATGCCAAAGTTGCGAAAGTACGAGCCAGATGATTGCAAATACCAGAACTAACCCAAACATAACCAGCGTTATCCTCCAAAATATTCATTACAACCAGGTTTAATTGACTGCATCGGTGTGGAACCACATTACTACGTGATCCAAACCAGAAAAAGCCCAGGATCTGGCCAACTAGTATGCGAGAAATGCGAAAGTATGAGCCAGATGAGGGCAAATCCCAGACATAACCGAGACGTAACCGGCGTTATCCTCTAAAATATTAATCGCAACCAGGTTTACTTGACTGTTTCGGTGTGGTACCGCATTACCACGTGGTCCAAACCAAAAAACGCCCAGGATCTTGCCAACAAGTATGCCAAAGATGCGAAAGTACGAGCCAGGTGAGGGCAAATACCAGACCTAACCCAGACTTAACCGGCGTTATCCTCTAAAATATTAATCGCGACCAGGTTTAATTGACTGTTTCAGTGTGGTACCACATTACTACGTGATCCAAACCAAAAAAAGCCCAGGATCTTGCCAACAAGTATGCGAAAAATTCGAAAATACGAGCCAGATGACGGCAAATCCCAGAACTACCCGAGACATAACCTGCGTTATCCTCTAAAATATTAATTGCAACCAGGTTTAATTGACTGTTTCGGTGTGGAACTTCATTACTCCGGGATCCAAACCAGAAAAAGCCCAGGATCTGGCCAACAAGTATGCGAAAAATGCGAAAGTACGAGCCAGATGATGGCAAATCCCAGACCTATCCGGGACGTAACCGGCGTTATCCTCTAAAATACTAATCGGAGCCAGCTTTTATTGACTGCTTCAGTTTGGTACCACATTACTACGTGATCCAAACCAGAAAAAGCCCAGGATCTGGCCAACAAGTATGCGAGAAATGCGAAAGTATGAGCCAGATGAGGGCAAATCCCAGACCTAACCGAGACGTAACCGGCGTTATCCTCTAAAATATTAATCGCAACCAGGTTTACTTGACTGTTTCTGTGTGGTACCGCATTACCACGTGATCCAAACCAAAAAAAGCCCCGGATCTTGCCAACAAGTATGCCAAAGATGCGAAAGTACGAGCCAGGTGAGGGCAAATACCAGAACTAACCCAGACTTAACCGGCGTTATCCTCTAAAATATTAATCGGAACCAGGTTTAATTGACTGTTTCAGTGTGGTACCACATTACTACGTGATCCAAACCAAAAAAAACCCAGGATCTTGCCTACAAGTATGCGAAAAATGCGAAAATACGAGCCACATGACAGCAAATCCCAGAACTACCCGAGTCATAACCAGCGTCATCCTCTAAAATACTATTCGGAACCAGCTTCTATTGACTGTTTCAGTGTGGTACCACATTACGACGTGATCCAAACCAAAAAAAACCCAGGATCTGGCCAACAAGTATGCGAGAAATGCGAAAGTATGAGCCAGATGAGGGCAAATCCCAGACCTAACCGAGACATAACCGGCGTTATCCTCTAAAATATTAATCGCAACCAGGTTTAATTGACTGTTTCGGTGTGGAACTTCATTACCACGGGATCCAAACCAGAAAAAACCCAGGATCTGGCCAACAAGTATGCGAAAAATGCGAAAATACGAGCCACATGACAGCAAATCCCAGAACTACCCGAGTCATAACCAGCGTCATCCTCTAAAATACTATTCGGAACCAGCTTCTATTGACTGTTTCAGTGTGGTACCACATTACGACGTGATCCAAACCAAAAAAAACCCAGGATCTGGCCAACAAGTATGCGAGAAATGCGAAAGTATGAGCCAGATGAGGGCAAATCCCAGACCTAACCGAGACATAACCGGCGTTATCCTCTAGAATATTAATCGCAACCAGGTTTACTTGACTGTTTCGGTGTGGTACCGCATTACCACGTGATCCAAACCAAAAAAAGCCCCGGATCTTGCCAACAAGTATGCCAAAGTTGCGAAAGTACGAGCCAGATGAGGGCAAATACCAGACCTAACCCAGACATAACCGGCGTTATCCTCTAAAATACTAACCGGAACCAGGTATAATTGACTGTTTCAGTGTGGTACCGCATTACTACGTGATCCAAACCAGAAAAAGGCCAGGATCTGGCCAACAAGTATGCCTAAGATGCGAAAGTACGAGCCAGATGAGGGCAAATACCAGACCTAACCCAGACATAACCGGCGTTATCCTCTAAAATATTAATCGGAACCAGGTTTAATTGACTGTTTCAGTGTGGATCCACATTACTACGTGATCCAAACCAGAAAAAGCCCAGTATCTGGCCAACAAGTATGCGAAAAATGCGAAAGTACGAGCCAGATGACGGCAAATCCCAGACCTAACCGAGACATAACCGGCGTTATCCTCTAAAATATTAATCGCAACCAGGTTTAATTGACTGTTTCAGTGTGGTACCATATTACCACGTGATCCAAACCAAAAAAAGCCCAGGATCTTGCCAACAAGTATGCGAAAAATTCGAAAATACGAGCCAGATGACGGCAAATCCCAGAACTACCCGAGACATAACCTGCGTTATCCTCTAAAATATTAATTGCAACCAGGTTTAATTGACTGTTTCGGTGTGGAACTTCATTACTCCGGGATCCAAACCAGAAAAAGCCCAGGATCTGGCCAACAAGTATGCGAAAAATGCGAAAGTACGAGCCAGATGATGGCAAATCCCAGACCTAACCGGGACGTAACCGGCGTTATCCTCTAAAATACTAATCGGAACTAGCTTTTATTGACTGCTTCAGTTTGCTACCACATTACTACGTGATCCAAACCAGAAAAAGCCCAGGATCTGGCCAACAAGTATGCGAGAAATGCGAAAGTATGAGCCAGATGAGGGCAAATCCCAGACCTAACCGAGACGTAACCGGCGTTATCCTCTAAAATATTAATCGCAACCAGGTTTACTTGACTGTTTCGGTGTGGTACCGCATTACCACGTGATCCAAACCAAAAAAAGCCCAGGATCTTGCCAACAAGTATGCCAAAGATGCGAAAGTACGAGCCAGGTGAGGGCAAATACCAGACCTAACCGAGACGTAACCGGCGTTATCCTCTAAAATATTAATCGCAACCAGGTTTACTTGACTGTTTCGGTGTGGTACCGCATTACCACGTGATCCAAACCAAAAAAAGCCCAGGATCTTGCCAACAAGTATTTGAAAAATTCGAAAATACGATCCAGATGACGGCAAATCCCAGACCTACCCGAGACATAACCGGGGTTATCCTCTAAAATATTAATCGCAACCAGGTTTAATTGACTGCTTCAGTGTGGTACCGCATTACTACGTGATCCAAACCAAAAAAAGCCCAGGATCTGGCCAACAAGTATGCGAGAAATGCGAAAGTATGAGCCAGATGAGGGCAAATCCCAGACATAACCGAGACATAACCGGCGTTAACCTCTAGAATATTAATCGCAACCAGGTTTAATTGAGTGTTTCAGTGTGTTACCACATTACTACGTGATCCAAACCAAAAAAAACCCAGGATCTTGCCAACAAGAATGCGAAAAATGCGAAAGTACGAGCCAGATGATTGCAAATACCAGAACTAACCCAAACATAACCAGCGTTATCCTCCAAAATATTCATTGCAACCAGGTTTAATTGACTGCATCGGTGTGGAACCACATTACGACGGGATCCAAACCACAAAAAACCCAAGATCTGGCCAACAAGTACGCGAAAATTACGAAAGCACGAGACAGATGAGGGCAAATCCCTGACCTAACCGAGACATAACCGGCGTTATCGTCTAAAATATTAACCGCAACCACGTTTAATTGACTGTTTCGGTGAGGAACCTCGTTACTACGGGATCCAAACCAGAAAACACCCAGGATCTGGCCAACAAGTATGCGAAAAACGCGAAAGTATGAGCCAGATGAGGGCAAATCCCAGACCTAACCGAGACGTAACCGGCGTTATCCTCTAAAATATTAATCGCAACCAGGTTTACTTGACTGTTTCGGTGTGGTACCGCATTACCACGTGATCCAAACCAAAAAAAGCCCCGGATCTTGCCAACAAGTATGCCAAAGATGCGAAAGTACGAGCCAGGTGAGGGCAAATACCAGACCTAACCCAGACTTAACCGGCGTTATCCTCTAAAATATTAATCGGAACCAGGTTTAATTGACTGTTTCAGTGTGGTACCACATTACTACGTGATCCAAACCAAAAAAAACCCAGGATCTTGCCTACAAGTATGCGAAAAATGCGAAAGTACGAGCCAGATGATTGCAAATACCAGAACTAACCCAAACATAACCAGCGTTATCCTCCAAAATATTCATTACAACCAGGTTTAATTGACTGCATCGGTGTGGAACCACATTACGACGGGATCCGAACCACAAAAAACCCAAGATCTGGCCAACAAGTACGCGAAAATTACGAAAGCACGAGACAGATGAGGGCAAATCCCTGACCTAACCGAGACATAACCGGCGTTATCCTCTAAAATATTAATCGCAACCAGGTTTAATTGTCTGTTTCGGTGTGGATCCACATTACTACGGGATCCAAACCAGAAAAAGGCCAAGATCTGACCAACAAGTATGCGAAAAATGCGAAAGTACGAGCCAGATGATGGCAAATCCCAGAACTAACCGAGACATAACCGGCGTTATCCTCTAAAATATTAATCGCAACCAGGTTTAATTGACTGTTTCGGTGTGGAACTTCATTACTACGGGTTCCAAACCAGGAAAAACCCAGGATCCGGCCAACAAGTATGCGAAAAATGCGAAAATACGAGCCAGATGACGGCAAATCCCAGACCTACCCGAGACATAACCGGCGTTATCCTCTAAAATATTAATCGCAACCAGGTTTAATTGACTGTTTCAGTGTTATAGCACATTACTACGTGGTCCAAGCCAGAAAAATGCCAGGATCTGGCAAACAAGTATACGAAATCGCGAAAGTATGAGCCAGATGGTTGCAAATACCAGAACTAACCCAGACGTAACCTGCGTTATCCTCTAAAATATTAATCGCAACCAGGTTTAATTGACTGCTTCGGTGTGGAACTTCATTACTATGGGATCCAAACCAGAAAAAACCCAGGATCTGGCCAAGAAGTATGCGAAAAACGCGATAGTATGATCCAGATAATTGCAAATACCAGAACTAACCCAGACATAACCAGCGTTATCCTCTAAAATACTAATAGGAACCAGCTTTTAGTGACTGTTTCAGTGTGGTACCACATTACTACGTGATCCAAACCAGAAAAAGGCCTGGATCTGGCCAACAAGTATGCGAGAAATGCGAAAGTATGAGCCAGATGAGGGCAAATCCCAGACCTAACCGAGACATAACCGGCGTTATCCTCTAAAATACTAACCGGAACCAGGTTTAATTGACTGCTTCAGTGTGGTACCGCATTACTACGTGATCCAATCCAGAAAAAGGCCAGGATCTGGCCAACAAGTTTGCGAAAAATGCGAAAGTACGAGCCAGATGATGGCAAATACCAGACCTAACCCAGACATAACCGGCGTTATCCTCTAAAATACTAACCGGAACCAGGTTTAATTAACTGTTTCAGTGTGGTACCGCATTACTACGTGATCCAAACCAGAAATAGGCCAGGATCTGGCCAACAAGTATGCCAAAGATGCGAAAGTACGAGACAGATGAGGGCAAATCCCAGACCTAACCGAGACATAACCGGCGTTATCCTCTAAAATATTAATCGCAACCAGGTTTAATTGAGTGTTTCAGTGTGGTACCACATTACTACGCGATCCAAACCAAAAAAAGCCCAGGATCTTGCCAACAAGTATGCGAAAAATTCGAAAATACGAGACAGATGATTGCAAATACCAGAACTAACCCAAACATAACCAGCGTTATCCTCCAAAATATTCATTACAACCAGGTTTAATTGACTGCATCGGTGTGGAACCACATTACTACGTGATCCAAACCAGAAAAAGCCCAGGATCTGGCCAACTAGTATGCGAGAAATGCGAAAGTATGAGCCAGATGAGGGCAAATCCCAGACCTAACCGAGACATAACCGGCGTTATCCTCTAAAATATTAATCGCAACCAGGTTTAATTGAGTGTTTCAGTGTGGTACCACATTACTACGCGATCCAAACCAAAAAAAGCCCAGGATCTTGCCAACAAGTATGCGAAAAATTCGAAAATACGAGACAGATGACGGCAAATCCCAGAACTACCCGAGACATAACCGGCGTTATCCTCTAAAATATTAATCGCGACCAGGTTTAATTGACTGTTTCGGTGTGGAACTTCATTACCACGGGATCCAAACCAAAAAAAGCCCAGGATCTTGCCAACAAGTATGCGAAAAATTCGAAAATACGAGCCAGATGACGGCAAATCCCAGAACTACCCGAGACATAACCTGCGTTATCCTCTAAAATATTAATTGCAACCAGGTTTAATTAACTGTTTCGTTGTGGAACTTCATTACTCCGGGATCCAAACCAGAAAAAGCCCAGGATCTGGCCAACAAGTATGCGAAAAATGCGAAAGTACGAGCCACATGATGGCAAATCCCAGACCTAACCGGGACGTAACCGGCGTTATCCTCTAAAATACTAATCGGAACCAGCTTTTAGTGACTGTTTCAGTGTGGTACCACATTACTACGTGATCCAAACCAGAAAAAGGCCAGGATCTGGCCAACAAGTATGCGAAAAATGCGATAGTACGAGCCAGATGATGGCAAATCCCAGACCTAACCGGGACGTAACCGGCGTTATCCTCTAAAATACTATTCGGAACCAGCTTCTATTGACTGTTTCAGTGTGGTACCACATTACGACGTGATCCAAACCAAAAAAAACCCAGGATCTGGCCAACAAGTATGCCAAAGATGCGAAAGTACGAGACAGATGAGGGCAAATACCAGACCTAACCCAGACATAACCGGCGTTATCCTCTAAAATATTAATCGGAACCAGGTTTAATTGACTGTTTCAGTGTGGATCCACATTACTACGTGATCCAAACCAGAAAAAGCCAAGTATCTGGCCAACAAGTATGCGAAAAATGCGAAAGTACGAGCCAGATGATAGCAAATCCCAGACCTAACCGAGACATAACCGGCGTTATCCTCTAAAATATTAATCGCAACCAGGTTTAATTGACTGTTTCAGTGTGGTACCACATTACTACGTGATCCAAACCAAAAAAAGCCCAGGATCTTGCCAACAAGTATGCGAAAAACTCGAAAATACGAGACAGATGACGGCAAATCCCAGAACTACCCGAGACATAACCGGCGTTATCCTCTAAAATATTAATCGCAACCAGGTTTAATTGACTGTTTCGGTGTGGAACTTCATTACCACGGGATCCAAACCAGAAAAAACCCAGGATCTGGCCAACAAGTATGCGAAAAATGCGAAAATACGAGCCACATGACAGCAAATCCCAGAACTACCCGAGTCATAACCAGCGTCATCCTCTAAAATACTATTCGGAACCAGCTTCTATTGACTGTTTCAGTGTGGTACCACATTACGACGTGATCCAAACCAAAAAAAACCCAGGATCTGGCCAACAAGTATGCGAGAAATGCGAAAGTATGAGCCAGATGAGGGCAAATCCCAGACCTAACCGAGACATAACCGGCGTTATCCTCTAGAATATTAATCGCAACCAGGTTTACTTGACTGTTTCGGTGTGGTACCGCATTACCACGTGATCCAAACCAAAAAAAGCCCCGGATCTTGCCAACAAGTATGCCAAAGTTGCGAAAGTACGAGCCAGATGAGGGCAAATACCAGACCTAACCCAGACATAACCGGCGTTATCCTCTAAAATACTAACCGGAACCAGGTATAATTGACTGTTTCAGTGTGGTACCGCATTACTACGTGATCGAAACCAGAAAAAGGCCAGGATCTGGCCAACAAGTATGCCTAAGATGCGAAAGTACGAGCCAGATGAGGGCAAATACCAGACCTAACCCAGACATAACCGGCGTTATCCTCTAAAATATTAATCGGAACCAGGTTTGATTGACTGTTTCAGTGTGGATCCACATTACTACGTGATCCAAACCAGAAAAAGCCCAGTATCTGGCCAACAAGTATGCGAAAAATGCGAAAGTACGAGCCAGATGACGGCAAATCCCAGACCTAACCGAGACATAACCGGCGTTATCCTCTAAAATATTAATCGCAACCAGGTTTAATTGACTGTTTCAGTGTGGTACCATATTACCACGTGATCCAAACCAAAAAAAGCCCAGGATCTTGCCAACAAGTATGCGAAAAATTCGAAAATACGAGCCAGATGACGGCAAATCCCAGAACTACCCGAGACATAACCTGCGTTATCCTCTAAAATATTAATTGCAACCAGGTTTAATTGACTGTTTCGGTGTGGAACTTCATTACTCCGGGATCCAAACCAGAAAAAGCCCAGGATCTGGCCAACAAGTATGCGAAAAATGCGAAAGTACGAGCCAGATGATGGCAAATCCCAGACCTAACCGGGACGTAACCGGCGTTATCCTCTAAAATACTAATCGGAACTAGCTTTTATTGACTGCTTCAGTTTGCTACCACATTACTACGTGATCCAAACCAGAAAAAGCCCAGGATCTGGCCAACAAGTATGCGAGAAATGCGAAAGTATGAGCCAGATGAGGGCAAATCCCAGACCTAACCGAGACGTAACCGGCGTTATCCTCTAAAATATTAATCGCAACCAGGTTTACTTGACTGTTTCGGTGTGGTACCGCATTACCACGTGATCCAAACCAAAAAAAGCCCAGGATCTTGCCAACAAGTATGCCAAAGATGCGAAAGTACGAGCCAGGTGAGGGCAAATACCAGACCTAACCCAGACTTAACCGGCGTTATCCTCTAAAATATTAATCGGAACCAGGTTTAATTGACTGTTTCAGTGTGGTACCACATTACTACGTGATCCAAACCAAAAAAAGCCCAGGATCTTGCCAACAAGTATGCGAAAAATTCGAAAATACGAGCCAGATGACGGCAAATCCCAGAACTACCCGAGACATAACCTGCGTTATCCTCTAAAATATTAATTGCAACCAGGTTTAATTGACTGTTTCGGTGTGGAACTTCATTACTCCGGGATCCAAACCAGAAAAAGCCCAGGATCTGGCCAACAAGTATGCGAAAAATGCGAAAGTACGAGCCAGATGATGGCAAATCCCAGACCTAACCGGGACGTAACCGGCGTTATCCTCTAAAATGCTAATCGGAACCAGCTTTTATTGACTGCTTCAGTTTGGTACCACATTACTACGTGATCCAAACCAGAAAAAGCCCAGGATCTGGCCAACAAGTATGCGAGAAATGCGAAAGTATGAGCCAGATGAGGGCAAATCCCAGACCTAACCGAGACGTAACCGGCGTTATCCTCTAAAATATTAATCGCAACCAGGTTTACTTGACTGTTTCGGTGTGGTACCGCATTACCACGTGATCCAAACCAAAAAAAGCCCAGGATCTTGCCAACAAGTATTTGAAAAATTCGAAAATACAATCCAGATGACGGCAAATCCCAGACCTACCCGAGACATAACCGGGGTTATCCTCTAAAATATTAATCGCAACCAGGTTTAATTGACTGCTTCAGTGTGGTACCGCATTACTACGTGATCCAAACCAAAAAAAGCCCAGGATCTGGCCAACAAGTATGCGAGAAATGCGAAAGTATGAGCCAGATGAGGGCAAATCCCAGACATAACCGAGACATAACCGGCGTTAACCTCTAGAATATTAATCGCAACCAGGTTTAATTGAGTGTTTCAGTGTGTTACCACATTACTACGTGATCCAAACCAAAAAAAACCCAGGATCTTGCCAACAAGAATGCGAAAAATGCGAAAGTACGAGCCAGATGATTGCAAATACCAGAACTAACCCAAACATAACCAGCGTTATCCTCCAAAATATTCATTGCAACCAGGTTTAATTGACTGCATCGGTGTGGAACCACATTACGACGGGATCCAAACCACAAAAAACCCAAGATCTGGCCAACAAGTACGCGAAAATTACGAAAGCACGAGACAGATGAGAGCAAATCCCTGACCTAACCGAGACATAACCGGCGTTATCGTCTAAAATATTAACCGCAACCACGTTTAATTGACTGTTTCGGTGAGGAACCTCGTTACTACGGGATCCAAACCAGAAAACACCCAGGATCTGGCCAACAAGTATGCGAAAAACGCGAAAGTATGAGCCAGATGATAGCAAATACCAGAACTAACCCAGACGTAACCTGCGTTATCCTCTAAAATACTAATCGGAACTAGATTCTATTGACTGTTTCAGTGTGATACCACATTACTACGAGGTCGAAGCCAGAAAAAGGCCAGGATCTGGCCAACAAGTATGCGAAAAATGCGAAAATACGAGCTAGATGACGGCAAATCCCAGACCTACCCGAGACACAACCGGCGTTATCCTCTAAAATATTAATCGCAACCGGGTTTAATTGACTGTTTCAGTGTAATACCACATTACTACGTGGTCCAAGCCAGGAAAAGGCCAGGATCTGGCCAACAAGTATGCGAGAAATGCGAAAATACGAGCCAGATGACGGCAAATCCCAGACCTACCCGAGACATAACCGGCGTTATCCTCTAAAACATTAATCGCAACCAGGTTTAATTGACTGTTTCGGTGTGGAACTTCATTACTACGGGATCCAAACCAGAAAAAACCCAGGATCTGGCCAACAAGTATGCGAAAAACGCGAAAGTATGAGCCAGATGAGGGCAAATACCAGAACTAACCCAAACTTAACCAGCGTTATCCTCTAAAACATTAATCGCAACCAGGCTTAATTGACTGTTTCGGTGTGGAACTTCATTACTCCGGGATCCAAACCAGAAAAAACCCAGGATCTGGCCAACAAGTAAGCGAAAAACGCGAAAGTATGAGCCAGATGATTGCAAATACCAGAACTAACCCAGACGTAACCTGCGTTATCCTCTAAAATGCTATTCGGAACCAGCTTTTATTGACTGTTTCAGTGTGGTACCACATTACTACGTGATCCAAACCAAAAAAAGCCCAGGATCTTGCCAACAAGTATGCGAAAAATGCGAAAGTACGAGCCAGATGTGGGCTAATTCCAGACCTAGCGCAGACATAACCAGCGTTATTCTCCAAAATATTAATCGCAACCAGGTTTAATTGACTGCTTCAGTGTGGAACGACATTACGACGGGATCTAAACCACAAAAAACCCAAGATCTGGCCAACAAGTTCGCGAAAATTACGAAAGCACGACACAGATGAGGGCAAATCTCTGACCTAATCGAGACATAACCGGCGTTATCCTCTAAAATATTAACCGCAACCGCGTTCAATTGACTGTTTCGGTGTGGAACCTCGTTACTACGGGATCCAAACCAGAAAAAACCCAGGATCTGGCCAGCAAGTATGCGAAAAACGCGAAAGTATGAGCCAGATGATTGCAAATACCAGAACTGACCCAGACGTAACCTGCGTTATCCTCTAAAATACTATTCGGAACCAGCTTTTATTGACTGTTTCAGTGTGGTACCACATTACTACGTGATCCAAAACCGAAAAAGCCCAGGATCTGGCCAACAGGTATGCGAAAAATGCGAAAGTACGAGCCAGATGAGGGCAAATTCCAGACCTAGCGCCGACATAACCGGCGTTATCCACTAAAATATTAATCGCAACCAGGTTTAATTGACTGTTTCGGTGTGGATCCACATTACTACGTGATCCAAGCCAGAAAAAGGCCAGGATATTGCCAACAAGTACGCGAAAAATGCGAAAATACGAGCCAGATGACGGCAATCCCAGAACTACCCGAGACATAACCGGCGTTATCCTCTAAAATATTAATCGCAACCGGGTTTAATTGACTGTTTCGGTGTGGAACTTCATTACTACGGGATCCAAACCAGAAAAAACCCAGGATCTGGCCAACAAGTATGCGAAAAACGCGAAGGTACGAGCCAGATGATTGCAAATACCAGGACTAACCCAAACATAACCAGCGTTATCCTCCAAAATATTCATCGCAACCAGGTTTAATTGACTGCTTCAGTGTGCAACGACATTTCGACGGGATCCAAACCACAAAAAACCCAAGATCTGGCCAACAAGTACCCGAAAATTGCGAAAGTATGAGCCAGATAATTGCAAATAACAGAACTAACCCAGACATAACCAGCGTTATCCTGTAAAATATTAATCGGAACCAGGTTTAATTGACAGTTTCAGTGTGGTACCTCATTACTACGTGGTCCAAGCCAGAAAAAGGCCAGCATCTGGCCAACAAGTATGCGAAAAATGCGAAAGTACGAGCCAGATGATTGCAAATACCAGAACTAACCCAAACATAACCAGCGTTATCCTCCAAAATATTCATCGCAACCAGGTTTAATTGACTCCTTCAGTGTGGAACAACATTATGACGGGATCCAAACCAAAAAAAACCCAGGATCTGGCCAACAAGTATGCGAGAAATGCGAAAGTATGAGCCAGATGAGGGCAAATCCCAGACCTAACCCAGACATAACCGGCGTTATCCTCTAAAATATTAATCGCAACCAGGTTTAATTGACTGTTTCAGTGTGGAACTTCATTACCACGGGATCCAAACCAGAAAAAACCCAGGATCTGGCCAACAAGTATGCGAAAAATGCGAAAATACGAGCCACATGACAGCAAATCCCAGAACTACCCGAGTCATAACCAGCGTCATCCTCTAAAATACTATTCGGAACCAGCTTCTATTGACTGTTTCAGTGTGGTACCACATTACGACGTGATCCAAACCAAAAAAAACCCAGGATCTGGCCAACAAGTATGCGAGAAATGCGAAAGTATGAGCCAGATGAGGGCAAATCCCAGACCTAACCGAGACATAACCGGCGTTATCCTCTAGAATATTAATCGCAACCAGGTTTACTTGACTGTTTCGGTGTGGTACCGCATTACCACGTGATCCAAACCAAAAAAAGCCCCGGATCTTGCCAACAAGTATGCCAAAGTTGCGAAAGTACGAGCCAGATGAGGGCAAATACCAGACCTAACCCAGACATAACCGGCGTTATCCTCTAAAATACTAACCGGAACCAGGTATAATTGACTGTTTCAGTGTGGTACCGCATTACTACGTGATCCAAACCAGAAAAAGGCCAGGATCTGGCCAACAAGTATGCCTAAGATGCGAAAGTACGAGCCAGATGAGGGCAAATACCAGACCTAACCCAGACATAACCGGCGTTATCCTCTAAAATATTAATCGGAACCAGGTTTAATTGACTGTTTCAGTGTGGATCCACATTACTACGTGATCCAAACCAGAAAAAGCCCAGTATCTGGCCAACAAGTATGCGAAAAATGCGAAAGTACGAGCCAGATGACGGCAAATCCCAGACCTAACCGAGACATAACCGGCGTTATCCTCTAAAATATTAATCGCAACCAGGTTTAATTGACTGTTTCAGTGTGGTACCATATTACCACGTGATCCAAACCAAAAAAAGCCCAGGATCTTGCCAACAAGTATGCGAAAAATTCGAAAATACGAGCCAGATGACGGCAAATCCCAGAACTACCCGAGACATAACCTGCGTTATCCTCTAAAATATTAATTGCAACCAGGTTTAATTGACTGTTTCGGTGTGGAACTTCATTACTCCGGGATCCAAACCAGAAAAAGCCCAGGATCTGGCCAACAAGTATGCGAAAAATGCGAAAGTACGAGCCAGATGATGGCAAATCCCAGACCTAACCGGGACGTAACCGGCGTTATCCTCTAAAATACTAATCGGAACTAGCTTTTATTGACTGCTTCAGTTTGCTACCACATTACTACGTGATCCAAACCAGAAAAAGCCCAGGATCTGGCCAACAAGTATGCGAGAAATGCGAAAGTATGAGCCAGATGAGGGCAAATCCCAGACCTAACCGAGACGTAACCGGCGTTATCCTCTAAAATATTAATCGCAACCAGGTTTACTTGACTGTTTCGGTGTGGTACCGCATTACCACGTGATCCAAACCAAAAAAAGCCCAGGATCTTGCCAACAAGTATGCCAAAGATGCGAAAGTACGAGCCAGGTGAGGGCAAATACCAGACCTAACCGAGACGTAACCGGCGTTATCCTCTAAAATATTAATCGCAACCAGGTTTACTTGACTGTTTCGGTGTGGTACCGCATTACCACGTGATCCAAACCAAAAAAAGCCCAGGATCTTGCCAACAAGTATTTGAAAAATTCGAAAATACGATCCAGATGACGGCAAATCCCAGACCTACCCGAGACATAACCGGGGTTATCCTCTAAAATATTAATCGCAACCAGGTTTAATTGACTGCTTCAGTGTGGTACCGCATTACTACGTGATCCAAACCAAAAAAAGCCCAGGATCTGGCCAACAAGTATGCGAGAAATGCGAAAGTATGAGCCAGATGAGGGCAAATCCCAGACATAACCGAGACATAACCGGCGTTAACCTCTAGAATATTAATCGCAACCAGGTTTAATTGAGTGTTTCAGTGTGTTACCACATTACTACGTGATCCAAACCAAAAAAAACCCAGGATCTTGCCAACAAGAATGCGAAAAATGCGAAAGTACGAGCCAGATGATTGCAAATACCAGAACTAACCCAAACATAACCAGCGTTATCCTCCAAAATATTCATTGCAACCAGGTTTAATTGACTGCATCGGTGTGGAACCACATTACGACGGGATCCAAACCACAAAAAACCCAAGATCTGGCCAACAAGTACGCGAAAATTACGAAAGCACGAGACAGATGAGGGCAAATCCCTGACCTAACCGAGACATAACCGGCGTTATCGTCTAAAATATTAACCGCAACCACGTTTAATCGACTGTTTCGGTGAGGAACCTCGTTACTACGGGATCCAAACCAGAAAACACCCAGGATCTGGCCAACAAGTATGCGAAAAACGCGAAAGTATGAGCCAGATGAGGGCAAATCCCAGACCTAACCGAGACGTAACCGGCGTTATCCTCTAAAATATTAATCGCAACCAGGTTTACTTGACTGTTTCGGTGTGGTACCGCATTACCACGTGATCCAAACCAAGAAAAGCCCCGGATCTTGCCAACAAGTATGCCAAAGATGCGAAAGTACGAGCCAGGTGAGGGCAAATACCAGACCTAACCCAGACTTAACCGGCGTTATCCTCTAAAATATTAATCGGAACCAGGTTTAATTGACTGTTTCAGTGTGGTACCACATTACTACGTGATCCAAACCAAAAAAAACCCAGGATCTTGCCTACAAGTATGCGAAAAATGCGAAAGTACGAGCCAGATGATTGCAAATACCAGAACTAACCCAAACATAACCAGCGTTATCCTCCAAAATATTCATTACAACCAGGTTTAATTGACTGCATCGGTGTGGAACCACATTACGACGGGATCCGAACCACAAAAAACCCAAGATCTGGCCAACAAGTACGCGAAAATTACGAAAGCACGAGACAGATGAGGGCAAATCCCTGACCTAACCGAGACATAACCGGCGTTATCCTCTAAAATATTAATCGCAACCAGGTTTAATTGTCTGTTTCGGTGTGGATCCACATTACTACGGGATCCAAACCAGAAAAAGGCCAAGATCTGACCAACAAGTATGCGAAAAATGCGAAAGTACGAGCCAGATGATGGCAAATCCCAGAACTAACCGAGACATAACAGGCGTTATCCTCTAAAATATTAATCGCAACCAGGTTTAATTGACTGTTTCGGTGTGGAACTTCATTACTACGGGTTCCAAACCAGGAAAAACCCAGGATCCGGCCAACAAGTATGCGAAAAATGCGAAAATACGAGCCAGATGACGGCAAATCCCAGACCTACCCGAGACATAACCGGCGTTATCCTCTAAAATATTAATCGCAACCAGGTTTAATTGACTGTTTCAGTGTTATAGCACATTACTACGTGGTCCAAGCCAGAAAAATGCCAGGATCTGGCAAACAAGTATACGAAATCGCGAAAGTATGAGCCAGATGGTTGCAAATACCAGAACTAACCCAGACGTAACCTGCGTTATCCTCTAAAATATTAATCGCAACCAGGTTTAATTGACTGCTTCGGTGTGGAACTTCATTACTATGGGATCCAAACCAGAAAAAACCCAGGATCTGGCCAAGAAGTATGCGAAAAACGCGATAGTATGATCCAGATAATTGCAAATACCAGAACTAACCCAGACATAACCAGCGTTATCCTCTAAAATACTAATAGGAACCAGCTTTTAGTGACTGTTTCAGTGTGGTACCACATTACTACGTGATCCAAACCAGAAAAAGGCCAGGATCTGGCCAACAAGTATGCGAGAAATGCGAAAGTATGAGCCAGATGAGGGCAAATCCCAGACCTAACCGAGACATAACCGGCGTTATCCTCTAAAATACTAACCGGAACCAGGTTTAATTGACTGCTTCAGTGTGGTACCGCATTACTACGTGATCCAATCCAGAAAAAGGCCAGGATCTGGCCAACAAGTTTGCGAAAAATGCGAAAGTACGAGCCAGATGATGGCAAATACCAGACCTAACCCAGACATAACCGGCGTTATCCTCTAAAATACTAACCGGAACCAGGTTTAATTAACTGTTTCAGTGTGGTACCGCATTACTACGTGATCCAAACCAGAAATAGGCCAGGATCTGGCCAACAAGTATGCCAAAGATGCGAAAGTACGAGACAGATGAGGGCAAATCCCAGACCTAACCGAGACATAACCGGCGTTATCCTCTAAAATATTAATCGCAACCAGGTTTAATTGAGTGTTTCAGTGTGGTACCACATTACTACGCGATCCAAACCAAAAAAAGCCCAGGATCTTGCCAACAAGTATGCGAAAAATTCGAAAATACGAGACAGATGATTGCAAATACCAGAACTAACCCAAACATAACCAGCGTTATCCTCCAAAATATTCATTACAACCAGGTTTAATTGACTGCATCGGTGTGGAACCACATTACTACGTGATCCAAACCAGAAAAAGCCCAGGATCTGGCCAACTAGTATGCGAGAAATGCGAAAGTATGAGCCAGATGAGGGCAAATCCCAGACCTAACCGAGACATAACCGGCGTTATCCTCTAAAATATTAATCGCAACCAGGTTTAATTGAGTGTTTCAGTGTGGTACCACATTACTACGCGATCCAAACCAAAAAAAGCCCAGGATCTTGCCAACAAGTATGCGAAAAATTCGAAAATACGAGACAGATGACGGCAAATCCCAGAACTACCCGAGACATAACCGGCGTTATCCTCTAAAATATTAATCGCGACCAGGTTTAATTGACTGTTTCGGTGTGGAACTTCATTACCACGGGATCCAAACCAAAAAAAGCCCAGGATCTTGCCAACAAGTATGCGAAAAATTCGAAAATACGAGCCAGATGACGGCAAATCCCAGAACTACCCGAGACATAACCTGCGTTATCCTCTAAAATATTAATTGCAACCAGGTTTAATTAACTGTTTCGTTGTGGAACTTCATTACTCCGGGATCCAAACCAGAAAAAGCCCAGGATCTGGCCAACAAGTATGCGAAAAATGCGAAAGTACGAGCCACATGATGGCAAATCCCAGACCTAACCGGGACGTAACCGGCGTTATCCTCTAAAATACTAATCGGAACCAGCTTTTAGTGACTGTTTCAGTGTGGTACCACATTACTACGTGATCCAAACCAGAAAAAGGCCAGGATCTGGCCAACAAGTATGCGAAAAATGCGATAGTACGAGCCAGATGATGGCAAATCCCAGACCTAACCGGGACGTAACCGGCGTTATCCTCTAAAATACTATTCGGAACCAGCTTCTATTGACTGTTTCAGTGTGGTACCACATTACGACGTGATCCAAACCAAAAAAAACCCAGGATCTGGCCAACAAGTATGCCAAAGATGCGAAAGTACGAGACAGATGAGGGCAAATACCAGACCTAACCCAGACATAACCGGCGTTATCCTCTAAAATATTAATCGGAACCAGGTTTAATTGACTGTTTCAGTGTGGATCCACATTACTACGTGATCCAAACCAGAAAAAGCCAAGTATCTGGCCAACAAGTATGCGAAAAATGCGAAAGTACGAGCCAGATGATAGCAAATCCCAGACCTAACCGAGACATAACCGGCGTTATCCTCTAAAATATTAATCGCAACCAGGTTTAATTGACTGTTTCAGTGTGGTACCACATTACTACGTGATCCAAACCAAAAAAAGCCCAGGATCTTGCCAACAAGTATGCGAAAAACTCGAAAATACGAGACAGATGACGGCAAATCCCAGAACTACCCGAGACATAACCGGCGTTATCCTCTAAAATATTAATCGCAACCAGGTTTAATTGACTGTTTCGGTGTGGAACTTCATTACCACGGGATCCAAACCAGAAAAAACCCAGGATCTGGCCAACAAGTATGCGAAAAATGCGAAAATACGAGCCACATGACAGCAAATCCCAGAACTACCCGAGTCATAACCAGCGTCATCCTCTAAAATACTATTCGGAACCAGCTTCTATTGACTGTTTCAGTGTGGTACCACATTACGACGTGATCCAAACCAAAAAAAACCCAGGATCTGGCCAACAAGTATGCGAGAAATGCGAAAGTATGAGCCAGATGAGGGCAAATCCCAGACCTAACCGAGACATAACCGGCGTTATCCTCTAGAATATTAATCGCAACCAGGTTTACTTGACTGTTTCGGTGTGGTACCGCATTACCACGTGATCCAAACCAAAAAAAGCCCCGGATCTTGCCAACAAGTATGCCAAAGTTGCGAAAGTACGAGCCAGATGAGGGCAAATACCAGACCTAACCCAGACATAACCGGCGTTATCCTCTAAAATACTAACCGGAACCAGGTATAATTGACTGTTTCAGTGTGGTACCGCATTACTACGTGATCGAAACCAGAAAAAGGCCAGGATCTGGCCAACAAGTATGCCTAAGATGCGAAAGTACGAGCCAGATGAGGGCAAATACCAGACCTAACCCAGACATAACCGGCGTTATCCTCTAAAATATTAATCGGAACCAGGTTTGATTGACTGTTTCAGTGTGGATCCACATTACTACGTGATCCAAACCAGAAAAAGCCCAGTATCTGGCCAACAAGTATGCGAAAAATGCGAAAGTACGAGCCAGATGACGGCAAATCCCAGACCTAACCGAGACATAACCGGCGTTATCCTCTAAAATATTAATCGCAACCAGGTTTAATTGACTGTTTCAGTGTGGTACCATATTACCACGTGATCCAAACCAAAAAAAGCCCAGGATCTTGCCAACAAGTATGCGAAAAATTCGAAAATACGAGCCAGATGACGGCAAATCCCAGAACTACCCGAGACATAACCTGCGTTATCCTCTAAAATATTAATTGCAACCAGGTTTAATTGACTGTTTCGGTGTGGAACTTCATTACTCCGGGATCCAAACCAGAAAAAGCCCAGGATCTGGCCAACAAGTATGCGAAAAATGCGAAAGTACGAGCCAGATGATGGCAAATCCCAGACCTAACCGGGACGTAACCGGCGTTATCCTCTAAAATACTAATCGGAACTAGCTTTTATTGACTGCTTCAGTTTGCTACCACATTACTACGTGATCCAAACCAGAAAAAGCCCAGGATCTGGCCAACAAGTATGCGAGAAATGCGAAAGTATGAGCCAGATGAGGGCAAATCCCAGACCTAACCGAGACGTAACCGGCGTTATCCTCTAAAATATTAATCGCAACCAGGTTTACTTGACTGTTTCGGTGTGGTACCGCATTACCACGTGATCCAAACCAAAAAAAGCCCAGGATCTTGCCAACAAGTATGCCAAAGATGCGAAAGTACGAGCCAGGTGAGGGCAAATACCAGACCTAACCCGGACTTAACCGGCGTTATCCTCTAAAATATTAATCGGAACCAGGTTTAATTGACTGTTTCAGTGTGGTACCACATTACTACGTGATCCAAACCAAAAAAAGCCCAGGATCTTGCCAACAAGTATGCGAAAAATTCGAAAATACGAGCCAGATGACGGCAAATCCCAGAACTACCCGAGACATAACCTGCGTTATCCTCTAAAATATTAATTGCAACCAGGTTTAATTGACTGTTTCGGTGTGGAACTTCATTACTCCGGGATCCAAACCAGAAAAAGCCCAGGATCTGGCCAACAAGTATGCGAAAAATGCGAAAGTACGAGCCAGATGATGGCAAATCCCAGACCTAACCGGGACGTAACCGGCGTTATCCTCTAAAATGCTAATCGGAACCAGCTTTTATTGACTGCTTCAGTTTGGTACCACATTACTACGTGATCCAAACCAGAAAAAGCCCAGGATCTGGCCAACAAGTATGCGAGAAATGCGAAAGTATGAGCCAGATGAGGGCAAATCCCAGACCTAACCGAGACGTAACCGGCGTTATCCTCTAAAATATTAATCGCAACCAGGTTTACTTGACTGTTTCGGTGTGGTACCGCATTACCACGTGATCCAAACCAAAAAAAGCCCAGGATCTTGCCAACAAGTATTTGAAAAATTCGAAAATACAATCCAGATGACGGCAAATCCCAGACCTACCCGAGACATAACCGGGGTTATCCTCTAAAATATTAATCGCAACCAGGTTTAATTGACTGCTTCAGTGTGGTACCGCATTACTACGTGATCCAAACCAAAAAAAGCCCAGGATCTGGCCAACAAGTATGCGAGAAATGCGAAAGTATGACCCAGATGAGGGCAAATCCCAGACATAACCGAGACATAACCGGCGTTAACCTCTAGAATATTAATCGCAACCAGGTTTAATTGAGTGTTTCAGTGTGTTACCACATTACTACGTGATCCAAACCAAAAAAAACCCAGGATCTTGCCAACAAGAATGCGAAAAATGCGAAAGTACGAGCCAGATGATTGCAAATACCAGAACAAACCCAAACATAACCAGCGTTATCCTCCAAAATATTCATTGCAACCAGGTTTAATTGACTGCATCGGTGTGGAACCACATTACGACGGGATCCAAACCACAAAAAACCCAAGATCTGGCCAACAAGTACGCGAAAATTACGAAAGCACGAGACAGATGAGAGCAAATCCCTGACCTAACCGAGACATAACCGGCGTTATCGTCTAAAATATTAACCGCAACCACGTTTAATTGACTGTTTCGGTGAGGAACCTCGTTACTACGGGATCCAAACCAGAAAACACCCAGGATCTGGCCAACAAGTATGCGAAAAACGCGAAAGTATGAGCCAGATGATAGCAAATACCAGAACTAACCCAGACGTAACCTGCGTTATCCTCTAAAATACTAATCGGAACTAGATTCTATTGACTGTTTCAGTGTGATACCACATTACTACGAGGTCGAAGCCAGAAAAAGGCCAGGATCTGGCCAACAAGTATGCGAAAAATGCGAAAATACGAGCTAGATGACGGCAAATCCCAGACCTACCCGAGACACAACCGGCGTTATCCTCTAAAACATTAATCGCAACCAGGTTTAATTGACTGTTTCGGTGTGGAACTTCATTACTACGGGATCCAAACCAGAAAAAACCCAGGATCTGGCCAACAAGTATGCGAAAAACGCGAAAGTATGAGCCAGATGAGGGCAAATACCAGAACTAACCCAAACTTAACCAGCGTTATCCTCTAAAACATTAATCGCAACCAGGCTTAATTGACTGTTTCGGTGTGGAACTTCATTACTCCGGGATCCAAACCAGAAAAAACCCAGGATCTGGCCAACAAGTAAGCGAAAAACGCGAAAGTATGAGCCAGATGATTGCAAATACCAGAACTAACCCAGACGTAACCTGCGTTATCCTCTAAAATGCTATTCGGAACCAGCTTTTATTGACTGTTTCAGTGTGGTACCACATTACTACGTGATCCAAACCAAAAAAAGCCCAGGATCTTGCCAACAAGTATGCGAAAAATGCGAAAGTACGAGCCAGATGTGGGCTAATTCCAGACCTAGCGCAGACATAACCAGCGTTATTCTCCAAAATATTAATCGCAACCAGGTTTAATTGACTGCTTCAGTGTGGAACGACATTACGACGGGATCTAAACCACAAAAAACCCAAGATCTGGCCAACAAGTTCGCGAAAATTACGAAAGCACGACACAGATGAGGGCAAATCTCTGACCTAATCGAGACATAACCGGCGTTATCCTCTAAAATATTAACCGCAACCGCGTTCAATTGACTGTTTCGGTGTGGAACCTCGTTACTACGGGATCCAAACCAGAAAAAACCCAGGATCTGGCCAACAAGTATGCGAAAAACGCGAAAGTATGAGCCAGATGATTGCAAATACCAGAACTGACCCAGACGTAACCTGCGTTATCCTCTAAAATACTATTCGGAACCAGCTTTTATTGACTGTTTCAGTGTGGTACCACATTACTACGTGATCCAAAACCGAAAAAGCCCAGGATCTGGCCAACAGGTATGCGAAAAATGCGAAAGTACGAGCCAGATGAGGGCAAATTCCAGACCTAGCGCCGACATAACCGGCGTTATCCACTAAAATATTAATCGCAACCAGGTTTAATTGACTGTTTCGGTGTGGATCCACATTACTACGTGATCCAAGCCAGAAAAAGGCCAGGATATTGCCAACAAGTACGCGAAAAATGCGAAAATACGAGCCAGATGACGGCAATCCCAGAACTACCCGAGACATAACCGGCGTTATCCTCTAAAATATTAATCGCAACCGGGTTTAATTGACTGTTTCGGTGTGGAACTTCATTACTACGGGATCCAAACCAGAAAAAACCCAGGATCTGGCCAACAAGTATGCGAAAAACGCGAAGGTACGAGCCAGATGATTGCAAATACCAGGACTAACCCAAACATAACCAGCGTTATCCTCCAAAATATTCATCGCAACCAGGTTTAATTGACTGCTTCAGTGTGCAACGACATTACGACGGGATCCAAACCACAAAAAACCCAAGATCTGGCCAACAAGTACCCGAAAATTGCGAAAGTATGAGCCAGATAATTGCAAATAACAGAACTAACCCAGACATAACCAGCGTTATCCTGTAAAATATTAATCGGAACCAGGTTTAATTGACAGTTTCAGTGTGGTACCTCATTACTACGTGGTCCAAGCCAGAAAAAGGCCAGCATCTGGCCAACAAGTATGCGAAAAATGCGAAAGTACGAGCCAGATGATTGCAAATACCAGAACTAACCCAAACATAACCAGCGTTATCCTCCAAAATATTCATCGCAACCAGGTTTAATTGACTCCTTCAGTGTGGAACAACATTATGACGGGATCCAAACCACAAAAAACCCAAGATCTGGCCAACAAGTACGCGAAAATTGCGAAAGTATGAGCCAGATGATTGCAAATAACAGAACTAACCCAGACATAACCAGCGTTATCCTCTAAAATATTAATCGGAACCAGGTTTAATTGACTGTTTCAGTGTGGTACCTCATTACTACGTGTTCCAAGCCAGAAAAAGGCCAGCATCTGGCCAACAAGTAAGCGAAAAATGCGAAGGTACGAGCCAGATGAGGGCAAATACCAGACCTAACCCAGCCATAACCGGCGTTATCCTCTAAAATATTAATCGGAACTAGATTCTATTGACTGTTTCAGTGTGGTACCACGTTACAACGTGGTCCAAGCCAGAAAACGGCCAGGATCTGGCCAACAAGTATGCGAAAAATGCGAAAATACGAGCCAGATGACGGCAAATCCCAGACCTACCCGTGACATAACCGGCGTTATCCTCTAAAATATTAATCGCAACCAGGTTCAATTGACTGTTTCAGTGTGATACCACATTACTATGTGGTCCTAGCTAGAAAAAGGCCAGGATCTGGTCATCAAGTATGCGAAAAACGCGAAAGTATGAGCCAGATGGTTGCAAATACCAGACCTAACCCAGACATAACCAGCGTTATCCTCTAAAATATTAATCGGTACCAGGTTTTATCGACTGTTTCAGTGTGGTACCTCATTACTACGTGGTCCAAGCCAGAAAAAGGCCAGGATCTGGCCAACAAGTAAGCGAAAAATGCGAAGGTACGAGCCAGATGAGGGCAAATACCAGACCTAACCCAGCCATAACCGGCGTTATCCTCTAAAATATTAATCGGAGCCAGGTTTAATTGACTGTTTCAGTGTGATACCACATTACTACGTGGTCCAAGCCAGAAAAAGGCCAGGATCTGGCCAACAAGTATGCGAAAAATGCGAAAGTACGAGCCAGATGAGGGCAAATCCCTGACCTAACCGAGCCATAACCGGCGTTGTCGTCTAAAATATTAATCGCAACCAGGTTTAATTGACTGATTCGGTGTGGAGCCACATTACGACGGGATCCAAACCAGAAAAAACCCAGGATCTGACCAACAAGTATGCGAAAAATAGGAAAGCACGAGGAAGATGACGGCAAATCCCAGACCTAACCAAGCCATAACCGGCGTTATCCTCTAAAAAATTCATCGGAACCAAGTTTGATTGACTGTTTCAGTGTGGTACCAAATTACTACGTGATCCAGGCCAGAAAAAGGCCAGGATCTGGCCAACAAGTATGCGATAAATGCGAAAGTACGAGCCAGATGAGGGCAAATCCCTGACCTAACCGAGACATAACCGGCGTTATCCTCTAAAATATTAATCGGGACTAGGTTTAATTGACTGTTTCGGTGTGGTACCGCATTACTACGTGATCCAAACCAGAAAAAGGCCAGGATCTTGCCTACATGTATGCGAAAAATGCGAAAGTACGAGCCAGATGAGGGCAAATACCAGACCTAACCCAGACATAACTGGCGTTATCCTCTAAAATATTAATCGGGACCAGGTTTAATTGACTGTTCCAGTGTGGTACCACATTACTACGTGATCCAAACCAAAAAAAGCTCAGGATCTTGCCAACAAGTATGCGAAAAATGCGAAAGTACGAGCCAGATGATTGCAAATACCAGAACTAACCCAATCATAACCAGGGTTATCCTCCAAAATATTCATCGCAACCAGGTATAATTGACTGCTTCGGTGTGGAACCACATTACGACGGGATCCAGACCACAAAAAACCCAAGATCTGGCCAACAAGTACGCGAAAATTGCGAAAGTATGAGCCAGACGATTGCAAATACCAGAACTAACCCAGATATAACCAGCGTTATCTTCTAAAATATTAATCGGGACCAGGTTTAATTGACTGTTCCGGTGTGGTACCGCATTACTACGTGATCCAAACCAGAAAAAGGCCAGGATCTGGCCAACAAGTATGCGAAAAATGCGAAAGTACGAGCCAGATGAGGGCAAATACCGGACCTAACCCCGACATAACCGGCGTTATCCTCTAAAATATTAATCGCTACCAGGTTTAATTGACTGTTTCGGTGTGGTACCGCATTACTACGTGTTCCAAACCAGAAAAAGGCCAGGATCTGGCCAACAAGTATGCGAAAAATGCGAAAGTACGAACCAGATGAGGGCAAATACCAGACCTAACCCAGACATAACCGGCGTTATCCTCTAAAATATTAATCGGAACCAGGTTTAATCGACTGTTTCAGTGTGGTACCACATTACTACGTGATCGAAACTGAAAAAAGCCCAGACTCTTGCCAACAAGTTTGCGTAAAATACGAAAGTACGAGCCAGATGATTGCAAATACCAGAACTAACCCAAACATAACCAGCGTCATCCTCCAAAGTATTCATCCGAACCGGGTTCGATTGACTGTTTCAGTGTGATACCACATTACTACGTGGTCAAAGCCAGTAAAAGGCCAGGATCTGGTCAACAAGTATGCGAAAAATGCGAAAATACGAGCCAGATGACGGCAAATCCCAGACCTAACCGAGACATAACCGGCGTTATCCTCTAAAATGTTAATCGTAACCAGGTTTATTTGACAGTTTCGGTGTGGTACCGCATTACTACGTGATCCAAACCAAAAATAAGCCAGGATCTGGCCAACAAGTATGCGAAAAATGCGAAAGAACGAGCCAGATGAGGGCAAATACCAGACCTAACCCAGACATAACCGGCGTTATCCTCTAAAATATTCATCGCGACCAGGTTTAATTGACTGTTTCGGTGTGGAACCACATTACTACGGGATCCACACCTGAAAAAACCCTGGATCCGGCCAAGAAGTATGCGAAAAACGCGATAGTATGAGCCAGATAATTGCAAATACCAGAACTAACCCAGACATAACCAGCGCTATCCTCTAAAATACTAATCGGAACCAGCTTTTATTGACTGTTTCAGTGTGGTACCACATTACAACGTGATCCAAGCTAGAAAAAGGCCAGGATCTGTCCAACAAGTATGCGATAAATGCGAAAGTACGAGCCAGGTGAGGGTAAATCCCTGACCTAACCGAGACATAACCGGCGATATCCTCCAAAATATTAATCGCTACCAGGTTTAATTGACTGTTTCGGTGTGGTACCGCATTACTACGTGATCCAAACCAGAAAAAGGCCAGGATCTTGCCTACAAGTGTGCAAAAATGCGAAGGTACGAGCCAGATGAGGGCAAATACCAGACCTAACCCAGACATAACCGGCGTTATCCTCTAAAATATTAACCGGGACCAGGTTTAATTGACTGTTTCAGTGTGGTACCACATTACGACGTGATCCAAACCAAAAAAAGCCCAGGATCTTGCCAACGAGTATGCGAAAAATGCGAAAGTTCGAGCCAGATGATTGCAAATATCAGAACTAACCCAAACATAACCAGGGTTATCCTCCAAAATATTCATCGCAACAAGGTTAGTTGACTGCTTCGGTGTGGAACCACATTACGACGGGATCCAAACCACAAAAAACCCTAGATCTGGCCAACAAGTACGCGAAAATTGCGAAAGTATGAGCCAGATGATTGCAAATACCAGAACTAACCCAAACATAACCAGCGTTATCCTCCAAAATATTAATCGCAACCAGGTTTAATTGACTCCATCCGTGTGGAACCACATTACGACGGGATCCAGACCACAAAAAACCCAAGATCAGGCCAACAAGTTCGCGAAAATTACGAAAGCACGACACAGATGTGGGCAAATCCCTGACCTAATCGAGACATAACCGGCGTTATCCCCTAAAATATTAGCCGCAACCGCGTTGAATTGACTGTTTCGGTGTGGAACCTCGTTACTACGGGATCCAAACCAGAAAAAACCCAGGATCTGGCCAACAAGTATGCGAAAAACGCGAAAGTATGAGCCAGATGATTGCAAATACCAGAACTGACCCAGACGTAACCTGCGTTATCCTCTAAAATACTATTCGGAACCAGCTTTTATTGAGTGTTTCATTGTGGTACCGCATTACTACGTGATCCAAACCAGAAAAAGGCCAGGATCTGGCCAACAAGTATGCGAAAAATGCGAAAGTACGAACCAGATGAGGGCAAATACCAGACCTAACCCAGACATAACCGGCGTTATCCTCTAAAATATTAATCGGAACCAGGTTTAATCGACTGTTTCAGTGTGGTACCACATTACTACGTGATCGAAACTGAAAAAAGCCCAGACTCTTGCCAACAAGTTTGCGTAAAATACGAAAGTACGAGCCAGATGATTGCAAATACCAGAACTAACCCAAACATAACCAGCGTCATCCTCCAAAGTATTCATCCGAACCGGGTTCGATTGACTGCTTCAGTGTGATACCACATTACTACGTGGTCAAAGCCAGTAAAAGGCCAGGATCTGGTCAACAAGTATGCGAAGAATGCGAAAATACGAGCCAGATGACGGCAAATCCCAGACCTAACCGAGACATAACCGGCGTTATCCTCTAAAATGTTAATCGTAACCAGGTTTATTTGACAGTTTCGGTGTGGTACCGCATTACTACGTGATCCAAACCAAAAATAAGCCAGGATCTGGCCAACAAGTATGCGAAAAATGCGAAAGAACGAGCCAGATGAGGGCAAATACCAGACCTAACCCAGACATAACCGGCGTTATCCTCTAAAATATTCATCGCGACCAGGTTTAATTGACTGTTTCGGTGTGGAACCACATTACTACGGGATCCACACCTGAAAAAACCGTGGATCTGGCCAAGAAGTATGCGAATAACGCGATAGTATGAGCCAGATAATTGCAAATACCAGAACTAACCCAGACATAACCAGCGTTATCCTCTAAAATACTAATCGGAACCAGCTTTTATTGACTGTTTCAGTGTGGTACCACATTACAACGTGATCCAAGCTAGAAAAAGGCCAGGATCTGTCCAACAAGTATGCGATAAATGCGAAAGTACGAGCCAGATGAGGGTAAATCCCTGACCTAACCGAGACATAACCGGCGATATCCTCCAAAATATTAATCGCTACCAGGTTTAATTGACTGTTTCGGTGTGGTACCGCATTACTACGTGATCCAAACCAGAAAAAGGCCAGGATCTTGCCTACAAGTGTGCAAAAATGCGAAGGTACGAGCCAGATGAGGGCAAATACCAGACCTAACCCAGACGTAACCGGCGTTATCCTCTAAAATATTAACCGGGACCAGGTTTAATTGACTGTTTCAGTGTGGTACCACATTACGACGTGATCCAAACCAAAAAAAGCCCAGGATCTTGCCAACGAGTATGCGAAAAATGCGAAAGTACGAGCCAGATGATTGCAAATATCAGAACTAACCCAAACATAACCAGGGTTATCCTCCAAAATATTCATCGCAACAAGGTTAGTTGACTGCTTCGGTGTGGAACCACATTACGACGGGATCCAAACCACAAAAAACCCTAGATCTGGCCAACAAGTACGCGAAAATTGCGAAAGTATGAGCCAGATGATTGCAAATACCAGAACTAACCCAAACATAGCCAGCGTTATCCTCCAAAATATTAATCGCAACCAGGTTTAATTGACTCCATCCGTGTGGAACCACATTACGACGGGATCCAGACCACAAAAAACCCAAGATCTGGCCAACAAGTTCGCGAAAATTACGAAAGCACGACACAGATGAGGGCAAATCCCTGACCTAATCGAGACATAACCGGCGTTATCCCCTAAAATATTAGCCGCAACCGCGTTGAATTGACTGTTTCGGTGTGGAACCTCGTTACTACGGGATCCAAACCAGAAAAAACCCAGGATCTGGCCAACAAGTATGCGAGAAATGCGAAAGTATGAGCCAGATGATTGCAAATACCAGAACTGACCCAGACGTAACCTGCGTTATCCTCTAAAATACTATTCGGAACCAGCTTTTATTGACTGTTTCATTGTGGTACCACATTACTACGTGACTCAAACCAGAAAAAAGCCCAGGATCTGGCCAACAAGTATGCGAAAAATGCGAAAATACGAGCCAGATGACGGCAAATCCCAGAACTACCCGAGACATAACCGGCGTTATCCTCTAAAATATTAATCGCAAACAGGTTTAATTGACTGTTTCGGTGTGGATCCACATTACTACGTGATCCAAGCCAGAAAAAGGCCAGGATGTTGCCAACAAGTAAGCGAGAAATGCGAAAATACGAGCCAGATGTCGGCAACTCCCAGAACTACCCGAGTCATAACCGGCGTTATCCTCTAAAATATTAATCGCAACCAGGTTTAATTGACTGTTTCGGTGTGGAACTTCATTACTACGGGATCCAAACCAGAAAAAACCCAGGATCTGGCCAACAAGTATGCGAAAAACGCGAAGGTACGAGCCAGATGAGGGCAAATACCAGACCTAACCAAGACAGAAGAGGCGTTATCCTCTAAAATATTACTCAGAACCAGGTTTAATTGACTGTCTCAGTGTGATACCACATTACTACGTGGTCCAAGCCAGAAAAAGGCCAGGATCTGGCCAACAAGTATGCGAAAAATGCGAAAGTACGAACCAGATGAGGGCAAATACCAGACCTAACCCAGACATAACCGGCGTTATCCTCTAAAATATTAATCGGAACCAGGTTTAATTGACTGTTTCAGTGTGGTACCACATTACTACGTGATCCAAACTAAAAAAAGCCCAGAATCTTGCAAGCAAGTATGCGAAAAATGCGAAAGTACGAGCCAGATGATTGCAAATACCAGAACTAACCCAAACATAACCAGCGTCATCCTCCAAAATATTCATCCGAACCAGGTTCGATTGACTGCTTCGGTGTGGAACCAGATTACGACGGGATCCAAACCACAAAAAACCCAAGATCTGTCCAACAAGTACGCGAAAATTGCAAAAGTATGAGCCAGATGATTGCAAATACCAGAACTAACCCAGACATAACCAGCGTTATCCTCTAAAATATTAATCGGAACCAGGTTTAATTGACTGTTTCAGTGTGGTACCACATTACTACGTGATCCAAACCAAAAAAAGCCGAGGATCTTGCCAACAAGTAAGCGAGAAATGCGAAAGTACAAGCCAGATGAGGGCAAATACCAGACCTAACCCAGACATAACCGGCGTTATCCTCTAAAATATTCATCGCGACCAGGTTCAATTGACTGTTTCGGTGTGGAACCACATTACTACGGGATCCAAACCTGAAAAAACCCTGGATCTGGCCAAGAAGTATGCGAAAAACGCGATAGTATGAGCCAGATAATTGCAAATACCAGAACTAACCAAGACATAACCAGCGTTATCCTCTAAAATCCTAATCGGAACCAGCTTTTATTGACTGTTTCAGTGTGGTACCACATTACAACGTGATCCAAACCAGAAAAAGCCCAGGATCTGGCCAACAAGTACGCGAGAAATGCGAAAGTATGAGCCAGATGATTGCAAATACCAGATCTAACCCAGACGTAACCAGCATTATCCTCTAAAATACTATTCGGAAGCAGCTACTATTGACTGTTTCAGTGTGGTACCACATTACTACGTGATCCAATCCAGAAAAAGGCCAGGATCTGGCCAACAAGTATGCGAAAGATGCGAAAGTACGAGCCAGGTGAGGGCAAATACCAGACCTAACCCAGACATAACCGGCGTTATCCTCTAAAATATTAATCGCAACCAGGCTTACTTGACTGTTTCGGTGTGGTACCGCATTACGACGTGATCCAATCCAGAAAAAGGCCAGGATCTGGACAACAAGTTTGCGAAAAATGCGAAAGTACGAGCCAGATGGGGGCACATACCAGACCTAACCTAGACATAACCGGCGTTATCCTCTAAAATACTAACCGGAACCAGGTTTGATTGACTGTTTCAGTGTGGTACCGCATTACTACGTGATCCAAACCAGGAAAAGGCCAGGATCTGGCCAACAAGTATGCGAAATATGCGAAAGTACGAGCCAGGTGAGGGCAAATACCAGAACTAACCCAGACATAACCAGCGTTATCCTCTAAAATATTATTCGGAACCAGGTTTAATTGACTGTTTCAGTGTGGTACCTCATTACTACGTGGTCCAAGCCAGAAAGAGGCCAGGATCTGGCCAACAAGTAAGCGAAAAATGCGAAAGTATGTGCCAGATGATTGCAAATACCAGATCTAACCCAGACGTAACCAGCATTATCCTCTAAAATACTATTCGGAAGCAGCTACTATTGACTGTTTCAGTGTGGTACCACATTACTACGTGATACAAACCTGAAAAAGCCCAGGATCTGGCCAACAAGTATGCGAAAGATGCGAAAGTACGAGCCAGGTGAGGGCAAATACCAGACCTAACCCAGACATAACCGGCGTTATCCTCTAAAATATTCATCGCGACCAGGTTTAATTGACTGTTTCGGTGTGGTACCGCATTACTACGTGATCCAAACCAGAAAAAGGCCAGGATCTTGCCTATATGTATGCGAAAAATGCGAAAGTACGAGCCAGATGAGTGCACATACCAGACTTAACCCAGACATAACCGGCGTTATCCTCTAAAATATTAATCGCAACCAGGTTTAATTGACTGTTTCAGTGTGATACCACATTACTACGTGGTCAAAGCCAGGAAAAGGCCAGGATCTGGTCAACAAGTATGCGAAAAAAACGAAAATACGAGCCAGACGACGGCAAATCCCAGACCTAACCGAGACATAACCGGCGTTATCCTCTAAAATATTAATCGTAAGCAGGTTTACTTGACTGTTTCGGTGTGGTACCGCATTACTACGTGATCCAAACCAAAAATAGGCCAGGATCTGCCCAACAAGTATGCGAAAAATGCGAAAGTACGAGCCAGATGAGGGCAAATACCAGACCTAACCCAGACATAACCGGCGTTATCCTCTAAAATATTCATCGCGACCAGGTTTAATTGACTGTTTCGGTGTGGAACCACATTACTACGGGATCCAAACCTGAAAAAACCCTGGATCTGGCCAAGAAGTATGCGAAAATCGCGATAGTATGAGCCAGATAATTGCAAATACCAGAACTAACCCAGACATAACCAGAGTTATCCTCTAAAATATTAATCGGAACCAGCTTTTATTGACTGTTTCAGTGTGGTACCACACTACACCGTGATCCAAACCAGAAAAAGCCCAGGATCTGGCCAACAAGTACGCGAGAAATGCGAAAGTATGAGCCAGATGAGGACAAATCCCAGACCTAACCGAGAGATAACCGGCGTTATCCTCTAGAATATTAATCGCAACCAGGTTTACTTGACTGTTTCGGTGTGGTACCGCATTACCACGTGATCCAATCCAGAGAAAAGCCTGGATCTGGCCAACAAGTTTGCGAAAAATGCGAAAGTACGAGCCAGATGAGGGCACATACCAGACCTAACCCAGACATAACCGGCGTTATCCTCTAAAATATTAATCGCAACCAGGTTTAATTGTCTGTTTCGGTGTGATACCATATTACTACGTGGTCACAGCCAGGAAAAGGCCAGGATCTGGTCAACAAGTATGCGAAAAAAGCGAAAATACGAGCCAGATGACGGCAAATCCCAGACCTACCCGAGACACAACCGGCGTTATCCTCTAAAATATTAATCGCAACCGGGTTTAATTGACTGTTTCAGTGTAATACCACATTACTACGTGGTCCAAGCCAGGAAAAGGCCAGGATCTGGCCAACAAGTATGCGAGAAATGCGAAAATACGAGCCAGATGACGGCAAATCCCAGACCTACCCGAGACATAACCGGCGTTATCCTCTAAAACATTAATCGCAACCAGGTTTAATTGACTGTTTCGGTGTGGAACTTCATTACTACGGGATCCAAACCAGAAAAAACCCAGGATCTGGCCAACAAGTATGCGAAAAACGCGAAAGTATGAGCCAGATGAGGGCAAATACCAGAACTAACCCAAACTTAACCAGCGTTATCCTCTAAAACATTAATCGCAACCAGGCTTAATTGACTGTTTCGGTGTGGAACTTCATTACTCCGGGATCCAAACCAGAAAAAACCCAGGATCTGGCCAACAAGTAAGCGAAAAACGCGAAAGTATGAGCCAGATGATTGCAAATACCAGAACTAACCCAGACGTAACCTGCGTTATCCTCTAAAATGCTATTCGGAACCAGCTTTTATTGACTGTTTCAGTGTGGTACCACATTACTACGTGATCCAAACCAAAAAAAGCCCAGGATCTTGCCAACAAGTATGCGAAAAATGCGAAAGTACGAGCCAGATGTGGGCTAATTCCAGACCTAGCGCAGACATAACCAGCGTTATTCTCCAAAATATTAATCGCAACCAGGTTTAATTGACTGCTTCAGTGTGGAACGACATTACGACGGGATCTAAACCACAAAAAACCCAAGATCTGGCCAACAAGTTCGCGAAAATTACGAAAGCACGACACAGATGAGGGCAAATCTCTGACCTAATCGAGACATAACCGGCGTTATCCTCTAAAATATTAACCGCAACCGCGTTCAATTGACTGTTTCGGTGTGGAACCTCGTTACTACGGGATCCAAACCAGAAAAAACCCAGGATCTGGCCAACAAGTATGCGAAAAACGCGAAAGTATGAGCCAGATGATTGCAAATACCAGAACTGACCCAGACGTAACCTGCGTTATCCTCTAAAATACTATTCGGAACCAGCTTTTATTGACTGTTTCAGTGTGGTACCACATTACTACGTGATCCAAAACCGAAAAAGCCCAGGATCTGGCCAACAGGTATGCGAAAAATGCGAAAGTACGAGCCAGATGAGGGCAAATTCCAGACCTAGCGCCGACATAACCGGCGTTATCCACTAAAATATTAATCGCAACCAGGTTTAATTGACTGTTTCGGTGTGGATCCACATTACTACGTGATCCAAGCCAGAAAAAGGCCAGGATATTGCCAACAAGTACGCGAAAAATGCGAAAATACGAGCCAGATGACGGCAATCCCAGAACTACCCGAGACATAACCGGCGTTATCCTCTAAAATATTAATCGCAACCGGGTTTAATTGACTGTTTCGGTGTGGAACTTCATTACTACGGGATCCAAACCAGAAAAAACCCAGGATCTGGCCAACAAGTATGCGAAAAACGCGAAGGTACGAGCCAGATGATTGCAAATACCAGGACTAACCCAAACATAACCAGCGTTATCCTCCAAAATATTCATCGCAACCAGGTTTAATTGACTGCTTCAGTGTGCAACGACATTACGACGGGATCCAAACCACAAAAAACCCAAGATCTGGCCAACAAGTACCCGAAAATTGCGAAAGTATGAGCCAGATAATTGCAAATAACAGAACTAACCCAGACATAACCAGCGTTATCCTGTAAAATATTAATCGGAACCAGGTTTAATTGACAGTTTCAGTGTGGTACCTCATTACTACGTGGTCCAAGCCAGAAAAAGGCCAGCATCTGGCCAACAAGTATGCGAAAAATGCGAAAGTACGAGCCAGATGATTGCAAATACCAGAACTAACCCAAACATAACCAGCGTTATCCTCCAAAATATTCATCGCAACCAGGTTTAATTGACTCCTTCAGTGTGGAACAACATTATGACGGGATCCAAACCACAAAAAACCCAAGATCTGGCCAACAAGTACGCGAAAATTGCGAAAGTATGAGCCAGATGATTGCAAATAACAGAACTAACCCAGACATAACCAGCGTTATCCTCTAAAATATTAATCGGAACCAGGTTTAATTGACTGTTTCAGTGTGGTACCTCATTACTACGTGTTCCAAGCCAGAAAAAGGCCAGCATCTGGCCAACAAGTAAGCGAAAAATGCGAAGGTACGAGCCAGATGAGGGCAAATACCAGACCTAACCCAGCCATAACCGGCGTTATCCTCTAAAATATTAATCGGAACTAGATTCTATTGACTGTTTCAGTGTGGTACCACGTTACAACGTGGTCCAAGCCAGAAAACGGCCAGGATCTGGCCAACAAGTATGCGAAAAATGCGAAAATACGAGCCAGATGACGGCAAATCCCAGACCTACCCGTGACATAACCGGCGTTATCCTCTAAAATATTAATCGCAACCAGGTTCAATTGACTGTTTCAGTGTGATACCACATTACTATGTGGTCCTAGCTAGAAAAAGGCCAGGATCTGGTCATCAAGTATGCGAAAAACGCGAAAGTATGAGCCAGATGGTTGCAAATACCAGACCTAACCCAGACATAACCAGCGTTATCCTCTAAAATATTAATCGGTACCAGGTTTTATCGACTGTTTCAGTGTGGTACCTCATTACTACGTGGTCCAAGCCAGAAAAAGGCCAGGATCTGGCCAACAAGTAAGCGAAAAATGCGAAGGTACGAGCCAGATGAGGGCAAATACCAGACCTAACCCAGCCATAACCGGCGTTATCCTCTAAAATATTAATCGGAGCCAGGTTTAATTGACTGTTTCAGTGTGATACCACATTACTACGTGGTCCAAGCCAGAAAAAGGCCAGGATCTGGCCAACAAGTATGCGAAAAATGCGAAAGTACGAGCCAGATGAGGGCAAATCCCTGACCTAACCGAGCCATAACCGGCGTTGTCGTCTAAAATATTAATCGCAACCAGGTTTAATTGACTGATTCGGTGTGGAGCCACATTACGACGGGATCCAAACCAGAAAAAACCCAGGATCTGACCAACAAGTATGCGAAAAATAGGAAAGCACGAGGAAGATGACGGCAAATCCCAGACCTAACCAAGCCATAACCGGCGTTATCCTCTAAAAAATTCATCGGAACCAAGTTTGATTGACTGTTTCAGTGTGGTACCAAATTACTACGTGATCCAGGCCAGAAAAAGGCCAGGATCTGGCCAACAAGTATGCGATAAATGCGAAAGTACGAGCCAGATGAGGGCAAATCCCTGACCTAACCGAGACATAACCGGCGTTATCCTCTAAAATATTAATCGGGACTAGGTTTAATTGACTGTTTCGGTGTGGTACCGCATTACTACGTGATCCAAACCAGAAAAAGGCCAGGATCTTGCCTACATGTATGCGAAAAATGCGAAAGTACGAGCCAGATGAGGGCAAATACCAGACCTAACCCAGACATAACTGGCGTTATCCTCTAAAATATTAATCGGGACCAGGTTTAATTGACTGTTCCAGTGTGGTACCACATTACTACGTGATCCAAACCAAAAAAAGCTCAGGATCTTGCCAACAAGTATGCGAAAAATGCGAAAGTACGAGCCAGATGATTGCAAATACCAGAACTAACCCAATCATAACCAGGGTTATCCTCCAAAATATTCATCGCAACCAGGTATAATTGACTGCTTCGGTGTGGAACCACATTACGACGGGATCCAGACCACAAAAAACCCAAGATCTGGCCAACAAGTACGCGAAAATTGCGAAAGTATGAGCCAGACGATTGCAAATACCAGAACTAACCCAGATATAACCAGCGTTATCTTCTAAAATATTAATCGGGACCAGGTTTAATTGACTGTTCCGGTGTGGTACCGCATTACTACGTGATCCAAACCAGAAAAAGGCCAGGATCTGGCCAACAAGTATGCGAAAAATGCGAAAGTACGAGCCAGATGAGGGCAAATACCGGACCTAACCCCGACATAACCGGCGTTATCCTCTAAAATATTAATCGCAAACAGGTTTAATTGACTGTTTCGGTGTGGATCCACATTACTACGTGATCCAAGCCAGAAAAAGGCCAGGATGTTGCCAACAAGTAAGCGAGAAATGCGAAAATACGAGCCAGATGTCGGCAACTCCCAGAACTACCCGAGTCATAACCGGCGTTATCCTCTAAAATATTAATCGCAACCAGGTTTAATTGACTGTTTCGGTGTGGAACTTCATTACTACGGGATCCAAACCAGAAGAAACCCAGGATCTGGCCAACAAGTATGCGAAAAACGCGAAGGTACGAGCCAGATGAGGGCAAATACCAGACCTAACCAAGACAGAAGAGGCGTTATCCTCTAAAATATTACTCAGAACCAGGTTTAATTGACTGTCTCAGTGTGATACCACATTACTACGTGGTCCAAGCCAGAAAAAGGCCAGGATCTGGCCAACAAGTATGCGAAAAATGCGAAAGTACGAACCAGATGAGGGCAAATACCAGACCTAACCCAGACATAACCGGCGTTATCCTCTAAAATATTAATCGGAACCAGGTTTAATTGACTGTTTCAGTGTGGTACCACATTACTACGTGATCCAAACTAAAAAAAGCCCAGAATCTTGCAAGCAAGTATGCGAAAAATGCGAAAGTACGAGCCAGATGATTGCAAATACCAGAACTAACCCAAACATAACCAGCGTCATCCTCCAAAATATTCATCCGAACCAGGTTCGATTGACTGCTTCGGTGTGGAACCAGATTACGACGGGATCCAAACCACAAAAAACCCAAGATCTGTCCAACAAGTACGCGAAAATTGCAAAAGTATGAGCCAGATGATTGCAAATACCAGAACTAACCCAGACATAACCAGCGTTATCCTCTAAAATATTAATCGGAACCAGGTTTAATTGACTGTTTCAGTGTGGTACCACATTACTACGTGATCCAAACCAAAAAAAGCCGAGGATCTTGCCAACAAGTAAGCGAGAAATGCGAAAGTACAAGCCAGATGAGGGCAAATACCAGACCTAACCCAGACATAACCGGCGTTATCCTCTAAAATATTCATCGCGACCAGGTTCAATTGACTGTTTCGGTGTGGAACCACATTACTACGGGATCCAAACCTGAAAAAACCCTGGATCTGGCCAAGAAGTATGCGAAAAACGCGATAGTATGAGCCAGATAATTGCAAATACCAGAACTAACCAAGACATAACCAGCGTTATCCTCTAAAATCCTAATCGGAACCAGCTTTTATTGACTGTTTCAGTGTGGTACCACATTACAACGTGATCCAAACCAGAAAAAGCCCAGGATCTGGCCAACAAGTACGCGAGAAATGCGAAAGTATGAGCCAGATGATTGCAAATACCAGATCTAACCCAGACGTAACCAGCATTATCCTCTAAAATACTATTCGGAAGCAGCTACTATTGACTGTTTCAGTGTGGTACCACATTACTACGTGATCCAATCCAGAAAAAGGCCAGGATCTGGCCAACAAGTATGCGAAAGATGCGAAAGTACGAGCCAGGTGAGGGCAAATACCAGACCTAACCCAGACATAACCGGCGTTATCCTCTAAAATATTAATCGCAACCAGGCTTACTTGACTGTTTCGGTGTGGTACCGCATTACGACGTGATCCAATCCAGAAAAAGGCCAGGATCTGGACAACAAGTTTGCGAAAAATGCGAAAGTACGAGCCAGATGGGGGCACATACCAGACCTAACCTAGACATAACCGGCGTTATCCTCTAAAATACTAACCGGAACCAGGTTTGATTGACTGTTTCAGTGTGGTACCGCATTACTACGTGATCCAAACCAGGAAAAGGCCAGGATCTGGCCAACAAGTATGCGAAATATGCGAAAGTACGAGCCAGGTGAGGGCAAATACCAGAACTAACCCAGACATAACCAGCGTTATCCTCTAAAATATTATTCGGAACCAGGTTTAATTGACTGTTTCAGTGTGGTACCTCATTACTACGTGGTCCAAGCCAGAAAGAGGCCAGGATCTGGCCAACAAGTAAGCGAAAAATGCGAAAGTATGTGCCAGATGATTGCAAATACCAGATCTAACCCAGACGTAACCAGCATTATCCTCTAAAATACTATTCGGAAGCAGCTACTATTGACTGTTTCAGTGTGGTACCACATTACTACGTGATACAAACCTGAAAAAGCCCAGGATCTGGCCAACAAGTATGCGAAAGATGCGAAAGTACGAGCCAGGTGAGGGCAAATACCAGACCTAACCCAGACATAACCGGCGTTATCCTCTAAAATATTCATCGCGACCAGGTTTAATTGACTGTTTCGGTGTGGTACCGCATTACTACGTGATCCAAACCAGAAAAAGGCCAGGATCTTGCCTATATGTATGCGAAAAATGCGAAAGTACGAGCCAGATGAGTGCACATACCAGACTTAACCCAGACATAACCGGCGTTATCCTCTAAAATATTAATCGCAACCAGGTTTAATTGACTGTTTCAGTGTGATACCACATTACTACGTGGTCAAAGCCAGGAAAAGGCCAGGATCTGGTCAACAAGTATGCGAAAAAAACGAAAATACGAGCCAGACGACGGCAAATCCCAGACCTAACCGAGACATAACCGGCGTTATCCTCTAAAATATTAATCGTAAGCAGGTTTACTTGACTGTTTCGGTGTGGTACCGCATTACTACGTGATCCAAACCAAAAATAGGCCAGGATCTGCCCAACAAGTATGCGAAAAATGCGAAAGTACGAGCCAGATGAGGGCAAATACCAGACCTAACCCAGACATAACCGGCGTTATCCTCTAAAATATTCATCGCGACCAGGTTTAATTGACTGTTTCGGTGTGGAACCACATTACTACGGGATCCAAACCTGAAAAAACCCTGGATCTGGCCAAGAAGTATGCGAAAATCGCGATAGTATGAGCCAGATAATTGCAAATACCAGAACTAACCCAGACATAACCAGAGTTATCCTCTAAAATATTAATCGGAACCAGCTTTTATTGACTGTTTCAGTGTGGTACCACACTACACCGTGATCCAAACCAGAAAAAGCCCAGGATCTGGCCAACAAGTACGCGAGAAATGCGAAAGTATGAGCCAGATGAGGACAAATCCCAGACCTAACCGAGAGATAACCGGCGTTATCCTCTAGAATATTAATCGCAACCAGGTTTACTTGACTGTTTCGGTGTGGTACCGCATTACCACGTGATCCAATCCAGAGAAAAGCCTGGATCTGGCCAACAAGTTTGCGAAAAATGCGAAAGTACGAGCCAGATGAGGGCACATACCAGACCTAACCCAGACATAACCGGCGTTATCCTCTAAAATATTAATCGCAACCAGGTTTAATTGTCTGTTTCGGTGTGATACCATATTACTACGTGGTCACAGCCAGGAAAAGGCCAGGATCTGGTCAACAAGTATGCGAAAAAAGCGAAAATACGAGCCAGATGACGGCAAATCCCAGACCTAACCGAGACATAACCGGCGTTATCCTCTAAAATATTAATCGTAAGCAGGTTTACTTGACTGTTTCGGTACGGTACCGCATTACTACGTGATCCAAACCAAAAATAGGCCAGGATCTGTCCAACAAGTATGCGAAAAATGCGAAAGTACGAACCAGATGAGGGCAAATACCAGACCTAACCCAGACATAACCGGCGTTATCCTCTAAAATATTAATCGCTACCAGGTTTAATTGACTGTTTCGGTGTGGTACCGCATTACCACGTGGTCCAAGCCAGAAAAAGGCCAGGATCTGACCAACAAGTAAGCGAAAAATGCGAAGGTACGAGCCAGATGAGGGCAAATACCAGACCTAACCCAGCCATAACCGGCGTTATCCTCTAAAATATTAATCGGAGCCAGGTTTAATTGACTGTTTCAGTGTGATACCACATTACTACGTGGTCCAAGCCAGAAAAAGGCCAGGATCTGGCCAACAAGTATGCGAAAAATGCGAAAGTACGAGCCAGATGAGGGCAAATCCCTGACCTAACCGAGCCATAACCGGCGTTGTCGTCTAAAATATTAATCGCAACCAGGTTTAATTGACTGCTTCGGTGTGGAACCACATTACGACGGGATCCAAACCAGAAAAAACCCAGGATCTGACCAACAAGTATGCGAAAAATACGAAAGCACGAGCAAGATGACGGCAAATCCCAGACCTAACCCAGCCATAACCGGCGTTATCCTCTAAAAAATTAATCGGAACCAGGTTTGATTGACTGTTTCAGTGTGGTACCAAATTACTACGTGATACAAGCCAGAAAAAGGCCAGGATCTGACCAACAAGTATGCGATAAATGCGAAAGTACGAGCCAGATGAGGGCAAATCCCTGACCTACCCGAGACATAACCGGCGTTATCCTCTAAAATATTAATCGCTACCAGGTTTAATTGACTGTTTCGGTGTGGTACCGCATTACCACGTGATCCAAACTAAAAAAAGCCCAGAATCTTGCCAACAAGTATGCGAAAAATGCGAAAGTACGAGCCAGATGATTGCAAATACCAGAACTAACCCAAACATAACCAGCGTCATCCTCCAAAATATTCATCCGAACCAGGTTCGATTGACTGCTTCGGTGTGGAACCAGATTACGACGGGATCCAAACCACAAAAAACCAAAGATCTGGCCAACAAGTACGCGAAAATTGCAAAAGTATGAGCCAGATGATTGCAAATACCAGAACTAACCCAGACATAACCAGCGTTATCCTCTAAAATATTAATCGGAACCAGGTTTAATTGACTGTTTCAGTGTGGTACCACATTACTACGTGATCCAAACCAAAAAAAGCCGAGGATCTTGCCAACAAGTAAGCGAGAAATGCGAAAGTATGAGCCAGATGAGGACAAATCCCAGACCTAACCGAGAGATAACCGGCGTTATCCTCTAAAATATTAATCGCAACCAGGTTTAATTGACTGTTTCAGTGTGATACCACATTACTACGTGGTCCAAGCCAGAAAAAGGCCAGGATCTGGCCAACAAGTATGCGAAAAATGCGAAAGTACGAGCCAGATGAGGGCAAATCCCTGACCTAACCGAGCCATAACCGGCGTTGTCGTCTAAAATATTAATCGCAACCAGGTTTAATTGACTGTTTCGGTGTGGTGCCGCATTACTACGTGATCCAAAACAGAAAAAGGCCAGGATCTGGCCAACAAGTATGCGAAAAATGCGAAAGTACGAACCAGATGAGGGCAAATACCAGACCTAACCCAGACATAACCGGCGTTATCCTCTAAAATATTAATCGGAACCAGGTTTAATTGACTGTTTCAGTGTGGTACCACATTACTACGTGATCCAAACTAAAAAAAGCCCAGAATCTTGCCAACAAGTATGCGAAAAATGCGAAAGTACGAGCCAGATGATTGCAAATACCAGAACTAACCGAGACATAACCGGCGTTATCCTCTAAAATATTAATCGCTACCAGGTTTAATTGACTGTTTCGGTGTGGTACCGCATTACTACGTGATCCAAACCAGAAAAACGCCAGGATCTGGCCAACAAGTATGCGAAAAATGCGAAAGTACGGGCCAGATGAGGGCAAATCCCAGACCTAACCGAGACAAAACCGGCGTTATCCTCTAAAATATTAATCGCTACCAGGTTTAATTGACTGTTTCGGTGTGGTGCCGCATTACTACGTGATCCAAAACAGAAAAAGGCCAGGATCTGGCCAACAAGTATGCGAAAAATGCGAAAGTACGAACCAGATGAGGGCAAATACCAGACCTAACCCAGACATAACCGGCGTTATCCTCTAAAATATTAATCGGAACCAGGTTTAATTGACTGTTTCAGTGTGGTACCACATTACTACGTGATCCAAACTAAAAAAAGCCCAGAATCTTGCCAACAAGTATGCGAAAAATGCGAAAGTACGAGCCAGATGATTGCAAATACCAGAACTAACCCAGACATAACCAGCGTTATCCTCTAAAATATTAATCGGAACCAGGTTTAATTGACTGTTTCAGTGTGGTACCACATTACTACGTGGTCCAAACCAAAAAAAGCCGAGGATCTTGCCAACAAGTAAGCGAGAAATGCGAAAGTATGAGCCAGATGAGGACAAATCCCAGACCTAACCGAGAGATAACCGGCGTTATCCTCTAAAATATTAATCGCAACCAGGTTTAATTGACTGTTTCAGTGTGATACCACATTACTACGTGGTCAAAGCCAGGAAAAGGCCAGGATCTGGTCAACAAGTATGCGAAAAAAACGAAAATACAAGCCAGATGACGGCAAATCCCAGACCTAACCCAGCCATAACCGGCGTTATCCTCTAAAATATTAATCGGAACTAGATTCTATTGACTGTTTCAGTGTGGTACCACATTACAACGTGGTCCAAGCCAGAAAAAGGCCAGGATCTGGCCAACAAGTATGCGAAAAATGCGAAAATACGGGCCAGATGACGGCAAATCCCAGACCTACCCGTGACATAACCGGCGTTGTCCTCTAAAATATTAATCGCAACCAGGTTTAATTGACTGTTTCAGTGTGATACCACATTACTACGTGGTCCTAGCCAGAAAAAGGCCAGGATCTGGTCAACAAGTATGCGAAAAACGCGAAAGTATGAGCCAGATGGTTGCAAATACCAGACCTAACCCAGACATAACCAGCGTTATCCTCTAAAATATTAATCGGTACCAGGTTTTATCGACTGTTTCAGTGTGGTACCTCATTACTACGTGGTCCAAGCCAGAAAAAGGCCAGGATCTGGCCAACAAGTAAGCGAAAAATGCGAAGGTACGAGCCAGATGAGGGCAAATACCAGACCAAACCCAGCCATAACCGGCGTTATCCTCTAAAATATTAATCGGAGCCAGGTTTAATTGACTGTTTCAGTGTGATACCACATAACTACGTGGTCCAAGCCAGAAAAAGGCCAGGATCTGGCCAACAAGTATGCGAAAAATGCGAAAGTACGAGCCAGATGAGGGCAAATCCCTGACCTAACCGAGCCATAACCGGCGTTGTCGTCTAAAATATTAATCGCAACCAGGTTTAATTGACTGCTTCGGTGTGGAACCACATTACGACGGGATCCAAACCAGAAAAAACCCAGGACCTGACCAACAAGTATGCGAAAAATATGAAAGCACGAGCAAGATGACGGCAAATCCCAGACCTAACCCAGCCATAACCGGCGTTATCCTCTAAAAAATTAATCGGAACCAGGTTTGATTGACTGTTTCAGTGTGGTACCAAATTACTACGTGATACAAGCCAGACAAAGGCCAGGATCTGGCCAACAAGTATGCGATAAATGCGAAAGTACGAGCCAGATGAGGGCAAATCCCTGACCTAACCGAGACATAACCGGCGTTATCCTCCAAAATATTAATCGCTACCAGGTTTAATTGACTGTTTCGGTGTGGTACCGCATTACTACGTGATCCAAACCAGAAAAAGGCCAGGATCTAGCCTACATGTATGCGAAAAATGCGAAAGTACGAGCCAGATGAGGGCAAATACCAGACATAACCCAGACATAACCGGCGTTATCCTCTAAAATATTAATCGGGAGCTGGTTTAATTGACTGTTTCAGTGTGGTACCACATTACTACGTGATCCAAACCAAAAAAAGCTCAGGATCTTGCCAACAAGTATGCGAAAAATGCGAAAGTACGAGCCAGATGATTGCAAATACCAGAACTAACCCAATCATAACCAGGGTTATCACCCAAAATATTCATCGCTACCAGGTTTAATTGACTGCTTCGGTGTGGAACCACATTACGACGGGATCCAAACCACAAAAAACCAAAGATCTGGCCAACAAGTACGCGAAAATTGCAAAAGTATGAGCCAGATGATTGCAAATACCAGAACTAACCCAGACATAACCAGCGTTATCCTCTAAAATATTAATCGCAACCAGGTTTAATTGACTGTTTCAGTGTGATACCACATTACTACGTGGTCCAAGCCAGAAAAAGGCCAGGATCTGGCCAACAAGTATGCGAAAAATGCGAAAGTACGAGCCAGATGAGGGCAAATCCCTGACCTAACCGAGCCATAACCGGCGTTGTCGTCTAAAATATTAATCGCAACCAGGTTTAATTGACTGTTTCGGTGTGGTGCCGCATTACTACGTGATCCAAAACAGAAAAAGGCCAGGATCTGGCCAACAAGTATGCGAAAAATGCGAAAGTACGAACCAGATGAGGGCAAATACCAGACCTAACCCAGACATAACCGGCGTTATCCTCTAAAATATTAATCGGAACCAGGTTTAATTGACTGTTTCAGTGTGGTACCACATTACTACGTGATCCAAACTAAAAAAAGCCCAGAATCTTGCCAACAAGTATGCGAAAAATGCGAAAGTACGAGCCAGATGATTGCAAATACCAGAACTAACCGAGACATAACCGGCGTTATCCTCTAAAATATTAATCGCTACCAGGTTTAATTGACTGTTTCGGTGTGGTACCGCATTACTACGTGATCCAAACCAGAAAAACGCCAGGATCTGGCCAACAAGTATGCGAAAAATGCGAAAGTACGGGCCAGATGAGGGCAAATCCCAGACCTAACCGAGACATAACCGGCGTTATCCTCTAAAATATTAATCGCTACCAGGTTTAATTGACTGTTTCGGTGTGGTGCCGCATTACTACGTGATCCAAAACAGAAAAAGGCCAGGATCTGGCCAACAAGTATGCGAAAAATGCGAAAGTACGAACCAGATGAGGGCAAATACCAGACCTAACCCAGACATAACCGGCGTTATCCTCTAAAATATTAATCGGAACCAGGTTTAATTGACTGTTTCAGTGTGGTACCACATTACTACGTGATCCAAACTAAAAAAAGCCCAGAATCTTGCCAACAAGTATGCGAAAAATGCGAAAGTACGAGCCAGATGATTGCAAATACCAGAACTAACCCAGACATAACCAGCGTTATCCTCTAAAATATTAATCGGAACCAGGTTTAATTGACTGTTTCAGTGTGGTACCACATTACTACGTGGTCCAAACCAAAAAAAGCCGAGGATCTTGCCAACAAGTAAGCGAGAAATGCGAAAGTATGAGCCAGATGAGGACAAATCCCAGACCTAACCGAGAGATAACCGGCGTTATCCTCTAAAATATTAATCGCAACCAGGTTTAATTGACTGTTTCAGTGTGATACCACATTACTACGTGGTCAAAGCCAGGAAAAGGCCAGGATCTGGTCAACAAGTATGCGAAAAAAACGAAAATACGAGCCAGATGACGGCAAATCCCAGACCTAACCCAGCCATAACCGGCGTTATCCTCTAAAATATTAATCGGAACTAGATTCTATTGACTGTTTCAGTGTGGTACCACATTACAACGTGGTCCAAGCCAGAAAAAGGCCAGGATCTGGCCAACAAGTATGCGAAAAATGCGAAAATACGGGCCAGATGACGGCAAATCCCAGACCTACCCGTGACATAACCGGCGTTGTCCTCTAAAATATTAATCGCAACCAGGTTTAATTGACTGTTTCAGTGTGATACCACATTACTACGTGGTCCTAGCCAGAAAAAGGCCAGGATCTGGTCAACAAGTATGCGAAAAACGCGAAAGTATGAGCCAGATGGTTGCAAATACCAGACCTAACCCAGACATAACCAGCGTTATCCTCTAAAATATTAATCGGTACCAGGTTTTATCGACTGTTTCAGTGTGGTACCTCATTACTACGTGGTCCAAGCCAGAAAAAGGCCAGGATCTGGCCAACAAGTAAGCGAAAAATGCGAAGGTACGAGCCAGATGAGGGCAAATACCAGACCAAACCCAGCCATAACCGGCGTTATCCTCTAAAATATTAATCGGAGCCAGGTTTAATTGACTGTTTCAGTGTGATACCACATAACTACGTGGTCCAAGCCAGAAAAAGGCCAGGATCTGGCCAACAAGTATGCGAAAAATGCGAAAGTACGAGCCAGATGAGGGCAAATCCCTGACCTAACCGAGCCATAACCGGCGTTGTCGTCTAAAATATTAATCGCAACCAGGTTTAATTGACTGCTTCGGTGTGGAACCACATTACGACGGGATCCAAACCAGAAAAAACCCAGGACCTGACCAACAAGTATGCGAAAAATATGAAAGCACGAGCAAGATGACGGCAAATCCCAGACCTAACCCAGCCATAACCGGCGTTATCCTCTAAAAAATTAATCGGAACCAGGTTTGATTGACTGTTTCAGTGTGGTACCAAATTACTACGTGATACAAGCCAGACAAAGGCCAGGATCTGGCCAACAAGTATGCGATAAATGCGAAAGTACGAGCCAGATGAGGGCAAATCCCTGACCTAACCGAGACATAACCGGCGTTATCCTCCAAAATATTAATCGCTACCAGGTTTAATTGACTGTTTCGGTGTGGTACCGCATTACTACGTGATCCAAACCAGAAAAAGGCCAGGATCTAGCCTACATGTATGCGAAAAATGCGAAAGTACGAGCCAGATGAGGGCAAATACCAGACATAACCCAGACATAACCGGCGTTATCCTCTAAAATATTAATCGGGAGCTGGTTTAATTGACTGTTTCAGTGTGGTACCACATTACTACGTGATCCAAACCAAAAAAAGCTCAGGATCTTGCCAACAAGTATGCGAAAAATGCGAAAGTACGAGCCAGATGATTGCAAATACCAGAACTAACCCAATCATAACCAGGGTTATCACCCAAAATATTCATCGCTACCAGGTTTAATTGACTGCTTCGGTGTGGAACCACATTACGACGGGATCCAAACCACAAAAAACCAAAGATCTGGCCAACAAGTACGCGAAAATTGCAAAAGTATGAGCCAGATGATTGCAAATACCAGAACTAACCCAGACATAACCAGCGTTATCCTCTAAAATATTAATCGGAACCAGGTTTAATTGACTGTTTCAGTGTGGTACCACATTACTACGTGATCCAAACCAAAAAAAGCCGAGGATCTTGCCAACAAGTAAGCGAGAAATGCGAAAGTATGAGCCAGATGAGGACAAATCCCAGACCTAACCGAGAGATAACCGGCGTTATCCTCTAAAATATTAATCGCAACCAGGTTTAATTGACTGTTTCAGTGTGATACCACATTACTACGTGGTCCAAGCCAGAAAAAGGCCAGGATCTGGCCAACAAGTATGCGAAAAATGCGAAAGTACGAGCCAGATGAGGGCAAATCCCTGACCTAACCGAGCCATAACCGGCGTTGTCGTCTAAAATATTAATCGCAACCAGGTTTAATTGACTGTTTCGGTGTGGTGCCGCATTACTACGTGATCCAAAACAGAAAAAGGCCAGGATCTGGCCAACAAGTATGCGAAAAATGCGAAAGTACGAACCAGATGAGGGCAAATACCAGACCTAACCCAGACATAACCGGCGTTATCCTCTAAAATATTAATCGGAACCAGGTTTAATTGACTGTTTCAGTGTGGTACCACATTACTACGTGATCCAAACTAAAAAAAGCCCAGAATCTTGCCAACAAGTATGCGAAAAATGCGAAAGTACGAGCCAGATGATTGCAAATACCAGAACTAACCGAGACATAACCGGCGTTATCCTCTAAAATATTAATCGCTACCAGGTTTAATTGACTGTTTCGGTGTGGTACCGCATTACTACGTGATCCAAACCAGAAAAACGCCAGGATCTGGCCAACAAGTATGCGAAAAATGCGAAAGTACGGGCCAGATGAGGGCAAATCCCAGACCTAACCGAGACATAACCGGCGTTATCCTCTAAAATATTAATCGCTACCAGGTTTAATTGACTGTTTCGGTGTGGTGCCGCATTACTACGTGATCCAAAACAGAAAAAGGCCAGGATCTGGCCAACAAGTATGCGAAAAATGCGAAAGTACGAACCAGATGAGGGCAAATACCAGACCTAACCCAGACATAACCGGCGTTATCCTCTAAAATATTAATCGGAACCAGGTTTAATTGACTGTTTCAGTGTGGTACCACATTACTACGTGATCCAAACTAAAAAAAGCCCAGAATCTTGCCAACAAGTATGCGAAAAATGCGAAAGTACGAGCCAGATGATTGCAAATACCAGAACTAACCCAGACATAACCAGCGTTATCCTCTAAAATATTAATCGGAACCAGGTTTAATTGACTGTTTCAGTGTGGTACCACATTACTACGTGGTCCAAACCAAAAAAAGCCGAGGATCTTGCCAACAAGTAAGCGAGAAATGCGAAAGTATGAGCCAGATGAGGACAAATCCCAGACCTAACCGAGAGATAACCGGCGTTATCCTCTAAAATATTAATCGCAACCAGGTTTAATTGACTGTTTCAGTGTGATACCACATTACTACGTGGTCAAAGCCAGGAAAAGGCCAGGATCTGGTCAACAAGTATGCGAAAAAAACGAAAATACGAGCCAGATGACGGCAAATCCCAGACCTAACCCAGCCATAACCGGCGTTATCCTCTAAAATATTAATCGGAACTAGATTCTATTGACTGTTTCAGTGTGGTACCACATTACAACGTGGTCCAAGCCAGAAAAAGGCCAGGATCTGGCCAACAAGTATGCGAAAAATGCGAAAATACGGGCCAGATGACGGCAAATCCCAGACCTACCCGTGACATAACCGGCGTTGTCCTCTAAAATATTAATCGCAACCAGGTTTAATTGACTGTTTCAGTGTGATACCACATTACTACGTGGTCCTAGCCAGAAAAAGGCCAGGATCTGGTCAACAAGTATGCGAAAAACGCGAAAGTATGAGCCAGATGGTTGCAAATACCAGACCTAACCCAGACATAACCAGCGTTATCCTCTAAAATATTAATCGGTACCAGGTTTTATCGACTGTTTCAGTGTGGTACCTCATTACTACGTGGTCCAAGCCAGAAAAAGGCCAGGATCTGGCCAACAAGTAAGCGAAAAATGCGAAGGTACGAGCCAGATGAGGGCAAATACCAGACCAAACCCAGCCATAACCGGCGTTATCCTCTAAAATATTAATCGGAGCCAGGTTTAATTGACTGTTTCAGTGTGATACCACATAACTACGTGGTCCAAGCCAGAAAAAGGCCAGGATCTGGCCAACAAGTATGCGAAAAATGCGAAAGTACGAGCCAGATGAGGGCAAATCCCTGACCTAACCGAGCCATAACCGGCGTTGTCGTCTAAAATATTAATCGCAACCAGGTTTAATTGACTGCTTCGGTGTGGAACCACATTACGACGGGATCCAAACCAGAAAAAACCCAGGACCTGACCAACAAGTATGCGAAAAATATGAAAGCACGAGCAAGATGACGGCAAATCCCAGACCTAACCCAGCCATAACCGGCGTTATCCTCTAAAAAATTAATCGGAACCAGGTTTGATTGACTGTTTCAGTGTGGTACCAAATTACTACGTGATACAAGCCAGACAAAGGCCAGGATCTGGCCAACAAGTATGCGATAAATGCGAAAGTACGAGCCAGATGAGGGCAAATCCCTGACCTAACCGAGACATAACCGGCGTTATCCTCCAAAATATTAATCGCTACCAGGTTTAATTGACTGTTTCGGTGTGGTACCGCATTACTACGTGATCCAAACCAGAAAAAGGCCAGGATCTAGCCTACATGTATGCGAAAAATGCGAAAGTACGAGCCAGATGAGGGCAAATACCAGACATAACCCAGACATAACCGGCGTTATCCTCTAAAATATTAATCGGGAGCTGGTTTAATTGACTGTTTCAGTGTGGTACCACATTACTACGTGATCCAAACCAAAAAAAGCTCAGGATCTTGCCAACAAGTATGCGAAAAATGCGAAAGTACGAGCCAGATGATTGCAAATACCAGAACTAACCCAATCATAACCAGGGTTATCCTCCAAAATATTCATCGCTACCAGGTTTAATTGACTGCTTCGGTGTGGAACCACATTACGACGGGATCCAAACCACAAAAAAACCAAGATCAGGCCAACAAGTACGCGAAAATTGCGAAAGTATGAGCCAGACGATTGCAAATACCAGAACTAACCCAGATATAACCAGCGTTATCTTCGAAAATATTAATCGGAACCAGGTTTAATTGACTGTTCCGGTGTGGTACCGCATTACTACGTGATCCAAACCAGAAAAACGCCAGGATCTGGCCAACAAGTATGCGAAAAATGCGAAAGTACGGGCCAGATGAGGGCAAATCCCAGACCTAACCGAGACATAACCGGCGTTATCCTCTAAAATATTAATCGCTACCAGGTTTAATTGACTGTTTCAGTGTGGTACCACATTACTATGTGATCCAAACCAGAAAATAACCCAGGATCTGTTCAACGAGTATGTGAAGTGTGCGAAAGTATGATTCTGATGAGGGCAAATCCCAGACCTATCCCAGACCTAACTTGCGTTATCCTCTAACATATTGATCGAAACCAGGTTTAATCGACTGTTTCAGTGTGGAAACACATTACTACGTGATCCAAACCAGAAAAAAACCCAGGATCTTGTCATCGAGTATGTGAAGTGTGCGAAAGTATGAGTCTGATGAGAGCTAATCCCAGACCTATCCCAGACCTAACTTGCGTTATCCTCTAAAATATTGATCGAAACCAGGTTTAATTCACTGTTTTAGTGTGGTACCACATTACTACGTGATCCAAACCAGAAAAAACCCAGGATCTGTTCAACAAGTATGTGAAAAACGCGAAACTGTGAGCCTGATGAGGGCAAATCTTAGACCTAACCCAGACCTAAGATGCGTTATCCTCTAAAATATTGATCGAAACCAGGTTTAATTGACAGTTTCAGTGGTACCACATTACTACGTGATCCAATCCAGAAATAGCCCAGGATCTGTTCAACAAGTATGTGAAAAACGCGAAAGTATGAGCCTGGTGAGGGCAAATCCCAGACCTATCCCAGACCTAACTTGCGTTATCCTCTAAAATATTGATCGAAACCAGGTTTAATTGACTGTTTCAGTGTGGTACCACATTACTACGTGATCCAATCCAGAAATAGCCCAGGATCTAGCCATGAAGTATGAGAAATATGCGAAAGTATGAGTCTGATGAGGGCAAATCCCAGACCTATCCCACACCTAACATGCGTTATCCTCTAAAATATTTATCAAGACCAGGTTTAATTGATTGTTTCAGTGTGGTCCCACATTACTACGTGATCCAACCCAGAAAAAACCCAGGATCCGTTCAACAAGTATGTGAAGAATGCGAAAGTATGGGTCTGATGAGTGAAAATCCCAGAACTAACCTAGACCTAACATGCGTTATCCTCTAAAATATTTATCAAGACCAGGTTTAATTGACTGTTCCGGTGTGGTACCGCATTACTACGTGATCCAAACCAGAAAAACGCCAGGATCTGGCCAACAAGTATGCGAAAAATGCGAAAGTACGGGCCAGATGAGGGCAAATCCCAGACCTAACCGAGACATAACCGGCGTTATCCTCTAAAATATTAATCGCTTCCAGGTTTAATTGACTGTTTCGGTGTGGTACCGCATTACCACGTGATCCAAACCAGAAAAAGGCCAGGATCTGGCAAACAAGTATGCGAAAAATGCGAAAGTACGAGCCAGATGATTGCAAATACCAGAACTAACCCAAACATAACCAGCGTCATCCTCCAAAATATTCATCCGAACCAGGTTCGATTGACTGCTTCGGTGTGGAACCAGATTACGACGGGATCCAAACCACAAAAAACCCAAGATCTGGCCAACAAGTATGCGAAAATTGCAAAAGTATGAGCCAGATGATTGCAAATACCAGAACTAACCCAGACATAACCAGCGTTATCCTCTAAAATATTAATCGGAACCAGGTTTAATTGACTGTTTCAGTGTGGTACCACATTACTACGTGATCCAAACCAAAAAAAGCCGAGGATCTTGCCAACAAGTAAGCGAGAAATGCGAAAGTATGAGCCAGATGAGGACAAATCCCAGACCTAACCGAGAGATAACCGGCGTTATCCTCTAAAATATTAATCGCAACCAGGTTTAATTGACTGTTTCAGTGTGATACCACATTACTACGTGGTCCAAGCCAGAAAAAGGCCAGGATCTGGTCAACAAGTATGCGAAAAAGACGAAAATACGAGCCAGATGACGGCAAATCCCAGACCTAACCCAGCCATAACCGGCGTTATCCTGTAAAATATTAATCGGAACTAGATTCTATTGACTGTTTCAGTGTGGTACCACATTACAACGAGGTCCAAGCCAGAAAAAGGCCAGGATCTTGCCTACATGTATGCGAAAAATGCGAAAATACGAGCCAGATGAGGGCAAATACCAGACATAACCCAGACATAACCGGCGTTATCCTCTAAAATATTAATCGGAACCAGGTTTAATTGACTGTTCCGGTGTGGTACCGCATTACTACGTGATACAAACCAGAAAAACGCCAGGATCTGGCCAACAAGTAAGCGAGAAATGCGAAAGTATGAGCCAGATGAGGACAAATCCCAGACCTACCCGTGACATAACCGGCGTTATCCTCTAAAATATTGGGCGAAACCAGGTTTAATGGACTGTTTCAGTGTGGTACGACACTACTACGGGATCCAAACCAGAAAAAACCCAGGATCTGTTCAACTAGTATGTGAAAAACCCGAAAGTATGAGCCTGATGAGGGCAAATCCCAGACCTATCCCAGACCTAACTTGCGTTGTCCTCTAAAATATTGATGGAAACCAGGTTTAATTGACTGTTTCAGTGTGGTACCACTTTACTACGTGATCCAACTCAGAAATAGCCCAGGATCCTTTCAACAAGTATGTGAAAAACGCGAAACTGTGAGCCTGATGAGGGCAAATCTTAGACCTAACCCAGACCTAAGATGCGTTATCCTCTAAAATATTTATCCAGACCAGGTTTCATTGAATGTTTCAGTGTGGTACCACTTTACTACGTGATCCAATCCAGAAATAGCCCAGGATCTAGCCATGAAGTATGAGAAATATGTGAAAGTATGAGCCTGATGAGGGCAAATCCTAGACCTAACCCAGACCTAACATGCGTTATCCTCTAAAATATTTATCAAGACCAGGTTTAATTGAATCTTTCAGTGTGGTACCACGTTACTACGTGAACCAAACTAGAAAAACCCCAGGATCCGTTCAACAAGTATGTGAAGAATGCGAAAGTATGAGTCTGATGAGTGAAAATCCCAAGCCTAACCTAGACCTAACATGTGTTATCCTCAGAAATATTGATCAAAACCTGGTTTAATCGAATGTCTCAGAGTGGTACCACATTACTACTGATCCCAGCTAGAAAATAACCCAGGATCTGTTCAACGAGTACGTGAAGTGTGCGAAAGTAGGAGTCTGATGATGGCAAATCCCAGACCTATCCCAGACCTAACATGCGTTATCCTCTAAAATATTTATCAAGACCAGTTTTAATTGATCGTTTCAAGTGTGGACCCACATTACGACGTGTTCCAAACCAGAAAAAACCCTGGATCCGTTCAACATGTATGTGAAGAATGCGAAAGAATGAGTCTGATGAGTTAAAATCCCATGCCTAACCTAGACCTAACATGCGTTATCCTCAAAAATATTGATCGAAACCTGGTTTAATCGACTGTTTCAGTGTGGTACCACATTACTATGTGATCCAAACCAGAAAATAACCCAGGATCTGTTCAACAAGTATGTGAAGAATGCGAAAGTATGAGTCTGATGAGTGAAAATCCCAGGCCTGACCTAGACCTAACATGCGTTATCCTCTAAAATAATGAGCGAAACCAGGTTTAATGGACTGTTTCAGTGTGGTACCACACTACTACGGGATCCAAACCAGAAAATAACCCAGGATCTGTTCAACAAGTATGTGAAGAATGCGAAAGTATGATTCTGATGAGGGCAAATCCCAGACCTATCCCAGACCTAACTTGCGTTATCCTCTAAAATATTGATCGAAACCAGGTTTAATCGACTGTTTCAGTGTGGAAACACATTACTACGTGATCCAAACCAGAAAAAAACCCAGGATCTTGTCATCGAGTATGTGAAGTGTGCGAAAGTATGAGTCTGATGAGGGCTAATCCCAGACCTATCCCAGACCTAACTTGCGTTATCCTCTAAAATATTGATCGAAACCAGGTTTAATTCACTGTTTTAGTGTGGTACCACATTACTACGTGATCCAAACCAGAAAAAACCCAGGATCTGTTCAACAAGTATGTGAAAAACGCGAAACTGTGAGGCTGATGAGGGCAAATCTTAGACCTAACCCAGAACTAAGATGCGTTATCCTCTAAAATATTGATCGAAACCAGGTTTAATTGACAGTTTCAGTGTGGTACCACATTACTACGTGATCCAATCCAGAAATAGCCCAGGATCTGTTCAACAAGTATGTGAAAAACGCGAAAGTATGAGCCTGGTGAGGGCAAATCCCAGACCTATCCCAGACCTAACTTGCGTTATCCTCTAAAATATTGATCGAAACCAGGTTTAATTGACAGTTTCAGTGTGGTACCACATTACTACGTGATCCAATCCAGAAATAGCCCAGGATCTAGCCATGAAGTATCAGAAATATGCGAAAGTATGAGCCTGACGAGGGCAAATCCTAGACCTAACACAGACCTAACATGCGTTATCCTCTAAAATATTTATCAAGACCAGGTTTAATTGATTGTTTCAGTGTGGTCCCACATTACTACGTGATCCAAACCAGAAAAACCCTAGGATCCGTTCAACAAGTATGTGAAGAATGCGAAAGTATGAGTCTGATGAGTGAAAATCCCAGGCCTGACCTAGACCTAACATGCGTTATCCTCTAAAATAATGAGCGAAACCAGGTTTAATGGACTGTTTCAGTGTGGTACCACACTACTACGGGATCCAAACCAGAAAAAACCCAGGATCTGTACAACAAGTATGTGAAAAACCCGAAAGTATGAGCCTGATGAGGGCAAATCCCAGACCTATCCCAGACCTAACTTGCGTTGTCCTCTAAAATATTGATGGAAACCAGGTTTAATTGACTGTTTCAGTGTGGTCCCACATTACTAAGTGATCCAAACCTGAAAAAACCCAGGATCCGTCCAACAAGTATGTGAAAAACGCGAAACTGTGAGCCTGATGAGGGCAAATCCCAGACCTATCCCAGACCTAACATGCGTTATCCTCTAAAATATTTATCAAGACCAGGTTTAATTGATTGTTTCAGTGTGGTCCCACATTACTACGTGATCCAAACCAGAAAAACCCCAGGATCCGTTCAACAAGTATGTGAAGAATGCGAAAGTATGAGTCTGATGAGTGAAAATCCCAGGCCTGACCTAGACCTAACATGCGTTATCCTCTAAAATAATGAGCGAAACCAGGTTTAATGGACTGTTTCAGTGTGGTACCACACTACTACGGGATCCAAACCAGAAAAAACCCAGGATCTGTTCAACAAGTATGTGAAAAACCCGAAAGTATGAGCCTGATGTGGGCAAATCCCAGACCTATCCCAGACCTAACTTGCGTTATCCTCTAAAATATTGATCGAAACCAGGTTTAATTGACAGTTTCAGTGTGGTACCACATTACTACGTGATCCAATCCAGAAATAGCCCAGGATCTAGCCATGAAGTATAAGAAATATGCGAAAGTATGAGCCTGACGAGGGCAAATCCTAGACCTAACCCAGACCTAACATGCGTTATCCTCTAAAATATTTATCAAGACCAGGTTTAATTGATTGTTTCAGTGTGGTCCCACATTACTACGTGAGCCAAACCAGAAAACCCCCAGGATCCGTTCAACAAGTATGTGAAGAATGCGAAAGTATGAGTCTGATGATTGAAAATCCCAGGCCTGACCTAGACCTAACATGCGTTATCCTCTAAAATAATGAGCGAAACCAGGTTTAATGGACTGTTTCAGTGTGGTACCACACTACTACGGGATCCAAACCAGAAAAAACCCAGGATCCGTTCAACAAGTATGTGAGAAACGCGAAAATGTGAGCCTGATGAGGGCAAATCTTAGACCTAACCCAGACCTAAGATGCGTTATCCTCTAAAATATTTATCCAGACCAGGTTTCATTGAATGTTTCAGTGTGGTACCACTTTACTACGTGATCCAATCCAGAAATAGCCCAGGATCTAGCCATGAAGTATGAGAAATATGCGAAAGTATGAGCCTGATGAGGGCAAATCCTAGACCTAACCCAGACCTAACATGCGTTATCCTCTAAAATATTTATCAAGACCAGGTTTAATTGATTGTTTCAGTGTGGTCCCACATTACTACGTGATCCAAACCAGAAAAACCCCAGGATCCGTTCAACAAGTATGTGAAGAATGCGAAAGTATGAGTCTGATGAGTGAAAATCCCAGGCCTGACCTAGACCTAACATGCGTTATCCTCTAAAATAATGAGCGAAACCAGGTTTAATGGACTGTTTCAGTGTGGTACCACACTACTACGGGATCCAAACCAGAAAAAACCCAGGATCTGTTCAACAAGTATGTGAAAAACCCGAAAGTATGAGCCTGATGTGGGCAAATCCCAGACCTATCCCAGACCTAACTTGCGTTATCCTCTAAAATATTGATCGAAACCAGGTTTAATTGACAGTTTCAGTTTGGTACCACATTACTACGTGATCCAATCCAGAAATAGCCCAGGATCTAGCCATGAAGTATAAGAAATATGCGAAAGTAAGAGCCTGACGAGGGCAAATCCTAGACCTAACCCAGACCTAACATGCGTTATCCTCTAAAATATTTATCAAGACCAGGTTTAATTGATTGTTTCAGTGTGGTCCCACATTACTACGTGAGCCAAACCAGAAAAACCCCAGGATCCGTTCAACAAGTATGTGAAGAATGCGAAAGTATGAGTCTGATGATTGAAAATCCCAGGCCTGACCTAGACCTAACATGCGTTATCCTCTAAAATAATGAGCGAAACCAGGTTTAATGGACTGTTTCAGTGTGGTACCACACTACTACGGGATCCAAACCAGAAAAAACCCAGGATCCGTTCAACAAGTATGTGAAAAACGCGAAAATGTGAGCCTGATGAGGGCAAATCTTAGACCTAACCCAGACCTAAGATGCGTTATCCTCTAAAATATTTATCCAGACCAGGTTTCATTGAATGTTTCAGTGTGGTACCACTTTACTACGTGATCCAATCCAGAAATAGCCCAGGATCTAGCCATGAAGTATGAGAAATATGCGAAAGTATGAGCCTGATGAGGGCAAATCCTAGACCTAACCCAGACCTAACATGCGTTATCCTCTAAAATATTTATCAAGACCAGGTTTAATTGATTGTTTCAGTGTGGTCCCACATTACTACGTGATCCAAACCAGAAAAACCCTAGGATCCGTTCAACAAGTATGTGAAGAATGCGAAAGTATGAGTCTGATGAGTGAAAATCCCAGGCCTGACCTAGACCTAACATGCGTTATCCTCTAAAATAATGAGCGAAACCAGGTTTAATGGACTGTTTCAGTGTGGTACCACACTACTACGGGATCCAAACCAGAAAAAACCCAGGATCTGTTCAACAAGTATGTGAAAAACCCGAAAGTATGAGCCTGATGAGGGCAAATCCCAGACCTATCCCAGACCTAACTTGCGTTGTCCTCTAAAATATTGATGGAAACCAGGTTTAATTGACTGTTTCAGTGTTGTACTTCATTACTACGTGATGCAATCCAGAAAAAGCCCAGGATCTAGCCATCAAGTATGAGAAATATGCAAAAGAATGAGCCTGATGAGAGCAAATCCCAGACCTAACCTAGACCTAACATGAATTATTCTCTAAAATATTGCTCGAAACCAGGTTTAATTGACTGTTTCAGTGTGGTCCCACATTACTACGTGATCCAAACCAGAAAAAACCCAGGATCCGTTCAACAAGTATGTGAAAAACGCGAAACTGTGAGCCTGATGAGGGCAAATCCCAGACCTATCCCAGACCTAACATGCGTTATCCTCTAAAATATTTATCAAGACCAGGTTTAATTGATTGTTTCAGTGTGGTCCCACATTACTACGTGATCCAAACCAGAAAAACCCCAGGATCCGTTCAACAAGTATGTGAAGAATGCGAAAGTATGAGTCTGATGAGTGAAAATCCCAGGCCTGACCTAGACCTAACATGCGTTATCCTCTAAAATAATGAGCGAAACCAGGTTTAATGGACTGTTTCAGTGTGGTACCACACTACTACGGGATCCAAACCAGAAAAAACCCAGGATCTGTTCAACAAGTATGTGGAAAACGCGAAAGTATGAGCCTGGTGAGGGCAAATCCCAGACCTATCCCAGACCTAACTTGCGTTATCCTCTAAAATATTGATCGAAACCAGGTTTAATTGACAGTTTCAGTGTGGTACCACATTACTACGTGATCCAATCCAGAAATAGCCCAGGATCTAGCCATGAAGTATCAGAAATATGCGAAAGTATGAGCCTGACGAGGGCAAATCCTAGACCTAACACAGACCTAACATGCGTTATCCTCTAAAATATTTATCAAGACCAGGTTTAATTGATTGTTTCAGTGTGGTCCCACATTACTACGTGATCCAAACCAGAAAAACCCTAGGATCCGTTCAACAAGTATGTGAAGAATGCGAAAGTATGAGTCTGATGAGTGAAAATCCCAGGCCTGACCTAGACCTAACATGCGTTATCCTCTAAAATAATGAGCGAAACCAGGTTTAATGGACTCTTTCAGTGTGGTACCACACTACTACGGGATCCAAACCAGAAAAAACCCAGGATCTGTTCAACAAGTATGTGAAAAACCCGAAAGTATGAGCCTGATGTGGGCAAATCCCAGACCTATCCCAGACCTAACTTGCGTTATCCTCTAAAATATTGATCGAAACCAGGTTTAATTCACTGTTTTAGTGTGGTACCACATTACTACGTGATCCAAACCAGAAAAAACCCAGGATCTGTTCAACAAGTATGTGAAAAACGCGAAACTGTGAGCCTGATGAGGGCAAATCTTAGACCTAACCCAGAACTAAGATGCGTTATCCTCTAAAATATTGATCGAAACCAGGTTTAATTGACAGTTTCAGTGTGGTACCACATTACTACGTGATCCAATCCAGAAATAGCCCAGGATCTAGCCATGAAGTATCAGAAATATGCGAAAGTATGAGCCTGACGAGGGCAAATCCTAGACCTAACACAGACCTAACATGCGTTATCCTCTAAAATATTTATCAAGACCAGGTTTAATTGATTGTTTCAGTGTGGTCCCACATTACTACGTGATCCAAACCAGAAAAACCCTAGGATCCGTTCAACAAGTATGTGAAGAATGCGAAAGTATGAGTCTGATGAGTGAAAATCCCAGGCCTGACCTAGACCTAACATGCGTTATCCTCTAAAATAATGAGCGAAACCAGGTTTAATGGACTGTTTCAGTGTGGTACCACACTACTACGGGATCCAAACCAGAAAAAACCCAGGATCTGTTCAACAAGTATGTGAAAAACCCGAAAGTATGAGCCTGATGAGGGCAAATCCCAGACCTATCCCAGACCTAACTTGCGTTGTCCTCTAAAATATTGATGGAAACCAGGTTTAATTGACTGTTTCAGTGTTGTACTTCATTACTACGTGATGCAATCCAGAAAAAGCCCAGGATCTAGCCATCAAGTATGAGAAATATGCAAAAGAATGAGCCTGATGAGAGCAAATCCCAGACCTAACCTAGACCTAACATGAATTATTCTCTAAAATATTGGTCGAAACCAGGTTTAATTGACTGTTTCAGTGTGGTCCCACATTACTACGTGATCCAAACCAGAAACAACCCAGGATCCGTTCAACAAGTATGTGAAAAACGCGAAACTGTGAGCCTGATGAGGGCAAATCCCAGACCTATCCCAGACCTAACATGCGTTATCCTCTAAAATATTTATCAAGACCAGGTTTAATTGATTGTTTCAGTGTGGTCCCACATTACTACGTGATCCAAACCAGAAAAACCCCAGGATCCGTTCAACAAGTATGTGAAGAATGCGAAAGTATGAGTCTGATGAGTGAAAATCCCAGGCCTGACCTAGACCTAACATGCGTTATCCTCTAAAATAATGAGCGAAACCAGGTTTAATGGACTGTTTCAGTGTGGTACCACACTACTACGGGATCCAAACCAGAAAAAACCCAGGATCTGTTCAACAAGTATGTGAAAAACCCGAAAGTATGAGCCTGATGTGGGCAAATCCCAGACCTATCCCAGACCTAACTTGCGTTATCCTCTAAAATATTGATCGAAACCAGGTTTAATTGACAGTTTCAGTGTGGTACCACATTACTACGTGATCCAATCCAGAAATAGCCCAGGATCTAGCCATGAAGTATGAGAAATATGCGAAAGTATGAGCCTCACGAGGGCAAATCCTAGACCTAACCCAGACCTAACATGCGTTATCCTCTAAAATATTTATCAAGACCAGGTTTAATTGATTGTTTCAGTGTGGTCCCACATTACTACGTGAGCCAAACCAGAAAAACCCCAGGATCCGTTCAACAAGTATGTGAAGAATGCGAAAGTATGAGTCTGATGATTGAAAATCCCAGGCCTGACCTAGACCTAACATGCGTTATCCTCTAAAATAATGAGCGAAACCAGGTTTAATGGACTGTTTCAGTGTGGTACCACACTACTACGGGATCCAAACCAGAAAAAACCCAGGATCCGTTCAACAAGTATGTGAAAAACGCGAAAATGTGAGCCTGATGAGGGCAAATCCCAGACCTATCCCAGACCTAACTTGCGTTATCCTCTAAAGCATTGAGCGAAACCAGGTTTAATTGACTGTTTCAGTGTGGTACCACATTACTACGTGATCCAATCCAGAAATAGCCCAGGATCTAGCCATGAAGTATGAGAAATATGCGAAAGTATGAGCCTGACGAGGGCAATTCCTAGACCTAACCCAGACCTAACATGCGTTATCCTCTAAAATATTTATCAAGACCAGGTTTAATTGATTGCTTCAGTGTGGTCCCACATTACTACGTGATCCAAACCGGAAAAAACCCAGGGTCCGTTCAACAAGTATGTGAAGAATGCGAATGTATGAGTCTGATCAGTGAAAATCTCAGGCCTTACCTAGACCTAACTTGCGTTGTCCTCTAAAATATTTATCAAGACCAGGTTTAATGGACGGTTTCAGTGTGGTACCTCATTACTACGTGACCCAAACCAGAAAAAACCCAGGATCCGTTCAACAAGTATGTGAAGAATGCGAAAGTATGAGTCTGATGAGTGAAAAAACCAGGCCTGACCTAGACCTAGCATGCGTTATCCTCTAAAATATTGGGCGAAACCAGGTTTAATGGACTGTTTCAGTGTGGTACGACACTACTACGGGATCCAAACCAGAAAAAACCCAGGATCTGTTCAACTAGTATGTGAAAAACGCGAAAGTATGAGCCTGATGAGGGCAAACCCCAGACCTATCCCAGACCTAACTTGCGTTATCCTCTAAAATATTGATCGAAACCAGGTTTAATCGACTGTTGCAGTGTGGAACCACATTACTACGTGATCCAAACCAGAAAAAACCCAGGATCTGTTCAACAAGTATGTGAAAAACCCGAGAGTATGAGCCTGATGAGGGCAAATCCCAGACCTATCCCAGACCTAACTTGCGTTGTCCTCTAAAATATTGATGGAAACCAGGTTTAATTGACTGTTTCAGTGTGGTACCACTTTACTACGTGATCCAACTCAGAAATAGCCCAGGATCCGTTCAACAAGTATGTGAAAAACGCGAAAATGTGAGCCTGATGAGGGCAAATCTTAGACCTAACCCAGACCTAAGATGCGTTATCCTCTAAAATATTTATCCAGACCAGGTTTCATTGAATGTTTCAGTGTGGTACCACTTTACTACGTGATCCAATCCAGAAATAGCCCAGGATCTAGCCATGAAGTATGAGAAATATGCGAAAGTATGAGCCTGATGAGGGCAAATCCTAGACCTAACCCAGACCTAACATGCGTTATCCTCTAAAATATTTATCAAGACCAGTTTTAATTGATTGTTTCAAGTTTGGACCCACATTACGACGTGTTCCAAACCAGAAAAAACCCTGGATCCGTTCAACATGTATGTGAAGAATGCGAAAGAATGAGTCTGATGAGTTAAAATCCCATGCCTAACCTAGACCTAACATGCGTTATCCTCAAAAATATTGATCGAAACCTGGTTTAATCGACTGTTTCAGTGTGGTACCACATTACTATGTGATCCAAACCAGAAAATAACCCAGGATCTATTCAACGAGTATGTGAAGTGTGCGAAAGTGTGATTCTGATGAGGGCAAATCCCAGACCTATCCCAGACCTAACTTGCGTTATCCTCTAAAATATTGATCGAAACCAGGTTTAATCGACTGTTTCAGTGTGGAAACACATTACTACGTGATCCAAACCAGAAAAAAACCCAGGATCTTGTCATCGAGTATGTGAAGTGTGCGAAAGTATGAGTCTGATGAGGGCTAATCCCGGACCTATCCCAGACCTAACTTGCGTTATCCTCTAAAATATTGATCGAAACCAGGTTTAATTCACTGTTTTAGTGTGGTACCACATTACTACGTGATCCAAACCAGAAAAAACCCAGGATCTGTTCAACAAGTATGTGAAAAACGCGAAACTGTGAGCCTGATGAGGGCAAATCTTAGACCTAACCCAGAACTAAGATGCGTTATCCTCTAAAATATTGATCGAAACCAGGTTTAATTGACAGTTTCAGTGTGGTACCACATTACTACGTGATCCAATCCAGAAATAGCCCAGGATCTAGCCATGAAGTATCAGAAATATGCGAAAGTATGAGCCTGACGAGGGCAAATCCTAGACCTAACACAGACCTAACATGCGTTATCCTCTAAAATATTTATCAAGACCAGGTTTAATTGATTGTTTCAGTGTGGTCCCACATTACTACGTGATCCAAACCAGAAAAACCCTAGGATCCGTTCAACAAGTATGTGAAGAATGCGAAAGTATGAGTCTGATGAGTGAAAATCCCAGGCCTGACCTAGACCTAACATGCGTTATCCTCTAAAATAATGAGCGAAACCAGGTTTAATGGACTGTTTCAGTGTGGTACCACACTACTACGGGATCCAAACCAGAAAAAACCCAGGATCTGTTCAACAAGTATGTGAAAAACCCGAAAGTATGAGCCTGATGAGGGCAAATCCCAGACCTATCCCAGACCTAACTTGCGTTGTCCTCTAAAATATTGATGGAAACCAGGTTTAATTGACTGTTTCAGTGTTGTACTTCATTACTACGTGATGCAATCCAGAAAAAGCCCAGGATCTAGCCATCAAGTATGAGAAATATGCAAAAGAATGAGCCTGATGAGAGCAAATCCCAGACCTAACCTAGACCTAACATGAATTATTCTCTAAAATATTGGTCGAAACCAGGTTTAATTGACTGTTTCAGTGTGGTCCCACATTACTACGTGATCCAAACCAGAAACAACCCAGGATCCGTTCAACAAGTATGTGAAAAACGCGAAACTGTGAGCCTGATGAGGGCAAATCCCAGACCTATCCCAGACCTAACATGCGTTATCCTCTAAAATATTTATCAAGACCAGGTTTAATTGATTGTTTCAGTGTGGTCCCACATTACTACGTGATCCAAACCAGAAAAACCCCAGGATCCGTTCAACAAGTATGTGAAGAATGCGAAAGTATGAGTCTGATGAGTGAAAATCCCAGGCCTGACCTAGACCTAACATGCGTTATCCTCTAAAATAATGAGCGAAACCAGGTTTAATGGACTGTTTCAGTGTGGTACCACACTACTACGGGATCCAAACCAGAAAAAACCCAGGATCTGTTCAACAAGTATGTGAAAAACCCGAAAGTATGAGCCTGATGTGGGCAAATCCCAGACCTATCCCAGACCTAACTTGCGTTATCCTCTAAAATATTGATCGAAACCAGGTTTAATTGACAGTTTCAGTGTGGTACCACATTACTACGTGATCCAATCCAGAAATAGCCCAGGATCTAGCCATGAAGTATGAGAAATATGCGAAAGTATGAGCCTCACGAGGGCAAATCCTAGACCTAACCCAGACCTAACATGCGTTATCCTCTAAAATATTTATCAAGACCAGGTTTAATTGATTGTTTCAGTGTGGTCCCACATTACTACGTGAGCCAAACCAGAAAAACCCCAGGATCCGTTCAACAAGTATGTGAAGAATGCGAAAGTATGAGTCTGATGATTGAAAATCCCAGGCCTGACCTAGACCTAACATGCGTTATCCTCTAAAATAATGAGCGAAACCAGGTTTAATGGACTGTTTCAGTGTGGTACCACACTACTACGGGATCCAAACCAGAAAAAACCCAGGATCCGTTCAACAAGTATGTGAAAAACGCGAAAATGTGAGCCTGATGAGGGCAAATCCCAGACCTATCCCAGACCTAACTTGCGTTATCCTCTAAAGTATTGAGCGAAACCAGGTTTAATTGACTGTTTCAGTGTGGTACCACATTACTACGTGATCCAATCCAGAAATAGCCCAGGATCTAGCCATGAAGTATGAGAAATATGCGAAAGTATGAGCCTGACGAGGGCAATTCCTAGACCTAACCCAGACCTAACATGCGTTATCCTCTAAAATATTTATCAAGACCAGGTTTAATTGATTGCTTCAGTGTGGTCCCACATTACTACGTGATCCAAACCGGAAAAAACCCAGGGTCCGTTCAACAAGTATGTGAAGAATGCGAATGTATGAGTCTGATCAGTGAAAATCTCAGGCCTTACCTAGACCTAACTTGCGTTGTCCTCTAAAATATTTATCAAGACCAGGTTTAATGGACGGTTTCAGTGTGGTACCTCATTACTACGTGACCCAAACCAGAAAAAACCCAGGATCCGTTCAACAAGTATGTGAAGAATGCGAAAGTATGAGTCTGATGAGTGAAAAAACCAGGCCTGACCTAGACCTAGCATGCGTTATCCTCTAAAATATTGGGCGAAACCAGGTTTAATGGACTGTTTCAGTGTGGTACGACACTACTACGGGATCCAAACCAGAAAAAACCCAGGATCTGTTCAACTAGTATGTGAAAAACGCGAAAGTATGAGCCTGATGAGGGCAAACCCCAGACCTATCCCAGACCTAACTTGCGTTATCCTCTAAAATATTGATCGAAACCAGGTTTAATCGACTGTTGCAGTGTGGAACCACATTACTACGTGATCCAAACCAGAAAAAACCCAGGATCTGTTCAACAAGTATGTGAAAAACCCGAGAGTATGAGCCTGATGAGGGCAAATCCCAGACCTATCCCAGACCTAACTTGCGTTGTCCACTAAAATATTGATGGGAACCAGGTTTAATTGACTGTTTCAGTGTGGTACCACTTTACTACGTGATCCAACTCAGAAATAGCCCAGGATCCGTTCAACAAGTATGTGAAAAACGCGAAAATGTGAGCCTGATGAGGGCAAATCTTAGACCTAACCCAGACCTAAGATGCGTTATCCTCTAAAATATTTATCCAGACCAGGTTTCATTGAATGTTTCAGTGTGGTACCACTTTACTACGTGATCCAATCCAGAAATAGCCCAGGATCTAGCCATGAAGTATGAGAAATATGTGAAAGTATGAGCCTGATGAGGGCAAATCCTAGACCTAACCCAGACCTAACATGCGTTATCCTCTAAAATATTTATCAAGACCAGGTTTAATTGAATCTTTCAGTGTGGTACCACTTTACTACGTGATCCAATCCAGAAATAGCCCAGGATCTAGCCATGAAGTATGAGAAATATGTGAAAGTATGAGCCTGATGAGGGCAAATCCTAGACCTAACCCAGACCTAACATGCGTTATCCTCTAAAATATTTATCAAGACCAGGTTTAATTGAATCTTTCAGTGTGGTACCACGTTACTACGTGAACCAAACCAGAAAAACCCCAGGATCCGTTCAACAAGTATGTGAAGAATGCGAAAGTACGAGTCTGATGAGTGAAAATCCCAAGCCTAACCTAGACCTAACATGTGTTATCCTCAAAAATATTGATCAAAACCTGGTTTAATCGAATGTCTCAGAGTGGTACCACATTACTACTGATCCCAGCTAGAAAATAACCCAGGATCTGTTCAACGAGTACGTGAAGTGTGCGAAAGTAGGAGTCTGATGATGGCAAATCCCAGACCTATCCCAGACCTAACATGCGTTATCCTCTAAAATATTTATCAAGACCAGTTTTAATTGATTGTTTCAAGTGTGGACCCACATTACGACGTGTTCCAAACCAGAAAAAACCCTGGATCCGTTCAACAAGTATGTGAAGAATGCGAAAGAATGAGTCTGATGAGTTAAAATCCCATGCCTAACCTAGACCTAACATGCGTTATCCTCAAAAATATTGATCGAAACCTGGTTTAATCGACTGTTTCAGTGTGGTACCACATTACTATGTGATCCAAACCAGAAAATAACCCAGGATCTATTCAACGAGTATGTGAAGTGTGCGAAAGTATGATTCTGATGAGGGCAAATCCCAGACCTATCCCAGACCTAACTTGCGTTATCCTCTAAAATATTGATCGAAACCAGGTTTAATCGACTGTTTCAGTGTGGAAACACATTACTACGTGATCCAAACCAGAAAAAAACCCAGGATCTTGTCATCGAGTATGTGAAGTGTGCGAAAGTATGAGTCTGATGAGGGCTAATCCCAGACCTATCCCAGACCTAACTTGCGTTATCCTCTAAAATATTGATCGAAACCAGGTTTAATTCACTGTTTTAGTGTGGTACCACATTACTACGTGATCCAAACCAGAAAAAACCCAGGATCTGTTCAACAAGTATGTGAAAAACGCGAAACTGTGAGCCTGATGAGGGCAAATCTTAGACCTAACCCAGAACTAAGATGCGTTATCCTCTAAAATATTGATCGAAACCAGGTTTAATTGACAGTTTCAGTGTGGTACCACATTACTACGTGATCCAATCCAGAAATAGCCCAGGATCTGTTCAACAAGTATGTGAAAAACGCGAAAGTATGAGCCTGGTGAGGGCAAATCCCAGACCTATCCCAGACCTAACTTGCGTTATCCTCTAAAATATTGATCGAAACCAGGTTTAATTGACAGTTTCAGTGTGGTACCACATTACTACGTGATCCAATCCAGAAATAGCCCAGGATCTAGCCATGAAGTATCAGAAATATGCGAAAGTATGAGCCTGACGAGGGCAAATCCTAGACCTAACACAGACCTAACATGCGTTATCCTCTAAAATATTTATCAAGACCAGGTTTAATTGATTGTTTCATTGTGGTCCCACATTACTACGTGATCCAAACCAGAAAAACCCTAGGCTCCGTTCAACAAGTATGTGAAGAATGCGAAAGTATGAGTCTGATGAGTGAAAATCCCAGGCCTGACCTAGACCTAACATGCGTTATCCTCTAAAATAATGAGCGAAACCAGGTTTAATGGACTGTTTCAGTGTGGTACCACACTACTACGGGATCCAAACCAGAAAAAACCCAGGATCTGTTCAACAAGTATGTGAAAAACCCGAAAGTATGAGCCTGATGAGGGCAAATCCCAGACCTATCCCAGACCTAACTTGCGTTGTCCTCTAAAATATTGATGGAAACCAGGTTTAATTGACTGTTTCAGTGTTGTACTTCATTACCACGTGATGCAATCCAGAAAAAGCCCAGGATCTAGCCATCAAGTATGAGAAATATGCAAAAGAATGAGCCTGATGAGAGCAAATCCCAGACCTAACCTAGACCTAACATGAATTATTCTCTAAAATATTGGACGAAACCAGGTTTAATTGACTGTTTCAGTGTGGTCCCACATTACTACGTGATCCAAACCAGAAAAAACCCAGGATCCGTTCAACAAGTATGTGAAAAACGCGAAACTGTGAGCCTGATGAGGGCAAATCCCAGACCTATCCCAGACCTAACATGCGTTATCCTCTAAAATATTTATCAAGACCAGGTTTAATTGATTGTTTCAGTGTGGTCCCACATTACTACGTGATCCAAACCAGAAAAACCCCAGGATCCGTTCAACAAGTATGTGAAGAATGCGAAAGTATGAGTCTGATGAGTGAAAATCCCAGGCCTGACCTAGACCTAACATGCGTTATCCTCTAAAATAATGAGCGAAACCAGGTTTAATGGACTGTTTCAGTGTGGTACCACACTACTACGGGATCCAAACCAGAAAAAACCCAGGATCTGTTCAACAAGTATGTGAAAAACGCGAAAGTATGAGCCTGGTGAGGGCAAATCCCAGACCTATCCCAGACCTAACTTGCGTTATCCTCTAAAATATTGATCGAAACCAGGTTTAATTGACAGTTTCAGTGTGGTACCACATTACTACGTGATCCAATCCAGAAATAGCCCAGGATCTAGCCATGAAGTATCAGAAATATGCGAAAGTATGAGCCTGACGAGGGCAAATCCTAGACCTAACACAGACCTAACATGCGTTATCCTCTAAAATATTTATCAAGACCAGGTTTAATTGATTGTTTCAGTGTGGTCCCACATTACTACGTGATCCAAACCAGAAAAACCCCAGGATCCGTTCAACAAGTATGTGAAGAATGCGAAAGTATGAGTCTGATGAGTGAAAATCCCAGGCCTGACCTAGACCTAACATGCGTTATCCTCTAAAATAATGAGCGAAACCAGGTTTAATGGACTGTTTCAGTGTGGTACCACACTACTACGGGATCCAAACCAGAAAAAACCCAGGATCTGTTCAACAAGTATGTGAAAAACGCGAAAGTATGAGCCTGGTGAGGGCAAATCCCAGACCTATCCCAGACCTAACTTGCGTTATCCTCTAAAATATTGATCGAAACCAGGTTTAATTGACAGTTTCAGTGTGGTACCACATTACTACGTGATCCAATCCAGAAATAGCCCAGGATCTAGCCATGAAGTATGAGAAATATGCGAAAGTATGAGCCTGATGAGGGCAAATCCTAGACCTAACCCAGACCTAACATGCGTTATCCTCTAAAATATTTATCAAGACCAGTTTTAATTGATTGTTTCAAGTTTGGACCCACATTACGACGTGTTCCAAACCAGAAAAAACCCTGGATCCGTTCAACATGTATGTGAAGAATGCGAAAGAATGAGTCTGATGAGTTAAAATCCCATGCCTAACCTAGACCTAACATGCGTTATCCTCAAAAATATTGATCGAAACCTGGTTTAATCGACTGTTTCAGTGTGGTACCACATTACTATGTGATCCAAACCAGAAAATAACCCAGGATCTATTCAACGAGTATGTGAAGTGTGCGAAAGTGTGATTCTGATGAGGGCAAATCCCAGACCTATCCCAGACCTAACTTGCGTTATCCTCTAAAATATTGATCGAAACCAGGTTTAATCGACTGTTTCAGTGTGGAAACACATTACTACGTGATCCAAACCAGAAAAAAACCCAGGATCTTGTCATCGAGTATGTGAAGTGTGCGAAAGTATGAGTCTGATGAGGGCTAATCCCAGACCTATCCCAGACCTAACTTGCGTTATCCTCTAAAATATTGATCGAAACCAGGTTTAATTCACTGTTTTAGTGTGGTACCACATTACTACGTGATCCAAACCAGAAAAAACCCAGGATCTGTTCAACAAGTATGTGAAAAACGCGAAACTGTGAGCCTGATGAGGGCAAATCTTAGACCTAACCCAGAACTAAGATGCGTTATCCTCTAAAATATTGATCGAAACCAGGTTTAATTGACAGTTTCAGTGTGGTACCACATTACTACGTGATCCAATCCAGAAATAGCCCAGGATCTAGCCATGAAGTATCAGAAATATGCGAAAGTATGAGCCTGACGAGGGCAAATCCTAGACCTAACACAGACCTAACATGCGTTATCCTCTAAAATATTTATCAAGACCAGGTTTAATTGATTGTTTCAGTGTGGTCCCACATTACTACGTGATCCAAACCAGAAAAACCCTAGGATCCGTTCAACAAGTATGTGAAGAATGCGAAAGTATGAGTCTGATGAGTGAAAATCCCAGGCCTGACCTAGACCTAACATGCGTTATCCTCTAAAATAATGAGCGAAACCAGGTTTAATGGACTGTTTCAGTGTGGTACCACACTACTACGGGATCCAAACCAGAAAAAACCCAGGATCTGTTCAACAAGTATGTGAAAAACCCGAAAGTATGAGCCTGATGAGGGCAAATCCCAGACCTATCCCAGACCTAACTTGCGTTGTCCTCTAAAATATTGATGGAAACCAGGTTTAATTGACTGTTTCAGTGTTGTACTTCATTACTACGTGATGCAATCCAGAAAAAGCCCAGGATCTAGCCATCAAGTATGAGAAATATGCAAAAGAATGAGCCTGATGAGAGCAAATCCCAGACCTAACCTAGACCTAACATGAATTATTCTCTAAAATATTGGTCGAAACCAGGTTTAATTGACTGTTTCAGTGTGGTCCCACATTACTACGTGATCCAAACCAGAAACAACCCAGGATCCGTTCAACAAGTATGTGAAAAACGCGAAACTGTGAGCCTGATGAGGGCAAATCCCAGACCTATCCCAGACCTAACATGCGTTATCCTCTAAAATATTTATGAAGACCAGGTTTAATTGATTGTTTCAGTGTGGTCCCACATTACTACGTGATCCAAACCAGAAAAACCCCAGGATCCGTTCAACAAGTATGTGAAGAATGCGAAAGTATGAGTCTGATGAGTGAAAATCCCAGGCCTGACCTAGACCTAACATGCGTTATCCTCTAAAATAATGAGCGAAACCAGGTTTAATGGACTGTTTCAGTGTGGTACCACACTACTACGGGATCCAAACCAGAAAAAACCCAGGATCTGTTCAACAAGTATGTGAAAAACCCGAAAGTATGAGCCTGATGTGGGCAAATCCCAGACCTATCCCAGACCTAACTTGCGTTATCCTCTAAAATATTGATCGAAACCAGGTTTAATTGACAGTTTCAGTGTGGTACCACATTACTACGTGATCCAATCCAGAAATAGCCCAGGATCTAGCCATGAAGTATGAGAAATATGCGAAAGTATGAGCCTCACGAGGGCAAATCCTAGACCTAACCCAGACCTAACATGCGTTATCCTCTAAAATATTTATCAAGACCAGGTTTAATTGATTGTTTCAGTGTGGTCCCACATTACTACGTGAGCCAAACCAGAAAAACCCCAGGATCCGTTCAACAAGTATGTGAAGAATGCGAAAGTATGAGTCTGATGATTGAAAATCCCAGGCCTGACCTAGACCTAACATGCGTTATCCTCTAAAATAATGAGCGAAACCAGGTTTAATGGACTGTTTCAGTGTGGTACCACACTACTACGGGATCCAAACCAGAAAAAACCCAGGATCCGTTCAACAAGTATGTGAAAAACGCGAAAATGTGAGCCTGATGAGGGCAAATCCCAGACCTATCCCAGACCTAACTTGCGTTATCCTCTAAAGTATTGAGCGAAACCAGGTTTAATTGACTGTTTCAGTGTGGTACCACATTACTACGTGATCCAATCCAGAAATAGCCCAGGATCTAGCCATGAAGTATGAGAAATATGCGAAAGTATGAGCCTGACGAGGGCAATTCCTAGACCTAACCCAGACCTAACATGCGTTATCCTCTAAAATATTTATCAAGACCAGGTTTAATTGATTGCTTCAGTGTGGTCCCACATTACTACGTGATCCAAACCGGAAAAAACCCAGGGTCCGTTCAACAAGTATGTGAAGAACGCGAATGTATGAGTCTGATCAGTGAAAATCTCAGGCCTTACCTAGACCTAACTTGCGTTGTCCTCTAAAATATTTATCAAGACCAGGTTTAATGGACGGTTTCAGTGTGGTACCTCATTACTACGTGACCCAAACCAGAAAAAACCCAGGATCCGTTCAACAAGTATGTGAAGAATGCGAAAGTATGAGTCTGATGAGTGAAAAAACCAGGCCTGACCTAGATCTAGCATGCGTTATCCTCTAAAATATTGGGCGAAACCAGGTTTAATGGACTGTTTCAGTGTGGTACGACACTACTACGGGATCCAAACCAGAAAAAACCCAGGATCTGTTCAACTAGTATGTGAAAAACGCGAAAGTATGAGCCTGATGAGGGCAAACCCCAGACCTATCCCAGACCTAACTTGCGTTATCCTCTAAAATATTGATCGAAACCAGGTTTAATCGACTGTTGCAGTGTGGAACCACATTACTACGTGATCCAAACCAGAAAAAACCCAGGATCTGTTCAACAAGTATGTGAAAAACCCGAGAGTATGAGCCTGATGAGGGCAAATCCCAGACCTATCCCAGACCTAACTTGCGTTGTCCTCTAAAATATTGATGGAAACCAGGTTTAATTGACTGTTTCAGTGTGGTACCACTTTACTACGTGATCCAACTCAGAAATAGCCCAGGATCCGTTCAACAAGTATGTGAAAAACGCGAAAATGTGAGCCTGATGAGGGCAAATCTTAGACCTAACCCAGACCTAAGATGCGTTATCCTCTAAAATATTTATCCAGACCAGGTTTCATTGAATGTTTCAGTGTGGTACCACTTTACTACGTGATCCAATCCAGAAATAGCCCAGGATCTAGCCATGAAGTATGAGAAATATGTGAAAGTATGAGCCTGATGAGGGCAAATCCTAGACCTAACCCAGACCTAACATGCGTTATCCTCTAAAATATTTATCAAGACCAGGTTTAATTGAATCTTTCAGTGTGGTACCACTTTACTACGTGATCCAATCCAGAAATAGCCCAGGATCTAGCCATGAAGTATGAGAAATATGTGAAAGTATGAGCCTGATGAGGGCAAATCCTAGACCTAACCCAGACCTAACATGCGTTATCCTCTAAAATATTTATCAAGACCAGGTTTAATTGAATCTTTCAGTGTGGTACCACGTTACTACGTGAACCAAACCAGAAAAACCCCAGGATCCGTTCAACAAGTATGTGAAGAATGCGAAAGTACGAGTCTGATGAGTGAAAATCCCAAGCCTAACCTAGACCTAACATGTGTTATCCTCAAAAATATTGATCAAAACCTGGTTTAATCGAATGTCTCAGAGTGGTACCACATTACTACTGATCCCAGCTAGAAAATAACCCAGGATCTGTTCAACGAGTACGTGAAGTGTGCGAAAGTAGGAGTCTGATGATGGCAAATCCCAGACCTATCCCAGACCTAACATGCGTTATCCTCTAAAATATTTATCAAGACCAGTTTTAATTGATTGTTTCAAGTGTGGACCCACATTACGACGTGTTCCAAACCAGAAAAAACCCTGGATCCGTTCAACAAGTTTGTGAAGAATGCGAAAGAATGAGTCTGATGAGTTAAAATCCCATGCCTAACCTAGACCTAACATGCGTTATCCTCAAACATATTGATCGAAACCTGGTTTAATCGACTGTTTCAGTGTGGTACCACATTACTATGTGATCCAAACCAGAAAATAACCCAGGATCTATTCAACGAGTATGTGAAGTGTGCGGAAGTATGATTCTGATGAGGGCAAATCCCAGACCTATCCCAGACCTAACTTGCGTTATCCTCTAAAATATTGATCGAAACCAGGTTTAATCGACTGTTTCAGTGTGGAAACACATTACTACGTGATCCAAACCAGAAAAAAACCCAGGATCTTGTCATCGAGTATGTGAAGTGTGCGAAAGTATGAGTCTGATGAGGGCTAATCCCAGACCTATCCCAGACCTAACTTGCGTTATCCTCTAAAATATTGATCGAAACCAGGTTTAATTCACTGTTTTAGTGTGGTACCACATTACTACGTGATCCAAACCAGAAAAAACCCAGGATCTGTTCAACAAGTATGTGAAAAACGCGAAACTGTGAGCCTGATGAGGGCAAATCTTAGACCTAACCCAGAACTAAGATGCGTTATCCTCTAAAATATTGATCGAAACCAGGTTTAATTGACAGTTTCAGTGTGGTACCACATTACTACGTGATCCAATCCAGAAATAGCCCAGGATCTGTTCAACAAGTATGTGAAAAACGCGAAAGTATGAGCCTGGTGAGGGCAAATCCCAGACCTATCCCAGACCTAACTTGCGTTATCCTCTAAAATATTGATCGAAACCAGGTTTAATTGACAGTTTCAGTGTGGTACCACATTACTACGTGATCCAATCCAGAAATAGCCCAGGATCTAGCCATGAAGTATCAGAAATATGCGAAAGTATGAGCCTGACGAGGGCAAATCCTAGACCTAACACAGACCTAACATGCGTTATCCTCTAAAATATTTATCAAGACCAGGTTTAATTGATTGTTTCATTGTGGTCCCACATTACTACGTGATCCAAACCAGAAAAACCCTAGGCTCCGTTCAACAAGTATGTGAAGAATGCGAAAGTATGAGTCTGATGAGTGAAAATCCCAGGCCTGACCTAGACCTAACATGCGTTATCCTCTAAAATAATGAGCGAAACCAGGTTTAATGGACTGTTTCAGTGTGGTACCACACTACTACGGGATCCAAACCAGAAAAAACCCAGGATCTGTTCAACAAGTATGTGAAAAACCCGAAAGTATGAGCCTGATGAGGGCAAATCCCAGACCTATCCCAGACCTAACTTGCGTTGTCCTCTAAAATATTGATGGAAACCAGGTTTAATTGACTGTTTCAGTGTTGTACTTCATTACCACGTGATGCAATCCAGAAAAAGCCCAGGATCTAGCCATCAAGTATGAGAAATATGCAAAAGAATGAGCCTGATGAGAGCAAATCCCAGACCTAACCTAGACCTAACATGAATTATTCTCTAAAATATTGGTCGAAACCAGGTTTAATTGACTGTTTCAGTGTGGTCCCACATTACTACGTGATCCAAACCAGAAAAAACCCAGGATCCGTTCAACAAGTATGTGAAAAACGCGAAACTGTGAGCCTGATGAGGGCAAATCCCAGACCTATCCCAGACCTAACATGCGTTATCCTCTAAAATATTTATCAAGACCAGGTTTAATTGATTGTTTCAGTGTGGTCCCACATTACTACGTGATCCAAACCAGAAAAACCCCAGGATCCGTTCAACAAGTATGTGAAGAATGCGAAAGTATGAGTCTGATGAGTGAAAATCCCAGGCCTGACCTAGACCTAACATGCGTTATCCTCTAAAATAATGAGCGAAACCAGGTTTAATGGACTGTTTCAGTGTGGTACCACATTACTATGTGATCCAAACCAGAAAATAACCCAGGATCTGTTCAACGAGTATGTGAAGTGTGCGAAAGTATGATTCTGATGAGGGCAAATCCCAGACCTATCCCAGACCTAACTTGCGTTATCCTCTAAAATATTGATCGAAACCAGGTTTAGTCGACTGTTTCAGTGTGGAAACACATTACTACGTGATCCAAACCAGAAAAAAACCCAGGATCTGTTCAACAAGTATGTGAAAAACGCGAAACTGTGAGCCTGATGAGGGCAAATCTTAGACCTAACCCAGACCTAAGATGCGTTATCCTCTAAAATATTGATCGAAACCAGGTTTAATTGACAGTTTCAGTGTGGTACCACATTACTACGTGATCCAATCCAGAAATAGCCCAGGATCTGTTCAACAAGTATGTGAAAAACGCGAAAGTATGAGCCTGATGAGGGCAAATCCCAGACCTATCCCAGACCTAACTTGCGTTATCCTCTAAAGTATTGAGCGAAACCAGGTTTAATTGACTGTTTCAGTGTGGTACCACATTACTACGTGATCCAATCCAGAAATAGCCCAGGATCTAGCCATGAAGTATGAGAAATATGCGAAAGTATGAGCCTGACGAGGGCAATTCCTAGACCTAACCCAGACCTAACATGCGTTATCCTCTAAAATATTTATCAAGACCAGGTTTAATTGATTGCTTCAGTGTGGTCCCACATTACTACGTGATCCAAACCAGAAAAACCTCAGGATCCGTTCAACAAGTATGTGAAGAATGCGAAAGTATGAGTCTGATGAGTGAAAATCCCAGGCCTGACCTAGACCTAACATGCGTTATCCTCTAAAATAATGAGCGAAACCAGGTTTAATGGACTGTTTCAGTGTGGTACCACACTACTACGGGATCCAAACCAGAAAATAACCCAGGATCTGCTCAACGAGTATGTGAAGTGTGCGTAAGTATGAGTCTGATGAGGGCAAATCCCAGACCTATCCCAGACCTAACTTGCGTTATCCTCTAAAATATTGATCGAAACTAGGTTTAACCGACTGTTTCAGTGTGGAACCACATTACTACGTGATCCAAACCAGAAAAAACCCAGGATCAGTTCAACAAGTATGCGAAGAATGCGAAAGTATGAGTCTGATGAGTGAAAATCCCAAGCCTAACCTAGACCTAACATGCGTTATCCTCAAAAATATTGATCAAAACCTGGTTTAATCGACTGTTTCAGTGTGGTCCCACATTACTACGTGATCCAAACCAGAAAAAACCCAGGATCCGTTCAACAAGTATGTGAAAGACGCGAAACTGTGAGCCTGATGAGGGCAAATCTTAGACCTAACCCAGACCTAAGATGCGTTATCCTGTAAAATATTTATCCAGACAAGGTTTCATTGAATGTTTCAGTGTGGTACCACTTTACTACGTGATCCAATCCAGAAATAGCCCAGGATCTAGCCATGAAGTATGAGAAATATGCGAAAGTATGAGCCTGATGAGGGCAAATCCTAGACCTAACCCAGACCTAACATGCGTTATCCTCTAAAATATTTATCAAGACCAGGTTTAATTGATTGTTTCAGTGTGGTCCCACATTACTACGTGATCCAAACCAGAAAAACCCCAGAATCCGTTCGACAAGTATGTGAAGAATGCGAAAGTATGAGTCTGATGAGTGAAAATCCCAGGCCTGACCTAGACCTAACATGCGTTATCCTCAAAAATAATGAGCGAAACCAGGTTTAATGGACTGTTTCAGTGTGGTACCACACTACTACGGGATCCAAACCAGAAAAAACCCAGGATCTGTTCAACAAGTATGTGAAAAACCCGAAAGTATGAGCCTGATGAGGGCAAATCCCAGACCTATCCCAGACCTAACTTGCGTTGTCCTCTAAAATATTGATGGAAACCGGGTTTAATTGACTGTTTCAGTGTTGTACTTCATTACTACGTGATGCAATCCAGAAAAGGCCCAGGATCTAGCCATCAAGTATGAGAAATATGCGAAAGAATGAGCCTGATGTGAGCTAATCCCAGACCTAACCTAGACCTAACATGAATTATTCTCTAAAATATTGGTCGAAACCAGGTTTAATTGACTGTTTCAGTGTGGTCCCACATTGCTACGTGATCCAAACCAGAAAAAACCCAGGATCCTTTCAACAAGTATGTGAAAAACGCGAAACTGTGAGCCTGATGAGGGCAAATCTTAGACCTAACCCAGACCTAACATGCGTTATCCTCTAAAATATTTATCCAGACCAGGTTTCATTGAATGTTTCAGTGTGGTACCACTTTACTACGTGATCCAATCCAGAAATAGCCCAGGATCTAGCCATGAAGTATGAGAAATATGCGAAAGTATGAGCCTGATGAGGGCAAATCCTAGAACTAACCCAGACCTAACATGCGTTATCCTCTAAAATATTTATCAAGACCAGGTTTAATTGAATGTTTCAGTGTGGTACCACGTTACTACGTGAACCAAACCAGAAAAACCCCAGGATCCGTTCAACAAGTATGTGAAGAATGCGAAAGTATGAGTCTGATGAGTGAAAATCCCATGCCTAAACTAGACCTTACATGCGTTATCCTCAAAAATATTGATCGAAACCAGGTTTAATCGACTGTTTCAGTGTAGAAACACATTACTACGTGATCCAAACCAGAAAAAAACCCAGGATCTTGTCATCGAGTATGTGAAGTGTGCGAAAGTATGAGTCTGATGAGGGCTAATCCCAGACCTATCCCAGACCTAACTTGCGTTATCCTCTAAAATATTGATCGAAACCAGGTTTAATTGACTGTTATAGTGTGGTACCACATTACTACGTGTTCCAAACCAGAAAAAACCCAGGATCTGTTCAACAAGTATGTGAAAAACGCGAAACTGTGAGCCTGATGAGGGCAAATCTTAGACCTAACCCAGACCTAAGATGCGTTATCCTCTAAAATATTTATCCAGACCAGGTTTCATTGAATGTTTCAGTGTGATACCACTTTACTACGTGATCCAATCCAGAAATAGCCCAGGATCTAGCCATGAAGTATGAGAAATATGCGATAGTAAGAGCCTGATGAGGGCAAATCCTAGACCTATCCCAGACCTAGCTTGCGTTATCCTCTAAAATATTTATCAAGACCACGTTTAATTGATTGTTTCAGTGTGGTCCCACATTACTACGTGATCCATACCAGAAAAACCCCAGGATCCGTTCGACAAGTATGTGAAGAATGCAAAAGTATGAGTCTGATGAGTGAAAATCCCAGGCCTGACCTAGACCTAACATGCGTTATCCTCAAAAATAATGAGCGAAACCAGGTTTAATGGACTGTTTCAGTGTGGTACCACACTACTACGGGATCAAAACCAGAAAAAACCCAGGATCTGTTCAACAAGTATGTGAAAAACCCGAAAGTATGAGCCTGATGAGGGCAAATCCCAGTCCTATCCCAGACCTAACTTGCGTTGTCCTCTAAAATATTGATGGAAACCGGGTTTAATTGACTGTTTCAGTGTTGTACTTCATTACTACGTGATGCAATCCAGAAAAAGCCCAGGATCTAGCCATCAAGTATGAGAAATATGCGAAAGAATGAGCCTGATGAGAGCAAATCCCAGACCTAACCTAGACCTAACATGAATTATTCTCTAAAATATTGGTCGAAACCAGGTTTAATTGACTGTTTCAGTGTGGTCCCACATTGCTACGTGATCCAAACCAGAAAAAACCCAGGATCCTTTCAACAAGTATGTGAAAAACGCGAAACTGTGAGCCTGATGAGGGCAAATCTTAGACCTAACCCAGACCTAAGATGCGTTATCCTCTAAAATATTTATCCAGACCAGGTTTCATTGAATGTTTCAGTGTGATACCACTTTACTACGTGATCCAATCCAGAAATAGCCCAGGATCTAGCCATGAAGTATGAGAAATATGCGATAGTAAGAGCCTGATGAGGGCAAATCCTAGACCTATCCCAGACCTAGCTTGCGTTATCGTCTAAAATATTGATCGAAACCAGGTTTAATTGACTGTTTCAGCGTGTTACCACATTACTACGTGATACAATGCAGAAACAGCCTTGGATCTAGCCATGAAGTATGAGAAATATGCGAAAGTATGAGCCTGATGGGGGCAAATCCTAGACGTAACCCAGACCTAACATGCGTTATCCAATAGAATATTGATCGCAACCAGGCTTAATGGACTGTTTCTGTGTGGTACCACACAACTACGTGATCCAAACCAGAAAAAACCCAGGATCTGTTCAACAAGTATGTAAAAACGCGAAAGTATGAGCCTGAATAGGGCAAATCCCAGACCTATCCCAGACCTAACTTGCGTTGTCCTCTAAAATATTGATCGAAACCAGGTTTAATTGACTGTTTCAGTGCGGTACCACATTACTACGTGATCCAATCCAGAAATAGCCCAGGATCTAGCCATGGAGTATGAGAAATATGCGAAAGTATGAGTCAGATGAGGGCAAATCCCAGACCTATCCCAGACCTAACATGCGTTATCCTCTAAAATATTTATCAAGACCAGGTTTAATTGATTGTTTCAGTGTGGTCCCACATTACTACGTGATCCAAACCAGAAAAAACCCAGGATCCGTTCAACAAGTATGTGAAGAATGCGAAAGTATGGGTCTGATGAGTGAAAATCCCAGACCTAACCTAGACCTAACATGCGTTATCCCCTAAAATATTGATCCAAACCAGGTTTAATGGACCGTTTCAGTGTGGAACCACACTACTACGTGATCCAAGCCAGAAAAAACCCAGGATCTGTTCAACAAGTATGTGAAAAACGCGAAAGTATGAGCCTGATGAGGGCAAATCCCAGACCTATCCCAGACCTAACTTGCGTTATCCTCTAAAATATTGATCGAAACCAGGTTTAAATGACTGTTTCAGTGTGATACCACATTACTACGTGATCCAATCCAGAAATAGCCCAGGATCTAGCCATGAGGTATGAGAAATATGCGAAAGTATGAGTCTGATGAGGGCAAATCCCAGATCTATCCCAGACCTAACATGCGTTATCCTCTAAAATATTTATCAAGACCAGGTTTAATGGACGGTTTCAGTGTGGTACCACATTACTGCGTGACCCAAACCAGAAAAATCTCAGGATCCGTTCAACAAGTATGTGAAGAATGCGAAAGTATGAGTCTGATGAGTGAAAAAACCAGGCCTGACTTAGACCTAACATGCGTTATCCTCTAAAATAGTGAGCGAAACCAGGTTTAATGGACTGTTTCAGTGTGGTACCACACTACTACGGGATCCAAACCAGAAAAAAACCCACGATCTGTTCAACTAGTATGTGAAAAACGCGAAAGTATGAGCCTGATGAGGGCAAACCCCAGACCTATCCCAGACCTAGCTTGCGTTATCCTCTAAAATATTGATCGAAACCAGGTTTAATTGGTTGTTTTAGTGTGGTACCACATTACTACGTGATCCGAACCAGAAACAACCCAGGATCTGTTTAACAAGTATGTGAAAAACGCGAAACTGTGAGCCTGATGAGGGCAAATCTTAGACCTAACCCTGACCTCAGATGCGTTCTCCTCTAAAATATTTATCCAGAACAGGCTTCATTGAATGTTTCAGTGTGGTACCACTTTTCTACGTGATCCAATCCAGAAATAGCCCAGGATCTAGCCATGAAGTATGAGAAATATGCGATAGTAAGAGCCTGATGAGGGCAAATCCTAGTCCTATCCCAGACCTAACTTGCGTTATCCTTTAAAATATTGATCGAAACCAGGTTTAATTGACTGTTTCAGCGTGGTACCACATTGCTACGTGATACATTGCAGAAACAGCCCAGGATCTAGCCATGAAGTATGAGAAATATGCGAAAGAATGAGCCTGATGAGAGCAAATCCCAGACCTAACCTAGAGCTAACATGCGTTATCCTCTAAAATATTGAGCGAAACCAGGTTTAATGGACTGTTTCAGTGTGGTACCACACTACTACGGGATCCAAACCAGAAAAAACCCAGGATCCGTTCAACAAGTATGTGAAGAATACGAAAGTATGAGTCTGATGAGTGAAAATCCCAGGCCTAACCTAGACCTAACATGCGTTATCCTCAAAAATATTGATCGAAACCTGGTTTAATCGACTGTTTCAGTTTGGTACCACATTACTATGTGATCCAAACCAGAAAATAACCCAGGATCTGCTCAACGAGTATGTGAAGTGTGCGTAAGTATGAGTCTGATGAGGGCAAATCCCAGACCTATCCCAGACCTAACTTGCGTTATCCTCTAAAATATTGATCGAAACTAGGTTTAACCGACTGTTTCAGTGTGGAACCACATTACTACGTGATCCAAACCAGAAAAAGCCCAGGATCAGTTCAACAAGTATGCGAAGAATGCGAAAGTATGAGTCTGATGAGTGAAAATCCCAAGCCTAACCTAGACCTAACATGCGTTATCCTCAAAAATATTGATCAAAACCTGGTTTAATCGACTGTTTCAGAGTGGTACCACATTAGTAGTGATCCAAACCAGAAAATAACCCAGGATCTGTTCAACGAGTATGTGAAGTGTGCGAAAGTATGAGTCTGATGAGGGCAAATCCCAGACCTATCTCATACCTAACATGCGTTATCCTCTAAAATTTTTATCAAGACCAGGTTTAATAGATTGTTTCAGTGTGGACCCACATTACGACGTGTTCCAAACCAGAAAAAACCCAGGATCCGTTCAACAAGTATGTGAAGAATGCGAAAGTATGAGTCTGATGAGTGAAAATCCCATGCCTAACCTAGACCTAACATGCGTTATCCTCAAAAATATTGATCGAAACCTGGTTTAATCGACTGTTTCAGTGTGGCACCACATTACTATGTGATCCAAACCAGAAAATAACCCAGGATCTGTTCAACGAGTATGTGAAGTGTGCGAAAGTATGAGTCGGATGAGGGCAAATCCCAGACCTATCCCAGACCTAACTTGCGTTATCCTCTAAAATATTGATCGAAACCAGGTTTAATCGTCTGTTTCAGTGTGGAAACACATTACTACGTGATCCAAACCGGAAAAAAACCCAGGATCTTGTCATCGAGTATGTGAAGTGTGCGAAAGTATGAGTCTGATGAGGGCTAATCCCAGACCTATCCCAGACCTAACTTGCGTTATCCTCTAAAATATTGATCGAAACCAGGTTTCATTGACTGTTTTAGTGTGGCACCACATTACTACGTGATCCAAACCAGAAAAAACCCAGGATCTGTTCAACAAGTATGTGAAAAACGCGAAACTGTGAGCCTGATGAGGGCAAATCTTAGACCTAACCCAGACCTATGATGCGTTATCCTCTAAAATATTCATCCAGACCAGGTTTCATTGAATGTTTCAGTGTGACACCACTTTACTACGTGATCCAATCCAGAAATAGCCCAGGATCTAGCCATGAAGTATGAGAAATATGCGATAGTAAGAGCCTGATGAGGGCAAATCCTAGACCTCGCCCAGACCTAACTTCCGTTATCGTCTAAAATATTGATCGAAACCAGGTTTAATTGACTGTTTCAGCGTGTTACCACATTACTACGTGATACAATGCAGAAACAGCCCCGGATCTAGCCATGAAGTATGAGAAATATGCGAAAGTATGAGCCTGATGGGGGCAACTCCTAGACGTAACCCAGACATAACATGCGTTATCCTCTAAAATATTTATCAAGACCAGGTTTAATTGATTGTCTCAGTGTGGTCCCACATTACTACGTGATCCAAACCAGAAAAAAACCCAGGATCTGTTCAACGAGTATGTGAAGTGTGCGAAAGTATGAGTCTGATGAGGGCAAATCCCAGAGCTATCCCAGACCTAACTTGCGTTGTCCTCTAAAATATTGATGGAAACCAGGTTTAATTGACTGTTTCAGTGTTGTACTTCATTACTACGTGATGCAATCCAGAAAAAGCCCAGTATCTAGCCATCAAGTATGAGAAATATGAGAAAGAATGAGCCTGATGAGGGCAAATCTTAGACCTAACCCAGACCTAAGATGCGTTATCCTCTAAAATATTTATCCAGACCAGGTTTCATTGAATGTTTCAGTGTGGTACCACTTTACTACGTGATCCAATCCAGAAATAGCCCAGGATCTGTTCAACAAGTATGTGAAAAACGCGAAAGTATGAGCCTGATGAGAGCAAATCCCAGTCCTAACCTAGACCTAACATGCGTTATCCTCTAAAATATTGATCCAAACCAGGTTTAATGGACTGTTTCAGTGTGGAACCACACTACTACGTGATCCAAGCCAGAAAAAACCCAGGATCTGTTCAACAAGTATGTGAAAAACGCGAAAGTATGAGCCTGATGAGGGCAAATCCCAGACCTATCCCAGACCTAACTAGCGTTATCCTCTAAAATATTGATCGAAACCAGGTTTAATTGACAGTTTCAGTGTGGTATCACATTACTACGTGATCCAATCCAGAAATAGCCCAGGATCTAGCCATGAAGTATGAGAAATATGCGAAAGTATGAGGCTGACGAGGGCAAATCCTAGACCTAACCCAGACCTAACATGCGTTATCCTCTAAAATATTTATCAAGACCAGGTTTAATTGATTGTTTCAGTGTGGTCCCACATTACTACGTGATCCAAACAAGAAAAACCCCAGGATCCGTTCAACAAGTATGTGAAGAATGCGAAAGTATGAGTCTGATGAGTGAAAATCCCAGAATTAACCTAGACCTAACATGCGTTATCCTCTAAAATATTGATCCAAACCAGGTTTAATGGACTGTTTCAGTGTGGAACCACACTACTACGTGATCCAAGCCAGAAAAAACCCAGGATCTGTTCAACAAGTATTTGAAAAACCCGAAAGTATGAGCCTGATGAGGGCATATCCCAGACCTATCCCAGACCTAACTTGCGTTGTCCTCTAAAATATTGATGGAAACCAGGTTTAATTGACTGTTTCAGTGTTGTACTTCATTACTACGTGATGCAATCCAGAAAAAGCCCAGGATCTAGCCATCAAGTATGAGAAATATGCGAAAGAATGAGCCTGATGAGAGCAAATCCCAGACCTAACCTAGACCTAACATGAATTATTCTCTAAAATATTGGTCGAAACCAGGTTTAATTGACTGTTTCAGTGTGGTCCCACATTGCTACGTGATCCAAACCAGAAAAAACCCAGGATCTGATCAACGAGTATGTGAAGTGTGCGAAAGTATGAGTCAGATGATGGCAAATCCCTGACCTATCCCAGACCTAACATGCGTTATCCTCTAAAATATTTATCAAGACCAGGTTTAATTGATTGTTTCAGTGTGGACCCACATTACGACGTGTTCCAGACCAGAAAAAACCCTGGATCCGTTCAACAAGTATGTGAAGAATGCGAAAGTATGAGACTGATGAGTGAAAATCCCATGCCTAACCTAGACCTAACATGCGTTATCCTCAAAAATATTGATCGAAACCTGGTTTAATCGACTGTTTCAGTGTGGTACCACATTACTATGTGATCCAAACCAGAAAATAACCCAGGATCTGTTCAACGAGTATGTGAAGTGTGCGAAAGTATGTTTCTGATGAGGGCAAATCCCAGACCTATCCCAGACCTAACTTGCGTTATCCTCTAAAATATTGATCGAAACCAGGTTTAATCGACTGTTTCAGTGTAGAAACACATTACTACGTGATCCAAACCAGAAAAAAACCCAGGATCTTGTCATCGAGTATGTGAAGTGTGCGAAAGTATGAGTCTGATGAGGGCTAATCCCAGACCTATCCCAGACCTAACTTGCGTTATCCTCTAAAATATTGATCGAAACCAGGTTTAATCGACTGTTTCAGTGTGGAAACACATTACTACGTGATCCAAACCAGAAAAAAACCCAGGATCTGTTCAACAAGTATGTGAAAAACGCGAAACTGTGAGCCTGATGAGGGCAAATCTTAGACCTAACCCAGACCTAAGATGCGTTATCCTCTAAAATATTGATCGAAACCAGGTTTAATTGACAGTTTCAGTGTGGTACCACATTACGACGTGTTCCAAACCAGAAAAAACCCTGGATCCGTTCAACAAGTATGTGAAGAATGCGAAAGTATGAGACTGATGAGTGAAAATCCCATGCCTAACCTAGACCTAACATGCGTTATCCTCAAAAATATTGATCGAAACCTGGTTTAATCGACTGTTTCAGTGTGGTACCACATTACTATGTGATCCAAACCAGAAAATAACCCAGGATCTGTTCAACGAGTATGTGAAGTGTGCGAAAGTATGTTTCTGATGAGGGCAAATCCCAGACCTATCCCAGACCTAACTTGCGTTATCCTCTAAAATATTGATCGAAACCAGGTTTAATCGACTGTTTCAGTGTAGAAACACATTACTACGTGATCCAAACCAGAAAAAAACCCAGGATCTTGTCATCGAGTATGTGAAGTGTGCGTAAGTATGAGTCTGATGAGGGCTAATCCCAGACCTATCCCAGACCTAAATTGCGTTATCCTCTAAAATATTGATCGAAACCAGGTTTAATCGACTGTTTCAGTGTGGAAACACATTACTACGTGATCCACACCAGAAAAAAACCCAGGATCTGTTCAACAAGTATGTGAAAAACGCGAAACTGTGAGCCTGATGAGGGCAAATCTTAGACCTAACCCAGACCTAAGATGCGTTATCCTCTAAAATATTGATCGAAACCAGGTTTAATTGACAGTTTCAGTGTGGTACCACATTACTACGTGATCCAATCCAGAAATAGCCCAGGATCTGTTCAACAAGTATGTGAAAAACGCAAAAGTATGAGCCTGATGAGGGCAAGTCCCAGACCTATCCCAGACCTAACTTGCGTTATCCTCTAAAATATTGATCGAAACCAGGTTTAATTGACTGTTTCAGTGTGGAACCACACTACTACGTGATCCAAGAGAGAAAAAACCCAGGATCTGTTCAACAAGTATGTGAAAAACGCGAAAGTATGAGCCTGATGAGGGCAAATCCCAGACCTATCCCAGACCTAACTTGCGTTATCCTCTAAAATATTGATCGAAACCAGGTTTAATTGACAGTTTCAGTGTGGTACCACATTACTACGTGATCCAATCCAGAAATAGCCCAGGATCTAGCCATGAAGTATGAGAAATATGCGAAAGTATGAGCCTGACGAGGGCAAATCCTAGACCTAACCCAGACCTAACATGCGTTATCCTCTAAAATATTTATCAAGACCAGGTTTAATTGATTGTTTCAGTGTGGTCCCACATTGCTACGTGATCCAAACCAGAAAAACCTCAGGATCCGTTCAACAAGTATGTGAAGAATGCGAAAGTATGAGCCTGATGAGTGAAAATCCCAGGCCTGACCTAGACCTAACATGCGTTATCCTCTAAAATAATGAGCGAAATCAGGTTTAATGGACTGTTTCAGTGTGGTACCACACTACTACGGGATCCAAACCAGAAAAAACCCAGGATCTGTTCAACAAGTATGTGAAAAACCCGAAAGTATGAGCCTGATGAGGGCAAATCCCAGACCTATCCCAGACCTAACTTGCGTTGTCCTCTAAAATATTGATGGAAACCAGGTTTAATTGACTGTTTCAGTGTTGTACTTCATTACTACGTGATGCAATCCAGAAAAAGCCCAGGATCTAGCCATCAAGTACGAGAAATATGCGAAAGAATGAGCCTGATGAGAGCAAATCCCAGACCTAACCTAGACCTAACATGAATTATTCTCTAAAATATTGGTCGAAACCAGGTTTAATTGACTGTTTCAGTGTGGTCCCACATTACTACGTGATCCAAACCAGAAAAAACCCAGGATCTGTTCAACAAGTATGTGAAAAACGCGAAAGTATGAGCCTGATGAGGGCAAATCCCAGACCTATCCCAGACCTAACTTGCGTTGTCCTCTAAAATATTGATCGAAATCAGGTTTAATTGACAGTTTCAGTGTGGTACCACACTACTACGGGATCCAAACCAGAAAAAACCCAGGATCTGTTCAACAAGTATGTGAAAAACCCGAAAGTATGAGCCTGATGAGGGCAAATCCCAGACCTATCCCAGACCTAACTTGCGTTGTCCTCTAAAATATTGATGGAAACCAGGTTTAATTGACTGTTTCAGTGTTGTACTTCATTACTACGTGATGCAATCCAGAAAAAGCCCAGGATCTAGCCATCAAGTACGAGAAATATGCGAAAGAATGAGCCTGATGAGAGCAAATCCCAGACCTAACCTAGACCTAACATGAATTATCCTCAATAATATTGATCGAAACCAGGTTTAATCGACTGTTTCAGTGTAGAAACACATTACTACGTGATCCAAACCAGAAAAAAACCCAGGATCTTGTCATCGAGTATGTGAAGTGTGCGAAAGTATGAGTCTGATGAGGGCTAATCCCAGACCTATCCCAGACCTAACTTGCGTTATCCTCTAAAATATTGATCGAAACCAGGTTTAATTGACTGTTTTAGTGTGGTACCACATTACTACGTGATCCAAACCAGAAAAAACCCAGGATCTGTTCAACAAGTATGTGTAAAACGCGAAACTGTGAGCCTGATGAGGGCAAATCTTAGACCTAACCCAGACCTAAGATGCGTTATCCTCTAAAATATTTATCCAGACCAGGTTTCATTGAATGTTTCAGTGTGATACCACTTTACTACGTGAACCAATCCAGAAATAGCCCAGGATCTAGCCATGAAGTATGAGAAATATGCGATAGTAAGAGCCTGATGAGGGCAAATCCTAGACCCATCCCAGACCTAGCTTGCGTTATCGTCTAAAATATTGATTGAAACCAGGTTTAATTGACTGTTTCAGCGTGTTACCACATTACTACGTGATACAGTGCAGAAACAGCCCAGGATCTAGCCATGAAGTATGAGAAATATGCGAAAGTATGAGCCTGATGGGGGCAAATCCTAGACGTAACCCAGTCCTAACATGCGTTATCCTCTAGAATATTGATCGCAACCAGGTTTAATGGACTGTTTCTGTGTGGTACCACACAACTACGTGATCCAAACCAGAAAAAACCCAGGATCTGTTCAACAAGTATGTGAAAAACGCGAAAGTATGAGCCTGAATAGGGCAAATCCCAGACCTATCCCAGACCTAACTTGCGTTATCCTCTAAAATATTGATCGAAACCAGGTTTAATTGACTGTTTCAGTGTTGTACTTCATTACTACGTGATGCAATCCAGAAAAAGCCCAGGATCTAGCCATCAAGTATGAGAAATATGCGAAAGAATGAGCCTGATGAGAGCAAATCCCAGACCTAACCTAGACCTAACATGAATTATCCTCAAAAATATTTATCAAGACCAGGTTTAATTGATTGTTTCAGTGTGGTCCCACATTGCTACGTGATCCAAACCAGAAAAACCTCAGGATCCGTTCAACAAGTATGTGAAGAATGCGAAAGTATGAGCCTGATGAGTGAAAATCCCAGGCCTGACCTAGACCTAACATGCGTTATCCTCTAAAATAATGAGCGAAACCAGGTTTAATGGACTGTTTCAGTGTGGTACCACACTACTACGGGATCCAAACCAGAAAAAACCCAGGATCTGTTCAACAAGTATGTGAAAAACCCGAAAGTATGAGCCTGATGAGGGCAAATCCCAGACCTATCCCAGACCTTACTTGCGTTGTCCTCTAAAATATTGATGGAAACCAGGTTTAATTGACTGTTTCAGTGTTGTACTTCATTACTACGTGATGCAATCCAGAAAAAGCCCAGGATCTAGCCATCAAGTACGAGAAATATGCGAAAGAATGAGCCTGATGAGAGCAAATCCCAGACCTAACCTAGACCTAACATGAATTATTCTCTAAAATATTGGTCGAAACCAGGTTTAATTGACTGTTTCAGTGTGGTCCCACATTACTACGTGATCCAAACCAGAAAAAACCCAGGATCTGTTCAACAAGTATGTGAAAAACGCGAAAGTATGAGCCTGATGAGGGCAAATCCCAGACCTATCCCAGACCTAACTTGCGTTGTCCTCTAAAATATTGATCGAAATCAGGTTTAATTGACAGTTTCAGTGTGGTACCACACTACTACGGGATCCAAACCAGAAAAAACCCAGGATCTGTTCAACAAGTATGTGAAAAACCCGAAAGTATGAGCCTGATGAGGGCAAATCCCAGACCTATCCCAGACCTAACTTGCGTTGTCCTCTAAAATATTGATGGAAACCAGGTTTAATTGACTGTTTCAGTGTTGTACTTCATTACTACGTGATGCAATCCAGAAAAAGCCCAGGATCTAGCCATCAAGTACGAGAAATATGCGAAAGAATGAGCCTGATGAGAGCAAATCCCAGACCTAACCTAGACCTAACATGAATTATCCTCAAAAATATTGATCGAAACCAGGTTTAATCGACTGTTTCAGTGTAGAAACACATTACTACGTGATCCAAACCAGAAAAAAACCCAGGATCTTGTCATCGAGTATGTGAAGTGTGCGAAAGTATGAGTCTGATGAGGGCTAATCCCAGACCTATCCCAGACCTAACTTGCGTTATCCTCTAAAATATTGATCGAAACCAGGTTTAATTGACTGTTTTAGTGTGGTACCACATTACTACGTGATCCAAACCAGAAAAAACCCAGGATCTGTTCAACAAGTATGTGTAAAACGCGAAACTGTGAGCCTGATGAGGGCAAATCTTAGACCTAACCCAGACCTAAGATGCGTTATCCTCTAAAATATTTATCCAGACCAGGTTTCATTGAATGTTTCAGTGTGATACCACTTTACTACGTGAACCAATCCAGAAATAGCCCAGGATCTAGCCATGAAGTATGAGAAATATGCGATAGTAAGAGCCTGATGAGGGCAAATCCTAGACCCATCCCAGACCTAGCTTGCGTTATCGTCTAAAATATTGATTGAAACCAGGTTTAATTGACTGTTTCAGCGTGTTACCACATTACTACGTGATACAGTGCAGAAACAGCCCAGGATCTAGCCATGAAGTATGAGAAATATGCGAAAGTATGAGCCTGATGGGGGCAAATCCTAGACGTAACCCAGTCCTAACATGCGTTATCCTCTAGAATATTGATCGCAACCAGGTTTAATGGACTGTTTCTGTGTGGTACCACACAACTACGTGATCCAAACCAGAAAAAACCCAGGATCTGTTCAACAAGTATGTGAAAAACGCGAAAGTATGAGCCTGAATAGGGCAAATCCCAGACCTATCCCAGACCTAACTTGCGTTATCCTCTAAAATATTGATCGAAACCAGGTTTAATTGACTGTTTCAGTGTTGTACTTCATTACTACGTGATGCAATCCAGAAAAAGCCCAGGATCTAGCCATCAAGTATGAGAAATATGCGAAAGAATGAGCCTGATGAGAGCAAATCCCAGACCTAACCTAGACCTAACATGAATTATCCTCAAAAATATTTATCAAGACCAGGTTTAATTGATTGTTTCAGTGTGGTCCCACATTACTACGTGATCCAAACCAGAAAAACCCCAGGATCCGTTCAACAAGTATGTGAAGAATGCGAAAGTATGAGTCTGATGAGTGAAAATCCCAGGCCTGACCTAGACCTAACATGCGTTATCCTCTGAAATAATGAGCGAAACCAGGTTTAATGGACTGTTTCTGTGTGGTACCACACAACTACGTGATCCAAACCAGAAAAAACCCAGGATCTGTTCAACAAGTATGTGAAAAACGCGAAAGTATGAGCCTCATGAGGGCAAATCCCAGACCTATCCCAGACCTAACTTGCGTTATCCTCTAAAATATTGATCGAAACCAGGTTTAATTGACAGTTTCAGTGTGGTACCACATTACTACGTGATCCAATCCAGAAATAGCCCAGGATCTGTTCAACAAGTATGTGAAAAACGCAAAAGTATGAGCCTGATGAGGGCAAGTCCCAGACCTATCCCAGACCTAACTTGCGTTATCCTCTAAAATATTGATCGAAACCAGGTTTAATTGACTGTTTCAGTGTGGAACCACACTACTACGTGATCCAAGAGAGAAAAAACCCAGGATCTGTTCAACAAGTATGTGAAAAACGCGAAAGTATGAGCCTGATGAGGGCAAATCCCAGACCTATCCCAGACCTAACTTGCGTTATCCTCTAAAATATTGATCGAAACCAGGTTTAATTGACAGTTTCAGTGTGGTACCACATTACTACGTGATCCAATCCAGAAATAGCCCAGGATCTAGCCATGAAGTATGAGAAATATGCGAAAGTATGAGCCTGACGAGGGCAAATCCTAGACCTAACCCAGACCTAACATGCGTTATCCTCTAAAATATTTATCAAGACCAGGTTTAATTGATTGTTTCAGTGTGGTCCCACATTGCTACGTGATCCAAACCAGAAAAACCTCAGGATCCGTTCAACAAGTATGTGAAGAATGCGAAAGTATGAGCCTGATGAGTGAAAATCCCAGGCCTGACCTAGACCTAACATGCGTTATCCTCTAAAATAATGAGCGAAACCAGGTTTAATGGACTGTTTCAGTGTGGTACCACACTACTACGGGATCCAAACCAGAAAAAACCCAGGATCTGTTCAACAAGTATGTGAAAAACCCGAAAGTATGAGCCTGATGAGGGCAAATCCCAGACCTATCCCAGACCTAACTTGCGTTGTCCTCTAAAATATTGATGGAAACCAGGTTTAATTGACTGTTTCAGTGTTGTACTTCATTACTACGTGATGCTATCCAGAAAAAGCCCAGGATCTAGCCATCAAGTACGAGAAATATGCGAAAGAATGAGCCTGATGAGAGCAAATCCCAGACCTAACCTAGACCTAACATGAATTACTCTCTAAAATATTGGTCGAAACCAGGTTTAATTGACTGTTTCAGTGTGGTCCCACATTACTACGTGATCCAAACCAGAAAAAACCCAGGATCTGTTCAACAAGTATGTGAAAAACGCGAAAGTATGAGCCTGATGAGGGCAAATCCCAGACCTATCCCAGACCTAACTTGCGTTGTCCTCTAAAATATTGATCGAAATCAGGTTTAATTGACAGTTTCAGTGTGGTACCACACTACTACGGGATCCAAACCAGAAAAAACCCAGGATCTGTTCAACAAGTATGTGAAAAACCCGAAAGTATGAGCCTGATGAGGGCAAATCCCAGACCTATCCCAGACCTAACTTGCGTTGTCCTCTAAAATATTGATGGAAACCAGGTTTAATTGACTGTTTCAGTGTTGTACTTCATTACTACGTGATGCAATCCAGAAAAAGCCCAGGATCTAGCCATCAAGTACGAGAAATATGCGAAAGAATGAGCCTGATGAGAGCAAATCCCAGACCTAACCTAGACCTAACATGAATTATCCTCAAAAATATTGATCGAAACCAGGTTTAATCGACTGTTTCAGTGTAGAAACACATTACTACGTGATCCAAACCAGAAAAAAACCCAGGATCTTGTCATCGAGTATGTGAAGTGTGCGAAAGTATGAGTCTGATGAGGGCTAATCCCAGACCTATCCCAGACCTAACTTGCGTTATCCTCTAAAATATTGATCGAAACCAGGTTTAATTGACTGTTTTAGTGTGGTACCACATTACTACGTGATCCAAACCAGAAAAAACCCAGGATCTGTTCAACAAGTATGTGTAAAACGCGAAACTGTGAGCCTGATGAGGGCAAATCTTAGACCTAACCCAGACCTAAGATGCGTTATCCTCTAAAATATTTATCCAGACCAGGTTTCATTGAATGTTTCAGTGTGATACCACTTTACTACGTGAACCAATCCAGAAATAGCCCAGGATCTAGCCATGAAGTATGAGAAATATGCGATAGTAAGAGCCTGATGAGGGCAAATCCTAGACCTATCCCAGACCTAGCTTGCGTTATCGTCTAAAATATTGATTGAAACCAGGTTTAATTGACTGTTTCAGCGTGTTACCACATTACTACGTGATACAGTGCAGAAACAGCCCAGGATCTAGCCATGAAGTATGAGAAATATGCGAAAGTATGAGCCTGATGGGGGCAAATCCTAGACGTAACCCAGTTCTAACATGCGTTATCCTCTAGAATATTGATCGCAACCAGGTTTAATGGACTGTTTCTGTGTGGTACCACACAACTACGTGATCCAAACCAGAAAAAACCCAGGATCTGTTCAACAAGTATGTGAAAAACGCGGAAGTATGAGCCTGAATAGGGCAAATCCCAGACCTATCCCAGACCTAACTTGCGTTATCCTCTAAAATATTGATCGAAACCAGGTTTAATTGACTGTTTCAGTGTTGTACTTCATTACTACGTGATGCAATCCAGAAAAAGCCCAGGATCTAGCCATCAAGTATGAGAAATATGCGAAAGAATGAGCCTGATGAGAGCAAATCCCAGACCTAACCTAGACCTAACATGAATTATCCTCAAAAATATTTATCAAGACCAGGTTTAATTGATTGTTTCAGTGTGGTCCCACATTACTACGTGATCCAAACCAGAAAAACCCCAGGATCCGTTCAACAAGTATGTGAAGAATGCGAAAGTATGAGTCTGATGAGTGAAAATCCCAGGCCTGACCTAGACCTAACATGCGTTATCCTCTGAAATAATGAGCGAAACCAGGTTTAATGGACTGTTTCTGTGTGGTACCACACAACTACGTGATCCAAACCAGAAAAAACCCAGGATCTGTTCAACAAGTATGTGAAAAACGCGAAAGTATGAGCCTGATGAGGGCAAATCCCAGACCTATCCCAGACCTAACTTGCGTTATCCTCTAAAATATTGATCGAAACCAGGTTTAATTGACAGTTTCAGTGTGGTACCACATTACTACGTGATCCAATCCAGAAATAGCCCAGGATCTAGCCATGAAGTATGAGAAATATGCGAAAGTATGAGCCTGACGAGGGCAAATCCTAGACCTAACCCAGACCTAACATGCGTTATCCTCTAAAATATTTATCAAGACCAGGTTTAATTGATTGTTTCAGTGTGGTCCCACATTGCTACGTGATCCAAACCAGAAAAACCTCAGGATCCGTTCAACAAGTATGTGAAGAATGCGAAAGTATGAGTCTGATGAGTGAAAATCCCAGGCCTGACCTAGACCTAACATGCGTTATCCTCTAAAATAATGAGCGAAACCAGGTTTAATGGACTGTTTCAGTGTGGTACCACACTACTACGGGATCCAAACCAGAAAAAACCCAGGATCTGTTCAACAAGTATGTGAAAAACCCGAAAGTATGAGCCTGATGAGGGCAAATCCCAGACCTATCCCAGACCTAACTTGCGTTGTCCTCTAAAATATTGATCGAAACCAGGTTTAATTGACAGTTTCAGTGTGGTACCACACTACTACGGGATCCAAACCAGAAAAAACCCAGGATCTGTTCAACAGGTATGTGAAAAACCCGAAAGTATGAGCCTGATGAGGGCAAATCCCAGACCTATCCCAGACCTAACTTGCGTTGTCCTCTAAAATATTGATGGAAACCAGGTTTAATTGACTGTTTCAGTGTTGTACTTCATTACTACGTGATGCAATCCAGAAAAAGCCCAGGATCTAGCCATCAAGTACGAGAAATATGCGAAAGAATGAGCCTGATGAGAGCAAATCCCAGACCTAACCTAGACCTAACATGAATTATCCTCAAAAATATTGATCGAAACCAGGTTTAATCGACTGTTCCAGTGTAGAAACACATTACTACGTGATCCAAACCAGAAAAAAACCCAGGATCTTGTCATCGAGTATGTGAAGTGTGCGAAAGTATGAGTCTGATGAGGGCTAATCCCAGACCTATCCCAGACCTAACTTGCGTTATCCTCTAAAATATTGATCGAAACCAGGTTTAATTGACTGCTTTAGTGTGGTACCACATTACTACGTGATCCAAACCAGAAAAAACCCAGGATCTGTTCAACAAGTATGTGAAAAACGCGAAACTGTGAGCCTGATGAGGGCAAATCTTAGACCTAACCCAGACCTAAGATGCGTTATCCTCTAAAATATTTATCCAGACCAGGTTTCATTGAATGTTTCAGTGTGATACCACTTTACTACGTGAACCAATCCAGAAATAGCCCAGGATCTAGCCATGAAGTATGAGAAATATGCGATAGTAAGAGCTTGATGAGGGCAAATCCTAGACCTATCCCAGACCTAGCTTGCGTTATCGTCTAAAATATTGATTGAAACCAGGTTTAATTGACTGTTTCAGCGTGTTACCACATTACTACGTGATACAATGCAGAAACAGCCCAGGATCTAGCCATGAAGTATGAGAAATATGCGAAAGTATGAGCCTGATGGGGGCAAATCCTAGACGTAACCCAGACCTAACATGCGGTATCCTCTAGAATATTGATCGCAACCAGGTTTAATGGACTGTTTCTGTGTGGTACCACACAACTACGTGATCCAAACCAGAAAAAACCCAGGATCTGTTCAACAAGTATGTGAAAAACGCGAAAGTATGAGCCTGAATAGGGCAAATCCCAGACCTATCCCAGACCTAACTTGCGTTATCCTCTAAAATATTGATCGAAACCAGGTTTAATTGACTGTTTCAGTGTGGTCCCACATTACTACGTGATCCAAACCAGAAAAAACCCAGGATCCGTTCAACAAGTATGTGAAGAATGCGAAAGTATGGGTCTGATGAGTGAAAATCCCAGACCTACCCTAGACCTAACATGCATTATCCTCTAAAATATTGATCGAAACCAGGTTTAATTGACTGTTTCAGTGTGATACCACATTACTACGTGATCCAATCCAGAAATAGCCCAGGATCTAGCCATGAAGTATGAGAAATATGCGAAAGTATGAGTCTGATGAGGGCAAATCCCAGACCTATCCCAGACCTAACATGCGTTATCCTCTAAAATATTTATCAAGACCAGGTTTAATGGACGGTTTCAGTGTGGTACCACATTACTACGTGACCCAAACCAGAAAAAACCCAGGATCCGATCAACAAGTATGTGAAGAATGCGAAAGTATGAGTCTGATGAGTGAAAAAACCAGGCCTGACATAGACCTAACATGCGTTATCCTCTAAAATATTGAGCGAAACCAGGTTTAATGGACTGTTTCAGTGTGGTACTACGGGATCCAAACCAGAAAAAACCCAGGATCTGTTCAACTAGTATGTGAAAAACGCGAAAGTATGAGCCTGATGAGGGCAAACCCCAGACCTATCCCAGACCTAACTTGCGTTATCCTCTAAAATATTGATCGAAACCAGGTTTAATCGACTGTTTCAGTGTGGAACCACATTACTACGTGATCCAAACCAGAAAAAAACCCAGGATCTTGTCAACGAGTATGTGAAGTGTGCGAAAGTATGAGTCTGATGAGGGCTAATCCCAGACCTATCCCAGACCTAGCTTGCGTTATCTTCTAAAATATTTATCGAAACCAGCTTTAATTGACTGTTTCAGCGTGGTACCACATTACTACGTGATACAATGCAGAAACAGCCCAGGATCTAGCCATGAAGTATGAGAAATATGCGAAAGAATGAGCCTGATGAGAGCAAATCCCAGACCTAACCTAGACCTAACATGAGTTATCCTCTAAAATATTGAGCGAAACCGGGTTTAATGGACTGTTTCAGTGTGGTACCACACTACTACGGGATCCAAACCAGAAAAAACCCAGGATCTGTTCAACAAGTATGTGAAAAACGCGAAACTGTGAGCCTGATGAGGGCAAACCTTAGACCTAACCCAGACCTAAGATGCGTTATCCTCTAAAATATTTATCCAGAACAGGTTTCATTGAATGTTTCAGTGTGGTACCACTTTACTACGTGATCCAATCCAGAAATAGCCCAGGATCTAGCCATGAAGTATGAGAAATATGCGATAGTAAGAGCCTGATGAGGGCAAATCCTAGACCTATCCCAGACCTAACTTGCGTTATCCTCTAAAATATTGATCGAAACCAGGTTTAATTGACTGTTTCAGCGTGGTACCACATTACTACGTGATACAATGCAGAAACAGCCCAGGATCTAGCCATGAAGTATGAGAAATATGCGAAAGAATGAGCCTGATGAGAGCAAATCCCAGACCTAACCTAGACCTAACATGAGTTATCCTCTAAAATATTGAGCGAAACCAGGTTTAATGGACGGTTTCAGTGTGGTACCACATTACTACGTGATACAAACCAGAAAAAACCCAGGATCCGTTCAACAAGTATGTGAAGAATGCGAAAGTATGAGTCTGATGAGTGAAAATCCCAGGCCTAACCTAGACCTAACATGCGTTATCCTCAAAAATATTGATCGAAACCTGGTTTAATCGACTGTTTCAGTTTGGTACCACATTACTATGTGATCCAAACCAGAAAATAACCCAGGATCTGTTCAACGAGTATGTGAAGTGTGCGTAAGTATGAGTCTGATGAGGGCAAATCCCAGACCTATTCCAGACCTAACTTGCGTTATCCTCTAAAATATTGATCGAAACTAGGTTTAACCGACTGTTTCAGTGTGGAACCACATTACTACGTGATCCAAACCAGAAAAAACCCAGGATCAGTTCAACAAGTATGCGAAGAATGCGAAAGTATGAGCCTGATGAGAGCAAATCCCAGACCTAACCTAGACCTAACATGAATTATCCTCAAAAATATTGATCGAAACCAGGTTTAATCGACTGTTTCAGTGTAGAAACACATTACTACGTGATCCAAACCAGAAAAAAACCCAGGATCTTGTCATCGAGTATGTGAAGTGTGCGAAAGTATGAGTCTGATGAGGGCTAATCCCAGACCTATCCCAGACCTAACTTGCGTTATCCTCTAAAATATTGATCGAAACCAGGTTTAATTGACTGTTTTAGTGTGGTACCACATTACTACGTGATCCAAACCAGAAAAAACCCAGGATCTGTTCAACAAGTATGTGTAAAACGCGAAACTGTGAGCCTGATGAGGGCAAATCTTAGACCTAACCCAGACCTAAGATGCGTTATCCTCTAAAATATTTATCCAGACCAGGTTTCATTGAATGTTTCAGTGTGATACCACTTTACTACGTGAACCAATCCAGAAATAGCCCAGGATCTAGCCATGAAGTATGAGAAATATGCGATAGTAAGAGCCTGATGAGGGCAAATCCTAGACCTATCCCAGACCTAGCTTGCGTTATCGTCTAAAATATTGATTGAAACCAGGTTTAATTGACTGTTTCAGCGTGTTACCACATTACTACGTGATACAGTGCAGAAACAGCCCAGGATCTAGCCATGAAGTATGAGAAATATGCGAAAGTATGAGCCTGATGGGGGCAAATCCTAGACGTAACCCAGTCCTAACATGCGTTATCCTCTAGAATATTGATCGCAACCAGGTTTAATGGACTGTTTCTGTGTGGTACCACACAACTACGTGATCCAAACCAGAAAAAACCCAGGATCTGTTCAACAAGTATGTGAAAAACGCGAAAGTATGAGCCTGAATAGGGCAAATCCCAGACCTATCCCAGACCTAACTTGCGTTATCCTCTAAAATATTGATCGAAACCAGGTTTAATTGACTGTTTCAGTGTTGTACTTCATTACTACGTGATGCAATCCAGAAAAAGCCCAGGATCTAGCCATCAAGTATGAGAAATATGCGAAAGAATGAGCCTGATGAGAGCAAATCCCAGACCTAACCTAGACCTAACATGAATTATCCTCAAAAATATTTATCAAGACCAGGTTTAATTGATTGTTTCAGTGTGGTCCCACATTACTACGTGATCCAAACCAGAAAAACCCCAGGATCCGTTCAACAAGTATGTGAAGAATGCGAAAGTATGAGTCTGATGAGTGAAAATCCCAGGCCTGACCTAGACCTAACATGCGTTATCCTCTGAAATAATGAGCGAAACCAGGTTTAATGGACTGTTTCTGTGTGGTACCACACAACTACGTGATCCAAACCAGAAAAAATCCAGGATCTGTTCAACAAGTATGTGAAAAACGCGAAAGTATGAGCCTGATGAGGGCAAATCCCAGACCTATCCCAGACCTAACTTGCGTTATCCTCTAAAATATTGATCGAAACCAGGTTTAATTGACAGTTTCAGTGTGGTACCACATTACTACGTGATCCAATCCAGAAATAGCCCAGGATCTAGCCATGAAGTATGAGAAATATGCGAAAGTATGAGCCTGACGAGGGCAAATCCTAGACCTAACCCAGACCTAACATGCGTTATCCTCTAAAATATTTATCAAGACCAGGTTTAATTGATTGTTTCAGTGTGGTCCCACATTGCTACGTGATCCAAACCAGAAAAACCTCAGGATCCGTTCAACAAGTATGTGAAGAATGCGAAAGTATGAGTCTGATGAGTGAAAATCCCAGGCCTGACCTAGACCTAACATGCGTTATCCTCTAAAATAATGAGCGAAACCAGGTTTAATGGACTGTTTCAGTGTGGTACCACACTACTACGGGATCCAAACCAGAAAAAACCCAGGATCTGTTCAACAAGTATGTGAAAAACCCGAAAGTATGAGCCTGATGAGGGCAAATCCCAGACCTATCCCAGACCTAACTTGCGTTGTCCTCTAAAATATTGATGGAAACCAGGTTTAATTAACTGTTTCAGTGTTGTACTTCATTACTACGTGATGCAATCCAGAAAAAGCCCAGGATCTAGCCATCAAGTACGAGAAATATGCGAAAGAATGAGCCTGATGAGAGCAAATCCCAGACCTAACCTAGACCTAACATGAATTATTCTCTAAAATATTGGTCGAAACCAGGTTTAATTGACTGTTTCAGTGTGGTCCCACATTACTACGTGATCCAAACCAGAAAAAACCCAGGATCTGTTCAACAAGTATGTGAAAAACGCGAAAGTATGAGCCTGATGAGGGCAAATCCCAGACCTATCCCAGACCTAACTTGCGTTGTCCTCTAAAATATTGATCGAAACCAGGTTTAATTGACAGTTTCAGTGTGGTACCACACTACTACGGGATCCAAACCAGAAAAAACCCAGGATCTGTTCAACAGGTATGTGAAAAACCCGAAAGTATGAGCCTGATGAGGGCAAATCCCAGACCTATCCCAGACCTAACTTGCGTTGTCCTCTAAAATATTGATGGAAACCAGGTTTAATTGACTGTTTCAGTGTTGTACTTCATTACTACGTGATGCAATCCAGAAAAAGCCCAGGATCTAGCCATCAAGTACGAGAAATATGCGAAAGAATGAGCCTGATGAGAGCAAATCCCAGACCTAACCTAGACCTAACATGAATTATCCTCAAAAATATTGATCGAAACCAGGTTTAATCGACTGTTCCAGTGTAGAAACACATTACTACGTGATCCAAACCAGAAAAAAACCCAGGATCTTGTCATCGAGTATGTGAAGTGTGCGAAAGTATGAGTCTGATGAGGGCTAATCCCAGACCTATCCCAGACCTAACTTGCGTTATCCTCTAAAATATTGATCGAAACCAGGTTTAATTGACTGCTTTAGTGTGGTACCACATTACTACGTGATCCAAACCAGAAAAAACCCAGGATCTGTTCAACAAGTATGTGAAAAACGCGAAACTGTGAGCCTGATGAGGGCAAATCTTAGACCTAACCCAGACCTAAGATGCGTTATCCTCTAAAATATTTATCCAGACCAGGTTTCATTGAATGTTTCAGTGTGATACCACTTTACTACGTGAACCAATCCAGAAATAGCCCAGGATCTAGCCATGAAGTATGAGAAATATGCGATAGTAAGAGCCTGATGAGGGCAAATCCTAGACCTATCCCAGACCTAGCTTGCGTTATCGTCTAAAATATTGATTGAAACCAGGTTTAATTGACTGTTTCAGCGTGTTACCACATTACTACGTGATACAGTGCAGAAACAGCCCAGGATCTAGCCATGAAGTATGAGAAATATGCGAAAGTATGAGCCTGATGGGGGCAAATCCTAGACGTAACCCAGTCCTAACATGCGTTATCCTCTAGAATATTGATCGCAACCAGGTTTAATGGACTGTTTCTGTGTGGTACCACACAACTACGTGATCCAAACCAGAAAAAACCCAGGATCTGTTCAACAAGTATGTGAAAAACGCGAAAGTATGAGCCTGAATAGGGCAAATCCCAGACCTATCCCAGACCTAACTTGCGTTATCCTCTAAAATATTGATCGAAACCAGGTTTAATTGACTGTTTCAGTGTTGTACTTCATTACTACGTGATGCAATCCAGAAAAAGCCCAGGATCTAGCCATCAAGTATGAGAAATATGCGAAAGAATGAGCCTGATGAGAGCAAATCCCAGACCTAACCTAGACCTAACATGAATTATCCTCAAAAATATTTATCAAGACCAGGTTTAATTGATTGTTTCAGTGTGGTCCCACATTACTACGTGATCCAAACCAGAAAAACCCCAGGATCCGTTCAACAAGTATGTGAAGAATGCGAAAGTATGAGTCTGATGAGTGAAAATCCCAGGCCTGACCTAGACCTAACATGCGTTATCCTCTGAAATAATGAGCGAAACCAGGTTTAATGGACTGTTTCTGTGTGGTACCACACAACTACGTGATCCAAACCAGAAAAAATCCAGGATCTGTTCAACAAGTATGTGAAAAACGCGAAAGTATGAGCCTGATGAGGGCAAATCCCAGACCTATCCCAGACCTAACTTGCGTTATCCTCTAAAATATTGATCGAAACCAGGTTTAATTGACAGTTTCAGTGTGGTACCACATTACTACGTGATCCAATCCAGAAATAGCCCAGGATCTAGCCATGAAGTATGAGAAATATGCGAAAGTATGAGCCTGACGAGGGCAAATCCTAGACCTAACCCAGACCTAACATGCGTTATCCTCTAAAATATTTATCAAGACCAGGTTTAATTGATTGTTTCAGTGTGGTCCCACATTGCTACGTGATCCAAACCAGAAAAACCTCAGGATCCGTTCAACAAGTATGTGAAGAATGCGAAAGTATGAGTCTGATGAGTGAAAATCCCAGGCCTGACCTAGACCTAACATGCGTTATCCTCTAAAATAATGAGCGAAACCAGGTTTAATGGACTGTTTCAGTGTGGTACCACACTACTACGGGATCCAAACCAGAAAAAACCCAGGATCTGTTCAACAAGTATGTGAAAAACCCGAAAGTATGAGCCTGATGAGGGCAAATCCCAGACCTATCCCAGACCTAACTTGCGTTGTCCTCTAAAATATTGATGGAAACCAGGTTTAATTGACTGTTTCAGTGTTGTACTTCATTACTACGTGATGCAATCCAGAAAAAGCCCAGGATCTAGCCATCAAGTACGAGAAATATGCGAAAGAATGAGCCTGATGAGAGCAAATCCCAGACCTAACCTAGACCTAACATGAATTATTCTCTAAAATATTGGTCGAAACCAGGTTTAATTGACTGTTTCAGTGTGGTCCCACATTACTACGTGATCCAAACCAGAAAAAACCCAGGATCTGTTCAACAAGTATGTGAAAAACGCGAAAGTATGAGCCTGATGAGGGCAAATCCCAGACCTATCCCAGACCTAACTTGCGTTGTCCTCTAAAATATTGATCGAAACCAGGTTTAATTGACAGTTTCAGTGTGGTACCACACTACTACGGGATCCAAACCAGAAAAAACCCAGGATCTGTTCAACAGGTATGTGAAAAACCCGAAAGTATGAGCCTGATGAGGGCAAATCTTAGACCTAACCCAGACCTAAGATGCGTTATCCTCTAAAATATTTATCCAGACCAGGTTTCATTGAATGTTTCAGTGTGATACCACTTTACTACGTGAACCAATCCAGAAATAGCCCAGGATCTAGCCATGAAGTATGAGAAATATGCGAAAGTATGAGTCTGATGAGGGCAAATCCCAGACCTATCCCAGACCTAACATGCGTTATCCTCTAAAATATTGATCGAAACCAGGTTTAATCGACTGTTTCAGTGTGGAACCACATTACTACGTGATCCAAACCAGAAAAAAACCCAGGATCTTGTCAACGAGTATGTGAAGTGTGCGAAAGTATGAGTCTGATGAGTGAAAGAACCAGGCCTGACATAGACCTAACATGCGTTATCCTCTAAAATATTGAGCGAAACCAGGTTTAATGGACTGTTTCAGTGTGGTACTACGGGATCCAAACCAGAAAAAACCCAGGATCTGTTCAACTAGTATGTGAAAAACGCGAAAGTATGAGCCTGATGAGGGCAAACCCCAGACCTATCCCAGACCTAACTTGCGTTATCCTCTAAAATATTGATCGAAACCAGGTTTAATCGACTGTTTCAGTGTGGAACCACACTACTACGTGATCCAAACCAGAAAAAAACCCAGGATCTTGTCAACGAGTATGTGAAGTGTGCGAAAGTATGAGTCTGATGAGGGCTAATCCCAGACCTATCCCAGACCTAGCTTGCGTTATCTTCTAAAATATTTATCGAAACCAGCTTTAATTGACTGTTTCAGCGTGGTACCACATTACTACGTGATACAATGCAGAAACAGCCCAGGATCTAGCCATGAAGTATGAGAAATATGCGAAAGAATGAGCCTGATGAGAGCAAATCCCAGACCTAACCTAGACCTAACATGAGTTATCCTCTAAAATATTGAGCGAAACCGGGTTTAATGGACTGTTTCAGTGTGGTACCACACTACTACGGGATCCAAACCAGAAAAAACCCAGGATCTGTTCAACAAGTATGTGAAAAACGCGAAACTGTGAGCCTGATGAGGGCAAACCTTAGACCTAACCCAGACCTAAGATGCGTTATCCTCTAAAATATTTATCCAGAACAGGTTTCATTGAATGTTTCAGTGTGGTACCACTTTACTACGTGATCCAATCCAGAAATAGCCCAGGATCTAGCCATGAAGTATGAGAAATATGCGATAGTAAGAGCCTGATGAGGGCAAATCCTAGACCTATCCCAGACCTAACTTGCGTTATCCTCTAAAATATTGATCGAAACCAGGTTTAATTGACTGTTTCAGCGTGGTACCACATTACTACGTGATACAATGCAGAAACAGCCCAGGATCTAGCCATGAAGTATGAGAAATATGCGAAAGAATGAGCCTGATGACAGCAAATCCCAGACCTAACCTAGACCTAACATGAGTTATCCTCTAAAATATTGAGCGAAACCAGGTTTAATGGACGGTTTCAGTGTGGTACCACATTACTACGTGATACAAACCAGAAAAAACCCAGGATCCGTTCAACAAGTATGTGAAGAATGCGAAAGTATGAGTCTGATGAGTGAAAATCCCAGGCCTAACCTAGACCTAACATGCGTTATCCTCAAAAATATTGATCGAAACCTGGTTTAATCGACTGTTTCAGTTTGGTACCACATTACTATGTGATCCAAACCAGAAAATAACCCAGGATCTGTTCAACGAGTATGTGAAGTGTGCGTAAGTATGAGTCTGATGAGGGCAAATCCCAGACCTATTCCAGACCTAACTTGCGTTATCCTCTAAAATATTGATCGAAACTAGGTTTAACCGACTGTTTCAGTGTGGAACCACATTACTACGTGATCCAAACCAGAAAAAACCCAGGATCAGTTCAACAAGTATGCGAAGAATGCGAAAGTATGAGTCTGATGAGTGAAAATCCCAAGCCTAACCTAGACCTAACATGCGTTATCCTCAAAAATATTGATCAAAACCTGGTTTAATCGACTGTTTCAGAGCGGTACCACATTACTAGTGATCCAAACCAGAAAATAACCCAGGATCTGTTCAACGAGTATGTGAAGTGTGCGAAAGTATGAGTCTGATGAGGGCAAATCCCAGACCTATCCCAGACCTAACATGCGTTATCCTCTAAAATTTTTATCAAGACCAGGTTTAATAGATTGTTTCAGTGTGGACCCACATTACGACGTGTTCCAAACCAGAAAAAACCCAGGATCCGTTCAACAAGTATGTGAAGAATGCGAAAGTATGAGTCTGATGAGTGAAAATCCCATGCCTAACCTAGACCTAACATGCGTTATCTTCAATAATACTGATCGAAACCTGGTTTAATCGACTGTTTCAGTGTGGTACCACATTACTATGCGATCCAAACCAGAAAATAACCCAGGATCTGTTCAACGAGTATGTGAAGTGTGCGAAAGTATGAGTCTGATGAGGGCAAATCCCAGACCTATCCCAGACCTAACATGCGTTATCCTCTAAAATTTTTATCAAGTCCAGGTTTAATAGATTGTTTCAGTGTGGACCCACATTACGACGTGTTCCAAACCAGAAAAAACCCAGGATCCGTTCAACAAGTATGTGAAGAATGCGAAAGTATGAGTCTGATGAGTGAAAATCCCATGCCTAACCTTAGACCTAACATGCGTTATCCTCAAAAATATTGATCGAAACCTGGTTTAATCGACTGTTTCAGTGTGGTACCACATTACTATGTGATCCAAACCAGAAAATAACCCAGGATCTGTTCAACGAGTAAGTGAAGTGTGCGAAAGTATGAGTCTGATGAGGGCAAATCCCAGACCTATCCCAGACCTAACTTGCGTTATCCTCTAAAATATTGATCGAAACCAGGTTTAATCGTCTGTTTCAGTGTGGAAACACATTACTACGTGATCCAAACCAGAAAAAAACCCAGGATCTTGCCATCGAGTATGTGAAGTGTGCGAAAGTATGAGTCTGATGAGGGCTAATCCCAGACCTATCCCAGACCTAACTTGCGTTATCCTCTAAAATATTGATGGAAACCAGGTTTAATTGACTGTTTCAGTGTTGTACTTCATTACTACGTGATGCAATCCAGAAAAAGCCCAGGATCTAGCCATCAAGTATGAGAAATATGCGAAAGAATGAGCCTGATGAGAGCAAATCCCAGACCTAACCTAGACCTAACATGAATTATTCTCTAAAATATTGGTCGAAACCAGGTTTAATTGACTGTTTCAGTGAGGTCCCACATTACTACGTGATCCAAACCAGAAAAAACCCAGGATCCGCTCAACAAGTATGTGAAAAACGCGAAACTGTGAGCCTGATTAGGGCAAATCTTAGACCTAACCCAGACCTAAGATGCGTTAGCCTCTAAAATATTTATCCAGACCAGGTTTCATTGAATGTTTCAGTGTGGTACCACTTTACTACGTGATCCAATCCAGAAATAGCCCAGGATCTAGCCATGAAGTATGAGAAATATGCGAAAGTATGAGCCTGATGAGGGCAAATCCTAGACCTAACCCAGACCTAACATGCGTTATCCTCTAAAATATTTATCAAGACCAGGTTTAATTGATTGTTTCAGTGTGGTCCCACATTACTACGTGATCCAAACCAGAAAAACCCCAGGATCCGTTCAACAAGTATGTGAAGAATGCGAAAGTATGAGTCTGATGAGTGAAAATCCCAGGCCTGACCTAGACCTAAGATGCGTTATCCTCTAAAATAATGAACGAAACCAGGTTTAATGGACTGTTTCAGTGTGGTACCACACTACTACGGGATCCAAACCAGAAAAAACCCAGGATCTGTTCAACAAGTATGTGAAAAACCCGAAAGTATGAGCCTGATGAGGGCAAATCCCAGACCTATCCCAGACCTAACTTGCGTTGTCCTCTGAAATATTGATGGAAACCAGGTTTAATTGACTGTTTCAGTGTTGTACTTCATTACTACGTGATGCAATCCAGAAAAAGCCCAGAATCTAGCCATCAAGTATGAGAAATATGCGAAAGAATGAGCCTGATGAGAGCAAATCCCAGACCTAACCTAGACCTAACATGAATTATTCTCTAAAATATTGGTCGAAACCAGGTTTAATTGACTGTTTCAGTGTGGTCCCACATTACTACGTGATCCAAACCAGAAAAAACCCAGGATCCGTTCAACAAGTATGTGAAAAACGCGAAACTGTGAGCCTGATGAGGGCAAATCTTAGACCTAACCCAGACCTAAGATGCGTTATCCTCTAAAATATTTATCCAGACCAGGTTTCATTGAATGTTTCAGTGTGGTACCACTTTACTACGTGATCCAATCCAGAAATAGCCCAGGATCTAGCCATGAAGTATGAGAAATATGCGAAAGTATGAGCCTGATGAGGGCAAATCCTAGACCTAACCCAGACCTAACATGCGTTATCCTCTAAAATATTTATCAAGACCAGGTTTAATTGAATGTTTCAGTGTGGTACCACGTTACTACGTGAACCAAACCAGAAAAACCCCAGGATCCGTTCAACAAGTATGTGAAGAATGCGAAAGTATGAGTCTGATGAGTGAAAATCCCAGGACTGACCTAGACCTAACATTCGTTATCCTCTAAAATAATGAGCGAAACCAGGTTTAATGGACTGTTTCAGTGTGGTACAACACTACTACGGGATCCAAACCAGAAAAAACCCAGGATCTGTTCAACAAGTATGTGAAAAACGCGAAAGTATGAGGCTGATGAGGGCAAATCCCAGACCTATCCCAGACCTAACTTGCGTTGTCCTCTAAAATATTGATGGAAACCAGGTTTAATTGACTGTTTCAGTGTTGTACTTCATTACTACGTGATGCAATCCAGAAAAAGCCCAGGATCTAGCCATCAAGTATGAGAAATATGCTTAAGAATGAGCCTGATGAGAGCAAATCCGAGACCTAACCTAGACCTAACATGAATTATTCTCTAAAATATTGGTCGAAACCAGGTTTAATTGACTGTTTCAGTGAGGTCCCACATTACTACGTGATCCAAACCAGAAAAAACCCAGGATCCGCTCAACAAGTATGTGAAAAACGCGAAACTGTGAGCCTGATGAGGGCAAATCTTAGACCTAACCCAGACCTAAGATGCGTTAGCCTCTAAAATATTTATCCAGACCAGGTTTCATTGAATGTTTCAGTGTGGTACCACTTTACTACGTGATCCAATCCAGAAATAGCCCAGGATCTAGCCATGAAGTATGAGAAATATGCGAAAGTATGAGCCTGATGATGGCAAATCCTAGACCTAACCCAGACCTAACATGCGTTATCCTCTAAAATATTTATCAAGACCAGGTTTAATTGATTGTTTCAGTGTGGTCCCACATTACTACGTGATCCAAACCAGAAAAACCCCAGGATCCGTTCAACAAGTATGTGAAGAATGCGAAAGTATGAGTCTGATGAGTGAAAATCCCAGGCCTGACCTAGACCTAACATGCGTTATCCTCTAAAATAATGAGCGAAACCAGGTTTAATGGACTGTTTCAGTGTGGTACCACACTACTACGGGAACCAAACCAGAAAAAACCCAGGATCTGTTCAACAAGTATGTGAAAAACCCGAAAGTATGAGCCTGATGAGGGCAAATCCCAGACCTATCCCAGACCTAACTTGCGTTGTCCTCTAAAATATTGATGGAAACCAGGTTTAATTGACTGTTTCAGTGTTGTACTTCATTACTACGTGATGCAATCCAGAAAAAGGCCAGGATCTAGCCATCAAGTATGAGAAATATGCGAAAGAATGAGCCTGATGAGAGCAAATCCCAGACCTAACCTAGACCTAACATGAATTATTCTCTAAAATATTGGTCGAAACCAGGTTTAATTGACTGTTTCAGTGTGGTCCCACATTACTACGTGATCCAAACCAGAAAAAACCCAGGATCCGTTCAACAAGTATGTGAAGAATGCGAAAGTATGAGTCCGATGAGTGAAAATCCCAGGCCTAACCTAGACCTAACATGCGTTATCCTCAAAAATATTGATCGAAACCTGGTTTAATTGACTGTTTCAGTGTGGTCCCACATTACTACGTGATCCAAGCCAGAAAAACCCCAGTATCCGTTCAACAAGTATGTGAAGAATGTGAAAGTATGAGTCTGATGAGTGAAAATCCCAGGCCTGACCTAGACCTAACATGCGTTATCCTCTAAAATAATGAGCGAAAACAGGTTTAATGGACTGTTTCAGTGTGGTACCACACTACTACGGGATCCAAACCAGAAAAAACCCAGGATCTGTTAAACGAGTATGTGAAGTGTGCGAAAGTATGAGTCTGATGAGGTCAAATCCCGGACCTATCCCAGACCTAACATGCGTTATCCTCTAAAATATTGATCGAAACCAGGTTTAATCGACTGTTTCAGCGTGGTACTTCATTACTACGTGATGCAATCCAGAAAAAGCCCAGGATCTAGCCATGAAGTATGAGAAATATGCGAAAGTATGAGCCTAATGAGGGCAAATCCTAGACCTAACCCAGACCTAACATGCGTTATTCTGTAAAATATTGATGGAAACCAGGTTTAATTGACTGTTTCAGTGTTGTACTTCATTACTACGTGATCCAAAACAGAAAAAACCCAGGATCTGTTCTACATGTATGAAAAATATGCGAAAGAATGAGCCTGATGAGAGCAAATCCCAGACCTAACCTAGACCTAACATGAATTATTCTCTAAAATATTGATCGAAACCAGGTTTAATTGACTGTTTCAGTGTGGTACTTCATTACTACGTGATGCAATCCAGAAAAAGTCCAGGATCTAGCCATCAAGTATGAGAAATATGCGAAAGAATGAGCCTGATGAGAGCAAATCCCAGACCTAACCTAGACCTAACATGAATTATTCTCTAAAATATTGATCGAAACCAGGTTTAATTGACTGTTTCAGTGTGGTACCACATTACTACGTGATCCAGTCCAGAAATAGCCCAGGATCTAGCCATGAAGTATGAGAAATATGCGAAAGTATGAGCCTGATGAGGGCAAATCCTAGACCTAACCCAGACCTAACATGCGTTATTCTGTAAAATTTTTATCAAGACCAGGTTTAATTGAATGTTTCATTGTGGTACCTCATTACTACGTGATCAAAACCAGAAAAAACCCAGGATCTGTTCTACATGTATGAAAAATATGCGAAAGAATGAGCCTGATGAGAGCAAATCCCAGACCTAACCTAGACCTAACATGAATTATTCTCTAAAATATTGGTCGAAACCAGGTTTAATTGACTGTTTCAGTGTGGTCCCACATTACTACGTGATCCAAACCAGAAAAAACCCAGGATCCGTTCAACAAGTATGTGAAAAACGCGAAACTGTGAGCCTGATGAGGGCAAATCTTAGACCTAACCCAGACCTAAGATGCGTTATCCTCTAAAGTATTTATCCAGACCAGGTTTCATTGAATGTTTCAGTGTGGTACCACTTTACTACGTGATCCAATCCAGAAATAGCCTAGGATCTAGCCATGAAGTATGAGAAATATGCGAAAGTATGGGCCTGATGAGGGCAAATCCTAGACCTAACCCAGACCTAACATGCGTTATCCTCTAAAATATTTATCAAGACCAGGTTTAATTGAATGTTTCAGTGTGGTACCACGTTACTACGTGAACCAAACCAGAAAAACCCCAGGATCCGTTCAACAAGTATGTGAAGAATGCGAAAGTATGAGTCTGATGAGTGAAAATCCCAGGACTGACCTAGACCTAACATGCGTTATCCTCTAAAATAATGAGCGAAACCAGGTTTAATGGACTGTTTCAGTGTGGTACAACACTACTACGGGATCCAAACCAGAAAAAACCCAGGATCTGTTCAACAAGTATGTGAAAAACGCGAAAGTATGAGGCTGATGAGGGCAAATCCCAGACCTATCCCAGACCTAACTTGCGTTGTCCTCTAAAATATTGATGGAAACCAGGTTTAATTGACTGTTTCAGTGTTGTACTTCATTACTACGTGATGCAATCCAGAAAAAGCCCAGGATCTAGCCATCAAGTATGAGAAATATGCGAAAGAATGAGCCTGATGAGAGCAAATCCCAGACCTAACCTAGACCTAACATGAATTATTCTCTAAAATATTGGTCGAAACCAGGTTTAATTGACTGTTTCAGTGAGGTCCCACATTACTACGTGATCCAAACCAGAAAAAACCCAGGATCCGCTCAACAAGTATGTGAAAAACGCGAAACTGTGAGCCTGATGAGGGCAAATCTTAGACCTAACCCAGACCTAAGATGCGTTAGCCTCTAAAATATTTATCCAGACCAGGTTTCATTGAATGTTTCAGTGTGGTACCACTTTACTACGTGATCCAATCCAGAAATAGCCCAGGATCTAGCCATGAAGTATGAGAAATATGCGAAAGTATGAGCCTGATGATTGCAAATCCTAGACCTAACCCAGACCTAACATGCGTTATCCTCTAAAATATTTATCAAGACCAGGTTTAATTGATTGTTTCAGTGTGGTCCCACATTACTACGTGATCCAAACCAGAAAAACCCCAGGATCCGTTCAACAAGTATGTGAAGAATGCGAAAGTATGAGTCTGATGAGTGAAAATCCCAGGCCTGACCTAGACCTAACATGCGTTATCCTCTAAAATAATGAGCGAAACCAGGTTTAATGGACTGTTTCAGTGTGGTACCACACTACTACGGGAACCAAACCAGAAAAAACCCAGGATCTGTTCAACAAGTATGTGAAAAACCCGAAAGTATGAGCCTGATGAGGGCAAATCCCAGACCTATCCCAGACCTAACTTGCGTTGTCCTCTAAAATATTGATGGAAACCAGGTTTAATTGACTGTTTCAGTGTTGTACTTCATTACTACGTGATGCAATCCAGAAAAAGGCCAGGATCTAGCCATCAAGTATGAGAAATATGCGAAAGAATGAGCCTGATGAGAGCAAATCCCAGACCTAACCTAGACCTAACATGAATTATTCTCTAAAATATTGGTCGAAACCAGGTTTAATTGACTGTTTCAGTGTGGTCCCACATTACTACGTGATCCAAACCAGAAAAAACCTAGGATCCGTTCAACAAGTATGTGAAGAATGCGAAAGTATGAGTCCGATGAGTGAAAATCCCAGGCCTAACCTAGACCTAACATGCGTTATCCTCAAAAATATTGATCGAAACCTGGTTTAATTGACTGTTTCAGTGTGGTCCCACATTACTACGTGATCCAAACCAGAAAAACCCCAGTATCCGTTCAACAAGTATGTGAAGAATGTGAAAGTATGAGTCTGATGAGTGAAAATCCCAGGCCTGACCTAGACCTAACATGCGTTATCCTCTAAAATAATGAGCGAAAACAGGTTTAATGGACTGTTTCAGTGTGGTACCACACTACTACGGGATCCAAACCAGAAAAAACCCAGGATCTGTTAAACGAGTATGTGAAGTGTGCGAAAGTATGAGTCTGATGAGGTCAAATCCCGGACCTATCCCAGACCTAACATGCGTTATCCTCTAAAATATTGATCGAAACCAGGTTTAATCGACTGTTTCAGCGTGGTACTTCATTACTACGTGATGCAATCCAGAAAAAGCCCAGGATCTAGCCATGAAGTATGAGAAATATGCGAAAGTATGAGCCTAATGAGGGCAAATCCTAGACCTAACCCAGACCTAACATGCGTTATTCTGTAAAATATTGATGGAAACCAGGTTTAATTGACTGTTTCAGTGTTGTACTTCATTACTACGTGATCCAAAACAGAAAAAACCCAGGATCTGTTCTACATGTATGAAAAATATGCGAAAGAATGAGCCTGATGAGAGCAAATCCCAGACCTAACCTAGACCTAACATGAATTATTCTCTAAAATATTGATCGAAACCAGGTTTAATTGACTGTTTCAGTGTGGTACTTCATTACTACGTGATGCAATCCAGAAAAAGTCCAGGATCTAGCCATCAAGTATGAGAAATATGCGAAAGAATGAGCCTGATGAGAGCAAATCCCAGACCTAACCTAGACCTAACATGAATTATTCTCTAAAATATTGATCGAAACCAGGTTTAATTGACTGTTTCAGTGTGGTACCACATTACTACGTGATCCAGTCCAGAAATAGCCCAGGATCTAGCCATGAAGTATGAGAAATATGCGAAAGTATGAGCCTGATGAGGGCAAATCCTAGACCTAACCCAGACCTAACATGCGTTATTCTGTAAAATTTTTATCAAGACCAGGTTTAATTGAATGTTTCATTGTGGTACCTCATTACTACGTGATCAAAACCAGAAAAAACCCAGGATCTGTTCTACATGTATGAAAAATATGCGAAAGAATGAGCCTGATGAGAGCAAATCCCAGACCTAACCTAGACCTAACATGAATTATTCTCTAAAATATTGGTCGAAACCAGGTTTAATTGACTGTTTCAGTGTGGTCCCACATTACTACGTGATCCAAACCAGAAAAAACCCAGGATCCGTTCAACAAGTATGTGAAAAACGCGAAACTGTGAGCCTGATGAGGGCAAATCTTAGACCTAACCCAGACCTAAGATGCGTTATCCTCTAAAGTATTTATCCAGACCAGGTTTCATTGAATGTTTCAGTGTGGTACCACTTTACTACGTGATCCAATCCAGAAATAGCCTAGGATCTAGCCATGAAGTATGAGAAATATGCGAAAGTATGGGCCTGATGAGGGCAAATCCTAGACCTAACCCAGACCTAACATGCGTTATCCTCTAAAATATTTATCAAGACCAGGTTTAATTGAATGTTTCAGTGTGGTACCACGTTACTACGTGAACCAAACCAGAAAAACCCCAGGATCCGTTCAACAAGTATGTGAAGAATGCGAAAGTATGAGTCTGATGAGTGAAAATCCCAGGACTGACCTAGACCTAACATGCGTTATCCTCTAAAATAATGAGCGAAACCAGGTTTAATGGACTGTTTCAGTGTGGTACAACACTACTACGGGATCCAAACCAGAAAAAACCCAGGATCTGTTCAACAAGTATGTGAAAAACGCGAAAGTATGAGGCTGATGAGGGCAAATCCCAGACCTATCCCAGACCTAACTTGCGTTGTCCCCTAAAATATTGATGGAAACCAGGTTTAATTGACTGTTTCAGTGTTGTACTTCATTACTACGTGATGCAATCCAGAAAAAGCCCAGGATCTAGCCATCAAGTATGAGAAATATGCGAAAGAATGAGCCTGATGAGAGCAAATCCCAGACCTAACCTAGACCTAACATGAATTATTCTCTAAAATATTGGTCGAAACCAGGTTTAATTGACTGTTTCAGTGAGGTCCCACATTACTACGTGATCCAAACCAGAAAAAACCCAGGATCCGCTCAACAAGTATGTGAAAAACGCGAAACTGTGAGCCTGATGAGGGCAAATCTTAGACCTAACCCAGACCTAAGATGCGTTAGCCTCTAAAATATTTATCCAGACCAGGTTTCATTGAATGTTTCAGTGTGGTACCACTTTACTACGTGATCCAATCCAGAAATAGCCCAGGATCTAGCCATGAAGTATGAGAAATATGCGAAAGTATGAGCCTGATGAGGGCAAATCCTAGACCTAACCCAGACCTAACATGCGTTATCCTCTAAAATATTTATCAAGACCAGGTTTAATTGATTGTTTCAGTGTGGTCCCACATTACTACGTGATCCAAACCAGAAAAACCCCAGGATCCGTTCAACAAGTATGTGAAGAATGCGAAAGTATGAGTCTGATGAGTGAAAATCCCAGGCCTGACCTAGACCTAACATGCGTTATCCTCTAAAATAATGAGCGAAACCAGGTTTAATGGACTGTTTCAGTGTGGTACAACACTACTACGGGATCCAAACCAGAAAAAACCCAGGATCTGTTCAACAAGTATGTGAAAAACGCGAAAGTATGAGCCTGATGAGGGCAAATGCCAGACCTATCCCAGACCTAACTTGCGTTGTCCTCTAAAGTATTGATGGAAACCAGGTTTAATTGACTGTTTCAGTGTTGTACTTCATTGCTACGTGATGCAATCCAGAAAAAGCCCAGGATATAGCCATCAAGTATGAGAAAAATGCGAAAGAATGAGCCTGATGAGAGCAAATCCCAGACCTAACCTAGACCTAACATGAATTATTCTCTAAGATATTGGTCGAAACCAGGTTTAATTGACTGCTTCAGTGTGGTCCCACATTACTACGTGATCCAAACCAGAAAAAACGCAGGATCCGTTCAACAAGTATGTGAAGAATGCGAAAGTATGAGTCCGATGAGTGAAAATCCCAGGCCTAACCTAGACCTAACATGCGTTATCCTCAAAAATATTAATCGAAACCTGGTTTAATTGACTGTTTCAGTGTGGTCCCACATTACTACGTGATCCAAACCAGAAAAACCCCAGTATCCGTTCAACAAGTATGTGAAGAATGTGAAAGTATGAGTCTGATGAGTGAAAATCCCAGGCCTGACCTAGACCTAACATGCGTTATCCTCTAAAATAATGAGCGAAAACAGGTTTAATGGACTGTTTCAGTGTGGTACCAAACTACTACGGGATCCAAACCAGAAAAAACCCAGGATCTGTTCAACGAGTATGAGAAGTGTGCGAAAGTATGAGTCTGATGAGGTCAAATCCCAGACCTATCCCAGACCTAACTTGCGTTATCCTCTAAGATATTGATCGAAACCAGGTTTAATTGACTGTTTCAGTGTTGTACTTCATTACTACGTGATGCAATCCAGAAAAAGCCCAGGATCTAGCCATCAAGTAAGAGAAATATGCGAAAGAATGAGCCTGATGAGAGCAAATCCCAGACCTAACCTAGACCTAACATGAATTATTCTCTAAAATATTGATCGAAACCAGGTTTAATTGACTGTTTCAGTGTGGTACCACATTACTACGTGATCCAATCCAGAAATAGCCCAGGATCTAGCCATGAAGTATGAGAAATATGCGAAAGTATGAGCCTGATGAGGGCAAATCCTAGACCTAACCCAGACCTAACATGCAGTATTCTGTAAAATTTTTATCAAGACCAGGTTTAATTGAATGTTTCATTGAGGTACCTCATTACTACGTGATCAAAACCAGAAAAAACCCAGGATCCGTTCAACAAGTATGTGAAGAACGCGAAAGTATGAGTCTGATCAGTGAAAATCTCAGGCCTTACCTAGACCTAACTTGCGTTGTCCTCTAAAATATTGATGGAAACCAGGTTTCATTGACTGTTTCAGTGTGGTACTACATTACTACGTGATGCAATCCAGAAAAACTCCAGGATCTAGCCATCAAGTATGAGAAATATGCGAAAGAATGAGCCTGATGAGAGCAAATCCCAGACCTAACCTAGACCTAACATGCGTTATCCTCTAAAATATTGAGCTAAACCAGGTTTAATGGACTGCTTCAGTGTGGTACCACACTACTTCGTGATCCAAACCAGAAAAAACCCAGGATCTGTTCAACAAGTATGTGAAAAACGCTAAACTGTGAGCCTGATGAGGGCAAATCTTAGACCTAACCCAGACCTAAGATGCGTTATCCTCTAAAATATTTATCCAGACCAGGTTTCATTGAATGTTTCAGTGTGGTACCACTTTACTACGTAATCCAATCCAGAAATAGCCCAGGATCTAGCCATGAAGTATGAGAAATATGCGAAAGTATGAGCCTGATGAGGGCAAATCCCAGACCTATCCCAGACCTAACATGCGTTGTCCTCTAAGATATTGATCGAAACCAGGTTTAACTGAATGTTTCCGCGTGGTACCACATTACTACGTGATGCAACCCAGAAACAGCCCAGGATCTAGCCATGAAGTATGAGCAATATGCGAAAGTATGAGCCTGATGAGGGCAAATCCTAGACCTAACCCAGACCTAACATGCGTTATCCTCTAAAATACTGTTGGAAACCAGATTTAATTGACTGTTTCAGTGTGGTCCCACATTACTACGTGATCCAAACCAGAAAAAACCCAGGATCCGTTCAACAAGTATGTGAAGAATGCGAAAGTATGAGTCTGATGAGTGAAAATCCCAGGCCTAACCTAGACCTAACATGAATTATTCTCTAAAATATTGATCAAAACCAGATTTAATTGACTGTTTCAGTGTGGTCCCACATTACTACGTGATACAATCCAGAAACAGCCCAGGATCTAGCCATGAAGTATGAGAAATATGCGACAGTAAGAGCCTGATGAGGGCAAATCCTAGACCTATCCCAGACCTAACTTGCGTTATCCTCTAAAATATTGATCGAAACCAGGTTTAATTGACTGTTTCAGTGTTGTACTTCATTACTACGTGATCCAAACCCGAAAAAAACTAGGATCTAGCCATCAAGTATGAGAAATATGCGAAAGAATGAGCCTGATGAGAGCAAATCCCAGACCTAACCTAGACCTAACATGAATTATTCTCTAAAATATTGATCGAAACCAGGTTTAATTGACTGTTTCAGTGTGGTCCCACATTACTACGTGATCCAAACCAGAAAAAACCCAGGATCCGTTCAACAAGTATGTGAAGAATGCGACAGTATGAGTCTGATGAGTGAAAATCCCAGGCCTAACCTAGACCTAACATGAATTAGTCTCTAAAATATTGATCAAAACCAGATTTAATTGACTGTTTCAGTGTGGTCCCACATTACTACGTGACCCAAACCAGAAAAACCCCAGGGTCCGTTCAACAAGTATGTGAAGAATGCGAAAGTATGAGTCTGAGGAGTGAAAATCCCAGGTCTAACCTAGACCTAACATGCGTTATCCTCAAAAATATTGATCGAAACCTGGTTTAATCGACTGTTTCAGTGTGGTACCATATTACTATGTGATCCAAACCAGAAAATAACCCAGGATCTGTTCAATGAGTATGTGAAGGGTGCGAAAGTATGAGTCTGACGAGGTCAAATCCCAAACCTATCCCAGACCTAACTTGCGTTATCCTCTAAAATATTGATCGAAACCAGGTTTAATTGACTGTTTCAGTGTTGTACTTCATTACTACGTGATGCAATCCAGAAAAAGCCCAAGATCTAGCCATCAAGTATGAGAAATATGCGAAAGAGTGATCCTGATGGGAGCAAATCCCTGACCTATCCTAGACCTACAATGAATTATTCTCTAAAATATTGATCAAAACCAGGTTTAATTGACAGTTTCAGTGTGATACCACATTACTACGTGATCCAATCCAGAAATAGCCCAGGATCTAGCCATGAAGTATGAGAAATATGCGAAAGTATGAGCCTGATGAGGGCAAATCCTAGACCTAACCCAGACCTAACATGCGTTATTCTCTAAAATATTTATCAAGACCAGGTTTAATTGAATGTTTCAGTGTGGTACCACATTACTACGTGATCAAAACCAGAAAAAACCCAGGATCCGTTCAACAAGTATGTGAAGAATGCGAAAGTATGTGTCTGATCAGTGAAAATCTCAGGCCTTACCTGGACCTAACATGCGTTGTCCTCTAATATATTGATGGAAACCAGGTTTCAATGACTGTTTCAGTGTGCTACAACATTACTACGTGATGCAATCCAGAACGAGCCCAGGATCTAGCCATCAAGTATGAGAAATATGCGACAGAATGAGCCTGATGGGAGCAAATCCCAGACCTAACCTAGACCTAACATGCGCTATCCTCTAAAATATTGAGCGAAACCAGGTTTAATGGACTGTTTCAGTGTGGTACCACACTACTCCGTGATCCAAACCAGAGAAAGCCCAGGATCTGTTCAAGAAGTATGTGAAAAACGCTAAACTGTGAGCCTGATGAGGGCAAATCTTAGACCTAACCCAGACCTAAGATGCGTTATCCTCTAAAATATATATCCAGACCAGGTTTCATTGAATGTTTCAGTGTGGTACCACTTTACTACGTGATCCAATCCAGGAATAGCCCAGGATCTAGACATGAAGTATGAGAAATATGCGAAAGTAAGAGCCTGATGAGGGTAAATCCTAGACCTATCCCAGACCTGACTTGCGTTATCCTCTAAAATATTGATCGAAACCAGGTTTAATTGACTGTTTCAGCGTGGTACCACATTACTACGTGTTACAATCCAGAAACAGCCCAGGATCTAGCCATGAAGTATGAGAAATATGCGAAAGTATGAGCCTGATGAGTGCAAATCCTAGACCTAACCCAGACCTAACATGCGTTATCCTCTAAAATATTTATCAAGATCAGGTTGAATTGATTGTTTCAGTGTGGTCCCACATTACTACGTGATCCAAACCAGAAAAAACCCAGTATCTGTTCAACATGTTTGGGAAATATGCGGAAGAATGAGCCTGATGTGAGCAAATCCCAGACCTAACCTAGACCTAACATGAATTATTCTCTAAAATATTAATCGAAACCAGGTTTACTTGACTGCTTCAGTGTGGTCCCACATTACTACGTGATCCAAACCAGAAAAAACCCAGGATCCGTTCAACAAGTATGTGAAGAATGCGAAAGTATGAGTCTGATGAGGTCAAATCCCAGAACTATCCCAGACTTAACTTGCGTTATCCTCTTAAATGTTGATCGAAACCAGGTTTAATTGACTGTTTCAGCGTGGTACCACATTACTACGTGATACCATCCAGAAACAGACCAGGATCTAGCCATGAAGTATGAGAAATATGCGAAAGTATGAGCCTGATAAGGGCAAATCCTAGACCTAACCCAAACCTAACATGCGTTATCCTCTAAAATATTTATCAAGACCAGGTTTAATTGAATGTTTCAGTGTGGTACTTCATTACTACGTGATGCAATCCAGGAAAAGCCCAGGATCTAGCCATCAAGTATGAGAAATATGCGAAAGAATGAGCCTGATGAGAGCAAATCCCAGACATGACCTAGACCTAACATGAATTATTCTCTAAAATATTGATCGAATCCAGGTTTAATTGACTGTTTCAGTGCGGTCCCACTTTACTACGTGATCCAAACCAGAAAAAAACCCAGGATCCGTTCAACAAGTATGTGAAGAATGCGAAAGTATGGGTCTGATGAGGTCAAATCCCAGACCAATCCCAGACTTAACTTGCGTTATCCTCTAAAATATTGATCGAAACCAGGTTTAATCGACTGTTTCAGTGCGGTACCACATTACTACGTGATCCAAACCAGAAAAAACCCAGGATCCGTTCAACAGGTATGTGAAGACTGCGAAAGTATGAGTCAGATGAGTGAAAATCCCAGACCTAACCTAGACTTAACATGCGTTATCATCTAAAATATTGATCGAAACCTGGTTTAATCGACTGTTTCAGTGTGGTACCACATTACTATGTGATCCAAACCAGAAAATGACCCAGGATCTGTTCAAGGAGTATGTGAAGTGTGCGAAAGTATGAGTCTGATGAGTGAAAATCCCAGACCTAACCTAAACTTAACATGCGTTATCCTCTAAAATATTGATCGAAACCAGGTTTAATCGACTGTTTCAGTGCGGTACCACATTACTACGTGATCCAAACCAGAAAATAACCCAGGATCTGTTCAAGGAGTATGTGAAGTGTGCGAAAGTATGAGTCTGATGAGTGAGAATCCCAGGGCTAACATAGACCTAACATTCGTTATCCTCTAAAATATTGATCGAAACCAGGTTTAATCAACTGTTTCAGTGTGGTACCACATTACTACGTGATCCAAACCAGAAAAAACCCAGGATCAGTTCAACAAGTATGTGAAGAATGCGAAAGTATGAGTCTGATGAGTGTTATTCCCAGGGCTGACCTATACCTAACATGCGTTATCCTCTAAAATATTGATCGAAACCAGGTTTAATCGACTGTTTCAGTGAGCTATCACACTACTACGTGACCCAAACCAGAAAATAACCCAGGATCTGTTCAAGGAGTATGTGAAGTGTGCGAAAGTATGAGTCTGATGAGTGAGAATCCCAGGGCTAACATAGACCTAACATTCGTTATCCTCTAAAATATTGATCGAAACCAGGTTTAATCAACTGTTTCAGTGTGGTACCACATTACTACGTGATCCAAACCAGAAAAAACCCAGGATCCGTTCAACAAGTATGTGAAAAATGCGAAAGTATGAGTCCGATCAGTGAAAATCTCGGGCCATACCTAGACCTAACTTGCGTTGTCCTCTAAAATATTGATGGACACCAGGTTTCATTGACTGTTTCAGTGTGGAACCACATTACTACGTGATCCAAACTAGAAAAAACCCAGGATCAGTTCAACAAGTATGTGAAGAATGCGAAAGTATGAGTCTGATGAGTGTAATTCCCAGGGCTAACCTAGACCTAACATGCGTTGTCCTCTAAAATATTGATGGAAACCAGGTTTCATTGACTGTTTCAGTGTGGTACAACATTCCTACGCGATGCAATCCAGAAAAAGCCCAGTATCTAGCCATCAAGTATGAGAAATATGCGAAAGAATGAGCCTGATGAGAGCAAAACCAGACCTAACCTAGACCTAACATGCGTCATCCTCTAAAATATTGAGCGAAACCTGGTTTAATGGACTGTTTCAGTGTGGTACCACACTACTTCGTGATCCAAACCAGAAAAAACCCAGGATCTGTTCAACAAGTATGTGAAAAACGCGAAACTGTGAGCCTGATGAGGGCAAATCTTAGACCTAACCCAGACCAAAGATGCGTTATCCTCTAAAATATTTATCCAGACCAGGTTTAATTGAATGTTTCAGTGTGGTACCACTTTACTACGTGATCCAATCCAGAAATAGCCCAGGATCTAGCCATGAAGTATGAGAAATATTGGAAAGTAAGAGCCTGATGAGGGCAAATCCTAGACCTATCCCAGACCTAACTTGCGTTATCCTCTAAAATATTGATCGAAACCAGGTTTAATTGACTGTTTCAGTGTGGTCCCACATTACTACGTGATCCAAACCAGAAAAAACCCAGGATCCGTTCAACAAGAATGTGAAGAATGCGAAAGTATGAGTCTGATGAGTGAAAATCCCAGGCCTAACCTAGACCTAACATGCGTTCTCCTCTAAAATATTGATCGAAACCTGGTTTAATCGACTGTTTCAGTGTGGTACCACATTACTATGTGATCCAAACCAGAAAATAACCCAGGATCTGTTCAACGAGTATGTGAAGTGTGCGAAAGTATGAGTCTGATGAGGTCAAATCCCAGAACTATCCCAGACCTAACTTGCGTTTTCCTCTAAAATATTGATCGAAACCAGGTTTAATTGACCGTTTCAGTGTGGTACCACATTACTACCTGATCCAAACCAGAAAAAACCCAGGATCAGTTCAACAAGTATGTGAAGAATGCGAAAGTATGAGCCTGATGAGGGCAAATCCCAGACCTATCCCAGACCTAACTTGCGTTATCCTCTAAAATATTGATCGAAACCAGGTTTAATTGACCGTTTCAGTGTGGTACCACATTACTACCTGATCCAAACCAGAAAAAACCCAGGATCTGTTCAACAAGTATGTGAAAAACGCTAAACTGTGAGCCTGATGAGGGCAAATCGTAGACCTAATCCAGACCTAAGATGCGTTAACCTCTAAAATATTTATCCAGACCAGGTTTCATTGAATGTTTCAGTGTGGTACCACTTTACTACGTGATGCAATCCAGAAAAAACCCAGGATCAGTTCAACAAGTATGTGAAGAATGCGAAAGTATGAGCCTGATGAGGTCAAATCCCAGACCTATCCCAGACCTAACTTGCGTTATTCTCTAAAATATTGATCGAAACCAGGTTTAATTGACTGTTTCAGTGTGGTCCCACATTACTACGTGATCCAAACCAGAAAAAACCCAGGATCCGTTCAACAAGAATGTGAAGAATGCGAAAGTATGAGTCTGATGAGTGAAAATCCCAGGCCTAACCTAGACCTAACATGCGTTCTCCTCTAAAATATTGATCGAAACCTGGTTTAATCGACTGTTTCAGTGTGGTACCACATTACTATGTGATCCAAACCAGAAAATAACCCAGGATCTGTTCAACGAGTATGTGAAGTGTGCGAAAGTATGAGTCTGATGAGGTCAAATCCCAGACCTATCCCAGACCTAACTTGCGTTTTCCTCTAAAATATTGATCGAAACCAGGTTTAATTGACCGTTTCAGTGTGGTACCACATTACTACGTGATCCAAACCAGAAAAAACCCAGGATCTGTTCAACAAGTATGTGAAAAACGCTAAACTGTGAGCCTGATGAGGGCAAATCGTAGACCTAACCCAGACCTAAGATGCGTTTTCCTCTAAAATATTGATCGAAACCAGGTTTAATTGCCCGTTTCAGTGTGGTACCACATTACTACCTGATCTAAACCAGAAAAATCCCAGGATCAGTTCAACGAGTATGTGAAGTGTGCGAAAGTATGAGTCTGATGAGGTCAAATCACAGACCTAACTTTGACCTAACATGAATTATTCTCTAAAATATTGATCGAAACCAGGTTTAATTGACCGTTTCAGTGTGGTACCACATTACTACGTGATCCAAACCAGAAAAAACCCAGGATCCGCTCAACAAGAATGTGAAGAATGCGAAAGTATGAGTCTGATGAGTGAAAATCCCAGGCCTAACCTAGACCTAACATGCGTTCTCCTCTAAAATATTGATCGAAACCTGGTTTAATCGACTGTTTCAGTGTGGTACCACATTACTATGTGATCCAAACCAGAAAATAACCCAGGATCTGTTCAACGAGTATGTGAAGTGTGCGAAAGTATGAGTCTGATGAGGTCAAATCCCAGACCTATCCCAGACCTAACTTGCGTTTTCCTCTAAAATATTGATCGAAACCAGGTTTAATTGACCGTTTCTGTGTGGTACCACATTACTACGTGATCCAAACCAGAAAAAACCCAGGATCTGTTCAACAAGTATGTGAACAACGCTAAACTGTGAGCCTGATGAGGGCAAATCGTAGACCTAACCCAGACCTATGATGCGTTAACCTCTAAAATATTTATCCAGGCCAGGTTTCATTGAATGTTTCAGTGTGGTACCACTTTACTACGTGATGCAATCCAGAAAAAACCCAGGATCAGTTCAACAAGTATGTGAAGAATGCGAAAGTATGAGCCTGATGAGGGCAAATCCCAGACCTATCCCAGACCTAACTTGCGTTATCCTCTAAAATATTGATCGAAACCAGGTTTAATTGACTGTTTCAGCGTGGTACTTCATTACTACGTGATGCAATCCAGAAAAAGCCCAGGATCTAGCCATGAAGTATGAGAAATATGCGAAAGTATGAGCCTAATGAGGGCAAATCCTAGACCTAACCCAGACCTAACATGCGTTATTCTGTAAAATATTGATGCAAACCAGGTTTAATTGACTGTTTCAGTGTTGTACTTCATTACTACGTGATGCAACCCAGAAAAAGCCCAGGATCTAGCCATCAAGTATGAGAAATATGCGAAAGAATGAGCCTGATGAGAGCAAATCCCAGACCTAACCTAGACCTAACATGAATTATTCTCTAAAATATTGAGCGAAACCAGGTTTAATGGAGTGTTTCAGTGTGGTACCACATTACTTCCTGATCCAAACCAGAAAAAACCCAGGATCTGTTCAACAGGTATGTGAAAAACGCTAAACTGTGAGCCTGATGAGGGCAAATCGTAGACCTAACCCAGACCTAAGATGCGTTATCCTCTAAAATATTTATCCAGACCAGGTTTAATTGAATGTTTCAGTGTGGTACCACTTTACTACGTGATCCAATCCAGAAATAGCCCAGGATCTAGCCATGAAGTATGAGAAATATGCGAAAGTAAGAGCCTGATGAGGGCAAATCCTAGACCTATCCCAGACCTAACTTGCGTTATCCTCTAAAATATTGATCGAAACCAGGTTTAATTGACTGTTTCAGCGTGGTACCACATTACTACGTGATACAATCCAGAAACAGCCCAGGATCTAGCCATGGAGTATGAGAAATATGCGAAAGAATGAGCCTGTTGAGAGCAAATCCCAGATCTAACCTAGACCTAACATGAATTATTCTCTAAAATATTGATCGAAACCAGGTTTAATTGACTGTTTCAGTGTGGTCCGACATTACTACGTGATCCAAACCAGAAAAAACCCAGGATCCGTCCAACAAGAATGTGAAGAATGCGAAAGTATGAGTCTGATGAGTGAAAATCCCAGGCCTAACCTAGACCTAACATGCGTTCCCCTCTAAAATATTGAGCGAAACCAGGTTTAATGGACTGTTTCAGTGTGGTACCACACTACTTCGTGATCCGAACCAGAAAAAACCCAGGATCCGTTGAACAAGTATGGGAAAAATGCGAAAGTATGAGTCCGATCAGTGAAAATCTCAGGCCTTACCTAGACCTAACTTGCGTTGTCCTCTAAAATATTGATGGAAACCAGGTTTCATTGACTGTCTCAGTGTGGTACCACATTACTACGTGATCCAAACCAGAAAAAACCCAGGTTCCGTTCAACAAGTATGTGAAGAATGCGAAAGTATGAGTCTGATGAGTGAAAATCCCAGGCCTAACCTAGACCTAACTTGCGTTGTCCTCTAAAATATTGTTCGAAACCAGGTTTCATTGACTGTTTCAGTGTGGTACTACATTACTACGTGATGCAATCCAGAAAAAGCCCAGGATCTAGCCATCAAGTATGAGAAATATGCGAAAGAATGAGCCTGATGAGAGCAAAACCAGACCTAACCTAGACCTAACATGCGTTATCCTCTAAAATATTGAGCGAAACCTGGTTTAATGGACTGTTTCAGTGTGGTACCACACTACTTCGTGATCCAAACCACAAAAAACCCAGGATCTGTTCAACAAGTATGTGAAAAACGCGAAACTGTGAGCCTGATGAGGGCAAATCTTAGACCTAACCCAGACCTAAGATGCGTTATCCTCTAAAATATTTATCCAGACCAGGTTTAATTGAATGTTTCAGTGTGGTACCACATTACTACGTGATCCAATCCAGAAATAGCCCAGGATCTAGCCATGAAGTATGAGAAATATGCGAAAGTAAGAGCCTGATGAGGGCAAATACTAGACCTATCCCAGACCTAACTTGCGTTATCCTCTAAAATATTGATCGAAACCAGGTTTAATTGACTGTTTCAGCGTGGTACCACATTACTACGTGATACAATCCAGAAACAGCCCAGGATCTAGCCATGAAGTATGAGAAATATGCGAAAGAATGAGCCTGATGAGAGCAAATCCCAGATCTAACCTAGACCTAACATGAATTATTCTCTAAAATATTGATCGAAACCAGGTTTAATTGACTGTTTCAGTGTGGTCCGACATTACCACGTGATCCAAACCAGAAAAAACCCAGGATCCGTCCAACAAGAATGTGAAGAATGCGAAAGTATGAGTCTGATGAGTGAAAATCCCAGGCCTAACCTAGACCTAACATGCGTTCCCCTCTAAAATATTGATCGAAACCTGGTTTAATCGACTGTTTCAGTGTGGTACCACATTACTATGTGATCCAAACCAGAAAATAACCCAGGATCTGTTCAACGAGTATGTGAAGTGTGCGAAACTATGAGTCTGATGAGGTCAAATCTGAGACCTATCCCAGACCTAACTTGCGTTATCCTCTAAAATATTGATCGAAACCAGGTTTAATTGACCGTTTCAGTGTGGTACCACATTACTACGTGATCCAAACCAGAAAAAAACCAGGATCAGTTCAACAAGTATGTGAAGAATGCGAAGGTATGAGCCTGATGAGGGCAAATCCCAGACCTATCCCAGACCTAACTTGCGTTATCCTCTAAAATATTGATCGAAACCAGGTTTAATTGACCGTTTCAGTGTGGTACCACATTACTGCGTGGTCCAAACCAGAAAAAAACCAGGATCCGTTCAGCAAATATGTGAAGAATGCGAAAGTATGAGTCTGATGAGTGAAAATCCCAGGCCTAACCTAGACCTAACATGCGTTCTTCTCTAAAATATTGATCGAAACCTGGTTTAATCGACTGTTTCAGTGTGGTACCACATTACTATGTGATCTAAACCAGAAAATAACCCAGGATCTGTTCAACGAGTATGTGAAGTGTGCGAAAGTATGAGTCTGATGAGGTCAAATCCCAGACCTATCCCAGACCTAACTTGCGTTTTCCTCTAAAATATTGATCGAAACCAGGTTTAATTGACAGTTTCAGTGTGGTACCACATTACTACCTGATCCAAACCAGAAAAAACCCAGGATCAGTTCAACAAGTATGTGAAGAATGCGAAAGTATGAGTCTGATGAGTGAGAATCCCAGGGCTAACATAGACCTAACATTCGTTATCCTCTAAAATATTGATCGAAACCAGGTTTAATCGACTGTTTCAGTGTGGTACCACATTACTACGTGATCCAAACCAGAAAAAACCCAGGATCAGTTCAACAAGTATGTGAAGAATGCGAAAGTATGAGTCTGATGAGTGTAATTCCCAGGGCTAACCTAGACCTAACATGCGTTGTCCTCTAAAATATTGATGGAAACCAGGTTTAATCGACTGTTTCAGTGTGGTATCACACTACTACGTGACCCAAACCAGAAAAAACCCAGGATCTGTTCAACAAGTATGTGAAAAACGCGAAAGTATGAGCCTGATGAGGGCAAATCCCAGACCTATTCCAGACCTAACTTGCGTTATCCTCTAAAATATTGATCGAAACCAGGTTTAATTGACCGTTTCAGTGTGGTACCACATTACTACGTGATCCAAACCAGAAAAAACCCAGGATCCGTTGAACAAGTATGGGAAAAATGCGAAAGTATGTGTCCGATCAGTGAAAATCTCAGGCCTTACCTAGACCTAACTTGCGTTGTCCTCTAAAATATTGATGGAAACCAGGTTTCATTGACTGTCTCAGTGTGGTACCACATTACTACGTGATCCAAACCAGAAAAAACCTAGGATCCGTTCAACAAGTATGTGAATAATGCGAAAGTATGAGTCTGATGAGTGAAAATCCCAGGCCTAACCTAGACGTAACATGCGTTGTCCTCTAAAATATTGATGGAAACCAGGTTTCATTGACTGTTTCAGTGTGGTACCACAATACTACGTGATCCAAACCAGAAAAAACCCAGGATCAGTTCAACAAGTATGTGAAGAATGCGAAAGTATGAGTCTGATGAGTGTAATTCCCAGGGCTAACCTAGACCTAACATGCGTTGTCCTCTAAAATATTGATGGAAACCAGGTTTCATTGACTGTTTCAGTGTGGTACTACATTACTACGTGATGCAATCCAGAAAAAACCCAGGATCTGTTCAACAAGTATGTGAAAAACGCGAAAGTATGAGTCTGATGAGGTCAAATCCCAGACCTATCCCAGACTTAACTTGCGTTATCCTCTAAAATATTGATCGAAACCAGGTTTAATCGACTGCTTCAGCGTGGTGCCACATTACTACGTGATCCAATCCAGAAATAGCCCAGGATCTAGCCATGAAGTATGAGAAATATGCGAAAGAATGAGCATGATGAGAGCTAATCCCAGAACTAACCTAGACCTAACATGCGTTATCCTCTAAAATATTGAGCGAAACCAGGTTTAATGGACTGTTTCAGTGAGGTACCACACTACTTCGTGATGCAAACCAGAAAAAGCCCAGGATCTGTTCAACAAGTATGTGAAAAACGCTAAACTGTGAGCCTGATGAGGGCAAGTTTTAGACCTAACCCAGACATACGATGCGTTATCCTCTGAAATATTTATCCAGACCAGGTTTCATTGAATGTTTCAGTGTGGTACCACTTTACTACGTGATCCAATCCAGAAATATCCCAGGATCTAGCCATGAAGTATGAGAAATATGCGAAAGTAAGAGCCTGATGAGGGCAAATCCTAGACCTATCCCAGACCTAACTTGCTTTATCCTCTAAAATATTGATCGAAACCAGGTTTAATTGACTGTTTCAGCGTGGTACCACATTACTACGTGATCCAATCCAGAAACAGCCCAGGATCTAGCCATGAAGTGTGAGAAATATGCGAAAGTATGAGCCTGATGAGGGCAAATCCTAGACCTAACCCAGACCTAACATGCATTATCCTCTAAAATATTTATAAAGATCAGGTTTAATTGATTGTTTCAGTGTCCTCCCACATTAATACGTGATCCAAACCAGAAAAAACCCAGGATCTGTTCAACATGTATGAGAAATATGCGAAAGAATGAGCCTGATGAGAGAAAATCCCAGACCTAACTTAGACCTAACATGAATTATTCTCTAAAATATTGATCGAAACCAGGTTTACTTGACTGTTTCAGTGTGGTCCCACATTACTACGTCATCCAAACCAGAAAAAACCCAGGATCTGTTCAACAAGTATGTGAAAAACGCGAAAGTATGAGTCTGATGAGGTCAAATCCCAGACCTATCCCAGACTTAACTTGCGTTATCCTCTAAAATATTGATCGAAACCAGGTTTAATCGACTGTTTCAGCGTGGTGCCACATTACTACGTGATCCAATCCAGAAATAGCCCAGGATCTAGCCATGAAGTATGAGAAATATGCGAAAGTATGAGCCTGATGGGAGCAAATCCCAGACCTAACCTAGACCTAACATGAATTATTCTCTAAAATATTGATCGAAACCTGGTTTAATTGACTGTTTCAGTGTGGTCCCACATTACTGCGTGACCCAAACCAGAAATAACCCAGGATCCGTTCAACAAGTATGCGAAGAATGCGAAAGTATGAGTCTGATGAGTGAAAATCCCAGGCCTAACCTAGACCTAACATGAGTTATCCTCTAAAATATTGATCCAAACCAGGTTTAATGGACTGTTTCAGCGTGGTACCACACTACTACGTGATCCAAACCAGAAAAAACCCAGGATCTGTTCAACAAGTATGTGAAAAACGCGAAAGTATGAGTCTGATGAGGTCAAATCCCAGACCTATCCCAGACTTAACTTGCGTTATCCTATAAAATATTGATCGAAACCAGGTTTAATCGACTGTTTCAGCTTGGTGCCACATTACTACGTGATACAATCCAGAAACAGCCCAGGATCTAGCCATGAAGTATGAGAAATATGCGAAAGTATGAGCCTGATGAGGGCAAATCCTAGACCTAACCCAAACCTAACATGCGTTATCCTCTAAAATATTTATCCAGACCAGGTTGCATTGAATGTTTCAGTGTGGTACCACTTTACTACCTGATACAATCCAGAAACTGCCCAGGATCTAGCCATGAAGTATGAGAAATATGCGAAAGTATGAGCCTGATGAGGGCCAAACCTCAGACCTAACCCAAACCTAACATGCGTTATCCTCTAAAATATTTATGAAGAAAAGGTTTAATTGAATGTTTCAGTGTGGTACCACAATACTACGTGAACCAAACCAGAGAAAACCCAGGATCCGTTCAACAAGTATGTTAAAACTGCCACAGTATGACTCTGATGAGGGCAAATCCCAGGCCTAACCTAGACCTAACATGCGTTGTCCTCTAGAATATTGATGGAAACCAGGTTTCATTGACTGTTTCAGTGTGGTACTACATTAATACGTGATGCAATCCAGAAAAAGCCCAGGATCTGTTCAACAAGTATGTGAAAAACGCGAAAGTATGAGTCTGATGAGGTCAAATCCCAGACCTATCCCAGACTTAACTTGCGTTATCCTCTAAAATATTGATCGAAACCAGGTTTAATCGACTGTTTCAGCGTGGTGCCACATTACTACGTGATACAATCCAGAAACAGCCCAGGATCTAGCCATCAAGTATGTGAAATATGCGAAAGTATGAGCCTGATGAGGGCAAATCCTAGACCTAACCCAAACCTAACATGCGTTATCCTCCCAAAATATTTATCAAGACCAGGCTTAATTGAATGTTTCAGTGTGGTACCACATTACTACGAGAACCAAACCAGAAAAAACCCAGGATCCGTTCAACAAGTATGTGAAGAATGCAAAAGTATGATTCTGATCAGTGAAAATCTCAGGCCTTACCTAGACCTAACTTGCGTTGTCCTCTAAAATATTGATGGAAATCAGGTTTCATTGACTGTTTCAGTGTGGTACTACATTACTACGTGATGCAATCCAGAAAAAGCCCAGGATCTAGCCATCAAGTATGAGAGATATGCGAAAGAATGAGCCTGATGAGAGCAAATCCCAGACCTAACCTAGACCTAACATGCGTTATCCTCTAAAATATTGAGCGAAACCAGGTTTAATGGACTGTTTCAGTGTGGTACCACACTACTTCGTGATCCAAACCAGAGAAAGCCCAGGATCTGTTCAAGAAGTATGTGAAAAACGCTAAACTGTGAGCCTGATGAGGGCAAATCTTAGACCTAACCCAGACCTAAGATTCGTTATCCTCTAAAATATTTATCCTGACCAGGTTTCATTGCATGTTTCAGTGTGGTACCACTTTACTACCTGATACAATCCAGAAACAGCCCAGGACCTAGCCATGAAGTATGAGAAATATGCGAAAGTATGAGCCTGATGAGGGCCAAACCTCAGACCTAACCCAAACCTAACATGCGTTATCCTCTAAAATATTTATCAAGAAAAGGTTTAATTGAATGTTTCAGTGTGGTACCACATTACTACGTGAACCAAACCAGAAAAAACCCAGGATCCGTTCAACAAGTATGTTAAAACTGCGACAGTATGACTCTGATGAGGGCAAATCCCAGGCCTAACCTAGACCTAACATGCGTTATCCTCTAAAATATTGATCGAAACCAGGTTTACTTGACTGTTTCAGTGTGGTCCCACATTACTACCTGATCCAAACCAGAAAAAACCCAGGATCTGTTCAACAAGTATGTGAAAAATGCGAAAGTATGAGTCTGATGAGGTCAAATCCCAGACCTATCCCAGACTTAACTTGCGTTATCCTATAAAATATTGATCGAAACCAGGTTTAATCGACTGTTTCAGCGTGGTGCCACATTACTACGTGATACAATCCAGAAACAGCCCAGGATCTAGCCATGAAGTATGAGAAATATGCGAAAGTATGAGCCTGATGAGGGCAAATCCTAGACCTAACCCAAACCTAACATGCGTTATCCTATAAAATATTTATCAAGACCAGGTTTAATTGAATGTTTCAGTGTGGTAACACATTACTACGTGAACCAAACCAGAAAAAACCCAGGATCCGTTCAACAAGTATGTTAAAACTGCGACAGTATGACCCTGATGAGGGCAAATCCCAGGCCTAACCTAGACCTAACTTGCGTTGTCCTCTAGAATATTGATGGAAACCAGGTTTAATTGACTGTTTCAGTGTTGTACTCCATTACTACGTGATGCAATCCAGAAAAAGCCCAGGATCTAGCCATCAAGTATGAGAAATATGCGAAAGAATGAGCCTGATCGGAGCAAATCCCAGACCTAACCTAGACCTAACATGAATTATTCTCTAAAATATTTATCAAGATCAGGTTTAATTGATTGTTTCAGTGTGGTCCCACATTACTACGTGATCCAAACCAGAAAAAACCCAGGATCTGTTCAACAAGTATGTGAAAAACGCGAAAGTATGAGTCTGATGAGGTCAAATCCCAGACCTATCCCAGACTTACCTTGCGTTATCCTATAAAATATTGATCGAAACCAGGTTTAATCGACTGTTTCAGCGTGGTGCCACATTACTACGTGATACAATCCAGAAACAGCCCAGGATCTAGCCATCAAGTATGTGAAATATGCGAAAGTATGAGCCTGATGAGGGCAAATCCTAGACCTAACCCAAACCTAACATGCGTTATCCTCCCAAAATATTTATCAAGACCAGGCTTAATTGAATGTTTCAGTGTGGTACCACATTTGACGAGAACCAAACCAGAAAAAACCCAGGATCCGTTCAACAAGTATGTGAAGAATGCAAAAGTATGATTCTGATCAGTGAAAATCTCAAGCCTTACCTAGACCTAACTTGCGTTGTCCTCTAAAATATTGATGGAAACCAGGTTTCATTGACTGTTTCAGTGTGGTACTACATTACTACGTGATGCAATCCAGAAAAAGCCCAGGATCTAGCCATCAAGTATGAGAAATATGCGAAAGAATGAGCCTGATGAGAGCAAATCCCAGACCTAACCTAGACCTAACCTGCGTTATCCTCTAAAATATTGAGCGAAACCAGGTTTAATGGACTGTTTCAGTGTGGTACCACACTACTTCGTGATCCAAACCAGAGAAAGCCCAGGATCTGTTCAAGAAGTATGTGAAAAACGCTAAACTGTGAGCCTGATGAGGGCAAATCTTAGACCAAACCCAGACCTAAGATTCGTTATCCTCTAAAATATTTATCCTGACCAGGTTTCATTGCATGTTTCAGTGTGGTACCACTTTACTACCTGATACAATCCAGAAACAGCCCAGGACCTAGCCATGAAGTATGAGAAATATGCGAAAGTATGAGCCTGATGAGGGCCAAACCTCAGACCTAACCCAAACCTAACATGCGTTATCCTCTAAAATATTTATCAAGAAAAGGTTTAATTGAATGTTTCAGTGTGGTACCACATTACTACGTGAACCAAACCAGAAAAAACCCAGGATCCGTTCAACAAGTATGTTAAAACTGCGACAGTATGACTCTGATGAGGGCAAATCCCAGGCCTAACCTAGACCTAACATGCGTTATCCTCTAAAATATTGATCGAAACCAGGTTTACTTGACTGTTTCAGTGTGGTCCCACATTACTACCTGATCCAAACCAGAAAAAACCCAGGATCTGTTCAACAAGTATGTGAAAAATGCGAAAGTATGAGTCTGATGAGGTCAAATCCCAGACCTATCCCAGACTTAACTTGCGTTATCCTATAAAATATTGATCGAAACCTGGTTTAATCGACTGTTTCAGCGTGGTGCCACATTACTACGTGATACAATCCAGAAACAGCCCAGGATCTAGCCATGAAGTATGAGAAATATGCGAAAGTATGAGCCTGATGAGGGCAAATCCTAGACCTAACCCAAACCTAACATGCGTTATCCTATAAAATATTTATCAAGACCAGGTTTAATTGAATGTTTCAGTGTGGTAACACATTACTACGTGAACCAAACCAGAAAAAACCCAGGATCCGTTCAACAAGTATGTTAAAACTGCGACAGTATGACCCTGATGAGGGCAAATCCCAGGCCTAACCTAGACCTAACATGCGTTGTCCTCTAGAATATTGATGGAAACCAGGTTTAATTGACTGTTTCAGTGTTGTACTCCATTACTACGTGATGCAATCCAGAAAAAGCCCAGGATCTAGCCATCAAGTATGAGAAATATGCGAAAGAATGAGCCTGATCGGAGCAAATCCCAGACCTAACCTAGATCTAACATGAATTATTCTCTAAAATATTGATCAAAACCAAGTTTATTTGACTGTTTCAGTGTGGTACCACATTACTACGTGATCTAAACCAGAAAAAACCCAGGATCCGTTCAACAAGTATGTGAATAATGCGAAAGTATGAGCCTGATGAGGGCAAATCCTAGACCCAACCCAAACCTAACATGCGTTATCCTCTAAAATATTTATCAAGACCAGGTTTAATTGAATGCTTCTGTGTGGTACCACAATACTACGTGATCCAAACCAGAAAAAACCCAGGATCCGTTCAACAAGTATGTGAAGAATGCGAAAGTATGAGTCTGATCAGTGAAAATCTGAGGCCTTACCTAGACCTAACTTGCGTTGTCCTCTAAAATATTGTTGGAAACCAGGTTTCATTGACTGTCTCAGTGTGGTACTACATTACTACGTGATGCAATCCAGAAAAAGCCCAGGATCTAGCCATCCAGTATGAGAAATATGCGAAAGAATGAGCCTGATGAGAGCAAATTCCAGACCTAACCTAGACCTAACATGCGTTATCCTCTAAAATATTGAGCGAAACCAGGTTTAATGGACTGTTTCAGTGTGGTACCACACTACTTCGTGATCCAAACCAGAGAAAGCCCAGGATCTGTTCAAGAAGTATGTTAAAACTGCGACAGTATGACTCTGATGAGGGCAAATCCCAGGCCTAACCTAGACCTAACATGCGTTATCCTCTAAAATATTGATCGAAACCAGGTTTACTTGACTGTTTCAGTGTGGTCCCACATTACTACCTGATCCAAACCAGAAGAAACCCAGGGTCTGTTCAACAAGTATGTGAAAAACGCGAAAGTATGAGTCTGATGAGGTCAAATCCCAGACCTATCCCAGACTTAACTTGCGTTATCCTATAAAATATTGATCGAAACGAGGTTTAATCGACTGTTTCTGCGTGGTGCCACATTACTACGTGATAAAATCCAGAAACAGCCCAGGATCTAGCCATGAAGTATGAGAAATATGCGAAAGTATGAGTCTGATGAGGTCAAATCCCAGACCTATCCCAGACTTAAGTTGCGTTATCCTCTAAAATATTGATCGAAACCAGGTTTAATCGACTGCTTCAGCGTGGTGCCACATTACTACGTGATCCAATCCAGAAATAGCCCAGGATCTAGCCATGAAGTATGAGAAATATGCGAAAGAATGAGCATGATGAGAGCTAATCCCAGAACTAACCTAGACCTAACATGCGTTATCCTCTAAAATATTGAGCGAAACCAGGTTTAATGGACTGTTTCAGTGAGGTACCACACTACTTCGTGATGCAAACCAGAAAAAGCCCAGGATCTGTTCAACAAGTATGTGAAAAACGCTAAACTGTGAGCCTGATGAGGGCAAATTTTAGACCTAACCCAGACATACGATGCGTTATCCTCTGAAATATTTATCCAGACCAGGTTTCATTCAATGTTTCAGTGTGGTACCACTTTACTACGTGATCCAATCCAGAAATATCCCAGGATCTAGCCATGAAGTATGAGAAATATGCGAAAGTAAGAGCCTGATGAGGGCAAATCCTAGACCTATCCCAGACCTAATTTGCTTTATCCTCTAAAATATTGATCGAAACCAGGTTTAATTGACTGTTTCAGCGTGGTACCACATTACTACGTGATCCAATCCAGAAACAGCCCAGGATCTAGCCATGAAGTGTGAGAAATATGCGAAAGTATGAGCCTGATGAGGGCAAATCCTAGACCTAACCCAGACCTAACATGCATTATCCTCTAAAATATTTATAAAGATCAGGTTTAATTGATTGTTTCAGTGTGGTCCCACATTAATACGTGATCCAAACCAGAAAAAACCCAGGATCTGTTCAACATGTATGAGAAATATGCGAAAGAATGAGCCTGATGGGAGAAAATCCCAGACCTAACTTAGACCTAACATGAATTATTCTCTAAAATATTGATCGAAACCAGGTTTACTTGACTGTTTCAGTGTGGTCCCACATTAATACGTGATCCAAACCAGAAAAAACCCAGGATCTGTTCAACAAGTATGTGAAAAACGCGAAAGTATGAGTCTGATGAGGTCAAATCCCAGACCTATCGCAGACTTAACTTGCGTTATCCTCTAAAATATTGATCGAAACCAGGTTTAATCGACTGTTTCAGCGTGGTGCCACATTACTACGTGATCCAATCCAGAAATAGCCCAGGATCTAGCCATGAAGTATGAGAAATATGCGAAAGTATGAGCCTGATGGGAGCAAATCCCAGACCTAACCTAGACCTAACATGAATTATTCTCTAAAATATTGATCGAAACCTGGTTTAATTGACTGTTTCAGTGTGGTCCCACATTACTGCGTGACCCAAACCAGAAATAACCCAGGATCCGTTCAACAAGTATGCGAAGAATGCGAAAGTATGAGTCTGATGAGTGAAAATCCCAGGCCTAACCTAGACCTAACATGAGTTATCCTCTAAAATATTGATCCAAACCAGGTTTAATGGACTGTTTCAGCGTGGTACCACACTACTACGTGATCCAAACCAGAAAAACCCCAGGATCTGTTCAACAAGTATGTGAAAAACGCGCAAGTATGAGTCTGATGAGGTCAAATCCCAGACCTATCCCAGACTTAACTTGCGTTATCCTATAAAATATTGATCGAAACCAGGTTTAATCGACTGTTTCAGCTTGGTGCCACATTACTACGTGATACAATCCAGAAACAGCCCAGGATCTAGCCATGAAGTATGAGAAATATGCGAAAGTAGGAGCCTGATGAGGGCAAATCCTAGACCTAACCCAAACCTAACATGCGTTATCCTCTAAAATATTTATCAAGACCAGGTTTAATTGAATGTTTCAGTGTAGTAACACATTACTACGTGAACCAAACCAGAAAAAACCCAGGATCCGTTCAACAAGTATGTTAAAACTGCGACAGTATGACCCTGATAAGGGCAAATCCCAGGCCTAACCTAGACCTAACATGCGTTGTCCTCTAGAATATTGATGGAAACCAGGTTTAATTGACTGTTTCAGTGTTGTACTTCATTACTACGTGATGCAATCCAGAAAAAGCCCAGGCTCTAGCGATCAAGCATGAGAAATATGCGAAAGAATGAGCCTGATGGGTGCAAATCCCAGACCTAACCTAGACCTAACATGAATTATTCTCTAAAATATTGATCAAAACCAGGTTTATTTGACTGTTTCAGTGTGGTCCCACATTACTACGTGATCCAAACCAGAAATAACCCAGGATCCGTTCAACAAGTATGTGAAGAATGCGAAAGTATGAGTCTGATGAGTGAAAATCCCAGGCCTAACCTAGACCTAACATGCGTTATCCTCTAAAATATTTATCAAGACCAGGTTTAATTGAATGTTTCAGTGTGGTACCACAATACTACGTGATCCAAACCAGAAAAAACCCAGGATCCGTTCAACAAGTATGTGAAGAATGCGAAAGTATGAGTCTGATCAGTGAAAATCTCAGGCCTTACCTAGATCTAACTTGCGTTGTCCTCTAAAATATTGTTGGAAACCAGGTTTCATTGACTGTTTCAGTGTGGTACCACACTACTTCCTGATCCAAACCAGAGAAAGCCCAGGATCTGTTCAAGAAGTATGTGAAAAACGCTAAACTGTGAGCCTGATGAGGGCAAATCTTAGACCTAACCCAGACCTAAGATGCGTTATCCTCTAAAATATTTATCCAGACCAGGTTGCATTGAATGTTTCAGTGTGGTACCACTTTACTACCTGATACAATCCAGAAACAGCCCAGGATCTAGCCATGAAGTATGAGAAATATGCGAAAGTATGAGCCTGATGAGGGCCAAACCTCAGACCTAACCCAAACCTAACATGCGTTATCCTCTAAAATATTTATGAAGAAACGGTTTAATTGAATGTTTCAGTGTGGTACCACATTACTACGTGAACCAAACCAGAGAAAACCCAGGATCCGTTCAACAAGTATGTTAAAACTGCCACAGTATGACTCTGATGAGGGCAAATCCCAGGCCTAACCTAGACCTAACATGCGTTGTCCTCTAGAATATTGATGGAAACCAGGTTTCATTGACTGTTTCAGTGTGGTACTACATTAATACGTGATGCAATCCAGAAAAAGCCCAGGATCTAGCCATCAAGTATGAGAAATATGCGAAAGAATGAGTCTGATGAGAGCAAATCCCAGACCTAACCTAGACCTAACATGCGTTATCCTCTAAAATATTGATCGAAACCAGGTTTAATTGACTGTTTCAGCGTGGTACCACATTACTACGTGATCCAATCCAGAAACAGCCCAGGATCTAGCCATGAAGTATGAGAAATATGCGAAAGTATGAGCCTGATGAGGGCAAATCCTAGACCGAACCCAGACCTAACATGCGTTATCCTCTAAAATATTTTTCAAGATCAGGTTTAATTGATTGTTCAGTGTGGTCCCACATTACTACGTGATCCAAACCAGAAAAAACCCAGGATCTGTTCATCATGTATGAGAAATATGCGAAAGAATGAGCCTGATGAGAGCAAATCCCAGACCTAACATAGACCTAACATGAATTATTCTCTAAAATATTGATCGAAACCAGGTTTACTTGACTGTTTCAGTGTGGTCCCACATTACTACGTCATCCAAACCAGAAAAAACCCAGGATCTGTTCAACAAGTATGTGAAGAATGCAAAAGTATGATTCTGATCAGTGAAAATCTCAGGCCTTACCTAGACCTAACTTGCGTTGTCCTCTAGAATATTGATGGAAACCAGGTTTAATTGACTGTTTCTGTGTTGTACTTCATTACTACGTGATGCAATCCAGAAAAAGCCCAGGATCTAGCCATAAAGTATGAGAAATATGCGAAAGAATGAGCCTGATGAGAGCAAATCCCAGACCTAACCTAGACCAAACATGCGTTATCCTCTAAAATAATGATCGAAACCTGGTTTAATTGACTGTTTCAGTGTGGTCCCACATTACTACGTGATCCAAACCAGAAATAACCCAGGATCCATTCAACAAGTATGTGAAGAATGCGAAAGTATGAGTCTGATGAGTGAAAATCCCAGGCCTAACCTAGACCTAACATGCGTTATCCTCTAAAATATTGATCCAAACCAGGTTTAATGGACTGTTTCAGCGTGGTACCACACTACTACGTGATCCAAACCAGAAAAAACCCAGGATCTGTTCAACAAGTATGTGAAAAACGCGAAAGTATGACCCTGATGAGGGCAAATCCCAGGCCTAACCTAGACCTAACTTGCGTTGTCCTCTAGAATATTGATGGAAACCAGGTTTAATTGACTGTTTCAGTGTTGTACTCCATTACTACGTGATGCAATCCAGAAAAAGCCCAGGATCTAGCCATCAAGTATGAGAAATATGCGAAAGAATGAGCCTGATCGGAGCAAATCCCAGACCTAACCTAGACCTAACATGAATTATTCTCTAAAATATTTATCAAGATCAGGTTTAATTGATTGTTTCAGTGTGGTCCCATATTACTACGTGATCCAAACCAGAAAAAACCCAGGATCTGTTCAACATGTATAAGAAATATGCGAAAGAATGAGCCTGATGAGAGCAAATCCCAGACCTAACTTAGACCTAACATGAATTATTCTCTAAAATATTGATCGAAACCAGGTTTACTTGACTGTTTCAGTGTGGTCCCACATTACTACGTGATCCAAACCAGAAAAAACCCAGGATCTGTTCAACAAGTATGTGAAAAACGCGAAAGTATGAGTCTGATGAGGTCAAATCCCAGACCTATCCCAGACTTACCTTGCGTTATCCTATAAAATATTGATCGAAACCAGGTTTAATCGACTGTTTCAGCGTGGTGCCACATTACTACGTGATACAATCCAGAAACAGCCCAGGATCTAGCCATCAAGTATGTGAAATATGCGATAGTATGAGCCTGATGAAGGCAAATCCTAGACCTAACCCAAACCTAACATGCGTTATCCTCCCAAAATATTTATCAAGACCAGGCTTAATTGAATGTTTCAGTGTGGTACCACATTACTACGAGAACCAAACCAGAAAAAACCCAGGATCCGTTCAACAAGTATGTGAAGAATGCAAAAGTATGATTCTGATCAGTGAAAATCTCAGGCCTTACCTAGACCTAACTTGCGTTGTCCTCTAAAATATTGATGGAAACCAGGTTTCATTGACTGTTTCAGTGTGGTACTACATTACTACGTGATGCAATCCAGAAAAAGCCCAGGATCTAGCCATCAAGTATGAGAAATATGCGAAAGAATGAGCCTGATGAGAGCAAATCCCAGACCTAACCTAGACCTAACATGCGTTATCCTCTAAAATATTGAGCGAAACCAGGTTTAATGGACTGTTTCAGTGTGGTACCACACTACTGCGTGATCCAAACCAGAGAAAGCCCAGGATCTGTTCAAGAAGTATGTGAAAAACGCTAAACTGTGAGCCTGATGAGGGCAAATCTTAGACCTAACCCAGACCTAAGATTCGTTATCCTCTAAAATATTTATCCTGACCAGGTTTCATTGCATGTTTCAGTGTGGTACCACTTTACTACCTGATACAATCCAGAAACAGCCCAGGACCTAGCCATGAAGTATGAGAAATATGCGAAAGTATGAGCCTGATGAGGGCCAAACCTCAGACCTAACCCAAACCTAACATGCGTTATCCTCTAAAATATTTATCAAGAAAAGGTTTAATTGAATGTTTCAGTGTGGTACCACATTACCACGTGAACCAAACCAGAAAAAACCCAGGATCCGTTCAACAAGTATGTTAATACTGCGACAGTATGACTCTGATGAGGGCAAATCCCAGGCCTAACCTAGACCTAACATGCGTTATCCTCTAAAATATGGATCGAAACCAGGTTTACTTGACTGTTTCAGTGTGGTCCCACATTACTACCTGATCCAAACCAGAAGAAACCCAGGGTCTGTTCAACAAGTATGTGAAAAACGCGAAAGTATGAGTCTGATGAGGTCAAATCCCAGACCTATCCCAGACTTAACTTGCGTTATCCTATAAAATATTGATCGAAACGAGGTTTAATCGACTGTTTCTGCGTGGTGCCACATTACTACGTGATACAATCCAGAAACAGCCCAGGATCTAGCCATGAAGTATGAGAAATATGCGAAAGTATGAGCCTGATGAGGGCAAATCCTAGACCTAACCCAAACCTAACATGCGTTATCCTATAAAATATTTATCAAGACCAGGTTTAAATGAATGTTTCAGTGTGGTAACACATTACTACGTGAACCAAACCAGAAAAAACCCAGGATCCGTTCAACAAGTATGTTAAAACTGCGACAGTATGACCCTGATGAGGGCAAATCCCAGGCCTAACCTAGACCTAACATGAATTATTCTCTAAAATATTGATCGAAACCTGGTTTAATTGACTGTTTCAGTGTGGTCCCACATTACTACGTGATCCGAACCCGAAATAACCCAGGATCCGTTCAACAAGTATGTGAAGAATGCGAAAGTATGAGTCTGATGAGTGAAAATCCCAGGCCTAACCTAGACCTAGCATGCGTTATCCTCTAAAATATTGATCCAAACCATGTTTAATGGACTGTTTCAGCGTGGTACCACACTGCTACGTGATCCAAACCAGAAAAAACCCAGGATCTGTTCGACAAGTATGTGAAAAACGCGAAAGTATGAGCCTGATGAGGGCAAATCCCAGACATATCCCAGACCTAACTTGCGTTGTCCTCTAAGATATTGATGGAAACCAGGTTTAATTGACTGTTTCAGTGTTGTACTTCATTACTACGTGATGCAATCCTGAAAAAGCCCAGGATCTAGCCATCCAGTATGAGAAATATGCGAAAGAATGAGCCTGATGAGAGCAAATTCCAGACCTAACCGAGACCTAACATGCGTTATCCTCTAAAATATTGAGCGAAACCAGGTTTAATGGACTGTTTCAGTGTGGTACCACACTACTTCGTGATCCAAACCAGAGAAAGCCCAGGATCTGTTCAAGAAGTATGTTAAAACTGCGACAGTATGACTCTGATGAGGGCAAATCCCAGGCCTAACCTAGACCTAACATGCGTTATCCTCTAAAATATTGATCGAAACCAGGTTTACTTGACTGTTTCAGTGTGGTCCCACATTACTACCTGATCCAAACCAGAAGAAACCCAGGGTCTGTTCAACAAGTATGTGAAAAACGCGAAAGTATGAGTCTGATGAGGTCAAATCCCAGACCTATCCCAGAATTAACTTGCGTTATCCTATAAAATATTGATCGAAACGAGGTTTAATCGACTGTTTCTGCGTGGTGCCACATTACTACGTGATACAATCCAGAAACAGCCCAGGATCTAGCCATGAAGTATGAGAAGTATGCGAAAGTATGAGCCTGATGAGGGCAAATCCTAGACCTAACCCAAACCTAACATGCGTTATCCTATAAAATATTTATCAAGACCAGGTTTAAATGAATGTTTCAGGGTGGTAACACATTACTACGTGAACCAAACCAGAAAAAACCCAGGATCCGTTCAACAAGTATGTTAAAACTGCGACAGCATGACCCTGATGAGGGCAAATCCCAGGCCTTACCTAGACCTAACATGAATTATTCTCTAAAATATTGATCGAAACCTGGTTTAATTGACTGCTTCAGTGTGGTCCCACATTACTACGTGATCCAAACCCGAAATAACCCAGGATCCGTTCAACAAGTATGTGAAGAATGCGAAAGTATGAGTCTGATGAGTGAAAATCCCAGGCCTAACCTAGACCTAACATGCGTTATCCTCTAAAATATTGATCCAAACCAGGTTTAATGGACTGTTTCAGCGTGGTACCACACTGCTACGTGATCCAAACCAGAAAAAACCCAGGATCTGTTCAACAAGTATGTGAAAAACGCGAAAGTATGAGCCTGATGAGGGCAAATCCCAGACATATCCCAGACCTAACTTGCGTTGTCGTCTAAGATATTGATGGAAACCAGGTTTAATTGACTGTTTCAGTGTTGTACTTCATTACTACGTGATGCAATCCTGAAAAAGCCCAGGATCTAGCCATCAAGTATGAGAAATATGCGAAAGAATGAGCCTGATGAGAGCAAATCCCAGACCTAACCTAGACCTAACATGCGTTATCCTCTAAAATATTGAGCGAAACCAGGTTTAATGGACTGTTTCAGTGACGTACCACACTACTTCGTGATCCAAACCAGAAAAAGCCCAGGATCTGTTCAACTAGTATGTGAAAAACGCTAATCTGTGAGCCTGATGAGGGCAAATCTTAGACCTAACCCAGACATAAGATGCGTTATCCTCTAAAATATTTATCCAGACCAGGTTTCATTGAATGTTTCAGTGTGGTACCACTTTACTACGTGATCCAATCCAGAAATAGCCCAGGATCTAGCCATGAAGTATGAGAAATATGCGAAAGTATGAGCCTGATGAGGGCAAATCCTAGACCTAACTTAGACCTAACATGAATTATTCTCTAAAATATTGATCGAAATCAGGTTTACTTGACTGTTTCAGTGTGTTCCCACATTACTACGTGATCCAAACCAGAAAAAACCCAGGATCTGTTCAACATGTATGAGAAATATGCGAAAGAATGAGCCTGATGAGAGCAAATCCCAGACCTAACTTAGACCTAACATGAATTATTCTCTAAAATATTGATCGAAATCAGGTTTACTTGACTGTTTCAGTGTGTTCCCACATTACTACGTGATCCAAACCAGAAAAAACCCAGGATCTGTTCAACAAGTATGTGAAAAACGCGAAAGTATGAGTCTGATGAGGTCAAATCCCAGACCTATCCCAGACTTACCTTGCGTTATCCTATAAAATATTGATCGAAACCAGGTTTAATCGACTGTTTCAGCGTGGTGCCACATTACTACGTGATACAATCCAGAAAAAACCCAGGATCTAGCCATCAAGTATGAGAAATATGCGAAAGAATGAGCCTGATGAGTGCAAATCCCAGACCTAACCTAGACCTAACATGCGTTATCCTCTAAAATATTGAGCGAAACCAGGTTTAATGGACTGTTTCAGTGTGGTACCACACAACTTCGTGATCCAAACCAGAGAAAGCCCAGGATCTGTTCAAGAAGTATGTGAATAACGCTAAACTGTGAGCCTGATGAGGGCAAATCTTAGACCTAACCCAGACCTAAGTTGCGTTATCCTCTAAAATATTTGTCCAGACCAGGTGTCATTGAATGTTTCAGTGTGGTACCACTTTACTACCTGATACAATCCAGAAACAGCCCAGGATCTAGCCATGAAGTATGAGAAATATGCGAAAGTATGAGCCTGATGAGGGCCAAACCTCAGACCTAACCCAAACCTAACATGCGTTATCCTCTAAAATATTTATCAAGAAAAGGTTTAATTGAATGTTTCAGTGTGGTACTACATTACTACGTGAACCAAACCAGAAAAAACCCAGGATCCGTTCAACAAGTATGTTAAAACTGCGACAGTATGACCCTGATGAGGGCAAATCCCAGGCCTAACCCAGACCTAACATGCGTTATCCTCTAAAATATTTTTCAAGATCAGGTTTAATTGATTGTTCAGTGTGGTCCCACATTACTACGTGATCCAAACCAGAAAAAACCCAGGATCTGTTCATCATGTATGAGAAATATGCGAAAGAATGAGCCTGATGAGAGCAAATCCCAGACCTAACATAGACCTAACATGAATTATTCTCTAAAATATTGATCGAAACCAGGTTTACTTGACTGTTTCAGTGTGGTCCCACATTACTACGTCATCCAAACCAGAAAAAACCCAGGATCTGTTCAACAAGTATGTGAAAAACGCGAAAGTATGAGTCTGATGAGGTCAAATCCCAGACCTATCCCAGACTTAACTTGCGTTATCCTCTAAAATATTGATCGAAACCAGGTTTAATCGACTGTTTCAGCGTGGTGCCACATTACTACGTGATCCAATCCAGAAATAGCCCAGGATCTAGCCATGAAGTATGAGAAATATGCGAAAGTATGAGCCTGATGGGAGCAAATCCCAGACCTAACCTAGACCTAACATGAATTATTCTCTAAAATATTGATCGAAACCTGGTTTAATTGACTGTTTCAGTGTGGTCCCACATTACTGCGTGACCCAAACCAGAAATAACCCAGGATCCGTTCAACAAGTATGCGAAGAATGCGAAAGTATGAGTCTGATGAGTGAAAATCCCAGGCCTAACCTAGACCTAACATGAGTTATCCTCTAAAATATTGATCCAAACCAGGTTTAATGGACTGTTTCAGCGTGGTACCACACTACTACGTGATCCAAACCAGAAAAAACCCAGGATCTGTTCAACAAGTATGTGAAAAACGCGAAAGTATGAGTCTGATGAGGTCAAATCCCAGACCTATCCCAGACTTAACTTGCGTTATCCTATAAAATATTGATCGAAACCAGGTTTAATCGACTGTTTCAGCTTGGTGCCACATTACTACGTGATACAATCCAGAAACAGCCCAGGATCTAGCCATGAAGTATGAGAAATATGCGAAAGTATGAGCCTGATGAGGGCAAATCCTAGACCTAACCCAAACCTAACATGCGTTATCCTCTAAAATATTTATCCAGACCAGGTTGCATTGAATGTTTCAGTGTGGTACCACTTTACTACCTGATACAATCCAGAAACTGCCCAGGATCTAGCCATGAAGTATGAGAAATATGCGAAAGTATGAGCCTGATGAGGGCCAAACCTCAGACCTAACCCAAACCTAACATGCGTTATCCTCTAAAATATTTATGAAGAAAAGGTTTAATTGAATGTTTCAGTGTGGTACCACAATACTACGTGAACCAAACCAGAGAAAACCCAGGATCCGTTCAACAAGTATGTTAAAACTGCCACAGTATGACTCTGATGAGGGCAAATCCCAGGCCTAACCTAGACCTAACATGCGTTGTCCTCTAGAATATTGATGGAAACCAGGTTTCATTGACTGTTTCAGTGTGGTACTACATTAATACGTGGTGCAATCCAGAAAAAGCCCAGGATCTGTTCAACAAGTATGTGAAAAACGCGAAAGTATGAGTCTGATGAGGTCAAATCCCAGACCTATCCCAGACTTAACTTGCGTTATCCTCTAAAATATTGATCGAAACCAGGTTTAATCGACTGTTTCAGCGTGGTGCCACATTACTACGTGATACAATCCAGAATCAGCCCAGGATCTGTTCAACAAGTATGTGAAAAACGCGAAAGTATGAGTCTGATGAGGTCAAATCCCAGACCTATCCCAGACTTACCTTGCGTTATCCTATAAAATATTGATCGAAACCAGGTTTAATCGACTGTTTCAGCGTGGTGCCACATTACTACGTGATACAATCCAGAAACAGCCCAGGATCTAGCCATCAAGTATGTGAAATATGCGAAAGTATGAGCCTGATGAGGGCAAATCCTAGACCTAACCCAAACCTAACATGCGTTATCCTCCCAAAATATTTATCAAGACCAGGCTTAATTGAATGTTTCAGTGTGGTACCACATTACTACGAGAACCAAACCAGAAAAAACCCAGGATCCGTTCAACAAGTATGTGAAGAATGCAAAAGTATGATTCTGATCAGTGAAAATCTCAGGCCTTACCTAGACCTAACTTGCGTTGTCCTCTAAAATATTGATGGAAATCAGGTTTCATTGACTGTTTCAGTGTGGTACTACATTACTACGTGATGCAATCCAGAAAAAGCCCAGGATCTAGCCATCAAGTATGAGAGATATGCGAAAGAATGAGCCTGATGAGAGCAAATCCCAGACCTAACCTAGACCTAACATGCGTTATCCTCTAAAATATTGAGCGAAACCAGGTTTAATGGACTGTTTCAGTGTGGTACCACACTACTTCGTGATCCAAACCAGAGAAAGCCCAGGATCTGTTCAAGAAGTATGTGAAAAACGCTAAACTGTGAGCCTGATGAGGGCAAATCTTAGACCTAACCCAGACCTAAGATTCGTTATCCTCTAAAATATTTATCCTGACCAGGTTTCATTGCATGTTTCAGTGTGGTACCACTTTACTACCTGATCCAAACCAGAAAAAACCCAGGATCTGTTCAACAAGTATGTGAAAAATGCGAAAGTATGAGTCTGATGAGGTCAAATCCCAGACCTATCCCAGACTTAACTTGCGTTATCCTATAAAATATTGATCGAAACCAGGTTTAATCGACTGTTTCAGCGTGGTGCCACATTACTACGTGATACAATCCAGAAACAGCCCAGGATCTAGCCATGAAGTATGAGAAATATGCGAAAGTATGAGCCTGATGAGGGCAAATCCTAGACCTAACCCAAACCTAACATGCGTTATCCTATAAAATATTTATCAAGACCAGGTTTAATTGAATGTTTCAGTGTGGTAACACATTACTACGTGAACCAAACCAGAAAAAACCCAGGATCCGTTCAACAAGTATGTTAAAACTGCGACAGTATGACCCTGATGAGGGCAAATCCCAGGCCTAACCTAGACCTAACTTGCGTTGTCCTCTAGAATATTGATGGAAACCAGGTTTAATTGACTGTTTCAGTGTTGTACGCCATTACTACGTGATGCAATCCAGAAAAAGCCCAGGATCTAGCCATCAAGTATGAGAAATATGCGAAAGAATGAGCCTGATCGGAGCAAATCCCAGACCTAACCTAGACCTAACATGAATTATTCTCTAAAATATTTATCAAGATCAGGTTTAATTGATTGTTTCAGTGTGGTCCCACATTACTACGTGATCCAAACCAGAAAAAACCCAGGATCTGTTCAACAAGTATGTGAAAAACGCGAAAGTATGAGTCTGATGAGGTCAAATCCCAGACCTATCCCAGACTTACCTTGCGTTATCCTATAAAATATTGATCGAAACCAGGTTTAATCGACTGTTTCAGCGTGGTGCCACATTACTACGTGATACAATCCAGAAACAGCCCAGGATCTAGCCATCAAGTATGTGAAATATGCGAAAGTATGAGCCTGATGAGGGCAAATCCTAGACCTAACCCAAACCTAACATGCGTTATCCTCCCAAAATATTTATCAAGACCAGGCTTAATTGAATGTTTCAGTGTGGTACCACATTTGACGAGAACCAAACCAGAAAAAACCCAGGATCCGTTCAACAAGTATGTGAAGAATGCAAAAGTATGATTCTGATCAGTGAAAATCTCAAGCCTTACCTAGACCTAACTTGCGTTGTCCTCTAAAATATTGATGGAAACCAGGTTTCATTGACTGTTTCAGTGTGGTACTACATTACTACGTGATGCAATCCAGAAAAAGCCCAGGATCTAGCCATCAAGTATGAGAAATATGCGAAAGAATGAGCCTGATGAGAGCAAATCCCAGACCTAACCTAGACCTAACCTGCGTTATCCTCTAAAATATTGAGCGAAACCAGGTTTAATGGACTGTTTCAGTGTGGTACCACACTACTTCGTGATCCAAACCAGAGAAAGCCCAGGATCTGTTCAAGAAGTATGTGAAAAACGCTAAACTGTGAGCCTGATGAGGGCAAATCTTAGACCAAATCCAGACCTAAGATTCGTTATCCTCTAAAATATTTATCCTGACCAGGTTTCATTGCATGTTTCAGTGTGGTACCACTTTACTACCTGATACAATCCAGAAACAGCCCAGGACCTAGCCATGAAGTATGAGAAATATGCGAAAGTATGAGCCTGATGAGGGCCAAACCTCAGACCTAACCCAAACCTAACATGCGTTATCCTCTAAAATATTTATCAAGAAAAGGTTTAATTGAATGTTTCAGTGTGGTACCACATTACTACGTGAACCAAACCAGAAAAAACCCAGGATCCGTTCAACAAGTATGTTAAAACTGCGACAGTATGACTCTGATGAGGGCAAATCCCAGGCCTAACCTAGACCTAACATGCGTTATCCTCTAAAATATTGATCGAAACCAGGTTTACTTGACTGTTTCAGTGTGGTCCCACATTACTACCTGATCCAAACCAGAAAAAACCCAGGATCTGTTCAACAAGTATGTGAAAAATGCGAAAGTATGAGTCTGATGAGGTCAAATCCCAGACCTATCCCAGACTTAACTTGCGTTATCCTATAAAATATTGATCGAAACCTGGTTTAATCGACTGTTTCAGCGTGGTGCCACATTACTACGTGATACAATCCAGAAACAGCCCAGGATCTAGCCATGAAGTATGAGAAATATGCGAAAGTATGAGCCTGATGAGGGCAAATCCTAGACCTAACCCAAACCTAACATGCGTTATCCTATAAAATATTTATCAAGACCAGGTTTAATTGAATGTTTCAGTGTGGTAACACATTACTACGTGAACCAAACCAGAAAAAACCCAGGATCCGTTCAACAAGTATGTTAAAACTGCGACAGTATGACCCTGATGAGGGCAAATCCCAGGCCTAACCTAGACCTAACATGCGTTGTCCTCTAGAATATTGATGGAAACCAGGTTTAATTGACTGTTTCAGTGTTGTACTCCATTACTACGTGATGCAATCCAGAAAAAGCCCAGGATCTAGCCATCAAGTATGAGAAATATGCGAAAGAATGAGCCTGATCGGAGCAAATCCCAGACCTAACCTAGATCTAACATGAATTATTCTCTAAAATATTGATCAAAACCAAGTTTATTTGACTGTTTCAGTGTGGTACCACATTACTACGTGATCTAAACCAGAAAAAACCCAGGATCCGTTCAACAAGTATGTGAATAATGCGAAAGTATGAGCCTGATGAGGGCAAATCCTAGACCCAACCCAAACCTAACATGCGTTATCCTCTAAAATATTTATCAAGACCAGGTTTAATTGAATGCTTCTGTGTGGTACCACAATACTACGTGATCCAAACCAGAAAAAACCCAGGATCCGTTCAACAAGTATGTGAAGAATGCGAAAGTATGAGTCTGATCAGTGAAAATCTGAGGCCTTACCTAGACCTAACTTGCGTTGTCCTCTAAAATATTGTTGGAAACCAGGTTTCATTGACTGTCTCAGTGTGGTACTACATTACTACGTGATGCAATCCAGAAAAAGCCCAGGATCTAGCCATCCAGTATGAGAAATATGCGAAAGAATGAGCCTGATGAGAGCAAATTCCAGACCTAACCTAGACCTAACATGCGTTATCCTCTAAAATATTGAGCGAAACCAGGTTTAATGGACTGTTTCAGTGTGGTACCACACTACTTCGTGATCCAAACCAGAGAAAGCCCAGGATCTGTTCAAGAAGTATGTTAAAACTGCGACAGTATGACTCTGATGAGGGCAAATCCCAGGCCTAACCTAGACCTAACATGCGTTATCCTCTAAAATATTGATCGAAACCAGGTTTACTTGACTGTTTCAGTGTGGTCCCACATTACTACCTGATCCAAACCAGAAGAAACCCAGGGTCTGTTCAACAAGTATGTGAAAAACGCGAAAGTATGAGTCTGATGAGGTCAAATCCCAGACCTATCCCAGACTTAACTTGCGTTATCCTATAAAATATTGATCGAAACGAGGTTTAATCGACTGTTTCTGCGTGGTGCCACATTACTACGTGATAAAATCCAGAAACAGCCCAGGATCTAGCCATGAAGTATGAGAAATATGCGAAAGTATGAGCCTGATGAGGGCAAATCCTAGACCTAACCCAAACCTAACATGCGTTATCCTATAAAATATTTATCAAGACCAGGTTTAAATGAATGTTTCAGTGTGGTAACACATTACTACGTGAACCAAACCAGAAAAAACCCAGGATCCGTTCAACAAGTATGTTAAAACTGCGACAGTATGACCCTGATGAGGGCAAATCCCAGGCCTAACCTAGACCTAACATGAATTATTCTCTAAAATATTGATCGAAACCTGGTTTAATTGACTGTTTCAGTGTGGCCCCACATTACTACGTGATCCAAACCCGAAATAACCCAGGATCCGTTCAACAAGTATGTGAAGAATGCGAAAGTATGAGTCTGATGAGTGAAAATCCCAGGCCTAACCTAGACCTAACATGCGTTATCCTCTAAAATATTGATGGAAACCAGGTTTCATTGACTGTTTCAGTGTGGTACTACATTACTACGTGATGCAATCCAGAAAAAACCCAGGATCTGTTCAACAAGTATGTGAAAAACGCGAAAGTATGAGTCTGATGAGGTCAAATCCCAGACCTATCCCAGACTTAAGTTGCGTTATCCTCTAAAATATTGATCGAAACCAGGTTTAATCGACTGCTTCAGCGTGGTGCCACATTACTACGTGATCCAATCCAGAAATAGCCCAGGATCTAGCCATGAAGTATGAGAAATATGCGAAAGAATGAGCATGATGAGAGCTAATCCCAGAACTAACCTAGACCTAACATGCGTTATCCTCTAAAATATTGAGCGAAACCAGGTTTAATGGACTGTTTCAGTGAGGTACCACACTACTTCGTGATGCAAACCAGAAAAAGCCCAGGATCTGTTCAACAAGTATGTGAAAAACGCTAAACTGTGAGCCTGATGAGGGCAAATTTTAGACCTAACCCAGACATACGATGCGTTATCCTCTGAAATATTTATCCAGACCAGGTTTCATTCAATGTTTCAGTGTGGTACCACTTTACTACGTGATCCAATCCAGAAATATCCCAGGATCTAGCCATGAAGTATGAGAAATATGCGAAAGTAAGAGCCTGATGAGGGCAAATCCTAGACCTATCCCAGACCTAATTTGCTTTATCCTCTAAAATATTGATCGAAACCAGGTTTAATTGACTGTTTCAGCGTGGTACCACATTACTACGTGATCCAATCCAGAAACAGCCCAGGATCTAGCCATGAAGTGTGAGAAATATGCGAAAGTATGAGCCTGATGAGGGCAAATCCTAGACCTAACCCAGACCTAACATGCATTATCCTCTAAAATATTTATAAAGATCAGGTCTAATTGATTGTTTCAGTGTGGTCCCACATTAATACGTGATCCAAACCAGAAAAAACCCAGGATCTGTTCAACATGTATGAGAAATATGCGAAAGAATGAGCCTGATGAGAGAAAATCCCAGACCTAACTTAGACCTAACATGAATTATTCTCTAAAATATTGATCGAAACCAGGTTTACTTGACTGTTTCAGTGTGGTCCCACATTACTACGTGATCCAAACCAGAAAAAACCCAGGATCTGTTCAACAAGTATGTGAAAAACGCGAAAGTATGAGTCTGATGAGGTCAAATCCCAGACCTATCGCAGACTTAACTTGCGTTATCCTCTGAAATATTGATCGAAACCACGTTTAATCGACTGTTTCAGCGTGGTGCCACATTACTACGTGATCCAATCCAGAAATAGCCCAGGATCTAGCCATGAAGTATGAGAAATATGCGAAAGTATGAGCCTGATGGGAGCAAATCCCAGACCTAACCTAGACCTAACATGAATTATTCTCTAAAATATTGATCGAAACCTGGTTTAATTGACTGTTTCAGTGTGGTCCCACATTACTGCGTGACCCAAACCAGAAATAACCCAGGATCCGTTCAACAAGTATGCGAAGAATGCGAAAGTATGAGTCTGATGAGTGAAAATCCCAGGCCTAACCTAGACCTAACATGAGTTATCCTCTAAAATATTGATCCAAACCAGGTTTAATGGACTGTTTCAGCGTGGTACCACACTACTACGTGATCCAAACCAGAAAAAACCCAGGATCTGTTCAACAAGTATGTGAAAAACGCGCAAGTATGAGTCTGATGAGGTCAAATCCCAGACCTATCCCAGACTTAACTTGCGTTATCCTATAAAATATTGATCGAAACCAGGTTTAATCGACTGTTTCAGCTTGGTGCCACATTACTACGTGATACAATCCAGAAACAGCCCAGGATCTAGCCATGAAGTATGAGAAATATGCGAAAGTAGGAGCCTGATGAGGGCAAATCCTAGACCTAACCCAAACCTAACATGCGTTATCCTCTAAAATATTTATCAAGACCAGGTTTAATTGAATGTTTCAGTGTAGTAACACATTACTACGTGAACCAAACCAGAAAAAACCCAGGATCCGTTCAACAAGTATGTTAAAACTGCGACAGTATGACCCTGATAAGGGCAAATCCCAGGCCTAACCTAGACCTAACATGCGTTGTCCTCTAGAATATTGATGGAAACCAGGTTTAATTGACTGTTTCAGTGTTGTACTTCATTACTACGTGATGCAATCCAGAAAAAGCCCAGGCTCTAGCGATCAAGCATGAGAAATATGCGAAAGAATGAGCCTGATGGGTGCAAATCCCAGACCTAACCTAGACCTAACATGAATTATTCTCTAAAATATTGATCAAAACCAGGTTTATTTGACTGTTTCAGTGTGGTCCCACATTACTACGTGATCCAAACCAGAAATAACCCAGGATCCGTTCAACAAGTATGTGAAGAATGCGAAAGTATGAGTCTGATGAGTGAAAATCCCAGGCCTAACCTAGACCTAACATGCGTTATCCTCTAAAATATTTATCAAGACCAGGTTTAATTGAATGTTTCAGTGTGGTACCACAATACTACGTGATCCAAACCAGAAAAAACCCAGGATCCGTTCAACAAGTATGTGAAGAATGCGAAAGTATGAGTCTGATCAGTGAAAATCTCAGGCCTTACCTAGATCTAACTTGCGTTGTCCTCTAAAATATTGTTGGAAACCAGGTTTCATTGACTGTTTCAGTGTGGTACCACACTACTTCCTGATCCAAACCAGAGAAAGCCCAGGATCTGTTCAAGAAGTATGTGAAAAACGCTAAACTGTGAGCCTGATGAGGGCAAATCTTAGACCTAACCCAGACCTAAGATGCGTTATCCTCTAAAATATTTATCCAGACCAGGTTGCATTGAATGTTTCAGTGTGGTACCACTTTACTACCTGATACAATCCAGAAACAGCCCAGGATCTAGCCATGAAGTATGAGAAATATGCGAAAGTATGAGCCTGATGAGGGCCAAACCTCAGACCTAACCCAAACCTAACATGCGTTATCCTCTAAAATATTTATGAAGAAACGGTTTAATTGAATGTTTCAGTGTGGTACCACATTACTACGTGAACCAAACCAGAGAAAACCCAGGATCCGTTCAACAAGTATGTTAAAACTGCCACAGTATGACTCTGATGAGGGCAAATCCCAGGCCTAACCTAGACCTAACATGCGTTGTCCTCTAGAATATTGATGGAAACCAGGTTTCATTGACTGTTTCAGTGTGGTACTACATTAATACGTGATGCAATCCAGAAAAAGCCCAGGATCTAGCCATCAAGTATGAGAAATATGCGAAAGAATGAGTCTGATGAGAGCAAATCCCAGACCTAACCTAGACCTAACATGCGTTATCCTCTAAAATATTGATCGAAACCAGGTTTAATTGACTGTTTCAGCGTGGTACCACATTACTACGTGATCCAATCCAGAAACAGCCCAGGATCTAGCCATGAAGTATGAGAAATATGCGAAAGTATGAGCCTGATGAGGGCAAATCCTAGACCGAACCCAGACCTAACATGCGTTATCCTCTAAAATATTTTTCAAGATCAGGTTTAATTGATTGTTCAGTGTGGTCCCACATTACTACGTGATCCAAACCAGAAAAAACCCAGGATCTGTTCATCATGTATGAGAAATATGCGAAAGAATGAGCCTGATGAGAGCAAATCCCAGACCTAACATAGACCTAACATGAATTATTCTCTAAAATATTGATCGAAACCAGGTTTACTTGACTGTTTCAGTGTGGTCCCACATTACTACGTGATCCAAACCAGAAAAAACCCAGGATCTGTTCAACAAGTATGTGAAAAACGCGAAAGTATGAGTCTGATGAGGTCAAATCCCAGACCTATCCCAGACTTAACTTGCGTTATCCTCTAAAATATTGATCGAAACCAGGTTTAATCGACTGTTTCAGCGTGGTGCCACATTACTACGTGATACAATCCAGAATCAGCCCAGGATCTAGCCATGAAGTATGAGAAATATGCGAAAGTATGAGCCTGATGAGGGCAAATCCTAGACCTAACCCAAACCTAACATGCGTTATCCTCTAAAATATTTATCAAGAAAAGGATTAATTGAATGTTTCAGTGTGGTACCACATTACTGCGTGAACCAAACCAGAAAAAACCCAGGATCCGTTCAACAAGTATGTTAAAACTGCGACAGTATGACCCTGATGAGGGCAAATCCCAGGCCTAACCTAGACCTAACATGCGTTGTCCTCTAGAATATTGATGGAAACCAGGTTTAATTGACTGTTTCTGTGTTGTACTTCATTACTACGTGATGCAATCCAGAAAAAGCCCAGGATCTAGCCATAAAGTATGAGAAATATGCGAAAGAATGAGCCTGATGAGAGCAAATCCCAGACCTAACCTAGACCAAACATGCGTTATCCTCTAAAATAATGATCGAAACCTGGTTTAATTGACTGTTTCAGTGTGGTCCCACATTACTACGTGATCCAAACCAGAAATAACCCAGGATCCATTCAACAAGTATGTGAAGAATGCGAAAGTATGAGTCTGATGAGTGAAAATCCCAGGCCTAACCTAGACCTAACATGCGTTATCCTCTAAAATATTGATCCAAACCAGGTTTAATGGACTGTTTCAGCGTGGTACCACACTACTACGTGATCCAAACCAGAAAAAACCCAGGATCTGTTCAACAAGTATGTGAAAAACGCGAAAGTATGACCCTGATGAGGGCAAATCCCAGGCCTAACCTAGACCTAACTTGCGTTGTCCTCTAGAATATTGATGGAAACCAGGTTTAATTGACTGTTTCAGTGTTGTACTCCATTACTACGTGATGCAATCCAGAAAAAGCCCAGGATCTAGCCATCAAGTATGAGAAATATGCGAAAGAATGAGCCTGATCGGAGCAAATCCCAGACCTAACCTAGACCTAACATGAATTATTCTCTAAAATATTTATCAAGATCAGGTTTAATTGATTGTTTCAGTGTGGTCCCACATTACTACGTGATCCAAACCAGAAAAAACCCAGGATCTGTTCAACATGTATAAGAAATATGCGAAAGAATGAGCCTGATGAGAGCAAATCCCAGACCTAACTTAGACCTAACATGAATTATTCTCTAAAATATTGATCGAAACCAGGTTTACTTGACTGTTTCAGTGTGGTCCCACATTACTACGTGATCCAAACCAGAAAAAACCCAGGATCTGTTCAACAAGTATGTGAAAAACGCGAAAGTATGAGTCTGATGAGGTCAAATCCCAGACCTATCCCAGACTTACCTTGCGTTATCCTATAAAATATTGATCGAAACCAGGTTTAATCGACTGTTTCAGCGTGGTGCCACATTACTACGTGATACAATCCAGAGACAGCCCAGGATCTAGCCATCAAGTATGTGAAATATGCGATAGTATGAGCCTGATGAAGGCAAATCCTAGACCTAACCCAAACCTAACATGCGTTATCCTCCCAAAATATTTATCAAGACCAGGCTTAATTGAATGTTTCAGTGTGGTACCACATTACTACGAGAACCAAACCAGAAAAAACCCAGGATCCGTTCAACAAGTATGTGAAGAATGCAAAAGTATGATTCTGATCAGTGAAAATCTCAGGCCTTACCTAGACCTAACTTGCGTTGTCCTCTAAAATATTGATGGAAACCAGGTTTCATTGACTGTTTCAGTGTGGTACTACATTACTACGTGATGCAATCCAGAAAAAGCCCAGGATCTAGCCATCAAGTATGAGAAATATGCGAAAGAATGAGCCTGATGAGAGCAAATCCCAGACCTAACCTAGACCTAACATGCGTTATCCTCTAAAATATTGAGCGAAACCAGGTTTAATGGACTGTTTCAGTGTGGTACCACACTACTGCGTGATCCAAACCAGAGAAAGCCCAGGATCTGTTCAAGAAGTATGTGAAAAACGCTAAACTGTGAGCCTGATGAGGGCAAATCTTAGACCTAACCCAGACCTAAGATTCGTTATCCTCTAAAATATTTATCCTGACCAGGTTTCATTGCATGTTTCAGTGTGGTACCACTTTACTACCTGATACAATCCAGAAACAGCCCAGGACCTAGCCATGAAGTATGAGAAATATGCGAAAGTATGAGCCTGATGAGGGCCAAACCTCAGACCTAACCCAAACCTAACATGCGTTATCCTCTAAAATATTTATCAAGAAAAGGTTTAATTGAATGTTTCAGTGTGGTACCACATTACTACGTGAACCAAACCAGAAAAAACCCAGGATCCGTTCAACAAGTATGTTAATACTGCGACAGTATGACTCTGATGAGGGCAAATCCCAGGCCTAACCTAGACCTAACATGCGTTATCCTCTAAAATATGGATCGAAACCAGGTTTACTTGACTGTTTCAGTGTGGTCCCACATTACTACCTGATCCAAACCAGAAGAAACCCAGGGTCTGTTCAACAAGTATGTGAAAAACGCGAAAGTATGAGTCTGATGAGGTCAAATCCCAGACCTATCCCAGAATTAACTTGCGTTATCCTATAAAATATTGATCGAAACGAGGTTTAATCGACTGTTTCTGCGTGGTGCCACATTACTACGTGATACAATCCAGAAACAGCCCAGGATCTAGCCATGAAGTATGAGAAGTATGCGAAAGTATGAGCCTGATGAGGGCAAATCCTAGACCTAACCCAAACCTAACATGCGTTATCCTATAAAATATTTATCAAGACCAGGTTTAAATGAATGTTTCAGGGTGGTAACACATTACTACGTGAACCAAACCAGAAAAAACCCAGGATCCGTTCAACAAGTATGTTAAAACTGCGACAGTATGACCCTGATGAGGGCAAATCCCAGGCCTTACCTAGACCTAACATGAATTATTCTCTAAAATATTGATCGAAACCTGGTTTAATTGACTGCTTCAGTGTGGTCCCACATTACTACCTGATCCAAACCCGAAATAACCCAGGATCCGTTCAACAAGTATGTGAAGAATGCGAAAGTATGAGTCTGATGAGTGAAAATCCCAGGCCTAACCTAGACCTAACATGCGTTATCCTCTAAAATATTGATCCAAACCAGGTTTAATGGACTGTTTCGGCGTGGTACCACACTGCTACGTGATCCAAACCAGAAAAAACCCAGGATCTGTTCAACAAGTATGTGAAAAACGCGAAAGTATGAGCCTGATGAGGGCAAATCCCATACATATCCCAGACCTAACTTGCGTTGTCGTCTAAGATATTGATGGAAACCAGGTTTAATTGACTGTTTCAGTGTTGTACTTCATTACTACGTGATGCAATCCTGAAAAAGCCCAGGATCTAGCCATCAAGTATGAGAAATATGCGAAAGAATGAGCCTGATGAGAGCAAATCCCAGACCTAACCTAGACCTAACATGCGTTATCCTCTAAAATATTGAGCGAAACCAGGTTTAATGGACTGTTTCAGTGACGTACCACACTACTTCGTGATCCAAACCAGAAAAAGCCCAGGATCTGTTCAACTAGTATGTGAAAAACGCTAATCTGTGAGCCTGATGAGGGCAAATCTTAGACCTAACCCAGACATAAGATGCGTTATCCTCTAAAATATTTATCCAGACCAGGTTTCATTGAATGTTTCAGTGTGGTACCACTTTACTACGTGATCCAATCCAGAAATAGCCCAGGATCTAGCCATGAAGTATGAGAAATATGCGAAACTAAGAGCCTGATGAGGGCAAATCCTAGACCTATCCCAGACCTAACTTGCGTTATCCTCTAAAATATTGATCGAAACCAGGTTTAATTGACTGTTTCAGCGTGGTACTACATTACTACGTGATCCAATCCAGAAACAGCCCAGGATCTAGCCATGAAGTATGAGAAATATGCGAAAGTATGAGCCTGATGAGGGCAAATCCTAGACCTAACCCAGACCTAACATGCGTTATCCTCTAAAATATTTATCAAGATCAGGTTTAATTGATTGTTTCAGTGTGGTCCCACATTACTACGTGATCCAAACCAGAAAAAACCCAGGATCTGTTCAACATGTATGAGAAATATGCGAAAGAATGAGCCTGATGAGAGCAAATCCCAGACCTAACTTAGACCTAACATGAATTATTCTCTAAAATATTGATCGAAATCAGGTTTACTTGACTGTTTCAGTGTGTTCCCACATTACTACGTGATCCAAACCAGAAAAAACCCAGGATCTGTTCAACAAGTATGTGAAAAACGCGAAAGTATGAGTCTGATGAGGTCAAATCCCAGACCTATCCCAGACTTACCTTGCGTTATCCTATAAAATATTGATCGAAACCAGGTTTAATCGACTGTTTCAGCGTGGTGCCACATTACTACGTGATACAATCCAGAAAAAACCCAGGATCTAGCCATCAAGTATGAGAAATATGCGAAAGAATGAGCCTGATGAGAGCAAATCCCAGACCTAACCTAGACCTAACATGCGTTATCCTCTAAAATATTGAGCGAAACCAGGTTTAATGGACTGTTTCAGTGTGGTACCACACAACTTCGTGATCCAAACCAGAGAAAGCCCAGGATCTGTTCAAGAAGTATGTGAAAAACGCTAAACTGTGAGCCTGATGAGGGCAAATCTTAGACCTAACCCAGACCTAAGTTGCGTTATCCTCTAAAATATTTGTCCAGTCCAGGTGTCATTGAATGTTTCAGTGTGGTACCACTTTACTACCTGATACAATCCAGAAACAGCCCAGGATCTAGCCATGAAGTATGAGAAATATGCGAAAGTATGAGCCTGATGAGGGCCAAACCTCAGACCTAACCCAAACCTAACATGCGTTATCCTCTAAAATATTTATCAAGAAAAGGTTTAATTGAATGTTTCAGTGTGGTACTACATTACTACGTGAACCAAACCAGAAAAAACCCAGGATCCGTTCAACGAGTATGTTAAAACTGCGACAGTATGAGTCTGATGAGGGAAAATCCCAGGCCTAACCTAGACCTAACATGCGTTGTCCTCTAGGATATTGATGGAAACCAGGTTTAATTGACTGTTTCAGTGTTGGACTTCATTACTACGTGATGCAATCCAGAAAAAGCCCAGGATCTAGCCATCAAGTATGAGAAATATGCGAAAGAATGAGCCTGACGAGAGCAAATCCCAGACCTAACCTAGACCTAACATGAATTATTCTCTAAAATATTGATCGAAACCAGGTTTAATTGACTGTTTCAGTGTTGTACTTCATTACTACGAGATGCAATCCAGAAAAAGCCCAGGATCTAGCCATCAAGTATGAGAAATATGCGAAAGAATGAGCCTGATGGGAGCAAATCCCTGACCTAACCTAGACCTAACATGAATTATTCTCTAAAATATTGATCAAAACCAGGTTTAATTGACTGTTTCAGTGTAGTACCACATTACTACGTGATCCAATCCAGAAATAGCCCAGGATCTAGCCATGAAGTATGAGAAATATACGAAAGTATGGGCCTGATGAGGGCAAATCCTAGACCTAACCCAGACCTAACATGCGTTATTCTCTAAAATATTTATCAAGACCAGGTTTCATTGAATGTTTCAGTGTGGTACCACTTTACTACGTGATCCAATCCAGAAATAGCCCAGGATCTAGCCATGAAGTATGAGAAATATGCGAAAGTATGAGCCTGATGAGGGCAAATCCTAGACCTAACCCAGACCTAACATGCGTTATCCTCTAAAATATTTATCAGGACCAGGTTTAATTGAATGTTTCAGTGTGGTACCACATTACTACGTGAACCAAACCAGAAAAAACCCAGTATCCGTTCAACAAGTATGTTAAAACTGCGACAGTATGAGCCTGATGAGGGCAAATCCCAGGCCTAACCTAGACCTAACATGCGTTGTCCTCTAAAATATTGATGGAAACCAGGTTTAATTGACTGTTTCAGTGTTGTACTTCATTGCTACGTGATGCAATCCAGAAAAAGCCCAGGATCTAGCCATCAAGTATGAGAAATATGCGAAAGAATGAGCCTGATGAGAGCAAATCCCAGACCTAACCTAGACCTAAAATGAATTATTCTCTAAAATATTGATCGAAACCAGGTTTAATTGACTGTTTCAGTGTTGTACTTCATTACTACGTGATGCAATCCAGAAAAAGCCCAGGATCTAGCCATCAAGTATGAGAAATATGCGAAAGAATGAGCCTAATGAGAGCAAATCCCTGACCTAACCTAGACCTAACATGAATTATTCTCTAAAATATTGATCAAAACCAAGTTTAATAGACTGTTTCAGTGTGGTACCACATTACTACGTGATCCAATCCAGAAATAGCCCAGGATCTAGCCATGAAGTATGAGAAATATGCGAAAGTAAGAGCCTGATGAGGGCAAATCCTAGACCTAACCCAGACCTAACATGCGTTATTCTGTAAAATTTTTATCAAGACCAGGTTTAATTGAATGTTTCATTGTGGTACCTCATTACTACGTGATCAAAACCAGAAAAAACCCAGGATCCGTTCAACAAGTATGTGAAGAATGCGAAAGTATGAGTCTGATCAGTGAAAATCTCAGGCCTTACCTAGACCTAACTTGCGTTGTCCTCTAAAATATTGATGGAAACCAGGTTTCATTGACAGTTTCAGTGTGGTACTACATTACTACGTGATGCAATCCAGAAAAAGCCCAGGATCTAGCCATCAAGTATGAGAAATATGCGAAAGAATGAGCCTGATGAGAGCAAATCCCAGACCTAACCTAGACCTATCATGCGTTATCCTCTAAAATATTGAGCGAAACCAGGTTCAATGGACTGTTTCAGTGTGGTACCACACTACTTCGTGATCCAAACCAGAAAAAACCCAGGATCTGTTCAACAAGTATGTGAAAAACGCTAAACTGTGAGCCTGATGAGGGGAAATCTTAGACCTAACCCAGACCTAAGATGCGTTACCCTCTAAAATATTTATCCAGACCAGGTATAATGGACTGTTTCAGTGTGGTACCACACTACTTCGTGCTCCCAACCAAACCAGAAAAAACCCAGGATCTGTTCAACAAGTATGTTAAAACTGCGACAGTATGACACTGATGAGGGCAAATCCCAGGCCTAACCTAGACCTAAAATGCGTTATCCTCTAAAATATTGATCGAAACCAGGTTTACTTGACTGTTTCAGTGTGGTCCCACATTACTACCTGATCCAAACCAGAAGAAACCCAGGATCTGTTCAACAAGTATGTGAGAAACGCGAAAGTATGAGTCTGATGAGGTCAAATCCCAGACCTATCCCAGACTTAACTTGCGTTATCCTATAAAATATTGATCGAAACCAGGTTTAATCGACTGTTTCTGTGTGGTGCCACATTACTACGTGATACAATCCAGAAACTGCCCAGGATCTAGCCATGAAGTATGAGAAATATGCGAAAGTATGAGCCTGATGAGGGCAAATCCTAGACCTAACCCAAACCTAACATGCGTTATCCTATAAAATACTTATCAAGACCAGGTTTAATTGAATGTTTCAGTGTGGTAACACATTACTACGTGAACCAAACCAGAAAAAACCCAGGATCCGTTCAACAAGTATGTTAAAACTGCGACAGTATGACCCTGATGAGGGCAAATCCCAGGCCTAACCTAGACCTAACATGAATTATTCTCTAAAATATTGATCGGAACCTGGTTTAATTGACTGTTTCAGTGTGGTCCCACATTACTACGTGATCCAAACCCGAAATAACCCAGGATCCGTTCAACAAGTATGTGAAGAATGCGAAAGTATGAGTCTGATGAGTGAAAATCCCAGGCCTAACCTAGACCTAACATGCGTTATCCTCTAAAATATTGATCAAAACCAGGTTTAATGGACTGTTTCAGCGTGGTACCACACTGCTACGTGATCCAAACCAGAAAAAACCCAGGATCCGTTCAACAAGAATGTGAAGAATGCGTAAGTATGAGTCCGATGAGTGAAAATCCCAGGCCTAACCTAGACCTAACATGCGTTATCCTCAAAAATATTGATCGGAACCTGGATTAATCGACTGTCTCAGTGTGGTACTACATTACTACGTGATGCAATCCAGAAAAAGCCCAGGATCTAGCCATCAAGTAAGAGAAATATGCGAAAGAATGAGCCTGATGAGAGCAAATCCCAGACCTAACCTAGACCTAACATGCGTTATCCTCTAAAATATTGAGCGAAACAAGGTTTAATGGACTGTTTCAGTGACGTACCACACTACTTCGTGATCCAATCCAGAAATAGCCCAGAATCTAGCCATGAAGTATCAGAAATATGCGAAAGTAAGAGCCTGATGAGGGCAAATCCTAGACCTAACCCAGACCTAACATGCGTTATTCTGTAAAATTTTTATCAAGACCAGGTTTAATTGAATGTTTCACTGTGGTACCTCATTACTACGTGATCAAAACCAGAAAAAACCCAGGATCCGTTCAACAAGTATGTGAAGAATGCGAAAGTATGAGTCTGATGAGAGCAAATCCCAGACCTAACCTAGGCCTAACATGCGTTATCCTCTAAACTATTGAGCGAAACCAGGTTTAATGGACTGTTTCAGTGTGGTACCACACTACTTCGTGATCCAAACCAGAAAAAACCCAGGATCTGTTCAACAAGTATGTGAAAAACGCTAAACTGTGAGCCTGATGAGGGCAAATCTTAGACCTAACCCAGACCTAAGATGCGTTATCCTCTAAAATATTTATCCAGACCAGGTATAATGGACTGTTTCAGTGTGGTACCACACTACTTCGTGATCCAAACCAGAAAAAACCCAGGATCTGTTCAACAAGTATGTTAAAACTGCGACAGTATGACTCTGATGAGGGCAAATCCCAGGCCTAACCTAGACCTAACATGCGTTATCCTCTAAAATATTGATCGAAACCAGGTTTACTTGACTGTTTCAGTGTGGTCCCACATTACTACCTGATCCAAACCAGAAGAAACCCAGGATCTGTTCAACAAGTATGTGAAAAACGCGAAAGTATGAGTCTGATGAGGTTAAATCCCAGACCTATCCCAGACTTAACTTGCGTTATCCTATAAAATATTGATCGAAACCAGGATTAATCGCCTGTTTCTGCGTGGTGCCACATTACTACGTGATACAATCCAGAAACAGCCCAGGATCTAGCCATGAAGTATGAGAAATATGCGAAAGAATGAGCCTGATGAGAGCAAATCCCAGACCTAACCTAGACCTAACATGAATTATTCTCTAAAATATTGATCGAAACCAGGTTTAATTGACTGTTTCAGTGTGGGCCCACATTACTACGTGATCCAAACCCGAAATAACCCAGGATCCGTTCAACAAGTATGTGTGGAATGCGAAAGTATGAGTCTGATGTGTGAAAATCCCAGGCCTAACCTAGACCTAACATGCGTTATCCTCTAAAATATTCATCCAAACCAGGTTTAATGGACTGTTTCAGCGTGGTACCACACTGCTACGTGATCCAAACCAGAAAAAACCCAGGATCTGTTCAACAAGTATGTGAAAAACGCGAAAGTATGAGCCTGATGAGGGCAAATCCCAGACATATCCCAGACCTAACTTGCGTTGTCCTCTAAGATATTGATGGAAACCAGGTTTAATTGACTGTTTCAGTGTTGTACTTCATTTCTACGTGATGCAATCCTGAAAAAGCCCAGGATCTAGCCATCAAGTATGAGAAATATGCGAAAGAATGAGCCTGATGAGAGCAAATCCCAGACCTAACCTAGACCTAACATGAATTATTCTCTAAAATATTGATCGAAACCAGGTTTAATTGACTGTTTCAGTGTGGGCCCACATTACTACGTGATCCAAACCAGAAAAAACCCAGGATCCGTTCAACAAGAATGTGAAGAAAGCGAAAGTATGAGTCCGATGAGTGAAAATCCCAGGCCTAACCTAGACCTAACATGCGTTATCCTCAAAAATATTGATCGAAACCTGGATTAATCGACTGTTTCAGTGTGGTACTACATTACTACGTGATGCAATCCAGAAAAAGCCCAGGATCTAGCCATCAAGTATGAGAAATAAGCGAAAGAATGAGCCTGATGAGAGCAAATCCCAGACCTAACCTAGACCTAACATGCGTTATCCTCTAAAATATTGAGCGAAACCAGGTTTAATGGACTGTTTCAGTGACGTACCACACTACTTCGTGATCCAAACCAGAAAAAGCCCAGGATCTGTTCAACTAGTATGTGAAAAACGCTAATCTGTGAGCCTGATGAGGGCAAATCTTAGACCTAACCCAGACATAAGATGCGTTATCCTCTAAAATATTTATCCAGACCAGGTTTCATTGAATGTTTCAGTGTGGTACCACTTTACTACGTGATCCAATCCAGAAATAGCCCAGGATCTAGCCATGAAGTATGAGAAATAAGCGAAACTAAGAGCCTGATGAGGGCAAATCCTAGACCTATCCCAGACCTAACTTGCGTTATCCTCTGAAATATTGATCGAAACCAGGTTTAATTGACTGTTTCAGCGTGGTAGTACATTACTACGTGATCCAATCCAGAAACAGCCCAGGATCTAGCCATGAAGTATGAGAAATATGCGAAAGTAACAGCCTGATGAGGGCAAATCCTAGACCTATCCCAGACATAACTTGCGCTATCCTCTAAAATATTGATCCAAACCAGGTTTAATGGACTGTTTCAGCGTGGTACCACACTGCTACGTGATCCAAACCAGAAAAAACCCAGGATCTGTTCAACAAGTATGTGAAAAACGCGCAAAGTATGAGTCTGATCAGTGAAAATCTCAGGCCTTACCTAGACCTAACTTGCGTTGTCCTCTAAAATATTGATGGAAACCAGGTTTCATTGACAGTTTCAGTGTGGTACTACATTACTACGTGATGCAATCCAGAAAAAGCCCAGGATCTGTTCAACAAGTATGTGAAAAACGCTAAACTGTGAGCCTGATGAGGGGAAATCTTAGACCTAACCCAGACCTAAGATGCGTTACCCTCTAAAATATTTATCCAGACCAGGTATAATGGACTGTTTCAGTGTGGTACCACACTACTTCGTGCTCCCAACCAAACCAGAAAAAACCCAGGATCTGTTCAACAAGTATGTTAAAACTGCGACAGTATGACACTGATGAGGGCAAATCCCAGGCCTAACCTAGACCTAAAATGCGTTATCCTCTAAAATATTGATCGAAACCAGGTTTACTTGACTGTTTCAGTGTGGTCCCACATTACTACCTGATCCAAACCAGAAGAAACCCAGGATCTGTTCAACAAGTATGTGAGAAACGCGAAAGTATGAGTCTGATGAGGTCAAATCCCAGACCTATCCCAGACTTAACTTGCGTTATCCTATAAAATATTGATCGAAACCAGGTTTAATCGACTGTTTCTGTGTGGTGCCACATTACTACGTGATACAATCCAGAAACTGCCCAGGATCTAGCCATGAAGTATGAGAAATATGCGAAAGTATGAGCCTGATGAGGGCAAATCCTAGACCTAACCCAAACCTAACATGCGTTATCCTATAAAATACTTATCAAGACCAGGTTTAATTGAATGTTTCAGTGTGGTAACACATTACTACGTGAACCAAACCAGAAAAAACCCAGGATCCGTTCAACAAGTATGTTAAAACTGCGACAGTATGACCCTGATGAGGGCAAATCCCAGGCCTAACCTAGACCTAACATGAATTATTCTCTAAAATATTGATCGGAACCTGGTTTAATTGACTGTTTCAGTGTGGTCCCACATTACTACGTGATCCAAACCCGAAATAACCCAGGATCCGTTCAACAAGTATGTGAAGAATGCGAAAGTATGAGTCTGATGAGTGAAAATCCCAGGCCTAACCTAGACCTAACATGCGTTATCCTCTAAAATATTGATCAAAACCAGGTTTAATGGACTGTTTCAGCGTGGTACCACACTGCTACGTGATCCAAACCAGAAAAAACCCAGGATCCGTTCAACAAGAATGTGAAGAATGCGTAAGTATGAGTCCGATGAGTGAAAATCCCAGGCCTAACCTAGACCTAACATGCGTTATCCTCAAAAATATTGATCGGAACCTGGATTAATCGACTGTCTCAGTGTGGTACTACATTACTACGTGATGCAATCCAGAAAAAGCCCAGGATCTAGCCATCAAGTAAGAGAAATATGCGAAAGAATGAGCCTGATGAGAGCAAATCCCAGACCTAACCTAGACCTAACATGCGTTATCCTCTAAAATATTGAGCGAAACAAGGTTTAATGGACTGTTTCAGTGACGTACCACACTACTTCGTGATCCAATCCAGAAATAGCCCAGAATCTAGCCATGAAGTATCAGAAATATGCGAAAGTAAGAGCCTGATGAGGGCAAATCCTAGACCTAACCCAGACCTAACATGCGTTATTCTGTAAAATTTTTATCAAGACCAGGTTTAATTGAATGTTTCACTGTGGTACCTCATTACTACGTGATCAAAACCAGAAAAAACCCAGGATCCGTTCAACAAGTATGTGAAGAATGCGAAAGTATGAGTCTGATCAGTGAAAATCTCAGGCCTTACCTAGACCTAACTTGCGTTGTCCTCTAAAATATTGATGGAAACCAGGTTTCATTGACTGTTTCATTGTGGTACTACATTACTACGTGATGCAATCCAGAAAAAGCCCAGGATCTAGCCATCAAGTATGAGAAGTATCCGAAAGAATGAGCCTGATGAGAGCAAATCCCAGACCTAACCTAGGCCTAACATGCGTTATCCTCTAAAATATTGAGCGAAACCAGGTTTAATGGACTGTTTCAGTGTGGTACCACACTACTTCGTGATCCAAACCAGAAAAAACCCAGGATCTGTTCAACAAGTATGTGAAAAACGCTAAACTGTGAGCCTGATGAGGGCAAATCTTAGACCTAACCCAGACCTAAGATGCGTTATCCTCTAAAATATTTATCCAGACCAGGTATAATGGACTGTTTCAGTGTGGTACCACACTACTTCGTGATCCAAACCAGAAAAAACCCAGGATCTGTTCAACAAGTATGTTAAAACTGCGACAGTATGACTCTGATGAGGGCAAATCCCAGGCCTAACCTAGACCTAACATGCGTTATCCTCTAAAATATTGATCGAAACCAGGTTTACTTGACTGTTTCAGTGTGGTCCCACATTACTACCTGATCCAAACCAGAAGAAACCCAGGATCTGTTCAACAAGTATGTGAAAAACGCGAAAGTATGAGTCTGATGAGGTTAAATCCCAGACCTATCCCAGACTTAACTTGCGTTATCCTATAAAATATTGATCGAAACCAGGATTAATCGCCTGTTTCTGCGTGGTGCCACATTACTACGTGATACAATCCAGAAACAGCCCAGGATCTAGCCATGAAGTATGAGAAATATGCGAAAGAATGAGCCTGATGAGAGCAAATCCCAGACCTAACCTAGACCTAACATGAATTATTCTCTAAAATATTGATCGAAACCAGGTTTAATTGACTGTTTCAGTGTGGGCCCACATTACTACGTGATCCAAACCCGAAATAACCCAGGATCCGTTCAACAAGTATGTGTGGAATGCGAAAGTATGAGTCTGATGTGTGAAAATCCCAGGCCTAACCTAGACCTAACATGCGTTATCCTCTAAAATATTCATCCAAACCAGGTTTAATGGACTGTTTCAGCGTGGTACCACACTGCTACGTGATCCAAACCAGAAAAAACCCAGGATCTGTTCAACAAGTATGTGAAAAACGCGAAAGTATGAGCCTGATGAGGGCAAATCCCAGACATATCCCAGACCTAACTTGCGTTGTCCTCTAAGATATTGATGGAAACCAGGTTTAATTGACTGTTTCAGTGTTGTACTTCATTTCTACGTGATGCAATCCTGAAAAAGCCCAGGATCTAGCCATCAAGTATGAGAAATATGCGAAAGAATGAGCCTGATGAGAGCAAATCCCAGACCTAACCTAGACCTAACATGAATTATTCTCTAAAATATTGATCGAAACCAGGGTTAATTGACTGTTTCAGTGTGGGCCCACATTACTACGTGATCCAAACCAGAAAAAACCCAGGATCCGTTCAACAAGAATGTGAAGAAAGCGAAAGTATGAGTCCGATGAGTGAAAATCCCAGGCCTAACCTAGACCTAACATGCGTTATCCTCAAAAATATTGATCGAAACCTGGATTAATCGACTGTTTCAGTGTGGTACTACATTACTACGTGATGCAATCCAGAAAAAGCCCAGGATCTAGCCATCAAGTATGAGAAATAAGCGAAAGAATGAGCCTGATGAGAGCAAATCCCAGACCTAACCTAGACCTAACATGCGTTATCCTCTAAAATATTGAGCGAAACCAGGTTTAATGGACTGTTTCAGTGACGTACCACACTACTTCGTGATCCAAACCAGAAAAAGCCCAGGATCTGTTCAACTAGTATGTGAAAAACGCTAATCTGTGAGCCTGATGAGGGCAAATCTTAGACCTAACCCAGACATAAGATGCGTTATCCTCTAAAATATTTATCCAGACCAGGTTTCATTGAATGTTTCAGTGTGGTACCACTTTACTACGTGATCCAATCCAGAAATAGCCCAGGATCTAGCCATGAAGTATGAGAAATAAGCGAAACTAAGAGCCTGATGAGGGCAAATCCTAGACCTATCCCAGACCTAACTTGCGTTATCCTCTGAAATATTGATCGAAACCAGGTTTAATTGACTGTTTCAGCGTGGTAGTACATTACTACGTGATCCAATCCAGAAACAGCCCAGGATCTAGCCATGAAGTATGAGAAATATGCGAAAGTAACAGCCTGATGAGGGCAAATCCTAGACCTATCCCAGACATAACTTGCGCTATCCTCTAAAATATTGATCCAAACCAGGTTTAATGGACTGTTTCAGCGTGGTACCACACTGCTACGTGATCCAAACCAGAAAAAACCCAGGATCTGTTCAACAAGTATGTGAAAAACGCGCAAAGTATGAGCCTGATGAGGGCAAATCCCAGACATATCCCAGACCTAACTTGCGTTGTCCTCTAAGATATTGGTGGAAACCAGGTTTAATTGACTGTTTCAGTGTTGTACTTCATTTCTACGTGATGCAATCCTGAAAAAGCCCAGGATCTAGCCATCAAGTATGAGAAATATGCGAAAGAATGAGCCTGATGAGAGCAAATCCCAGACCTAACCTAGACCTAACATGAATTATTCTCTAAAATATTGATCGAAACCAGGTTTAATTGACTGTTTCAGTGTGGACCCACATTACTACGTGATCCAAACCAGAAAAAACCCAGGATCCGTTCAACAAGAATGTGAAGAAAGCGAAAGTATGAGTCCGATGAGTGAAAATCCCAGGCCTAACCTAGACCTAACATGCGTTATCCTCTAAAATATTGAGCGAAACCAGGTTTAATGGACTGTTTCAGTGTGGTACCACACAACTTCGTGATCCAAACCAGGGAAAGCCCAGGATCTGTTCAAGAAGTATGTGAAAAACGCTAAACTGTGAGCCTGATGAGGGCAAATCTTAGACCTAACCCAGACCTAAGATGCGTTATCCTCTAAAATATTTGTCCAGACCAGGTTTCATTGAATGTTTCAGTGTGGTACCACTTTACTACCTGATACAATCCAGAAACAGCCCAGGATCTAGCCATGAAGTATGAGAAATATGCGAAAGTATGAGCCTGATGAGGGCCAAACCTCAGACCTAACCCAAACCTAACATGCGTTATCCTCTAAAATATTTATCAAGAAAAGGTTTAATTGAATGTTTCAGTGTCGTACTACATTACTACGTGAACCAAACCAGAAAAAACCCAGGATCCGTTCAACAAGTATGTTAAAACTGCGACAGTATGACTCTGATGAGGGCAAATCCCAGGCCTAACCTAGACCTAACATGCGTTGTCCTCTAGAATATTGATGGAAACCAGGTTTAATTGACTGTTTCAGTGTTGTACTTCATTACTACGTGATGCAATCCAGAAAAAGCCCAGGATCTAGCCATCAAGTATGAGAAACATGCGAAAGAATGAGCCTGACGAGAGCAAATCCCAGACCTAACCTAGACCTAACATGAATTATTCTCTAAAATATTGATCGAAACCAGGTTTAATTGACTGTTTCAGTGTTGTACTTCATTACTACGTGATGCAATCCAGAAAAAGCCCAGGATCTAGCCATCAAGTATGAGAAATATGCGAAAGAATGAGCCTGATGGGAGCAAATCCCTGACCTAACCTAGACCTAACATGAATTATTCTCTAAAATATTGATCAAAACCAGGTTTAATTGACTGTTTGAGTGTAGTACCACATTACTACGTGATCCAATCCAGAAATATCCCAGGATCTAGCCATGAAGTATGAGAAATATACGAAAGTATGAGCCTGATGAGGGCAAATCCTAGACCTTACCCAGACCTAACATGCGTCATTCTCTAAAATATTTATCAAGACCAGGTTTCATTGAATGTTTCAGTGTGGTACCACTTTACTACGTGATCCAATCCAGAAATAGCCCAGGATCTAGCCATGAAGTATGAGAAATATGCGAAAGTAACAGCCTGATGAGGGCAAATCCTAGACCTATCCCAGACATAACTTGCGCTATCCTCTAAAATATTGATCCAAACCAGGTTTAATGGACTGTTTCAGCGTGGTACCACACTGCTACGTGATCCAAACAAGAAAAAACCCAGGATCTGTTCAACAAGTATGAGAAATATGCGAAAGTAACAGCCTGATGAGGGCAAATCCTAGACCTATCCCAGACATAACTTGCGCTATCCTCTAAAATATTGATCCAAACCAGGTTTAATGGACTGTTTCAGCGTGGTACCACACTGCTACGTGATCCAAACCAGAAAAAACCCAGGATCTGTTCAACAAGTATGTGAAAAACGCGCAAAGTATGAGCCTGATGAGGGCAAATCCCAGACATATCCCAGACCTAACTTGCGTTGTCCTCTAAGATATTGGTGGAAACCAGGTTTAATTGACTGTTTCAGTGTTGTACTTCATTTCTACGTGATGCAATCCTGAAAAAGCCCAGGATCTAGCCATCAAGTATGAGAAATATGCGAAAGAATGAGCCTGATGAGAGCAAATCCCAGACCTAACCTAGACCTAACATGAATTATTCTCTAAAATATTGATCGAAACCAGGTTTAATTGACTGTTTCAGTGTGGACCCACATTACTACGTGATCCAAACCAGAAAAAACCCAGGATCCGTTCAACAAGAATGTGAAGAAAGCGAAAGTATGAGTCCGATGAGTGAAAATCCCAGGCCTAACCTAGACCTAACATGCGTTATCCTCTAAAATATTGAGCGAAACCAGGTTTAATGGACTGTTTCAGTGTGGTACCACACAACTTCGTGATCCAAACCAGGGAAAGCCCAGGATCTGTTCAAGAAGTATGTGAAAAACGCTAAACTGTGAGCCTGATGAGGGCAAATCTTAGACCTAACCCAGACCTAAGATGCGTTATCCTCTAAAATATTTGTCCAGACCAGGTTTCATTGAATGTTTCAGTGTGGTACCACTTTACTACCTGATACAATCCAGAAACAGCCCAGGATCTAGCCATGAAGTATGAGAAATATGCGAAAGTATGAGCCTGATGAGGGCCAAACCTCAGACCTAACCCAAACCTAACATGCGTTATCCTCTAAAATATTTATCAAGAAAAGGTTTAATTGAATGTTTCAGTGTCGTACTACATTACTACGTGAACCAAACCAGAAAAAACCCAGGATCCGTTCAACAAGTATGTTAAAACTGCGACAGTATGACTCTGATGAGGGCAAATCCCAGGCCTAACCTAGACCTAACATGCGTTGTCCTCTAGAATATTGATGGAAACCAGGTTTAATTGACTGTTTCAGTGTTGTACTTCATTACTACGTGATGCAATCCAGAAAAAGCCCAGGATCTAGCCATCAAGTATGAGAAACATGCGAAAGAATGAGCCTGACGAGAGCAAATCCCAGACCTAACCTAGACCTAACATGAATTATTCTCTAAAATATTGATCGAAACCAGGTTTAATTGACTGTTTCAGTGTTGTACTTCATTACTACGTGATGCAATCCAGAAAAAGCCCAGGATCTAGCCATCAAGTATGAGAAATATGCGAAAGAATGAGCCTGATGGGAGCAAATCCCTGACCTAACCTAGACCTAACATGAATTATTCTCTAAAATATTGATCAAAACCAGGTTTAATTGACTGTTTGAGTGTAGTACCACATTACTACGTGATCCAATCCAGAAATATCCCAGGATCTAGCCATGAAGTATGAGAAATATACGAAAGTATGAGCCTGATGAGGGCAAATCCTAGACCTTACCCAGACCTAACATGCGTCATTCTCTAAAATATTTATCAAGACCAGGTTTCATTGAATGTTTCAGTGTGGTACCACTTTACTACGTGATCCAATCCAGAAATAGCCCAGGATCTAGCCATGAAGTATGAGAAATATGCGAAAGTAACAGCCTGATGAGGGCAAATCCTAGACCTATCCCAGACATAACTTGCGCTATCCTCTAAAATATTGATCCAAACCAGGTTTAATGGACTGTTTCAGCGTGGTACCACACTGCTACGTGATCCAAACAAGAAAAAACCCAGGATCTGTTCAACAAGTATGTGAAAAACGCGAAAGTATGAGCCTGATGAGGGCAAATCCCAGACATATCCCAGACCTAACTTGCGTTGTCCTCTAAGATATTGATGGAAACCAGGTTTAATTGACTGTTTCAGTGTTGTACTTCATTTCTACGTGATGCAATCCTGAAAAAGCCCAGGATCTAGCCATCAAGTATGAGAAATATGCGAAAGAATGAGCCTGATGAGAGCAAATCCCAGACCTAACCTAGACCTAACATGAATTATTCTCTAAAATATTGATCGAAACCTGGATTAATCGACTGTTTCAGTGTGGTACTACATTACTACGTGATGCAATCCAGAAAAAGCCCAGGATCTAGCCATCAAGTATGAGAAATAAGCGAAAGAATGAGCCTGATGAGAGCAAATCCCAGACCTAACCTAGACCTAACATGCGTTATCCTCTAAAATATTGAGCGAAACCAGGTTTAATGGACTGTTTCAGTGACGTACCACACTACTTCGTGATCCAAACCAGAAAAAGCCCAGGATCTGTTCAACTAGTATGTGAAAAACGCTAATCTGTGAGCCTGATGAGGGCAAATCTTAGACCTAACCCAGACATAAGATGCGTTATCCTCTAAAATATTTATCCAGACCAGGTTTCATTGAATGTTTCAATGTGGTACCACTTTACTACGTGATCCAATCCAGAAATAGCCCAGGATCTAGCCATGAAGTATGGGAAATATGCGAAACTAAGAGCCTGATGAGGGCAAATCCTAGACCTATCCCAGACCTAACTTGCGTTATCCTCTAAAATATTGATCGAAACCAGGTTTAATTGACTGTTTCAGCGTGGTACTACATTACTACGTGATCCAATCCAGAAACATCCCAGGATCTTGCCATGAAGTATGAGAAATATGCGAAAGTATGAGTCTGATGAGGTCAAATCCCAGACCTATCCCAGACTTACCTTGCATTATCCTATAAAATATTGATCGAAACCAGGTTTAATCGACTGTTTCAGCGTGGTGCCACATTACTACGTGATACAATCCAGAAAAAACCCAGGATCTAGCCATCAAGTATGAGAAATATGCGAAGGAATGAGCCTGATGAGAGCAAATCCCAGACCTAACCTAGACCTAACATGCGTTATCCTCTAAAATATTGAGCGAAACCAGGTTTAATGGACTGTTTCAGTGTGGTACCACACAACTTCGTGATCCAAACCAGAGAAAGCCCAGGATCTGTTCAAGAAGTATGTGAAAAACGCTAAACTGTGAGCCTGATGAGGGCAAATCTTAGACCTAACCCAGACCTAAGATGCGTTATCCTCTAAAATATTTGTCCAGACCAGGTTTCATTGAATGTTTCAGTGTGGTACCACTTTACTACCTGATACAATCCAGAAACAGCCCAGGATCTAGCCATGAAGTATGAGAAATATGCGAATGTATGAGCCTGATGAGGGCCAAACCTCAGACCTAACCCAAACCTAACATGCGTTATCCTCTAAAATATTTATCAAGAAAAGGTTTAATTGAATGTTTCAGTGTCGTACTACATTACTACGTGAACCAAACCTGAAAAAACCCAGGATCCGTTCAACAAGTATGTTAAAACTGCGACAGTATGACTCTGATGAGGGCAAATCCCAGGCCTAACCTAGACCTAACATGCGTTGTCCTCTAGAATATTGATGGAAACCAGGTTTAATTGACTGTTTCAGTGTTGTACTTCATTACTACGTGATGCAATCCAGAAAAAGCCCAGGATCTAGCCATCAAGCATGAGAAATATGCGAAAGAATGAGCCTGACGAGAGCAAATCCCAGACCTAACCTAGACCTAACATGAATTATTCTCTAAAATATTGATCGAAACCAGGTTTAATTGACTGTTTCAGTGTTGTACTTCATTACTACGTGATGCAATCCAGAAAAAGCCCAGGATCTAGCTATCAAGTATGAGAAATATGCGAAAGAATGAGCCTGATGGGAGCAAATCCCTGAACTAACCTAGACCTAACATGAATTATTCTCTAAAATATTGATCAAAACCAGGTTTAATTGACTGTTTCAGTGTTGTACCACATTACTACGTGATCCAATCCAGAAATAGCCCAGGATCTAGCCATGAAGTATGAGAAATATACGAAAGTATGAGCCTGATGAGGGCAAATCCTAGACCTTACCCAGACCTAACATGCGTTATTCTCTAAAATATTTATCAAGACCAGGTTTCATTGAATGTTTCAGTGTGGTACCACTTTACTACGTGATCCAATCCAGAAATAGCCCAGGATCTAGCCATGAAGTATGAGAAATATGCGAAAGTAACAGCCTGATGAGGGCAAATCCTAGACCTATCCCAGACATAACTTGCGTTATCCTCTAAAATATTGATCGAAACCAGGTTTAATTGACTGTTTCAGTGTTGTACTTCATTACTACGTGATGCAATCCAGAAAAAGCCCAGGATCTAGCCATCAAGCATGAGAAATATGCGAAAGAATGAGCCTGACGAGAGCAAATCCCAGACCTAACCTAGACCTAACATGAATTATTCTCTAAAATATTGATCGAAACCAGGTTTAATTGACTGTTTCAGTGTTGTACTTCATTACTACGTGATGCAATCCAGAAAAAGCCCAGGATCTAGCCATGAAGTATGAGAAATATGCGAAAGTATGAGCCTGATGAGAGCAAATCCCAGACCTAAACCGGACCTAACATGAATTATTCTCTAAAATATTGATCGAAACCAGGTTTACTTGACTGCTTCAGTGTGGTCCCACAATACTACGTGATCCAAACCAGAAAAAACCCAGTATCCGTTCAACAAGTATGTTAAAACTGCGACAGTATGAGCCTGATGAGGGCAAATCCCAGGCCTAACCTAGACCTAACATGCGTTGTCCTCTAAAATATTGATGGAAACCAGGTTTAATTGACTGTTTCAGTGTTGTACTTCATTGCTACGTGATGCAATCCAGAAATAGCCCAGGACCTAGCCATCAAGTATGAGTAATATGCGAAAGAATGAGCCTGATGAGAGCAAATCCCAGACCTAACCTAGACCTAACATGAATTATTCTCTAAAATATTGATCGAAACCAGGTTTAATTAACTGTTTCAGTGTTGTACTTCATTACTACGTGATGCAATCCAGAAAAAGCCCAGGATTTAGCCATCAAGTATGAGAAATATGCGAAAGAATGAGCCTGACAGAGCAAATCCCTGACCTAACCAAGACCTAACATGAATTATTCTCTAAAATATTGATCAAAACCAGGTTTAATAGTCAGTTTCAGTGTGGTACCACATTACTACGTGATCCAATCCAGAAATAGCCCAGGATCTAGCCATGAAGTATGAGAAATATGCGAAAGTAAGAGCCTGATAAGGGCAAATCCTAGACCTAACCCAGACCTAACATGCGTTATTCTGTAAAATTTTTATCAAGACCAGGTTTAATTGAATGTTTCTTTGTGGTACCTCATTACTACGTGATCAAAACCAGAAAAAACCCAGGATCCGTTCAACAAGTATGTGAAGAATGCGAAAGTATGAGTCTGATCAGTGAAAATCTCAGGCCTTACCTAGACCTAACTTGCGTTGTCCTCTAAAATATTGATGGAAACCAGGTTTCATTGACAGTTTCAGTGTGGTACTACAATACTACGTGATGCAATCCAGAAAAAGCCCAGGATCTAGCCATCAAGTATGAGAAATATGCGATAGAATGAGCCTGATGAGAGCAAATCGCAGACCTAACCTAGACCTAACATGCGTTATCCTCTAAAATATTGAGCGAAACCAGGTTCAATGGACTGTTTCAGTGTGGTACCACACTACTTCGTTATCCAAGCCAGAAAAAACCCAGGATCTGTTCAACAAGTACGTGAAAAACGCTAAACTGTGAGCCTGATGAGGGCAAATCTTAGACCTAACCCAGACCTAAGATGCGTTATCCTCTAAAATATTTATCCAGACCAGGTTTCATTGAATGTTTCAGTGTGGTCCCACATTACTACGTGATCCAAACCAGAAAAAACCCAGGATCCGTTCAACAAGTATGTGAAGAATGCGAAAGTATGAGTCTGATGAGTGAAAATCCCAGGCCTAACCTAGACCTAACATGCGTTATCCCCTAAAATATTGATCGAAACCAGGTTTAATTGACTGTTTCAGCGTGGTACCACATTACTACGTGATCCAATCCAGAAACAGCCCAGGATCTAGCCATGAAGTATGAGAAATATGCGAAAGTAAGAGCCTGATGAGGGCAAATCCTATACCTATCCCAGACCTAACTTGCGTTATCCTCTAAAATATTGATCGAAACCAGGTTTAATGGACTGTTTCAGTGTGTTACCACACTACTTCGTGATCCAAACCAGAAAAAACCCAGGATCTGTTCAACAAGTATGTGAAAAACGCTAAACTGTGAGCCTGATGAGGGCAAATCTTAGACCTAACCCAGACATAAGATGCGTTATCCTCTAAAATATTTATCCAGACCAGGTTTCATTGAATGTTTCAGTGTGGTACCACTTTACTACGTGATCCAATCCAGAAATAGCCCAGGATCTAGCCATGAAGTATGAGAAATATGCGAAAGTAAGAGCCTGATGAGGGTAAATCCTAGACCTATCCCAGACCTAACTTGCGTTTTCCTCTAAAATATTGATCGAAACCAGGTTTAATTGACTGTTTCAGCGTGGTACCACATTACTACGTGATCCAATCCAGAAACAGCCCAGGATCTAGCCATGAAGTATGAGAAATATGCGAAAGTATGAGCCTGATGAGGGCAAATCCTAGACCTAACCCAGACCTAACATGTGTTATCCTCTAAAATATTTATCAAGATCAGGTTTAATTGATTGTTTCAGTGTGGTCCGACATTACTACGTGATCCAAACCAGAAAAAACCCAGGATCTGTTCAACATGTATGAGAAATATGCGAAAGAATGAGCCTGATGAGAGCAAATCCCAGACCTAACATGAATTATTCTCTAAAATATTGATCGAAACCAGGTTTACTTGACTGTTTCAGTGTGGTCCCACATTACTACGTGATCCAAACCAGTAAAAACCCAGGATCTGTTCAACAAGTATGTGAAAAACGCGAAAGTATGAGTCTGATGAGGTCAAGTCCCAGACCTATCCCAGACTTAACTTGCGTTATCCTCTAAAATATTGATCGAAACCTGGTTTAATCGACTGTTTCAGCGTGGTGCCACATTACTACGTGATACAATCCAGAAACAGCCCAGGATCTAGCCATGAAGTATGAGAAATATGCGAAAGAATGAGCCTGATGAGAGCAAATCCCAGACCTAACCTAGACCTAACATGAATTATTCTCTAAAATATTGATCGAAACCAGGTTTAATTAACTGTTTCAGTGTTGTACTTCATTACTACGTGATGCAATCCAGAAAAAGCCCAGGATTTAGCCATCAAGTATGAGAAATATGCGAAAGAATGAGCCTGACAGAGCAAATCCCTGACCTAACCAAGACCTAACATGAATTATTCTCTAAAATATTGATCAAAACCAGGTTTAATAGTCAGTTTCAGTGTGGTACCACATTACTACGTGATCCAATCCAGAAATAGCCCAGGATCTAGCCATGAAGTATGAGAAATATGCGAAAGTAAGAGCCTGATAAGGGCAAATCCTAGACCTAACCCAGACCTAACATGCGTTATTCTGTAAAATTTTTATCAAGACCAGGTTTAATTGAATGTTTCTTTGTGGTACCTCATTACTACGTGATCAAAACCAGAAAAAACCCAGGATCCGTTCAACAAGTATGTGAAGAATGCGAAAGTATGAGTCTGATCAGTGAAAATCTCAGGCCTTACCTAGACCTAACTTGCGTTGTCCTCTAAAATATTGATGGAAACCAGGTTTCATTGACAGTTTCAGTGTGGTACTACAATACTACGTGATGCAATCCAGAAAAAGCCCAGGATCTAGCCATCAAGTATGAGAAATATGCGATAGAATGAGCCTGATGAGAGCAAATCGCAGACCTAACCTAGACCTAACATGCGTTATCCTCTAAAATATTGAGCGAAACCAGGTTCAATGGACTGTTTCAGTGTGGTACCACACTACTTCGTTATCCAAGCCAGAAAAAACCCAGGATCTGTTCAACAAGTACGTGAAAAACGCTAAACTGTGAGCCTGATGAGGGCAAATCTTAGACCTAACCCAGACCTAAGATGCGTTATCCTCTAAAATATTTATCCAGACCAGGTTTCATTGAATGTTTCAGTGTGGTCCCACATTACTACGTGATCCAAACCAGAAAAAACCCAGGATCCGTTCAACAAGTATGTGAAGAATGCGAAAGTATGAGTCTGATGAGTGAAAATCCCAGGCCTAACCTAGACCTAACATGCGTTATCCCCTAAAATATTGATCGAAACCAGGTTTAATTGACTGTTTCAGCGTGGTACCACATTACTACGTGATCCAATCCAGAAACAGCCCAGGATCTAGCCATGAAGTATGAGAAATATGCGAAAGTAAGAGCCTGATGAGGGCAAATCCTATACCTATCCCAGACCTAACTTGCGTTATCCTCTAAAATATTGATCGAAACCAGGTTTAATGGACTGTTTCAGTGTGTTACCACACTACTTCGTGATCCAAACCAGAAAAAACCCAGGATCTGTTCAACAAGTATGTGAAAAACGCTAAACTGTGAGCCTGATGAGGGCAAATCTTAGACCTAACCCAGACATAAGATGCGTTATCCTCTAAAATATTTATCCAGACCAGGTTTCATTGAATGTTTCAGTGTGGTACCACTTTACTACGTGATCCAATCCAGAAATAGCCCAGGATCTAGCCATGAAGTATGAGAAATATGCGAAAGTAAGAGCCTGATGAGGGTAAATCCTAGACCTATCCCAGACCTAACTTGCGTTTTCCTCTAAAATATTGATCGAAACCAGGTTTAATTGACTGTTTCAGCGTGGTACCACATTACTACGTGATCCAATCCAGAAACAGCCCAGGATCTAGCCATGAAGTATGAGAAATATGCGAAAGTATGAGCCTGATGAGGGCAAATCCTAGACCTAACCCAGACCTAACATGTGTTATCCTCTAAAATATTTATCAAGATCAGGTTTAATTGATTGTTTCAGTGTGGTCCGACATTACTACGTGATCCAAACCAGAAAAAACCCAGGATCTGTTCAACATGTATGAGAAATATGCGAAAGAATGAGCCTGATGAGAGCAAATCCCAGACCTAACATGAATTATTCTCTAAAATATTGATCGAAACCAGGTTTACTTGACTGTTTCAGTGTGGTCCCACATTACTACGTGATCCAAACCAGTAAAAACCCAGGATCTGTTCAACAAGTATGTGAAAAACGCGAAAGTATGAGTCTGATGAGGTCAAGTCCCAGACCTATCCCAGACTTAACTTGCGTTATCCTCTAAAATATTGATCGAAACCAGGTTTAATCGACTGTTTCAGCGTGGTGCCACATTACTACGTGATACAATCCAGAAACAGCCCAGGATCTAGCCATGAAGTATGAGAAATATGCGAAAGTATGAGCCTGATGAGGGCAAATCTTAGACCTAACCCAAACCTAACATGCGTTATCCTCTAAAATATTTATCAAGACCAGGTTTAATTGAATGTTTCAGTGTGGTACCACATTACTACGTGAACCAAACCAGAAAAAACCCAGGATCCGTTCAACAAGTATGTTAAAACTGCGACAGTATGATGCTGATGAGGGCAGATCCCAGGCCTAACCTAGACCTAACATGGGTTGTCCTCTAGAATATTGATGGAAACCAGGTTTAATTGACTGTTTCAGTGTTGTACTTCATTACTACGTGATGCAATCCAGAAAAAGCCCAGGATCTAGCCATCAAGTATGAGAAATATGCGAAAGAATGAACCTGATGAGAGCAAATCCCAGACCTAACCTAGACCTAACATGAATTATTCTCTAAAATATTGATCGAAACCTTGTTTAATTGACTGTTTCAGTGTTGTACTACATTACTACGTGATGCAATCCAGAAAAAGCCCAGGATCTAGCCATCAAGTATGAGAAATATGCGAAAGAATGAGCCTGATGGGAGCAAATCCCTGACCTAACCTAGACCAAACATGCGTTATTCTCTAAAATATTTATCAAGACCAGGTTTAATTGAATGTTTCAGTGTGGTACCACATTACTACGTGATCAAAACCAGAAAAAACCCAGGATCCGTTCAACACGTATGTGAAGAATGCGAAAGTATGGGTCTGATCAGTGAAAATCTCAGGCCTTACCTAGACCTAACTTGCGTTGTCCTCTAAAATATTGATGGAAACCAGGTTTCATTGACTGTTTCATTGTGGTACTACATTACTACGTGATGCAATCCTGAAAAAGCCCAGGATCTAGCCATCAAGTATGAGAAATATGCGAAAGAATGAGCCTGATGGGAGCAAATCCCTGACCTAACCTAGACCTAACATGAATTATTCTCTAAAATATTGATCAAAACCAGGTTTAATTGACTGTTTCAGTGTAGTACCACATTGCTACGTGATCCAATCCAGAAATAGCCCAGGATCTAGCCATGAAGTATGAGAAATATGCGAAAGTATGAGCCTGATGAGGGCAAATCCTAGACCTAACCCAGACCTAACATGCGTTATTCTCTAAAATATTTATCAAGACCAGTTTTAATTGAATGTTTCAGTGTGGTACTACATAACTAAGTGATTAAAACCAGAAAAAACCCAGGATCCGTTCAACAAGTATGTGAAGAATGCGAAAGTATGAGTCTGATCAGTGAAAATCTCAGGCCTTACCTAGACCTAACTTGCGTTGTCCTCTAAAATATTGATGGAAACCAGGTTTCATTGACTGTTTCATTGTGGTACTACATTACTACGTGATGCAATCCAGAAAATGCCCAGGATCTAGCCATCAAGTATGAGAAATATCCGAAAGAATGAGCCTGATGAGAGCAAATCCCGGACCTAACCTAGACCTAACATGCGTTATCCTCTAAAATATTGAGCGAAACCAGGTTTAATGGACTGTTTCAGTGTGGTACCACACTACTTCGTGATCCAAACCAGAAAAAACCCAGGATCTGTTCAACAAGTATGTGAAAAACGCTAAACTGTGAGCCTGATGAGGGCAAATCTTAGACCTAACCCAGACCTAAGATGCGTTATCCTCTAAAATATTTATCCAGACCAGGTTTAATGGACTGTTTCAGTGTGGTACCACACTACTTCGTGATCCAAACCAGAGAAAGCCCAGGATCTGTTCAAGAAGTATGTGAAAAACGCTAAACTGTGAGCCTGATGAGGGCAAATCTTAGACCTAACCCAGACCTAAGATGCGTTATCCTCTAAAATATTTATCCAGACCAGGTTTCATTGAATGTTTCAGTGTGGTACCACTTTACTACCTGATACAATCCAGAAACAGCCCAGGATCTAGCCATCAAGTATGAGAAATATGCGAAAGAATGAGCCTGATGGGAGCAAATCCCTGACCTAACCTAGACCTAACATGAATTATTCTCTAAAATATTGATCAAAACCAGGTTTAATTGACTGTTTCAGTGTAGTACCACATTACTACGTGATCCAATACAGAAATAGCCCAGGATCTAGCCATGGAGTATGAGAAATATGCGAAAGTATGAGCCTGATGAGGGCAAATCCTAGACCCAACCCAAACCTAACATGCGTTATCCTCTAAAATATTTATCAAGACCAGGTTTAATTGAATGTTTCAGTGTGGTACCACATTACTACGTGAACCAAACCAGAAAAAACCCAGGATCCGTTCAACAAGTATGCTAAAACTGCGACAGTATGACCCTGATGAGGGCAAATCCCAGGCCTAACCTAGACCTAACATGCGTTGTCCTCTAAAATAGTGATGGAAACCAGGTTTCATTGACTGTTTCAGTGTGGTACCACTTCACTACGTGATGCAATCCAGAAAAAGCCCAGGATCTAGCCATCAAGTATGAGAAATATGCGAAAGAATGAGCCTGATGAGAGCAAATCCCAGACCTAACCTAGACCTAACATGAATTATTCTCTAAAATATTGATCGAAACCAGGTTTAGTTGACTGTTTCAGTGTTGTACTTCATTACTACGTGATGCAATCCAGACAAAACCCAGGATCCGTTCAACAAGTATGTGAAGAATGCGAAAGTATGAGTCTGATGGGTGAAAATCCCAGGCCTAACCTAGACCTAACATGCGTTATCCTCTAAAATATGGATCGAAACCTGGTTTAATCGACTGTTTCAGTGTGGTACCACATTACTATGTGATCCAAACCAGAAAATAACCCAGGATCTGTTCAAGGAGTATGTGAAGTGTGCGAAAGTATGAGTCTGATGAGGTCAAATCCCAAACCTATCCCAGACCTAACTTGCGGTATCCTCTAAAATATTGATCGAAACCAGGTTTAATTGACTGTTTCAGTGTTGTACTTCATTACTACGTGATCCAAACCCGAAAAAACCCAGGATCTGTCAACATGTATGAGAAATATGCGAAAGAATGAGCCTGATGAGAGCAAATCCCAGACCTATCCTAGACCTAACATGAATTATTCTCTAAAATATTGATCAAAACCAGGTTCAATTGACTGTTTCAGTGTGGTACCACATTACTACGTGAACCAAACCAGAAAAAACCCAGGATCCGTTCAACAAGTATGTTAAAACTGCGACAGTATGATGCTGATGAGGGCAAATCCCAGGCCTAACCTAGACCTAACATGCGTTATCCTCTAAAATATAGATCGAAACCTGGTTTAATCGACTGTTTCAGTGTGGTACCACATTACTATGTGATCCAAACCAGAAAGTAACCCAGGATCTGTTCAAGGAGTATGTGAAGTGTGCGAAAGTATGAGTCTGATGAGGTCAAATCCCAAACCTATCCCAGACCTAACTTGCGGTATCCTCTAAAATATTGATCGAAACCAGGTTTAATTGATTGTTTCAGTGTGGTCCCACATTACTACGTGATGCAAACCAGAAAAAACCCAGGATCTGTTCAACATGTATGAGAAATATGCGAAAGAAAGAGCCTGATGAGAGCAAATCCCAATCCTAACTTAGACCTAACATGAATTATTCTCTAAAATATTGATCGAAAACAGGTTTACTTGACTGTTTCAGTGTGGTCCCACATTACTACGTGATCCAAACCAGACAAAACCCAGGATCCGTTCAACAAGTATGTGAAGAATGCGAAAGTATGAGTCTGATGGGTGAAAATCCCAGGCCTAACCTAGACCTAACATGCGTTATCCTCTAAAATATGGATCGAAACCTGGTTTAATCGACTGTTTCAGTGTTGTACTTCATTACTACGTGGTGCAATCCAGAAAAAGCCCAGGATCTAGCCATCAAGTATGAGAAATATGCGAAAGAATGAGCCTGATGAGAGCAAATCCCTGACCAAACCTAGACCTAACATGAATTATTCTCTAAAATATTGATCAAAACCAGGTTTAATTGACTGTTTCACTGTGGTACCACATTACTACGTGATCCAATCCAGAAATAGCCCAGGATCTAGCCATGAAGTATGAGAAATATGCGAAAGTATGAGCCTGATGAGGGCAAATCCCAGACCTATCCCAGACCTAACTTGCGTTGTCCTCTAAGATATTGATCGAAACCAGGTTTAATTGACTGTTTCAGTGTGGTACCACATTACTATGTGATCCAAACCAGAAAATAACCCAGGATCTGTTTAAGGAGTTTGTGAAGTGTGCGAAAGTATGAGTCTGATGAGGTCAAATCCCAAACCTATCCCAGACCTAACTTGCGGTATCCTCTAAAATATTGATCGAAACCAGGTTTAATTGACTGTTTCAGTGTTGTACTTCATTACTGCGTGATCCAAACCCGAAAAAACCCAGGATCTGTCAACATGTATGAGAAATATGCGAAAGAATGAGCCTGATGAGGTCAAATCCCAGGCCTTACCTAGACCTAACATGCGTTATCCTCAAAAATATTGATCGAAACCTGGTTTAATCGACTGTTTCAGTGTGGTACCACATTACTACGTGATCTAAACCAGAAAAAACCCAGGATCCGTTCAACAAGTATGTGAAGAATGCGAAAGTATGACTCTGATGAGGGCAAATCCCAGGCCTAACCTAGACCTAACATGCGTTGTCCTCTAAAATATTGTTGGAAACCAGGTTTCATTGACTGTTTCAGTGTGGTACTACATTACTACGTGATGCAATCCAGAAAAAGCCCAGGATCTAGCCATCAAGTATGAGAAATATGCGAAAGAATGAGCCTGATGAGAGCAAATCCCAGACCTAACCTAGACCTAACATGCGTTATCCTCTAAAATATTGAGCGAAACCAGGCTTAATGGACTGTTTCAGTGTGGTACCACACTACTTCGTGATCCAAACCAGAGAAAGCCCAGGATCTGTTCAAGAAGTATGTGAAAAACGCTAAACTGTGAGCCTGATGAGGGCAAATCTTAGACCTAACCCAGACCTAAGATGCGTTATCCTCTAAAATATTTATCCAGACCAGGTTTCATTGAATGTTTCAGTGTGGTACCACTTTACTACCTGATACAATCCAGAAACAGCCCAGGATCTAGCCATGAAGTATGAGAAATATGCGAAAGTATAAGCCTGATGAGGGCCAAGCCTCAGACCTTACCCAAACCTAACATGCGTTATCCTCTAAAATATTTATCAAGAAAAGGTTTAATTGAATGTTTCAGTGTGGTACCACATTACTTCGTGAACCAAAGCAGAAAAAACCCAGGATCCGTTCAACAAGTATGTTAAAACTGCGACAGTATGACTCTGATGAGGGCAAATCCCAGGCCTAACCTAGACCTAACATGCGTTGTCCTCTAGAATATTGATGGAAACCAGGTTTAATTGACTGTTTCAGTGTTGTACTTCATTACTACGTAATGCAGTCCAGAAAAAGGCCAGAATCTAGCCATCAAGTATGAGAAATATGCGAAAGAATGAGCCTGATGAGAGCAAATCCCAGAACTAACCCAGACCTAACATGAATTATTCTCTAAAACATTGATCGAAACCAGGTTTAATTGACTGTTTCAGTGTTGTACTTCATTACTACGTGATGCAATCCAGAAAAAGCCCAGGATCTAGCCATCAAGTATGAGAAATATGCGAAAGAATGAGCCTGATGGGAGCAAATCCCTGGCCTAACCTAGACCTAACATGAATTATTCTCTAAAATATTGATCAAAACCAGGTTTAATTGACTGTTTCAGTGTAGTACCACATTACTACGTGATCCAATCCAGAAATAGCCCAGGATCTAGCCATGAAGTATGAGAAATATGCGAAAGTATGAGCCTGATGAGGGCAAATCCTAGACCTAACCCAGACCTAACATGCGTTATTCTCTAAAATATTTATCAAGACCAGGTTTAATTGAATGTTTCAGTGTGGTACTACATAACTACGTGATTAAAACCAGAAAAAACCCAGGATCCGTTCAACAAGTATGTGAAGAATGCGAAAGTATGAGTCTGATCAGTGAAAATCTCAGGCCTTACCTAGACCTAACTTGCGTTGTCCTCAAAAATATTGATGGAAACCAGGTCTCATTGACTGTTTCAGTGTGGTACTACATTACTACGTGATGCAATCCAGAAAAAGCCCAGGATCTAGCCATCAAGTATGAGAAATATGCGAAAGAATGAGCCTGATGAGAGCAAATCCCAGACCTGACCTAGACCTAACATGCGTTATCCTCTAAAATATTGAGCGAAACCAGGTTTAATGGACTGTTTCAGTGTGGTACCATACAACTTCGTGATCCAAACCAGAGAAAGCCCGGGATCTGTTTTAGAAGTATGTGAAAAACGCTAAACTGTGAGCCTGACGAGGGCAAATCTTAGACCTAACCCAGACCTAAGAAGCGTTATCCTCTAAAATATTTATCCAGACCAGGTTTCATTGAATGTTTCAGTGTGGTACCACTGTACTACGTGATCCAATCCAGAAATAGCCCAGGATCTAGCCATGAAGTATGAGAAATATGCGAAAGTAAGAGCCTGATGAGAGCAAATCCTAGACCTAACCCAGAGCTAACATGCGTTATCCTCTAAAATATTTATCAAGATCAGGTTTAATTGATTGTTTCAGTGTGGTCCCACATTACTACGTGATCCAAATCAGAAAAAACCCAGTATCTGTTCAACATGTATGAGAAATATGCGAAAGAATGAGCCTGATGAGAGCATATCCCAGACCTAACCTCGACCTAACATGAATTGTTCTCTAAAATATTGATCGAATCCAGGTTTACATGACTGCTTCAGTGTGGTCCCACAATACTACGTGATCCAAACCAGAAAAAACCCAGGATCCGTTCAACAAGTATGTGAAGAATGCGAAAGTATAAGTCTGATGAGGGAAAATCCCAGGCCTAACCTAGACCTAACATGCGTTATCCTCTAAAATATTGATCGAAACCAGGTTTAGTTGACTGTTTCAGTGTGGTCCCACATTACTACGTGATGCAAACCAGAAAAAACCCAGGATCCGTTCAACAAGTATGTTAAAACTGCGACAGTATGAGCCTGATGAGGGCAAATCCCAGGCCTAACCTAGACCTAACATGCGTTGTCCTCTAAAATATTGATGGAAACCACGTTTAATTGACTGTTTCAGTGTTGTACTTCACTACTACGTGATGCAATCCAGAAAAAGCCCAGGATCTAGCCATCAAGTATGAGAAATATGCGAAAGAATGAGCCTGATGAGAGCAAATCCCAGACCTAACCTAGACCTAACATGAATTATTCTCTAAAATATTGATCGAAACCAGGTTTAAGTGAATGTTTCAGTGTTGTACTTCATTACTACGTGATGCAATCCAGAAAAAGCCCAGGATCTAGCCATCAAGTATGAGAAATATGCGAAAGAATGAGCCTGATGAGAGCAAATCCCTGACCTAATCTAGGCCTAACATGAATTATTCTCTAAAATATTGATCAAAACCAGGTTTAATTGACTGTTTCAGTGTGGTACCACATTACTACGTGATCCAATCCAGAAATAGCCCAGGATCTAGCCATGAAGTATGAGAAATATGCGAAAGTAAGAGCCTGATGAGAGCAAATCCTAGACCTAACCCAGAGCTAACATGCGTTGTCCTCTAAAATATTTATCAAGATCAGGTTTAATTGATTGTTTCAGTGTGGTCCCACATTACTACGTGATCCAAACCAGAAAAAACCCAGTATCTGTTCAACATGTATGAGAAATATGCGAAAGAATGAGCCTGATGAGAGCAAATCCCAGACCTAACCTCGACCTAACATGAATTATTCTCTAAAATATTGATCGAATCCAGGTTTACATGACTGCTTCAGTGTGGTCCCACAATACTACGTGATCCAAACCAGAAAAAACCCAGGATCCGTTCAACAAGTATGTGAAGAATGCGAAAGTGTAAGTCTGATGAGGGAAAATCCCAGGCCTAACCTAGACCTAACATGAGTTATCCTCTAAAATATTGATCGAAACCAGGTTTAGTCGACTGTTTCAGTGTGGTCCCACATTACTACGTGATCCAAACCAGAAAAAACCCTGTATCTGTTCAAGATGTATGAGAAATATGCGAAAGAATGAGCCTGATGAGAGCAAATCCCAGACCTAACCTAGACCTAACATGAATTATTCTCTAAAATATTGATCGAAACCAGGTTTACTTGACTGCTTCAGTGTGGTCCCACAATACTACGTGATCCAAAACAGAAAAAACCCAGGATCCGTTCAACAAGTATGTGAAGAATGCGAAAGTATGAGTCTGATGAGGTCAAATCCCAGACCTATCCCAGACTTAACTTGCGTTATCCTCTAAAATATTGATCGAAACCAGGTTTAATCGACTGTTTCAGCGTGGTACCACATTACTACGTGGTACAGTCCAGAAACAGCCCAGGATCTAGCCATGAAGTGTGAGAAATATGCGAAAGTATGAGCCTGATGAAGGCAAATCCTAGACCTAACCCAAACCTAACATGCGTTATCCTCTAAAATATTTATCAAGACCAGGTTTAATTGAATGTTTCAGTGTGGCACCACATTACTACGTGAACCAAACCAGAAAAAACCCAGTATCCGTTCAACACGTATGTTAAAACTGCGACAGTATGAGCCTGATGAGGGCAAATCCCAGGCCTAACCTAGACCTAACATGCGTTGTCCTCTAAAATATTGATCGAAACCAGGTTTAATTGAATGTTTCAGTGTTGTACTTCATTACTACGTGATGCAATTCAGAAAAAGCCCAGGATCTAGCCATCAAGTGTGAGAAATATGCGAAAGAATGAGCCTGATGAGAGCAAATCCCTGACCTAATCTAGGCCTAACATGAATTATTCTCTAAAATATTGATCAAAACCAGGTTTAATTGACTGTTTCAGTGTGGTACCACATTACTACGTGATCCAATCCAGAAATAGCCCAGGATCTAGCCTTGAAGTATGAGAAATATGCGAAAGTATGAGCCTGATGAGGGCAAATCCTAGACCTAACCCAGACCTAACGTGCGTTATTCTGTAAAATTGATATCAAGACCAGGTTTAATTGAATGTATCATTGTGGTACCTTATTACTACGTGATCAAAACCAGAAAAAACCCAGGATCCGTTCAACAAGTATGTGATGAATGCGAAAGTATGAGTCTGATCAGTGAAAATCTCAGGCCTTACCTAGACCTAACTTGCGTTGGCCTCTAAAATATTGATGGAAACCAGGTTTCATTGACTGTTTCAGTGTGGCACTACATTACTACGTGATGCAATCCAGAAAAAGCCCAGGATCTAGCCATCAAGTATGAGAAATATGCGAAAGAATGAGCCTGATGAGAGCAAATCCCAGAGCTAACCTAGACCTAACATGCGTTATCCTCTAAAATATTGAGCGAGACCAGGTTTAATGGACTGTTTCAGTGTGGTACCACACTACTTCGTGATCCAAACCAGAAAAAACCCAGGATCTGTTCAACTAGTATGTGAAAAACGCTAAACTGTGAGCCTGATGAGGGCAAATCTTAGACCTAACCCAGACCTAAGATGCGTTACCCTCTAAAATATTTATCCAGACCAGGTTTAATGGACTGTTTCAGTGTGATACCACACTACTTCGTGATCCAAACCAGAAAAAACCCAGGATCTGTTCAACCAGTATGTGAAAAACGCTAAGCTGTGAGCCTGATGAGGGCAAATCTTAGACCTAACCCAGACCTAAGATGCGTGATCCTCTAAAATATTTATCCAGACCAGGTTTCATTGAATGTTTCAGTGTGGTCCCACATTACTACGTGATCCAAACCAGAAAAAACCCAGGATCCGTTCAACAAGTATGTGAAGAATGCGAAAGTATGAGTCGGAGGAGTGAAAATCCCAGGCCTAACCTAGACCTAACATGCGTTATCCCCTAAAATATTGATCGAAACCAGGTTTCATTGAATGTTTCAGTGTGGTACCACTTTACTACGTGATGCAATCCAGAAAAAGCCCAGGATCTAGCCATGAAGTATGAGAAATATGCGAAAGTATGAGCCTGATGAGGGCAAATCCTAGACCTAACCCAGACCTAACATGCGTTAGCCTCTAAAATATTTATCAAGACCTGGTTTAGTTGAAAGTTTCAGTGTGGTACCACATTACTACGTGATCCAAACCAGATAAAACCCAGGATCTAGCCATCAAGTGTGAGAAATATGCGAAAGAATGAGCCTGATGAGAGCAAATCCCAGACCTAACCTAGACCTTACATGCGTTATCCTCTATAATATTGAGCGAAACGAGGTTTAATGGACTGTTTCAGTGTGGTACCACACTACTTCGTGATCCAAACCAGAAAAAACCCAGGATCTGTTCAACAAGTATGTGAAAAACGCTAAACTGTGAGCCTGATGAGGGCAAATCATAGACCTAACCCAGACCTAAGATGCGTTATCCTCTAAAATATTTATCCAGACCAGGTTTCATTGAATGCTTAAGTGTGGTCCCACATTACTACGTGATCCAAACCAGAAAAAACCCAGGATCCGTTCAACAAGTATGTGAAGAATGCGAAAGTATGAGTCTGATGAGGTCAAATCCCAGACCTATCCCAGACTTAACTTGCGTTATCCTCTAAAATATTGATCGAAACCAGGTTTAATCGACCGTTTCAGCGTGGTACCACATTACTACGTGATACTGTCCAGAAACAGCCCAGGATCTAGCCATGAAGTATGAGAAATATGCGAAAGTATGAGCCTGATGAGGGCAAATCCTAGACCTAACCCAAACCTAACATGCGTTGTCCTCTAAAATATTGATGGAAACCAGGTTTAATTGACTGTTTCAGTGTTGTACTTCATTACTACGTGATGCAATCCAGAAAAAGCCCAGGATCTAGCCATCAAGTATGAGAAATATGCGAAAGAATGAGCCTGATGAGAGCAAATCCCTGACCTAATCTAGACCTAACATGAATTATTCTCTAAAATATTGATCAAAACCAGGTTTAATTGACTGTTTCAGTGTGGTACCACATTACTACGTGATCCAATCCAGAAATAGCCCAGGATCTAGCCATGAAGTATGAGAAATATGCGAAAGTATGTGCCTGATGAGGGCAAATCCTAGACCTAACCCAGACCTAACATGCGTTATTCTGTAAAATTGATATCAAGACCAGGTTTAATTGAATGTTTCATTGTGGTACCTCATTACTACGTGGTCAAAACCAGAAAAAACCCAGGATCCGTTCAACAAGTATGTGAAGAATGCGAAAGTATGAGTCTGATCAGTGAAAATCTCAGGCCTTACCTAGACCTAACTTGCGTTGTCCTCTAAAATATTGATGGAACCCAGGTTTCATTGACTGTTTCAGGGTGGTACTACATTACTACGTGATGCAATCCAGAAAAAGCCCAGGATCTAGCCATCAAGTATGAGAAATATGCGAAAGAATGAGCCTGATGAGAGCAAATCCCAGACCTAACCTAGACCTTACATGCGTTATCCTCAAAAATATTGATCGAAACCTGGTTTAATCGACTGTTTCAGCGTGGTACCACATTACTACGTGGTACAGTCCAGAAACAGCCCAGGATCTAGCCATGAAGTGTGAGAAATATGCGAAAGTATGAGCCTGATGAAGGCAAATCCTAGACCTAACCCAAACCTAACATGCGTTATCCTCTAAAATATTTATCAAGACCAGGTTTAATTGAATGTTTCAGTGTGGCACCACATTACTACGTGATCCAAACCAGAAAAAACCCAGGATCCGTTCAACAAGTATGTGAAGAATGCGAAAGTATGAGTCGGAAGGGTGAAAATCCCAGGCCTAGCCTAGACCTAACATGCGTTATCCCCTAAAATATTGATCGAAACCAGGTTTCATTGAATGTTTCAGTGTGGTACCACTTTACTACGTGATGCAATCCAGAAAAAGCCCAGGATCTAGCCATGAAGTATGAGAAATATGCGAAAGAATGAGCCTGATGAGAGCAAATCCCAGACCTAACCTAGACCTTACATGCGTTATCCTCAAAAATATTGATCGAAACCTGGTTTAATCGACTGTTTCAGTGTGGTACCACATTACTATGTGATCCAAACCAGAAAATAACCCGGGATCTGTTCAACGAGTATGTGAAGTGTGCGAAAGTATGAGTCTGATGAGGTCAAATCCCAGACCAATCCCAGACTTAACTTGCTTTATCCTCTAAAATATTGATCGAAACCAGGTTGAATTGACTGTTTCAGTGTGGTCCACATTACTACGTGATCCAAACCAGAAAAAACCCAGGATCCGTTCAACAAGTATGTGAAGAATGCGGAAGTATGAGTCTGATGAGTGAAAATCCCAGGCCTAACCTAGACCTAACATGCGATATCCTCAAAAATTTTGATCGAAACCTGGTTTAATCGACTGTTTCAGTGTGGTACCACATTACTATGTGATCCAAACCAGAAAATAACCCGGGATCTGTTCAACGAGTATGTGAAGTGTGCGAAAGTATGAGTCTGATGAGGTCAAATCCCAGACCAATCCCAGACTTAACATGCGTTATCCTCTAAAATATTGATCGAAACCAGGTTTAATCGACTGTTTCAGTGTGGTACCACATTACTATGTGATCCAAACCAGAAAATAACCCGGGATCTGTTCAACGAGTATGTGAAGTGTGCGAAAGTATGAGTCTGATGAGGTCAAATCCCAGACCAATCCCAGACTTAACTTGCGTTATCCTCTAAAATATTGATCGAAACCAGGTTGAATTGACTGTTTCAGTGTGGTCCACATTACTACGTGATCCAAACCAGAAAAAACCCAGGATCCGTTCAACAAGTATGTGAAGAATGCGAAAGTATGAGTCTGATGAGTGAAAATCCCAGGCCTAACCTAGACCTAACATGCGTTAACCTCTAAAATATTGATCGAAACCAGGTTTCATTGCATGTTTCAGTGTGGTACCACTTTACTACGTGACGCAATCCAGAAAAAGCCCAGGATCTAGCCATGAAGTATGAGAAATATGCGAAAGTATGAGCCTGATGAGGGCAAATCCTAGACCTAACCCAGACCTAACATGCCTTAGCCTCTAAAATATTTATCAAGACCTGGTTTAATTGAAAGTTTCAGTGTGGTACCACATAACTACGTGATGCAATCCAGATAAAGCCCAGGATCTAGCCATCAAGTTTGAGAAATATTCGAAAGAATGTGCCTGATGAGAGCAAATCCCAGACCTAACCTAGACCTAACATGAATTATTCTCTAAAATATTGATCGAAACCAGGATGAATTGACTGTTTCAGTGTGGTCCCACATTACTACGTGATCCAAACCAGAAAAAACCCAGGATCCGTTCAACAAGTATGTGAAGAATGCGCAAGTATGAGTCTGATGAGTGAAAATCCCAGGCCTAACCTAGACCTAACATGCGTTATCCTCAAAAATATTGATCGAAACCTGGTTTAATCGACTGTTTCAGTGTGGTACCACATTACTATGTGATCCAAACCAGAAAATAACCCAGGATCTGTTCAACGAGTATGTGTAGTGTGCGAAAGTATGAGTCTGATCAGGTCAAATCCCAGACCAATCCCAGACTTAACTTGCGTTATCCTCTAAAATATTGATCAAAACCAGGTTTAATCGACTGTTTCAGTGTGGTACCACATTCCTACGTGATCCAAACCAGAAAAAAACCAGGATCTAGCCATCAAGTATGAGAAATATGCGAAAGAATGAGGCTGATGAGAGCAAATCCCAGACCTAACCTAGACCTTACATGCGTTATCCTCTATAATATTGAGCGAAACCAGGTTTAATGGACTGTTTCAGTGTGGTACCACACTACTTCGTGATCCAAACCAGAAAAAACCCAGGATCTGTTCAACAAGTATGTGAAAAACGCTAAACTGTGAGCCTGATGAGGGCAAATCTTAGACCTAACCCAGACATAAGATGCGTTATCCTCTAAAATATTTATCCAGACCAGGTTTCATTGAATGATTCAGTGTGGTACCACTTTACTACGTGATCCAATCCAGAAATAGCCCAGGCTCTAGCCATGAAGTATGAGAAATATGCGAAAGTATGAGCCTGATGAGGGCAAATCCTAGACCTAACCCAGACCTAACATGCGTTAGCCTCTAAAATATTTCTCAAGATCAGGTTTAATTGATTGTTTCAGTGTGGTCCCACATTACTACGTGATCCAAACCAGAAAAAACCCAGGATCTAGCCATCAAGTATGAGAAATATGCGAAAGAATGAGACTGATGTGTGAAAATCCCAGGCCTAACCTAGACCTAACATGCGTTAACCTCTAAAATATTGATCGAAACCAGGTTTCATTGCATGTTTCAGTGTGGTACCACTTTACTACGTGACGCAATCCAGAAAAAGCCCAGGATCTAGCCATGAAGTATGAGAAATATGCGAAAGTATGAGCCTGATGAGGGCAAATCCTAGACCTAACCCAGACCTAACATGCGTTAGCCTCTAAAATATTTATCAAGATCAGGTTTAATTGATTGTTTCAGTGTGGTCCCACATTACTACGTGATCCAAATCAGAAAAAACCCAGGATCTGTTCAACATGTATGAGAAATATGCGAAAGAATGGGCCTGATGAGAGCAAATCCCAGACCTAACCTAGACCTAACATGAATTATTGTCTAAAATATTGATCGAAACCAGGTTTACTTGACTGTTTCAGTGTGGTCCCACATTACTACTTGATCCAAACCAGAAAAAACCCATGATCTGTTCAACAAGTATGTGAAAAACGCGAAAGTATGAGTCTGATGAGGTCAAATCCCAGACCTATCCCAGACTTAACTTGCGTTATCCTCTAAAATATTGATCGAAACCAGATTTAATCGACTGTTTCAGCGTGGTGCCACATTACTACGTGATACAATCCAGAAACAGCCCAGGATCTAGCCATGAAGTATGAGAAATATGCGAAAGTATGAGCCTGATGAGGGCAAATCCTAGACCTAACCCAAACCTAACATGCGTTATCCTCTAAAATATTTATCAAGACCAGGTTTAATTGAATGTTTCAGTGTGGTACCACATTACTACGTGAACCAAACCAGAAAAAACCCAGGATCCGTTCAACAAGTATGTTAAAACTGCGAGAGTATGACCCTGATGAGGGCAAATCCCAGGCCTAACCTAGACCTAACATGCGTTGTCCTCTAGAATATTGATGGAAACCAGGTTTAATTGACTGTTTCAGTGTTGTACTTCATTACTAAGTGATGCAATCCAGAAAAAGCCCAGGATCTAGCCATCAAGTATGAGAAATATGGGAAAGAATGAACCTGATGAGAGCAAATCCCAGACCTAACCTGGACCTAACATGAATTATTCTCTAAAATATTGATCGGATCCAGGTTTAATTGACTGTTTCAGTGTTGTACTACATTACTACGTGATGCAATCCAGAAAAAGCCCAGGATCTAGCCATCAAGTATGAGAAATATGCGAAAGTATGAGCCTGATGGGAGCAAATCCCTGACCTAACCTAGACCTAACATGCGTTATTCTCTAAAATATTTAACAAGACCAGGTTTAATAGAATGTTTCAGTGTGGTGCCACATTACTACGTGATCAAAACCAGAAAAAACGCAGGATCCGTTCAACAAGTATGTGAAAAACGCTAAACTGTGAGCCTGATGAGGGCAAATCTTAGACCTAACCCAGACCTAAGATGCGTTATCCTCTAAAATATTTATCCAGACCAGGTTTAATGGACTGTTTCAGCATGGTACCACTTTACTACCTGATACAATCCAGAAACAGCCCAGGATCTAGCCATGAAGTATGAGAAATATGCGAAAGTATGAGCCTGATGAGGGCAAATCCTAGACCTAACCCAAACCTAACATGCGTTATCCTCTAAAATATTCATCAAGAAAAGGTTTAATTGAATGTTTCAGTGTGGTACCACATTAATACGTGAACAAATCCAGAAAAAACCCAGGATCCGTTCAACAAGTATGTGAAGAATGCGAAAGTATGAGTCTGATGAGGTCAAATCCCAGACCTATCCCAGACTTAACTTGCGTTATCCTCTAAAATATTGATCGAAACCAGGTTTAATCGACCGTTTCAGCGTGGTACCACATTACTACGTGATACTGTCCAGAAACAGCCCAGGATCTAGCCATGAAGTATGAGAAATATGCGAAAGTATGAGCCTGATGAGGGCAAATCCTAGACCTAACCCAAACCTAACATGCGTTGTCCTCTAAAATATTGATGGAAACCAGGTTTAATTGACTGTTTCAGTGTTGTACTTCATTACTACGTGATGCAATCCAGAAAAAGCCCAGGATCTAGCCATCAAGTATGAGAAATATGCGAAAGAATGAGCCTGATGAGAGCAAATCCCTGACCTAATCTAGACCTAACATGAATTATTCTCTAAAATATTGATCAAAACCAGGTTTAATTGACTGTTTCAGTGTGGTACCACATTACTACGTGATCCAATCCAGAAATAGCCCAGGATCTAGCCATGAAGTATGAGAAATATGCGAAAGTATGAGCCTGATGAGGGCAAATCCTAGACCTAACCCAGACCTAACATGCGTTATTCTGTAAAATTGATATCAAGACCAGGTTTAATTGAATGTTTCATTGTGGTACCTCATTACTACGTGGTCAAAACCAGAAAAAACCCAGGATCCGTTCAACAAGTATGTGAAGAATGCGAAAGTATGAGTCTGATCAGTGAAAATCTCAGGCCTTACCTAGACCTAACTTGCGTTGTCCTCTAAAATATTGATGGAACCCAGGTTTCATTGACTGTTTCAGGGTGGTACTACATTACTACGTGATCCAAACCAGAAAAAACCCAGGATCTAGCCATCAAGTATGAGAAATATGCGAAAGAATGAGCCTGATGAGAGCAAATCCCTGACCTAATCTAGACCTAACATGAATTATTCTCTAAAATATTGATCGGATCCAGGTTTAATTGACTGTTTCAGTGTTGTACTACATTACTACGTGATCCAAACCAGAAAAAACCCAGGATCTAGCCATCAAGTATGAGAAATATGCGAAAGAATGAGCCTGATGAGAGCAAATCCCAGACCTAACCTAGACCTTACATGCGTTATCCTCAAAAATATTGATCGAAACCTGGTTTAATCGACTGTTTCAGCGTGGTACCACATTACTACGTGGTACAGTCCAGAAACAGCCCAGGATCTAGCCATGAAGTATGAGAAATATGCGAAAGTATGAGCCTGATGAGGGCAAATCCTAGACCTAACCCAGACCTAACATGCGTTAGCCTCTAAAATATTTATCAAGATCAGGTTTAATTGATTGTTTCAGTGTGGTCCCACATTACTACGTGATCCAAATCAGAAAAAACCCAGGATCTGTTCAACATGTATGAGAAATATGCGAAAGAATGGGCCTGATGAGAGCAAATCCCAGACCTAACCTAGACCTAACATGAATTATTGTCTAAAATATTGATCGAAACCAGGTTTACTTGACTGTTTCAGTGTGGTCCCACATTACTACTTGATCCAAACCAGAAAAAACCCATGATCTGTTCAACAAGTATGTGAAAAACGCGAAAGTATGAGTCTGATGAGGTCAAATCCCAGACCTATCCCAGACTTAACTTGCGTTATCCTCTAAAATATTGATCGAAACCAGATTTAATCGACTGTTTCAGCGTGGTGCCACATTACTACGTGATACAATCCAGAAACAGCCCAGGATCTAGCCATGAAGTATGAGAAATATGCGAAAGTATGAGCCTGATGAGGGCAAATCCTAGACCTAACCCAAACCTAACATGCGTTATCCTCTAAAATATTTATCAAGACCAGGTTTAATTGAATGTTTCAGTGTGGTACCACATTACTACGTGAACCAAACCAGAAAAAACCCAGGATCCGTTCAACAAGTATGTTAAAACTGCGAGAGTATGACCCTGATGAGGGCAAATCCCAGGCCTAACCTAGACCTAACATGCGTTGTCCTCTAGAATATTGATGGAAACCAGGTTTAATTGACTGTTTCAGTGTTGTACTTCATTACTAAGTGATGCAATCCAGAAAAAGCCCAGGATCTAGCCATCAAGTATGAGAAATATGGGAAAGAATGAACCTGATGAGAGCAAATCCCAGACCTAACCTGGACCTAACATGAATTATTCTCTAAAATATTGATCGGATCCAGGTTTAATTGACTGTTTCAGTGTTGTACTACATTACTACGTGATGCAATCCAGAAAAAGCCCAGGATCTAGCCATCAAGTATGAGAAATATGCGAAAGTATGAGCCTGATGGGAGCAAATCCCTGACCTAACCTAGACCTAACATGCGTTATTCTCTAAAATATTTAACAAGACCAGGTTTAATAGAATGTTTCAGTGTGGTGCCACATTACTACGTGATCAAAACCAGAAAAAACGCAGGATCCGTTCAACAAGTATGTGAAAAACGCTAAACTGTGAGCCTGATGAGGGCAAATCTTAGACCTAACCCAGACCTAAGATGCGTTATCCTCTAAAATATTTATCCAGACCAGGTTTAATGGACTGTTTCAGCATGGTACCACTTTACTACCTGATACAATCCAGAAACAGCCCAGGATCTAGCCATGAAGTATGAGAAATATGCGAAAGTATGAGCCTGATGAGGGCAAATCCTAGACCTAACCCAAACCTAACATGCGTTATCCTCTAAAATATTCATCAAGAAAAGGTTTAATTGAATGTTTCAGTGTGGTACCACATTAATACGTGAACAAATCCAGAAAAAACCCAGGATCCGTTCAACAAGTATGTGAAGAATGCGAAAGTATGAGTCTGATGAGGTCAAATCCCAGACCTATCCCAGACTTAACTTGCGTTATCCTCTAAAATATTGATCGAAACCAGGTTTAATCGACCGTTTCAGCGTGGTACCACATTACTACGTGATACTGTCCAGAAACAGCCCAGGATCTAGCCATGAAGTATGAGAAATATGCGAAAGTATGAGCCTGATGAGGGCAAATCCTAGACCTAACCCAAACCTAACATGCGTTGTCCTCTAAAATATTGATGGAAACCAGGTTTAATTGACTGTTTCAGTGTTGTACTTCATTACTACGTGATGCAATCCAGAAAAAGCCCAGGATCTAGCCATCAAGTATGAGAAATATGCGAAAGAATGAGCCTGATGAGAGCAAATCCCTGACCTAATCTAGACCTAACATGAATTATTCTCTAAAATATTGATCAAAACCAGGTTTAATTGACTGTTTCAGTGTGGTACCACATTACTACGTGATCCAATCCAGAAATAGCCCAGGATCTAGCCATGAAGTATGAGAAATATGCGAAAGTATGAGCCTGATGAGGGCAAATCCTAGACCTAACCCAGACCTAACATGCGTTATTCTGTAAAATTGATATCAAGACCAGGTTTAATTGAATGTTTCATTGTGGTACCTCATTACTACGTGGTCAAAACCAGAAAAAACCCAGGATCCGTTCAACAAGTATGTGAAGAATGCGAAAGTATGAGTCTGATCAGTGAAAATCTCAGGCCTTACCTAGACCTAACTTGCGTTGTCCTCTAAAATATTGATGGAACCCAGGTTTCATTGACTGTTTCAGGGTGGTACTACATTACTACGTGATCCAAACCAGAAAAAACCCAGGATCTAGCCATCAAGTATGAGAAATATGCGAAAGAATGAGCCTGATGAGAGCAAATCCCTGACCTAATCTAGACCTAACATGAATTATTCTCTAAAATATTGATCGGATCCAGGTTTAATTGACTGTTTCAGTGTTGTACTACATTACTACGTGATCCAAACCAGAAAAAACCCAGGATCTAGCCATCAAGTATGAGAAATATGCGAAAGAATGAGCCTGATGAGAGCAAATCCCAGACCTAACCTAGACCTTACATGCGTTATCCTCAAAAATATTGATCGAAACCTGGTTTAATCGACTGTTTCAGCGTGGTACCACATTACTACGTGGTACAGTCCAGAAACAGCCCAGGATCTAGCCATGAAGTGTGAGAAATATGCGAAAGTATGAGCCTGATGAAGGCAAATCCTAGACCTAACCCAAACCTAACATGCGTTATCCTCTAAAATATTTATCAAGACCAGGTTTAATTGAATGTTTCAGTGTGGCACCACATTACTACGTGATCCAAACCAGAAAAAACCCAGGATCCGTTCAACAAGTATGTGAAGAATGCGAAAGTATGAGTCGGAAGGGTGAAAATCCCAGGCCTAGCCTAGACCTAACATGCGTTATCCCCTAAAATATTGATCGAAACCAGGTTTCATTGAATGTTTCAGTGTGGTACCACTTTACTACGTGATGCAATCCAGAAAAAGCCCAGGATCTAGCCATGAAGTATGAGAAATATGCGAAAGAATGAGCCTGATGAGAGCAAATCCCAGACCTAACCTAGACCTTACATGCGTTATCCTCAAAAATATTGATCGAAACCTGGTTTAATCGACTGTTTCAGTGTGGTACCACATTACTATGTGATCCAAACCAGAAAATAACCCGGGATCTGTTCAACGAGTATGTGAAGTGTGCGAAAGTATGAGTCTGATGAGGTCAAATCCCAGACCAATCCCAGACTTAACTTGCTTTATCCTCTAAAATATTGATCGAAACCAGGTTGAATTGACTGTTTCAGTGTGGTCCACATTACTACGTGATCCAAACCAGAAAAAACGCAGGATCCGTTCAACAAGTATGTGAAGAATGCGAAAGTATGAGTCTGATGAGTGAAAATCCCAGGCCTAACCTAGACCTAACATGCGATATCCTCAAAAATTTTGATCGAAACCTGGTTTAATCGACTGTTTCAGTGTGGTACCACATTACTATGTGATCCAAACCAGAAAATAACCCGGGATCTGTTCAACGAGTATGTGAAGTGTGCGAAAGTATGAGTCTGATGAGGTCAAATCCCAGACCAATCCCAGACTTAACATGCGTTATCCTCTAAAATATTGATCGAAACCAGGTTTAATCGACTGTTTCAGTGTGGTACCACATTACTATGTGATCCAAACCAGAAAATAACCCGGGATCTGTTCAACGAGTATGTGAAGTGTGCGAAAGTATGAGTCTGATGAGGTCAAATCCCAGACCAATCCCAGACTTAACTTGCGTTATCCTCTAAAATATTGATCGAAACCAGGTTGAATTGACTGTTTCAGTGTGGTCCACATTACTACGTGATCCAAACCAGAAAAAACCCAGGATCCGTTCAACAAGTATGTGAAGAATGCGAAAGTATGAGTCTGATGAGTGAAAATCCCAGGCCTAACCTAGACCTAACATGCGTTAACCTCTAAAATATTGATCGAAACCAGGTTTCATTGAATGATTCAGTGTGGTACCACTTTACTACGTGATCCAATCCAGAAATAGCCCAGGCTCTAGCCATGAAGTATGAGAAATATGCGAAAGTATGAGCCTGATGAGGGCAAATCCTAGACCTAACCCAGACCTAACATGCGTTAGCCTCTAAAATATTTATCAAGATCAGGTTTAATTGATTGTTTCAGTGTGGTCCCACATTACTACGTGATCCAAACCAGAAAAAACCCAGGATCTAGCCATCAAGTATGAGAAATATGCGAAAGAATGAGACTGATGTGTGAAAATCCCAGGCCTAACCTAGACCTAACATGCGTTAACCTCTAAAATATTGATCGAAACCAGGTTTCATTGCATGTTTCAGTGTGGTACCACTTTACTACGTGACGCAATCCAGAAAAAGCCCAGGATCTAGCCATGAAGTATGAGAAATATGCGAAAGTATGAGCCTGATGAGGGCAAATCCTAGACCTAACCCAGACCTAACATGCGTTAGCCTCTAAAATATTTATCAAGATCAGGTTTAATTGATTGTTTCAGTGTGGTCCCACATTACTACGTGATCCAAATCAGAAAAAACCCAGGATCTGTTCAACATGTATGAGAAATATGCGAAAGAATGGGCCTGATGAGAGCAAATCCCAGACCTAACCTAGACCTAACATGAATTATTGTCTAAAATATTGATCGAAACCAGGTTTACTTGACTGTTTCAGTGTGGTCCCACATTACTACTTGATCCAAACCAGAAAAAACCCATGATCTGTTCAACAAGTATGTGAAAAACGCGAAAGTATGAGTCTGATGAGGTCAAATCCCAGACCTATCCCAGACTTAACTTGCGTTATCCTCTAAAATATTGATCGAAACCAGATTTAATCGACTGTTTCAGCGTGGTGCCACATTACTACGTGATACAATCCAGAAACAGCCCAGGATCTAGCCATGAAGTATGAGAAATATGCGAAAGTATGAGCCTGATGAGGGCAAATCCTAGACCTAACCCAAACCTAACATGCGTTATCCTCTAAAATATTTATCAAGACCAGGTTTAATTGAATGTTTCAGTGTGGTACCACATTACTACGTGAACCAAACCAGAAAAAACCCAGGATCCGTTCAACAAGTATGTTAAAACTGCGAGAGTATGACCCTGATGAGGGCAAATCCCAGGCCTAACCTAGACCTAACATGCGTTGTCCTCTAGAATATTGATGGAAACCAGGTTTAATTGACTGTTTCAGTGTTGTACTTCATTACTACGTGATGCAATCCAGAAAAAGCCCAGGATCTAGCCATCAAGTATGAGAAATATGGGAAAGAATGAACCTGATGAGAGCAAATCCCAGACCTAACCTGGACCTAACATGAATTATTCTCTAAAATATTGATCGGATCCAGGTTTAATTGACTGTTTCAGTGTTGTACTACATTACTGCGTGATGCAATCCAGAAAAAGCCCAGGATCTAGCCATCAAGTATGAGAAATATGCGAAAGTATGAGCCTGATGGGAGCAAATCCCTGACCTAACCTAGACCTAACATGCGTTATTCTCTAAAATATTTAACAAGACCAGGTTTAATAGAATGTTTCAGTGTGGTGCCACATTACTACGTGATCAAAACCAGAAAAAACGCAGGATCCGTTCAACAAGTATGTGAAAAACGCTAAACTGTGAGCCTGATGAGGGCAAATCTTAGACCTAACCCAGACCTAAGATGCGTTATCCTCTAAAATATTTATCCAGACCAGGTTTAATGGACTGTTTCAGCATGGTACCACTTTACTACCTGATACAATCCAGAAACAGCCCAGGATCTAGCCATGAAGTATGAGAAATATGCGAAAGTATGAGCCTGATGAGGGCAAATCCTAGACCTAACCCAAACCTAACATGCGTTATCCTCTAAAATATTCATCAAGAAAAGGTTTAATTGAATGTTTCAGTGTGGTACCACATTAATACGTGAACAAATCCAGAAAAAACCCAGGATCCGTTCAACAAGTATGTGAAGAATGCGAAAGTATGAGTCTGATGAGGTCAAATCCCAGACCTATCCCAGACTTAACTTGCGTTATCCTCTAAAATATTGATCGAAACCAGGTTTAATCGACCGTTTCAGCGTGGTACCACATTACTACGTGATACTGTCCAGAAACAGCCCAGGATCTAGCCATGAAGTATGAGAAATATGCGAAAGTATGAGCCTGATGAGGGCAAATCCTAGACCTAACCCAAACCTAACATGCGTTGTCCTCTAAAATATTGATGGAAACCAGGTTTAATTGACTGTTTCAGTGTTGTACTTCATTACTACGTGATGCAATCCAGAAAAAGCCCAGGATCTAGCCATCAAGTATGAGAAATATGCGAAAGAATGAGCCTGATGAGAGCAAATCCCTGACCTAATCTAGACCTAACATGAATTATTCTCTAAAATATTGATCAAAACCAGGTTTAATTGACTGTTTCAGTGTGGTACCACATTACTACGTGATCCAATCCAGAAATAGCCCAGGATCTAGCCATGAAGTATGAGAAATATGCGAAAGTATGAGCCTGATGAGGGCAAATCCTAGACCTAACCCAGACCTAACATGCGTTATTCTGTAAAATTGATATCAAGACCAGGTTTAATTGAATGTTTCATTGTGGTACCTCATTACTACGTGGTCAAAACCAGAAAAAACCCAGGATCCGTTCAACAAGTATGTGAAGAATGCGAAAGTATGAGTCTGATCAGTGAAAATCTCAGGCCTTACCTAGACCTAACTTGCGTTGTCCTCTAAAATATTGATGGAACCCAGGTTTCATTGACTGTTTCAGGGTGGTACTACATTACTACGTGATGCAATCCAGAAAAAGCCCAGGATCTAGCCATCAAGTATGAGAAATATGCGAAAGAATGAGCCTGATGAGAGCAAATCCCAGACCTAACCTAGACCTTACATGCGTTATCCTCAAAAATATTGATCGAAACCTGGTTTAATCGACTGTTTCAGCGTGGTACCACATTACTACGTGGTACAGTCCAGAAACAGCCCAGGATCTAGCCATGAAGTGTGAGAAATATGCGAAAGTATGAGCCTGATGAAGGCAAATCCTAGACCTAACCCAAACCTAACATGCGTTATCCTCTAAAATATTTATCAAGACCAGGTTTAATTGAATGTTTCAGTGTGGCACCACATTACTACGTGATCCAAACCAGAAAAAACCCAGGATCCGTTCAACAAGTATGTGAAGAATGCGAAAGTATGAGTCGGAAGGGTGAAAATCCCAGGCCTAGCCTAGACCTAACATGCTTTATCCCCTAAAATATTGATCGAAACCAGGTTTCATTGAATGTTTCAGTGTGGTACCTCTTTACTACGTGATGCAATCCAGAAAAAGCCCAGGATCTAGCCATGAAGTATGAGAAATATGCGAAAGAATGAGCCTGATGAGAGCAAATCCCAGACCTAACCTAGACCTTACATGCGTTATCCTCAAAAATATTGATCGAAACCTGGTTTAATCGACTGTTTCAGTGTGGTACCACATTACTATGTGATCCAAACCAGAAAATAACCCGGGATCTGTTCAACGAGTATGTGAAGTGTGCGAAAGTATGAGTCTGATGAGGTCAAATCCCAGACCAATCCCAGACTTAACTTGCTTTATCCTCTAAAATATTGATCGAAACCAGGTTGAATTGACTGTTTCAGTGTGGTCCACATTACTACGTGATCCAAACCAGAAAAAACCCAGGATCCGTTCAACAAGTATGTGAAGAATGCGAAAGTATGAGTCTGATGAGTGAAAATCCCAGGCCTAACCTAGACCTAACATGCGATATCCTCAAAAATTTTGATCGAAACCTGGTTTAATCGACTGTTTCAGTGTGGTACCACATTACTATGTGATCCAAACCAGAAAATAACCCGGGATCTGTTCAACGAGTATGTGAAGTGTGCGAAAGTATGAGTCTGATGAGGTCAAATCCCAGACCAATCCCAGACTTAACATGCGTTATCCTCTAAAATATTGATCGAAACCAGGTTTAATCGACTGTTTCAGTGTGGTACCACATTACTATGTGATCCAAACCAGAAAATAACCCGGGATCTGTTCAACGAGTATGTGAAGTGTGCGAAAGTATGAGTCTGATGAGGTCAAATCCCAGACCAATCCCAGACTTAACTTGCGTTATCCTCTAAAATATTGATCGAAACCAGGTTGAATTGACTGTTTCAGTGTGGTCCACATTACTACGTGATCCAAACCAGAAAAAACCCAGGATCCGTTCAACAAGTATGTGAAGAATGCGAAAGTATGAGTCTGATGAGTGAAAATCCCAGGCCTAACCTAGACCTAACATGCGTTAACCTCTAAAATATTGATCGAAACCAGGTTTCATTGCATGTTTCAGTGTGGTACCACTTTACTACGTGACGCAATCCAGAAAAAGCCCAGGATCTAGCCATGAAGTATGAGAAATATGCGAAAGTATGAGCCTGATGAGGGCAAATCCTAGACCTAACCCAGACCTAACATGCCTTAGCCTCTAAAATATTTATCAAGACCTGGTTTAATTGAAAGTTTCAGTGTGGTACCACATAACTACGTGATGCAATCCAGATAAAGCCCAGGATCTAGCCATCAAGTTTGAGAAATATTCGAAAAAATGTGCCTGATGAGAGCAAATCCCAGACCTAACCTAGACCTAACATGAATTATTCTCTAAAATATTGATCGAAACCAGGATGAATTGACTGTTTCAGTGTGGTCCCACATTACTACGTGATCCAAACCAGAAAAAACCCAGGATCCGTTCAACAAGTATGTGAAGAATGCGCAAGTATGAGTCTGATGAGTGAAAATCCCAGGCCTAACCTAGACCTAACATGCGTTATCCTCAAAAATATTGATCGAAACCTGGTTTAATCGACTGTTTCAGTGTGGTACCACATTACTATGTGATCCAAACCAGAAAATAACCCAGGATCTGTTCAACGAGTATGTGTAGTGTGCGAAAGTATGAGTCTGATCAGGTCAAATCCCAGACCAATCCCAGACTTAACTTGCGTTATCCTCTAAAATATTGATCAAAACCAGGTATAATCGACTGTTTCAGTGTGGTACCACATTACTACGTGATCCAAACCAGAAAAAAACCAGGATCTAGCCATCAAGTATGAGAAATATGCGAAAGAATGAGGCTGATGAGAGCAAATCCCAGACCTAACCTAGACCTTACATGCGTTATCCTCTATAATATTGAGCGAAACCAGGTTTAATGGACTGTTTCAGTGTGGTACCACACTACTTCGTGATCCAAACCAGAAAAAACCCAGGATCTGTTCAACAAGTATGTGAAAAACGCTAAACTGTGAGCCTGATGAGGGCAAATCTTAGACCTAACCCAGACATAAGATGCGTTATCCTCTAAAATATTTATCCAGACCAGGTTTCATTGAATGATTCAGTGTGGTACCACTTTACTACGTGATCCAATCCAGAAATAGCCCAGGCTCTAGCCATGAAGTATGAGAAATATGCGAAAGTATGAGCCTGATGAGGGCAAATCCTAGACCTAACCCAGACCTAACATGCGTTAGCCTCTAAAATATTTATCAAGATCAGGTTTAATTGATTGTTTCAGTGTGGTCCCACATTACTACGTGATCCAAACCAGAAAAAACCCAGGATCTAGCCATCAAGTATGAGAAATATGCGAAAGAATGAGACTGATGTGTGAAAATCCCAGGCCTAACCTAGACCTAACATGCGTTAACCTCTAAAATATTGATCGAAACCAGGTTTCATTGCATGTTTCAGTGTGGTACCACTTTACTACGTGACGCAATCCAGAAAAAGCCCAGGATCTAGCCATGAAGTATGAGAAATATGCGAAAGTATGAGCCTGATGAGGGCAAATCCTAGACCTAACCCAGACCTAACATGCGTTAGCCTCTAAAATATTTATCAAGATCAGGTTTAATTGATTGTTTCAGTGTGGTCCCACATTACTTCGTGATCCAAATCAGAAAAAACCCAGGATCTGTTCAACATGTATGAGAAATATGCGAAAGAATGGGCCTGATGAGAGCAAATCCCAGACCTAGCCTAGACCTAACATGAATTATTGTCTAAAATATTGATCGAAACCAGGTTTACTTGACTGTTTCAGTGTGGTCCCACATTACTACTTGATCCAAACCAGAAAAAACCCATGATCTGTTCAACAAGTATGTGAAAAACGCGAAAGTATGAGTCTGATGAGGTCAAATCCCAGACCTATCCCAGACTTAACTTGCGTTATCCTCTAAAATATTGATCGAAACCAGATTTAATCGACTGTTTCAGCGTGGTGCCACATTACTACGTGATACAATCCAGAAACAGCCCAGGATCTAGCCATGAAGTATGAGAAATATGCGAAAGTATGAGCCTGATGAGGGCAAATCCTAGACCTAACCCAAACCTAACATGCGTTATCCTCTAAAATATTTATCAAGACCAGGTTTAATTGAATGTTTCAGTGTGGTACCACATTACTACGTGAACCAAACCAGAAAAAACCCAGGATCCGTTCAACAAGTATGTTAAAACTGCGAGAGTATGACCCTGATGAGGGCAAATCCCAGGCCTAACCTAGACCTAACATGCGTTCTCCTCTAGAATATTGATGGAAACCAGGTTTAATTGACTGTTTCAGTGTTGTACTTCATTACTACGTGATGCAATCCAGAAAAAGCCCAGGATCTAGCCATCAAGTATGAGAAATATGGGAAAGAATGAACCTGATGAGAGCAAATCCCAGACCTAACCTGGACCTAACATGAATTATTCTCTAAAATATTGATCGGATCCAGGTTTAATTGACTGTTTCAGTGTTGTACTACATTACTACGTGATGCAATCCAGAAAAAGCCCAGGATCTAGCCATCAAGTATGAGAAATATGCGAAAGTATGAGCCTGATGGGAGCAAATCCCTGACCTAACCTAGACCTAACATGCGTTATTCTCTAAAATATTTAACAAGACCAGGTCTAATAGATTGTTTCAGTGTGGTGCCACATTACTACGTGATCAAAACCAGAAAAAACGCAGGATCCGTTCAACAAGTATGTGAAAAACGCTAAACTGTGAGCCTGATGAGGGCAAATCTTAGACCTAACCCAGACCTAAGATGCGTTATCCTCTAAAATATTTATCCAGACCAGGTTTAATGGACTGTTTCAGCATGGTACCACTTTACTACCTGATACAATCCAGAAACAGCCCAGGATCTAGCCATGAAGTATGAGAAATATGCGAAAGTATGAGCCTGATGAGGGCAAATCCTAGACCTAACCCAAACCTAACATGCGTTATCCTCTAAAATATTCATCAAGAAAAGGTTTAATTGAATGTTTCAGTGTGGTACCACATTAATACGTGAACAAATCCAGAAAAAACCCAGGATCCGTTCAACAAGTATGTTAAAACTGCGACAGTATGACCCTGATGAGGGCAAATCCCAGGCCTAACCTAGACCTAACATGCGTTGTCCTCTAGAATATTGATGGAAACCAGGTTTAATTGACTGTTTCAGTGTTGTACTTCATTACTACGTGATGCAATCCAGAAAAAGCCCAGGATCTAGCCATCAAGTATGAGAAATATGCGAAACAATGAGCCTGATGAGAGCAAATCCCAGACCTAACCTAGACCTAACATGAATTATTCTCTAAAATATTGATCGAAACCAGGTTTAATTGACTGTTTCAGTGTTGTACTTCATTACTACGTGATGCAATCCAGAAAAAGCCCAGGATCTAGCCATCAAGTATGAGAAATATGCGAAAGAATGAGCCTGATGGGAGCAAATCCCTGACCTAACCTAGACCTAACATGAATTATTCTCTAAAATATTTATCAAGACCAGGTTTAATTGAATGTTTCAGTGTGGTACCACACTACTACCTGATCAAAACCAGAAAAAACCCAGGATCCGTTCAACAAGTATGTGAAGAATGCGAAAGTATGAGCCTGATGAGAGCAAATCCCAGACCTATCCTAGACCTAACATGCGTTATCCTCTAAAATATTGATCGAAACCAGGTTTCATTGACTGTTTCAGTGTGGTACTACATTACTACGTGATGCAATCCAGAAAAAGCCCAGGATCTAGCCATCAAGTATGAGTAATATGCGAAAGTAAGAGCCTGATGAGGGCAAATCCTAGACCTATCCCAGACCTAACTTGCGTTATCCTCTAAAATATTGATCGAAACCAGGTTTAATTGGCTGTTTCAGCGTGGTACCCCATTACTACGTGATACAATCCAGAAACAGCCCAGGATCTAGCCATGAAGTATGAGAAATATGCGAAAGTATGAGCCTGATGAGAGCAAATCCTAGACTTAACCCAGACCTAACATGCGTTATCCACTAAAATATTTATCAAGATCAGGTTTAATTGATTGTTTCAGTGTGGTCCCACATTACTACGTGATCCAAACCAGAAAAAACCCAGTATCTGTTCAACATGTATGAGAAATATGCGAAAGAATGAGCCTGATGAGAGCAAATCCCAGACCTAACCTATACCTAAGATGAATTATTCTCTAAAATATTGATCAAAACCAGGTTTAATTGACTGTTTCAGTGTAGTACCACATTACTACGTGATCCAATCCAGAAATAGCCCGGGATCTAGCCATGAAGTATGAGAAATATGCGAAAGTATGAGCCTGATGAGGACAAATCCTAGACCTAACCCAGACCTAACATGCGTTATTCTCTAAAATATTTATCAAGTCCAGGTTTAATTGAATGCTTCAGTGTGGTACCACATTACTACGTGATCCAAACCAGAAAAAACACAGGATCCGTTCAACAAGTATGTGAAGAATGCGAAAGTATGAGCCTGATGAGAGCAAATCCCAGACCTATCCTAGACCTAACATGCGTTATCCTCTAAAATATTGATCGAAACCAGGTTTAGTCGACTGTTTCGGTGTGGTCCCACATTACTACGTGATCCAAACCAGAAAAAACCCTGGATCCGTTCAACAAGTATGTGAAGAATGCGAAAGTATGAGTCTGATGAGGGCAAATCCCAGGCCTAACCTAGACCTAACATGCGTTCTCCTCTAGAATATTGATGGAAACCAGGTTTAATTGACTGTTTCAGTGTTGTACTTCATTACTACGTGATGCAATCCAGAAAAAGCCCAGGATCTAGCCATCAAGTATGAGAAATATGGGAAAGAATGAACCTGATGAGAGCAAATCCCAGACCTAACCTGGACCTAACATGAATTATTCTCTAAAATATTGATCGGATCCAGGTTTAATTGACTGTTTCAGTGTTGTACTACATTACTACGTGATGCAATCCAGAAAAAGCCCAGGATCTAGCCATCAAGTATGAGAAATATGCGAAAGTATGAGCCTGATGGGAGCAAATCCCTGACCTAACCTAGACCTAACATGCGTTATTCTCTAAAATATTTAACAAGACCAGGTTTAATAGATTGTTTCAGTGTGGTGCCACATTACTACGTGATCAAAACCGGAAAAAACGCAGGATCCGTTCAACAAGTATGTGAAAAACGCTAAACTGTGAGCCTGATGAGGGCAAATCTTAGACCTAACCCAGACCTAAGATGCGTTATCCTCTAAAATATTTATCCAGACCAGGTTTAATGGACTGTTTCAGCATGGTACCACTTTACTACCTGATACAATCCAGAAACAGCCCAGGATCTAGCCATGAAGTATGAGAAATATGCGAAAGTATGAGCCTGATGAGGGCAAATCCTAGACCTAACCCAAACCTAACATGCGTTATCCTCTAAAATATTCATCAAGAAAAGGTTTAATTGAATGTTTCAGTGTGGTACCACATTAATACGTGAACAAATCCAGAAAAAACCCAGGATCCGTTCAACAAGTATGTTAAAACTGCGACAGTATGACCCTGATGAGGGCAAATCCCAGGCCTAACCTAGACCTAACATGCGTTGTCCTCTAGAATATTGATGGAAACCAGGTTTAATTGACTGTTTCAGTGTTGTACTTCATTACTACGTGATGCAATCCAGAAAAAGCCCAGGATCTAGCCATCAAGTATGAGAAATATGCGAAACAATGAGCCTGATGAGAGCAAATCCCAGACCTAACCTAGACCTAACATGAATTATTCTCTAAAATATTGATCGAAACCAGGTTTAATTGACTGTTTCAGTGTTGTACTTCATTACTACGTGATGCAATCCAGAAAAAGCCCAGGATCTAGCCATCAAGTATGAGAAATATGCGAAAGAATGAGCCTGATGGGAGCAAATCCCTGACCTAACCTAGACCTAACATGAATTATTCTCTAAAATATATATCAAAACCAGGTTTAATTGACTGTTTCAGTGTAGTACCACATTACTACGTGATCCAATCCAGAAATAGCCCAGGATCTAGCCATGAAGTATGAGAAATATGCGAAAGTATGAGCCTGATGAGGACAAATCCTGGACCTAACCCAGACCTAACATGCGTTATTCTCTAAAATATTTATCAAGACCAGGTTTAATTGAATGTTTCAGTGTGGTACCACACTACTACCTGATCAAAACCAGAAAAAACCCAGGATCCGTTCAACAAGTATGTGAAGAATGCGAAAGTATGAGTCTGATCAGTGAAAATCTCAGGCCTCACCTAGACCTAACTTGTGTTGTCCTCTAAAATATTGATGGAAACCAGGTTTCATTGACTGTTTCAGTGTGGAACCACATTACTACGTGATCCAAACCAGAAAAAAACCCAGGATCTTGTCAACGAGTATGTGAAGTGTGCGAAAGTATGAGTCTGATGAGGGCTAATCCCAGACCTATCCCAGACCTAGCTTGCGTTATCCTCTAAAATATTGATCGAAACCAGGTTTAATCGACTGTTTCAGTGTGGAACCACATTACTACGTGATCCAAACCAGAAAAAAACCCAGGATCTTGTCAACGAGTATGTGAAGTGTGCGAAAGTATGAGTCTGATGAGGGCTAATCCCAGACCTATCCCAGACCTAGCTTGCGTTATCCTCTAAAATATTGATCGAAACCAGGTTTAATTGGTTGTTTTAGTGTGGTACCACATTACTACGTGATCCAAACCAGAAACAACCCAGGATCTGTTTAACAAGTATGTGAAAAACGCGAAACTGTGAGCCTGATGAGGGCAAATCTTAGACCTAACCCTGACCTCAGATGCGTTCTCCTCTAAAATATTTATCCAGAACAGGCTTCATTGAATGTTTCAGTGTGGTACCACTTTTCTACGTGATCCAATCCAGAAATAGCCCAGGATCTAGCCATGAAGTATGAGAAATATGCGATAGTAAGAGCCTGATGAGGGCAAATCCTAGTCCTATCCCAGACCTAACTTGCGTTATCCTTTAAAATATTGATCGAAACCAGGTTTAATTGACTGTTTCAGCGTGGTACCACATTGCTACGTGATACAATGCAGAAACAGCCCAGGATCTAGCCATGAAGTATGAGAAATATGCGAAAGAATGAGCCTGATGAGAGCAAATCCCAGACCTAACCTAGAGCTAACATGCGTTATCCTCTAAAATATTGAGCGAAACCAGGTTTAATGGACTGTTTCAGTGTGGTACCACACTACTACGGGATCCAAACCAGAAAATAACCCAGGATCTGCTCAACGAGTATGTGAAGTGTGCGTAAGTATGAGTCTGATGAGGGCAAATCCCAGACCTATCCCAGACCTAACTTGCGTTATCCTCTAAAATATTGATCGAAACTAGGTTTAACCGACTGTTTCAGTGTGGAACCACATTACTACGTGATCCAAACCAGAAAAAGCCCAGGATCAGTTCAACAAGTATGCGAAGAATGCGAAAGTATGAGTCTGATGAGTGAAAATCCCAAGCCTAACCTAGACCTAACATGCGTTATCCTCAAAAATATTGATCAAAACCTGGTTTAATCGACCGTTTCAGAGTGGTACCACATTAGTAGTGATCCAAACCAGAAAATAACCCAGGATCTGTTCAACGAGTATGTGAAGTGTGCGAAAGTATGAGTCTGATGAGGGCAAATCCCAGACCTATCTCATACCTAACATGCGTTATCCTCTAAAATTTTTATCAAGACCAGGTTTAATAGATTGTTTCAGTGTGGACCCACATTACGACGTGTTCCAAACCAGAAAAAACCCAGGATCCGTTCAACAAGTATGTGAAGAATGCGAAAGTATGAGTCTGATGAGTGAAAATCCCATGCCTAACCTAGACCTAACATGCGTTATCCTCAAAAATATTGATCGAAACCTGGTTTAATCGACTGTTTCAGTGTGGCACCACATTACTATGTGATCCAAACCAGAAAATAACCCAGGATCTGTTCAACGAGTATGTGAAGTGTGCGAAAGTATGAGTCGGATGAGGGCAAATCCCAGACCTATCCCAGACCTAACTTGCGTTATCCTCTAAAATATTGATCGAAACCAGGTTTAATCGTCTGTTTCAGTGTGGAAACACATTACTACGTGATCCAAACCGGAAAACAACCCAGGATCTTGTCATCGAGTATGTGAAGTGTGCGAAAGTATGAGTCTGATGAGGGCTAATCCCAGACCTATCCCAGACCTAACTTGCGTTATCCTCTAAAATATTGATCGAAACCAGGTTTCATTGACTGTTTCAGTGTGGCACCACATTACTACGTGATCCAAACCAGAAAAAACCCAGGATCTGTTCAACAAGTATGTGAAAAACGCGAAACTGTGAGCCTGATGAGGGCAAATCTTAGACCTAACCCAGACCTATGATGCGTTATCCTCTAAAATATTCATCCAGACCAGGTTTCATTGAATGTTTCAGTGTGACACCACTTTACTACGTGATCCAATCCAGAAATAGCCCAGGATCTAGCCATGAAGTATGAGAAATATGCGATAGTAAGAGCCTGATGAGGGCAAATCCTAGACCTCGCCCAGACCTAACTTCCGTTATCGTCTAAAATATTGATCGAAACCAGGTTTAATTGACTGTTTCAGCGTGTTACCACATTACTACGTGATACAATGCAGAAACAGCCCCGGATCTAGCCATGAAGTATGAGAAATATGCGAAAGTATGAGCCTGATGGGGGCAACTCCTAGACGTAACCCAGACATAACATGCGTTATCCTCTAAAATATTTATCAAGACCAGGTTTAATTGATTGTCTCAGTGTGGTCCCACATTACTACGTGATCCAAACCAGAAAAAAACCCAGGATCTGTTCAACGAGTATGTGAAGTGTGCGAAAGTATGAGTCTGATGAGGGCAAATCCCAGAGCTATCCCAGACCTAACTTGCGTTGTCCTCTAAAATATTGATGGAAACCAGGTTTAATTGACTGTTTCAGTGTTGTACTTCATTACTACGTGATGCAATCCAGAAAAAGCCCAGGATCTAGCCATCAAGTATGAGAAATATGAGAAAGAATGAGCCTGATGAGGGCAAATCTTAGACCTAACCCAGACCTAAGATGCGTTATCCTCTAAAATATTTATCCAGACCAGGTTTCATTGAATGTTTCAGTGTGGTACCACTTTACTACGTGATCCAATCCAGAAATAGCCCAGGATCTGTTCAACAAGTATGTGAAAAACGCGAAAGTATGAGCCTGATGAGGGCAAATCCCAGACCTATCCCAGACCTAACTTGCGTTGTCCTCTAAAATATTGATGGAAACCATGTTTAATTGACTGTTTCAGTGTTGTACTTCATTACTACGTGATGCAATCCTGAAAAAGCCCAGGATCTAGCCATCAAGTATGAGAAATATGCGAAAGAATGAGCCTGATGAGAGCAAATCCCAGACCTAACCTAGACCTAACATGCGTTATCCTCTAAAATATTGATCCAAACCAGGTTTAATGGACTGTTTCAGTGTGGAACCACACTACTACGTGATCCAAGCCAGAAAAAACCCAGGATCTGTTCAACAAGTATGTGAAAAACGCGAAAGTATGAGCCTGATGAGGGCAAATCCCAGACCTATCCCAGACCTAACTAGCGTTATCCTCTAAAATATTGATCGAAACCAGGTTTAATTGACAGTTTCAGTGTGGTATCACATTACTACGTGATCCAATCCAGAAATAGCCCAGGATCTAGCCATGAAGTATGAGAAATATGCGAAAGTATGAGGCTGACGAGGGCAAATCCTAGACCTAACCCAGACCTAACATGCGTTATCCTCTAAAATATTTATCAAGACCAGGTTTAATTGATTGTTTCAGTGTGGTCCCACATTACTACGTGATCCAAACAAGAAAAACCCCAGGATCCGTTCAACAAGTATGTGAAGAATGCGAAAGTATGAGTCTGATGAGTGAAAATCCCAGAATTAACCTAGACCTAACATGCGTTATCCTCTAAAATATTGATCCAAACCAGGTTTAATGGACTGTTTCAGTGTGGAACCACACTACTACGTGATCCAAGCCAGAAAAAACCCAGGATCTGTTCAACAAGTATTTGAAAAACCCGAAAGTATGAGCCTGATGAGGGCATATCCCAGACCTATCCCAGACCTAACTTGCGTTGTCCTCTAAAATATTGATGGAAACCAGGTTTAATTGACTGTTTCAGTGTTGTACTTCATTACTACGTGATGCAATCCAGAAAAAGCCCAGGATCTAGCCATCAAGTATGAGAAATATGCGAAAGAATGAGCCTGATGAGAGCAAATCCCAGACCTAACCTAGACCTAACATGAATTATTCTCTAAAATATTGGTCGAAACCAGGTTTAATTGACTGTTTCAGTGTGGTCCCACATTGCTACGTGATCCAAACCAGAAAAAACCCAGGATCTGTTCAACGAGTATGTGAAGTGTGCGAAAGTATGAGTCAGATGATGGCAAATCCCTGACCTATCCCAGACCTAACATGCGTTATCCTCTAAAATATTTATCAAGACCAGGTTTAATTGATTGTTTCAGTGTGGACCCACATTACGACGTGTTCCAGACCAGAAAAAACCCTGGATCCGTTCAACAAGTATGTGAAGAATGCGAAAGTATGAGACTGATGAGTGAAAATCCCATGCCTAACCTAGACCTAACATGCGTTATCCTCAAAAATATAGATCGAAACCTGGTTTAATCGACTGTTTCAGTGTGGTACCACATTACTATGTGATCCAAACCAGAAAATAACCCAGGATCTGTTCAACGAGTATGTGAAGTGTGCGAAAGTATGTTTCTGATGAGGGCAAATCCCAGACCTATCCCAGACCTAACTTGCGTTATCCTCTAAAATATTGATCGAAACCAGGTTTAATCGACTGTTTCAGTGTAGAAACACATTACTACGTGATCCAAACCAGAAAAAAACCCAGGATCTTGTCATCGAGTATGTGAAGTGTGCGAAAGTATGAGTCTGATGAGGGCTAATCCCAGACCTATCCCAGACCTAACTTGCGTTATCCTCTAAAATATTGATCGAAACCAGGTTTAATCGACTGTTTCAGTGTGGAAACACATTACTACGTGATCCAAACCAGAAAAAAACCCAGGATCTGTTCAACAAGTATGTGAAAAACGCGAAACTGTGAGCCTGATGAGGGCAAATCTTAGACCTAACCCAGACCTAAGATGCGTTATCCTCTAAAATATTGATCGAAACCAGGTTTAATTGACAGTTTCAGTGTGGTACCACATTACGACGTGTTCCAAACCAGAAAAAACCCTGGATCCGTTCAACAAGTATGTGAAGAATGCGAAAGTATGAGACTGATGAGTGAAAATCCCATGCCTAACCTAGACCTAACATGCGTTATCCTCAAAAATATTGATCGAAACCTGGTTTAATCGACTGTTTCAGTGTGGTACCACATTACTATGTGATCCAAACCAGAAAAAAACCCAGGATCTTGTCATCGAGTATGTGAAGTGTGCGTAAGTATGAGTCTGATGAGGGCTAATCCCAGACCTATCCCAGACCTAAATTGCGTTATCCTCTAAAATATTGATCGAAACCAGGTTTAATCGACTGTTTCAGTGTGGAAACACATTACTACGTGATCCAAACCAGAAAAAAACCCAGGATCTGTTCAACAAGTATGTGAAAAACGCGAAACTGTGAGCCTGATGAGGGCAAATCTTAGACCTAACCCAGACCTAAGATGCGTTATCCTCTAAAATATTGATCGAAACCAGGTTTAATTGACAGTTTCAGTGTGGTACCACATTACTACGTGATCCAATCCAGAAATAGCCCAGGATCTGTTCAACAAGTATGTGAAAAACGCAAAAGTATGAGCCTGATGAGGGCAAGTCCCAGACCTATCCCAGACCTAACTTGCGTTATCCTCTAAAATATTGATCGAAACCAGGTTTAATTGACTGTTTCAGTGTGGAACCACACTACTACGTGATCCAAGAGAGAAAAAACCCAGGATCTGTTCAACAAGTATGTGAAAAACGCGAAAGTATGAGCCTGATGAGGGCAAATCCCAGACCTATCCCAGACCTAACTTGCGTTATCCTCTAAAATATTGATCGAAACCAGGTTTAATTGACAGTTTCAGTGTGGTACCACATTACTACGTGATCCAATCCAGAAATAGCCCAGGATCTAGCCATGAAGTATGAGAAATATGCGAAAGTATGAGCCTGACGAGGGCAAATCCTAGACCTAACCCAGACCTAACATGCGTTATCCTCTAAAATATTTATCAAGACCAGGTTTAATTGATTGTTTCAGTGTGGTCCCACATTGCTACGTGATCCAAACCAGAAAAACCTCAGGATCCGTTCAACAAGTATGTGAAGAATGCGAAAGTATGAGCCTGATGAGTGAAAATCCCAGGCCTGACCTAGACCTAACATGCGTTATCCTCTAAAATAATGAGCGAAACCAGGTTTAATGGACTGTTTCAGTGTGGTACCACACTACTACGGGATCCAAACCAGAAAAAACCCAGGATCTGTTCAACAAGTATGTGAAAAACCCGAAAGTATGAGCCTGATGAGGGCAAATCCCAGACCTATCCCAGACCTAACTTGCGTTGTCCTCTAAAATAATGATGGAAACCAGGTTTAATTGACTGTTTCAGTGTTGTACTTCATTACTACGTGATGCAATCCAGAAAAAGCCCAGGATCTAGCCATCAAGTACGAGAAATATGCGAAAGAATGAGCCTGATGAGAGCAAATCCCAGACCTAACCTAGACCTAACATGAATTATTCTCTAAAATATTGGTCGAAACCAGGTTTAATTGACTGTTTCAGTGTGGTCCCACATTACTACGTGATCCAAACCAGAAAAAACCCAGGATCTGTTCAACAAGTATGTGAAAAACGCGAAAGTATGAGCCTGATGAGGGCAAATCCCAGACCTATCCCAGACCTAACTTGCGTTGTCCTCTAAAATATTGATCGAAATCAGGTTTAATTGACAGTTTCAGTGTGGTACCACACTACTACGGGATCCAAACCAGAAAAAACCCAGGATCTGTTCAACAAGTATGTGAAAAACCCGAAAGTATGAGCCTGATGAGGGCAAATCCCAGACCTATCCCAGACCTAACTTGCGTTGTCCTCTAAAATATTGATGGAAACCAGGTTTAATTGACTGTTTCAGTGTTGTACTTCATTACTACGTGATGCAATCCAGAAAAAGCCCAGGATCTAGCCATCAAGTACGAGAAATATGCGAAAGAATGAGCCTGATGAGAGCAAATCCCAGACCTAACCTAGACCTAACATGAATTATCCTCAAAAATATTGATCGAAACCAGGTTTAATCGACTGTTTCAGTGTAGAAACACATTACTACGTGATCCAAACCAGAAAAAAACCCAGGATCTTGTCATCGAGTATGTGAAGTGTGCGAAAGTATGAGTCTGATGAGGGCTAATCCCAGACCTATCCCAGACCTAACTTGCGTTATCCTCTAAAATATTGATCGAAACCAGGTTTAATTGACTGTTTTAGTGTGGTACCACATTACTACGTGATCCAAACCAGAAAAAACCCAGGATCTGTTCAACAAGTATGTGTAAAACGCGAAACTGTGAGCCTGATGAGGGCAAATCTTAGACCTAACCCAGACCTAAGATGCGTTATCCTCTAAAATATTTATCCAGACCAGGTTTCATTGAATGTTTCAGTGTGATACCACTTTACTACGTGAACCAATCCAGAAATAGCCCAGGATCTAGCCATGAAGTATGAGAAATATGCGATAGTAAGAGCCTGATGAGGGCAAATCCTAGACCTATCCCAGACCTAGCTTGCGTTATCGTCTAAAATATTGATTGAAACCAGGTTTAATTGACTGTTTCAGCGTGTTACCACATTACTACGTGATACAGTGCAGAAACAGCCCAGGATCTAGCCATGAAGTATGAGAAATATGCGAAAGTATGAGCCTGATGGGGGCAAATCCTAGACGTAACCCAGTCCTAACATGCGTTATCCTCTAGAATATTGATGGAAACCAGGTTTAATTGACTGTTTCAGTGTTGTACTTCATTACTACGTGATGCAATCCAGAAAAAGCCCAGGATCTAGCCATCAAGTATGAGAAATATGCGAAACAATGAGCCTGATGAGAGCAAATCCCAGACCTAACCTAGACCTAACATGAATTATTCTCTAAAATATTGATCGAAACCAGGTTTAATTGACTGTTTCAGTGTTGTACTTCATTACTACGTGATGCAATCCAGAAAAAGCCCAGGATCTAGCCATCAAGTATGAGAAATATGCGAAAGAATGAGCCTGATGGGAGCAAATCCCTGACCTAACCTAGACCTAACATGAATTATTCTCTAAAATATTGATCAAAACCAGGTTTAATTGACTGTTTCAGTGTAGTACCACATTACTACGTGATCCAATCCAGAAATAGCCCAGGATCTAGCCATGAAGTATGAGAAATATGCGAAAGTATGAGCCTGATGAGGACAAATCCTGGACCTAACCCAGACCTAACATGCGTTATTCTCTAAAATATTTATCAAGACCAGGTTTAATTGAATGTTTCAGTGTGGTACCACACTACTACCTGATCAAAACCAGAAAAAACCCAGGATCCGTTCAACAAGTATGTGAAGAATGCGAAAGTATGAGCCTGATGAGAGCAAATCCCAGACCTATCCTAGACCTAACATGCGTTATCCTCTAAAATATTGATCGAAACCAGGTTTCATTGACTGTTTCAGTGTGGTACTACATTACTACGTGATGCAATCCAGAAAAAGCCCAGGATCTAGCCATCAAGTATGAGTAATATGCGAAAGTAAGAGCCTGATGAGGGCAAATCCTAGACCTATCCCAGACCTAACTTGCGTTACCCTCTAAAATATTGATCGAAACCAGGTTTAATTGGCTGTTTCAGCGTGGTACCCCATTACTACGTGATACAATCCAGAAACAGCCCAGGATCTAGCCATGAAGTATGAGAAATATGCGAAAGTATGAGCCTGATGAGAGCAAATCCTAGACTTAACCCAGACCTAACATGCGTTATCCTCTAAAATATTTATCAAGATCAGGTTTAATTGATTGTTTCAGTGTGGTCCCACATTACTACGTGATCCAAACCAGAAAAAACCCAGTATCTGTTCAACATGTATGAGAAATATGCGAAAGAATGAGCCTGATGAGAGCAAATCCCAGACCTAACCTATACCTAAGATGAATTATTCTCTAAAATATTGATCAAAACCAGGTTTAATTGACTGTTTCAGTGTAGTACCACATTACTACGTGATCCAATCCAGAAATAGCCCGGGATCTAGCCATGAAGTATGAGAAATATGCGAAAGTATGAGCCTGATGAGGACAAATCCTAGACCTAACCCAGACCTAACATGCGTTATTCTCTAAAATATTTATCAAGTCCAGGTTTAATTGAATGTTTCAGTGTGGTACCACATTACTACGTGATCCAAACCAGAAAAAACACAGGATCCGTTCAACAAGTATGTGAAGAATGCGAAAGTATGAGCCTGATGAGAGCAAATCCCAGACCTATCCTAGACCTAACATGCGTTATCCTCTAAAATATTGATCGAAACCAGGTTTAGTCGACTGTTTCGGTGTGGTCCCACATTACTACGTGATCCAAACCAGAAAAAACCCAGGATCCGTTCAACAAGTATGTGAAGAATGCGAAAGTATGAGTCTGATGAGGGCAAATCCCAGGCCTAACCTAGACCTAACATGCGTTCTCCTCTAGAATATTGATGGAAACCAGGTTTAATTGACTGTTTCAGTGTTGTACTTCATTACTACGTGATGCAATCCAGAAAAAGCCCAGGATCTAGCCATTAAGTATGAGAAATATGGGAAAGAATGAACCTGATGAGAGCAAATCCCAGACCTAACCTGGACCTAACATGAATTATTCTCTAAAATATTGATCGGATCCAGGTTTAATTGACTGTTTCAGTGTTGTACTACATTACTACGTGATGCAATCCAGAAAAAGCCCAGGATCTAGCCATCAAGTATGAGAAATATGCGAAAGTATGAGCCTGATGGGAGCAAATCCCTGACCTAACCTAGACCTAACATGCGTTATTCTCTAAAATATTTAACAAGACCAGGTTTAATAGATTGTTTCAGTGTGGTGCCACATTACTACGTGATCAAAACCAGAAAAAACGCAGGATCCGTTCAACAAGTATGTGAAAAACGCTAAACTGTGAGCCTGATGAGGGCAAATCTTAGACCTAACCCAGACCTAAGATGCGTTATCCTCTAAAATATTTATCCAGACCAGGTTTAATGGACTGTTTCAGCATGGTACCACTTTACTACCTGATACAATCCAGAAACAGCCCAGGATCTAGCCATGAAGTATGAGAAATATGCGAAAGTATGAGCCTGATGAGGGCAAATCCTAGACCTAACCCAAACCTAACATGCGTTCCCCTCTAAAATATTCATCAAGAAAAGGTTTAATTGAATGTTTCAGTGTGGTACCACATTAATACGTGAACAAATCCAGAAAAAACCCAGGATCCGTTCAACAAGTATGTTAAAACTGCGACAGTATGACCCTGATGAGGGCAAATCCCAGGCCTAACCTAGACCTAACATGCGTTGTCCTCTAGAATATTGATGGAAACCAGGTTTAATTGACTGTTTCAGTGTTGTACTTCATTACTACGTGATGCAATCCAGAAAAAGCCCAGGATCTAGCCATCAAGTATGAGAAATATGCGAAACAATGAGCCTGATGAGAGCAAATCCCAGACCTAACCTAGACCTAACATGAATTATTCTCTAAAATATTGATCGAAACCAGGTTTAATTGACTGTTTCAGTGTTGTACTTCATTACTACGTGATGCAATCCAGAAAAAGCCCAGGATCTAGCCATCAAGTATGAGAAATATGCGAAAGAATGAGCCTGATGGGAGCAAATCCCTGACCTAACCTAGACCTAACATGAATTATTCTCTAAAATATTGATCAAAACCAGGTTTAATTGACTGTTTCAGTGTAGTACCACATTACTACGTGATCCAATCCAGAAATAGCCCAGGATCTAGCCATGAAGTATGAGAAATATGCGAAAGTATGAGCCTGATGAGGACAAATCCTGGACCTAACCCAGACCTAACATGCGTTATTCTCTAAAATATTTATCAAGACCAGGTTTAATTGAATGTTTCAGTGTGGTACCACACTACTACCTGATCAAAACCAGAAAAAACCCAGGATCCGTTCAACAAGTATGTGAAGAATGCGAAAGTATGAGTCTGATCAGTGAAAATCTCAGGCCTCACCTAGACCTAACATGCGTTATCCTCAAAAATATTGATCGAAACCTGGTTTAATCGACTGTTTCAGTGTGGCACCACATTACTATGTGATCCAAACCAGAAAATAACCCAGGATCTGTTCAACGAGTATGTGAAGTGTGCGAAAGTATGAGTCGGATGAGGGCAAATCCCAGACCTATCCCAGACCTAACTTGCGTTATCCTCTAAAATATTGATCGAAACCAGGTTTCATTGACTGTTTTAGTGTGGCACCACATTACTACGTGATCCAAACCAGAAAAAACCCAGGATCTGTTCAACAAGTATGTGAAAAACGCGAAACTGTGAGCCTGATGAGGGCAAATCTTAGACCTAACCCAGACCTATGATGCGTTATCCTCTAAAATATTCATCCAGACCAGGTTTCATTGAATGTTTCAGTGTGACACCACTTTACTACGTGATCCAATCCAGAAATAGCCCAGGATCTAGCCATGAAGTATGAGAAATATGCGATAGTAAGAGCCTGATGAGGGCAAATCCTAGACCTCGCCCAGACCTAACTTCCGTTATCGTCTAAAATATTGATCGAAACCAGGTTTAATTGACTGTTTCAGCGTGTTACCACATTACTACGTGATACAATGCAGAAACAGCCCCGGATCTAGCCATGAAGTATGAGAAATATGCGAAAGTATGAGCCTGATGGGGGCAACTCCTAGACGTAACCCAGACATAACATGCGTTATCCTCTAAAATATTTATCAAGACCAGGTTTAATTGATTGTCTCAGTGTGGTCCCACATTACTACGTGATCCAAACCAGAAAAAAACCCAGGATCTGTTCAACGAGTATGTGAAGTGTGCGAAAGTATGAGTCTGATGAGGGCAAATCCCAGAGCTATCCCAGACCTAACTTGCGTTGTCCTCTAAAATATTGATGGAAACCAGGTTTAATTGACTGTTTCAGTGTTGTACTTCATTACTACGTGATGCAATCCAGAAAAAGCCCAGGATCTAGCCATCAAGTATGAGAAATATGAGAAAGAATGAGCCTGATGGGGGCAAATCTTAGACCTAACCCAGACCTAAGATGCGTTATCCTCTAAAATATTTATCCAGACCAGGTTTCATTGAATGTTTCAGTGTGGTACCACTTTACTACGTGATCCAATCCAGAAATAGCCCAGGATCTGTTCAACAAGTATGTGAAAAACGCGAAAGTATGAGCCTGATGAGGGCAAATCCCAGACCTATCCCAGACCTAACTTGCGTTGTCCTCTAAAATATTGATGGAAACCATGTTTAATTGACTGTTTCAGTGTTGTACTTCATTACTACGTGATGCAATCCTGAAAAAGCCCAGGATCTAGCCATCAAGTATGAGAAATATGCGAAAGAATGAGCCTGATGAGAGCAAATCCCAGACCTAACCTAGACCTAACATGCGTTATCCTCTAAAATATTGATCCAAACCAGGTTTAATGGACTGTTTCAGTGTGGAACCACACTACTACGTGATCCAAGCCAGAAAAAACCCAGGATCTGTTCAACAAGTATGTGAAAAACGCGAAAGTATGAGCCTGATGAGGGCAAATCCCAGACCTATCCCAGACCTAACTAGCGTTATCCTCTAAAATATTGATCGAAACCAGGTTTAATTGACAGTTTCAGTGTGGTATCACATTACTACGTGATCCAATCCAGAAATAGCCCAGGATCTAGCCATGAAGTATGAGAAATATGCGAAAGTATGAGGCTGACGAGGGCAAATCCTAGACCTAACCCAGACCTAACATGCGTTATCCTCTAAAATATTTATCAAGACCAGGTTTAATTGATTGTTTCAGTGTGGTCCCACATTACTACGTGATCCAAACAAGAAAAACCCCGGGATCCGTTCAACAAGTATGTGAAGAATGCGAAAGTATGAGTCTGATGAGTGAAAATCCCAGAATTAACCTAGACCTAACATGCGTTATCCTCTAAAATATTGATCCAAACCAGGTTTAATGGACTGTTTCAGTGTGGAACCACACTACTACGTGATCCAAGCCAGAAAAAACCCAGGATCTGTTCAACAAGTATTTGAAAAACCCGAAAGTATGAGCCTGATGAGGGCATATCCCAGACCTATCCCAGACCTAACTTGCGTTGTCCTCTAAAATATTGATGGAAACCAGGTTTAATTGACTGTTTCAGTGTTGTACTTCATTACTACGTGATGCAATCCAGAAAAAGCCCAGGATCTAGCCATCAAGTATGAGAAATATGCGAAAGAATGAGCCTGATGAGAGCAAATCCCAGACCTAACCTAGACCTAACATGAATTATTCTCTAAAATATTGGTCGAAACCAGGTTTAATTGACTGTTTCAGTGTGGTCCCACATTGCTACGTGATCCAAACCAGAAAAAACCCAGGATCTGTTCAACGAGTATGTGAAGTGTGCGAAAGTATGAGTCAGATGATGGCAAATCCCTGACCTATCCCAGACCTAACATGCGTTGTCCTCTAAAATATTTATCAAGACCAGGTTTAATTGATTGTTTCAGTGTGGACCCACATTACGACGTGTTCCAGACCAGAAAAAACCCTGGATCCGTTCAACAAGTATGTGAAGAATGCGAAAGTATGAGACTGATGAGTGAAAATCCCATGCCTAACCTAGACCTAACATGCGTTATCCTCAAAAATATTGATCGAAACCTGGTTTAATCGACTGTTTCAGTGTGGTACCACATTACTATGTGATCCAAACCAGAAAATAACCCAGGATCTGTTCAACGAGTATGTGAAGTGTGCGAAAGTATGTTTCTGATGAGGGCAAATCCCAGACCTATCCCAGACCTAACTTGCGTTATCCTCTAAAATATTGATCGAAACCAGGTTTAATCGACTGTTTCAGTGTAGAAACACATTACTACGTGATCCAAACCAGAAAAAAACCCAGGATCTTGTCATCGAGTATGTGAAGTGTGCGAAAGTATGAGTCTGATGAGGGCTAATCCCAGACCTATCCCAGACCTAACTTGCGTTATCCTCTAAAATATTGATCGAAACCAGGTTTAATCGACTGTTTCAGTGTGGAAACACATTACTACGTGATCCAAACCAGAAAAAAACCCAGGATCTGTTCAACAAGTATGTGAAAAACGCGAAACTGTGAGCCTGATGAGGGCAAATCTTAGACCTAACCCAGACCTAAGATGCGTTATCCTCTAAAATATTGATCGAAACCAGGTTTAATTGACAGTTTCAGTGTGGTACCACATTACTACGTGATCTAATCCAGAAATAGCCCAGGATCTGTTCAACAAGTATGTGAAAAACGCAAAAGTATGAGCCTGATGAGGGCAAGTCCCAGACCTATCCCAGACCTAACTTGCGTTATCCTCTAAAATATTGATCGAAACCAGGTTTAATTGACTGTTTCAGTGTGGAACCACACTACTACGTGATCCAAGAGAGAAAAAACCCAGGATCTGTTCAACAAGTATGTGAAAAACGCGAAAGTATGAGCCTGATGAGGGCAAATCCCAGACCTATCCCAGACCTAACTTGCGTTATCCTCTAAAATACTGATCGAAACCAGGTTTAATTGACAGTTTCAGTGTGGTACCACATTACTACGTGATCCAATCCAGAAATAGCCCAGGATCTAGCCATGAAGTATGAGAAATATGCGAAAGTATGAGCCTGACGAGGGCAAATCCTAGACCTAACCCAGACCTAACATGCGTTATCCTCTAAAATATTTATCAAGACCAGGTTTAATTGATTGTTTCAGTGTGGTCCCACATTGCTACGTGATCCAAACCAGAAAAACCTCAGGATCCGTTCAACAAGTATGTGAAGAATGCGAAAGTATGAGCCTGATGAGTGAAAATCCCAGGCCTGACCTAGACCTAACATGCGTTATCCTCTAAAATAATGAGCGAAACCAGGTTTAATGGACTGTTTCAGTGTGGTACCACACTACTACGGGATCCAAACCAGAAAAAACCCAGGATCTGTTCAACAAGTATGTGAAAAACCCGAAAGTATGAGCCTGATGAGGGCAAATCCCAGACCTATCCCAGACCTAACTTGCGTTGTCCTCTAAAATATTGATGGAAACCAGGTTTAATTGACTGTTTCAGTGTTGTACTTCATTACTACGTGATGCAATCCAGAAAAAGCCCAGGATCTAGCCATCAAGTACGAGAAATATGCGAAAGAATGAGCCTGATGAGAGCAAATCCCAGACCTAACCTAGACCTAACATGAATTATTCTCTAAAATATTGGTCGAAACCAGGTTTAATTGACTGTTTCAGTGTGGTCCCACATTACTACGTGATCCAAACCAGAAAAAACCCAGGATCTGTTCAACAAGTATGTGAAAAACGCGAAAGTATGAGCCTGATGAGGGCAAATCCCAGACCTATCCCAGACCTAACTTGCGTTGTCCTCTAAAATATTGATCGAAATCAGGTTTAATTGACAGTTTCAGTGTGGTACCACACTACTACGGGATCCAAACCAGAAAAAACCCAGGATCTGTTCAACAAGTATGTGAAAAACGCGAAAGTATGAGCCTCATGAGGGCAAATCCCAGACCTATCCCAGACCTAACTTGCGTTATCCTCTAAAATATTGATCGAAACCAGGTTTAATTGACAGTTTCAGTGTGGTACCACATTACTACGTGATCCAATCCAGAAATAGCCCAGGATCTGTTCAACAAGTATGTGAAAAACGCAAAAGTATGAGCCTGATGAGGGCAAGTCCCAGACCTATCCCAGACCTAACTTGCGTTATCCTCTAAAATATTGATCGAAACCAGGTTTAATTGACTGTTTCAGTGTGGAACCACACTACTACGTGATCCAAGAGAGAAAAAACCCAGGATCTGTTCAACAAGTATGTGAAAAACGCGAAAGTATGAGCCTGATGAGGGCAAATCCCAGACCTATCCCAGACCTAACTTGCGTTATCCTCTAAAATATTGATCGAAACCAGGTTTAATTGACAGTTTCAGTGTGGTACCACATTACTACGTGATCCAATCCAGAAATAGCCCAGGATCTAGCCATGAAGTATGAGAAATATGCGAAAGTATGAGCCTGACGAGGGCAAATCCTAGACCTAACCCAGACCTAACATGCGTTATCCTCTAAAATATTTATCAAGACCAGGTTTAATTGATTGTTTCAGTGTGGTCCCACATTGCTACGTGATCCAAACCAGAAAAACCTCAGGATCCGTTCAACAAGTATGTGAAGAATGCGAAAGTATGAGCCTGATGAGTGAAAATCCCAGGCCTGACCTAGACCTAACATGCGTTATCCTCTAAAATAATGAGCGAAACCAGGTTTAATGGACTGTTTCAGTGTGGTACCACACTACTACGGGATCCAAACCAGTAAAAACCCAGGATCTGTTCAACAAGTATGTGAAAAACCCGAAAGTATGAGCCTGATGAGGGCAAATCCCAGACCTATCCCAGACCTAACTTGCGTTGTCCTCTAAAATATTGATGGAAACCAGGTTTAATTGACTGTTTCAGTGTTGTACTTCATTACTACGTGATGCAATCCAGAAAAAGCCCAGGATCTAGCCATCAAGTACGAGAAATATGCGAAAGAATGAGCCTGATGAGAGCAAATCCCAGACCTAACCTAGACCTAACATGAATTATTCTCTAAAATATTGGTCGAAACCAGGTTTAATTGACTGTTTCAGTGTGGTCCCACATTACTACGTGATCCAAACCAGAAAAAACCCAGGATCTGTTCAACAAGTATGTGAAAAACGCGAAAGTATGAGCCTGATGAGGGCAAATCCCAGACCTATCCCAGACCTAACTTGCGTTGTCCTCTAAAATATTGATCGAAACCAGGTTTAATTGACAGTTTCAGTGTGGTACCACACTACTACGGGATCCAAACCAGAAAAAACCCAGGATCTGTTCAACAAGTATGTGAAAAACCCGAAAGTATGAGCCTGATGAGGGCAAATCCCAGACCTATCCCAGACCTAACTTGCGTTGTCCTCTAAAATATTGATGGAAACCAGGTTTAATTGACTGTTTCAGTGTTGTACTTCATTACTACGTGATGCAATCCAGAAAAAGCCCAGGATCTAGCCATCAAGTACGAGAAATATGCGAAAGAATGAGCCTGATGAGAGCAAATCCCAGACCTAACCTAGACCTAACATGAATTATCCTCAAAAATATTGATCGAAACCAGGTTTAATCGACTGTTTCAGTGTAGAAACACATTACTACGTGATCCAAACCAGAAAAAAACCCAGGATCTTGTCATCGAGTATGTGAAGTGTGCGAAAGTATGAGTCTGATGAGGGCTAATCCCAGACCTATCCCAGACCTAACTTGCGTTATCCTCTAAAATATTGATCGAAACCAGGTTTAATTGACTGTTTTAGTGTGGTACCACATTACTTCGTGATCCAAACCAGAAAAAACCCAGGATCTGTTCAACAAGTATGTGTAAAACGCGAAACTGTGAGCCTGATGAGGGCAAATCTTAGACCTAACCCAGACCTAAGATGCGTTATCCTCTAAAATATTTATCCAGACCAGGTTTCATTGAATGTTTCAGTGTGATACCACTTTACTACGTGAACCAATCCAGAAATAGCCCAGGATCTAGCCATGAAGTATGAGAAATATGCGATAGTAAGAGCCTGATGAGGGCAAATCCTAGACCTATCCCAGACCTAGCTTGCGTTATCGTCTAAAATATTGATTGAAACCAGGTTTAATTGACTGTTTCAGCGTGTTACCACATTACTACGTGATACAGTGCAGAAACAGCCCAGGATCTAGCCATGAAGTATGAGAAATATGCGAAAGTATGAGCCTGATGGGGGCAAATCCTAGACGTAACCCAGTCCTAACATGCGTTATCCTCTAGAATATTGATCGCAACCAGGTTTAATGGACTGTTTCTGTGTGGTACCACACAACTACGTGATCCAAACCAGAAAAAACCCAGGATCTGTTCAACAAGTATGTGAAAAACGCGAAAGTATGAGCCTGAATAGGGCAAATCCCAGACCTATCCCAGACCTAACTTGCGTTATCCTCTAAAATATTGATCGAAACCAGGTTTAATTGACTGTTTCAGTGTTGTACTTCATTACTACGTGATGCAATCCAGAAAAAGCCCAGGATCTAGCCATCAAGTATGAGAAATATGCGAAAGAATGAGCCTGATGAGAGCAAATCCCAGACCTAACCTAGACCTAACATGAATTATCCTCAAAAATATTTATCAAGACCAGGTTTAATTGATTGTTTCAGTGTGGTCCCACATTACTACGTGATCCAAACCAGAAAAACCCCAGGATCCGTTCAACAAGTATGTGAAGAATGCGAAAGTATGAGTCTGATGAGTGAAAATCCCAGGCCTGACCTAGACCTAACATGCGTTATCCTCTGAAATAATGAGCGAAACCAGGTTTAATGGACTGTTTCTGTGTGGTACCACACAACTACGTGACCCAAACCAGAAAAAATCCAGGATCTGTTCAACAAGTATGTGAAAAACGCGAAAGTATGAGCCTGATGAGGGCAAATCCCAGACCTATCCCAGACCTAACTTGCGTTATCCTCTAAAATATTGATCGAAACCAGGTTTAATTGACAGTTTCAGTGTGGTACCACATTACTACGTGATCCAATCCAGAAATAGCCCAGGATCTAGCCATGAAGTATGAGAAATATGCGAAAGTATGAGCCTGACGAGGGCAAATCCTAGACCTAACCCAGACCTAACATGCGTTATCCTCTAAAATATTTATCAAGACCAGGTTTAATTGATTGTTTCAGTGTGGTCCCACATTGCTACGTGATCCAAACCAGAAAAACCTCAGGATCCGTTCAACAAGTATGTGAAGAATGCGAAAGTATGAGTCTGATGAGTGAAAATCCCAGGCCTGACCTAGACCTAACATGCGTTATCCTCTAAAATAATGAGCGAAACCAGGTTTAATGGACTGTTTCAGTGTGGTACCACACTACTACGGGATCCAAACCAGAAAAAACCCAGGATCTGTTCAACAAGTATGTGAAAAACCCGAAAGTATGAGCCTGATGAGGGCAAATCCCAGACCTATCCCAGACCTAACTTGCGTTGTCCTCTAAAATATTGATGGAAACCAGGTTTAATTGACTGTTTCAGTGTTGTACTTCATTACTACGTGATGCAATCCAGAAAAAGCCCAGGATCTAGCCATCAAGTACGAGAAATATGCGAAAGAATGAGCCTGATGAGAGCAAATCCCAGACCTAACCTAGACCTAACATGAATTATTCTCTAAAATATTGGTCGAAACCAGGTTTAATTGACTGTTTCAGTGTGGTCCCACATTACTACGTGATCCAAACCAGAAAAAACCCAGGATCTGTTCAACAAGTATGTGAAAAACGCGAAAGTATGAGCCTGATGAGGGCAAATCCCAGACCTATCCCAGACCTAACTTGCGTTGTCCTCTAAAATATTGATCGAAACCAGGTTTAATTGACAGTTTCAGTGTGGTACCACACTACTACGGGATCCAAACCAGAAAAAACCCAGGATCTGTTCAACAGGTATGTGAAAAACCCGAAAGTATGAGCCTGATGAGGGCAAATCTTAGACCTAACCCAGACCTAAGATGCGTTATCCTCTAAAATATTTATCCAGACCAGGTTTCATTGAATGTTTCAGTGTGATACCACTTTACTACGTGAACCAATCCAGAAATAGCCCAGGATCTAGCCATGAAGTATGAGAAATATGCGATAGTAAGAGCCTGATGAGGGCAAATCCTAGACCTATCCCAGACCTAGCTTGCGTTATCGTCTAAAATATTGATTGAAACCAGGTTTAATTGACTGTTTCAGCGTGTTACCACATTACTACGTGATACAATGCAGAAACAGCCCAGGATCTAGCCATGAAGTATGAGAAATATGCGAAAGTATGAGCCTGATGGGGGCAAATCCTAGACGTAACCCAGACCTAACATGCGTTATCCTCTAGAATATTGATCGCAACCAGGTTTAATGGACTGTTTCTGTGTGGTACCACACAACTACGTGATCCAAACCAGAAAAAACCCAGGATCTGTTCAACAAGTATGTGAAGAATGCGAAAGTATGGGTCTGATGAGTGAAAATCCCAGACCTAACCTAGACCTAACATGCGTTATCCTCTAAAATATTGATCGAAACCAGGTTTAATTGACTGTTTCAGTGTGATACCACATTACTACGTGATCCAATCCAGAAATAGCCCAGGATCTAGCCATGAAGTATGAGAAATATGCGAAAGTATGAGTCTGATGAGGGCAAATCCCAGACCTATCCCAGACCTAACATGCGTTATCCTCTAAAATATTGATCGAAACCAGGTTTAATCAACTGTTTCAGTGTGGAACCACATTACTACGTGATCCAAACCAGAAAAAAACCCAGGATCTTGTCAACGAGTATGTGAAGTGTGCGAAAGTATGAGTCTGATGAGTGAAAAAACCAGGCCTGACATAGACCTAACATGCGTTATCCTCTAAAATATTGAGCGAAACCAGGTTTAATGGACTGTTTCAGTGTGGTACTACGGGATCCAAACCAGAAAAAACCCAGGATCTGTTCAACTAGTATGTGAAAAACGCGAAAGTATGAGCCTGATGAGGGCAAACCCCAGACCTATCCCAGACCTAACTTGCGTTATCCTCTAAAATATTGATCGAAACCAGGTTTAATCGACTGTTTCAGTGTGGAACCACATTACTACGTGATCCAAACCAGAAAAAAACCCAGGATCTTGTCAACGAGTATGTGAAGTGTGCGAAAGTATGAGTCTGATGAGGGCTAATCCCAGACCTATCCCAGACCTAGCTTGCGTTATCTTCTAAAATATTTATCGAAACCAGCTTTAATTGACTGTTTCAGCGTGGTACCACATTACTACGTGATACAATGCAGAAACAGCCCAGGATCTAGCCATGAAGTATGAGAAATATGCGAAAGAATGAGCCTGATGAGAGCAAATCCCAGACCTAACCTAGACCTAACATGAGTTATCCTCTAAAATATTGAGCGAAACCGGGTTTAATGGACTGTTTCAGTGTGGTACCACACTACTACGGGATCCAAACCAGAAAAAACCCAGGATCTGTTCAACAAGTATGTGAAAAACGCGAAACTGTGAGCCTGATGAGGGCAAACCTTAGACCTAACCCAGACCTAAGATGCGTTATCCTCTAAAATATTTATCCAGAACAGGTTTCATTGAATGTTTCAGTGTGGTACCACTTTACTACGTGATCCAATCCAGAAATAGCCCAGGATCTAGCCATGAAGTATGAGAAATATGCGATAGTAAGAGCCTGATGAGGGCAAATCCTAGACCTATCCCAGACCTAACTTGCGTTATCCTCTAAAATATTGATCGAAACCAGGTTTAATTGACTGTTTCAGCGTGGTACCACATTACTACGTGATACAATGCAGAAACAGCCCAGGATCTAGCCATGAAGTATGAGAAATATGCGAAAGAATGAGCCTGATGAGAGCAAATCCCAGACCTAACCTAGACCTAACATGAGTTATCCTCTAAAATATTGAGCGAAACCAGGTTTAATGGACGGTTTCAGTGTGGTACCACATTACTACGTGATACAAACCAGAAAAAACCCAGGATCCGTTCAACAAGTATGTGAAGAATGCGAAAGTATGAGTCTGATGAGTGAAAATCCCAGGCCTAACCTAGACCTAACATGCGTTATCCTCAAAAATATTGATCAAAACCTGGTTTAATCGACTGTTTCAGAGCGGTACCACATTACTAGTGATCCAAACCAGAAAATAACCCAGGATCTGTTCAACGAGTATGTGAAGTGTGCGAAAGTATGAGTCTGATGAGGGCAAATCCCAGACCTATCCCAGACCTAACATGCGTTATCCTCTAAAATTTTTATCAAGTCCAGGTTTAATAGATTGTTTCAGTGTGGACCCACATTACGACGTGTTCCAAACCAGAAAAAACCCAGGATCCGTTCAACAAGTATGTGAAGAATGCGAAAGTATGAGTCTGATGAGTGAAAATCCCATGCCTAACCTTAGACCTAACATGCGTTATCCTCAAAAATATTGATCGAAACCTGGTTTAATCGACTGTTTCAGTGTGGTACCACATTACTATGTGATCCAAACCAGAAAATAACCCAGGATCTGTTCAACGAGTAAGTGAAGTGTGCGAAAGTATGAGTCTGATGAGGGCAAATCCCAGACCTATCCCAGACCTAACTTGCGTTATCCTCTAAAATATTGATCGAAACCAGGTTTAATCGTCTGTTTCAGTGTGGAAACACATTACTACGTGATCCAAACCAGAAAAAAACCCAGGATCTTGCCATCGAGTATGTGAAGTGTGCGAAAGTATGAGTCTGATGAGGGCTAATCCCAGACCTATCCCAGACCTAACTTGCGTTATCCTCTAAAATATTGATGGAAACCAGGTTTAATTGACTGTTTCAGTGTTGTACTTCATTACTACGTGATGCAATCCAGGAAAAGCCCAGGATCTAGCCATCAAGTATGAGAAATATGCGAAAGAATGAGCCTGATGAGAGCAAATCCCAGACCTAACCTAGACCTAACATGAATTATTCTCTAAAATATTGGTCGAAACCAGGTTTAATTGACTGTTTCAGTGAGGTCCCACATTACTACGTGATCCAAACCAGAAAAAACCCAGGATCCGCTCAACAAGTATGTGAAAAACGCGAAACTGTGAGCCTGATTAGGGCAAATCTTAGACCTAACCCAGACCTAAGATGCGTTAGCCTCTAAAATATTTATCCAGACCAGGTTTCATTGAATGTTTCAGTGTGGTACCACTTTACTACGTGATCCAATCCAGAAATAGCCCAGGATCTAGCCATGAAGTATGAGAAATATGCGAAAGTATGAGCCTGATGAGGGCAAATCCTAGACCTAACCCAGACCTAACATGCGTTATCCTCTAAAATATTTATCAAGACCAGGTTTAATTGATTGTTTCAGTGTGGTCCCACATTACTACGTGATCCAAACCAGAAAAACCCCAGGATCCGTTCAACAAGTATGTGAAGAATGCGAAAGTATGAGTCTGATGAGTGAAAATCCCAGGCCTGACCTAGACCTAAGATGCGTTATCCTCTAAAATAATGAGCGAAACCAGGTTTAATGGACTGTTTCAGTGTGGTACCACACTACTACGGGATCCAAACCAGAAAAAACCCAGGATCTGTTCAACAAGTATGTGAAAAACCCGAAAGTATGAGCCTGATGAGGGCAAATCCCAGACCTATCCCAGACCTAACTTGCGTTGTCCTCTGAAATATTGATGGAAACCAGGTTTAATTGACTGTTTCAGTGTTGTACTTCATTACTACGTGATGCAATCCAGAAAAAGCCCAGAATCTGGCCATCAAGTATGAGAAATATGCGAAAGAATGAGCCTGATGAGAGCAAATCCCAGACCTAACCTAGACCTAACATGAATTATTCTCTAAAATATTGGTCGAAACCAGGTTTAATTGACTGTTTCAGTGTGGTCCCACATTACTACGTGATCCAAACCAGAAAAAACCCAGGATCCGTTCAACAAGTATGTGAAAAACGCGAAACTGTGAGCCTGATGAGGGCAAATCTTAGACCTAACCCAGACCTAAGATGCGTTATCCTCTAAAATATTTATCCAGACCAGGTTTCATTGAATGTTTCAGTGTGGTACCACTTTACTACGTGATCCAATCCAGAAATAGCCCAGGATCTAGCCATGAAGTATGAGAAATATGCGAAAGTATGAGCCTGATGAGGGCAAATCCTAGACCTAACCCAGACCTAACATGCGTTATCCTCTAAAATATTTATCAAGACCAGGTTTAATTGAATGTTTCAGTGTGGTACCACGTTACTACGTGAACCAAACCAGAAAAACCCCAGGATCCGTTCAACAAGTATGTGAAGAATGCGAAAGTATGAGTCTGATGAGTGAAAATCCCAGGACTGACCTAGACCTAACATTCGTTATCCTCTAAAATAATGAGCGAAACCAGGTTTAATGGACTGTTTCAGTGTGGTACAACACTACTACGGGATCCAAACCAGAAAAAACCCAGGATCTGTTCAACAAGTATGTGAAAAACGCGAAAGTATGAGGCTGATGAGGGCAAATCCCAGACCTATCCCAGACCTAACTTGCGTTGTCCTCTAAAATATTGATGGAAACCAGGTTTAATTGACTGTTTCAGTGTTGTACTTCATTACTACGTGATGCAATCCAGAAAAAGCCCAGGATCTAGCCATCAAGTATGAGAAATATGCTTAAGAATGAGCCTGATGAGAGCAAATCCGAGACCTAACCTAGACCTAACATGAATTATTCTCTAAAATATTGGTCGAAACCAGGTTTAATTGACTGTTTCAGTGAGGTCCCACATTACTACGTGATCCAAACCAGAAAAAACCCAGGATCCGCTCAACAAGTATGTGAAAAACGCGAAAATGTGAGCCTGATGAGGGCAAATCTTAGACCTAACCCAGACCTAAGATGCGTTAGCCTCTAAAATATTTATCCAGACCAGGTTTCATTGAATGTTTCAGTGTGGTACCACTTTACTACGTGATCCAATCCAGAAATAGCCCAGGATCTAGCCATGAAGTATGAGAAATATGCGAAAGTATGAGCCTGATGATGGCAAATCCTAGACCTAACCCAGACCTAACATGCGTTATCCTCTAAAATATTTATCAAGACCAGGTTTAATTGATTGTTTCAGTGTGGTCCCACATTACTACGTGATCCAAACCAGAAAAACCCCAGGATCCGTTCAACAAGTATGTGAAGAATGCGAAAGTATGAGTCTGATGAGTGAAAATCCCAGGCCTGACCTAGACCTAACATGCGTTATCCTCTAAAATAATGAGCGAAACCAGGTTTAATGGACTGTTTCAGTGTGGTACCACACTACTACGGGAACCAAACCAGAAAAAACCCAGGATCTGTTCAACAAGTATGTGAAAAACCCGAAAGTATGAGCCTGATGAGGGCAAATCCCAGACCTATCCCAGACCTAACTTTCGTTGTCCTCTAAAATATTGATGGAAACCAGGTTTAATTGACTGTTTCAGTGTTGTACTTCATTACTACGTGATGCAATCCAGAAAAAGGCCAGGATCTAGCCATCAAGTATGAGAAATATGCGAAAGAATGAGCCTGATGAGAGCAAATCCCAGACCTAACCTAGACCTAACATGAATTATTCTCTAAAATATTGGTCGAAACCAGGTTTAATTGACTGTTTCAGTATGGTCCCACATTACTACGTGATCCAAACCAGAAAAAACCCAGGATCCGTTCAACAAGTATGTGAAGAATGCGAAAGTATGAGTCCGATGAGTGAAAATCCCAGGCCTAACCTAGACCTAACATGCGTTATCCTCAAAAATATTGATCGAAACCTGGTTTAATTGACTGTTTCAGTGTGGTCCCACATTACTACGTGATCCAAACCAGAAAAACCCCAGGATCCGTTCAACAAGTATGTGAAGAATGCGAAAGTATGAGTCTGATGAGTGAAAATCCCAGGCCTGACCTAGACCTAACATGCGTTATCCTCTAAAATAATGAGCGAAAACAGGTTTAATGGACTGTTTCAGTGTGGTACCACACTACTACGGGATCCAAACCAGAAAAAACCCAGGATCTGTTAAACGAGTATGTGAAGTGTGCGAAAGTATGAGGCTGATGAGGGCAAATCCCAGACCTATCCCAGACCTAACTTGCGTTGTCCTCTAAAATATTGATGGAAACCAGGTTTAATTGACTGTTTCAGTGTTGTACTTCATTACTACGTGATGCAATCCAGAAAAAGCCCAGAATCTAGCCATCAAGTATGAGAAATATGCTTAAGAATGAGCCTGATGAGAGCAAATCCGAGACCTATCCCAGACCTAACATGCGTTATCCTCTAAAATATTGATCGAAACCAGGTTTAATCGACTGTTTCAGCGTGGTACTTCATTACTACGTGATGCAATCCAGAAAAAGCCCAGGATCTAGCCATGAAGTATGAGAAATATGCGAAAGTATGAGCCTAATGAGGGCAAATCCTAGACCTAACCCAGACCTAACATGCGTTATTCTGTAAAATATTGATGGAAACCAGGTTTAATTGACTGTTTCAGTGTTGTACTTCATTACTACGTGATCCAAAACAGAAAAAACCCAGGATCTGTTCTACATGTATGAAAAATATGCGAAAGAATGAGCCTGATGAGAGCAAATCCCAGACCTAACCTAGACCTAACATGAATTATTCTCTAAAATATTGATCGAAACCAGGTTTAATTGACTGTTTCAGTGTGGTACTTCATTACTACGTGATGCAATCCAGAAAAAGTCCAGGATCTAGCCATCAAGTATGAGAAATATGCGAAAGAATGAGCCTGATGAGAGCAAATCCCAGACCTAACCTAGACCTAACATGAATTATTCTCTAAAATATTGATCGAAACCAGGTTTAATTGACTGTTTCAGTGTGGTACCACATTACTACGTGATCCAGTCCAGAAATAGCCCAGGATCCAGCCATGAAGTATGAGAAATATGCGAAAGTATGAGCCTGATGAGGGCAAATCCTAGACCTAACCCAGACCTAACATGCGTTATTCTGTAAAATTTTTATCAAGACCAGGTTTAATTGAATGTTTCATTGTGGTACCTCATTACTACGTGATCAAAACCAGAAAAAACCCAGGATCTGTTCTACATGTATGAAAAATATGCGAAAGAATGAGCCTGATGAGAGCAAATCCCAGACCTAACCTAGACCTAACATGAATTATTCTCTAAAATATTGGTCGAAACCAGGTTTAATTGACTGTTTCAGTGTGGTCCCACATTACTACGTGATCCAAACCAGAAAAAACCCAGGATCCGTTCAACAAGTATGTGAAAAACGCGAAACTGTGAGCCTGATGAGGGCAAATCTTAGACCTAACCCAGACCTAAGATGCGTTATCCTCTAAAGTATTTATCCAGACCAGGTTTCATTGAATGTTTCAGTGTGGTACCACTTTACTACGTGATCCAATCCAGAAATAGCCTAGGATCTAGCCATGAAGTATGAGAAATATGCGAAAGTATGGGCCTGATGAGGGCAAATCCTAGACCTAACCCAGACCTAACATGCGTTATCCTCTAAAATATTTATCAAGACCAGGTTTAATTGAATGTTTCAGTGTGGTACCACGTTACTACGTGAACCAAACCAGAAAAACCCCAGGATCCGTTCAACAAGTATGTGAAGAATGCGAAAGTATGAGTCTGATGAGTGAAAATCCCAGGACTGACCTAGACCTAACATGCGTTATCCTCTAAAATAATGAGCGAAACCAGGTCTAATGGACTGTTTCAGTGTGGTACAACACTACTACGGGATCCAAACCAGAAAAAACCCAGGATCTGTTCAACAAGTATGTGAAAAACGCGAAAGTATGAGGCTGATGAGGGCAAATCCCAGACCTATCCCAGACCTAACTTGCGTTGTCCTCTAAAATATTGATGGAAACCAGGTTTAATTGACTGTTTCAGTGTTGTACTTCATTACTACGTGATGCAATCCAGAAAAAGCCCAGGATCTAGCCATCAAGTATGAGAAATATGCGAAAGAATGAGCCTGATGAGAGCAAATCCCAGACCTAACCTAGACCTAACATGAATTATTCTCTAAAATATTGGTCGAAACCAGGTTTAATTGACTGTTTCAGTGAGGTCCCACATTACTACGTGATCCAAACCAGAAAAAACCCAGGATCCGCTCAACAAGTATGTGAAAAACGCGAAACTGTGAGCCTGATTAGGGCAAATCTTAGACCTAACCCAGACCTAAGATGCGTTAGCCTCTAAAATATTTATCCAGACCAGGTTTCATTGAATGTTTCAGTGTGGTACCACTTTACTACGTGATCCAATCCAGAAATAGCCCAGGATCTAGCCATGAAGTATGAGAAATATGCGAAAGTATGAGCCTGATGAGGGCAAATCCTAGACCTAACCCAGACCTAACATGCGTTATCCTCTAAAATATTTATCAAGACCAGGTTTAATTGATTGTTTCAGTGTGGTCCCACATTACTACGTGATCCAAACCAGAAAAACCCCAGGATCCGTTCAACAAGTATGTGAAGAATGCGAAAGTATGAGTCTGATGAGTGAAAATCCCAGGCCTGACCTAGACCTAAGATGCGTTATCCTCAAAAATAATGAGCGAAACCAGGTTTAATGGACTGTTTCAGTGTGGTACCACACTACTACGGGATCCAAACCAGAAAAAACCCAGGATCTGTTCAACAAGTATGTGAAAAACCCGAAAGTATGAGCCTGATGAGGGCAAATCCCAGACCTATCCCAGACCTAACTTGCGTTGTCCTCTGAAATATTGATGGAAACCAGGTTTAATTGACTGTTTCAGTGTTGTACTTCATTACTACGTGATGCAATCCAGAAAAAGCCCAGAATCTAGCCATCAAGTATGAGAAATATGCGAAAGAATGAGCCTGATGAGAGCAAATCCCAGACCTAACCTAGACCTAACATGAATTATTCTCTAAAATATTGGTCGAAACCAGGTTTAATTGACTGTTTCAGTGTGGTCCCACATTACTACGTGATCCAAACCAGAAAAAACCCAGGATCTGTTCAACAAGTATGTGAAAAACGCGAAAGTATGAGCCTGATGAGGGCAAATCCCAGACCTATCCCAGACCTAACTTGCGTTGTCCTCTAAAATATTGATCGAAACCAGGTTTAATTGACAGTTTCAGTGTGGTACCACACTACTACGGGATCCAAACCAGAAAAAACCCAGGATCTGTTCAACAAGTATGTGAAAAACCCGAAAGTATGAGCCTGATGAGGGCAAATCCCAGACCTATCCCAGACCTAACTTGCGTTGTCCTCTAAAATATTGATGGAAACCAGGTTTAATTGACTGTTTCAGTGTTGTACTTCATTACTACGTGATGCAATCCAGAAAAAGCCCAGGATCTAGCCATCAAGTACGAGAAATATGCGAAAGAATGAGCCTGATGAGAGCAAATCCCAGACCTAACCTAGACCTAACATGAATTATCCTCAAAAATATTGATCGAAACCAGGTTTAATCGACTGTTTCAGTGTAGAAACACATTACTACGTGATCCAAACCAGAAAAAAACCCAGGATCTTGTCATCGAGTATGTGAAGTGTGCGAAAGTATGAGTCTGATGAGGGCTAATCCCAGACCTATCCCAGACCTAACTTGCGTTATCCTCTAAAATATTGATCGAAACCAGGTTTAATTGACTGTTTTAGTGTGGTACCACATTACTACGTGATCCAAACCAGAAAAAACCCAGGATCTGTTCAACAAGTATGTGTAAAACGCGAAACTGTGAGCCTGATGAGGGCAAATCTTAGACCTAACCCAGACCTAAGATGCGTTATCCTCTAAAATATTTATCCAGACCAGGTTTCATTGAATGTTTCAGTGTGATACCACTTTACTACGTGAACCAATCCAGAAATAGCCCAGGATCTAGCCATGAAGTATGAGAAATATGCGATAGTAAGAGCCTGATGAGGGCAAATCCTAGACCTATCCCAGACCTAGCTTGCGTTATCGTCTAAAATATTGATTGAAACCAGGTTTAATTGACTGTTTCAGCGTGTTACCACATTACTACGTGATACAGTGCAGAAACAGCCCAGGATCTAGCCATGAAGTATGAGAAATATGCGAAAGTATGAGCCTGATGGGGGCAAATCCTAGACGTAACCCAGTCCTAACATGCGTTATCCTCTAGAATATTGATCGCAACCAGGTTTAATGGACTGTTTCTGTGTGGTACCACACAACTACGTGATCCAAACCAGAAAAAACCCAGGATCTGTTCAACAAGTATGTGAAAAACGCGAAAGTATGAGCCTGAATAGGGCAAATCCCAGACCTATCCCAGACCTAACTTGCGTTATCCTCTAAAATATTGATCGAAACCAGGTTTAATTGACTGTTTCAGTGTTGTACTTCATTACTACGTGATGCAATCCAGAAAAAGCCCAGGATCTAGCCATCAAGTATGAGAAATATGCGAAAGAATGAGCCTGATGAGAGCAAATCCCAGACCTAACCTAGACCTAACATGAATTATCCTCAAAAATATTTATCAAGACCAGGTTTAATTGATTGTTTCAGTGTGGTCCCACATTACTACGTGATCCAAACCAGAAAAACCCCAGGATCCGTTCAACAAGTATGTGAAGAATGCGAAAGTATGAGTCTGATGAGTGAAAATCCCAGGCCTGACCTAGACCTAACATGCGTTATCCTCTGAAATAATGAGCGAAACCAGGTTTAATGGACTGTTTCTGTGTGGTACCACACAACTACGTGATCCAAACCAGAAAAAATCCAGGATCTGTTCAACAAGTATGTGAAAAACGCGAAAGTATGAGCCTGATGAGGGCAAATCCCAGACCTATCCCAGACCTAACTTGCGTTATCCTCTAAAATATTGATCGAAACCAGGTTTAATTGACAGTTTCAGTGTGGTACCACATTACTACGTGATCCAATCCAGAAATAGCCCAGGATCTAGCCATGAAGTATGAGAAATATGCGAAAGTATGAGCCTGACGAGGGCAAATCCTAGACCTAACCCAGACCTAACATGCGTTATCCTCTAAAATATTTATCAAGACCAGGTTTAATTGATTGTTTCAGTGTGGTCCCACATTGCTACGTGATCCAAACCAGAAAAACCTCAGGATCCGTTCAACAAGTATGTGAAGAATGCGAAAGTATGAGTCTGATGAGTGAAAATCCCAGGCCTGACCTAGACCTAACATGCGTTATCCTCTAAAATAATGAGCGAAACCAGGTTTAATGGACTGTTTCAGTGTGGTACCACACTACTACGGGATCCAAACCAGAAAAAACCCAGGATCTGTTCAACAAGTATGTGAAAAACCCGAAAGTATGAGCCTGATGAGGGCAAATCCCAGACCTATCCCAGACCTAACTTGCGTTGTCCTCTAAAATATTGATGGAAACCAGGTTTAATTGACTGTTTCAGTGTTGTACTTCATTACTACGTGATGCAATCCAGAAAAAGCCCAGGATCTAGCCATCAAGTACGAGAAATATGCGAAAGAATGAGCCTGATGAGAGCAAATCCCAGACCTAACCTAGACCTAACATGAATTATTCTCTAAAATATTGGTCGAAACCAGGTTTAATTGACTGTTTCAGTGTGGTCCCACATTACTACGTGATCCAAACCAGAAAAAACCCAGGATCTGTTCAACAAGTATGTGAAAAACGCGAAAGTATGAGCCTGATGAGGGCAAATCCCAGACCTATCCCAGACCTAACTTGCGTTGTCCTCTAAAATATTGATCGAAACCAGGTTTAATTGACAGTTTCAGTGTGGTACCACACTACTACGGGATCCAAACCAGAAAAAACCCAGGATCTGTTCAACAGGTATGTGAAAAACCCGAAAGTATGAGCCTGATGAGGGCAAATCTTAGACCTAACCCAGACCTAAGATGCGTTATCCTCTAAAATATTTATCCAGACCAGGTTTCATTGAATGTTTCAGTGTGATACCACTTTACTACGTGAACCAATCCAGAAATAGCCCAGGATCTAGCCATCAAGTATGAGAAATATGCGATAGTAAGAGCCTGATGAGGGCAAATCCTAGACCTATCCCAGACCTAGCTTGCGTTATCGTCTAAAATATTGATTGAAACCAGGTTTAATTGACTGTTTCAGCGTGTTACCACATTACTACGTGATACAATGCAGAAACAGCCCAGGATCTAGCCATGAAGTATGAGAAATATGCGAAAGTATGAGCCTGATGGGGGCAAATCCTAGACGTAACCCAGACCTAACATGCGTTATCCTCTAGAATATTGATCGCAACCAGGTTTAATGGACTGTTTCTGTGTGGTACCACACAACTACGTGATCCAAACCAGAAAAAACCCAGGATCTGTTCAACAAGTATGTGAAGAATGCGAAAGTATGGGTCTGATGAGTGAAAATCCCAGACCTAACCTAGACCTAACATGCGTTATCCTCTAAAATATTGATCGAAACCAGGTTTAATTGACTGTTTCAGTGTGATACCACATTACTACGTGATCCAATCCAGAAATAGCCCAGGATCTAGCCATGAAGTATGAGAAATATGCGAAAGTATGAGTCTGATGAGGGCAAATCCCAGACCTATCCCAGACCTAACATGCGTTATCCTCTAAAATATTGATCGAAACCAGGTTTAATCGACTGTTTCAGTGTGGAACCACATTACTACGTGATCCAAACCAGAAAAAAACCCAGGATCTTGTCAACGAGTATGTGAAGTGTGCGAAAGTATGAGTCTGATGAGTGAAAAAACCAGGCCTGACATAGACCTAACATGCGTTATCCTCTAAAATATTGAGCGAAACCAGGTTTAATGGACTGTTTCAGTGTGGTACTACGGGATCCAAACCAGAAAAAACCCAGGATCTGTTCAACTAGTATGTGAAAAACGCGAAAGTATGAGCCTGATGAGGGCAAACCTCAGACCTATCCCAGACCTAACTTGCGTTATCCTCTAAAATATTGATCGAAACCAGGTTTAATCGACTGTTTCAGTGTGGAACCACATTACTACGTGATCCAAACCAGAAAAAAACCCAGGATCTTGTCAACGAGTATGTGAAGTGTGCGAAAGTATGAGTCTGATGAGGGCTAATCCCAGACCTATCCCAGACCTAGCTTGCGTTATCTTCTAAAATATTTATCGAAACCAGCTTTAATTGACTGTTTCAGCGTGGTACCACATTACTACGTGATACAATGCAGAAACAGCCCAGGATCTAGCCATGAAGTATGAGAAATATGCGAAAGAATGAGCCTGATGAGAGCAAATCCCAGACCTAACCTAGACCTAACATGAGTTATCCTCTAAAATATTGAGCGAAACCGGGTTTAACGGACTGTTTCAGTGTGGTACCACACTACTACGGGATCCAAACCAGAAAAAACCCAGGATCTGTTCAACAAGTATGTGAAAAACGCGAAACTGTGAGCCTGATGAGGGCAAACCTTAGACCTAACCCACACCTAAGATGCGTTATCCTCTAAAATATTTATCCAGAACAGGTTTCATTGAATGTTTCAGTGTGGTACCACTTTACTACGTGATCCAATCCAGAAATAGCCCAGGATCTAGCCATGAAGTATGAGAAATATGCGATAGTAAGAGCCTGATGAGGGCAAATCCTAGACCTATCCCAGACCTAACTTGCGTTATCCTCTAAAATATTGATCGAAACCAGGTTTAATTGACTGTTTCAGCGTGGTACCACATTACTACGTGATACAATGCAGAAACAGCCCAGGATCTAGCCATGAAGTATGACAAATATGCGAAAGAATGAGCCTGATGAGAGCAAATCCCAGACCTAACCTAGACCTAACATGAGTTATCCTCTAAAATATTGAGCGAAACCAGGTTTAATGGACGGTTTCAGTGTGGTACCACATTACTACGTGATACAAACCAGAAAAAACCCAGGATCCGTTCAACAAGTATGTGAAGAATGCGAAAGTATGAGTCTGATGAGTGAAAATCCCAGGCCTAACCTAGACCTAACATGCGTTATCCTCAAAAATATTGATCGAAACCTGGTTTAATCGACTGTTTCAGTTTGGTACCACATTACTATGTGATCCAAACCAGAAAATAACCCAGGATCTGTTCAACGAGTATGTGAAGTGTGCGTAAGTATGAGTCTGATGAGGGCAAATCCCAGACCTATTCCAGACCTAACTTGCGTTATCCTCTAAAATATTGATCGAAACTAGGTTTAACCGACTGTTTCAGTGTGGAACCACATTACTACGTGATCCAAACCAGAAAAAACCCAGGATCAGTTCAACAAGTATGCGAAGAATGCGAAAGTATGAGTCTGATGAGTGAAAATCCCAAGCCTAACCTAGACCTAACATGCGTTATCCTCAAAAATATTGATCAAAACCTGGTTTAATCGACTGTTTCAGAGCGGTACCACATTACTAGTGATCCAAACCAGAAAATAACCCAGGATCTGTTCAACGAGTATGTGAAGTGTGCGAAAGTATGAGTCTGATGAGGGCAAATCCCAGACCTATCCCAGACCTAACATGCGTTATCCTCTAAAATTTTTATCAAGACCAGGTTTAATAGATTGTTTCAGTGTGGACCCACATTACGACGTGTTCCAAACCAGAAAAAACCCAGGATCCGTTCAACAAGTATGTGAAGAATGCGAAAGTATGAGTCTGATGAGTGAAAATCCCATGCCTAACCTAGACCTAACATGCGTTATCTTGAATAATACTGATCGAAACCTGGTTTAATCGACTGTTTCAGTGTGGTACCACATTACTATGTGATCCAAACCAGAAAATAACCCAGGATCTGTTCAACGAGTATGTGAAGTGTGCGAAAGTATGAGTCTGATGAGGGCAAATCCCAGACCTATCCCAGACCTAACATGCGTTATCCTCTAAAATTTTTATCAAGTCCAGGTTTAATAGATTGTTTCAGTGTGGACCCACATTACGACGTGTTCCAAACCAGAAAAAACCCAGGATCCGTTCAACAAGTATGTGAAGAATGCGAAAGTATGAGTCTGATGAGTGAAAATCCCATGCCTAACCTTAGACCTAACATGCGTTATCCTCAAAAATATTGATCGAAACCTGGTTTAATCGACTGTTTCAGTGTGGTACCACATTACTATGTGATCCAAACCAGAAAATAACCCAGGATCTGTTCAACGAGTAAGTGAAGTGTGCGAAAGTATGAGTCTGATGAGGGCAAATCCCAGACCTATCCCAGACCTAACTTGCGTTATCCTCTAAAATATTGATCGAAACCAGGTTTAATCGTCTGTTTCAGTGTGGAAACACATTACTACGTGATCCAAACCAGAAAAAAACCCAGGATCTTGCCATCGAGTATGTGAAGTGTGCGAAAGTATGAGTCTGATGAGGGCTAATCCCAGACCTATCCCAGACCTAACTTGCGTTATCCTCTAAAATATTGATGGAAACCAGGTTTAATTGACTGTTTCAGTGTTGTACTTCATTACTACGTGATGCTATCCAGGAAAAGCCCAGGATCTAGCCATCAAGTATGAGAAATATGCGAAAGAATGAGCCTGATGAGAGCAAATCCCAGACCTAACCTAGACCTAACATGAATTATTCTCTAAAATATTGGTCGAAACCAGGTTTAATTGACTGTTTCAGTGAGGTCCCACATTACTACGTGATCCAAACCAGAAAAAACCCAGGATCCGCTCAACAAGTATGTGAAAAACGCGAAACTGTGAGCCTGATTAGGGCAAATCTTAGACCTAACCCAGACCTAAGATGCGTTAGCCTCTAAAATATTTATCCAGACCAGGTTTCATTGAATGTTTCAGTGTGGTACCACTTTACTACGTGATCCAATCCAGAAATAGCCCAGGATCTAGCCATGAAGTATGAGAAATATGCGAAAGTATGAGCCTGATGAGGGCAAATCCTAGACCTAACCCAGACCTAACATGCGTTATCCTCTAAAATATTTATCAAGACCAGGTTTAATTGATTGTTTCAGTGTGGTCCCACATTACTACGTGATCCAAACCAGAAAAACCCCAGGATCCGTTCAACAAGTATGTGAAGAATGCGAAAGTATGAGTCTGATGAGTGAAAATCCCAGGCCTGACCTAGACCTAAGATGCGTTATCCTCTAAAATAATGAGCGAAACCAGGTTTAATGGACTGTTTCAGTGTGGTACCACACTACTACGGGATCCAAACCAGAAAAAACCCAGGATCTGTTCAACAAGTATGTGAAAAACCCGAAAGTATGAGCCTGATGAGGGCAAATCCCAGACCTATCCCAGACCTAACTTGCGTTGTCCTCTGAAATATTGATGGAAACCAGGTTTAATTGACTGTTTCAGTGTTGTACTTCATTACTACGTGATGCAATCCAGAAAAAGCCCAGAATCTAGCCATCAAGTATGAGAAATATGCGAAAGAATGAGCCTGATGAGAGCAAATCCCAGACCTAACCTAGACCTAACATGAATTATTCTCTAAAATATTGGTCGAAACCAGGTTTAATTGACTGTTTCAGTGTGGTCCCACATTACTACGTGATCCAAACCAGAAAAAACCCAGGATCCGTTCAACAAGTATGTGAAAAATTTCTCATACTTCATGGCTAGATCCTGGGTTTTTTCTGGTTTTGATCACGTAGTAATGAGGTACCACAATGAAACATTCAATTAAACCTGGTCTTGATAAAAATTTTACAGAATAACGCATGTTAGGTCTGGGTTAGGTCTAGGATTTGCCCTCATCAGCCTCATACTTTCGCATATTTCTCATACTTCATGGCTAGATCCTGGGCTATTTCTGGACTGGATCACGTAGTAATGTGGTACCACACTGAAACAGTCAATTAAACCTGGTTTCGATCAATATTTTAGAGAATAATTCATGTTAGGTCTAGGTTAGGTCTGGGATTTGCTCACATCAGGCTCATTCTTTCGCATATTTCTCATACTTGATGGCTAGATCCTGGACTTTTTCTGGATTGCATCACGTAGTAATGAAGTACCACACTGAAACAGTCAATTAAACCTGGTTTCGATCAATATTTTAGAGAATAATTCATGTTAGGTCTAGGTTAGGTCTGGGATTTGCTCTCATCAGGCTCATTCTTTCGCATATTTTTCATACATGTAGAACAGATCCTGGGTTTTTTCTGTTTTGGATCACGTAGTAATGAAGTACAACACTGAAACAGTCAATTAAACCTGGTTTCCATCAATATTTTACAGAATAACGCATGTTAGGTCTGGGTTAGGTCTAGGATTTGCCCTCATTAGGCTCATACTTTCGCATATTTCTCATACTTCATGGCTAGATCCTGGGCTTTTTCTGGATTGCATCACGTAGTAATGAAGTACCACGCTGAAACAGTCGATTAAACCTGGTTTCGATCAATATTTTAGAGGATAACGCATGTTAGGTCTGGGATAGGTCCGGGATTTGACCTCATCAGACTCATACTTTCGCACACTTCACATACTCGTTTAACAGATCCTGGGTTTTTTCTGGTTTGGATCCCGTAGTAGTGTGGTACCACACTGAAACAGTCCATTAAACCTGTTTTCGCTCATTATTTTAGAGGATAACGCATGTTAGGTCTAGGTCAGGCCTGGGATTTTCACTCATCAGACTCATACTTTCACATTCTTCACATACTTGTTGAACGGATACTGGGGTTTTTCTGGTTTGGATCACGTAGTAATGTGGGACCACACTGAAACAGTCAATTAAACCAGGTTTCGATCAATATTTTTGAGGATAACGCATGTTAGGTCTAGGTTAGGCCTGGGATTTTCACTCATCGGACTCATACTTTCGCATTCTTCACATACTTGTTGAACGGATCCTGGGTTTTTTCTGGTTTGGATCACGTAGTAATGTGGGACCACACTGAAACAGTCAATTAAACCTGGTTTCGACCAATATTTTAGAGAATAATTCATGTTAGGTCTAGGTTAGGTCTGGGATTTGCTCTCATCAGGCTCATTCTTTCGCATATTTCTCATACTTGATGGCTAGATCCTGGCCTTTTTCTGGATTGCATCACGTAGTAATGAAGTACAACACTGAAACAGTCAATTAAACCTGGTTTCCATCAATATTTTAGAGGACAACGCAAGTTAGGTCTGGGATAGGTCTGGGATTTGCCCTCATCAGGCTCATACTTTCGGGTTTTTCACATACTTGTTGAACAGATCCTGGGTTTTTTCTGGTTTGGTTCCCGTAGTAGTGTGGTACCACACTGAAACAGTCCATTAAACCTGGTTTCGCTCATTATTTTAGAGGATAACGCATGTTAGGTCTAGGTCAGGCCTGGGATTTTCACTCATCAGACTCATACTTTCGCATTCTTCACATACTTGTTGAACGGATCCTGGGGTTTTTCTGGTTTGGATCACGTAGTAATGTGGGACCACACTGAAACAATCAATTAAACCTGGTCTTGATAAATATTTTAGAGGATAACGCATGTTAGGTCTGGGTTAGGTCTAGGATTTGCCATCATCAGGCTCATACTTTCGCATATTTCTCATACTTCATGGCTAGATCCTGGGCTATTTCTGGATTGGATCACGTAGTAAAGTGGTACCACACTGAAACATTCAATGAAACCTGGTCTGGATAAATATTTTAGAGGCTAACGCATCTTAGGTCTGGGTTAGGTCTAAGATTTGCCCTCATCAGGCTCACAGTTTCGCGTTTTTCACATACTTGTTGAGCGGATCCTGGGTTTTTTCTGGTTTGGATCACGTAGTAATGTGGGACCTCACTGAAACAGTCAATTAAACCTGGTTTCGACCAATATTTTAGAGAATAATTCATGTTAGGTCTAGGTTAGGTCTGGGATTTGCTCTCATCAGGCTCATTCTTTCGCATATTTCTCATACTTGATGGCTAGATCCTGGGGTTTTCCTGGATTGCATCACGTAGTAATGAAGTACAACACTGAAACAGTCAATTAAAACTGGTTTCCATCAATATTTTAGAGGATAACGCAAGTTAGGTCTGGGATAGGTCTGGGATTAGCCCTCATCAGACTCATACTTTCGCACACTTCACATACTCGATGGCAAGATCCTGGGTTTTTTTCTGGTTTGGATCACGTAGTAATGTGTTTCCACACTGAAACAGACGATTAAACCTGGTTTCGATCAATATTTTAGAGGATAACGCAAGTTAGGTCTGGGATAGGTCTGGGATTTGCCCTCATCAGACTCATACTTTCGCACACTTCACTTACTCGTTGAACAGATCCTGGGTTATTTTCTGGTTTGGATCACATAGTAATGTGGTACCACACTGAAACAGTCGATTAAACCAGGTTTCGATCAATATTTTTGAGGATAACGCATGTTAGGTCTATGGTTAGGCATGGGATTTTCACTCATCAGACTCATACTTTCGCATTCTTCACATACTTGTTGAACGGATCCTGGGTTTTTTCTGGTTTGGAACACGTCGTAATGTGGGTCCACACTGAAACAATCTATTAAACCTGGACTTGATAAAAATTTTAGAGGATAACGCATGTTAGGTCTGGGATAGGTCTGGGATTTGCCCTCATCAGACTCATACTTTCGCACACTTCACATACTCGTTGAACAGATCCTGGGTTATTTTCTGGTTTGGATCACATAGTAATGTGGTACCACACTGAAACAGTCGATTAAACCAGGTTTCGATCAGTATTATTGAAGATAACGCATGTTAGGTCTAGGTTAGGCATGGGATTTTCACTCATCAGACTCATACTTTCGCATTCTTCACATACTTGTTGAACGGATCCTGGGTTTTTTCTGGTTTGGAACACGTCGTAATGTGGGTCCACACTGAAACAATCTATTAAACCTGGTCTTGATAAAAATTTTAGAGGATAACGCATGTTAGGTCTGGGATAGGTCTGGGATTTGCCCTCATCAGACTCATACTTTCGCACACTTCACATACTCGTTGAACAGATCCTGGGTTATTTTCTGGTTTGGATCACTAGTAATGTGGTACCGCTCTGAAACAGTCGATTAAACCAGGTTTTGATCAATATTTTTGAGGATAACGCATGTTAGGTCTAGGTTAGGCTTGGGATTTTCACTCATCAGACTCATACTTTCGCATTCTTCGCATACTTGTTGAACTGATCCTGGGTTTTTTCTGGTTTGGATCACGTAGTAATGTGGTTCCACACTGAAACAGTCGGTTAAACCTAGTTTCGATCAATATTTTAGAGGATAACGCAAGTTAGGTCTGGAATAGGTCTGGGATTTGCCCTCATCAGACTCATACTTACGCACACTTCACATACTCGTTGAACAGATCCTGGGTTATTTTCTGGTTTGGATCACATAGTAATGTGGTACCAAACTGAAACAGTCGATTAAACCAGGTTTCGATCAATATTTTTGAGGATAACGCATGTTAGGCCTAGGTTAGGCCTGGGATTTTCACTCATCAGACTCATACTTTCGCATTCTTCACATACTTGTTGAACGGATCCTGGGTTTTTTCTGGTTTGTATCACGTAGTAATGTGGTACCACACTGAAACCGTCCATTAAACCTGGTTTCGCTCAATATTTTAGAGGATAACTCATGTTAGGTCTAGGTTAGGTCTGGGATTTGCTCTCATCAGGCTCATTCTTTCGCATATTTCTCATACTTCATGGCTAGATCCTGGGCTGTTTCTGCATTGTATCACGTAGTAATGTGGTACCACGCTGAAACAGTCAATTAAACCTGGTTTCGATCAATATTTTAGAGGATAACGCAAGTTAGGTCTGGGATAGGTCTAGGATTTGCCCTCATCAGGCACTTACTATCGCATATTTCTCATACTTCATGGCTAGATCCTGGGCTATTTCTGGATTGGATCACGTAGTAAAGTGGTACCACACTGAAACATTCAATGAAACCTGTTCTGGATAAATATTTTAGAGGATAACGCATCTTAGGTCTGGGTTAGGTCTAAGGTTGGCCCTCATCAGGCTCACAGTTTCGCGTTTTTCACATACTTGTTGAACAGATCCTGGGTTTTTTCTGGTTTGGATCCCGTAGTAGTGTGGTACCACACTGAAACAGTCCATTAAACCCGGTTTCGCTCAATATTTTAGAGGATAACTCATGTTAGGTCTAGGTTAGGTCTGGGATTTGCTCTCATCAGGCTCATTCTTTCGCATATTTCTCATACTTCATGGCTAGATCCTGGGCTGTTTCTGCATTGTATCACGTAGTAATGTGGTACCACGCTGAAACAGTCAATTAAAGCTGGTTTCGATAAATATTTTAGAAGATAACGCAAGCTAGGTCTGGGATAGGTCTGGGATTAGCCCTCATCAGACTCATACTTTCGCACACTTCACATACTCGTTGACAAGATCCTGGGTTTTTTTCTGGTTTGGATCACGTAGTAATGTGGTTCCACACTGAAACAGTCGATTAAACCTGGTTTCGATCAATATTTTAGAGGATAACGCAAGTTAGGTCTAGGATAGGTCTGGGGTTTGCCCTCATCAGGCTCATACTTTCGCGTTTTTCACATACTAGTTGAACAGATCCTGGGTTTTTTCTGGTTTGGATCCCGTAGTACCACACTGAAACAGTCCATTAAACCTGGTTTCGCTCAATATTTTAGAGGATAACGCATGTTAGGTCTATGTCAGGCCTGGTTTTTTCACTCATCAGACTCATACTTTCGCACACTTCACATACTCGTTGACAAGATCCTGGGTTTTTTTCTGGTTTGGATCACGTAGTAATGTGGTTCCACACTGAAACAGTCGATTAAACCTGGTTTCGATCAATATTTTAGAGGATAACGCATGTTAGGTCTGGGATAGGTCTGGGATTTGCCCTCATCAGACTCATACTTTCGCATATTTCTCATACTTCATGGCTAGATCCTGGGCTATTTCTGGATTGGATCACGTAGTAATGTGGTATCACACTGAAACAGTCAATTAAACCTGGTTTCGATCAATATTTTAGAGGATAACGCATGTTAGGTCTAGGTTAGGTCTGGGATTTTCACTCATCAGACCCATACTTTCGCATTCTTCACATACTTGTTGAACAGATCCTGGGTTTTTTCTGGTTTGGATCACGTAGTTGTGTGGTACCACACAGAAACAGTCCATTAAACCTGGTTGCGATCAATATTCTAGAGGATAACGCATGTTAGGTCTGGGTTACGTCTAGGATTTGCCCCCATCAGGCTCATACTTTCGCATATTTCTCATACTTCATGGCTAGATCCTGGGCTGTTTCTGCATTGTATCACGTAGTAATGTGGTAACACGCTGAAACAGTCAATTAAACCTGGTTTCAATCAATATTTTAGACGATAACGCAAGCTAGGTCTGGGATAGGTCTAGGATTTGCCCTCATCAGGCTCTTACTATCGCATATTTCTCATACTTGATGGCTAGATCCTGGGCTATTTCTGGATTGGTTCACGTAGTAAAGTGGTATCACACTGAAACATTCAATGAAACCTGGTCTGGATAAATATTTTAGAGGATAACGCATTTTAGGTCTGGGTTAGGTCTAAGATTTGCCCTCATCAGGCTCATACTTTCGGGTTTTTCACATACCTGTTGAACAGATCCTGGGTTTTTTCTGGTTTGGATCCCGTAGTAGTGTGGTACCACACTGAAACTGTCAATTAAACCTGGTTTCGATCAATATTTTAGAGGACAACGCAAGTTAGGTCTGGGATAGGTCTGGGATTTGCCCTCATCAGGCTCATACTTTCGCGTTTTTCACATACTTGTTGAACAGATCCTGGGTTTTTTCTGGTTTGGATCACGTAGTAATGTGGGACCACACTGAAACAGTCAATTAAACCTGGTTTCGACCAATATTTTAGAGAATAATTCATGTTAGGTCTAGGTTAGGTCTGGGATTTGCTCTCATCAGGCTCATTCTTTCGCATATTTCTCGTACTTGATGGCTAGATCCTGGGCTTTTTCTGGATTGCATCACGTAGTAATGAAGTACAACACTGAAACAGTCAATTAAACCTGGTTTCCATCAATATTTTAGAGGACAACGCAAGTTAGGTCTGGGATAGGTCTGGGATTTGCCCTCATCAGGCTCATACTTTCGGGTTTTTCACATACTTGTTGAACAGATCCTGGGTTTTTTCTGGTTTGGATCCCGTAGTAGTGTGGTACCACACTGAAACAGTCCATTAAACCTGGTTTCGCTCATTATTTTAGAGGATAACGCATGTTAGGTCTAGGTCAGGCCTGGGATTTTCACTCATCAGACTCATACTTTCGCATTCTTCACATACTTGTTGAACGGATCCTGAGGTTTTTCTGGTTTGGATCACGTAGCAATGTGGGACCACACTGAAACAATCAATTAAACCTGGTCTTGATAAATATTTTAGAGGATAACGCATGTTAGGTCTGGGTTAGGTCTAGGATTTGCCCTCGTCAGGCTCATACTTTCGCATATTTCTCATACTTCATGGCTAGATCCTGGGCTATTTCTGGATTGGATCACGTAGTAATGTGGTACCACACTGAAACTGTCAATTAAACCTGGTTTCGATCTATATTTTAGAGGATAACGCAAGTTAGGTCTGGGATAGGTCTGGGATTTGCCCTCATCAGGCTCATACTTTCGCGTTTTTCACATACTTGTTGAACAGATCCTGGATTTTTTCTGGTTTGGATCACGTAGTTGTGTGGTACCACACAGAAACAGTCCATTAAACCTGGTTTCGCTCATTATTTCAGAGGATAACGCATGTTAGGTCTAGGTCAGGCCTGGGATTTTCACTCATCAGACTCATACTTTCGCATTCTTCACATACTTGTTGAACGGATCCTGGGGTTTTTCTGGTTTGGATCACGTAGTAATGTGGGACCACACTGAAACAATCAATTAAACCTGGTCTTGATAAATATTTTTGAGGATAATTCATGTTAGGTCTAGGTTAGGTCTGGGATTTGCTCTCATCAGGCTCATTCTTTCGCATATTTCTCATACTTGATGGCTAGATCCTGGGCTTTTTCTGGATTGCATCACGTAGTAATGAAGTACAACACTGAAACAGTCAATTAAACCTGGTTTCGATCAATATTTTAGAGGATAACGCAAGTTAGGTCTGGGATAGGTCTGGGATTTGCCCTATTCAGGCTCATACTTTCGCGTTTTTCACATACTTGTTGAACAGATCCTGGGTTTTTTCTGGTTTGGATCACGTAGTTGTGTGGTACCACACAGAAACAGTCCATTAAACCTGGTTGCGATCAATATTCTAGAGGATAACGCATGTTAGGACTGGGTTACGTCTAGGATTTGCCCCCATCAGGCTCATACTTTCGCATATTTCTCATACTTCATGGCTAGATCCTGGGCTGTTTCTGCACTGTATCACGTAGTAATGTGGTAACACGCTGAAACAGTCAATTAAACCTGGTTTCAATCAATATTTTAGACGATAACGCAAGCTAGGTCTGGGATAGGTCTAGGATTTGCCCTCATCAGGCTCTTACTATCGCATATTTCTCATACTTCATGGCTAGATCCTGGGCTATTTCTGGATTGGTTCACGTAGTAAAGTGGTATCACACTGAAACATTCAATGAAACCTGGTCTGGATAAATATTTTAGAGGATAACGCATCTTAGGTCTGGGTTAGGTCTAAGATTTGCCCTCATCAGGCTCACAGTTTCGCGTTTTACACATACTTGTTGAACAGATCCTGGGTTTTTTCTGGTTTGGATCACGTAGTAATGTGGTACCACACTAAAACAGTCAATTAAACCTGGTTTCGATCAATATTTTAGAGGATAACGCAAGTTAGGTCTGGGATAGGTCTGGGATTAGCCCTCATCAGACTCATACTTTCGCACACTTCACATACTCGATGACAAGATCCTGGGTTTTTTTCTGGTTTGGATCACGTAGTAATGTGTTTCTACACTGAAACAGTCGATTAAACCTGGTTTCGATCAATATTTTTGAGGATAATTCATGTTAGGTCTAGGTTAGGTCTGGGATTTGCTCTCATCAGGCTCATTCTTTCGCATATTTCTCGTACTTGATGGCTAGATCCTGGGCTTTTTCTGGATTGCATCACGTAGTAATGAAGTACAACACTGAAACAGTCAATTAAACCTGGTTTCCATCAATATTTTAGAGGACAACGCAAGTTAGGTCTGGGATAGGTCTGGGATTTGCCCTCATCAGGCTCATACTTTCGGGTTTTTCACATACTTGTTGAACAGATCCTGGGTTTTTTCTGGTTTGGATCCCGTAGTAGTGTGGTACCACACTGAAACTGTCAATTAAACCTGGTTTCGATCAATATTTTAGAGGACAACGCAAGTTAGGTCTGGGATAGGTCTGGGATTTGCCCTCATCAGGCTCATACTTTCGCGTTTTTCACATACTTGTTGAACAGATCCTGGGTTTTTTCTGGTTTGGATCACGTAGTAATGTGGGACCACACTGAAACAGTCAATTAAACCTGGTTTCGACCAATATTTTAGAGAATAATTCATGTTAGGTCTAGGTTAGGTCTGGGATTTGCTCTCATCAGGCTCATTCTTTCGCATATTTCTCATACTTGATGGCTAGATTCTGGGCTTTTTCTGGATTGCATCACGTAGTAATGAAGTACAACACTGAAACAGTCAATTAAACCTGGTTTCCATCAATATTTCAGAGGACAACGCAAGTTAGGTCTGGGATAGGTCTGGGATTTGCCCTCATCAGGCTCATACTTTCGGGTTTTTCACATACTTGTTGAACAGATCCTGGGTTTTTTCTGGTTTGGATCCCGTAGTAGTGTGGTACCACACTGAAACAGTCCATTAAACCTGGTTTCGCTCATTATTTTAGAGGATAACGCATCTTAGGTCTAGGTCAGGCCTGGGATTTTCACTCATCAGACTCATACTTTCGCATTCTTCACATACTTGTTGAACGGATCCTGGGGTTTTTCTGGTTTGGATCACGTAGTAATGTGGGACCACACTGAAACAATCAATTAAACCTGGTCTTGATAAATATTTTAGAGGATAACGCATGTTAGGTCTGGGTTAGGTCTAGGATTTGCCCTCATCAGGCTCATACTTTCGCATATTTCTCATACTTCATGGCTAGATCCTGGGCTATTTCTGGATTGGATCACGTAGTAATGAAGTACAACACTGAAACAGTCAATTAAACCTGGTTTCCATCAATATTTCAGAGGACAACGCAAGTTAGGTCTGGGATAGGTCTGGGTTTTGCCCTCATCAGGCTCATACTTTCGGGTTTTTCACATACTTGTTGAACGGATCCTGGGGTTTTTCTGGTTTGGATCACGTAGTAATGTGGGACCTCACTGAAACAGTCAATTAAACCTGGTTTCGACCAATATTTTAGAGAATAATTCATGTTAGGTCTAGGTTAGGTCTGGGATTTGCTCTCATCAGGCTCATTCTTTCGCATATTTCTCATACTTGATGGCTAGATCCTGGGCTTTTCTGGATTGCATCACGTAGTAATGAAGTACAACACTGAAACAGTCAATTAAACCTGGTTTCCATCAATATTTTAGAGGACAACGCAAGTTAGGTCTGGGATAGGTCTGGGATTTGCCCTCATCAGCCTCATACTTTCGCGTTTTTCACATACTTGTTGAACAGATCCTGGGTTTTTTCTGGTTTGGATCCCGTAGTAGTGTTGTACCACACTGAAACAGTCCATTAAACCTGGTTTCGCTCATTATTTTAGAGGATAACGCATGTTAGGTCTAGGTCAGTCCTGGGATTTTCACTCATCAGACTCATACTTTCGCATTCTTCACATACTTGTTGAACGGATCCTGGGGTTTTTCTGGTTTGGTTCACGTAGTAACGTGGTACCACACTGAAACATTCAATTAAACCTGGTCTTGATAAATATTTTAGAGGATAACGCATGTTAGGTCTGGGTTAGGTCTAGGATTTGCCCTCATCAGGCCCATACTTTCGCATATTTCTCATACTTCATGGCTAGATCCTAGGCTATTTCTGGATTGGATCACGTAGTAAAGTGGTACCACACTGAAACATTCAATGAAACCTGGTCTGGATAAATACTTTAGAGGATAACGCATCTTAGGTCTGGGTTAGGTCTAAGATTTGCCCTCATCAGGCTCACAGTTTCGCGTTTTTCACATACTTGTTGAACGGATCCTGGGTTTTTTCTGGTTTGGATCACGTAGTAATGTGGGACCACACTGAAACAGTCAATTAAACCTGGTTTCGACCAATATTTTAGAGAATAATTCATGTTAGGTCTAGGTTAGGTCTGGGATTTGCTCTCATCAGGCTCATTCTTTCGCATATTTTTCATACATGTAGAACAGATCCTGGGTTTTTTCTGGTTTTGATCACGTAGTAATGAGGTACCACAATGAAACATTCAATTAAACCTGGTGTTGATAAAAATTTTACAGAATAACGCATGTTAGGTCTGGGTTAGGTCTAGGATTTGCCCTCATCAGGCTCATACTTTCGCATATTTCTCATACTTCATGGCTAGATCCTGGGCTATTTCTGGACTGGATCACGTAGTAATGTGGTACCACACTGAAACAGTCAATTAAACCTGGTTTCGATCAATATTTTAGAGAATAATTCATGTTAGGTCTAGGTTAGGTCTGGGATTTGCTCTCATCAGGCTCATTCTTTCGCATATTTCTCATACTTGATGGCTAGATCCTGGACTTTTTCTGGATTGCATCACGTAGTAATGAAGTACCACACTGAAACAGTCAATTAAACCTGGTTTCGATCAATATTTTAGAGAATAATTCATGTTAGGTCTAGGTTAGGTCTGGGATTTGCTCTCATCAGGCTCATTCTTTCGCATATTTTTCATACATGTAGAACAGATCCTGGGTTTTTTCTGTTTTGGATCACGTAGTAATGAAGTACAACACTGAAACAGTCAATTAAACCTGGTTTCCATCAATATTTTACAGAATAACGCATGTTAGGTCTGGGTTAGGTCTAGGATTTGCCCTCATTAGGCTCATACTTTCGCATATTTCTCATACTTCATGGCTAGATCCTGGGCTTTTTCTGGATTGCATCACGTAGTAATGAAGTACCACGCTGAAACAGTCGATTAAACCTGGTTTCGATCAATATTTTAGAGGATAACGCATGTTAGGTCTGGGATAGGTCCGGGATTTGACCTCATCAGACTCATACTTTCGCACACTTCACATACTCGTTTAACAGATCCTGGGTTTTTTCTGGTTTGGATCCCGTAGTAGTGTGGTACCACACTGAAACAGTCCATTAAACCTGTTTTCGCTCATTATTTTAGAGGATAACGCATGTTAGGTCTAGGTCAGGCCTGGGATTTTCACTCATCAGACTCATACTTTCACATTCTTCACATACTTGTTGAACGGATACTGGGGTTTTTCTGGTTTGGATCACGTAGTAATGTGGGACCACACTGAAACAGTCAATTAAACCAGGTTTCGATCAATATTTTTGAGGATAACGCATGTTAGGTCTAGGTTAGGCCTGGGATTTTCACTCATCGGACTCATACTTTCGCATTCTTCACATACTTGTTGAACGGATCCTGGGTTTTTTCTGGTTTGGATCACGTAGTAATGTGGGACCACACTGAAACAGTCAATTAAACCTGGTTTCGACCAATATTTTAGAGAATAATTCATGTTAGGTCTAGGTTAGGTCTGGGATTTGCTCTCATCAGGCTCATTCTTTCGCATATTTCTCATACTTGATGGCTAGATCCTGGCCTTTTTCTGGATTGCATCACGTAGTAATGAAGTACAACACTGAAACAGTCAATTAAACCTGGTTTCCATCAATATTTTAGAGGACAACGCAAGTTAGGTCTGGGATAGGTCTGGGATTTGCCCTCATCAGGCTCATACTTTCGGGTTTTTCACATACTTGTTGAACAGATCCTGGGTTTTTTCTGGTTTGGTTCCCGTAGTAGTGTGGTACCACACTGAAACAGTCCATTAAACCTGGTTTCGCTCATTATTTTAGAGGATAACGCATGTTAGGTCTAGGTCAGGCCTGGGATTTTCACTCATCAGACTCATACTTTCGCATTCTTCACATACTTGTTGAACGGATCCTGGGGTTTTTCTGGTTTGGATCACGTAGTAATGTGGGACCACACTGAAACAATCAATTAAACCTGGTCTTGATAAATATTTTAGAGGATAACGCATGTTAGGTCTGGGTTAGGTCTAGGATTTGCCATCATCAGGCTCATACTTTCGCATATTTCTCATACTTCATGGCTAGATCCTGGGCTATTTCTGGATTGGATCACGTAGTAAAGTGGTACCACACTGAAACATTCAATGAAACCTGGTCTGGATAAATATTTTAGAGGCTAACGCATCTTAGGTCTGGGTTAGGTCTAAGATTTGCCCTCATCAGGCTCACAGTTTCGCGTTTTTCACATACTTGTTGAGCGGATCCTGGGTTTTTTCTGGTTTGGATCACGTAGTAATGTGGGACCTCACTGAAACAGTCAATTAAACCTGGTTTCGACCAATATTTTAGAGAATAATTCATGTTAGGTCTAGGTTAGGTCTCGGATTTGCTCTCATCAGGCTCATTCTTAAGCATATTTCTCATACTTGATGGCTAGATCCTGGGCTTTTTCTGGATTGCATCACGTAGTAATGAAGTACAACACTGAAACAGTCAATTAAACCTGGTTTCCATCAATATTTTAGAGGACAACGCAAGTTAGGTCTGGGATAGGTCTGGGATTTGCCCTCATCAGCCTCATACTTTCGCGTTTTTCACATACTTGTTGAACAGATCCTGGGTTTTTTCTGGTTTGGATCCCGTAGTAGTGTTGTACCACACTGAAACAGTCCATTAAACCTGGTTTCGCTCATTATTTTAGAGGATAACGAATGTTAGGTCTAGGTCAGTCCTGGGATTTTCACTCATCAGACTCATACTTTCGCATTCTTCACATACTTGTTGAACGGATCCTGGGGTTTTTCTGGTTTGGTTCACGTAGTAACGTGGTACCACACTGAAACATTCAATTAAACCTGGTCTTGATAAATATTTTAGAGGATAACGCATGTTAGGTCTGGGTTAGGTCTAGGATTTGCCCTCATCAGGCTCATACATTCGCATATTTCTCATACTTCATGGCTAGATCCTGGGCTATTTCTGGATTGGATCACGTAGTAAAGTGGTACCACACTGAAACATTCAATGAAACCTGGTCTGGATAAATATTTTAGAGGCTAACGCATCTTAGGTCTGGGTTAGGTCTAAGATTTGCCCTAATCAGGCTCACAGTTTCGCGTTTTTCACATACTTGTTGAGCGGATCCTGGGTTTTTTCTGGTTTGGATCACGTAGTAATGTGGGACCTCACTGAAACAGTCAATTAAACCTGGTTTCGACCAATATTTTAGAGAATAATTCATGTTAGGTCTAGGTTAGGTCTGGGATTTGCTCTCATCAGGCTCATTCTTTCGCATATTTCTCATACTTGATGGCTAGATCCTGGGCTTTTCCTGGATTGCATCACGTAGTAATGAAGTACAACACTGAAACAGTCAATTAAACCTGGTTTCCATCAATATTTTAGAGGATAACGCAAGTTAGGTCTGGGATAGGTCTGGGATTAGCCCTCATCAGACTCATACTTTCGCACACTTCACATACTCGATGGCAAGATCCTGGGTTTTTTTCTGGTTTGGATCACGTAGTAATGTGTTTCCACACTGAAACAGACGATTAAACCTGGTTTCGATCAATATTTTAGAGGATAACGCAAGTTAGGTCTGGGATAGGTCTGGGATTTGCCCTCATCAGACTCATACTTTCGCACACTTCACTTACTCGTTGAACAGATCCTGGGTTATTTTCTGGTTTGGATCACATAGTAATGTGGTACCACACTGAAACAGTCGATTAAACCAGGTTTCGATCAATATTTTTGAGGATAACGCATGTTAGGTCTAAGGTTAGGCATGGGATTTTCACTCATCAGACTCATACTTTCGCATTCTTCACATACTTGTTGAACGGATCCTGGGTTTTTTCTGGTTTGGAACACGTCGTAATGTGGGTCCACACTGAAACAATCTATTAAACCTGGACTTGATAAAAATTTTAGAGGATAACGCATGTTAGGTCTGGGATAGGTCTGGGATTTGCCCTCATCAGACTCATACTTTCGCACACTTCACATACTCGTTGAACAGATCCTGGGTTATTTTCTGGTTTGGATCACATAGTAATGTGGTACCACACTGAAACAGTCGATTAAACCAGGTTTCGATCAGTATTATTGAAGATAACGCATGTTAGGTCTAGGTTAGGCATGGGATTTTCACTCATCAGACTCATACTTTCGCATTCTTCACATACTTGTTGAACGGATCCTGGGTTTTTTCTGGTTTGGAACACGTCGTAATGTGGGTCCACACTGAAACAATCTATTAAACCTGGTCTTGATAAAAATTTTAGAGGATAACGCATGTTAGGTCTGGGATAGGTCTGGGATTTGCCCTCATCAGACTCATACTTTCGCACACTTCACATACTCGTTGAACAGATCCTGGGTTATTTTCTGGTTTGGATCACTAGTAATGTGGTACCGCTCTGAAACAGTCGATTAAACCAGGTTTTGATCAATATTTTTGAGGATAACGCATGTTAGGTCTAGGTTAGGCTTGGGATTTTCACTCATCAGACTCATACTTTCGCATTCTTCGCATACTTGTTGAACTGATCCTGGGTTTTTTCTGGTTTGGATCACGTAGTAATGTGGTTCCACACTGAAACAGTCGGTTAAACCTAGTTTCGATCAATATTTTAGAGGATAACGCAAGTTAGGTCTGGAATAGGTCTGGGATTTGCCCTCATCAGACTCATACTTACGCACACTTCACATACTCGTTGAACAGATCCTGGGTTATTTTCTGGTTTGGATCACATAGTAATGTGGTACCAAACTGAAACAGTCGATTAAACCAGGTTTCGATCAATATTTTTGAGGATAACGCATGTTAGGTCTAGGTTAGGCCTGGGATTTTCACTCATCAGACTCATACTTTCGCATTCTTCACATACTTGTTGAACGGATCCTGGGTTTTTTCTGGTTTGTATCACGTAGTAATGTGGTACCACACTGAAACCGTCCATTAAACCTGGTTTCGCTCAATATTTTAGAGGATAACTCATGTTAGGTCTAGGTTAGGTCTGGGATTTGCTCTCATCAGGCTCATTCTTTCGCATATTTCTCATACTTCATGGCTAGATCCTGGGCTGTTTCTGCATTGTATCACGTAGTAATGTGGTACCACGCTGAAACAGTCAATTAAACCTGGTTTCGATCAGTATTTTAGAGGATAACGCAAGTTAGGTCTGGGATAGGTCTAGGATTTGCCCTCATCAGGCTCTTACTATCGCATATTTCTCATACTTCATGGCTAGATCCTGGGCTATTTCTGGATTGGATCACGTAGTAAAGTGGTACCACACTGAAACATTCAATGAAACCTGTTCTGGATAAATATTTTAGAGGATAACGCATCTTAGGTCTGGGTTAGGTCTAAGGTTTGCCCTCATCAGGCTCACAGTTTCGCGTTTTTCACATACTTGTTGAACAGATCCTGGGTTTTTTCTGGTTTGGATCCCGTAGTAGTGTGGTACCACACTGAAACAGTCCATTAAACCCGGTTTCGCTCAATATTTTAGAGGATAACTCATGTTAGGTCTAGGTTAGGTCTGGGATTTGCTCTCATCAGGCTCATTCTTTCGCATATTTCTCATACTTCATGGCTAGATCCTGGGCTGTTTCTGCATTGTATCACGTAGTAATGTGGTACCACGCTGAAACAGTCAATTAAAGCTGGTTTCGATAAATATTTTAGAAGATAACGCAAGCTAGGTCTGGGATAGGTCTGGGATTAGCCCTCATCAGACTCATACTTTCGCACACTTCACATACTCGTTGACAAGATCCTGGGTTTTTTTCTGGTTTGGATCACGTAGTAATGTGGTTCCACACTGAAACAGTCGATTAAACCTGGTTTCGATCAATATTTTAGAGGATAACGCAAGTTAGGTCTGGGATAGGTCTGGGGTTTGCCCTCATCAGGCTCATACTTTCGCGTTTTTCACATACTAGTTGAACAGATCCTGGGTTTTTTCTGGTTTGGATCCCGTAGTACCACACTGAAACAGTCCATTAAACCTGGTTTCGCTCAATATTTTAGAGGATAACGCATGTTAGGTCTATGTCAGGCCTGGTTTTTTCACTCATCAGACTCATACTTTCGCACACTTCACATACTCGTTGACAAGATCCTGGGTTTTTTTCTGGTTTGGATCACGTAGTAATGTGGTTCCACACTGAAACAGTCGATTAAACCTGGTTTCGATCAATATTTTAGAGGATAACGCATGTTAGGTCTGGGATAGGTCTGGGATTTGCCCTCATCAGACTCATACTTTCGCATATTTCTCATACTTCATGGCTAGATCCTGGGCTATTTCTGGATTGGATCACGTAGTAATGTGGTATCACACTGAAACAGTCAATTAAACCTGGTTTCGATCAATATTTTAGAGGATAACGCATGTTAGGTCTAGGTTAGGTCTGGGATTTTCACTCATCAGACCCATACTTTCGCATTCTTCACATACTTGTTGAACAGATCCTGGGTTTTTTCTGGTTTGGATCACGTAGTTGTGTGGTACCACACAGAAACAGTCCATTAAACCTGGTTGCGATCAATATTCTAGAGGATAACGCATGTTAGGTCTGGGTTACGTCTAGGATTTGCCCCCATCAGGCGCATACTTTCGCATATTTCTCATACTTCATGGCTAGATCCTGGGCTGTTTCTGCATTGTATCACGTAGTAATGTGGTAACACGCTGAAACAGTCAATTAAACCTGGTTTCAATCAATATTTTAGACGATAACGCAAGCTAGGTCTGGGATAGGTCTAGGATTTGCCCTCATCAGGCTCTTACTATCGCATATTTCTCATACTTCATGGCTAGATCCTGGGCTATTTCTGGATTGGTTCACGTAGTAAAGTGGTATCACACTGAAACATTCAATGAAACCTGGTCTGGATAAATATTTTAGAGGATAACGCATCTTAGGTCTGGGTTAGGTCTAAGATTTGCCCTCATCAGGCTCATACTTTCGGGTTTTTCACATACCTGTTGAACAGATCCTGGGTTTTTTCTGGTTTGGATCCCGTAGTAGTGTGGTACCACACTGAAACTGTCAATTAAACCTGGTTTCGATCAATATTTTAGAGGACAACGCAAGTTAGGTCTGGGATAGGTCTGGGATTTGCCCTCATCAGGCTCATACTTTCGCGTTTTTCACATACTTGTTGAACAGATCCTGGGTTTTTTCTGGTTTGGATCACGTAGTAATGTGGGACCACACTGAAACAGTCAATTAAACCTGGTTTCGACCAATATTTTAGAGAATAATTCATGTTAGGTCTAGGTTAGGTCTGGGATTTGCTCTCATCAGGCTCATTCTTTCGCATATTTCTCGTACTTGATGGCTAGATCCTGGGCTTTTTCTGGATTGCATCACGTAGTAATGAAGTACAACACTGAAACAGTCAATTAAACCTGGTTTCCATCAATATTTTAGAGGACAACGCAAGTTAGGTCTGGGATAGGTCTGGGATTTGCCCTCATCAGGCTCATACTTTCGGGTTTTTCACATACTTGTTGAACAGATCCTGGGTTTTTTCTGGTTTGGATCCCGTAGTAGTGTGGTACCACACTGAAACAGTCCATTAAACCTGGTTTCGCTCATTATTTTAGAGGATAACGCATGTTAGGTCTAGGTCAGGCCTGGGATTTTCACTCATCAGACTCATACATTCGCATTCTTCACATACTTGTTGAACGGATCCTGAGGTTTTTCTGGTTTGGATCACGTAGCAATGTGGGACCACACTGAAACAATCAATTAAACCTGGTCTTGATAAATATTTTAGAGGATAACGCATGTTAGGTCTGGGTTAGGTCTAGGATTTGCCCTCGTCAGGCTCATACTTTCGCATATTTCTCATACTTCATGGCTAGATCCTGGGCTATTTCTGGATTGGATCACGTAGTAATGTGGTACCACACTGAAACTGTCAATTAAACCTGGTTTCGATCAATATTTTAGAGGATAACGCAAGTTAGGTCTGGGATAGGTCTGGGATTTGCCCTCATCAGGCTCATACTTTCGCGTTTTTCACATACTTGTTGAACAGATCCTGGATTTTTTCTGGTTTGGATCACGTAGTTGTGTGGTACCACACAGAAACAGTCCATTAAACCTGGTTTCGCTCATTATTTCAGAGGATAACGCATGTTAGGTCTAGGTCAGGCCTGGGATTTTCACTCATCAGACTCATACTTTCGCATTCTTCACATACTTGTTGAACGGATCCTGGGGTTTTTCTGGTTTGGATCACGTAGTAATGTGGGACCACACTGAAACAATCAATTAAACCTGGTCTTGATAAATATTTTTGAGGATAATTCATGTTAGGTCTAGGTTAGGTCTGGGATTTGCTCTCATCAGGCTCATTCTTTCGCATATTTCTCATACTTGATGGCTAGATCCTGGGCTTTTTCTGGATTGCATCACGTAGTAATGAAGTACAACACTGAAACAGTCAATTAAACCTGGTTTCGATCAATATTTTAGAGGATAACGCAAGTTAGGTCTGGGATAGGTCTGGGATTTGCCCTATTCAGGCTCATACTTTCGCGTTTTTCACATACTTGTTGAACAGATCCTGGGTTTTTTCTGGTTTGGATCACGTAGTTGTGTGGTACCACACAGAAACAGTCCATTAAACCTGGTTGCGATCAATATTCTAGAGGATAACGCATGTTAGGACTGGGTTACGTCTAGGATTTGCCCCCATCAGGCTCATACTTTCGCATATTTCTCATACTTCATGGCTAGATCCTGGGCTGTTTCTGCACTGTATCACGTAGTAATGTGGTAACACGCTGAAACAGTCAATTAAACCTGGTTTCAATCAATATTTTAGACGATAACGCAAGCTAGGTCTGGGATAGGTCTAGGATTTGCCCTCATCAGGCTCTTACTATCGCATATTTCTCATACTTCATGGCTAGATCCTGGGCTATTTCTGGATTGGTTCACGTAGTAAAGTGGTATCACACTGAAACATTCAATGAAACCTGGTCTGGATAAATATTTTAGAGGATAACGCATCTTAGGTCTGGGTTAGGTCTAAGATTTGCCCTCATCAGGCTCACAGTTTCGCGTTTTACACATACTTGTTGAACAGATCCTGGGTTTTTTCTGGTTTGGATCACGTAGTAATGTGGTACCACACTAAAACAGTCAATTAAACCTGGTTTCGATCAATATTTTAGAGGATAACGCAAGTTAGGTCTGGGATAGGTCTGGGATTAGCCCTCATCAGACTCATACTTTCGCACACTTCACATACTCGATGACAAGATCCTGGGTTTTTTTCTGGTTTGGATCACGTAGTAATGTGGGACCACACTGAAACAGTCAATTAAACCTGGTTTCGACCAATATTTTAGAGAATAATTCATGTTAGGTCTAGGTTAGGTCTGGGATTTGCTCTCATCAGGCTCATTCTTTCGCATATTTCTCGTACTTGATGGCTAGATCCTGGGCTTTTTCTGGATTGCATCACGTAGTAATGAAGTACAACACTGAAACAGTCAATTAAACCTGGTTTCCATCAATATTTTAGAGGACAACGCAAGTTAGGTCTGGGATAGGTCTGGGATTTGCCCTCATCAGGCTCATACTTTCGGGTTTTTCACATACTTGTTGAACAGATCCTGGGTTTTTTCTGGTTTGGATCCCGTAGTAGTGTGGTACCACACTGAAACTGTCAATTAAACCTGGTTTCGATCAATATTTTAGAGGACAACGCAAGTTAGGTCTGGGATAGGTCTGGGTTAGGTCTGGGTTAGGTCCTCTAAAATATTGATCGAAACCAGGTTTAATTGACAGTTTCAGTGTGGTACCACACTACTACGGGATCCAAACCAGAAAAAACCCAGGATCTGTTCAACAAGTATGTGAAAAACCCGAAAGTATGAGCCTGATGAGGGCAAATCCCAGACCTATCCCAGACCTAACTTGCGTTGTCCTCTAAAATATTGATGGAAACCAGGTTTAATTGACTGTTTCAGTGTTGTACTTCATTACTACGTGATGCAATCCAGAAAAAGCCCAGGATCTAGCCATCAAGTACGAGAAATATGCGAAAGAATGAGCCTGATGAGAGCAAATCCCAGACCTAACCTAGACCTAACATGAATTATCCTCAAAAATATTGATCGAAACCAGGTTTAATCGACTGTTTCAGTGTAGAAACACATTACTACGTGATCCAAACCAGAAAAAAACCCAGGATCTTGTCATCGAGTATGTGAAGTGTGCGAAAGTATGAGTCTGATGAGGGCTAATCCCAGACCTATCCCAGACCTAACTTGCGTTATCCTCTAAAATATTGATCGAAACCAGGTTTAATTGACTGTTTTAGTGTGGTACCACATTACTACGTGATCCAAACCAGAAAAAACCCAGGATCTGTTCAACAAGTATGTGTAAAACGCGAAACTGTGAGCCTGATGAGGGCAAATCTTAGACCTAACCCAGACCTAAGATGCGTTATCCTCTAAAATATTTATCCAGACCAGGTTTCATTGAATGTTTCAGTGTGATACCACTTTACTACGTGAACCAATCCAGAAATAGCCCAGGATCTAGCCATGAAGTATGAGAAATATGCGATAGTGAGAGCCTGATGAGGGCAAATCCTAGACCTATCCCAGACCTAGCTTGCGTTATCGTCTAAAATATTGATTGAAACCAGGTTTAATTGACTGTTTCAGCGTGTTACCACATTACTACGTGATACAGTGCAGAAACAGCCCAGGATCTAGCCATGAAGTATGAGAAATATGCGAAAGTATGAGCCTGATGGGGGCAAATCCTAGACGTAACCCAGTCCTAACATGCGTTATCCTCTAGAATATTGATCGCAACCAGGTTTAATGGACTGTTTCTGTGTGGTACCACACAACTACGTGATCCAAACCAGAAAAAACCCAGGATCTGTTCAACAAGTATGTGAAAAACGCGAAAGTATGAGCCTGAATAGGGCAAATCCCAGACCTATCCCAGACCTAACTTGCGTTATCCTCTAAAATATTGATCGAAACCAGGTTTAATTGACTGTTTCAGTGTTGTACTTCATTACTACGTGATGCAATCCAGAAAAAGCCCAGGATCTAGCCATCAAGTATGAGAAATATGCGAAAGAATGAGCCTGATGAGAGCAAATCCCAGACCTAACCTAGACCTAACATGAATTATCCTCAAAAATATTTATCAAGACCAGGTTTAATTGATTGTTTCAGTGTGGTCCCACATTACTACGTGATCCAAACCAGAAAAACCCCAGGATCCGTTCAACAAGTATGTGAAGAATGCGAAAGTATGAGTCTGATGAGTGAAAATCCCAGGCCTGACCTAGACCTAACATGCGTTATCCTCTGAAATAATGAGCGAAACCAGGTTTAATGGACTGTTTCTGTGTGGTACCACACAACTACGTGATCCAAACCAGAAAAAATCCAGGATCTGTTCAACAAGTATGTGAAAAACGCGAAAGTATGAGCCTGATGAGGGCAAATCCCAGACCTATCCCAGACCTAACTTGCGTTATCCTCTAAAATATTGATCGAAACCAGGTTTAATTGACAGTTTCAGTGTGGTACCACATTACTACGTGATCCAATCCAGAAATAGCCCAGGATCTAGCCATGAAGTATGAGAAATATGCGAAAGTATGAGCCTGACGAGGGCAAATCCTAGACCTAACCCAGACCTAACATGCGTTATCCTCTAAAATATTTATCAAGACCAGGTTTAATTGATTGTTTCAGTGTGGTCCCACATTGCTACGTGATCCAAACCAGAAAAACCTCAGGATCCGTTCAACAAGTATGTGAAGAATGCGAAAGTATGAGTCTGATGAGTGAAAATCCCAGGCCTGACCTAGACCTAACATGCGTTATCCTCTAAAATAATGAGCGAAACCAGGTTTAATGGACTGTTTCAGTGTGGTACCACACTACTACGGGATCCAAACCAGAAAAAACCCAGGATCTGTTCAACAAGTATGTGAAAAACCCGAAAGTATGAGCCTGATGAGGGCAAATCCCAGACCTATCCCAGACCTAACTTGCGTTGTCCTCTAAAATATTGATGGAAACCAGGTTTAATTGACTGTTTCAGTGTTGTACTTCATTACTACGTGATGCAATCCAGAAAAAGCCCAGGATCTAGCCATCAAGTACGAGAAATATGCGAAAGAATGAGCCTGATGAGAGCAAATCCCAGACCTAACCTAGACCTAACATGAATTATTCTCTAAAATATTGGTCGAAACCAGGTTTAATTGACTGTTTCAGTGTGGTCCCACATTACTACGTGATCCAAACCAGAAAAAACCCAGGATCTGTTCAACAAGTATGTGAAAAACGCGAAAGTATGAGCCTGATGAGGGCAAATCCCAGACCTATCCCAGACCTAACTTGCGTTGTCCTCTAAAATATTGATCGAAACCAGGTTTAATTGACAGTTTCAGTGTGGTACCACACTACTACGGGATCCAAACCAGAAAAAACCCAGGATCTGTTCAACAGGTATGTGAAAAACCCGAAAGTATGAGCCTGATGAGGGCAAATCTTAGACCTAACCCAGACCTAAGATGCGTTATCCTCTAAAATATTTATCCAGACCAGGTTTCATTGAATGTTTCAGTGTGATACCACTTTACTACGTGAACCAATCCAGAAATAGCCCAGGATCTAGCCATGAAGTATGAGAAATATGCGATAGTAAGAGCCTGATGAGGGCAAATCTTAGACCTATCCCAGACCTAGCTTGCGTTATCGTCTAAAATATTGATTGAAACCAGGTTTAATTGACTGTTTCAGCGTGTTACCACATTACTACGTGATACAATGCAGAAACAGCCCAGGATCTAGCCATGAAGTATGAGAAATATGCGAAAGTATGAGCCTGATGGGGGCAAATCCTAGACGTAACCCAGACCTAACATGCGTTATCCTCTAGAATATTGATCGCAACCAGGTTTAATGGACTGTTTCTGTGTGGTACCACACAACTACGTGATCCAAACCAGAAAAAACCCAGGATCTGTTCAACGGGTTAGGTCTGGGTTAGGTCTGGGTTATTTCTGGGTTAGGTCTGGGTTAGGTCTGGGTTAGGTCTGGGTTAGGTCTGGGTTAGGTCTGGGTTAGGTCTGGGTTAGGACTGGGTTAGGACTGGGTTAGGTCTGGGTTAGGTCTGGGTTAGGACTGGGTTAGGTCTGGGTTAGGACTGGGTTAGGTCTGGGTTAGGTCTGGGTTCGGTCTGGGTTAGGACTGGGTTAGGTCTGGGTTAGGTCTGGGTTAGGTCTGGGTTAGGTCTGGGTTAGGTCTGGGTTAGGTCTGGGTTAGGTCTGGGTTAGGTCTGGGTTAGGTCTGGGTTAGGTCTGGGTTAGGTCTGGGTTAGGTCTGGGTTAGGTCTGGGTTAGGTCTGGGTTAGGTCTGGGTTAGGTCTGGGTTAGGTCTGGGTTAGGTCTGGGTTAGGTCTGGGTTAGGTCTGGGTTAGGTCTGGGTTAGGTCTGGGTTAGGTCTGGGTTAGGTCTGGGTTAGGTCTGGGTTAGGTCTGGGTTAGGTCTGGGTTAGGTCTGGGTTAGGTCTGGGTTAGGTCTGGGTTAGGTCTGGGTTAGGTCTGGGTTAGGTCTGGGTTAGGTCTGGGTTAGGTCTGGGTTAGGTCTGGGTTAGGTCTGGGTTAGGTCTGGGTTAGGTCTGGGTTAGGTCTGGGTTAGGTCTGGGTTAGGTCTGGGTTAGCTCTGGGTTAGGTCTGGGTTAGGTCTGGGTTAGGTCTGGGTTAGGTCTGGGTTAGGTCTGGGTTAGGTCTGGGTTAGGTCTGGGTTAGGTCTGGGTTAGGTCTGGGTTAGGTCTGGGTTAGGTCTGGGTTAGGTCTGGGTTAGGTCTGGGTTAGGTCTGGGTTAGGTCTGGGTTAGGTCTGGGTTAGGTCTGGGTTAGGTCTGGGTTAGGTCTGGGTTAGGTCTGGGTTAGGTCTGGGTTAGGTCTGGGTTAGGTCTGGGTTAGGTCTGGGTTAGGTCTGGGTTAGGTCTGGGTTAGGTCTGGGTTAGGTCTGGGTTAGGTCTGGGTTAGGTCTGGGTTAGGTCTGGGTTAGGTCTGGGTTAGGTCTGGGTTAGGTCTGGGTTAGGTCTGGGTTAGGTCTGGGTTAGGTCTGGGTTAGGTCTGGGTTAGGTCTGGGTTAGGTCTGGGTTAGGTCTGGGTTAGGTCTGGGTTAGGTCTGGGTTAGGTCTGGGTTAGGTCTGGGTTAGGTCTGGGTTAGGTCTGGGTTAGGTCTGGGTTAGGTCTGGGTTAGGTCTGGGTTAGGTCTGGGTTAGGTCTGGGTTAGGTCTGGGTTAGGTCTGGGTTAGGTCTGGGTTAGGTCTGGGTTAGGTCTGGGTTAGGTCTGGGTTAGGTCTGGGTTAGGTCTGGGTTAGGTCTGGGTTAGGTCTGGGTTAGGTCTGGGTTAGGTCTGGGTTAGGTCTGGGTTAGGTCTGGGTTAGGTCTGGGTTAGGTCTGGGTTAGGTCTGGGTTAGGTCTGGGTTAGGTCTGGGTTAGGTCTGGGTTAGGTCTGGGTTAGGTCTGGGTTAGGTCTGGGTTAGGTCTGGGTTAGGTCTGGGTTAGGTCTGGGTTAGGTCTGGGTTAGGTCTGGGTTAGGTCTGGGTTAGGTCTGGGTTAGGTCTGGGTTAGGTCTGGGTTAGGTCTGGGTTAGGTCTGGGTTAGGTCTGGGTTAGGTCTGGGTTAGGTCTGGGTTAGGTCTGGGTTAGGTCTGGGTTAGGTCTGGGTTAGGTCTGGGTTAGGTCTGGGTTAGGTCTGGGTTAGGTCTGGGTTAGGTCTGGGTTAGGTCTGGGTTAGGTCTGGGTTAGGTCTGGGTTAGGTCTGGGTTAGGTCTGGGTTAGGTCTGGGTTAGGTCTGGGTTAGGTCTGGGTTAGGTCTGGGTTAGGTCTGGGTTAGGTCTGGGTTAGGTCTGGGTTAGGTCTGGGTTAGGTCTGGGTTAGGTCTGGGTTAGGTCTGGGTTAGGTCTGGGTTAGGTCTGGGTTAGGTCTGGGTTAGGTCTGGGTTAGGTCTGGGTTAGGTCTGGGTTAGGTCTGGGTTAGGTCTGGGTTAGGTCTGGGTTAGGTCTGGGTTAGGTCTGGGTTAGGTCTGGGTTAGGTCTGGGTTAGGTCTGGGTTAGGTCTGGGTTAGGTCTGGGTTAGGTCTGGGTTAGGTCTGGGTTAGGTCTGGGTTAGGTCTGGGTTAGGTCTGGGTTAGGTCTGGGTTAGGTCTGGGTTAGGTCTGGGTTAGGTCTGGGTTAGGTCTGGGTTAGGTCTGGGTTAGGTCTGGGTTAGGTCTGGGTTAGGTCTGGGTTAGGTCTGGGTTAGGTCTGGGTTAGGTCTGGGTTAGGTCTGGGTTAGGTCTGGGTTAGGTCTGGGTTAGGTCTGGGTTAGGTCTGGGTTAGGTCTGGGTTAGGTCTGGGTTAGGTCTGGGTTAGGTCTGGGTTAGGTCTGGGTTAGGTCTGGGTTAGGTCTGGGTTAGGTCTGGGTTAGGTCTGGGTTAGGTCTGGGTTAGGTCTGGGTTAGGTCTGGGTTAGGTCTGGGTTAGGTCTGGGTTAGGTCTGGGTTAGGTCTGGGTTAGGTCTGGGTTAGGTCTGGGTTAGGTCTGGGTTAGGTCTGGGTTAGGTCTGGGTTAGGTCTGGGTTAGGTCTGGGTTAGGTCTGGGTTAGGTCTGGGTTAGGTCTGGGTTAGGTCTGGGTTAGGTCTGGGTTAGGTCTGGGTTAGGTCTGGGTTAGGTCTGGGTTAGGTCTGGGTTAGGTCTGGGTTAGGTCTGGGTTAGGTCTGGGTTAGGTCTGGGTTAGGTCTGGGTTAGGTCTGGGTTAGGTCTGGGTTAGGTCTGGGTTAGGTCTGGGTTAGGTCTGGGTTAGGTCTGGGTTAGGTCTGGGTTAGGTCTGGGTTAGGTCTGGGTTAGGTCTGGGTTAGGTCTGGGTTAGGTCTGGGTTAGGTCTGGGTTAGGTCTGGGTTAGGTCTGGGTTAGGTCTGGGTTAGGTCTGGGTTAGGTCTGGGTTAGGTCTGGGTTAGGTCTGGGTTAGGTCTGGGTTAGGTCTGGGTTAGGTCTGGGTTAGGTCTGGGTTAGGTCTGGGTTAGGTCTGGGTTAGGTCTGGGTTAGGTCTGGGTTAGGTCTGGGTTAGGTCTGGGTTAGGTCTGGGTTAGGTCTGGGTTAGGTCTGGGTTAGGTCTGGGTTAGGTCTGGGTTAGGTCTGGGTTAGGTCTGGGTTAGGTCTGGGTTAGGTCTGGGTTAGGTCTGGGTTAGGTCTGGGTTAGGTCTGGGTTAGGTCTGGGTTAGGTCTGGGTTAGGTCTGGGTTAGGTCTGGGTTAGGTCTGGGTTAGGTCTGGGTTAGGTCTGGGTTAGGTCTGGGTTAGGTCTGGGTTAGGTCTGGGTTAGGTCTGGGTTAGGTCTGGGTTAGGTCTGGGTTAGGTCTGGGTTAGGTCTGGGTTAGGTCTGGGTTAGGTCTGGGTTAGGTCTGGGTTAGGTCTGGGTTAGGTCTGGGTTAGGTCTGGGTTAGGTCTGGGTTAGGTCTGGGTTAGGTCTGGGTTAGGTCTGGGTTAGGTCTGGGTTAGGTCTGGGTTAGGTCTGGGTTAGGTCTGGGTTAGGTCTGGGTTAGGTCTGGGTTAGGTCTGGGTTAGGTCTGGGTTAGGTCTGGGTTAGGTCTGGGTTAGGTCTGGGTTAGGTCTGGGTTAGGTCTGGGTTAGGTCTGGGTTAGGTCTGGGTTAGGTCTGGGTTAGGTCTGGGTTAGGTCTGGGTTAGGTCTGGGTTAGGTCTGGGTTAGGTCTGGGTTAGGTCTGGGTTAGGTCTGGGTTAGGTCTGGGTTAGGTCTGGGTTAGGTCTGGGTTAGGTCTGGGTTAGGTCTGGGTTAGGTCTGGGTTAGGTCTGGGTTAGGTCTGGGTTAGGTCTGGGTTAGGTCTGGGTTAGGTCTGGGTTAGGTCTGGGTTAGGTCTGGGTTAGGTCTGGGTTAGGTCTGGGTTAGGTCTGGGTTAGGTCTGGGTTAGGTCTGGGTTAGGTCTGGGTTAGGTCTGGGTTAGGTCTGGGTTAGGTCTGGGTTAGGTCTGGGTTAGGTCTGGGTTAGGTCTGGGTTAGGTCTGGGTTAGGTCTGGGTTAGGTCTGGGTTAGGTCTGGGTTAGGTCTGGGTTAGGTCTGGGTTAGGTCTGGGTTAGGTCTGGGTTAGGTCTGGGTTAGGTCTGGGTTAGGTCTGGGTTAGGTCTGGGTTAGGTCTGGGTTAGGTCTGGGTTAGGTCTGGGTTAGGTCTGGGTTAGGTCTGGGTTAGGTCTGGGTTAGGTCTGGGTTAGGTCTGGGTTAGGTCTGGGTTAGGTCTGGGTTAGGTCTGGGTTAGGTCTGGGTTAGGTCTGGGTTAGGTCTGGGTTAGGTCTGGGTTAGGTCTGGGTTAGGTCTGGGTTAGGTCTGGGTTAGGTCTGGGTTAGGTCTGGGTTAGGTCTGGGTTAGGTCTGGGTTAGGTCTGGGTTAGGTCTGGGTTAGGTCTGGGTTAGGTCTGGGTTAGGTCTGGGTTAGGTCTGGGTTAGGTCTGGGTTAGGTCTGGGTTAGGTCTGGGTTAGGTCTGGGTTAGGTCTGGGTTAGGTCTGGGTTAGGTCTGGGTTAGGTCTGGGTTAGGTCTGGGTTAGGTCTGGGTTAGGTCTGGGTTAGGTCTGGGTTAGGTCTGGGTTAGGTCTGGGTTAGGTCTGGGTTAGGTCTGGGTTAGGTCTGGGTTAGGTCTGGGTTAGGTCTGGGTTAGGTCTGGGTTAGGTCTGGGTTAGGTCTGGGTTAGGTCTGGGTTAGGTCTGGGTTAGGTCTGGGTTAGGTCTGGGTTAGGTCTGGGTTAGGTCTGGGTTAGGTCTGGGTTAGGTCTGGGTTAGGTCTGGGTTAGGTCTGGGTTAGGTCTGGGTTAGGTCTGGGTTAGGTCTGGGTTAGGTCTGGGTTAGGTCTGGGTTAGGTCTGGGTTAGGTCTGGGTTAGGTCTGGGTTAGGTCTGGGTTAGGTCTGGGTTAGGTCTGGGTTAGGTCTGGGTTAGGTCTGGGTTAGGTCTGGGTTAGGTCTGGGTTAGGTCTGGGTTAGGTCTGGGTTAGGTCTGGGTTAGGTCTGGGTTAGGTCTGGGTTAGGTCTGGGTTAGGTCTGGGTTAGGTCTGGGTTAGGTCTGGGTTAGGTCTGGGTTAGGTCTGGGTTAGGTCTGGGTTAGGTCTGGGTTAGGTCTGGGTTAGGTCTGGGTTAGGTCTGGGTTAGGTCTGGGTTAGGTCTGGGTTAGGTCTGGGTTAGGTCTGGGTTAGGTCTGGGTTAGGTCTGGGTTAGGTCTGGGTTAGGTCTGGGTTAGGTCTGGGTTAGGTCTGGGTTAGGTCTGGGTTAGGTCTGGGTTAGGTCTGGGTTAGGTCTGGGTTAGGTCTGGGTTAGGTCTGGGTTAGGTCTGGGTTAGGTCTGGGTTAGGTCTGGGTTAGGTCTGGGTTAGGTCTGGGTTAGGTCTGGGTTAGGTCTGGGTTAGGTCTGGGTTAGGTCTGGGTTAGGTCTGGGTTAGGTCTGGGTTAGGTCTGGGTTAGGTCTGGGTTAGGTCTGGGTTAGGTCTGGGTTAGGTCTGGGTTAGGTCTGGGTTAGGTCTGGGTTAGGTCTGGGTTAGGTCTGGGTTAGGTCTGGGTTAGGTCTGGGTTAGGTCTGGGTTAGGTCTGGGTTAGGTCTGGGTTAGGTCTGGGTTAGGTCTGGGTTAGGTCTGGGTTAGGTCTGGGTTAGGTCTGGGTTAGGTCTGGGTTAGGTCTGGGTTAGGTCTGGGTTAGGTCTGGGTTAGGTCTGGGTTAGGTCTGGGTTAGGTCTGGGTTAGGTCTGGGTTAGGTCTGGGTTAGGTCTGGGTTAGGTCTGGGTTAGGTCTGGGTTAGGTCTGGGTTAGGTCTGGGTTAGGTCTGGGTTAGGTCTGGGTTAGGTCTGGGTTAGGTCTGGGTTAGGTCTGGGTTAGGTCTGGGTTAGGTCTGGGTTAGGTCTGGGTTAGGTCTGGGTTAGGTCTGGGTTAGGTCTGGGTTAGGTCTGGGTTAGGTCTGGGTTAGGTCTGGGTTAGGTCTGGGTTAGGTCTGGGTTAGGTCTGGGTTAGGTCTGGGTTAGGTCTGGGTTAGGTCTGGGTTAGGTCTGGGTTAGGTCTGGGTTAGGTCTGGGTTAGGTCTGGGTTAGGTCTGGGTTAGGTCTGGGTTAGGTCTGGGTTAGGTCTGGGTTAGGTCTGGGTTAGGTCTGGGTTAGGTCTGGGTTAGGTCTGGGTTAGGTCTGGGTTAGGTCTGGGTTAGGTCTGGGTTAGGTCTGGGTTAGGTCTGGGTTAGGTCTGGGTTAGGTCTGGGTTAGGTCTGGGTTAGGTCTGGGTTAGGTCTGGGTTAGGTCTGGGTTAGGTCTGGGTTAGGTCTGGGTTAGGTCTGGGTTAGGTCTGGGTTAGGTCTGGGTTAGGTCTGGGTTAGGTCTGGGTTAGGTCTGGGTTAGGTCTGGGTTAGGTCTGGGTTAGGTCTGGGTTAGGTCTGGGTTAGGTCTGGGTTAGGTCTGGGTTAGGTCTGGGTTAGGTCTGGGTTAGGTCTGGGTTAGGTCTGGGTTAGGTCTGGGTTAGGTCTGGGTTAGGTCTGGGTTAGGTCTGGGTTAGGTCTGGGTTAGGTCTGGGTTAGGTCTGGGTTAGGTCTGGGTTAGGTCTGGGTTAGGTCTGGGTTAGGGTCTGGGTTAGGGTCTGGGTTAGGTCTGGGTTAGGTCTGGGTTAGGTCTGGGTTAGGTCTGGGTTAGGGTCTGGGTTAGGGTCTGGGTTAGGGTCTGGGTTAGGGTCTGGGTTAGGTCTGGGTTAGGTCTGGGTTAGGTCTGGGTTAGGTCTGGGTTAGGGTCTGGGTTAGGGTCTGGGTTAGGGTCTGGGTTAGGTCTGGGTTAGGTCTGGGTTAGGTCTGGGTTAGGTCTGGGTTAGGTCTGGGTTAGGTCTGGGTTAGGTCTGGGTTAGGTCTGGGTTAGGTCTGGGTTAGGTCTGGGTTAGGTCTGGGTTAGGTCTGGGTTAGGTCTGGGTTAGGTCTGGGTTAGGTCTGGGTTAGGTCTGGGTTAGGTCTGGGTTAGGTCTGGGTTAGGTCTGGGTTAGGTCTGGGTTAGGTCTGGGTTAGGTCTGGGTTAGGTCTGGGTTAGGTCTGGGTTAGGTCTGGGTTAGGTCTGGGTTAGGTCTGGGTTAGGTCTGGGTTAGGTCTGGGTTAGGTCTGGGTTAGGTCTGGGTTAGGTCTGGGTTAGGTCTGGGTTAGGTCTGGGTTAGGTCTGGGTTAGGTCTGGGTTAGGTCTGGGTTAGGTCTGGGTTAGGTCTGGGTTAGGTCTGGGTTAGGTCTGGGTTAGGTCTGGGTTAGGTCTGGGTTAGGTCTGGGTTAGGTCTGGGTTAGGTCTGGGTTAGGTCTGGGTTAGGTCTGGGTTAGGTCTGGGTTAGGTCTGGGTTAGGTCTGGGTTAGGTCTGGGTTAGGTCCTCTAAAATATTGATCGAAACCAGGTTTAATTGACAGTTTCAGTGTGGTACCACACTACTACGGGATCCAAACCAGAAAAAACCCAGGATCTGTTCAACAAGTATGTGAAAAACCCGAAAGTATGAGCCTGATGAGGGCAAATCCCAGACCTATCCCAGACCTAACTTGCGTTGTCCTCTAAAATATTGATGGAAACCAGGTTTAATTGACTGTTTCAGTGTTGTACTTCATTACTACGTGATGCAATCCAGAAAAAGCCCAGGATCTAGCCATCAAGTACGAGAAATATGCGAAAGAATGAGCCTGATGAGAGCAAATCCCAGACCTAACCTAGACCTAACATGAATTATCCTCAAAAATATTGATCGAAACCAGGTTTAATCGACTGTTTCAGTGTAGAAACACATTACTACGTGATCCAAACCAGAAAAAAACCCAGGATCTTGTCATCGAGTATGTGAAGTGTGCGAAAGTATGAGTCTGATGAGGGCTAATCCCAGACCTATCCCAGACCTAACTTGCGTTATCCTCTAAAATATTGATCGAAACCAGGTTTAATTGACTGTTTTAGTGTGGTACCACATTACTACGTGATCCAAACCAGAAAAAACCCAGGATCTGTTCAACAAGTATGTGTAAAACGCGAAACTGTGAGCCTGATGAGGGCAAATCTTAGACCTAACCCAGACCTAAGATGCGTTATCCTCTAAAATATTTATCCAGACCAGGTTTCATTGAATGTTTCAGTGTGATACCACTTTACTACGTGAACCAATCCAGAAATAGCCCAGGATCTAGCCATGAAGTATGAGAAATATGCGATAGTGAGAGCCTGATGAGGGCAAATCCTAGACCTATCCCAGACCTAGCTTGCGTTATCGTCTAAAATATTGATTGAAACCAGGTTTAATTGACTGTTTCAGCGTGTTACCACATTACTACGTGATACAGTGCAGAAACAGCCCAGGATCTAGCCATGAAGTATGAGAAATATGCGAAAGTATGAGCCTGATGGGGGCAAATCCTAGACGTAACCCAGTCCTAACATGCGTTATCCTCTAGAATATTGATCGCAACCAGGTTTAATGGACTGTTTCTGTGTGGTACCACACAACTACGTGATCCAAACCAGAAAAAACCCAGGATCTGTTCAACAAGTATGTGAAAAACGCGAAAGTATGAGCCTGAATAGGGCAAATCCCAGACCTATCCCAGACCTAACTTGCGTTATCCTCTAAAATATTGATCGAAACCAGGTTTAATTGACTGTTTCAGTGTTGTACTTCATTACTACGTGATGCAATCCAGAAAAAGCCCAGGATCTAGCCATCAAGTATGAGAAATATGCGAAAGAATGAGCCTGATGAGAGCAAATCCCAGACCTAACCTAGACCTAACATGAATTATCCTCAAAAATATTTATCAAGACCAGGTTTAATTGATTGTTTCAGTGTGGTCCCACATTACTACGTGATCCAAACCAGAAAAACCCCAGGATCCGTTCAACAAGTATGTGAAGAATGCGAAAGTATGAGTCTGATGAGTGAAAATCCCAGGCCTGACCTAGACCTAACATGCGTTATCCTCTGAAATAATGAGCGAAACCAGGTTTAATGGACTGTTTCTGTGTGGTACCACACAACTACGTGATCCAAACCAGAAAAAATCCAGGATCTGTTCAACAAGTATGTGAAAAACGCGAAAGTATGAGCCTGATGAGGGCAAATCCCAGACCTATCCCAGACCTAACTTGCGTTATCCTCTAAAATATTGATCGAAACCAGGTTTAATTGACAGTTTCAGTGTGGTACCACATTACTACGTGATCCAATCCAGAAATAGCCCAGGATCTAGCCATGAAGTATGAGAAATATGCGAAAGTATGAGCCTGACGAGGGCAAATCCTAGACCTAACCCAGACCTAACATGCGTTATCCTCTAAAATATTTATCAAGACCAGGTTTAATTGATTGTTTCAGTGTGGTCCCACATTGCTACGTGATCCAAACCAGAAAAACCTCAGGATCCGTTCAACAAGTATGTGAAGAATGCGAAAGTATGAGTCTGATGAGTGAAAATCCCAGGCCTGACCTAGACCTAACATGCGTTATCCTCTGAAATAATGAGCGAAACCAGGTTTAATGGACTGTTTCAGTGTGGTACCACACTACTACGGGATCCAAACCAGAAAAAACCCAGGATCTGTTCAACAAGTATGTGAAAAACCCGAAAGTATGAGCCTGATGAGGGCAAATCCCAGACCTATCCCAGACCTAACTTGCGTTGTCCTCTAAAATATTGATCGAAACCAGGTTTAATTGACAGTTTCAGTGTGGTACCACACTACTACGGGATCCAAACCAGAAAAAACCCAGGATCTGTTCAACAGGTATGTGAAAAACCCGAAAGTATGAGCCTGATGAGGGCAAATCTTAGACCTAACCCAGACCTAAGATGCGTTATCCTCTAAAATATTTATCCAGACCAGGTTTCATTGAATGTTTCAGTGTGATACCACTTTACTACGTGAACCAATCCAGAAATAGCCCAGGATCTAGCCATGAAGTATGAGAAATATGCGATAGTAAGAGCCTGATGAGGGCAAATCTTAGACCTATCCCAGACCTAGCTTGCGTTATCGTCTAAAATATTGATTGAAACCAGGTTTAATTGACTGTTTCAGCGTGTTACCACATTACTACGTGATACAATGCAGAAACAGCCCAGGATCTAGCCATGAAGTATGAGAAATATGCGAAAGTATGAGCCTGATGGGGGCAAATCCTAGACGTAACCCAGACCTAACATGCGTTATCCTCTAGAATATTGATCGCAACCAGGTTTAATGGACTGTTTCTGTGTGGTACCACACAACTACGTGATCCAAACCAGAAAAAACCCAGGATCTGTTCAACGGGTTAGGTCTGGGTTAGGTCTGGGTTATTTCTGGGTTAGGTCTGGGTTAGGTCTGGGTTAGGTCTGGGTTAGGTCTGGGTTAGGTCTGGGTTAGGTCTGGGTTAGGACTGGGTTAGGACTGGGTTAGGTCTGGGTTAGGTCTGGGTTAGGACTGGGTTAGGTCTGGGTTAGGACTGGGTTAGGTCTGGGTTAGGTCTGGGTTCGGTCTGGGTTAGGACTGGGTTAGGTCTGGGTTAGGTCTGGGTTAGGTCTGGGTTAGGTCTGGGTTAGGTCTGGGTTAGGTCTGGGTTAGGACTGGGTTAGGACTGGGTTAGGTCTGGGTTAGGTCTGGGTTAGGTCTGGGTTAGGTCTGGGTTAGGTCTGGGTTAGGTCTGGGTTAGGTCTGGGTTAGGTCTGGGTTAGGTCTGGGTTAGGTCTGGGTTAGGTCTGGGTTAGGTCTGGGTTAGGTCTGGGTTAGGTCTGGGTTAGGTCTGGGTTAGGTCTGGGTTAGGTCTGGGTTAGGTCTGGGTTAGGTCTGGGTTAGGTCTGGGTTAGGTCTGGGTTAGGTCTGGGTTAGGTCTGGGTTAGGTCTGGGTTAGGTCTGGGTTAGGTCTGGGTTAGGTCTGGGTTAGGTCTGGGTTAGGTCTGGGTTAGGTCTGGGTTAGGTCTGGGTTAGGTCTGGGTTAGGTCTGGGTTAGGTCTGGGTTAGGTCTGGGTTAGGTCTGGGTTAGGTCTGGGTTAGGTCTGGGTTAGGTCTGGGTTAGGTCTGGGTTAGGTCTGGGTTAGGTCTGGGTTAGGTCTGGGTTAGGTCTGGGTTAGGTCTGGGTTAGGTCTGGGTTAGGTCTGGGTTAGGTCTGGGTTAGGTCTGGGTTAGGTCTGGGTTAGGTCTGGGTTAGGTCTGGGTTAGGTCTGGGTTAGGTCTGGGTTAGGTCTGGGTTAGGTCTGGGTTAGGTCTGGGTTAGGTCTGGGTTAGGTCTGGGTTAGGTCTGGGTTAGGTCTGGGTTAGGTCTGGGTTAGGTCTGGGTTAGGTCTGGGTTAGGTCTGGGTTAGGTCTGGGTTAGGTCTGGGTTAGGTCTGGGTTAGGTCTGGGTTAGGTCTGGGTTAGGTCTGGGTTAGGTCTGGGTTAGGTCTGGGTTAGGTCTGGGTTAGGTCTGGGTTAGGTCTGGGTTAGGTCTGGGTTAGGTCTGGGTTAGGTCTGGGTTAGGTCTGGGTTAGGTCTGGGTTAGGTCTGGGTTAGGTCTGGGTTAGGTCTGGGTTAGGTCTGGGTTAGGTCTGGGTTAGGTCTGGGTTAGGTCTGGGTTAGGTCTGGGTTAGGTCTGGGTTAGGTCTGGGT